>NC_082685.1:93919451-96319451 GCF_949987515.2 Delphinus delphis | reverse complement strand
ATATCACAGACGACAGTAGGTCCAGGGTGGCTGCGCAACTTGACTAAATTATTAGGGAAGTATTCTGTTTTAAACATTTGTTGACATGACTCTTGCACATTGGCGTTCCTAAATTTAAAAAAATTCAGGACCATCATCTTCGGATATATATATGGTGTATACACACACATATCTTTACTAAAAGGTTTTGTACCTTCAAGATAGTTTACCCGCAGGCCACCTATTTTTATAAATCCGTGGATGCTACTTAGATAAAATGTTAAGATTTATATATCAGTGTGCGCAAAGTTTAGATTCATAATATCTCGGTTTGAATCTTCACTGCTATTTTGTGAGTTTGGGCAAGCTTTTGTTAAAGAAGGTCCTTTACCCTTAGTTTCCTCATCTGGAAGATAGGCATTTTTCTGAGAATTAATGAATTCATCTATGCAAAGAGTCCAAGCACTTGGCACTCACTGAAGGATAGGTAGTTTTATCTGTTATTATTCTGCCATCCAAAGCAATATAAAACTAAGGCATTTCTCTTCTCTGAACCTAAAAGCAAGGGTGTCACCCTGGAGCTATGCATTCTGATAACGTGTAGGCCAAGTCTCCAGACTCAGTAAAAGCAACTTTGTGCTTTTGTGCTCAAAAAGAATAACAAATTCCTTTAATTTCATGTTTCTTTTGTCCCACTGCCTTCTAGAAACTTAAGTTATGCTTTTTAAAAATTCAACCTGAATAGATTCCCTATGCTGGAAAGGTATCTAATAGAGACAGAGGATCCATTTAGCTAATTTGTAATTTTATGTGGTGTTAGCACCTTTAGAAACCTAATTTTAGGCACAGGCCAAAAAATATTTCTTGAAGAGAACTGTGGAATAAAATGGCTCAACATTTCAGAAGGCAGTTTTCTTAATCTGGCTCCCATACTGGGTAAGCCGTTTAATTTTTCACTTTCTTTTTATTCTGTTAAGATTCTACTATCTTAGGGACTTCCCTGGTGGTGCAGTGGTTAAGAATCCGCCTGCCAATGTAGGGGACATGGGTTCAAGCCCTGGTCCAGGAACATCCCACATGCTGCGGAGCAACTAAGCCCGTGTGCCACAACTACTGAGCCTGCGCTCTAGAGCCTGCGAGCCACAACTACTGAGCCCGCGCATCACAGCTAGTGGAGCCTGTGTGCCTAGAGCCCGTGCTCCACACGAGAAGCCACAGCAATGAGAAGCCCACACACCGCAACAAAGAGTAGCCCCTGCTTGCCGCAACTAGAGAAAGCCCGCACACAGCAACAAAGACCCAACACAGCCATAAATAAATAAATAAATTTATTTATAAAAAATAAAAAAAAGATTCTACTATCTTAAAGTTGACTCAAAACAGAGGAAATGTGTGGGAGCATATGAATAGTGCATCAGAGTAACAGTAATTAAGGTGAACACACTGACTCGATGTATGAATGGACTGTGATATTCACAATATTTAAGAATAATATGGGTGTTAATTATAAACAGTCACCAGATATCATAAATAAATAGAACCACCTATGATGCTTAGAGGGAACAATTATTTGAAGGATGAGATAATACTTTCCTAAGCAAAATTAATCATATTTCTCTGAAATCTTTATCGTTTAGCCCCAGCTTTCTCTGCTCATTTATCAGCCCCTGCAAAGTTGCCTACCGTTTTCCTCAGTTGGGGGAACACCCTGCAAAGACTTTATGTTCTAAGAGACTTAAACGAGGAAGGATAATGTTTGGTTCTCATATATTTAGGAGTTGGGTAGAACTTAATTAACTTCTGATGCTACTCCACATCTCATGTGTTTTGTTACTGGCTTGATACTAGTATTTCTTTTCCAGTTTTTGCCTGGAAAAAAAAAAGTAAGAGAACTATTCATTTATTTCCTCCTGTAGTGGCAAGTCTTGAAATAAGCTGTACAAAACTTTCAAATAGTCCATTCATGACCTATGTACAGGCACATTCTCTGAGGATAGAAAGTACCATTTTATCCCTTTTCTTGGATTTTGGATCATTTGCTACATAAATATAAAGTAGGATACAAATATTGAAAAAAAGTAATTTTAAATATGACTAAATGTAATATATTGACATTTAAGAAAATTTGTGTTTATTATCCCCTTGCTTTTCTTTGTAAGTTTTCCCTATATACATTTATCCATGAATAATATATTTAGTTTTGCCCCTTTTCCCATTTGATAAAAATGGAAGCATACTCTGAATTCTTAAAATTTTTTTCATTTGAAGTTACGTTTTTGAAATTAATCCAGCTTGACGTAGCCATACATTTTTCACTGCTAAACAGCATTGCATTGAACGAGTATAAAAATTATCCATTCTACTGTTGATGGATTTTGAGTTGTTTCCTGTCTTTTGCTGTTATAACCATTCTTGTGCATGTCTCCTGGTGTACCTGTGCACACTTCTCTGGAATACAGCTGCAGTGGGATTACTGGGTCATGAATATGTTCAGCTTTGCTAGGTAACGCCAGACTGTCGCAGCTCTAATTTATGTCATCACTATATCAGTTGCTCCATATGCTCACCAATACTTGTTATACGTTTTTGCCAGTCTGTTGGTAGAAAATAGTATCCTATTTTGACTTTGCTTTACATTTCTTTTGCATTTTCCTACTAATGAGGTTGAGCATCTTTACGTGTGATTATTAGCCATTCAAATTTCCTCATCTGTGAAATATTTTTTCACGTCTTTTGCCTATTTTTGTAATGGCTAATTTGTGTACTTTGAGTGCCTGCCAAAGTCAAGTAAAACCAGGTAACCATTTAGAGATGTTGTAATCCAGCCTCTGGTCAGCCATGGCTGACCCAGAAAATCTAAATGTTGGATGTACTTCAAGAATTGTATTAGACCTTATTCCCTATTGATACTCCCACTCCAAGTGATTCTGTTGACTTCTGTAATTGGAAAACTCCCAAATTTATATCTTTACTGATTCTCAATGATAGTCTCATATATCTGACTTCCGACTTGGTATCTCCCTGGATGTCTTTTAAGTACCTCAAACTCACTATGTGCAAAATGTAACTAGTTCCTGATTCTTCCCTTCCTGCAAAATATCATTCCTTTCTCAGTCTTCCCAATCACATTCACAAACCATGTAGTTGCACAAACCTAAAACCTGGGAGCTATCCTTTATTTCTGTTCTGTTGCTCCTTCACTGTAGTTCATGAGCCCAGCCTCTTGTGCCTCACTCAATTTTCTTAGTGGGGAGAGGAAGGAGCTTTGAATTCAATGTATAAAGGAAAGCATTACACAAATCAGGTTTAGGAAATAACAGAGATGTCAAATTTGTACACTGAAGTTTGCATTGTTAACCCTTGCTCCAATTATTAGGAGATAAAGGAAAAAGCACAACCCTTTGAGTGGCCTCAATTTTTGTCTTGTGATTTTTATTGCATTACATGCAAAGATTAAAAATATACTCTTGCCTAGGGGAGAAAGCTCTTTGTCAATCCTAAGATACACGGTTCTTTACACTTTTTGAAAGTTCTGGACCACCACAATCTCTCTCCTGAGATAGGGAGAAAAAGCAGGAATGTTTCCAGAAACTTTGGGATAGCAACCCTAATGAAAAGAGGATAGGAATAATAGGACAGATTTCGAATTAGAAGTGGAGAAAGAACAAATATAGAAATTCTTGGCAAAACAGGATATATAGTTTTATTCAGAAACTATCACAGGAAAAAAACTTAAATACCCTCATATGGGAGGCCCTTGGGAAAATCCTCTACATGGGGCCTTAAATGCCTGACAATGATATATCTTGATGTTTCTTTCTTAAGGAATTAACAGACTATGGCTATGTTCTTAAAGTACACAGAAGTCTCTTTGAAAGGGTTGCTTTCAAAGAAATAGGCTGAATATCTGTGCTAAGAAAAAATTATATTTAGAATACCTACAACTTCTCTAAAATTTATATACTTCTATAAATTAATTGAGGAGAAAGTCATCTTTTTGAATGCCCAAATAAGACAGAAGTAAGTAATGACATTTTCTGTGTGAGTTAAGAAAATGGAAGACATCCATTCACACTTACCCCCTTCCACTAGAACAGTTACTTGGTGGATCTATAAGAGCTGGCTGCCCACTCCAGGCAAAACCAAGTGAGCCACGTCAACCAAGGGGTCCAAGACTATTCAGACTATTGAAAACTCCTACCTTCAGCAGAAGCTGAAAACATGGATAATACGCAGATGTTGTTTACCACTGAATTTGAGAGGGAATGCGGCGAGCCGTTTCTGACCGGCAGAATAACGAGCCGCCACACGCAAGATTCTTCTCGTATCACACTTTATTGGAGCACAGCTTGGTTGAAGAAAGATGGAAGGAAGACCCCGCAATCCTATAGCAGTCTGCTTATATAGGGATTAAGAACATGTGTCGCTCTGTGATTGGCTTTCGCCGATGGTGCGATTTGTGAGCCAGCATCGGATAGGTCGCTACTTTAAAACCTCATTAGTATACTTAGCGCAAGCGCAGTGGCCACAGGAAGGATGACTCAGCTTATTTCAGCTTCCTGCCGCGTAGCAGTTAGCTGACCGCGCCCTACAAGGGAATAAAAGGATAGTGATACTTTAGTGTCTGTATCTTCAATATCTGTTCTGAAATATCTAATGCAATGAAGTGAATCAAGTACTAGTCCAGCCTCAAAGTAGGCAGTCCTCCCTAATTTTGGCAAGTTTTAAGAGCTCTAGCTGACAATCATGACTAACTATAATCCAGTATTTATTTTTTATTTTATATAGCTACAAAAAAGTACCTCCATCAGTCTCAGAGAAATAAGTCTTCTCTTATGATATGATTATCTCTGTGAGTCAAGTGTAGTGGAACTAGTGAAGACCACCTGTAATTTTTTTTCTTTCTTTTTTTGTTTGTGGTTTGTTGTTGTTCAACTAGCATGGATCCTGATGGCTCTGAGCAAGATCCTGAAACGAAGAAATATTCTTCTGTCTGTGTTGGCAGAGAAGAAGATATTAAAAAGTCTGAAAGAATGACAGCTGTTGTCCATGACAGAGAAGTGGTCATTTTCTACCACAGAGGAGAATATCATGCTATGGATATTCGCTGTTACCGTAAGATTTTATTTTTCATTTGTAAACCTTGTATTTGTTTACTATCCATGAAACTTCAAAATTTCATTTTTTTTTTTAGTGACTAGATGTAATATTCAATTCCTTTGCAGACTCAGGAGGACCTTTACATTTAGGAGAAATAGAGGTATGTAAGATTAAATCTATTCTCAACAAACTCAGATGTTTCCTATTTATATTCTTACTATATTTACAGTCTCTATTCAAAAATAATTTATATTTGGGTTTGAACTATATATATATATATATATATATATATATATATATATATATACATTTTTTTTTTTTTTTTTTTTTTTTTTGCGGTATGTGGGCCTCTCACTGTTGTGGCCTCTCCTGTTGCGGAGCACAGGCTCCGGACGCGCAGGCTCAGCGGCCATGGCTCACGGGCCCAGACGCTCCACAGCATGTGGGATCCTCCCGGACCGGGGCACGAACCCCGTGTCCCCCGCATCGGCAGGCGGACTCCCAACCACTGCGCCACCAGGGAAGCCCTTGAACTATATTTTAATGCTTTGAGTACAATTACCAATATTCTAGGAATTCACAACACTACAATGTAAAGAAAACCATTTTATAGGTAAATATGAAAAATATGCCTGTCTTCTGACCTAGCAAATATACTCCGAGAGATCTACCCTGCATATTATTGCACAAATGTTTAAGTATATATACACTTACATATATATATACTAAAGTGTATATATATATATATATACACACTATATATATATTAAAGTATATATACATATACTTTAGTATATGTATATATACTAAAGTATACACACACACACACACACACACACACACACACACACACATATTATAGGAGAGGTTCAGTGTAGCGAAAAGTTGAAGGAAATCTGAATGTTTTAACAATAGGAAACAGTTTAAATTATGAATAGCCATGCTATGGAATAGTATACAACCATTAAATTAATGAGGCATGGGTTGTCAACAATATATTTTTGAGTGAAAAAGGCAAGTTGTAGAATAATAGGTCTAATGAGATCCCATTTTTTAAAAATAAAAAATAACATTCACTTTTTACTTTATACACTTCTACATAGTTTGAATTTTTCCAATGTGTATATATTACTTTTATGATTTAATAAAGGTATAAAAATATATATTTTAAGAAAGAAGTAACACTGTGAAGGCTTAACTGAGGAATGGGGGCAATGTCTTACTTCCTTGCATTCTCAAACCAGCTGCCTAATTTCCTGTTTTCTACTTCATGAAACTTCTCTATCTCCCCTTCTCCCTCTCCCCTCACTATCTCTATCTCTCTGACTGGTCCAAAGTACATGCTTAAATTTAGTGTTCCACTCTCTCTACACTTCATATCTACCTAGTTCCACACCTGTCCTCATGTTAAAACATGTGAATTTAAATTATGAATTATGAAACTGTTGTTTGCTGACGGTTCTGTCAGGGGAGGGTGGTACAAAACAGCATTTCTGCACTTCTGGTGTAGAGATAAAATGTAAGCATCTGGATGATAGCATGGAAGAATTTCCCTCAGTTTCAGACCATAATGAGAGCCGAAAGACCTTGCTACTCAAAGTGTGGTCCATAGACCATCAACACTGGTGACACCTGGGAGTGTCTTAAAAATGCAGAATATTGTGCCCTGCTCTTGGACTATGGAACTTAAACAAGAGCTGCCTTTAAACAAGATCCAGGTGATTCCCATGCTTTTTAAAATTTTAGAAGCACTGCTTTAAGACAGTTAAAAGTTGGGAATTAACTACTTCGGATCATAAATTGCTCTTCAGTTAACATATGCACTTATGCCTTTAGTAACCTCTCTTGAAATTATATCTGAAGCTTACCATTCTTCCACCAGCTAGTGAAAATTCGTTTGGAAGCACTTGAAGCCCTTTCCCTATTTCTGTCAAGAAAGTGACATTAATATCTAACAGATAACAACACACTGCAGTCACATGGTGTAGTTGCCTGAGCTAGTTATCTTCTGATAGAGCTCTAACAAACTGGGTTTCTTATCAGCTGCAAAAGGAACTTGATGACTGCTAAGATTAGATTCTGCCTTATGCTGAATAATTTGTAAATGGCAGGGAAAAAGAGAAGCCTGTTTTTTAACATGGTTCTTCTGCAATAGATTCTGTTCTGAGCCTGAGGTTTATTGTCAACATTGGAAATGTCATATTATAAAATCAATTATTTCTTTCCCCAGGAATTTGATGGACGACCATGTATAGTTTGCCCCTGGCATAAATACAAAATTACTTTGGCCACAGGAGAAGGACTGTATCAGTCTATAAACCCTAAAGATCCATCAGCAAAACCCAAGTGGTGCTCCAAAGGGATAAAGCAAAGGATTCACACGGTGACAGTGGACAATGGGAATATTTATGTGACTCTTTCTAACGAGCCTTTTAGGTGTGACTCTGATTTTTATGCCACTGGAATCTTCAAAGTAATTCAGAGTTCTTCCTGATAAAATTTTATGGCAATGAAAAATGTTGTGTATGTTTTGAAAGTATTTTTAGAATAACCTTGCTTCAATACCAAAGATGATTAACTTTTTCCAAAATAGGCACATTTATTATCTTTATCAATCATATAAATGAAAGGTTCAAAGCACATGTACTTAGTGTGATGTAAGGATCATCATCAGCATGTATAGAATACATTTTAGCCAATCCTCTGGATTGATTGGAACCTGAAGGTTATAGGTTTAGAATATGCATTTTAAGAAGGATGAAAATAATTTAGAATAACCAAAGTGAAGAAAGGTTAAAAAAATTAGATCTACTAAGAAAAACTTAGGGGAAAATCCCTACTTGATATAGCAGAGTTTATCATGGAAAAATTTTAATGTATACAAAGTAAACAGAATAATAAACCTCCACCACCCACCTTCAACAATCATCAGCATTCTTCCATTCTTGTTTCATTGATGCATGTATTCACCACCTCCCCTACTGATCGTTATAATTTTTTTTAGGTAAAATTTAAACACACTGAAATACTTAAATCTTAACTGTTCAGTTTTTCCAAATATATAGCAGACCATTTACACTTAAAAAATACCTCCCAAAATGGGATCAGTTTACATGCTGAATTTAAAAACAAGAACCTTAATTTGCCTGACATCAAAACCAAGTAAACTTTGGCTCCGTTTCTCTCCAGTCAAGGCAGACAGTTTCAAAGTAAGGAAGATACAGCTGCTCCCCAGCCATAAGAGATGTGAAAGTTTCAGCGAACCAAAGTACTTTGAATGCTTATATGAAATTTTCAAATAAAGTTTTTTTAATTTTATTTTTATAGAATTTTGTGCATGTATGTACAACTAAGTGTTTCATGTAAATGTTATAGAGAGAAGAGATATAGGGTGTTGTTTCTCAGAGTCTTCTGAGTTCATAGGCAGGGTTGATATTAAGTTGGTTCACCCTGCTTTTTCTATGCCAGTTATTTATGGCCAACGCTGTTCTGGTTGCGTCGTGCCCACACTGTACTATAAAACCCTGGGTACTGATCATCTAAAACTCAGCAGCACATAGTAGAATGTAAGAGTAGGTGGGACCAGAAGAAACTAGGATGCACAGATTATCAATTCGGAGTGAGAAAAGCTGTTTGTCAAAATTGGAACTTAGTTTCAAACCACAGTAATCTTCTTAGTGACGTAGGACTGAATTAAGGCTTAGTATTCTAAGGGGCCCACCTGGATCCTTTCCCTTGGTTATTATTAAAATAAGTGAATAAAGTATGTATCATTAAGGTTGTGCTTACAGAGCCCTTTGCTACATATTATTACATTTTCTTTCTGATGTATTGCTACATGCTACCCATATTCCAACACTTGCTATTCATTAGACGACTAATGAGCCAGGGCTGGGCTTTTTATAAATACTATTTTTGGCAGCAGCTACTCATCAGGTACAGAAAATGTGCCATCTCTGGGATGGGTACATCCCAGCCTATTATATCAGGTGCTAATACTCCAGTGACTTAACATGTGTCCAGATTTTAAAATGCATGGAGGAAACCAAAGTACCTCCTGCAGGCAACACCAGGACCCTGGTATGCAGGGCCAATCACAAGCATTTTTCTCAGGATCCAGTGGCAACAATGAGTAATATGGACTTGGCTTCTGGTTCTTAATTTGTTCCTCTAGATGTGGAAATTAAAAATGTCATGTCATGTCCTGCTCTCATATACAGACCTCATCAGATTTGTAAACAATATTTTGTTTTATAAATTTACATCTATGAATTACAAGTTCTTCATAACTTTACAGATGAGTTTTAAAATAACTGATAATAGGCAGACTGAAACTATACAGCCTGTAGATAGAAAATATATATATCCTTTTATTATCTCTGAAAAAGATATGTAGCATTTTAACAGGGAGGGTTTTTTCCCCTCCCAGATAAGTAATTGGAGAGATACTCTAAATGAGTCTCTAATAAAAACATAAACATATTATAAACATGCCCATATTATAAACCATAGCATAGCGTCTAACCCACCAATTTTCTGGTTCATTAAAAAATATCCATAGTCATATATACTAAATCGATTCATTTTATTTTCTCCACCATATAAATACTTGAGAATGACATTTTAGCAGTAGTCCCCCCGACCGTTTTTATTTTTTCAAAGCAGAGCAGTTAGAATATGAAAACTAGTTTCCTAATTTTGTCAGATGCAATGTCATTAGATAACTCTTAAGCTCTGTTCAGTGATATTTAAGTTCAGATTTGCTCATTCATTCATTTCAGTTGATGGGTCAAACACAGAATGTAAAACCTGGATCTTATTCCTCAACTTATTAGCAGGAAGTCTGGGGCGATCTGAAATATTCTCCAGCTTCTCCGGTAATGACCTGTAAGGTTTTGCTTTGATTTCACCTTCAGGAAACAGAGGCTCAGAAAGCACAGGCTCAGAAAAGGCTTTTCTAAGATTTTCACTCTCCCCTCTGTTTTGCCTTATGGATTCTTCTTCTTGGAAAATTGTCATTACCTTCTCCAGCACAGCATTAACACAGACTGTCTAATAATAATAAAAAATTTTAAGGTTTCTTTTTAAGCTACTAAACTTACAGATAAAAATCCAATAAAACATTTAACATAAAGTCATCAATCTGTATATTCTAAGAAAGAAGCACTTTTGGGACTTCCTGGTGGTCCAGAGGTTAAGACTCTGTGCTCCCAATGCAGGGGGCCCAGGTTCCATCCCTGGTCAAGGAAGTAGATCCCGCATGCTGCAACTAAAGATCCCACGTGCTGCAAGGAAGATCCTGCATGCTGCAACTAAAACCTGGCGCACTCAAATAAATAAATAAATATTTTTTAAAACATCTAAGCACTTTCTTCCAGGTACCCCTGGCACATGATAAACATGAGGAGATTGATTCCTTATTATAAATACACCATAATCTAGAAAGAAAATTAAAACATAGTATGCTTTAATAAAGACATGCTTTATATTTTCCCCAATTCGTTAGATGTTTTACATCTTTATTCTCTGATTTAATTAAATGAAACTTTTCTGAAACATTTTCTGAGAGATGGAATTTGTCCTCAAACATGTTAATATCTCAAAGTAGGTTTTTTGTTTTTACTTTTTCCCCCCTAGACTTTGCTTATACCAATTGTATGCAATTGGAAGGGCATAAACATTTTGGCAAGAATTTAGTAAGTTAATGGATCAGTGATTTATAAGCAAACTTGTGATCCATTTTCCCTCAAAAAATGCCATTCAGTACTTAGTGTGTCAAAACAAAGCACACAGAGAAAAATAACTTCAAAAACTGAGAATCACTAAGAGCTGTATCTGTTAAACCTATAAGTTTACTGATGAAGATGATGATGCCAAGTATTTAAGGCAAGCAACAAGAATAATAAAATGTATAAAATACGAAAACACCTAAACTAGCTTATTTTACCAAAGAGATGCCTCCCAGGTGACATAATAGGCTATAAATGCTTAGAAGGTTTTTCTGAAGAGGGTAACAGAGAAAGGATTCAGGGCCTTGGCTTGGATAGCCTTTTTTTTCCTGACCTCCTTCCTCCTATTTTCTTGCCTGTCTCCCACTATAGAATGGGCGGACACCAGATGCTTTCCTTCACTTCCCTGTGTTACTGTATGGCAATGTGACCCTGTTCTGGCCAACTAAAAAAAATGTCTGCTGTGGAGGGAGATAGGATTTTTGGAAGAGTTCTTCCTCCTTTTATATAAAAAAGACTCTGTCTTTTGCCTCTACTACCTCCTCCCTCTTGCTTTGGACACTGATATGGATATAAGGCCTGAGCATGAGGCAACAAACCTAAGGACCAAAAACAACAAACAGGATAGCCAAAGAGAAAGATGGAAGGGCCCTGGGTTCATGATGACATTGTAGATCCACTGTACAAACCCAGGAGCTGCCTAACTCCAGACTTCTAATTAAGAGAGGTATTTAAATGTCTGTATTGATTAAGGTATTCTCAGGTATTTTTTGTTACTTGTGTCTGAGTATACCCAAATCTAGAGCTATAAACCTTGAGGTCCATCACTTCCAGATGCAAACAGCTTTAGCCATTTATCACAAATATGATCATTTTCTATGTATGCCATGCTGTGAAAAAAGGTTGGGAAGCCCTATCCTATTTGATACATTTCTTCTTCCCTCACTTACAACATTTTATCTGTGCCCATTCTAACCAATTCTGTCCAAGTCTCAGAAAATGAAGGGTCTTGACCAAGGTCAGCATCTCTCTATCTTTGCTTTTAACCTATACTCTACCATTTTGTCTATCAATTATTCCCTGCTTCTTCAACCTCTCATTCTTGACTAGCTCCTCCCCTGCAACCTGTAACATGCTGAAGTATCTTCTATCCTAAAATTTAAAAATTAAAAATCACTCTGGCTCTGTGTCCCTCTTGACTGCTACACACACTCTTTTCTTCATCACACCAGGGCCGACATTCATGATTTCCATTTTATCATCTCTTCACTCTTCCTGCTTATTTCTGTCTTCCTTATCCCATCACACCACTGAAACAGTTCTCAAGATGGTTAATTCCAACATCTTTACTACTAGATCTAATGGACACTTTTCAGATCTGCACTTTACTTGACTTTTCCTGCTTGTATGTGACACTTAACCACTCACAACTTCCTAAGTCTCTACTTCCTTGCCAGTGTTTCTCCTGATTCACTTCCTACTTTTCTAATTATTGGTCCTTTGTCTCCTTCATTGATTTCTTCTTAGCTCACCTTAAATGTAAGCTGTTCTTCACATTTCTGTTGACTTTCTACTCTTTTCACTTGGCATGGTTCCACTCACAGGGCACTAACTTCCAACATATATGTTATTTGCCTTCAAAACCGTAATTCTAGCCCTGACCTTTCCTACATCTTGGATGCATATATGACCAATTATCAGAGGTCACCAAAAAATGGTTTCTATTACCTACTTAGAAAGTTTATAGCATGACAAATCATGTAGGATGATCTCAAAAGCCTTTGAAAAATTAGAGAAATTTTGGGTTTTAATCTAGTTTGTTTTAGTTTCACCATAGCTGTTTCACCCCACCCATTTTCTGCAATGTATTTTGCATCAATTCTGTATGAGATTCACATTTAAGATACTGAGCATTTCTCAAAAATTCAAAAGACTTGCAACATTTTTTATTCGATAAATTCAGAGTTTTTGAAACTGTAAATATGTTTAAAAAGTTCTTTTACTTTGTTTTTTTTTCAAGGATGTCTTGGCTATTCTTTACCATTTGCATTTCCCTATAAATTTTAGAATAAACTAGTCAATGTACACATATACACCTGCTCAGATTTTAATTGGGACTGCACTGAATCTATGGATTATGGGGAAATTTTAATCTTTATTATTGTGTGTTTCAATATGATCAAAAATATTAACAAATATGTAAAAGATCTCTAACAAAAAAAGCCATAAAATTATTAAGAGAAATTAAAGAAGATCTAAATAAATAGAGGAATACACCATGTTCATAGATTGGAAAAAGAAATTCTACCAGTTATCAAGACTTATTGTAAAACTCCTGTAAATAATACAGTGTTGAATTGGTGCAAGAAGACAAACAGATCAACTGACTAGAACAAAGAGAATATAAACAGACCTACATATCTAAGGACATTTGATTTATTAAAAAAAGAGGTGTTCTGGGGCAATAGGAAAAGGGTTTTTTATCCCCAATAAATTGAGTTGGATCAACTGGATACCAATGGAGGAAAAATTTTACCCTTACCTCATACCAATTCCAGATGTAATCTAAAAGTGAAAGGCAAAATTACAAAGCTCCCAGGATATATCAGAGGGAGTAGTTTCAGGACCTAGGATGTACGTCAAGATTCCCTAATTAAGACATAAAAAGCACTTAACATAAAGATTAATAAATTGGACTACATTAAAATTAAGAACTTCTGTTTTAAAAGACATTGCTGAAAGTGAAAGGCTAGTCACAAAATAACTCTGCCCATATTCAGCCAAAAAAGGGCTTGTTCTAGTAATATAGTTAAAAGTACAATTTGATAATAAAACGATGGACAACCCCAAGGAGGAAAATGAGAAGAGACTAACAGAAATTAACAGAAGAGGATATCCAAATGTCCAATTACTGTATAAAAGTATTCAATCTCATTAACAATCAAGAAAATGCAGATTAAAACCACAATGTGATAGAACTACATACCCACAAGAACGGCTATACTGGAAAAGATTGACAATACCAAGTGTCAGTGATGATACAGGGCAACTAGGATTAATAATCTGCCAGGATGAATTGTTAAAACCATTTTGGAAAACTTTGGCAATATCTGCTAGAGATGAACATATGCAAATTCTACAGTCCAGCAATTTCACCAAAACATATGTACAAGAATATTCATAGCGACATTATTCACAATAGACAAAGTTGTAAATAATCTAAATATTCAAAAATAGAATGGATAAATAGCTATATATTCAATCAATGGAATACTACACAGCAATGGCAATCAACAAACTACTGTTACAGGCAACAAATCTCACAATGATAATGTTAAGCAAAACGACAAATACAAAAGAAAATATAGTATATGATTTCATTTATATACAACTCAAAACTGACTATGGTATTAGAAGTCAAAATAGTGGTTGCCTTTACAGAAGAGGTTAGTGGGGCTTCCCTGGTGGTGCAGTGGTTGAGAATCCGCCTGCCAATGCAGGGGACATGGGTTTGAGCCCTGGTCCAGGAAGATCCCACATGCCATGGAGCAACTAAGCCCGTGCGCCACAACTACTGAGCCTGCGCTCTAGAGCCCGTGAGCCACAACTACTGAGCCTGTGTGCTGCAACTACTGAAGCCCGCGTGCCTAGAGCCTGTGCACCACAACGAGAAGGCACCACAATGAGAAGCCTGCACACCACAACGAAGAGTAGCCCCTGTTCACTGCAACTAGAGAAAGCCTGCACGCAGCAACAAAGACCCAACACAACCAAAAATAAATAAATAAAATTAATTAATTTTAAAAAAAAGAGGTTAGTGATTGTGAGGGGTGCAAGAAAGAGTCTTCTAACATGATGGTATAATGTTTTGTTTCTTGACCTGTGTGACACATAGATTAATAAATTTTCTGAAAATTCACCAAGGTGTGTACTTTTCTCTTTGTATGTTGTACATTTTTAAAAAATTAAAGATAAGTATAAATGGCAGTGGATTAAAAGAAAATAACCCTTATAATTTATAATATTCTTTATATTTTTGTCATGCTTTTTAATGAACACTTTTGGAATTCAAAAGACAGAATAGTGAACTTTAACCAACCATGGCACAATGGCTGGAACAAAACAACTGTAGCTAAATGAAAGCAAAACCAAAATGTTTTGAGCAAATAGTAATACGTTTTATAAAAATAAAATAAGTTTAGTTATCTAAGCAACTTAGTTTTTGGTGGATTGACTTGGCTCCTTAGAAATGTAATTTTTTAATGTAAAATTATTCTGTGTAACAAGAGAATTTAAATACCTTGGTTTATACAGTTTATACAGTATATCTTTGCATAAAATAAGTATATTTATTTCTAGATTCTAATAATTTTATTAACTTACCAAATAAATGAGTGCTGCGTATGAAGCATACATTATGCTAGTTAAAGCAGTCTTTGCTGGGAAAGAAATGGTTTCAAACAAAGATCCGTTTCTGACCTGAAAAAAACGAAAGAGTTTTCTCATTAAAACAAAAAATTTTCAACGTTACAATGTTAAATTTTACAATGTTATTGTAAAATGAGAATTCAAATATTTATAAAGTCATCTACTTTAGTTCTGAATTTTCTCACATCCTGAAAATATATTGTTTTTCTCCTTTACAAAAAGATACTTTCTTTTGCTAATTTAAATCTATGACAAATCTATAAAAAACCTTGCATTTCCAAAATCTGAATTACTTTAACTTTCTTACATTTACCAAGTGTGCTCACTAGGGGGTGCCGCTATGCCTGTTAGAAAAACAGTCTTTGTCCAAATTAATGTAGTCATCCTTTACTAAATCCTTCACCTCTTCAATTAAGCAAACAGCAATCAAAATACCGAGCGTTTCCTGGAGATTAATGACCTGCTTGGAAATGTTAATCATGAGAATGCTGAAGGCCAGGCATTAACCTTAGATGATCATTAAGCTTCAAGAAATACTCTGTGTTCATATTCAGCATGCTTTTTGGAATGCAGACGTTTACACCAATAAAGAATTTGTCTCTCAGATGTTTCTACCTTCTAGAAGGTGTCCCTGCCTCAACATAACAGTATAATATATTCAGTTTAAGGGACTAGTATAATATATTCAGATTAAGGGACCTATACTCTCTTATAGGCTACCTCTGTTGCCTTGAGCTATAAGGATATGAAATGATGACATTAGGAAAAACACTCCCTTCCCATTCAGCAGTGAAGTGGCAGTTAGCCATGCTCCTCTGCAGTAAGAGCCAAGCCACTCAGAGGCTTCAATAACTCCCCAAAGGTACAGGCTGTATCCTAAAATCATGTAAATGCATAGTAAAAATGCACACAAATTAGAAAGAAGAGTATGTATGTGTTCATTAAAAAGTTATTTATAACACTGAAAAACTGAAACAATGATAGCAGAATGGCTCGGTAAATTATGCTATATCCACCCAATGGTATATTGCAGCCTTTTAAAAGGTGCTTCTGAAGAACACGTGATAATATTTTATTGAACAGACATTTATATGGCACTGTGTACCAGGTCCTGTTCGAAGTGCTTGTTGTTGTACTATACTCAGTTTTTGCTTACTGCTGTCACTACTGATGAAGAACAAAACTGCCCATCACAATTTTCTTCTTCTCTCAAGTGATTTATGGGATGCCGAAGCCAAGAATACTATCTAGCCTAGTAGCTAAGAGATGGTGGGTTAAGGAGGGAGGGGGAAGGGGAGTTTCCCTTTTTATTCCCTACGTTTCAGGCCATACCAACTCCTACGCATAGGTATAGGTGGGGGCAGTTTCAGCCCACTCTTTCCATAAGTCAGTCTGGAAAATTTCCCAGAAGTTCCTGGCTTCTGGAAAGAGTTTCCATGAAATGAAGCAGCTGCTGCTCTTTCCCTCTTGCTGAAAGAATCAAAATGATAGCCTGACATTGAATCCCACTATTGGGCTATAAGGAGACAAACATATAAATAGGGAGCAGAGGTCAGGAAGGAAATCAGATATACTCCAACAGAATGCCTCCTAGTAGAGTAAAAGATTCATGAGTTTGTGAATATATGAATGTTTAAGTGGAAGGTCCATAGTCAGTAATTGGTAGGCCATAAACAATAAAAAATAAAAGTGGTGTCTGCATGCAGGGAAAATTACTCTGTTTCTGTTTCACTGCATCTTTCTTTTTCAGATTTTTGTCCTTCACCTAAAAGTAATTAAAATTGATGAGTTTCAAAATAAATATGTATTTTATATATGTTATGCTTCTCAGCGATGAACCTGTATGTTGCCTAAGGGTCACTTTTTCACCATTTTAATGCTTTTAATAAATACTTGCTATTCCTGTAATAAATCAGCCCTGTAGAAAATATATTTCCTCCAAAATTTATGTGGCTACTGGCTAAGTAGCCATTTTTCCATTTTATGACTCACTTGCAATACATGTTTTTCACATTATAAACCACACTGTTTCATTTTGGTTTGCTATGAGCAGGAACAGTGTATGGTAAAACTGAGATAAACAGGAGAAATTTGGAAAATGGAAGGTTTGTCTAGATTGTCTTGGCCTATTTCAAAAATTTTTATCTTAACCTCATAATTACATGAATTTTATTTGCATTTTAAGTTAAAAGTATCTTGATATCATTATACCCATATATTTCTTTTTTGAATTTGGAAATATTAACATATAAGGTACATGGATATTTCAATCTTTAACTAAATTTCTCCCACATTATTTCATGTTCCACTTCTCCCACATAATTCTGACTGCCTTGTCTCATAAAAGAAATATCTATATTCATCTTATTTTCACTAATAATGAGATAAATCACAAAAAAGCAAACTATAAGCTGTTTAGAAAATAGAGACCCACTTACAGATAACCTGCAGGTTGGAGAATTACCAGGTCCAACTTAATTTATGTAGTCCAAAACCATCTTGATGAGAGATATCAAGGGAGTTATAGGGGAAAAAACTCTAATAGTGATTCACAAATAAGTGTTGGAAGAAGCACTGACTGCTTTTATAGGTTCAGAAAATAGTGTTTCCTATAGGTTTGGGAAAGCTACATGATCATGTCTTTGCTTAGCAACCCACAATACTTGTGAAGACAGGAAATACTCCTAGCAGTCCACAGAAAAGAAAGCTATCTGACTTTATTTACCCCAGTATTAACATCCTGTGGAGCAGTGCTGTTGAATGAGCTCTTAATCAGGTGGTCCTATAAAAGCTCAAATGTCCCAAACTCTTGGCCAACCTGCAAAAGTACGTCTTCAAGATTCCGAGACTTCTACTTTCTAGGAATTGTCCTTTGTTCCCAGGTCTTGAATTATACCACCCAAGATAGCCTCATGGCAAGCCCATCAAGGAGCTACAGAAGTTCCTGATATTTGTGAGGTTTCCAGTTTAAACCCCAAACTGGAGTCTACCTTGGAGGGTGGGGGTGAGGAAGAAACTTTACTTAGATAAGCCTTTGACCTTCATCCTGAAAAAGGGAGCACAAGTTCACTGGGATCCACTTACGGCACACGCACTTTTGAGGCTAAGAGTTTTCTTTACTTTGCCCATCTCTTGCCTATGCCACTCCACAGAGTCTGTACAAAGTAGAAATAGCCATCTCTAATGCCACTATAAGGAAGATTCTATCACAGAAAGAGCTCCTGGTCCTGTGGCCCTGCGTTGGGCTGCCAAAGTCAACGACTATGTCTGGGAGCTGACGTGTCTTGGCTGAAGTCAGCATTCAAAGCAATTATCTAGGTCACTGAAGCCTAGGCTGCAAGCTTCGCTCAGCCAGGCAGCTTACAAGGCTAAGCAGATGCAGCATTCTGTAAGTACTGCTGCTGGGGATCTTAAAAATCACCAGGAACTTCTCAGTTTTCCGTTTCTAAGGCCCCCTGTAGAAGAGGCAGGTATACTACTATAATCTCAGCCCAGCAGAATGGGGAAAGGTTTGAGGAGCAACCTGACTCAGCACCCATATAGCCAGGTGCAAAGAAAGCCTCTTTTAACAAGATGGCCAGTTGGACAGTCCTGACCCCAACTCTCTGTGCTCATGTCACAAGCCACTGGAATCTCTTCAGGTCACTTATATTGGTTGGGTCTTTGGGTAGTTCATATTTGGCACAACATCATTAAATATGCTAAGATACACAGTACATGCGCTACAGCTGAGCATGCAACCAAAAGGCCGGGAAAGATTGCCAAGAGAGCTCCTGTGACAGCGTCTATACTCTAATTATCTTGACGAGACCATCACTATATGCTACATCTCAGACCACACCAAAAAGCTGAAACACTACCTAGTTACAGGCAGTAATGACAATGCTCCTCTATTTCGAGTTCTTGAGGGAAGTAATCTGCCTGACTGGCATTCCAAGCTACCTGATAGCCAGCAGAGTTCTGGTAGAACCGTTTAAGGTAGAAATGCATCTTTCCATCATTCATCATCCTCAGATCAGTGATGAGACAGAGCACATGAAGAGGATCTTTAAAACTTTGCTTCTGATAGGTTAACTAGGCTGCTTACTTTTCTAAGGTGATGCCCTCCATGCAGCCACAAAGCATATCCCTTGGCATAGGAATTCCATATTTCACTCCTTGTATTTCTACACGCCACAAAGTTCCATCTTGACACAGGCAGCCTGACAATTCTTTTTTTTTTTTTTAATTTTTAAATTTTATTTATTTATTTTTGGCTGTTTTGGGTCTTTGTTGCTGTGCGCAGGCTTTCTCTAGTTGCAGTGAGCGGGGGCTACTCTTCTTTGCGGTGCGCAGGCTTCTCATCGCGGTAGCTTCTCTCGTTGAAGAGCACGGACTCTAGGCACGCAGGCTTCAGTAATTGTGGCACGCAGGCTCAGTAGTTGTGGCACACGGGCTTAGTTGCTCTGCGGCATGTGGGATCTTCCCGGACCAGGGATTGAACCGGTGTCCCCTGCATTGGCAGGCGGATTCTCAACCACTGCGCCACCAGGGAAGCCCCAGCCTGACAATTCTTGAAGTAATTCATGCTGGAATCTACTCCAGGTAAGCTGAACTCTGTGCTGTGCCACTTACCTCTCAGCACACTCTGGCACCATGGATACATTCCATTCACAGACCAATTCACTGACCTCCACCACACCTCATATATTACTCTGTTGTTCTTTTAATTCTCCAGGCCATTATCTTCACTATTCATACTTTTGTATCTTTCCTCACTGAGACTTTACATTTGAGCTATTTTGTTTTCTTCCTTGCTACAACTTAGGTTCCTTTCAGTGGCAATCCTGAATCTTCACCTAGCTAATACATATTGCCCAAGAAAAGCTTCTTCCTCACTCCTAACCCTCAAGGACCCCAGAAGCTCTGACTTGGGACTGTTCCCACTTATCACGCTTCAGCCATATGGAACTACTTACATTTCCTACATAAGTCACGCTCTCTCTTGCCTCAGCTTCTTAATATACACTGTTCGCTTCCTTGAATGATTCTCCTACTTCTTCACTGGGCTAATTTCCCTTCCTTCAAGTCTCAGATCCAGTATCATCTTTTACAAAGCCTACACTGATTACACTTAGGAATTATACGCTCCTTGTTGATGCTTCCATAGTACACTTTGCACACTTTAATCATGCACTCAGTACACTCTACTGACATTGCTTACTTGCCTATCATCCCTAGAGTCCATGGGACATCTATGAATCCCTAGTACCTAAACTCTTGATTTTATATGTCAGGTTTTCAATAAAAATAATGTTTACCAAGTGAATGAAAAAGTAGAATTACACTTCATTTACTTCCAAGAAGAAATTTAACCATCTTATAACTTGTAAAAGATATTAAGAAGTAAAGCTGAAGGACATCTAGTTCCAGTAACGTGGCAGACTGAGCTAGTGGGGAACCTCTCGCATAAAAAAATCTAGAAATTCTATATAAAATCAAACTCCAAAAATTTAATACAAGACTGAGTTCACAAAAAGTGGAAGGAAAGAAAGAAGGGAGGGAGGGAGGGAGGGGAGAGGAAGGAAGGAAGAAGTCCTCCTATGCCAGGAAAGAAGAGGGAACTAGAAGCCAAGCAGTAAGCGTGTGAGATTATGTCCCAGGAACACTGGGGTTGCTACTGGATCCTGAAATAATGGCTGGGGGCTTGAGTTTTAATAAAGATCCTGGAGATGAGACTTGGATGCACATGAGGTGAGGATCAGGCCTTTGCAGAGCTGCAATCGCAGTGAAAGGGGGAATAGAAAAACTGCACCCACCAGTCCAAAAAGAAGGTGAGGAAGCTGGTCTCCACCAGGGACTGATATCTCCAGAGCACAAGCAAAATCCTCTAGAGGAACAGTTCTACTACCAAGGCCAGAAGGGATTTCTATTTTTTAAAAATCCTTATTGGAGAAAAACTTTAAAAAAAAACAAAGAAATAATGAGGAGACACAATATAGATCACAATAGTCAGAAAGATTAGCATCCCCCCAAAATCTCAAAGAATAATATTTTAAAAGACCATAAATTAGTATTTTTAAAATAGATTTTTAAAAAGAAATAAACCTATGAAAGGACACTTTGAAAGAAGTGGAAATTTGGGGGAAAACACCAAATAGAATTTCTAGAGATAATATAATGTTTGAAATTTAAAATACATTTAATAAATAAAAGAGCATATTAGATACAGCTGGAGAGAGCTGGTTAACTGGAAGACAGATCAGAGGAAGTTATTCAGGATGTATCAAAAAGAGATAAAGAAAAGGAAAATATGAAGAAGGTAAGTGGACATAAAGAATAAAATGAGAAGGTCCTAAGTATGTTTAGTAGGCATTCCAGCAGATGAGATTAGATAAAATGAGAAAGAGGCAATACTCGAAGAAACAATGGCTAAGAGTTTTCCAGAATTGAAATTATCCTCAAATTCAAAAATCACAAAGGCTCCCAAGAATATGTACCCATTCCAAAAAGCATTTTGACAACAGCTAATAAAACTGAAGATGTGGGGCTTCCCTGATGGCGCAGTGGTTGAGAGTCCGCCTGCTGATGCAGAGGACACAGGTTCGTGCCCCGAACCTGGAAGATCCCACATGCCGCGGAGCGGCTAGGCCCGTGAGCCATGGCCGCTGAGCCTGCGTGTCTGGAGCCTGTGCTCTGCAGCGAGAGAGGCCACACAGTGAGAGGCCCGCGTACCGCAAAAAAAACCAAAACTGAAGATGTGTATCCCTCATGACCCAGCAATCCCCCTTGTAGATATATACCTGGAGAAATGTCTCATACATATGGACGAGGAGTCATTTACAAGAGTGTTCAGTGAAGCACTGTTTGTAATACAAAAATTTTGGAAACTAAATTGTCCATCTGTTCAGTAACAGATAAACTGTGGATTACTTTTTCTTATAATGGAATACCACAAAGAAGTTAAAGTAATAAACCATAGAACCATAGCTATATATATCAAAAATGTTGAGTGAAAAAGGAAGTTTCAGAAGAGTAAGTACAGTATCATATCATTTATATAAATTTTAAATATGCATAGGATGATAGATGTATACAAATGTAGTTAAAATATAAAACATGCATGAAAATGCTTACATCAACTTCAGGATAATGATTACCTTTGGTAGACAAAAAAAGGAAGGGATCGGAGCATGGTTAATTATATTTCTTTTTATAAAACAGATATCTAAAGGCAATATGGCAAAATATTACTACCAGTTTAAATTTGGGTGGGACTTCTGATAAACTATTTTTTATATATTTTGAAATATTTTATTGATAAGAATTTTAAAAATTAAAGCTAGCTCCTAAGACAATTAGAACAAGAGCAAAGGAGAAGATATTTCATAGGTGTTGGTTCTGTATTGATGTCAAAAGAGACAGTATATGGACCCTGGACAAATCACTTAGTCCCTCAACCTGGTTCCTTCATCTCATTTCCTGGAATAAGTTATCACAAATGAGCTCTAACTTCACCTATGGAAACTCACTGTCAGGCAAGGCAAAAGGCAAGCACATTGTGTTTTTTAGTTCTCATTATTGGATAGAAGGAAACAGATTCCACTGGAAAGGGAGATTATCTTCCTGCCACTGAACTTTCATGAGTATTGTGAGACAATCCTCCATAGATATCTCTCATTCCTATACAGCAGCAGTCCCCAACCTTTTCAGCACCAGGGACTGGTTTCGTGGAAGACAATTTTTCCATGGACCAGGGGTGGGTGCCGATGGCTTCCGGATGATTCAAGTGCATTACATTTATTGTGCACTTTATTTCTATTATTATTACATTGTAATATATAATGAAATAATTATACAACTCACCACAATGCAGAATCAGTGGGAGCCCTGAGCTTGTTTTCACTTGCCACTCACTGATAGGGTTTTTGGTTTGTTTAATTTATTTATTTTATTTTTTGCTGCGTTGGGTCTTCATTGCTGCACTCGGGCTTTCTCTAGTTGTGGTGAGCAGGGGCTACTCTTCATTGCAGTGTGCAGGCTTCTCACTGTGGTGGCTTTTCTACGGGAGCACAGGCTCCCGTAGTTGTGGCTCATGGACTTAGTTGCTCTGCGGCATGTGGCATCTTCCTGGACCAGGGCTCGAACCTGTGCCCCTGCATTGGCAGGCAGATTCTTAACCACTGCGCCACCAGGGAAGCCCCATTGATAGGGTTTTGAAATGAATCAACAAGCAACTGATTTATTATGGTCTCTGTGCAGTCAAACCTCTCTGCTAATGATAATCTGTTATTTGCAGCCACTGCCAGCACTGGCAACACCTCCTCAGCTCCACCTCAGATCATCAGGCATTAGATTCTCATAAGGAGCACGCACCTTAAATCCCTCGTATGCGCAGTCCACAGTAGGGTTCACGCTCCTATGAGAATCTAATGCCGCCACTGATCTGACAGGAGGCAGAGCTCAGGTGGTAATGCGAGCAATGGGGAGCGGCTGTAAATACAGATGAGGCTTCGCTTGCTCACCCGCCGCTCACCTCCTGCTGTGCAGCCCGGTCCCCAACTGGGTTGGGGACCCCCAGCTGTGCAGATTGGGTCTTCTGATATGGATGAATAGCAAACAGCTTTGTAAGCTAGAGAAAGTATATTCCTTTGGAGAGATCTAGAGATGTACTTCCCAAGATATGTCACAGGGCACTAAAGATAAAACCTTCTCCTTACCCTCCAGAAACATTTGTTTCTCTCTCTCTCTCCTCTCTCTCTCTCTCTCTCCTCTCTTCTCTCTCTCTCTCTCTCTCTCTCCCCCTCTCCCTCCCCCCCCACCCCCGCTTCTCTCTCGGATGCTGGGCAGATGTGCCAGGATCCCTATAAAAAGATGAGTCTCCTGATTTCAAGGTTCCTCTCCTGCAATGCAACTTACTACACGCATAGTTAACATCCGGCTGTCACCACATTGCCCTGTGGGAACTGACACAAGATACTGCTCTGGCTGCTACTTTTGCTTGTCTCTTCTGTCAGTGTGTGTGCCTGTGTATTTCTATAACTGTGGCAAACTAACTTGTTAGCTCATAAATAGTGTAAAATCTCAGCTCCTTCACAGTTTTAACTTAGCAAAGAGGAGAAAAAAGAAAGACTCTGAATAACAATAATGGACAGTGTCTTTAAACATAATTTCATAATAAATACAGAAATATTCTTCAAAGGACACTTCTTACATCAACTCTCTATGAAAACTATGGGTCTAACAATGCAAGGAAAGAAACAGCAAGGCAAAACATTAGATTCAGAAAGACATTTCATTGGGAATTCAAAATAATACAGTTCAGCTATGTTTCTTTTTGATGATCTAAAGATACAGGGATAAGCCTCAATAGTGCTCAGAAATCCAATGGTTAACAAACAGAAACCATTTTTTACTTTCTCAAACATCAGGTATTATAAAGGTGCCTTTTATAAATGTTGTCTCAGGCAACTTGTAATTGAAATATCTGATGATTTCTGGAAATGTCAAAATCTTTGATTAAAAACAGATTCCTATATACTGAATATTTCATTTATTTTAGCGACCCATCATCTATTTTCTCATATTCTTAAAACAACACAGATTTTTGTTTGAGGATTCATCCTTTCCCCATTCTTAAGTCATGTTGTCTGGATGGGGCTCCAACCCCTACTCTAGAAATGAAGCAGGTAATCAAGTCCTAGGCCAATCAATGCACCCCCATTTCCCTGGTTTAGAGGTAAGCCATTCTCTTAGAGTGAACCTCAGGACTTGGCCAGGAATGCTGGGTCAAGGACTCATTCTTTTCTGCTGTAATTGAACCTGGAAGGATGTAGCCTGGGAACAATTGCAAATCATCTTGTGACCACGAGGGGAAAGTCAGTCTATGAATGGAGTCAACACAGAGATAGCAGAGCCAAGAGATCAGTAAAAGAGAGAAACAGGATCCTGAAGGTATCATTTGAGTACCTATATCCAGCTATGCCTGAAACGTTCTCAACTCTGGATTGTTCGAGTACAAGAACTAATACATCTCCTTTCTGGCTTAACTCTCCCTTCAACAAAGGAATGCTTTGAATAATGCCCAGATTGAAAAACCCAGAGTTCTGTGCCATAAAGTTCAGAAAAAAAGAAACTGGTCCTGAAAAACTTTGACAAAATATAATAGGACCTCAATAAAACAACATAGAACACATATTTGAAATAGACCTGGACACTGACAGGTCTATCGAAATGAGTTTATCGCTAAATATACTCAATATGTTATGTCAAAGATTATCTTGGAAACATAACAAGGTTATGGGGAAAAGGACACAAAGCACAATCATTTTTAAGGCTTGTTGTAGAATTTCTTTCAGATTTGACATAGGTGGTAATTTGCATGCTTATATTTAGGTTGAACCATTTGAAATTGATAGTTTCATTTAGTTCAATCAAATAACAAGGGAGAAAAAAGTCTGCATTACTTCCTTTTTCACATTTATTTAAACAAGAGAATATACTATACTGAAAAAAGGCCCATCTATTTATTTCTCTTATCCAACTATTCTTGTTTTACATCTAGGACAACCAAATGTGCTACATTTTCATTTTCCAAATCTTACAATTTCAAAATACTTCCTAAAAAAAGATCCATAGCCTGTGCAAATGCAATATTTACTTACCTGCATGTTATATAGGGGTTGCTTTGGTGCATTAACTTCCTTGAGCAGACGATGAGATACGTCCCTTAACTCTAAAAGTCTGCAAGCAAGCTGAGGCTGCAGAAGTCTGGCAACTGATTTGGAGGATCTGGATATGCCGTTTAATCCTCGAATTAATGTTCCTCGATTGATCTTGGCTAAAGCAACAGCCATTCTGATTTTGGATGTTTTTTGCACGGGTTCTCTTTTCTGGAAAATAAGCCTTTGAAAAGTGACTGATGTGTGATTCTCCAGTGCAGTATTTCTTTATTAAAAATTTTTTTATTTGAAATATAGTTGATGTACAGTATTGTTAGTCTCAGGTATACTATATAATTTGACATTTGCAAACAGTATGAAATGAATATCACAAGTCTAGTAACCATCTGTCTCCATACAAAGTTATTACAATATTATTGATCATCTTCCTTATGCTGTATATTGCATTCCCATTACTTATTATAGAACTGGAGATTTGTACCTCTTAATCCCCTTCACCTGGTTCACTCACACTGCTCCCTCCCTCCATTCCCCCTCACCCTACCAGCAACCACCCATTTGTTTCCAGTGCATTTTTAAAATCTACTTCAGGCCGAGACAAGTACCACATAACTGTACACTGTGCCTGATACTAAGTGTCCAATAATTATCTCCCACCCTCCTTACAATTCATTGGCCCCACCCCAGGTATTTAAATATTTATATGAATATATGATTTTTTCCTTAGGATAAATATCCAGAATTAAGTTAGTAGCCTAAAGATATAAATTTTTCATTTTTCTCTCTGGATTTATCTGTTTTTTGCATTGATTTTTTTTAAAAGAGCTCTTTCAAAAGTAAACAATCTTTTAAAAAAATATTTATTTATTTGGTTGCACTGGATCTTAGTTGTGCAGGTGGGCTCCTTAGTTGTGGCTCACAGGCTCCTTAGTTGCAGCTCTCTGGCTCCTCAGTTGAGGCACATGGGCTCCTTAGTTGTGGCATGTGAACGCTTAGTTGCAGCATGAATGTGGGATCTAGTTCCCTGACCAGGGATCAAATCCTGGCCCCCTGCACTGGGAGCTCAGAGCCTTAACCACTGCACCACCAGGGAAGTCCCAAAAGTAAACAATTCGTATTCAAATATCATTCAGTGTTTGAATTGTTCAAATAATAATTCTTATTCAAAACTGTTACAAATAGTTTCCCAGCTTACTTTAAAATTTTTAAATGATAAAATATAGCATATATACATAATACATAATGTACAATTTACTTAAAAAATTTTTATTAGTTAAGGTGCATATCAAAGGAATGATTTTAACGATCCCAGACTCTTGCTTCTTCCCATACATAGAAAAGTGCTAAATTCATTAACTTGAGACATCTGTTTTTTTTTTAATTGAATGAAAAGTTCTTTAAATTCTACAGTGCTTTACAATTTTCAGAAGTTTAACATACATGATTTCATATAATCCCATAATAACCCCTTTTTTCCAATCCCCTAACCTTATGTTACCCCCCCTTCCCTCTCCCCACTGGTAACCACTAGGTCATTCTCTATATCTGTGAGTCTGCTTCTTTTTTGATTTATTCACTAGTTTGTTGTATTTTTTAGATTCCACATATAAGTGATAACATACAGTATTTGTCTTTCTCTGTCTGACTTATTTCATTTTAATGCCCTCCAAGTCCACCCATTTTGCTGCAAATTGCAAAATTTCATTCTTTTTTATGGCTAATATTCCATTGTATATATACACCACATCTTCTTTATCCATTCATCTGTTGATGGACACTTAGGTTGCTTCCATATCTTGGCAATTGTAAATAATGTTGCTATGAACATTGGGGTGCATGTATCTTTTCGAATTGGTGTTTTTGGTTTTTTGTATATATACGCAGGAGTCTGATTGCTGGGTCATATGATAGTTTTATTTTTAGTTTTCTTTGAGAAATCTCCATACTGTTTTCCATAGTGGCTACACCAATTTACATTCCCAACCACAGTGTAGGAGGGTTCCTTTTTCTCCACACCCTCACTAACATTTATTTGTGTTCTTTTTGATGATAGCCATTCTGACAGGTGTGATATGATATCTCATTGTGGTTCTGATTTGTATTTCCCTGATGATTAGCAATGTTGAGCATCTTTTCATGTGCCTGTTGGCAATCTGCATTTCCTCTTTAGAAAAATGTCTGTTCAGTTCTTCTGCCAATTTTTTAAGCAGGTTGTTGGATTTTTAAATGTTGAGTTGTATGAGCTGTTTATATATGTTGGACATTACCCCTTACCAGTCATATCATTTGCAAATATCTTCTCCCATTCAGTAGGTTGTCTTTTTGTTTAGTCAATGATTTCCTTTGCTGTGCAAAAGATTTTAAGTTTAATTAGGTCCCATTTGTTTATTTTTGCTTTTTAGGAGATGGATCAAAAAAAAATATTGCTGCTATTTATGTCAAAGAGTGTTCTGCGTATGTTTTCCTCCAGGAATTTTATAGTATCCAGTCTTACATTTAGGTCTTTAATCCATTCTGAGTTTATTTTTGTATGTGGTGCTAGAGAACATTCTAATTTAATTCTTTTACAAGTAGCTGTTCAGTTTTCCCAGCACAGCTTATTGAAGAGACTGTCTTTTCTCCATTGTATATTCTTGCCTCCTTTGTCACAGATTAATTAACCATAAGTGTGTGGGTTTATTTCTGGGCTCTCTATTCCATTCCATTGATCAACGTGTCTGTTTCTGTGCCAGTACCATACTGTTTTGATTAGTATAGCTTTGTAGTATAATCTGAAGTCCAGGAGCCTGATTCCTCCAGTCTGTTCTTCTTTCTCAAGATTGCTTTGGCTATTTGGGGTCTTCTGTGTTTCCATATAAATTTTAAAATTATTTGTTCTAGTTCTGTGAAAAATGCCATTGATACTTTGATATGCATTTCACTGAATCTGCAGATTGCCTTGGGTGGTATGGTCATTTTAACAATACTAATTCTTCCAATCCAAGAATATGGTATATCTCTCCATCTGTTTGTGTGTCTTCAATTTCTTTCATTAGTGTCTTATAGTTTTCCAAGTACAGGTCTTTTGCCTCCACAGGTAGGTTTATTCCTAGGTATTTTATTCTTTTTGATGCAATGGTAAATGGGATTGTTTCCTTAACTTCTCTTTCTGATAGTCTGTTGTTAGTGTATAGAAATGCAACAGATTTTTAAATATTACTTTTGTATCCTGCAACTTTACCAAATTCATTGATGAGCTCTAGTAGTTTTCTGGTGGCGTCTTTAGGATTTTCTATGTACAGTATCATGTCATCTGCAAACAGTGACAGTTTTAGTTCTTCCTTTCCAATTTGGATTCCTTTGATTTTTTTTCCTTCTCTGGTAGCTGTGGCTAGGACTTCCAAAACTACATTGAATAAAAGTGGTGAGAGTGGACAGCCTCGTATATAAAATATAGCATATATACATAATCATAATGTACAATTTACTTTAAATTTTTTAATGTTAAAATATAGCATATATACACACTGCATTGTACTGTTTAAAGAAAAATGAAACAAAAACCCTATATACTAATCCACACGCTTACAAAACTTGTAGTTCTGAAAACTTCAAATCTTCTATGAGCACTCTGACAGGAAAAATTTCTGGCATTTCTAAAACACAGGACATGTAGTTCTTTCTCTGTTCTAGCAGAAAGTGAACCACAGGTTAGACTGCATTCCAGGCAACAGACAAGTATAATTTCCATTATTCATGTAAGTAATTTTATGAGCTATTCTGGCTTTTCAGTACATAACTTGGGGGAAAGAGTTGGTTAATAACACAAAGAAACAACTTTGAATCTCATTTAATTATTGAGTACAAATATATAAGTGCAAAACATATTTTGGATTTTTTTGTCTACAATAAGCATCATATATTTGGTTAAGAGCTAACATGCTGTATATTTATTTTAAATGCCTCAACTTTTATCCTGAAGTCATAATTTTATTAGTGCTGTTTTTGTCATCAAAGTTCAGTACTTCTCTTACTCTTCAGCATTTGTCAGTGGAGATAACCAAAAGCTGTTCTAGCCTGTCAATGAAGATGTACTTCTGCAACACCTGGTGTCCTACCGTGGCTTAATCTATTAACTTTAGCAAAAAAGTCCCAATAGCCCACCTGTGGTCTCAACCCTCCTCGTCAGTAGAAAAGTAGAGGATGGACTAAGTTGTGGGCTGCTACAGTTGCTATAATTTCAAGCCACTTTAGAGCACAGCAATCCTTACAAGCAGTTACATGGTAGGTAGAACAAGTGAAAAGAACACACAGGTGCAATCACTTGATATTATCTAAGCTGGTTGCATGCACACCTTGAAGAGAAACCACATTGTCTGCAGTATCCAAAGTTCCTGCACATACAGATTCAATTTCTCTTGTGACGTTATGCTTTGCTGCACTGACTCTTCCTCCTAACTCCTCCTCAAGGTGGAGCAGCTGGAATAAGTTTGGTTTTACCTCTGATTACAATTTACGGTTGTCCCTAGGCATCCCATGTGGATTAGTTAGTTCCAGAACCCCTGAAGATACCAAAATCCGTGGATGCTTAAGTTCTTTATATAAAATGGCATAGTATTTGCGTATAGCCTATGCATATCCTCCTTTATTCTTTAAATCATCTCTAGATTACTTATAAACTCTCATACAATGTAAGTGCTATGTAAATCAACAAACTTAAGTTTTGCTTTTTGGAACTTTCTGGAATTTTTTTCAATCACAGGTTGGTTGAATCCCTGGATACCAAGGGCCAACAGTACTGTGTTTTCTCTCATTATAATTTGTAACCAGAGGTGAGGACCACATTGCCAGGGCAAACAGGAGTTGGATATGTGCAGTTCCACCTTTAGTGAAACCTTGCCTATGTGGTCATTCAGTGTTTTAGGGACCCTTCATTTCTTTAGTTGCAAAACAACATTCTGTAGTTTCCCTCTTCTGATTTTGTGAGTTCCTTCACAAAATCTTCGTGATCTGTACGTGTTGGCTTGGATTCACTGACTTTACACATGTATTTCTATTAACCAGTATTGATGCATTCCCCCAAACATTATACTAGATTGATCCATTCAACTTTCCTCTCTTTCAGAAATTCTAAATTTTTATCTCTGTAGAAAAATAAGCCTATTTGTAATAAATAATCTATTAATAAAAATTCTCCTGCAAGGTTCATATAATGTGTTCACCAAAATACAGCATTTATTATAGACAATATTTTTAAAAATTCGAGTGCATTATAATAATGCTTTAGCGCATTTTGTGTTATCTTTCTCATTTTAGTATCCTCGTGAGTTTACAGACTCAACTTGTTCCTAATTAATATTTTTGTTTCCCTTTAATGCTTAAATGGTTACAATATGACGACTGCATTTCCCTTTTAAAATGCCTGCCTTTTTTGATACTTTCCTAGATAACTGAAAGAATTATTTCTAACAACAAAATATGTTTCTGACCCCTTTTATTTTCCCTGCCACAAAACATGAAATAAATTTGTTCCCAAGAAGACCATTATTGCTTTTAAGAAGAATAGTATATTAGAAACCAAATCTGGGCTTGGGGGTGCATGATCAATGGTTCTTCGTGGCTCTGGGAATACAAAGGTGACAGCAGGGAAAGGCTACTTACATTCCTTAAGATGCAGAAGGAGACGTTCTTCTTCTTTTTTTTTTTTTTTTTTTTAGCGGTATGCGGGCCTCTCACTGTTGTGGCCTCTCCCATCGCGGAGCACAGGCTCCGGACGCGCAGGCCCAGCGGCCACGGCTCACGGGCCCAGCCGCTCCGCAGCACGCGGGATCCTCCCGGACCGGGGCACGAACCCGTGTCCCCCGCATCGGCAGGCGGACCCTCAACGACTGCGCCACCAGGGAAGCCCGTTCTTCTTTTTTAAATAAACAGTCACCAGTTTATGATGATGGTTCCAATTCACTCTTACTTTCAATGAGTTATTTTTTTAAATTAGCTCTAACAGAAAATTTTTAAATAAAAGGTTTTTCCCCTCTGAGGTACCAGCTTTTCCTTTTTGTCTACTCTCTATGCTATGTATTTTCCTACCAAACCATATGTGTAAATTTAAATGTTGAACTGAAATTAAGAAGTCCTCATTTCCTTCTTTTTCCCTTTTTAATTTTTTGACCCTTGGCCTAAACATCCTGGAGTCAGTGGCAAAGTGTGCAAATTCAGATGATATTTTTTGTCATATGTTCATCATCTGAGCATATCAGCAAATGTCAGAAAAGAAAGTCCAACTCCCAACCACCACCAACACCTCAGAGATAAACAAAGGTACTTAAAGACCATTTGCCAAAACAAACTTAGCATCATTTAATCAGATTTATTCAAGAATCCTGCTCCATATTTCTCTATTTGAGCTCCATTCTTTGAATATATATCTTGCTTTCCCCATTACTTTTCTTTTTTCCAGAGCCATGCCCATTTTTCTATCATCAGCAGTTTTAATGCTGAACTCCAATTTCTAGTAACATCAGCTTTTTACTACCGTACATCTATAAAACCAGCCGGTCAGCAAATCTTATTCAGTTCTTTCTCTGAATAGTCCCAGAATTTGACCACTCCTCACTAGCCCCAGTACCAACACTCAGTCCACTTTATTTATATACCACTGTCATCTCGTCTCCAGACTTGAAAATCAGCCTCATCAATGGCCTCCCTGCTTCCACCCTTCCCTACTTTCATTCTGTTCCTCAACACATCAGCCAAAGAGACACAATTAAAAATTAGATCACATCAGATCTTGCTTTTCTGCTCAACCACTTCAGTGGCCTCCTGGTGCACTCAGTGTAAAAGCCAAAGTACATACAATGGTCTACAAGGTCCTACAAAGGCTGCCTCTTCTTTACCTCCCTGGCCTCACAGTCTTTTTCTCTCCCTTTTCCTCCTTCATTATTTATTGAACTTGTTAGGTATACTCCCATCTCAGGGACTTTGAACTAACTATGCCATTTGATTCTCAAGGACGCCAAGGTTTGCTCCCTCACTTCCTTCAAGTCTTTTTCTTTTTTAAATTTTTATTGGAATATAGTTGATTTATAATGTATTAGTTTCAGGTGTACAAAGTGAATCAGTTATACATATACATATATCCACTCTTTTTTTTTTTAGATTCTTGTTCCATATAGGCCATTACAAAGTATTGAGTAGAGTTCCCTGTGCTATACAGTAGGTTCCTATTAGTTATCTATTTTATATTTAGTAATGTGTATATGTCAGTCCCAATCTCACAATTTATCCCTCCTCCCTCCCTTATCCCCTGGTAACCATAAGTTTGTTTTCTATATCCATGACTCTACTTCTATTTTTGTAAGTAAGTTCAATTATACTCCCCCTTTATTTTAGATTCCACATATAAGCAATATCATATATTTCTCTTTCTGTGTCTGACTTACTTCACTCAGTATGACAATCTCTACGTCCATCCATGTTGCTGCAGATGGCATTATTTTGTTCTTTTTTTATTGCTAAGTAATATTCCATGTGGTATATATGTATCACATCTTCTTTATCCATTCCTCTGTTGATGGACATAGATTGCTTTCATGTCCTGGCTATTGTAGATAGTGCTGCAATGAACAATGGGGTGCATGTATCTTTTTGTATTATGATTTTCTCTGGGTATATGCCCAGGAGTGGGATTGCTGGGTCATATGGTAGTTCTATTTTTTGATTTTAAAGGAGCCTCCATACTGTTCTCCATAGTGGCTGCACCAGTTTACATTCCCACCAACACTGTAGGAGGGTTCCCTTTTCTCCACACCCTCTCCAGCATTTGTTGTTTGTAGATTTTTTTGACTGGTGTGAGGTGATACCTCATTGTAGTTTTCACTTGCGTTTTTCTAATAATTAGCGATGCTGAACATCTTTCCATGTGCTTCTTGGCCATCTGTATGTCATCTTTGGAGAAATGTCTATTTAGATCTTCCCCCCTTTTTTGATTGGGTTATTTGTTTTTTTGATATTGAGCTACATGAGCTATTTGTATATTTTGGAGATTAATCCCTTGTCGGTTGCTTCATTTGCAAATATTTTCTCCCAGTCTGAGGGTTTTGTTTTGTTTATGGTTTCCTTTGCTGTGCAAAAGTTTTTAAGTTTAACACATTTTTGACGAGACGTATTACGGCCACAGGCGTTAGTTTCTGCAAAAATCCCCTGGGTCAATAATGTGTTAATTAGATCCCATTTGTTTATTTTTGTTTTTATTTTCATTACTCTAGGAGGTGGATACTTCCTTTAAGTCTTAATTCAAGAATCACTTTCTCACTAAGACTCTCTTGGTCTTACCTTTCCCATCAATTGTTCTCCTTATCCCTACCCCTACTTCATATCCTTTCTCTGCTATGTGCTTTCTTCCCCTTAAGACCTACCATTAATATAATCTGTAGTTTATTTTCCTTGTTTATTGGTTTTCTATTTGACTAGGATATAAGTTTGGGGTTTTTTAGGACATAAGTTTTACGGCAGCAGTGTTCTATATCCATCTGGCTCACTGATCTTTCCCCAGGGCCTAGAATAGTGTCTGGTACATAATGGGTGCTCTATAAATATATTCATTTCAGTGAATGAATGAAAAATATCAGAAAAATATAACAAGTTAGTATAGATATATATTGGAAAAATATAACAAATATTAAATTAGAAACTACCCAGAAAGATTTCAGTGCACAACGTGCTCTGCGAATTTTCACAATGATAGTGTCCCACAAGAAATAACTCACCAAAGACAAATATACAACTGAATTATAGAACACTCTAGTTACAGTTCTACTCTCATTATATTTAGAAACCCCAATGCCAATACAAGTAATTTCCAGACATCACTGGTGCATCCCCAGTGAAACCGTGCCCCACAAGGTTAAAAAGCTCATTCTGAACCTGTGCCCCATAGGGTTAACAGAAACTGGCGACTGACAGCAATTCTTTAGCTTGTCTTACAGAACAGCAAATAAGGGAGAGTCTTGTTAAAAATCCCTATGCTTGTAATCTGCCTCCACTCATCAAACTTGCCTTAATTGTTCCTGCAAATTGCGTACCTTCCAAGCTTCACATACCTTAGACAAATACTGTATATCACAAGACTCCTTTAACCACCCCCTACAGATAACACCTCTGACATATGGGTCGCTACAGTAATGGCTGCTTCAGAAACATGGAGCTAATCTTGCCCAGTTCAAACTGGTCAAGACCACTTGACCATTCAACTGAGCCTGCTCAAGTGTGCAATGGGTGACCTTTTGACATCTGAGGGCCAAAAGTTCCACCCCCAGATCATGCTAACACCCACATTTTCTGAACATACATCCTGTGAAGAAGTATGTAACTCAGATATGCCTACAAAGAGCAGATATTACCTCATCTTTTTCCTGCCTCCAAACACCTTCACGGGCCTCTCTGACTACGCTATACTCTTCATGCACAAACAATCCAAGCCCCTTGCCTTTGGGGAGGTGGATCAGAGATTTGCTCTCCTGTTTCCTCACTTGGCTGCCTCTTGAATAAACCCTTTCTCTGCTGCAAACCTCAGCGTCTCAGCATTAGGCTTTCTGCATGTCGGACAAAGAAACCTGGTTTGGTAACACCAGCAGTTTTTGTCCCACATGTTTAAAAAGAAAAAAAGAAAGCATAGAGAATTCAGAAAAATGTATCTACATATGTAAAGGCCAAAATTTTACATGGATTCTATTATGCTCTGTCTACAATCCTCAATTTTGAAGTATACAGTTAAGTGCAAGATAATTACAGAATAAAATACAAACCACCTTTCATAATTAAAACCCACAAAATTGACCCTATTTACCATAAAAGATTTCTCTCATTCAAGTAAAGATCATCTGAATTAAAAAATTTTAATTCCCTAATTGTAGCATGCATCTTTTCATTCGTTCAAATTTAAAAGTTTAATATTTTAAAGTCCTCATATGGAAATCATTTGCAATTTGCAAGTGTAAACCTTAAAAAGTTACTTTTACTAAAAGATGTGGATACTGAGCGTATTGGGGTCTGGGCTGCTTGGAAGGGAGGGAGTGGAGAGTACAAGACCTCAGAAGCCAGGACCTCAAGTCAAAATTCTAAAATTAACTTTCCCCAGCCCCAGAAAAAAAATGTCCTTCAAAATCTTTAGCCATGAAGAACTATTTAATAACCAGTATTCTCGGTGTATTCCTCTATAAAAATTCCACCACCATCACTCCCACCAAATCTCTAAATCTTTTTTTTTTTTTATTCCAGGCCAGTAACATGGCTTTTTCCTAAATAAATAAAATTAAATGCCAATCACAAAACTTAAAGATTTAAAATACAACCCAATTAATAAAGCCCTCTAAGTAGTCTTAAAACCATTCTTTTCAGTATGTTTGGGAACTATGGACCACACTAGAAATAATAAAATCTGCAACATTTCTAATCTGACCTTTAAAAATAATCTAGTTAAGAACAGAGTATTAGCATTGTTTTCTGGATAATTTATTTTTGAAGAGCAAATAACTTCAATGTGTTATAATATCCCCTAACTACTCAGGTTTCCTGCCAATCTCAGCAACACTTTCTTCAAAGTAAATGGTGGAAAAAGAACAATGTAAGTGTTTTGAAAATGAGAAATAAAGTAACTTTATGTTTATATTCTTCACTTGGGTGGGGTATAGTTCTTATAAGTGAACGACTTCAGGGATTTGGAAATAGGAACTTAGATTTCTTTGGGGATCAGAATATCAATCTATTTCACATAAAGCATACTTATGGCTCTAGTGATAACGAGGCTATGCAGAGGGTAGGAAGAGATGAAGGAAGTTGTAAAGAAAGTTGCAACTTCGATTAAATAAAACCCAGTTTCTCTAATATTGGCAATGGTGGGAGAATCACAACTTGGAAGGACAACAGGGCTTTCCAGGCCTAGGCTTCCTTGGCTTTACCTTGAGGTTTTCTCAATAATTACTGACACTACTGTGCTGGCCTTAACCATTTTACATCCTAGACCAAGCATCTCTTTCCTTAATACCCCAGAGCATAGCCAAGAAAAATCTCTCATGTTTCAAAAGAATTTATACCAAGACTAGGGGGATACAAAAAGAGGAAGCAACTAGACACCAAGGTTAAGATATGGAATGACAAAATCCATTTTGGCTTTTCCTCTCCTACTTAGCCAGCCACCACCTAGATGCCACCTTACCACTGTGCATCCAGATACGTACATTTCAGTATCACCCATTCCTAAAGTCTAGACCCAAGACTGACGCCATTTATTCAAATTTACTTAACATTCTGGAAACATGCTATGATGTTTCATACTTTTTTGGCATGACACTGCTTCCTTTGGAATATTTTTCCCTATTCATCCTCTGAGACCCAGTCTAAGCATCTTTCCTCCATGAAGTCTTCTCTGACTACCCTATGTAGAGTCATTCCTTCCTCTAAATTGTATATGCCTCTTACCATATTCCATGGCAATTACTTGTTTATGACTCTGTCTCCATGAGATTAAGCTCACTGACTGAAGGAACCCTGCTTTGTTTAATCTCTGTATTCCTTCTTCCCAGTTCCAGGCAAAGTATTTATTAAGTGTCTAATGCCTGGTTATCTGGATGAATGGTTAAAGGTAGCTCTAATACCTCTCCTTTGGAATGAAATATACAGACTTTGTGATTACTATGTTACTCACAGCCCTTTTTTGTTTACTTCCAGGTTTTAGCTATGTTCCTCATGTTGACATTGCCAAAAGTCTGATTTCTGGATAAGTAGGTTGTTACTGTACCATATAACTTTACAACATATTCTATTCCAACTGTGGCCAAAATGACTAAAACAGCACTTTCCCATTAAGAGTTGTGTACTTTTGGGACTTCCATGGTGGTCCAGTGGCTAAGACTCTGTGCTTCTAATGCAAGGGGGCCCGGGTTCGATCCCTGGTCAGGAAACTAGACCCCACATGCCACAACTAAGAGTTTGCATGCTGCAACTAAAGATCCCACGTGCCACAATGAAGATCTCGCATGCCACAATGAAGATCCTGCATGCCACAACAAAGATCCCACATGCCCCAACTAAGACCCGGTTTAGCCAAATAAATATTTAAAAAAAACGAGTTGTGTACTTTTGAGTAAATCAGGTTACCTGTGTCCCCTAAACAAGATGTTACTTTTTCCTAACTAAATGTCTTTATGATTCTCTACCTATCTCCTTCCACTCCCAATATTATATCTAAAACCTTTTTGCAACAGATGTTTAAAACATATGCATATGTACTTTGTTTAAATTGATATCACTATTTTCTTTCCATATTAAAACACACACCCATGCCATATTTATCTTTCCATTGTTATAACATATCAATTATGTTTTTTCACTGACTTAATTGCCACAGATTTTAAAGTACATCTAGATATTTTTCTGACTTTATATTAAGCAAATCTTAAGTAAACTACATTGCAATTGTATCTATGAGAAAGTTCTAGATTTCCAATCTAATGGTAGAGTGACTGTCCTTAAACTTTATTTATCTTTCTACCTCACTTCCTTGTCCACAGTCCTTCTGTTTTCCATATACCCCTCGCAATGAGTAAGAGTTGAAATGGTGTTTTTCTGAGGTGAAAGTAATGTTTTCCTAAGCTTAAAATACTGATCTCAAAATCACAAATTAAATAATTGGTACTAAAAATACAATATACTTTTTATAATCCTTTCAAAGTTATAAAATCACATTACCTGATTAGACTGTGATAATCTTAGGACGGTAGGGAATTCATCTTTAAACTTACCTTTAAGGACCATGATTGCTTTCTGGATCCCCTCGACTAAGACAAAAAGAAGTTAGGGGGTTAAAAAAAAAAGCTTAACTAAAAATCCCCTAAACATAATTTAAAAGATCATGGAACACTGGGTCCACCTTGGGGATTTAATTCCCAGTTTCCACACCCATATCCCCTTTACAGGAAGACTGTGCATACTTCTTCCAGAGAAGTTCTTCAACATCTGCCCACATATCCGCCCAACAGGTTTGACTGGCATGTTGAGTTCTTGCTTGGGTTCCTAGTTCGAGGCAAGCTTACAGGCCTGGGCACTGCTTGTCCTACTCTACCATTAGTGAGGGATGATGGCAGCCTTCCACTTAGGAATGCAGGCAAGGACAGAACCTGCAGCTCACTGCAGGGATTCTTTGTTACTTCACAATGGGCCTCTGAGAACTTGTTACAGAATCCTCTGAAATCACTCTGGCAGTGAGCAGGAAGAGTGTGTTTGGAGGCACAAGGGGAGGAGAAATGGGATTGGAAAGTGAAGCACACTAAGGAGTTCTGCAATATGAATTAAATTTTGCCCCAATTTCTGCAGTGATACTTCAATTACTGGATCACCTGAGAACAAAGCTCCCTTTGAAAAAAGCTGGCATACGCTTTAAAAGAAATACTTCACACTTGATGCCACGTGGAAAAGAAACACCAGCAGTTAACTCAGAAAGACTTTTGAACAGGTTGTTTTTCCTTCACCCAAATGAGGATCACTAGGTCAGACCCAGGCAAAATCGTGAAGTCTTTGGTTTGCCTTCTTTAAAATCTCAACCTTTTTTTCTTCTTCATCTTTGTCTCTTCTAGCACTCTCCCACCTCAGATGACCACTATTTTCCTCTTATCAAACATGGGAAGAACTGCATATTATGCAGACTTGATTGACTACCTGGTTATATTTTAGTGTGGATGAGCTGAGTTGGTTAACTCAAATCCCATTTTATTTATTTATTATTATTTTTTTTAAATAAATTTATTTATTTTATTTATTTTTGGCTGCATTGGGTCTTTGTTGCTGTGTGCGGCTTTCTCTAGTTGCAGCAAGCAGGGGCTATACTTCGGTGCAGTGCGTGGGCTTCTCATTGCAGTGGCTTCTACTGTTGGGGAGCACGGGCTCTAGGCACATGGGCTACAGTAGTTGTGGCACACAGGCTCAGTAGTTGTGGCTTGCGCGCTCTAGAGTGCAGGCTCAGTAGTTGTGGCGCATGGGCTTAGTTGCTCCGCGGCATGTGGGATCTTCCTGGGCCAGGGCTCGAACCCGTGTCCCCTGCATTAGTAGGCAGATTCTTAACCACTGCACCACCAGGGAAGCCCTCAAATCCCATTTTAATTTGAAGCCTTTATATTTAACTGCAGCTAGATGGGTTTCTTCGGCAAGCACAAAACTGGCTGCTGGAGGTCTATTTAGGGAACTGTCCAGGAAAGAGAAATGTTCATCAAAGGATTCCTCTAGATTGTGAAGCCTGCCAGATCCCCAGCTTTCACTTTGTCCTTAGTCCTTATCTGCCTGAGAATACTCTCCATCACAGCACAACCACCTCTCTGAACCTTAACAGATCCTGCTTTCCTCCATCATAAATCTAATGCGTAAGATAATTATACCCCTAACATTTGGAAAGTGAAATCTATTGCCAGAAAGAATTATTAGACAATGATGAACACACAAACTGGGAGCCTATAAGAAAATGAAAACTTTATTTGTCCTATTTAGATAACTTAGCTATCAGAGTCTACCAGAGTAACACCTGTTAGGACCTGCTCTCTCTGGTCTTATTCTATGTTCTCCACTCCCATCAACTCCCTAATTCTTTTTCCATCTGCCCACCCTCAATGTCCTAGCTCCCAGTTGTTTCACTCAGTTTTCTTTTCATCCATTCTCACCCTCCTAGGCATCCTATAAAACAAACAAATCTACAAGAAAAACATATCATGTTAATATTTCCCACACTTCAAGTTTAACTGACTCTTTGTTAATTATTCTAACAAAATTCTTTTTGTCTTTTCTTTCTTAATGACCCCCTCTCAGGATGGGGAATGGTAGAAAAAGGCAGGGGGTGATAAGTAAAAAAATTCCACGTTGGGCTTCCCTGGTGGCGCAGTGGTTGAGAGTCTGCTTGCCGATGCAGGGGACACGGGTTCGTGCCCTGGTCTGGGAAGATCCCACATGCCACGGAGCAGCTGGGCCCGTGAGCCATGGCTGCTGAGCCTGCGCGTCCGGAGCCTGTGCTCCGCAACGGGAGAGGCCACAACAGTGAGAGGCCCGTGTACCGCAAAAAAAAAAAAAAAAAAAAAAAATTCCACCTTGCCACACTTAACATTTGTGACCATATCTGATAATGTTTTGGTTTTTATTTAATCATATCTTATACCTATATCCTTACACATCTTACATTATTACAGATAAAGTTAGATGAAATAATGTCAATGGCTATCTTTAATTGTTATTCTTTACAACTCATAATTGAGTGGTCCATACTTACAAAATAAATTCTAATAAAAATCTGAGGCAGTTTGTATGTAGGATGTTTGAAAATTGAATCATTTGAAATGTACTAAGGGAACTTATTCTTTAAAAGTAACTAACCCTAGATAAATTCTTCTATAAGGTAAATAACCATCTTTTTCCCACGAAAAATAAATACCTGCTATGTATCTTGTAAATACAGATTTTCAAAGATGTTTCAAAATAGAGATAACATTTTGCTTCTCCTTAAAGTTATTTAATAACTATATTCTACAATTCCAGTTGGGTACCATTAGTATGGTACCCAACCATATTAATGGATGAAAAGACTGATGCAAGTCCTCAAATAGTTACAGTAAAATGATAGGCCACACAGGGAACAGAATTAACAACATTGGCATTGCTACTGAACTTTGGGAACTGCTGAGGTTCATTAGATGGTAGGAAGCTAGGAAGCAGATTTGTTCTCTGTTTCCTGTATCACAATATAAACTTCATGAGCTCAGGGTCTTTGGTTGGCTCAAGGCTATATTCCCAATATGTAGATAATGCTTTTACAATTTTACAAAAATATTTCCTGGAAGAATATAATCATATTTGTTACTTATGTCCTAGGCAGGATGAAAATTTTTATCATTAACAAATTCATTGTGGAATCAATTAAATGATATGTAAATGCAAAACAAGACACATTACATATACATACACACACATAATGTTTATCAAACACTATGGGAAGAAAACTTTTTTTCCCCACACACAAAGCACTACATTTTAATTTATTTTACCCATGACAGTGACATAACCTAAATAATTAACTGAATTAATTCAAGATGAGCTCAGTAAGAACTAGCAAGTAGATACACAAATAGAGAACATGTCTTTGATTTTTCTTTACACTTTTTTAGCTAGATACTACTGAGTAGATTAATTGCAGCCTATTATTCTATATATTTGAGGATAGAAAATAAAAGTGTAGCAAGTTCATGGATTTAGTACTGATAATAACATGAGTAAATGAAAATATATGATGCAGTAGAGATCAAAAGAATATACCTGTAATACACACTACTATATATAAAATAGATAACTCATAAGGACCTACTGTATGGCACAGGGAACTCAATACTCGTTCGTTCATATGGCTGAGTAATATTCTATTGTATGTATATAGCACGTCTTCCTAATCTAGTCATCTGTCGATGGGCATTTATGTTGTTTCCATGTCTTGGCTACTGTAAATAGTACTGCTATGAACATTGGGGTGCATGTATCTTTTCGAATTAGAAGTTTTTTGAGTGACTTTAGAACACAGTTCAGAACGTTCCAAGGACAAAAAGAACTAGAAAAGCCATTTTAGATTTCATTCAGTCATTTCCTTGGAAGTGTTGATATCGGTTTTGTTATCTGAAATCATTTTCCTCATAATGCAGTCTAAACACATTTTGGGGTTAATAATGTTAGGCATCAAGAATTTCAGGATAAGAGAAAAAAACACCTAATTATAAAATCAAAGAACAGAGTAAAACACTGTAATGTTAAACAGAATTGACTATATCATCATAAACTCACGATTTTCAAAAATACATTTTTTCAAGCTGTACAGAATGAAATAACTAGAAACATTGCCAACTCAGTAGAAAAGAGCACCCCTAGCACCCAGATTCTGGGACTCTTTTTTTTTTAATTAATTAATTAATTTATGGCTGTGTTGGGTCTTTGTTGCTGCATGCAGGCTTTCTCTAGTTGCGGTGAGCAGGGGCTACTCTCCGTTGTGGTGTGCAGGCTTCTCATTGCGATGGCTTCTCTTGTTGTGGAGCATGGGCTCTAGGCACATGGGTTTCATTAGTTGTAGGCTCTAGAGCGCAGGCTCAGTAGTTGTGGCACACGGGCTTAGTTGCTCCACGGCATATGGGATCTTCCCGGACCAGGGCTCGAACCCATGTCCCCTGCATTGGCATTTGGATTCTTAACTACTGCACCACCAGGGAAGTCCCTTTGGGCTTTAATATAATTCTCCCCTACCATGAGCCAGGACTCCTTGAAGAAATAGCTGACATCAGTCTGCAGCAGCAGAAGTACAAGATGGAGCAGGGAGATCTCAGGCCAGAAAGGAAGAAAGCTTTTTGAAGGTTAATGGGGTCCTATTAGGAGGACACAGAAGGCAGCTGGAAGGAGCTACAAAGGCCTCCTTTACAATGGAAGACTCAGGCCATGTGAATGTTCACTGCTGCACTAATCGTAATATCAAGAAATTGTAAGCAACCCAAACATCCATTCTTCAACTACAGAATTAATAAATCAATTATAATATACCCATAATGGTTACTCTACAGCAGTAAACATGAACGAATTATAGCTACATGCAACATCGTGAATAAATCTCAGTAATATAATAATTTTGAATGAGAAAAAGCAAGATACAGAAAAAAAAGCAGAGCATGATTTCATTTATATGAAGTTCAAAAACACTCAAAACTAAGCAATATATTAGGAGTACACATATATGTGGCAAAATAGAGAAAAAAACCAAGGGAACCATAAACATAAAATTCAGGATAGTGGTTACTACTTCTGAGAGAAGAATGAAGAGGTGGGGTTGGACAAAGCCACATAAGGATTTTGAAGGTAATGGTAGTGTAATTTTTCTAAAACTTAATCATGTGTATGGGTATCGAAGGACTATAATCTTTATCCCTTACAACGACATATAAATATATCTTCTCAATATTTAATAAAAACAATGAAAGGAAATAACCTGATGAACAAATTGCTGTAAAAACTTTGGTAAAAAATTGTCATTAAAAGCTATTCCAGTAATAATGGTAAAGGGACTTTTTTCATTTATTCGATATTTACTGAGCACCTACTATGTGTCATCACTGTTCAGCACTGGGAATAGGGTACTGAATAAAATAGACAAAAACCCTTGCTCTACTGGAACTTACATCCAGTGGAACAGAATCAAACTATTTGCTATTTTCTATGGACCTAGAAAAGCCATTTCTTTCATTAGTAACTTGCTCAGATTTTGAGGTGAATGTTTCACAACTATATTCTACATAATGTGTAAAAAACTAACTATATATTGATATAAAACATTCTTCTGATTGAAAAGATCTTATTTTAGTCTTAGAAAAGTTTATGTTACAAATCTATGTTTTAGATGAAAATCTTTCTTTTCTTACATCTCCCTCATCAAATCTGTAGTCATAACCAGAAATAAGAGTTTTTGAGCAGCTACATATCTTCTGATAGACATCTCCACTTTGGAAACAGGCAATCTATAAGTGAAGCCTTTCAAGAAAAGCAATATTAAACACATTTAAGTATCCATAGTCCGCATATTTTTATGGCCTTTGGTTAGAGTCTCAGACTTACCTACTTTATGCTGTAACCTCTGCCAGGAGTGACTAAAAATATGGATTTTGTATTTCGGTCCTTTCCCTTATAGACATAGAGTGTATAGCTTAACTGCCTAGATACTTAAGCAGCTCTCCCTGGTCAAACCAATAATATTCAAACATAATGAAAAAGAAAACCAGTGAATTCCAAATAATTCTATATAATTATAAAAAAGAAAATTGTTATGTTCACTCAAAGGAGCAAAACATGAAAACACTGAAGGATGCAGTCCACTCTTTCTTTGACCCAACACTTTGACAGCAAGTTGATGACACGTCTTTAAAGCTGAGCCCAGACAAGATATAATTCACCACGTGCACATTTATGTAAACTTACCATGAGACTACATTTATGTTCAGCCAGTACCAACCAATCCTCTTAAGTATTTCTAAGGTATTTGTACAAAAATATTCTTACAAGTTAAAAGTGTGACAAATTATACAATTATAATAACAATGCCCTTTATTTTAAAATGAAGTCCTCTTGACCAATGATTTACATTGCCTCTGCCTAATTTGTAGTTGGTATTCAATTTTCACACAAACAAGTCAATAAAGCCCAAAACTAAACATGTCTAATATGCGTTATCTAGGCAATTAGAAGATTGGGAAATCAAGCTTTGTTTTTCTTTTAACAGATGTAGTAAAGCCAGATTATTTTTTCAGATTCTATTTATGTTAAGAAAACAGGATGGTTTTGTAGACCGTACATGAGTATTACTATCTCTCTACAAATGACGAACAAGGCTCTGAGGAATTTAGAAAGTATCCCCAAACCAGGAAGTGGCAGAGCAAGGACTCTTGTCTAGATTCCCTTTCAAAATTTTGAATTCTCCTTACCAGCATATGGCCTCTCTTAGATGGAGTGAGTGACTTTCAAGAGCAGAAAGAAAAATGAGAGAATAACAACAGGTGAAATACTCTAAAATGGTCTAAGAAATTTAGAAAAAGGTTCAGATGATCAGAAATTCTATTATGGAAGGCTTTCACCTTCTCAATCAAAATCTGAGTGTCCACTGTATACCAGGGACCTGGACACAAAAACGAACAGAAAAAGTCCTTGATCGAAATAAAGGACCAGGCAATATAAAACAAACACTTTCAAAGAAAATTACAATAAAATATTATAAAAGCAGTAACACAAAGTGCTCTATGCAAGCAAGAGAAAGGGTGCCAACTTTGGGTGGCCAAAGTCTGAAAAGATTTTATTTGAGAAACACGTCAGACACTGTGCAAGAAACTGGGGACAGTGATAAATAAAACAGATGGTATTGTCACTCTCATGGAGCTTGCATTACTGTAGGAGAAGAGACAGCAAATAAATGAGGTCATCCCATGTAGTAATAAATGCCATAATGGAAATTAAACTGAGCAACATATAGAGACAACTGGGCCACCATTTTCAGTTGGAATGTCAAGGAAGAACATTTGAGACAACGAGAAACACCTGAGAAGTCAGGGGTGTATGCTGCTACCAATCGTTATCACTTAACCTCTGGGGCAAAATCATTAAGTTTTTAAAAAATCAGCACCGGGACTTTCCTGGTGGCGCAGTGGTTAAGAATCTGCCTGCCCATGTGGTTTTGGTAGAAGGACGTGCTCTCACTCCCTCTTGCAAGAACAACAGAATCACAACTAACTGCTGAACAATCATCAACAGGAAGACACTGGAACTCACCAAAAAAGATACCCCACGTCCAAAGACAAAGGAGAAGCCACAGTGAGGTGGCAGGAGGGGCGCAATCACAATAAAATCAAATCCCATAACTGCTGGGCGGGTAACTCACAAACTGGAGAACACTTATACCACAGAAGCCCACCCACTGGAGTGAAGGTTCTGAGCCCCACGTCAGGCTACCGAACCTGGGGATCCAGCAACAGGAGGAGGAATTCCTAGAGAATCAGACCTTGAAGGCTAGCAGGATTTGATTGCAGGACTTTGACAGGACTGGTGGAAACAGAGACTCCACTCTTGGAGGGCACACACAAAGTAGTCTGCGCATCGGAACCCAGGGGAAGGAGCAGTGACCCCATAGGAAACTGAACCAGAATTACCTGCTAGTGTAGGAAGGTCTACTACAGAGGTGGAGGATGGCTCTGTCTCACCCTGATGACAAGGACACTGGCAGCAGAAGTTCTGGGAAGTACTCCTTGGTGTGAGCCCTCCAGAGTCTGCCATTAGCCCCATCAAAGAGCACGGGTAGGCTCCAGTGTTGGGTTGCCTCAGGCCAAACAACCAACAGGGAGGGAACCCAGCCCCACCCATCAGCAGTCAAGTACATTAAAGTTTTACTGAGCCCTGGCCTCCAGAGCAACAGCCAGCTCTACCCACCACCAGTCCCTCCCATCAGAAAACTTGCACAAGCCTCTTAGATAGCCTCATCCACCAGAGGGCAGACAGCAGAAGCAAGAACTACAATCCTGCAGCCTGTGGAACAAAACCCACATTCACAGAAAGATAGACAAGATGAAAAGGCACAGGGCTATGTATCAGATGAAGAAATAAGATAAAACCCCAGAAAAACAACTAAATGAAGTGGAGATAGGCAACCTTCTAGAAAAAGAATTCAGAATAATGATAGTGAAGATGATCCAGGACCTCGGAAAATGAATGGAGGCAAAGATTGAGAAGATGCGAGAAATGTTTAACAAAGACCTAGAGGAATTAAAGAACAAACAAACAGAGATGAACAATACAATAACTGAAATGAAAACTACACTAGAAGGAATCAATAGCAGAATAACTGAGGCAGAAGAACGGATAAATGACCTGGAAGACAGAATGGTGGAATTCACTGCTGTGGAACAGAATAAAGAAAAAAGAATGAAAAGAAATGAAGACAGCCTAAGAGACCTCTGGGACAATATTAAACGCAACAACATTTACATTATAGGGGTCCCAGAAGGAGAAGAGAGAGAGAAAGGACCCAAGAAAATATTTGACGAGATTATAGTTGAAAACTTCCCTAATATGGGAAAGGAAATAGCCACCCAAGTCCAGGAAGCGCAGAGAGTCCCATATAGGATAAACCCAAGGAGAAACATGCCAAGACACATAGTAATCAAGCTTGCAAAAATTAAAGACAAAGAAAAATCATTGAAAGCAGCAAGGGAAAAATGACAAATAACATACAAGGGAACTCCCATAAGGTTAACAGCTGATTTCTCAGCAGAAACGCTACAAGCCAAAAGGAGTGCCATGATATAATTAAAGTGATGAAAGGGAAGAACGTACAACCAAGATTTCTCCACTCGGCAAGGATCTCATTCAGATTCCATGGAGAAATCAAAAGCTTTACAGACAAGCAAAAGCTAAGAGAATTCAGCACCACCAAGCCAGCTCTACAACAAATGCTAAAAGAACTTCTCTAAGTGGGAAATACAAGAGAACAAAAGGTCATACAAAAACAAACCCAAAACAATTAAGAAAATGGTAATAGGAACATACATATCGATAATTACCTTGAACGTGAATGGATTAAATGCTCCAACCAAAAGACACAGGCTTGCTGAATGGATACAAAAACAAGACCCATACCCACTTCAGACCAAGGGACACATACAGACTGAAAGTGAAGGGATGGAAAAAGATATTCCATGCAAATGGAAATCAAAAGAAAGCTGGAGTAGCAATACTCATATCAGATAAAATAGACTTTCAGATAAAGAATGCTACAAGAGACAAGGAAGGACACTACATAATGATCAAGGGATCAACCCAAGAAGAAGATATAACAATTATAAACATATATGCACCATACATAGGAGCACCTCAATACATAAGGCAACTGCTAACAGCTAAAAAAGAGGAAATCGACAGTAACACAATAATAGTGCGGGACGTTAACACCTCACTTACACCAATGGACAGATCATCCAAACAGAAAATTAATAATGAAACACAAGCTTTAAATGCCACAATAGACCATATAGATTTAATTGATATTTATAGAACATTCCATCCAAAAACAGCAGATTACACTTTCTTCTCAAGTGCACACGGAACATTCTCCAGGATAGATTGCATCTTGGGCCACAAATCAAGCCTCAGTAAATTTAAAAAATTGAAATCATATCAAGCATCTTTTCTGACCACAACACTATGAGATTAGAAATCAATTACAGGGAAAAAAACGTAAAAAACACAAACACATGGCGGCTAAACACTACGTTACTAAATAATCAAGGGATCACTGAAGAAATCAAAGAGGAAATCAAAAAATACCTAGAAACAAATGACAATGGAGACACGACGACCCAAAACCTATGGGATGCATCAAAAGAAGTTCTAAGAGGGAAGTGTATAGCAAAACAATCCTACCTTAAGAAACAGGAAACATCTCGAATAAACAATCTAAGCTTGCACCTAAAGCAATGAGAGAAAGAAGAACAAAAAAACCCCAAAGTTAGCAGAAGGAAAGAAATCATAAAGATCAGATCAGAAATAAATGAAAAAGAAATGAAGGAAACGATAGCAAAGATCAATAAAACTAAAAGCTGGTTCTTTGAGAAGATAAACAAAGTTGATTAACCATTAGCCAGACTCATCAAGAAAAAAAGGGAGAAGACTCAAATCAATAGAATTGGAAATGAAAAAGGAGAAGTAACAACTGACACTGCAGAAATACAAAAGATCATGAGAGATTACTACAAGCAACTCTATGCCAATAAAGTGGACAACCTGGAAGAAATGGACAAATTCTTAGAAATGCACAACCTGCCAAGACTGAATCAGGAAGAAATAGAAAATATGAACAGACCAATCACAAGCACTGAAATTGAAACTGTGATTAAAAATCTTCCAACATACAAAAGCCCAGGACCAGATGGCTTCACAGGCAAATTCTATCAAACATTTAGAGAAGAGCTAACACCTATCCTTCTCAAACTCTTCCAAAATATAGCAGAGGGAGGAACACTCCCAAACTCATTCTAAGAGGCCACCATCACCCTGATACCAAAACCAGACAAAGATGTCACAAAGAAAGAAAACTACAGGCCGATATCACTGATGAACATAGATGCAAAAATGCTCAACAAAACACTAGCAAACACAATCCAACAGCACATAAAGAGGATCATACGCCATGATCAAATGGGGTTTATTCCAGGAATGCAAGGATTCTTCAATATATGCAAATCAATCAACGTGATACACCATATTAACAAATTGAAGGAGAAAAACCATATGGTCATCTCAATAGATGTAGAGAAAGCTTTTGACAAAATTCAACACCCATTTATAGTAAAAACCCTGCAGAAAGTAGGCATAGAGGGAACTTTCCTCAACATAATAAAAGCCATATATGACAAACCCACAGCCAACATCATCCTCAATGGTGAAAAACTGAAAGCATTTCCACTAAGATCAGGAACAAGACAAGGTTGCCCACTCTCACCACTCTTATTCAACATAGTTTTGGAAGTTTTAGCTACAGCAATCAGAGAAGAAAAGGAAATAAAAGGAATCCAAATCGGAAAAGAAGAAGTAAAACTGTCACTGTTTGCAGATGACATGATACTATACATAGAGAATCCTAAAGATGCCAACAGAAAACTACTAGAGCTAATCAATGAATTTGGTAAAGCAGCAGGATACAAAATTAATGCACAGAAATCTCTTGCATTCCTATACACTAATGATGAAAAATCTGAAAGTGAAATCAAGAAAACACTCCCATTTACCACTGCAACAAAAAGAATAAAATATCTAGGAATAAACCTACCTAAGGAGACAAAAGACCTGTATGCAGAAAACTATAAGACACTGATGAAAGAAATTAAAGATGATACAAATAGATGGAGAGATATACCATGTTCTTGGATTGGAAGAATCAACATTGTGAAAATGACTCTACTACCCAAAGCAATCTACAGATGCAATGCAATCCCTATCAAAGTACCACTGGCATTTTTCACAGAACTAGAACAAAAAATTTCACAATTTGTATGGAAACACAAAAGACCCCGAATAGCCAAAGCAATATTGAGAACAAAAAACGGAGCTGGAGGAATCAGGCTCCCTGACTTCGGACTATACTACAAATCTACAGTAATCAAGACAGTATGGTACTGGCACAAAAACAGAAAGATAGATCAATGGAACAGGATAGAAAGCCCAGAGATAAACCCACACACATATGGTCACCTTATCTTTGATAAAGGAGGCAGGAATGTACAGTGGAGAAAGGACAGCCTCTTCAATAAGTGGTGCTGGGAAAACTGGACAGGTACATGTAAAAGTATGAGATTAGAACACTCCCTAACACCATACACAAAAATAAGCTCAAAATGGATTAAAGACCTAAATGTAAGGCCAGAAACTATCAAACTCTTAGAGGAAAACATAGGCAGAACACTCTATGACACAAATCACAGTAAGATCCTTTTTGACCCACCTCCTAGAGAAATGGAAATAAAAACAAAAATAAACAAATGGGACCTAATGAAATTTCAAAGCTTTTGCACAGTAAAGGAAACCATAAACAAGACCAAAAGACAACCCTCAGAATGGGAGAAAATATTTGCAAATGAAGCAACTGACAAAGGATTAATCTCCAAAATTTACAAGCAGCTCATGCAGCTCAATAACCAAAAACAAACAACCCAATCCAAAAATGGGCAGAAGACCTAAATAGACATTTCTCCAAAGAAGATATACAGACTGCCAACAAACACATGAAAGAATGCTCAACATCTTTAATCATTAGAGAAATGCAAATCAAAACTACTATGAGATATCATCTCACACCAGTCAGAATGGCCATCATCAAAAAATCTAGAAACAATAAATGCTGGAGAGGGTGTGGAGAAAAGGGAACACTCTTGCACTGCTAGTGGGAATGTGAATTGGTACAGCCACTATGGAGAACAGTATGGAGTTTCCTTAAAAAACTATAAATAGAACTACCATATGACCCAGCAATCCCACTACTGGGCATATACCCTGAGAAAACCATAATTCAAAAAGAGTCATGTACCAAAATGTTCATTGCAGCTCTATTTACAATAGCCAGGAGATGGAAACAACCTAAGTGTCCATCGTTGGATGAATGGATAAAGAAGATGTGGCACATATATACAATGGAATATTACTCAGCCATAAAAAGAAATGAAATTGAGTTATTTGTAGTGAGGTGGATGGACCTAGAGTCTGTCATACAGAGTGAAGTAAGTCAGAAAGAGAAAGACAAATACCGTATGCTAACACATATATATGGAATCTAAGAAAAAAAATGTCATGAAGAACCTAGGGGTAAGACAGGAATAAAGACACAGACCTACTAGAGAATGGACTTGAGGATATGGGGAGGGGGAAGGGTAAGTTGTGACAAAGTGAGAGAGTGGCATGGACATATATACACTACCAAACGTAAGGTAGATAGCTAGTGGGAAGCAACCTCCTAGCACAGGCAGATCAACTCGGTGTTTTGTGACCACCTAGAGGGGTGCGATAGGGAGGGTGGGAGGGAGGGAGATGCAAGAGAGAAGAGATGTGGGAACATATGTATATGTATAACTGATTCACTTTTTTATAAAGCAGAAACTAACACACCATTGTAAAGCAATTATACTGCAATAAACATGTCAAAAAGAAATAAAAAACCCATGCACCCCAATGTTCATTGCAGCACTATTTACAATAGCCAGGTCATGGAAGTAACCTAAATGCCCATCCACAGACGAATGGATAAAGAAGGTGTGGTACATATATACAATGGAATACTACTCAGACATAAAAAGGAACGAAATTGGGTCATTTGTTGAGACGTCGATGGATCTAGAGACTGTGATACAGAATGAAGTAAGTTAGAAAGGGAAAAACATCGTATATTAACATATATATGTGGAACCTAGAAAAATGGTACAGATGAACCAGTTTGCAGAGCAGAAACTGAGACACAGATGTAGAGATTAAACGTATGTACACCAAGGGGGGAAAACTGCGGGGGGGTGGGGGGTGGGGATGGTGGTGTGATGAATTGGGTGATTGAGATTGACATGTATACACTGATGTGTATAAAATTGATGACTAATAAGAACCTGCTGTATAAAAAAATAAAAAAATTTTTTAAAAATCAACATTTCTAAAACTGATGGGGGGGGCAGTAAAGAGTTACATATGGCTGCTAGTCAAGAAAGTATTCATACAAGAGAAAAAAAAAGAACTACAAACAATAAATGCTGGAGAGGGTGTGGAGAAAAGGGAACCCTCTTGCACTGTTGGTGGGGATGTAAACTGATACAGCCACTATGGAGAACAGTATGGAGGTTCCTTATAAAACTAAAAATAGAACTATCGTAGGACCCAGCAATCCCATTACTGGGCATATACCCTAAGAAAACCATAATTCAAAAAGAGTCATGTACCACAATGTTCACTGCAGCTCTATTTACAATAGCCAGGACAAGGAAGCAACCTAAGTGTCCATCAACAGATGAATGGATAAAGAAGATGTGGCACATATATACAATGGAATATTATTCAGCCATAAAAAGAAATGAACTTGAGTTTTTAAAGTGAGGTAGATGGACTTAGAGACTGTTATACAGAGTGAAGCAAGTCAGAAAGAGAAAAACAAATACTGTATGCTAACACGTATATATGGAATCTAAAAAAAAAAAATGCTTCTGAAGAACCTAGGGGTGGGACAAGAATAAAGATGCAGATGTAGGGAATGGAATTGAGGACACAGGGAGGGGGAAAGGTAAACTGGGACGAAGTGGGACAGTGGCATGGACATATATATACACTACCAAATGTAAAATAGATAGGTACTGGGAAGCAGCCACATAGCACAGGGAGATCAGCTCGGTGCTTTGTGTCCACCTAGAGGGGTGGGATAGGGAGGGTAGGAGGGAGACTCAAGAGGGAGGAGATATGGGGATATATGTATATGTATAGCTGATTCACTTTGTTATACAGCAGCAACTAACACACCATTGTAAAGCAATTATACTCCAATAAAGATGTTAATAAGTAAATAAAGCAAATGAGAGAATGCAAAAAAGAATCCACCCGGCAATGCAGGGGACACGGGTTTGTCCTGGTTCGGGAAGATCCCACATGCTGCTGAGCAACTAAGCCCGTGTGCCACAACTACTTAGCCTGCACTCTAGAGCCCGCAAGGCACAGCTACTGAGCCCGCGTGCCTAGAGCCCATGCTCTGCAACAAGAGAAGCCACGGCAATAACAAGCCCGTTCACTGCAACGAAGAGTTGCCCCCGCTGGCACAACTAGAGACGGCCCGTGCGCAGCAACGAAGACACAACGCAGCCAAAAAACAAATAAATAAAATATAAAAATAAATTAACAAAATAAAATAAAACTCAGCACCTTTATTCTACACAGTTTACCTTCAGCCTAATAGCATAACTTATCCGTAGCTCAAAATCTCTTGATTCAATTTTCATCCTTCCCCAGTATAAAAAAGAAGAAAAATCTCGGTTTTTTCCCAATCAACAGGGCTGCTCTCAGCTACGCTGGCCCCAGCAGCGGCCTGGTGCTCACTGCACTGAGGGCTGTCCTCACCTTGGCCAGCTCTCCGGGAAGTGCAGGTTCCGATGAGGCTGCTGTGCTCCCGGTGCACCTCAAGCACGGGCAAGTGGGCAGGTTGGCAGGCGGAGGCCACCAACTCACACTGGCGTTCAGCCACTACTGCTGCATCTCCCCGGGGCCCTCGCTGGCCTCGGGGTTTCAGCCTTCGCCTCCACCGCAGCCTCTCTCACCCAGCTGCAAATGGGCACACTCACCCCTGACTACTACCACTTATCTGTGACGGAGACCTTTGGGCCTGTTCTCATAGGCCCCGCGGCATGTGCCCTGACCTGTGACGTCAACGCGTCACACACAGGGCGTAGCTAAGCCGGGCATAGGGTGAGGAAGCCTGTGATAAATTTCAGGCGCCGGACCCCGGAGGTTCGCGAACCGCTGGCCTCGGTGTTGCCGTACTCTGCGCCTGTCCAAACGTACCCCCAGGGCCGGTTATGGCGCAGGCACCGATCGGTTGTCTTGGCTTCTCCTCCACTTCACCCCTCCCCGAACTTTGCATGCCCTTGGAGACTGAAATGCCAACCCAGAGAACTGCACTTCCGCCTAAAATCAGAGACACTTAGGCCCCAGGGGTTTGGAACTGCCTGTGGAGAAGAGCAAATGGTGCTGACTGCGGTTGATTCATCTGCGATGAAAACGCGGGCTCTAGTGATAGGGGTCCTGCCATACATCATTTTGAAGAAAATGGATGATAGTTTTAGGGAGAAAGCCCCAGAATAGTATCAGCAGAAAGATTTAAATCCAAGACTTAACACTAATTTTTGCCAACCCAATAACCTTTATTTTTCAGAGGTTTCTTCACCCTCAATCCACTCCCTAACCTAAAGTATCAAGTTTTTGTTAAATTACACCAGTAATAATTTTGGAAAAGTCATTAAAAAAATAATGTAGTATGATGTGATGTGAATAAGGGACCCCAGGATTAGAAGTCAAGAGACCCTGGGATATTAGTGTCAGGCTTGATTTGACTACCTGTAGGAACTACCAGTCACTTAATCCCTCAGCTCAAACTTATTAATCAGTAAACTGAGGGAGTTGAAATAGAGGTCTTCAAAATTTTGAGTGTCTGACCTTAGCAACTCTGATACATTATCACAGATAATGACTACATGTTTTTGTAGCTGTAATTTCCCCAGAATGAAAACCAAAAATTAGGGCACAGTGCAGGGAAAATAAGGACGTACCTATAAAATATTGGCAAGAAAAAAAAAAAAAATCTCAGTCAAAGCAAGATCTCTAAAGTTTAGTTCATTAAACCATACGGTTTTAAAAATATAAAAACGAATACATTTCGAAACCGGCCATTCTTGGTTTGTATACAGAAAGCAGGCTGTTGCTAAAATTCTTCAATGCTTAAAGTAGCAAACAGGAAGAAGACAGATATTTAGATCTCCCTGTTCCTTAGATCTTGCAACTTTCTTTTGTTACTAGCCAAAGTTTTCTCTTCCCTTTACTTTCTCAGCTTTCTTACTTCCTCTTTAGATTAATCCTTTGCATTCTGGCCCTGTGGGGGATTTTCTTTATAAAGTCGCCTCACCACCTCTAAGCCTTTTCTCAGTCTTCACCCTTTTCAAGCTTTATACTAGCTGATGCTGTTGATTGCCCATAATTCCTAAGATAGCCTTTTTCCTTCATAAGATAATTTCCTATTTTATTTACCTGGATATTCTCTGTGTCTTCTCTCCCTTCTTCCTCTCCCTTTTTCTCCATACTCCAAAGTCTCCTACTTTATCCTTTTTTTCATTAAACTCTTTTCCATGGCAATCACATCTGAACATTGGCTTATATTATTTCTTGGTAGAAACTTCACAAATCCGTAACTCTGATACTATTCTCTGTTCAGAGTTTTCAAAATACCTACTGAACAAAATAATAATAAAATCACCAATTATTGAATGCTGACAAATCTAAGCACTTAACATATTGAATAAATATTATTAAATTTTCAAAAATGAAGTATTCACAGATATGTGATTAATATACAGTATATTGAGTACTTTTTAGTCTTATCACACCCAGTGTGTAGATACATGTGACAAAGGCTACTATATTTCAATATGCATTTGTGTATCTTGTAATGCTATTATAAATACTATTGTTTGGGGGAAAAGAGTTTATAGCTATGCATAATAATAAAAATAAGACATGTATCATCAACTCCTGAATAATGCCCTGAATCTTTACCACGTGGGAAGCCTATGTTTGTACTACTAGAACAGTAGTAACACACACCTGTTTACACTCTAACAAATTATTAAAAACCTGTTTACACTCTTACAAATTATTGAAGACCCTAGATAGCTTTTGTTTATGTGAGTTGTACCTACTGATAATACTTTACTAGAAATTAATACTGATACGTTTATAAAATATTTATTAATTCATATGGTAGGCAGCCTCTAAGATAGCCCACAATGATCCCTACCTCCTGATAGTCAGGCCCTTGTGAAATCCCCTCCCCTTGATTTGCAGCCTGGATTTATTGACTCCTTTCAAAACACAGAGTTCAGCTGAAATGATGGGATGTCACTTCCAGGATTAGGTTACAAAAAGACTGTGGCTTCTGCCTTGCTTGTTCTCTCTCTCTCTCTCTCTCTCTCTTTCTCTCAATCTCTCTGAGGGAAGCCAGCTGCCATGCTGTAAGTTGTCCTATGAAGAGATCCATGTGGCAAGGAATTGATATCTTTGGCCAACAGCAGTGAGGAACTGGGTTCTGTCAATAGCTACATAGGTGAGCTGAGAAGATCCCCCTCCCAGTCAAGCCTTAAGATTACTGCAGCCCTGCTGACATCCTGATTATAGCTTTGTGAGAGACCCTAAGCCAGAGGTACCCAACTAAGCCACACCTGGATTCCTGACCCAAGATATGCTGAGATAATATTTATTGTTTTAAGCTGCTAAATTTGGGGGCAATTGGTTACACAGCAACATATAACTAATACAATTCATAAAATAACAATAATAACATATTCTATGAAAAATAACTATTTCCCAAAAAGAAAAATGTAGTGAGATGAGTGGTATTGTTTTCAATGTTTGCAAATCTCCCTAATGTCTAGTTTCATAGAAGACATCTGATTTCTCATATCTGCTTCTGAATTTAACCTGTTGCAGTACATTGTTTTGGTTGACATACATGAAGAAAATCCAGCCTTACCCAGACATGTAGTTGTGGAGGGAGTATTTTAATAGTCTTTCCTGATAACTGTGGATATTCTTCTTTAGTCTTATACCAGCATTCAGCAAGTGATAATTTCCTAAAGGTGAGTTTCAATGTAGAAACCATATACTCTTGTTACATTAAACTTTATTGGTCTGTCTTGCACTTTGAATCAATCATTTATTAATGCATGACTTTGTAACATCATGTATTGATCATTTTAGTAATATTGGTTCTCTGAGTTATGCAAATCTTCCATTGATACGTTGCATTAGTTTCATTATACAACAACCTCCCTGCCTCCCACTAAAAAAAGAAAAAAAATCTTTGTTAATATCACCACCATTCTTACCAGAAAAGGCTTTAAGTTTGGGGCGCTTGTTGTATTAGTTATCTACTGTTGCATAGCAAATTATCCCAAGTTACCAATTTAAAACAACAAACTTTTATTATTTCACAGTTTCAGTGGGTCAGGAATCTAGGAGTGGCATAGCTGGGTGGTTTGCCTCCAAGTCTTTCAAGAGGTTGCAGTCAAGCTGTTGGCTGGGCTGCAGTCATTTGAAAGTGCAACTGAGAGACAATCTACTTACAAACTCATTCAACATGCTGCTTGGCAGGCTTCAGAAGATCTACTTCCAAGTTCATTCACATGGTTACTTGCAAGCCTCAGTTCCTTGCCATGTGGGCCTTTCCATGGTCTGCTTGAGTCTCCTTATGACAGGGCAGCTGGCTTCCCTTTCCCAGGGATAAAAGACACACACACACACACACACACACACACACACACACACACACACACACACACGGAGAGAGAGAGAATAAGAGAGCCAACCCAAGACAGAAGTCACAGTCATTTCATAGACTAGTGTCAATATGATAGCTCATCATTTCAGCCATGTTCTGTTCACTAGAAATGGTCCAGGCCAAACTCAACGGGAGGGAAGCTAAGCTCCACCTCTTGAGGGGAGCTGGATCAAAGAATGTGGAGACATAGCTACAAAACCACCACAAGTTGTCAAACTCATGATGCTGGATGCAAGTTCCTCCCAAATTATAATTTTTCCTTTAAAGCTCAAGCTTATCATTGGCAACAAACACTGTCAGTTGTTTTTCTCGAAATGACAGGCTTCTTTCATTTTTGAGAAAATATCTTGCCAAACACTCAACTCTATATAACCATAGTTTTTCTGTCAGTCATTCTTTCAAGTGAAAATGATCTTCCGTGAGAAAGCAGCAACTTTAGCTCACGACTCCAGCAAGTATACTATTGCTTTTCCTTGGGGCAATCATATATTTCAGCATGCACAGAAAAGCTTTATGCATACTTCCTATTAAATCACACAAAATATTAAAATGATGTATACTCAAGGGTAAATATTTAATAAAATTAATCATTTTTATTGCATCTTCTTAGGTAAAACTGACTTTTGGGGGGTACAGACTAGACTACTCAGAACTTCTGACTAGGAAAATCATTGTAGGAGCAGGTAAATCAAGAAAAGCTTCAAGGAGAAAGGTGTATATTGACATTGGGTGGGAGCTACTTTAAGACTGGCAGCGGGGAAGAAAGGTGGGAGAGGAAAATAAGCAAAACAGTGGGACTGGAATGAGATGAGCATGTTATGTTCAAGAACGAAGGGAAAGAAGGCTAATTTGGGAGCAAGCTGTGGACTTGATACAGGCACCTGTGAAGGGAAACAGCCTGACAGCCTCATAAAATAGACCCCACCTGAAGGGGCAGTGTGAGAGGAGGACTATTGGAAGTCCAAGGGCTGCTCAGGATTGTTAACTACCGGGAAATGCAGCGGGAGGGTCCCAGCAGGCTTCCATGAGACACAGAATCACCTTTGACTATTCTATTTCCCACTCCTGAGGGCACCAATGCTAGTCAAAACCATACAGTTAAATAAGAGCTTTTCCCCATCTTATCTTTTCTCCTTCCCTCTTGCATCTTGGAAAGGGCCCAAACCAGCAACCGATGAGAGAAAAGGGGTACTGAGAAGAGGAAGCGCAGCTTACCACAGCTGCCTCCTTCCTCCACTGTCGATTTCCAAGCCTGGCACAAAACAGGTACGAAAGGGAAGAAGTTTTAAATGGAATGAGATTAGAGTTTGGATTCTTATCCTGGACCGGACTCTAATTACTAAAAAGAGACTATTATTACCTGAGAGCAAACACAAAACTAAAAATCTACCTGAGAATTCAAGGGAGTAGAGGTGGAGCACGGTGAGCTGGCACAAATTGACAGGGCAAGTTTGAAGGACAGTGGACAAAAAGATAGTTGCTTTCAGCTTGCACCCGACTAAGTTCACCTCCTGTAACGAAGTGGTTACAATAACTATTTATTGAGCACTTGTTTTTGCAGGCTGAGGTTCTGCTGGCCATGTTTCAATGAATGGCCAAGATGTATTTATGTTTAGGAGAATGGTGTTTTCAGAGTGATTGGAACCAGGCTACCCAGAGTTCACATCCTAGCTCTGCTACTTAAAAAATGTGACATTGTTAATCTCTTGAACTCTCAGTTTCTTCATCTATAAAATGAAAATAAGTAATGCCTACCTCACAGGGTTGTGGTGAAGAGTGAAGGAGATAATATAGGTGCCATAACACAGCGCCTGGTACATAGTGAGCCCTCAATAAATGGTAGCAATGATTATGATCTTTTAATTGGAGTATAGCTGTTTTACAATGTTGTGTTAGTTTCTACTGTACAGCAAAGTGAAGTAGAGTTCCCTGTGCTACACAGCAGGCTCTTGTTAGTTATCTATTTTATACATATTAGTGTATATATGTCAATCCCTATCTCCTGTTGACCTTTGAGCATTTGGATCCAGCCCGACCTGAAACAAACTCTACTCCCGGACTTTTCAGTTAAGTGAGCCAAAAAAATTCCCCCCTTTTCGGCTATGTGTATAGTGATCTACTACTGTGTAACAAGTTACCCCCAAACTTTGCGGCTTTAAACAACAACATTTAGTATCACAGTGTCTGTGGGTGAGGAATCTAGGGGTGGCATCTCTGGGTCCCCTGGTTCACAGTCCCTCATGAGATTACATAAAGATGTGAGCTTAGGCTGCTTCAGCTCAAAGCTTGATTGAGAAAGGATCTCCTTCCAAGCTCACTTCTTGTAGCAGACTTCAGTTCCTGATGGGCTGTTGGATTGAGATCCTCAGTTCTTTGCTCTCTGTTGGTCAAAGGTGGCCCTCAGTTCCTTGCCATGTGGGCCTCTCCATAGGGTAGCTCACAATGTGACAGGTGGCTTCCACCAGAGCAAGCAACACAGAAGCCAGAGTCTTTTATCACTAAATTTTTTTTAAACATCTTTATTAGAGTATAATTGCTTTACAGTGGTGTGTTAGTTTCTGCTTTATAACAAAGTGAATCGATCATCATGATCTTAGTCAGTGTAGTGACCAAAAATATTATTTTAGAAAAATTTACCAGCTATTAGCATATGAGATAGATTGAAAGTGAGTCAAGATTAGAATCCGGGAGAAAAATTAGGAACATTGTATAATAAAATGAGGCTAGAGTGGTAAACATAGGGATGAAAAAGAGGTGAATAGACAAATATAAGGGATATTTGAGAGGAAAATGAATGTAAGAAGTACCTGCTTAGATATAATATGGTAAATAAAGGAGAAGGAAGAGTCAAAAGCAGCTTAAATTTTTAAAGCTTGGTTAGATGGGAGAATAATAGAAATGGAAGCAATAGAGCCATGGCACAATGAGCATGATTAGGTGACTAAGAGTGGTGGGAAGAAAATATTTGTTTTGTTACATTTCAAATTTAGGTGACAGTGGGACTTCCAAGTGCAAATATCCTATAGGTATTTGGAAAGTCATTTATTTATTTATTCATCTGTCTTGAGAGGCTACTTAGATTCAGACACCATGCTAGGCTCTAAGGAGAACAACCTGGTAAAGAGTTGGAGTTTAAATGGGACATCTGGGCCAGACAGACAGACTTGGGGGCCTTTATCATAAAGCTGTTCCCTGAAACCATGAGTATTAGTCAATTTTCTAATGGAGTGTGTCAAGAGGAGATAATTTCTGGGTATATTCACAGTTAAGGAGACACAAGAAATGGCCTCTGGGTGAGAAATAATCAGGATCACATGTTGTAATTATTTTTATATTAAATTTTAACCATCTACAGTTTATATTTAATTATGACCAAAAAAAAGGAGTTCTATAGTAGCTGTTCATATTTTTTAAACGCTTTATCTTGGAGTAATCATAGATTCACAGGAATTTGCAAAAATAGTAGAAAGGTTCCATTTGCCCTTCACCCAGTTTCCCCTAATGACTACGTCTTACATAGCTATAGTACAATATGAAAACCAGTAAAGTGGAGTCGGTATAATCCACTGACTTTATTCAGATCTCACCAGGTTTACATGCACTCATTTGTGTGTCTATATGTGTATAATTCTATGCCATGTTATTACACCATGTATGGATTCATGTCGTATTTCATCAATTGTTAAAATTTTTTTCTTTTTCCTCATTCCAGTTACTTACGTAACTTGAAGAATCCACACCACAGAAATTTTTTTAAAGCATTTTTTGGTAGTTTACTGATATTCCCTAATGTCCAAACAGCCAAGGATAGCAAAGATCATAAAGATTTTTAAAACATTTAATTAGCAAGGAACTTGTAAATGTTTCACACTGTTGAATATATTGAACCAGATTCTTCTGAGACCTTTAGCCAGTCACTCACTGTTCCCCAAGTTCTTTATCAGTAAAATGTGAGTTATGATTTCTGAAGTCCTTTATAACCCTGCAGTTCTACAATTTTAAAATTCTAAGATCACTTGTTCTCATGACATAAAGCAGAAACTTGTGATTACTGCATTAATTCTTTTGAGTCAGGGTCAGTCTCATACCTTATCAGACAGGTGACCAGTGGGGCAGTTCATCGTTGTCTTATTGTAAATAAGACCCTATTAGCTTGAAAGATTTTACATAGCTTCCACATGTGGCTGATGCCTCAGAAGGGCTTGCATATATTAGGTAATGGGAGAATAAACTAATAATTGTTCAAAAACATATTTTTGAATAAAAATATTTGTTACCTGCTTATTTTTAATAATAATTTAACTAAAACATCATCAAAATTTGTGATACTCTGACCTGGGCCAGACAAGTGGGAGGCCTCCTCTGTTTAGGAAGACAATAGTATTAGACCAACTACCAAGAAAATTAATATTTGTAAACTGGATCCCCTTTATCCCTCCCAAAAAGATCTGAAATTGATTTCACAAAAATAGTAAAAGATTTTGTGCTTAGACAAAAGTGTTAGTAGAAGATCCATGTAAGGAAGCTCAGGGTTAAAGTAAATATTTGTAGGCTGAGTAAACACTACTTTGTAAAATTGCCATGAGATTTAGACTTTGTACAGTGGTCACATTAGAAAGCTTGACAGACTTCCTATGTTTTACGTATTGATGGCAAAACACAGCAGTAGTCAAGTTAGATTTCTAATTCAGTAATGTTCTAGGAAAAAAACAGTGAACTAAAGCACTTCATGATGTTACTTTCACTGGACTAAAGTTAATGGAGTAATTTAAATTCTTAAAGAATTGTTCAGTAGCTTGTTCCATTTAAAACTGTACTAGTAGTTCCAATTTCATGGTACCAAGATTCTCTCAAGGGAAAACTTACGAACACAAAGTGTTTGCTTTTAATCAACAGAGTTGGTAGAGAAAAAAAAAAAACAAAAAACTTCTCTCCAATAAGTGTAAAGTTTTACTTTTTTACTGCACATATAAATTTTTGGCAGAGAACCTGAACCCAATTTGGGCTGTAGATCTAGTTTACTCTCATATTTAAGAATAAGTATCCATTTTGGAAATACCCATCAAGGGAGGAATGCTACTAACTCAGGGAGGGAGGCCTGAATACTCCCAATTTACAGATGCTCAGAGGCCTTAAGTGATTTTCCCCTACCACACAGCTGCTGAGAGGCAGAAATGAGATAAGGACCAAGTCTGTCTGACGCAAACATTTATTGCTTTCAGGCATAGTCCATGCTAATATCTATAAATCATTCCCATATCTTTACTTATATAAACAACAGAATTTCTGTTAGGGAGCATTCAGCATTTTGCTCCTGTATATTGCATTTATTTATTTACTTAAAAGTCTCAATAAAGCACCAGTTGTATTAAATCAGATGACTTTTTTATTCAATTAAATTCAACTGAATGTTATTTTCTACTTTTTGGAAAAAGAAAATTAAAATTAAGTAAAATAGGGGAAAACAGCATTTGTAACATATATAACAAAGGGCTAAAATCTTCAATTCATATCGAATTCATAAATAAATATATACGTGCCAAAAGAAAAAATATTGGCAAAGACAATCACAAAGGAGTCCTCCATTTACTTAACAGCTATTTTCTGAATGCCTTCCATATACCCTACATTTTGCTATGTGTTGGGGATAGAATGAGTAAGTATTTATTGACTTCATGCCATATTGCTAAAAAATGGTTTATTTAGGATAATTCCACCTTGAAAAAATGTATATATACATAAAAAATCTGGAAGGACATATATATAGTGGTTATCAATGGGTGTTTATTTGAAACAAAATAATGAACATGCATTTCTTTTGTAATAAATTTTTATTAAAAAGTATAAAACTTACAGGCATAAAATTATTCAGTTATTTCACCTAATGTCCGGGGTGGGGGGTTTGGTAATAAATATATATCTCTCTTTTCTTATCCAATGGAAGATGGATTCCAGTAGAAATGGATTCCTTTCTTTCTTTTATACCACTATAAATCCCACTTCCTGGATCCTGCCCCAAGACACAACAGATACACCAACACTGACATACAGACATGCACTCAGAGATACAAATACATGGATATAAGACGGTCTCCTACACAGTAGACACACACCACACCAAGCTACACCACACCACACCACATCACACAGAAACACACACAGAGATACACAGTCTCAAGAAAACTTACTTTAGTGTAAGAGAAAGAGTTGGCAGAGATCTGATGGTTTTAATCTCGGAAATAGCTTTCATTATTCTCTAAATTTCTCTTTATTTTTCATTTGAAACCCTTGAATGCAATATTTTTCACGCTTGCATATTACAAAATGTATAATGATAGCTCTCTGACTGACCCCCTTTTAGGTTTTTGTTTTTGTCCCTAAATCGTCTCTTCCATCTATTTGTTTTGGGTATTAGACTATCTTGGGACATGTGACAGATACATGGCTGTAGCAGCTGGTAGTCTAAGGAAATGGCAAATGGCTTTGGGGAATCAAAACAGATTAATATGGAACAGTTGATAGGAGACAGTAATTTTTTCACTTAATGATTTAGTCACAATGAAAAGTTTTCTGATTCTCAACTTTTTCAGTTTTATAATTATGTACAGAGCTAGTGATTAAAATTTTCTTTAAAAGTCCAATAAATGTCAGCTGGTAATAATGTTTATGAAGTATTACATTGCCCTAATACAGTTTTGTAAAAAGAAAATTAACTGAGTATTTGTGGAGAATCTGCTTTAAGCTAACACTATACATTTATTCGAATGACTATAGACTAGATTGAATTTCACTATACTCTAATAGCTACCCAATTTTTTATGTCATGTAAGAAGGCTTTTCATTTTTTTTGTCTGATTTTTGTTTATCTAGAAGCCTTTTCGTTTTAAATGATTTTTATAGCTAATAACTGTCAGGAAGCACACGAATATTAACTGAAATCTCAAACAACACAGGAGTTAGTCAAAACCTATCTCAAGGGTACTATATTTCTAGTGTTTGTCCATGGTTTCTATTCAAACATAAATAATCCAAGGTTTCTATTACTCAGAAACTTTCCCAGATTTTCCTTTTTGATATTCCAGAGGGAGTCATCTATCTCCTTACTTTTCTATTTCTGTAAGGAAAGTAAGGGAGGCACGCAGTGAGAAAGGGATGAAAGACAAAACGTTTCCTACAGTGTTTGGGGTGGGGGGGTCACCGATTCCCAAAGCACAGCAATTTGACCTCTTCCCACCCTCAATGAAAAACAAAAAAAACCAACATTCCCCAGACCTTCTTTTATTTTTATAAATTTATTTATTTATTTATTGGCTGCGTTGAGTCTTTGTTGCTGCGCGCGGACTTTCTCTAGTTGCGGCGAGGGGGGCTACTGTTCCTTGCGGTGCGTGGGTTTCTCATTGCGGTGGCTTCTCTTGTTGCGGAGCACGGGCTGTAGGCGCGCAGGCTTCAATAGTTGTGGCTCGTGGGCTCTAGAGCGCAGGCTCAGTAGTTATGGCGCACAGGCTTCATTGCTCCGCGGCGTGTGGGATCTTCCCGGACCAGGGCTCGAATCTGTGTCCCCTGCATTGGCAGGTGGATTCTTAGCCACTGCGCCACCAGGGAAGTCCCAGTAACAAATCCTTTGATGATTCATTTGATTCCTTGAGACTAGGAAGTCTTTCGGTATCAAGAGAGGACTCAGTTACTTCCCAGAGGAACTGCACAACAGTTCAGTCTCAGGTAGATCTCAGGCAGATCCTCTGCTTGACATCCAAAAGGTAAATTAGATGTTTCCTTCCCTGGCTCACTCCTTTAATCATTTACATAAATTCTTAAATTCTAACATTTCTTTCAGTAACTAGAAAAGAGGGCAATTTCTCCCCTTCTCAATCTTATCTAAACGGAAACTCTGAGTACATCATCCAAACTTTAAACAATATTTATTTTGTTTGATATATATATTTAAAAATATATATCATATAAAATCTGTAGGTAAAGTATATCTTTATTCTTTTTTTGCTTAATATTTCTGCTTTATATTAAAGAGATAACAAGCTCCTTGCTAATAAGAACAAGACTCATCAAGTTACTTGTATGATACAATGGGGCAATAGAGGGTTTGTTCTTGCCATGTTGACCCTACTGTTTTTGAACTGAGGGTGTTTTCACACAAAAGCATTTTTTAATAAAAATAATATCAGAAACAAACATTAATGAATATTGGAATTTTGTAGTCAGCTAAATTACCATTCAACAATAACAGTGAAATAACTTTTTTTCAGACAAAAATCAGAAGGATTTACCACAGAGAGGGCCTGTTCATTTTATTTTTGAATGACAGCTTAGCTGAAGAATTTTAAAAGAAGAAAATTCTGAAGGAAGGATGGATGTGAGAAGTAATATTAATAAAAGATCTGTTAGCACATGGATAAAACTAAACAAACATTAACCTTTAAAGTAATAATAACAAGGACTAAGTTTAGCAGTTAAAAAACACAAGCTAAAATACTGGACACCAATTACATGTAAGTTGGGGTGGGGTGGGGACATTATACATTAAGTCTACACATTAACTGATAAAGACTTGACATTCACATAATGTTAAATTGTTCTATCCAGGAACGTGTGTGGTGTGTGCTAGATTACATTTTCTAAAGATGCTCTAACAATATCTGCCAACCCACAAGCTCTGCTACAATGTGGCCTTAGCATTCCTCTCATCAAGAGATGGGGGTCTATGTCCTCTTCCCTTTAATCTGTCCTCTTCCCTTTACTTGTCACACATTTGTAAGCAACATAATACAGCTGAGGTGACACTGTATGGATTCTAAGACTAGGTTATGAAAGGTGATGCAGTTTCCTCCTTGTTCAGTGAGATACTCACTTCTGTATTCCTGAACCACCATGCAAGAAATCCAACTATCGTAAGGTCTCTAGGTTGTGAGGAAGCCACAAGGGAAGGGCACGCGTAGGCCATCCTGTTGTCCCCCAGCTGAAGTCCCAGTCACTACAAGCATCAACTGCCAGACATGTAAGTGAAGATGCCTCCAGATGATTCCATCCCCAAATCATCGGACCACTCAAAGCAGATGCACTACTGCAAGCCATTACAGTCTACCCACCTGAGGCCCCAGACATCATGGAGCAGAGACAAACCATTCCTACTGCATCCTGTCTGAATCTCTGATCCACAGAAATGGTGAGCATTAGATGGCTGTTTGAAGCCACTTTTTCAGGATAATTTTCTTATCCTAGAAATAGTAACTAGAGGAATAGGGAATGCCTTTCCATTGGTTCAGTTCTTTTATTGTTTTTCCTACTAATGTTTAGTTTTCTTCATATGGATCTCATACATTTCTTGTTAATTGCATTCCAAAACATTTTAGCCTATTTGTTGCTATTATAAGTGGAATATTTTCTTGTATTTTCTAACTAGATGTTGTTTATATATATATGGATTATATGCATTCATTTGTTCCCAACCAACTTACTTGATTTTCTTATTGTTTTAATGATTTTCCTATTGATTCTCTTGGGATTTCCAGGCATACAATCATAACATCTGAAAATGATTTTATTCCTTTTTCCAATTTCTTATGTTTCTATTTTACCTTTATTTTCTATTTGTCTTAGGTAAATTATGTTTTATACATGCTGAGTTTACATAAATTTATTTTTAAGTGGTTAAAGTTATCAGACTTTTCTCTTATGAGTAAGTTTCCTGAGGAACTACCAAGTGAAGATGGCTTGCCAATTGTATATACAGTTCTGATGCTCAGGAGAGAAAACTGGGGTCTGAGAGTTTGAAATTTGAGAATCATCAATGTATAGACAATTGCAGAAGCCATGAGAACAGATGAAAGGGCTCCAGGAGGAAAAGTGTATAGCATGAGAAGAAAGAAAGTCTAGGACAGAACCTTAAGAAATGCCAGTATGTAAAAGATTGGCAGAACAAGGTAACCCTGAGAGTGACCACAGAGAGGTAGGAAAAAACAAGGAGAGTGCTTTGTAACAAAGGAAAAAAGATGGCATTTCAAGAATGGGGAAAACATCTGCAAGGTCTTGAGAAACCTGAGGAGAGTCTTCTGGATTGGGCAATATGGAGGCCATTGGTGACCTTGGAAAAAGCAGTTTGACTGGAATGGTGGGGATGAAAACTAGACTGTAGTGAGTTGAGAAATGAGTAGCACATGAGCAAGAGAGACTTATATGTAAACAACTCTTTGAATAAGTTTGGTTTAATTATTAGAATTAATAATGGGATTTAGCAAAAGTTCCCGAAGGCAAAAATCTATATAAAAAAAAATCAACTGTATTTTTATAGACCAACAACAAACAGGTAAAAGATGAAACAGGGAAAAGTTTCCCTATATAATGAAGTATAAGATATCAAGTATCTAGGAATAAACTTTAAAGAGTCATGTAATACCTCCATGGAGAAAATTATAAAACTAATTGAAAAACGTTAAAGAAGACCTACATAAATGGATAGATATACTATTGTCATAGACTGGAAGACTAAATCCCAAATTGACTTACAGACTTAATGCAGTCCCAATTAAAATCTCAACTGATTTTTTTCATGGAACTTGACAATCGGATTCTAAAGATTCTAAAGATAGGACTGCAAAAGGTCAAAACAGCAAGGGACACTTGAAAAAGTAGAATTGGATGTAAGAGCTGTCCTAACACTATGATAATCAAGGCAGCATGGTATTGGCAGGATAGCCAAAAGACCAATGTAAAGCACAGACCCATGCATTTATAGACTCAACATAGGAAATATGTGGCACTGCAGAGCAATAGGGAAAGGATACTCTTTCAATACATGATGTTTGAACAATTGGATATTCATATGGAGGGAAAGAAAATTGTACATCCACTTTGCATCATATACAAAAGTCATTTCCAAGGTAGATTAAAGACTTACCTGTGAAAGGTGAAATATAAAACTTTTGAAATAATACAGAAAAGAAAATTATGATCTCAGGTTAGGGAGAAGTTTCTTAAACAAGACAGAGAAAGTCCTAACTAAAAAGGAAATACTGATAAAATTGACTTCGTTAAATTGAAGAACTTCAGAAAAATGAAGAAAGTGAGAAGATACAAGAATGAGAAGACACATTTACAACAGATATAGCCAACAAAGGACTATAATCTAGAATACAGAAATTGATATCAAGGGGAAAAGACCACCCAATGTAAAAATGGACAAAAGACTTCAACAGATATCTCAAAAGAATAAATCCAAATGGCCAATAAAATCAACCTTATTATTTGTCAGGGAAATGCCAGTTAAAATCACAATGACTTCCCACTAGAACCGGCAAAAATTCAAAGGTCTGAAAATAACAAGATGGTTACTTTGGTGAATAAATAGAGTAACAGACTCACTTATGTAGTATAGTGTAAATTGGAGCTACCACTTTGGAAAATTGTCTGGCATTATCTCATAAAATTAAATGTATGCATATTTTATAATATAGTAATCTCAGTCCTATGTATACGCTGTATAAAAAATAGTGTACATAGGTGCATGTACAAAAATGTTCATAAGTATTATTTATGATAGCCAGAAACTGTAATCAACACACATATTCATCAATACTAGAATCGACATATGAGCCATGGTACCTTCATGTACCAGAATTATATACAGCAATGAAAATGAATGACCTGTTGTTACATATAACAGCATGGATGAAACTTCTGTAAATAACACTGACAAGGGAAGCATGACACAACATAATACATACACCATGACTCCACTTATATTAAGTTCAAAAGCAGGCAACTACATTCTCTAAGACTACGTACTTGGGTAGTGTTTTGGTATACTCAAGCCAGGTAATTGAGGATTGTTTAATAAAAGGTGTGGGAAGGGTTTAAGAGAAGCTATAGGAAACAGTGCAGTGTTAGGGCTCATAACAGCAGGAGCCATAACGATCCCTAGGCAGGAAGGGGTAAGCAGAGGGAACCCAGAAGGAGAGAGTTGCATGAAGAGGTAAGCCTCACAGGAACTGTGGCCTTTGGTTGGTGTGATGGGTAATTTTATTTGTCAACTTGGTTGGGCCACGGTGCACTGATATTTGGTCAAACTCTTTCTGGATTTGATAAGATTTTTTTTTCTAAATATGAAATTAACACTTAAATCAGGGTTTCAAGTGAAACAGATTACCCTCCATAATATTGGTGGGCCTCATCCAATGGGTTGAAGGCCTTAATAGAACAAAGACTGACTTCCCCAATTAAGAAGGAAGTCTGCTGGCAGACTGCCTTTAGACTTGATCTGTACTCTTCCTCAGGTCTCCAGCCTGCTAGCCTAACTTGCAGATTTTGGATTTACCAAGCATCCACAATTACATGATCCAATTCCTTAAAATAAATCTCTCTCTCTCGTATAAATATATATATATATATAAAAGTGTTTTTTATATGTACACACACACACACACACACACACACACACACACACACATACACTCACATATCCTATTTTTTCTATTTCTCTGGCTAACCCCGATGAATAAAACCAGCCTAGTTAGCCCTTGGAGAGACGCCGTAGCACAGCAGCCAGAGGAGGGAAATATCCTGTCTCATTCTTCTCCCTCTGATCTCCCCATTGACTAAATGAAACTGAAAGCCAGAAAGGAAAAGAAGCCTGTTGATATAGTTCATACAAGTTAGCTTCCTAGTATACAGAGCAGGGTGGAGAAGAGAGAAGAGCAGGCCTTCACAGGCAAAGAGTTAAACTCATAAAGAAAAGCTTGGAAATTATTACCGTAAAATTCAGGAAGGTGGTCACCTACAGAGGGGTGAGAAGGTAAGGATACAGAAGGGACCCATGGGTTGGGTGTATTTCCTTGATCAGCAGGGTGGGTCAATGAGTGTTTGTCTTACAATTATTCATTAAACTATACATTTAAGTTTTGTGCTTTTTCTGTATTTCATAATTTAAAAGTTTAAAGAAGAAAACAACATTCAACAATAAGAACTTGTATAATATATGAGTTCTAAGAGTCATAATAATTTTCCAGGTGAGCAAGTTTGTAGCACTTAAGTCTGTCTAAAACACTAGAGAAATTATTATAGACAAGCATACAAGTCCTGACAAGTGAAAGAACTAAATAACTCAGAACTCAAAACTTGTAAAAAGTTCCTTCCAGCCAGAGGGGGAAGAAAGAATAGTAGCTGGAGACTTGGATGTGTTTAAACGCTGATAGTAAAAAACAGTAGAGAGGTAAATGTTGAAGGCACAGAAGAAAGGGGAAATAGATGGAGCGCAGTCCCTCCAACGTCAAAAGGGGAAGCACACAGCACCACCAGAGGGACTAGCCTTGAATAAGACGAAGGATATTTACTGCACTGTGACTGAAGGAAAAAGAAAAGGATGTATGTGGCTACATATCAATTTGTCAGCTTAGCAGTGGGAAGTTGAGGAGAGTTCCCCATCTGATGCTTCCTTTTTCCTCTGTGACAGAAAACATAAGGGAGGTGAAGGAAGAAAAAGATGCCAAAGTCAGAGATGGCAGACAGTGAGAAGGCTTGGACCACTTTGGAAAACAAGAGCATTAACTAGGTTTGCCAGGCAGTACCGAATGCCTGATTGAAGATGGAGACCATGAATTTGTAGCACCATTAATGTGCAGAGTTTTGTGGATTTCTACAGTAAAATGTAGCAACCCAGATATGCACAGAAAAATCAGACACCTGGATTGATCCAGGGTTGTTGGGGTTTCGGACTGAAGGACAATAGAACAAGGCATGTGAGGATAAAGACAGGAGATGTACCACGAGACCTCAAATGGATAGGGAAAGAAATGAAGAGAGAAGAGGGCTAGCAGGGAGGGAGAAAGTGGAAGGGTCAACGGTTTGGAGGTTCTTTACGAGCATGAGCAGGGAGCAACCGAGTGATGGAAAAAAAATCACAGAATGTTGTATGTCCAGGCTGTAGAATGTTGGAATGCATTGTTTAGGTGTGAAGCAGTTGCAGATAGTGAGAACACCTAAGATCTGACCACGGGAAAGGTGGGTTGAAGTGGAGTAGAAGTGAAGGTCACTGAAGATGAAGAGGCTAAGATGTTGAAAAGAGAATTCATGTGGATACTGACATCATGGAGGACCATGGACTTCTTGGGGTGGAGAGACGAACAGGGAACAGTCTACGTGTAAGGGGGTGAGGTAGGGGGGTTGACTGGAAGTTTGCTCAGCAACAGGAGAGAGAGAGGGGAGTATAGTTTCTCTTGGGTCTCAGAGAACAGAAGTTCTTCAGGAGGATGGAGGAGTAATGGTCTGGTTCTCCCTTTCTACTCTGATTGGAATTCCAGAAGGTAAACTGGAAAGTTTTGGCAGAAAGGAAAGTATGGGCAAACCTAGATGATCAGGATAACGTATAGTTGGGCCTGTAATAAGGATATCGGGGAATGGAGCATGTTAGGTTGAACGGGCTATAAAGTTTTCAAGAAGAATTTGCCCTAGAAATGCCCTGATATTGAGTAGTGGGTAGTATTGGTGGCCTAGATGCCAGGTTGGCTCTGGAAGGCTCCAAGTTTTTAGGTCACTCCTTGCTATGAGAATGTAGTAGTAAAACACACATGTGCATTATACACAGTTGTTTGCATACCAGTTCAGCAGGTTATCAGATTCCTTTGAAGTCTTTGTTAAGAACCATATTTAGAAGGTGGATTTGTGAATGTGGCTATTGGATAAACTCTGTTGCTAATTCCATCATGCAGACAGATATTAGCCTCTTCTAAAAGACTGAACCTGCCAATCAGAAGAGAAAACTCGAGAAAACTGATCAAGGCATAAATTGACTTAATGCAGTTTGCTCTGGAAAATAATGTCTCTATAACAATTTAATGCTGCCATAACTCTAATTAAAGTGTTTATATATGCAAAACATCTTTGGGATCAAAATGACCTGTACCTTAAGTGCTTAATAAATGTTTGTTGAACTGAAAAGGTAATACAGGGCTTCCCATGTAGACTTTCCTCAAGGAAAAAGAAGGTAGTCACGTATCCTAGATTTCTAGGCCCTTTGATAGTTAACCTTGTCATTATAAATGAACAAATTGGTATTCTAGTTTCTGCACAGCCCCTTTGTGCATTGGGTTAACACAAGCTTCATCTCTTGAGTATGATCAGCTCTGGACACCTTGACAAAATAAAGTTTCTGACTTGTAAAACCAAGGAATGAGCCCTGGAAAATGTGACTTGACTGAGGCAATGTCATCCTGAGGCTAGCCTGAGCAGCCCAGCTGGCCTCTCCCTGTGACATTTCTGGCATGGTTGTTTAGAACAGTGACTCTATTTAAATCAATTTGACCTCCTGCAATAAAAATCTTTGAGACCATGATGAAGTCATTAGCAAAACACTGTTGTAATCATCATTAATGCGAGACGACTGACTAAATTATTAGAAACCATAGTGAGTTAATAAAATACACTGGCTGAAAATGACTCCTAATTCTAGAGTCCAGCATGGGGAGTTACTAATTGTGTACAATTTGTGACTGTTCATGGGTAGCAACCTAGTAACAGACTGTTCCATTTTAAGGCTACAGCTAATGAGTACTAAAACTCTTGTAACAAAACAAAACAAAGGAAACACTGCTTTTCTTGTCGGTTTTGTATTTTTTGTATTATGTTATACTTCACTGCTTCCTGCATTATGCCAGGGTTGCACATTTCTGAGTTTCATTCTTTTTGTTCATGGAATCATAGATCTTTCCCAGAATTCTGAAGAGTTAGACATAATGACCCGTAAAAACAAGATTTTTTCCTACATGGCAAACCGTTCCAATAACAATTACTGATTATCCTACTGTTTCTGTTCACCCACAAAAAGATAGTTTCTAACTAACCAGTTCAACAAAATGTGGTTTCTTTCCAGAAGGAAAGAGTTTTCTTGCCCCTCAGAACTTCATAAATTCTCTTTAAGATTTCATAAATTCTCTTTAAGTCATAAGGTAAACAAGGCCCATCCTTTAATTTTACCTGGTGTCAAGTAGTTTATTATTTTTATATTAAATCAACAATGATACTATGACTTAATGACAAAACTTGAGAAGAGAAAAAAAAAAAATCTGGGCTTGTGGTGGGGAACTTATGCTGTTACCTGGGTGGCAGGTTAGAGATGGGAATGTTAGGGGCTTTGCTCAAGTACCTCTCAGTTGGGGGATATTCAGTGCAAAATTTGAGCGGCTGTGCTTGCCACTGGGATTAGTTCAGAAGTGCCTTTGCTTTTAGTTTTCCCTATTTATCGCTTCATGGAGGAAGGTCTGAATGCCGTTTAATGTAGACTGAATTGCCTGGTCTCACCCTAGTCCTAACTCCAGAAGGAGCTTGTAACTAGCACTAGAACATCTTGAGGAAGGACATGGAACAAGCCCCTTCATTAGCAGAAACTGTATTGGCCCTGTAGGAGTAGGGCAGTTATTGGGTGAAAAGGGGTTGGATCTGGCTACAGAGGGGGTGGGGGTCAGGGGGGAAGGAGAAACTGTAATATCGTTGGAGAGATGATAATAATCACACAAGTCCAGACATTTTAGTTTGAAGGTGAGAGGAGACAGTACCCACCAAAAATAGTTCTCAAGTCCCAGATTTAGATTTTTAAAATTGAATGGGCTCTAGAAAGGAGTGTAGAGAGCAATGTCAGTAAAAATGTGCCCCAGGGGATCTCTAGAGAAAGTGAGAAGCAGGAAAAAGGGAAGACAAAACAACATCCTTCAGATAAGCTAGATGAGCTGTTAGAACACCAGAAGGACTATTCCCCAAGGATACAAGCTGCCAACGTAATATTTAATGGTATCAGTAGGGCTTTCCTCAGAAAAAAAGATCGCTAAGGGCTACCCTGGTGGCGCAGTGGTTGGGAGTCTGCCTGCCCATGAAGGGGACACGGGTTCGTGCCCCGGTCTGGGAGGATCCCACGTGCCGCGGAGCGGCTGGGCCCGTGAGCCATGGCCGCTGGGCCTGCGCGTCCGGAGCCTGAGCTCTGCGGCGGGAGGGGCCGCAGCAGTGAGAGGCCCGCGTACCGGAAAAAAAAAAAAAAGATTGCTAAGAAAATGTCAATTGTTGTTCACTGTAAAAAGAGTTTAACTGCAGACAGGATTAAAGACTCAGAAGTGAAAAGTGAAAAGCAAGTCTAGAAAAATAGAATCAGCAGTATTGTCTGAGGGCAGAAGTCACATTACGCAGCTAGTGATAGCTGTTGAATGAAAAAGGAGAACATTTGAAAGCATGCTTATGAAATGCTCCAGTTGGGGTAATGCCCAATGGATGGCCATGGCAGAGATGCATGTACCTGAACAAGTAAAAGGAGTACAAGAGATGGGGAAGACTTGAAAGGGATTTGCCGTTGGAAATTGCATAACTTTTATTACAGTTAAAACTAGAGCCAGATGATAACAATCTATTTTTTAATGTATTCGAATTCTTCCAAAAGGAGGTCTATCAGCAAAGTATTATACCATTTAAATCTAATACCCTATATTTCTGTATGGCTACAAATGGAACATTTCACAAAATATTATGCATAAATAAATGACACAATCAATAGTGCTTGATTATGATACTCGCATATATATTTTTCCAGGGCTGAATAACAGAGCAGTCCTATTAAAGGCCAAACAACCAGGTTTCTTTGAAGTTCAAACCTTTGAAAAATGCTGGTAAGAAATGGGCAATCCTGATTCCAAGGAACAAATTTTCTGGCATTTTAAAGTAACATTTTAACTGAAAAACAGAACAATTGTTTGAAAAACATGATTGGGCACAATAATAGAGGTGGGTGGATAATATAAGTTCAAACGAACATTTTAGACCTTTTCCGAAAGAGCTTAGGGTAGTTGGATTTTGCACATACATAACATTCTGGATTCTCACTTTAGCTTCTCCAAACAGAATTAATGGTATTGCAGCCTTGTGGTTTAGAAGAAATCCACAATTTAGAAGAAAGCTGTTGGCTGTTTCTCTGGGAAGATTTATCCAAGTAATAAAATGAGTAACAACTTTTCTTATGACTGACTGTATGGTTACTGACCCTGGTACATGACTTTGCTTAGGTTACTCTATGTGAAGTACTGCAAGCTATAGTTGTTTGAAAAAAAAAAAAAAGCTAATCTTGAATTTTGTGATTTTTGTGTAAATTTGCAAACTTTATCTCTCATTAGATTACTTAATACAATACAAATACATTTTTCACTGGGCTGATTTCTAGGCAAGTAGGTGTGCAGTTTATCTGTGTTACCTTCTCCTATCTTCCCTTTACTTCCTCTCCCACAGCTTTCCTTCAGCAGTTCCCAGTCCAATGCCCTGTTCTGCTTCCTGGCAGTCCAAGACTCCACTGTGGTTTCCTTCTAAGCCTGCTCTCTAAGACACAGCGTTAGACACCAGACCAGTAGTCTCCAAACTTTTCTGACTGAGTCCCCTATTGGAAAGAATTTTGAGCATACCCCCAATATCTTTATAAATGACATGCACGTATTACTGTTAATATATTATGAATACAATAAAACATACTGAAATTGAAAATTTTCAATAGATGAGATAAAGATGAAGTAAATCATATTTTAAATAATTTCAAAATGTATTACTAATAATACAAAATATACTTTTCTCTAGCATGTTATTGTTAACAAAGCCTTTTAGGGGAACAATAATTGAATATGCCTCATTATTCTTTAGATCTTGGGTCAACATTTTGTGATACAGCAACACAGATGTCTGCTTTTATGTTCAGTTTATTTAAAGGCTCTCTGAAAAGAATTCACAAAGATACGGGTATTTAAATGGAAGAACTGCTTCATTAGCTGGGTTGCTAAATCATACCTATTTTTCAGTCTCATCACTCATTATGCAAAGATTTTGGTTAAATCTGATGGATGCATTTCCATTTTACCTAATGTTACTCAAGTGGATTAAAAAATCCTATAAGATATCAGAGTTTTTATAGGTTACATGCATTTTCAATCGCAAAAATTACATATAAAGGGAAAATTTTCAAACATCAACATAGCATAGTGGGGACTTCCCTGGTGGCGCAGTGGTTAAGAATCCGCCTACCAATGTGGGGGACATGGGTTCGAGCCCTGGTCCAGGAAGATCCCACATGCCGCGGAGCAACTAAGCCTGTGAGTCACAACTACTGAGCCCATGCGCCACAACTACTGAAGCCCGTGCACCTAGAGCCCATGCTCCACAAAAAAGAGAAACCACCACAGTGACAAGTCTTCACAGGGCAATGAAGAGTAGCCCCCCGCTCACCACAACTAGAGAAAGCCCGCACACAGCAATGAAGACCCAACGCAGCCAAAAATAAATAAATAAATAAATAAATTTTAAACAAACAAACATAGCATAGTCGGTAAGGACATAGACCCTGGAGCCAATTGTCTAAGAATCCCAGCTCCTGGATTCTTACTACTTGTATAGCTGTGGGCAAATTACTTAGCCTCTCTGTGCCAAAATTTTCTCTCCTGTAAATTAGGATAGTAATAGAACCAACTCAATAGGGTTATTTGAGAATTTAAAAAGTCAACATTTATAAAGCAGTTAATATGATATCTGGCATATACTAAGTATTATTTAAGTATGTTAAGAAATATAGGGAGACTTCTCATGCCCTGCTATTGGGAGCGTAATACTTAAAACCACTTTTGAAATCAGTTGGGTACTATCTACCAAAGTTGGAAATACACATGCCCTGTGATCCAGCATACCCACCAAGATATTATATTTTAAAACGAGAGTGGTCCTAGTGGCTTTGTTTGTAATAGGCAAAAACTAGAAATAATCCACATGTGCATCTAAAATGGGATGGATAAGGACTCCTCTGGTGGTCCAGTGGTTAAGAGTCCGCCTTCCAACACAGGAGAAGTGGGTTCCATCCCTTGTCGGGGAACTAAGGTCTCACATGCCGAGGGGCAACTAAGCCTGTGCGCTCTACAGCCCGCATGTGCCACAACTAGAGAGCCCATGCACCACAACTAGAGAGAAGACCGCATGCCGCAACTAAGACCTGACACAACCAAATAAATAAATAAAAAAAATTTTTTTTTAATAAATAAAATAAAATGGGATGGATAAGAAAATGATAATTTATGTAGCCACTGGATGCTATTCAGCAATACAAAGGAATGAAAGGAGCAAACCACGGCTACATCAACATAAATGAATCTTACAAATGATGATGAGTACAAGAAACAAGATGCAAAAGAGTCTGTAGAGTGTGATGCCACTTATATAAAGTTCAAAGAGAGGAAAAAACAAAATATTAGCTTAGGAATGCACATATAGGTAGCAAAACTGTAAGGAAAAATAAATAAATAATCATCACAAAAGTCAGGCTCATGATTATCTTTAAGAAAAAGAAGAAAACTGTAACTGAGGAGGGGCACCTGTGTGTGTGGGGGGGGCAGTGTTTGGGTGTGTGCACCCTTGCATGAGTGGTGATAATGTTCTATCTTCTGGCCTAGGAGATTGCTTAGGAATGTTTATTTTATAATTATTTATTAACTACGTGCATAGGTATTATGCACTTTTCTGTATGTATTATATTTCACAGTGAAGAAAAATCTTAAAACTGTTATACAAGTTTTCTTTCCACAAAATTAACCTCAGTTTCTGGCTCCAGCTTCTTTGCTGGAATAACTGCTTATGAGATATACCTCAAATGAATTTCATGTGGTTGCTCTCCCTGTAATCTTAACTTGGAATCCTTCCTTTCTTTAAAAAAATTTTTTTCAGTCTAAGTAACTCATCCATCGGTGGTTACACTTACACAAGTTTTGCATAAAACACAGTTTTTATTTTTTTAAGTCAATTGTTGAAAATACCATTCAAAGATGTATTCGAGAAAAAATACCTTCTCTACTATAGCTTTCCTTTGGCGGCTCACAGAATTGTCACTTTAAAATGCATCTCATTATTGAAACACAATCTAGTAAACACCGCACTGAAACAGAATCTATCCAATACCATAATGTGAGACATATTAAAAACATCTGTGCTTTCCATTTAACATTATAGTAAACTTCCCACATTGTGTAACATGTTCCAATACTTGTGTCATTAGGTCTTTAGCAATGTTTTATATGCGTATTCTCAAGGTATTTGCTGTCAAAGGAATGCAGTTTCTTTTTTCCATCTGTGTTCCATGTGTTATTTCAAACATTTTTATCTTCACAAGAAGAAAACTATTTTCCCAATGGTATGTTGCTTTTTGACTTTTTATTTTTAAGGAAGCTCAGAAAAGGCTTCATAGCATTTATAATTGGTGAATTTTCTTTAAAGTATTGGCTTGAATCATACACTCCTTAAATATTTTAGAAATATTGTTGAGCTTTATGAGTTTGGATGTCTACTTTTTAAGTGGTTAGCTAACAGTGATCAGTTCAGAACATCATTATCTGTAATACATAATTTGGGTGAAGATGTTAGTAAAAGTAGATATAAATTCATACTTAAAACAGTTTTAGAAATAATTTTAACTAGCATTGCCAACTTCTTGTCAGATCTAATTAGTCATTAGTTTTTCATCTTGCAGCGTGGCTCCAAAAAGGGTGCCAGAAATGTCAGCTCAGCCCATTGTGTTTGCCTGTTCTTGCATTATTAACACTGTCTCCACTGATCCATGCTATAATAGTTTACTTAAATATGATCTATAAATCCATTTAGTTAGATACAGAAACTGCAACATGTGGCAATATGTTAAAAGTGAACACAGGAGAGAGTCCTCCCCTCCCCACACAGTGAGCAGCTGTGCTACCACCCTCTCCCCAGAGCACCCTGAGTGCCTGCCCACTTAATGGATCAAGTTTGGGGTGCCACTACCAATCCTCACATTAAATATTAGTAGGGCTTAATTTCTTTCCCTCTTTGGGGGGGGGAATATATGTATTTGAAGATAAAAGTTCAAATATCTTTTCTGGAATTTCAGGGGTCAACTTCTGTATCTTACACTCATATGTGGCTACATTTTATCTGGGGATAAGAACATCTATCAGAATGAATATGAAACAGTGGCATTCGAGCCAGGAAAATAGAAAAACATACTGTTTGGGCTGGAGGACCTTCCTTGTGTGTTCTGCAGTGACCTTGAAGTTGGAGGACATATGATAATCCAATTTGTTACACCCTGGTAAAAGTGCAAACAAACAGACAAACAAACACTTAATGCTACTAATGAGGGAAACTACAAATATATAAACCAAATAAAAATCGTACATAAAAGAGAATTAATTATTTAAAAAGTAGTCTTAAGATAATTATGAAAAGAATCTTTAAGATATCAGGAAATGGACCATCTGTGACACTGTATTAGACAAGATAAGTAATACTAGCTGCTGTAATAATTGACCCCAGAATGTCTGGCTTAACTCAATAAAGATCTATTTTCTCACCCATATCACAGTACAAAGCATGCTGTGAGAAGGCTCTGCTATAACTAGTCATTCAGAGACTCAGGCTTCTTCTAAGCTGCAGATCAACACATGGCTTCAAGGTTGACCCGGCTTCATCCAGTTGGTAGATGGATGGATGAAAAAAAATGGAGAAGGTCCACCTTCTCTTAACTGCTCAGCAGGGATATTTCACTAGTGAGAACTAATCACATGGCCCTATCTACATGCAAAAACTTTGGGAAATGTACTTTATCTATGGGTTCCGGAAGAGGAAATGGGTTTGGTGAGCATCTAGACAGGCTTTTGCCATATAAACAGAGGTTGGTCTAGGGATTCCAAAGCTATAACTTGAGTATCACCAGGTCTGACTTTGGAAATCCCTTGGGAAGCCTCTACCGCTCTCTTTTCTGCCTGCTGTAATAAAGGAATCAGAACACCAGCACTAATTTTAGCTCTTGCTGTTCCCTGGATCAGCCACGATCTTCCACATCTCTACCTCTGCATGTGATTTGTATATGACGTCTGTCCATTCTTTCCACCAATACTTCTAACCACCGATTCCTCCAAATCTAGCAAGCTTCTCTTCATCTTCTAAGACCTAACACAATGGTTACTTCCTCCATGAACGTCTCTCTGATGACACACAAGGCACATATCTCTTCTTAACGTTCACTGAACTTTATCCATGTACTTTGTTCCTACCTCTATTACTGAATGCATAAGCCTGTATTATAATTTTTACGGAACAAGTATGTTTTCAAAAGGATTGGATGCATTAATATTCACAACACGGTGACCATTAACAATATTGAATAGATTTAGCTTCTCAAGGGTGAGGACAGAGTCTTATGTATCTTAGTATCTCCCATGCCTACCAGCACAGACCTGGCTCACATACTCAATAACTGAGGAAAAAATGAACACTGTCTTCCTTCCTTCCACTTCCCAGCAACTCTAACTCTTAACTCTCTCTCTCATATATATATATATATATATATATATATATATATAGTGGTGAAACACAAAATTTACCATCTTCACCATTTAATAGTATACATTACTATATGCACCTTGTTTGCAACAGATCTTTTAACTTTTTCATCTTACAAAATGGGAACTTTATACTCACAGAATTCCCCATTTTCCTCTCCCCTCAGCCCCTTAAAACCAGCATTCTGCTTTCTGTTTCTAAGAGTTTGACTGCCTTAGATACCTCATGTAAGTGGAATAAGCAGTCTTTGTCTTTCTATGACTAGCTTATTGCCCTGGAGAGTCATTCATGTTGTAACATATGACAAGATTTCCCCCTTTTTTAAGGCTGAATAATATTTCATTGTATGTATATACTACATTTTTCTTTATTCATTCACCCATTCTAGTGTCTTTGTTTTTGACTTGTGGTTACTGGAAGGGATTGATGACCCCAGAGAAAAGGTGATCCTGTACTCTCAAAGATTTCAGGATGTTTTAGGTTCTAGAGACTAAAAGAGAAACTATACTGAGTGCAAAGGAAATTAGATTTTTAAAAAATCAGTGACAACATAAAGAATGCCCCCCATTATACCCTATTTGAGCATGAGAAACTATTAAACTACTTTCAGTTGAGCAACCAAGGGCCCATAATAAAAAGTTGTTCACATTCCAAAGGGCTCTTACCCTAGGCTTTTCACTGTCCTACTCAGCATCTCCTGTTTCATACCCTCAAAATAGCTCAGTTGAGAAAAGAAACAGCAACATTTTAAAGTCGGGCTAAATACATAAATAAATAAAAGGATAAACAAGAACTCTTTCAACACAGAGCACTTGTAAGAATGTTCATGTTTATGGAGAAGCAGAGCCCCAGAGTAAACTCTGGCCCTTCTTGGAATTAGTGGATTCCAGTCTTCATTTGCATTGAGGCAGTTTGAGGCTCTTTGGGGACATTCACAGCCTTTACTTCAGGGCGTTATCATGAAAGAATCTAAAGTATCCTTGCATTAGCATGATCGTTATTTTTTCAGCTGGTCTGAGGAGGTATTATTAAACATGTGGCCATAATGTGTACAGAAAAATCTCCACGTAAACTAGCATTTAGCATGTAAACACAAACACCTCACTCGTAACTGGTTTCTAAAACTATCATAATAAGAACCTCAACACTTAAAAAAAAAAAGCAAAAAACCCTTAAGTTTTTGGTAAAAGATGCCGAATATAGCTTGAAGTAGTAAATAATCCTTCTGCAGCGATATTAGCGAATTAGTTGCTGCGTGAACAAAGAACCCTTTCTGCACCAGGATGAATGTTGCCTTTATTTTTTTCCTCACAAGTATGATTCTAGAAAACAGCTGTACTACATGTTGACAAATGACAAAGCGGCAGACTTGCTAAAACACTTTTTGGTCAAGGCCAAGAGGGGAAAAAAAAAAAAAATTGGGGCTGCTGGAGCGGCCAGCGAGCTGGACTCCCAGGGAAGCTGGCTTCCCTCACCTCTTTTTTTTTTCCAGTCTTTAGGGAGCAGGGGCCTCACCGACCCACCCTCCCCTTTCCCCGGCTCTGGTTACAGCCTGTCGAGTTGAACAAACTTGCTGCAGGCGGATTGGCGATCGGGAGCTCTCGGGCTGGGGCGTCGTATTTATTAATTTATATTCCGCGGCGCCCCGCGCGCGGGCCGCTCTTTTGTACCCGGCCGCCGCCGCCCGGGCTCCGGGGCCTCAGCGAGGAGCGCGGCCCCCTCGTCCTCCCGACCCCCAAGGCCGGCACGTGCTGCTCCCGCCCGCCCGCCCACCCGGCCCGCCCGGCCCGCCAAGGGGGCGGAGGCCCGGCTTTTCTCCTACCCTGTCTGGGCCAGAAGGAGGAGGAGCGGCGGCGGCAGCAGCAGCAGCCGGAGGAGGCGACTACTGCCCGGCCGAGGGAGCGCGGCGGAGCGGGGTTACGGCGTCCGGCAACGCTCGGCGGCCGCCGGGGAGGCGGGAGCGGCGCAGCCGGCCGGGATGTTCCCTGGCACTTCCTGACTGGCTGGCCGCGCGCACACGGCCAGACTCGCACGCCCTCGGCCCCCGTGGCTCGCTCGCTCGCTGGCTCGCGCGGGCCCGCTCTGCGTCGGCCGCGCAGCGGGGGAGGTGCGCTAGGGGGGACGCGGCCCGGCATGAGCTGATTGCGGGTGGATACGCCGCGGACGGGCTCCTAGAAGCCGTGAGGAGCCTCTTTTCTCCGAGTCGCCGCCCTGCCCTTGGATTTGAGATCATGTATGTACGCGTCGCGGTCCTGCCATTGTCTCTACCCCAGCGCGTGCCGTGCGCCCCTGGGCGAGGGGCTCGTGCCCACCCCCGCTGCGCGCTGCCCCCCGCACTTCCTGTTGGGACGAAAGGGAGCCTCGCGCTGACCACGCGCCTTTTCTCCCCCTCGCCCCCGTCTCTGCCGTGTAGGTCCATTCACATCGTGGCGCTGGGGAACGAGGGGGACGCGTTTCACCAGGACAATCGGCCGTCGGGGCTCATCCGCACTTACCTGGGGAGAAGCCCGCTGGTCTCAGGGGACGAAAGCAGCTTGTTGCTGAACGCGACCAGTACGGTCGCGCGTCCCGTGTTCACGGAGTATCAGGCCAGCGCGTTTGGGAATGTCAAGCTAGTGGTCCACGACTGTCCCGTCTGGGTAAGGGCCCGCAGCTGCTCTGTGCAGAGGCTGATGGAGCTTTCCTTTTCTTTCTTTCTCTCTTTTTTTTTTCTCCTCCCCCTTTTTCCCCTTTCATGAATGTGGACGTCTGGGTCACCTGGGGAGAGTTTTTAAACATTTTGGGGAAAATCTTTGGTCCTTCGTTTCATTGGGCAGGGGCCAGCCTAGTCAGAGAACACTCTTAGAAGGGAAAAAGCCCCAGTGGGAATGTGAAGCACTTAACGCGTACACTTCACGACTCTGGGTTGTCCCCTGGTAGACAGCTGACTGAATGTCCCAACCCCAAGGGACGAGGTCACTAAGTTTCACCAGCAGACAGCAATGTTTTTTCATGCCTACCCTGTGGGTGATATAAAATATTAGTGTTCTAAAAATAAAGATCTCTGAAAGCTCAACACAGCAAAAATACATTTCACTGGGGCGGCTCAGAAATAGGACCCCTGGAAAGGGGGCGGGAAAGACAGGGACTGAGAATTAATTTTAAACGATTCTTTTATAGCACTATCCACCTTTGAAAAAATTTAATTAGTGTTTTTAATTTTAATAATGCAGATATTCTGGATATATTTAGCCATTTCTTTTTAGTGACCTGTAAATCAGAAATATTGCTAATACTGTTTTGGGACTTGAAAAAGCTTTAAAATTTGCTATAATTAAAAGAAATCATAATGAAGTTGATAAATGCTAGTCTAATTCTTGAGTGATAAAAGAAGAAATCTACTCTCTGACATGTATAAATGTTTTCAGTACACAATAGCATCATGTTTTGAATGTTTTCATGTAATCTTACTCGAAAGTTTCTGATTCTTTATTAGTATAAAACTTATGTTGCAGCTAAGTATTATATTTTATAACAGAAGAAAGTTTAATGTCTAAAAAAATACAGATATCATTATGTGAGATTTACATTTAAACTGCACTTTAAGAAAACCGAATTAGGGACTATCGGGAACTAATACACCTTTCCAAAGAAATGTACATAAAAACATTTCTTATGCAAATTTCCATATTACTGAAAGAAAAGATCACTTGCCCAAATAAATTTTCAGCTAAAGTAAATTTAATAGGCTAAAATAAATGAAAAATGGGCTTTTTCAATAACAGGGATGCTATTAAATTCCTAATTATGACAGTGGTGATGCTGATCGTAGGAAGCATTGGTAGAGGACTTAACTGGCTGGAGTCCATGCAAGCAAAGGAAACCCTTCTTTTACTTCGGTCATTTCATTGTGAAAAATCTTACAGTCTAAAAACTAATTGGTTCTACAGTCAGTTGAACAAATGTTGAGTGAATAGAGTAAATAAATGTAAGGAAAATAAAATAAGCTGAATTAGGATGTTAGGTTAACCTTTCCTGCTTTTTCTTTGAGCAGTGAACTCTTTCCTTTTTATGTTGTTAGTTTAGCAAAAGCAAATACTTGTGATCCCATGGATTGTAGTAAATGAAATCTTCCAAATCGATTGAAATAAGCCTTCACAGTCTGGATTTTTTTGGTCTTAAGTTTATTGTTATGTTTTATTATGTTAATCACCTTTTGTTTGGTTAGACTCTGGCCTTTTTTAAGACATTGAGTTTGTACAGGCACAGTTTTCTGGGTTATAGTGGTCTTCAGACATAGTAGAATACATTTGTAGAGCTACTCTTTATGAGGTGCTTTTCTTCTCTTGGTGGTAAGTAAAAGCCCGTCAGAGATATGAAAGTTGATTGTATTCATCAGCTGGTATTTGCCATGTACTGAATCAGAATATGAAACATAGCAGAGCAGATAGAGCACAGGTTTTGATATCAAAAGGACCTGATTTCAGATCCTCACCTTGCGAGTTAGTGGCTGTGTTCCTGGGTAAAGTCACTCATCCTCTCCTAGCTTTATTTACTCTGTGTGTAAAATAAACATAATAATCCCTGCCTCCCAGAGCTGTGCTGAAGAATAAATGAGTTAGTATGTGTAAAGTTCTTAACATCTAGACGGGCATGTAGTAAGTAATCAATAAGCGGTACCTACGATAATAATAAAGTGTTTATCACAACTTTAGTATATCCGTGTATTGCTTAAATGAAGCAAAAGTAAAGTTTTCCCACACATCATTCAAGATCTCCACACAAATAAAGTACATAGAGGCAGCCGTGTTAGTACTTAGTAGATGCTGTATTGCAGCCTCACAACCAAGTAGAATAAAATTGTTGTTTTGCTGTAAAAATTAAGATTATTTTTCAACAGATGAGTTCCATTCCTCAAATGTGGCTCCAAGCCTCGTGTTGCATAACTGCCTAGAGGAAATCCTGGAACTGATTTACAAGGGGTGGGAGAATTTGATTTCCTTCATATTTCTAGAAACCAGTGGAGCATTTTCTCTTTGAGACAGTTTGAGAAGAAATGTGCCATTGTTTTCTTGGAGTTAGAGTGAGATAGTTGTGCTTCTCTTCCCTAGTTTTCTTCTGTATATCCGCAGCCTCACTCTGGATCTTTGCCATGTATACTTGGCACTTTTTAAATAAATGTGCTTCAAATTCATTACATGTAGCTTATTGTTTAGTATGTCTCTGAAACCCACCCTTTTTTGTTATATTATTATTTCATTTCTAGATCTTTTCCTGTTTACCAAAAATATTCCATAAAAAGCAATGAGATAATATATGCACACTTTTCTTGGGCAGGGTTTGAAGCTCTGATTTGTTTTAAAAATAAAATTATTTATAGATTTATATCCTCAGTACCACAGAGTTAATGAAGCCAAAACCCATTTCCTCGTGACATTTTCCCTTAAATGTCTCCTTTTTCTTTCTACACGTCTCCAGTAACTCTGGAATTTTGAACTATTTGGAATGCAGAGAGCAGTTACTTTTGATTTGTTCTCTCAGAGTTAAATGGCTGCTTGATATTGGTCCCACTTAAGTTTAGTTTGTTGATCCCATTCATCTAACTTTGTCCTCTTTCTTTATTGTATTTATATACCCTGTTGTACGTATATACTTTGAGCTTGAATACTGTAACAGATACAGCTGGAACTGAATGGGTTTTGTGGTTTGGGATTTGGAAATTAGCATAGAGCTCTGCTGGGAAGCTTTCACATTTTCTTGATCTGTGTCCCAATTCACTTCTCCCTCCTCTTACATCCTCCACTAAGTTCAAGAATTTTGCCTTTGCTGTTTATATCCCCATAGTTTGCGTTTTTTTGTTTTTTGTTTTTTTTTGGTTTTTAAGTCTTCCTCTAAAAAGGCTCTGTCCATCCCACTCTCAGTAAAGTATTCATATCTAAAAATTCTGCAATTCTTGTTATGCAGAATATACTTGTAGGAAATGGGCAGGTTGTGAGGGTGTAGGGAATTGGGAGAGGCTTTGCTGGGGCATGGCGGTGTACTGGTGAGAAGAAGCTCTCTGCAAAAGGGCATTGCTGTGACACTTCTCCAGAATTTTCTAACAGGATAAAAGCTCTGTCACAACTGATTGATTCAAACCCTGGTTTGGACTCATATTTCAAAGTGCAGACTTTCATAGCCCAACAGTTTTGGACTTGTTAGCCATATCTAGCTGTCTATTTTCTTAATCTAGCTTTATTACATCCTAGGAATACATACCAAAGGCCACATGAAAGGACAAATAATGATTAATAGTTAACCAGAATGTGAGAAGGAAGCCACTTATGCATATTTAGCAATGGTATTAAGGTACATAACGATATTTTTCTTATACCACTATTCACACAGTAACTTTGAAAAATTATTTTTAAAATACCAAGGTGCAAAGTTTTAAGGAGTAGCGTCCATAATAAATTACTTTTGGCCCTAATTCTAAATATGAATATTATTAGCTGTAGTCCAAAAGTAAACATTTCAAAATTGGAAAGGTTTATCCTGAATTTTTAATTGATACGAACAAAATACATGAATTGCACATATACTCCTTACCATGTTAACATCATCTTATAATACACACTATCTTTTTGTGGAGGCATACCCCTCCGCGCCCCTTGTTCCCCTCACATGCACACTACATATATGCAGTACTGTCCAAAGAATGGATAAAGTTGAAAAATATATATGAATTTTGAGATATGGATAAAATATATGGAACTCCACAGAATTCACAGGGTATTAGCAATACAATCTAAATGACTGAACAATCCTGCATTATCTAACTGGGTCACAGAAAATCCTCTGAAGCTTCCTTACTCACACTGATGCTCTTGCATCTAATGCATAGTGTTAATTTTTGAAACTATTAGGTGTTAAAGCTATGGCATAATTTTATTTTATTTTATTGTATATGGTATTTTATTTATGTTTTACTTCATGTGCATAAATCTAGCATTCTGATTTTTTGTACTTAGTCCTAGTGGATTGTTATTTTTTTTAAATGTCTTTATTGGAGTATAATTGCTTAACAATGGTGTGTTAGTTTCTGCTTTATAACAAAGTGAATCAGCTATACATACACATATATCCCCGTATCTCCTCCCTCTCGCGTCTCCCTCCCACCCTCCCTATCCCACCCCTCTAGGTGGTCACAAAGCACCGAGCTGATCTCCCTGTGCTATGGGGCTGCTTCCCATTAGCTATCTGTTTTACATTTGGTAGTATATATAAGTCCATGCCACTCTCTCACTTCGTCCCAGCTTACCCATCCCCCTCCCCATGTCAAGTCCATTCTCTACATCTGTGTCTTTATTTTTGTCCTGCCCCTAAGTTCTTCTTTTTTTTTTTAGATTCCATATATATGTGTTAGCATACAGTACTTGTTTTTCTCTTTCTGACTTACTTCACTCTGTATGACAGACTCTAGGTCCATCCACCTCATTACAGATAGCTCAATTTCGTTTCCTTTTATGGCTGAGTAATATTCCATTGTATATCTGTGCCACATCTTTATTCATTCATCTGTCCATGAACACTTAGGTTGCTTCCACGTCCTGGCTGTTGTAAATAGCTCTGCAGTGAACATTGTGATACATGACTCTTTTTGAATTATGGTTTTCTCAGTAAAAAAATGCCCAGTAGTGGGATTGCTGGGTCATATTGTAGTTCTGTTTTTAGTTTTTTAAGGAACCTTCATACTGTTCTCCATAATGGCTGTATCAATTTACATTTCCACCAACAGTGCAAGAGGGTTCCCTTTTCTTCACACCCTCTCCAGCATTTACTGTTTGTAGAGTTTTTGACAATGGCCATTCTGACTGGTGCGAGGTGATACCTCATTGTATTTTTGATTTGCATTTCTCTAATGATTAGTGATGTTGAGCATTCTTTCATGTGTTTGTTGGCAATCTGTATATCTTCTTTGGAGAAATGTCTATTTAGGTCTTCTACCCATTTTTGGATTGGGTTGTTTGTTTTTTTGATATTGAGCTGCATGAGCTGCTTGTAAATTTTGGAGAATTTTTTATCCTTTGTCAGTTGCTTCATTTGCAAATATTTTCTCCCATTCTGAGGGTTGTCTTTTCATCTTGTTTATGTTTTTCTTTACTGTGCAAAAGCTTTGAAGTTTCATTAGGTCCCATTTGTTTATTTTTGTTTTTATTTCCATTTCTCTAGGAGGTGGGTCAAAAAGGATCTGGTTGTGATTTATGTCATAAAGTGTTCTGCCTATGTTTTCCTCTAAGAGTTTTATAGTGTCTGACCTTACATTTAGGTCTTTAATCCATTTTAAGTTTATTTTTGTGTATGATGTTAGGGAGTATTCTAATTTCATTCTTTTACACGTAGCTGTCCAGTTTTTCCAGCACCACTTATTGAAGAGACTGTCTTTTCTCCATTGTATATTCTTGCCTCCTTTATCAAAGATAAGGTGACCATATGTGTGTGGGTTTATCTCTGGGCTTTCTATCCTGTTCCATTGATCTATATTTCTGTTTTTATGCCAGTACCACACTGTCTTGATTACTGTAGCTTTGTAGCATAGTCTGAAGCCCAGGAGCCTGATTCCTCCAGCTCCAGTTTTCTTTCTCAAGATTGCTTTGGCTATTTGGGGTCTTTTGTGTTTCCATACAATTGTGTAATTTTTTGTTCTAGTTCTGTGAAAAATGCCTTTGGTAGTTTGATAGGGATTGCATTGAATCTGTAGATTGCTTTGGGTAGTATAGTCATTTTCACACTGTTGATTCTTCCAATCCAAGAACATGGTATATCTCTTGATCTGTTTGTATCATCTTTAATTTCCTTCATCAGTGTCTTATAATTTTCTGCATACAGGTCTTTTGTCTCCTTAGGTAGGTTTATTCCTAGGTATTTTATTCTTTTTGTTGCAGTGGTAAATGGGAGTGTTTCCTTAATTTCTCTTTCTAGATTTTTCATCCTTAGTGTATAGGAATGCAAGAGAATTCTGTGCATTAGTTTTGTGTCCTGCTACTTTACAAAATTCATTGATTAGCTCTAATAGTTCTCTGGTAGCGTCTTTGGGATTCTTTACATATAGTATCATGTCATCTGCAGACAGTGACAGCTTTCCTTCTTCTTTTCCAATATGGATTCCTTTTATTTATTTTCTTCTCTGATTGCTGTGGCTAAAACTTCCAAAACTGTGTTGAATAATAGTGGTGAGAGTGGACAACCTTGTCTTGTTCCTGATCTTAGAGGAAATGGTTTCAGTTTTTCACCTCTGAGAACAATGTTGGCTGTGGATTTGTCACATATGGCCTGTATTATGTTGAGGAAAGTTCCCTCTATGCCTACTTTCTGGAGGGTTTTTATCATAAATGGTGTTGAATTTTGTTGAAAGCTTTTTCTGCATCTATTGAGATGATCATATGGTTTTTATCCTTTAATTTGTTAATATGGTTTATCACATTGATTGATTTGCATATATTGAATAATCCTTGCATTCCTGGGATAAAAACCCCACTTGATCATGGTGTATGATCCTTTTAATGTGCTGTTGGATTCTGTTGGCTAGTATTTTTGTATGTATGTTTATCAGTGATATTGGCCTGTAGTTTTCTTTTTTTGTGACATCTTTGTCTGGTTTTGGTATCAGGGTGATGGTGGCCTCATAGAATGAGTTTGGGAGTGTTCCTCCCTCTGCTATATTTTGGAAGAGTTTGAGAAGGATAGGTGATAGCTCTTCTCTAAATGTTTGATAGAATTCACCTGTGAAGCCATCTGGTCCTGGGCTTTTGTTTGTTGGAAGATTTTTAATCACAGTCTCAATTTCAGTGCTTGTGATTGACCTGTTTATATTTTCTATTTCTTCTTGGTTCAGTCTTGGAAGGTTGTGCTTTTCTAAGAATTTGTCCATTTCTTTTTTTTTTGTTTTTTCAATATGTGGGCCTCTCACTGTTGTGGCCTCTCCCGTTGCGGAGCATAGGCTCCGGACGCGCAGACTCAGTGGCCATGGCTCATGGGCCCAGCCGCTCCACGGCATGTGAGATCCTCCCAGTCCCCTGCATCGGCAGGCGGACTCTCAACCACTGCGCCACCAGGGAAGCCCCTGTCCGTTTCTTACAGGGTGTCCATTATATTGGCATATAGCTGCTTGTAGTAATCTTTCATGATCCTTTGTTTTTCTGCAGTGTCAGTTGTTACTTTTTCATTTCTAATTGTATTGATTTGAGTCTTCTCCCATTTTTTCTTGATGAGTCTGGCTAATGTTTTGTGGCATAATTTTAAAACAAAGTGTTCATTTTTAAGTACAGGTGTTTAAAGAGGTTGCTTATTCCATCAGAGTCTCAGGAATTCTCTAGATTCTATTTTATCACCACATAGTTGTCCAGGCTAAATGAATAAATTAAAAAATTTAAAGACTTGATAGACTTCAAACGTTTTAAATTTTACGTAGTTACTTTTTTAAAAATAAATTTTAAAAATGAATTCCAAAAATTAAAATATAGTAAAGAAGTTAATCTAATATGTTACAGTTTATTTCATGATGGATTTGAAGATAAGCAGACTAAAGATTGCTCTTTACATTTTGGTTTAGGACATTTTTGACAGTGATTGGTACACCTCTCGAAATCTAATTGGAGGTGCTGACATCATTGTGATCAAATACAACGTAAATGACAAGTTTTCATTTCACGAAGTGAAGGATAATTATATTCCAGTGATAAAAAGAGCATTAAATTCAGTTCCAGTAATCATTGCTGCTGTTGGTACAAGACAAAATGGTAAGTATTTAATTTTTCTTTTATATGAGAGTGCAGGTACCATATTAATTTTGAATAGCATTAAGCTTATTAATGATTAGTACAGTTTTTTTTTTTTGAAAGCAAAATGACTGGGTTTAAATGCCATCTGTTATCTCTTCATCATTGGATATGATAATGGGACTCAAAGGAAAGTATCACAAACTACTGCTGTGATTCTGATGGGTACAAGTTTGTCTTTTAAACTGCTGTTCTGTAGAAGTGAAGGAAGTCAGTAATTGTGTTCTTTTTGATATAGGAGAGGTATTAGGCTGACCCTGAGCCCTGGAAAACTCTTTTTGACAATCTAAGGGACTATTCAGTTGGGAAGGACAGATTGTTCCCATAAGGATGTGGGATTGGGAGCAGCGTTTTTAGGTAGGTAGCAATGAGTGAGCTGAATACACTGACAACACCACCTAAGAGAGAGGATTGTTGACTCCGTAGCTGATGGGTTAATTTGGTTCAGTCAATTTCAGTAGTTGCTTCTGTGCATACTGTTGGCAGATATCTCAGGGTCAACTCAGAATCCACTTTGAATTGGTGGTATTTTATAGTTCTTAGTGGTTATTTCCTCAGTAAATGTGTCTTAAAATGTCATTTTTACTCATTTTTTCATTTTTATTGAAGTATAGCAAAATAAAGGACATTAGACTTCACTAATTTTAGAGCACAGTTTAATGCATTTTTGCACATATATACAGCTATGCAACCATCACATATCTCAAGATCTAGAACATTTGCCTCACTCCAGAAGCTTCTCATGCCTCTTCCCAGTTGATAACACCCCTCTGCAGAGATAATTGCTATTCTGACTTCATAGATTAGATTCTGACAACATAGATTAGTTTTATCTATTCTTGACCTTCATACGGATGGAATTATACAGTATGTAGTGTCTTGTGTTGGCCTAATTTCAGTTAGCGTGATACTTTTGAGATTCATCCATGCTGAACTTATCTGTAATACATTCTTTTTATTGCTGTGTATTATTCCATTGTATGAATACGCCATGATTTCTTTCTTTCTTTCTTTCCTTTTATTTATTTATTTATTTTTATTTTTGGCTGCATTGGGTCTTTGTTGCTGTGCGTGGGCTTTCTCTAGTTGTGGAGAGTGGGGGCCACTCTTCATTGCGGTGTGTGGGCTTCTCCTTACGGTGGCTTCTCTTGTTGTGGAGCACAGGCTCTAGGTGCATGGGCTTCAGTAGTTGTGACATGAGGGCTTCAGTAGTTTGTGGCTCGTGAGCTCTAGAGCACAGGCTCAGTAGTTGTGGTGCGTGGGCTTAGTTGCTCCATGGCATGTGGGATATTTCTGGACCAGGGCTCAAACCCGTGTCCCCTGCATTGGCAGGCAGATTCTTAATTACTGTGCCACCAGGGAAGTCCCCCATGATTTATTTCTGTATTCTCCTTTTAGTGATGCTTAGGTAGTTTCCTAGGAGTAGGATTGTTGGGTCATGTGGTAGGTATGTGTCTAGTGTTAGTAGATATGAATAAAGCAGGCCTGACCCTTCTTTGACCGTATGTCCCCTCTACTTCCCTAACTTTCTTTTTATTGCTGGTCATGATTCTTGAACAAGTCATCCACACTTCCTGAGTGCACTTCTTGACTTCCCATTCATTCTTTAGTCCACTACAGTCTGACTGACTTTCACAATTACACTGGGTTGGTTTTCACTCAGGGCTGCCAGTTATATGCCTATTGCCAAATTTAATTTACATTTTAGTAACAATCCTCTCTTTGAAATTATTCAAATACACCTCTCCCTCCACTTAATAAAGCTACTCTTTCTTTCCTGTTTGTTCTAATTCTCTTTCTTCTTTCCTGGCACCCTCATCGTCCCTTACACACATATACCAAATCAATACATCCAGTAGTTGTTGCCCAGGGTCCCATCCTTCAGCTTCACCTCTTGCTATTTACTGTGACCATGGACCTGCTAATCTGTTGCCCTAGCTTCCCCTGTATAGACACTGGTGATTACCCAGACTGTTTTTCTGGCTCCAGTCTCTCTCCTGACCCATGTCTCCACAGACATCTTCCTCTTTCTGCTGAGTTCCCTGTCTTGGTGAATGATGCCAAACCTATCCATTCACCCAAACTAGAATCATCCAACCCAACTTCCGTTCCTATTCCCCATATCCAGTTGACTAAGATGCTCTTTTGATTTTATATTTTAAATTAACCTCAAATTCATTGCTTTCTTGGACCCAAACCAAGAATCATACCCCTAGACATATAAACAGTAATATGTATAAAATAGATAACTAATAAGAGCCTGCTGTATAAAAAATAAATAAAATTCAAAAATTCAAAAAAAAAATTCATTGCTTTCTCATCATCTTCACTGGATTTCAGTTCCTAGTCATTTAATTATCTCTCATAATGACCTTCATTTTGGTCTAAAGAGGCAGTTCCAGATTTGCAGGATCTGAAACTTACACAATTTTAGAGGTCCTTTGTAAGAAAAAAAACTACAAAATTACAGATACATATATGTATACAAATGAATATTTATTTAGAATGTGAAAAGAAAGCACAAGAAATTACAACTCCGAAAAAGCTGTCAAATACCACAGACATTAAAAAAAGTTTCTATTGTTTAAAAACCTGGGCCTCCCTGGTGGCACAGTGGTTAAGCATCCACCTGCCAATGCAGGGGACACGGATTTGAGCCCTGGTCTGGGAAGATCCCACATACCATGGAGCAACTAAGCCCGTGGGCCACAACTACTGAGCCTGCGCTCTAGAGCCCATGAGCCACAGCTACTGAGGCCACAAACCACAACTACTGAAGCCTGCGCACCTAGAGCCCGTGCTCTGCAACAAGAGAAGCCACGGCAATGAGAAGCCCGTGCACCGCAATGAAGAGTAGCCCCCGCTTGCCACAACTAGAGAAAGCCCACACGCAGCAACTAAGACCCAATGCAGCCAAAAATAAATAAATAAATAAAATAATTAAAAGAACAAAAAAACCCTGACACTTCTTTAACTTTTCTTATGTTTTTTGCGCTCACAGTCTTTGCATTTCTTCACATGATAACCACTTTTTGAGATTTTCTATAGGGAGAAGAGAATGATAGTTTTTCTTCCAGGGTATTTCTTCACTCTCCACATCTTTGTGATGCTGGGCACTTTGGTTTTTGTTGTGTTTGTTTTTCAGCTCTGCCTCTTTGTGTCGTGACGCCAAATTAGTCTGCACAGTGGGTGGAAGAAGCATTCCTGAAGGCCATTCATGTACCAAGACAGCTCGCAAACACTTACAAGGAAGTGACTACAAACCACAAATAATATCTCGCTAAACCTAAATTTAAATTCCCCTTAGCAGGATCCTAAAAATGTCCGTGGCTACTCCAGAGCTGCCTGATGCAAGGTGAAGTGAGCTGGACTGGAGAGAGACTTACGTCTTAACCAGACATAGTCAGAATATCTTATTTTGCAGATTTTACAAAAGCATACGTCATGTGAAAGAATCTAATGCCTAGGTTTCTCCCAAGGCTAGGAAACAGCCCACAAGGAAGGGCCTTGAAACTTAGGCTTCCTGGTAAATCAGCCTCTGGCCTCCTTTTCCTGCTTGGCTTCTTTCTGAAATGAATCCTCTCAGAATAGTCATTCTAGAATATGTCAGATCATGGTACTCAATTCTTTAAAATCTTGAGAAACTTTCTTCTTTTTTTTTTTCTAACTTTTATTTGCAAAATTTCAAATCCAAGAAACTTGATAAGAATAGGACAGTGAACTCCAGAAATTACAAATACAAACACACACACACACACACACACACACATATACACACACTTTGTTTTGTTTGGACCATTTAAGAGTAAATTGTAAACATTATGGGATTTCTTCAATCCTGATTAATTAAGCATGTCTCATCTAAGAACAGAGCCATTTTCCTATTAACCGTAATGCAATCATCACTCAAGAAATATACTATTACCTGTTATACTATTATTTAAAATATAACCCATATTCACATTTTTCCACGTATTCCAAAGCTGGTTTTATTGTTTTTTGTTCTTTTAATCCAGGATGAAATTAAGAACTATGCATTGCATTTAGTTGTCAAGTCTCCCTGGTCTCTTTTAATTCAGAACAGTTCCCAATCACCCAGCCTTTTTTTGGGGGGTGGGGTATCTTTCATGACATTTTTAAAGAATCCAAGCCCATTATTTTGCATGATTCCTTCAGTTGTGATAACTGTGGTTACAAAATAGTGATTTCTTATCATTCCTTCTACACTTATTAGTTGGCATTCTTCTGTAAATAGGGCTTTCCCTTTTCTCTGCTCCCACATCTTTCTTTGAGTCATTATGATTCATGGTTTGTTTGTGTTTTTTTTTTGCGGTACGCGGGCCTCTCACTGTTGTGGCCTCTCCGGTTGCGGAGCACAGGCTCCGGAGGTGCAGGCTCAGTGGCCATGGCTCACGGGCCCAGCCGCTCCGCGGCATGTGGGATCTTCCCAGACCGGGGCACAAACCCGTGTCCCCTGCATCGGCAGGCGGACTCTCAACCACTGCACCACCAGGGAAGCCCCCATGGGTTTGTTTTTTAAATTCAGTATTTTATAATCTATTCTTCTCATTATTCTTTCTGATACTCCAGTTACCCCAAATTTGCCTAGAGGGAGCCTCTTCATGCTCTCTCCAATTAATTTGAGTCCTTCCTTGCTTTCTGGCACAGATGTTCCAGGCTCATCTTAGGCTTGGGCTGCTCTAGGACCCATGGGCCTCTCTACTTCTGGTGGGGTCCTCCAGCTAACCTCCCCTCATTTGCCCTTGGTCTCCTCCTCGACCCCCTTCATGAGGCAGTGAGCACTTACATGTTGCTGCAGTGCATGAGGTCCCACCTGTCCTCCAAGCCTCAGCATCCCTCTTTGGTCGTCCTGTGCGTACTGCCTGCAGCCCCTCAGGTGTTCCTAGTTTCTGGGCTGATGAGAGTCTCTCCTAATGTTTGAATGTTGCTGCATGTGCACACCTCCCTTCCTCCTCTCTCTTTCTCCCTCCCCCATCCCTTGCTTCCTTCCTTCCTTCTCCTTCCCACCTCTTCCCCCTCCCCCTCATTATTTCATGATTTCTGTGATTTGGCAGGGAGAGGAGATTGCAGTGTGGGCTTAGCTTGCTCTCTTGAAAGTGGAAGCGATGTCTTCCCTTTTTTCTCACCTTCAGGCCTCAGCATGTGCTATACTGTGTCATGCTCTGAGTGGACTGGCCCTCTGCACAACCCCTGTCATATCTGCATAGCGAATTCATCCTTACCCTTTAAATCGTTGCCTCTTCTGTGAAGCCTTTCACAATCCCCCAGGCAGAGTTAATTTCTTCTCCTCTGTTCCTATGGTGATTTTGTACACCTTTATTTTAGTTTTTTTTTTTTTTTTTTTTTTTTTTTGGCTGCGTTGGGTCTTCGTTGCTTCACATGGGCTCTAGTTGTGGCGAGCGGGGGCTACTCTTCGTTGTGGTGCTCAGACTTTGCATTCGGTGCCTTCTCTTGTTGCGGAGCTCAGGCTCTAGGTGCGTGGGCTTCAGTAGTTGTGGCACGTGGGCTCAGTAGTTGCGGCTCGTGGGCTCTAGAGGGCAGGCTCAGTAGTTGTGGCGCACGGGCTTAGTTGCTCCGCGGCTTGTAGGGTCTTCCCGGACCAGGGCTCGACCCCATGTCCCCTGCATTGGCAGGCAGATTCTTAACCACTGCACCACCAAGCAAGCCCCAGTACTTATAATTATCTGCAGTCGTATCTGTCTTGGCTCAGTTGACCATGAGTTTCATTTATCTGTGTATCTTTATATCCCTGCTGTTTGAGGTGTGGTAGGTGCTCAGTTTGTTCAGTGAGTGAATGAATGGCTTTATGAATGATATACAGAAGTGAAAAGATCATTTTCACTAACAGGATGAAATTAATTGACCTTGTAAGATGTGATTACAAAGCTAAATCTGTCTCTTCAACTCAAGGACACGTATCGCTCCTCCCTCCTCCAATCCCTTGCAGTCTGTGGAACTGTGCTAGGTGTTCTGGTAACTCCTCTCTCCAGCTCCTTTAAGAACAACTTCAGCAAACACAATCAGTCTCATCTCTTTCCTTTGTTATACATGTTTTGACAAGCTTGACTGTGTGTGTGTCTTCATAATACTTGGCTCTGAATAAATTTTTGGCTTTTACTAAATATTGAATCTATCTTTAGAGTAGAAATTTTTCTCCAGACTTGACAAAGGTGTATTCATAGCCTTAAGTTCCTGAAAGCGGGCATCCTATCTTTTCTTTTTGGAGCTCTGACAGTGCCTAGTACATTGCAAGGCTGGAATTCCTCAAAGGATTTCTAAGAATCTCAAGCACTGGCAAGATTGTAAGAATCACCCTGTATGTTCTCAAGTCCATTGCTTTGAAAGAGATGCCATTCATTTTAATTCAAGAGTTACATTGTGTTTGCTTTTAAAAATAATAGACGTTTTGTGATAACACCTTGAAAGATAATATATAAGAAAAAAAAATAAAAGACTACAGTGTTAACTAGAAGAATAACACTGATTCTGAAGTTCCAGGACTCTGAGGTAGGCTCATAGGAGCGAGTCCTGAAGAAGGCACCACAATTTAAGATTATATTGGGTCTTCTCATTGTTCCTGATGAAATGCTAAATGTAGGTTTATTTAATCCATAATGTTTTATTGATTCTCCTACCTAATATGTAATGACTAGGCATTTTTCCTTTTGGGTGCAAGTGAACAACAACAAAAAATGTCTTCTGTGACATAGAGGAGACATAATGATTGGATATAAGGAGGCACTTTCTAGGTTGGTAAGATGCTTGTGGCTACCCACAATGGAAAACCCCGCTCAGCTGGGTTAAACCTGACACTAGCGGGATTTTCCCTGAAACCAAGTTTATTTCCTAGCCATTATTTTACATTATGCTCTCTTAATTTTTCACTCAACACACTGCTGACTTTATTTTTGTCCAGAAATAAAGTTTAATAAGATGATCTGCCTACCCACCCCATTCCATCAGCATAAGGAGAGCTTTGTAGTCATAAGAAGATCTCTGTCTTCAGAAAATCAAAGGCGCTGTTTATGAAGGCTTTGTAAAGAATGTGAAATACCAATGTGTTATTTTTCAAGATAGACTAAATTGTGTTGGTAACTTTATTTGTTCCGAACCAGAAATGATCTTAGAAAAAGTAAATGCAAGAACTCAGATTAGGATTTGTTGTATAATTTAGAGAAACCAAGGCTTCATTTTTAAATCACCACATCTTTGGAATTAATAATTTTTTACTCAAACTAAATTTTTATCTTACCTTTTGATGGCTCCTTATCAGGTAGAGCAAGTAACAGTTGTATTGCTTCTCCATCTCTAATACACAAGGAGAGTTGGACAAGTCAGTTAACCTCTCTGAGCTTCAGCTTCCTCCTCTGCAAAATGAGGATGTGAATACATGGTTTCTGAGCTCAAAATGCTTTCAGTGAAGCTAAATTATCTAAGTCGTATGTGTATGTGCACACGTGCATGTTACAGGTATAGTATGCACGTGCACTGAATATCCTTAGCGTGCACGCCATGTGTACATACATTTGCTCCATCTCTATGCAGTTCATTGCTAGGACATTTGTTGTGTATGCTGTGGTGGGGAGTAGCCTAAATGCCCTTTCAGGACCACTGTACTTACTCCCTCAGTTACCTGGTCTTTAGGCCGCTGATGGTGAACAGCTGAGTCCCTTTCCAGGCATTATCCCTGTGCTGATAGAAGCCGCTTGCCCAAGGTTTTGCTCCCTCCACAGGGCAGCCCTCCTTTAATTACTGGCTGATGTAGGGATACAAAGGCCCAGCTTTGTATGGAGAACCACTCTAAAGGGCCATCAAAGCTCCAGAGGCCCCTGTCAAATGGCTCAGGTCTCTGTTGCGACAGCATTGCAGTTCAAATTCTTCCTCTGCCCAGACCTGCTTCCTACACCCTTGAGAAGAGACGTTCTCAAGATTACCCCCCAGTAAACCTCCAGCACATCAGTCTCCATCTCAGAGTCTGCTTCTCAGGGAAGCCAGCCTACAACAACATGCTCTTTTAGAAACGGATTTACCCCCTTTTGACTTGGCTGCCTTTTGACCAATGACATATCTGATAATGTAGCATGAAACAAAACAAAGCTGGCTGACGGATATGGAGTTGAACATACATTTTTAGCGTTATGAAGGTGTGTCCTTAGAGATGGGTTGATGTACAACCTTCCCAGCCATAGATCTGTACGCGGTACAGCCATGACTCTTGGGACAGTTCACATTTTGAGTAATTACTTTTTATTCCTTCAGTTTTTAATTTTTTAATTTTGAAGCAGAAGATAAAAAGTGACTGGATTTGATCTCTGCAGTCGAATGCTTTAGAGTTCAATAATTGAAATGTGTGGATGAATAAGAACGTACTTCATATGCAATTTACAAAGACTGGCAATTTTGCAGCCTTAGAGGTTGAGGTCAAGTTGAGGATTCTATTAAAACAAAAGTATAAGATCTATTCAAACTTAGTGAATATATTTAAAGTTTATTACAAAAAAAAAAAAAAAGCTCCAATCCATGGTTTCTGTGGGCAGTCAGGTTGTTGATTTTGTATTGATATTCCGGATGTCAAGGTTGTATAAAAGGAAGCAGACCTGGCATTACCGTCTGATTGGTCTAATTACTATAATAGCCTTGGTAATATTCATTCACCTATTTAAAAATTCTTCTGTTTTCTAAGGTCCTATTCATTCTTCTTGCATTTAAAGCTTGTTTATTTTAGGGACCTTGCTGTTATCACTGACACTTCTTATTCAGAGTCTAGTGAATAGTGGATATATTAAATGGCCCTGAAGTGTGATTCTGGCATGAGCTCTTAATTTGCTGTTTAATGTCCAGGTTGTCTAGGTACATCTTTTCATGTTTAATTTCAAAAGTCTTTGTTCCTCATATTCATTTTCTCAGAAGAGTTACCTTGCACATGCCCACTGTGTACCTCAGACAGAGGGAGCTGTGTCAGTACGACGGAAGGGATCCAACTTGCTAAAGAACTAGGAGCCACCTATCTGGAACTACACAGCCTTGATGACTTCTACATAGGAAAATATTTTGGAGGAGTGGTAAGTGGAAATTCCAGTCACATAAATTAGAGTCATTTGTCAGATTGGCTCTTTAGCTGTTTTCCATAGCATCAATTAGAACTTTAGTTTTAAAAGCAGGATTAGTGTTTAACCTTGTGAAATAAAACGGGAGCAAATACAAAAAAGGTTTTGTCAGAGTAAAGCTCTCTAAGTTTGCTTCTCTCTCCAAATGAAACATTTTCTGTTGTCTAACATGATAATTTGAATTTTCCATTTGATGACACTTTACACAAACCCGTGATGTCTGTTTAGCAACTGACATTTTGTCACTTTTAGTGAAAAGATTTAGTAATCTTTACACAGCTTGATGAGCCTGGCGACCTGAACCAGCAGGGCCTGAAAGTTCTCCTTCATTTCTGTCTGCTACTTGAGAAGAATGATTTTTCTTCACTATGTGTGCTTCGGCAAGGTTTCATATACTCCTGATTTTGCTGTAGCTCAAAAAATATCCAGAAGAACTACTTGTACAAATGGCTTCTCGTTAGACAGGTAGTGGGGAGCCAGCGTCTGTTGCTGTGTTGCAGAGGCATCCATTGGGTCCTGCAGGCATTTTGAGGGCCACCTTAGCCCACAGCGCCTACCCTACGACACTAGGACTGCGTGGCCCTTGGAGAATACCTGTGGAGTTGTATCGTTTAAGCACTACTGACTTTGGAACTCTCTTTCCAACCCTCTAAGGAGTGACTCCTTTCAACAGACAAATCTAGTAAACATTGACAAGAGACTTAAACCAAAGTAAACCCTACATTAAGCGGGAGCACTTTGGATTCTCCATCAGTTCCCTAGCTCTTCATCAAGTACTTTATCCAGTATGCCAGACTATTCATTGTATATATTCATGTCGAAATTTCTACAGATGACCAGAGAAATTTCATTTGTTCTAGAGTTACTCAACTCCAAATAAGAACCAGAGATAAAATAAGAACCCAATATAATAGTTCTGATTTCTGTCAAATATAAATGGCTATTATTCATTCAGTAATGTAAAGAAACAATAATACAGCATTAAGGAAGATACACTCACAATTGATGTTATCAATGCCTGTGAGAATCTTCTGTCTTATTTGTTTAGTGATGAGCAGTGGGTAGAAAGGTAAAGAGGGGTGAAATATAATTTTTCTGTCAAGCTGATTATATTGTAGTGGCTTAAAAAAATCCTAGTTCTAAGAATTTTACATTTTCCTGAAATTCCTAGGGAGTTGTGGGTGTGTCGGGGAAGATAGTCTGGTTTCATTTGTTGGAGAAGATGGAGCTCTTGGGGGCCTTTGGTCTCCTGGTTCCCCTTTCCAGGTTCCTGACCCTGAACTTCTCAGGATCGCTCTTCCCATTTCCCAACTCTCACTTTCTCTTCTTTTCTCTCATTGTTTCTCTTTGTTCCTAACACCTAGTGTTGGAGGCATGATGAGAATTGAAGATGTGGTCGAAGTCAGGAGAAAAACTTGGCGGTTTCTTTTTTCGCTAACTCGAGACTTAATGAGAATATGAAAATAAGATGAGAAAGGTCTCGTTTTAGACTCTTGAATAGTAAAGTGCAGCTGGGATCTTGAGTGTAAGAAACAATGGTGTTTGCAGGAATATGGATGGAGTGATAATGTCAGAGTGAAAGGAGCATTTTACTATCTTGTGTTTAAGAGTCAGGGAGGAAGAGCTGTGCAATGTTACCCTCAGACCTGGGCAAGGGTGGCATGTGCCGTGGAGCTCTAGAAAGCCTTATCTGGTCCTCCTCCAGTTGCACTCCTTCCCATAGGGCACGAGTTGATGGAGCCATGGGGATGTGCCCACTACAGCTAGTAGCTCCCTTCCTGACCTGCATCATCCATGTGGTAGCCACTAGCCACACGTGGCTGTTCATATTTAAATTAATTAAAAAATAATTCAGTTCCTCAGGTGAACTATCTACATTTCAGGTACTCTATAGCTACATGTAGCTAGTGGCTACTGTTCCGATGATTAGCACCAATGTTATAGGACATTTCCATCAAAACAAAGCAGAGAGTTCTGTGGAACAGTGCTGTAACCATGCTCCCAAACCCGGGACCCCAGAATTCTCTGACCAGCTGGCTCTGAATCTATTTCCCAGATCTGTACAAGCCTCTTTCCTGGGTCTGTCCTCTTGAAGGTGGACTGCATGGCTGGTGTTTGCACCCCTAGTCCTGAGTGGTGGCTGAGGGGTGACTGCATATGAGGAGTTGGGGAGGGGACAGTGGATGGAGCTTGCTTGTATAGGTGTGGATGTCCACCTGTATGCACCAGCCTCCTCAGGTGAGCAGGTGTGTGTTGGAGGATGGGGAGAGAGAGGAGGGGTGGTTTTCGGTCCCAGGAGTTAGGGGCCAGCTCTCCCTATGCTGCATGAAACTCCGAGGACTCTAAGAATTTAAATCTGAGCCTGGCTTTCCAGGCTTTAATGATGACATACTGGTCAAAGCAGGAGGATAGAATATATTTTACGTAACAGTTTATTTTCTTGATTTACAATGCTTAAATATTTAGGTATGTGGTATGTGGACCTCCATTTGTACTTTTGCCCCAGGCCTCCTACGCCTAGAGCTATGTAAGTGCCTGTGGTTAAGATCTTTAATTTATAAAATAAATGATGTATTTCAAAGTAACTTACTCAGGAAAAAAAGCAGAGTGCGTGTGAACTTTCCTGGTTGATATGGGTGTATGTAGCATAGAGCCAGATCTGTTCTTGCCTTGAATTTCTCTAGTATTAGTTGCTGTGGTTGCCCACAAGATGGTGATTGGCAGTCACACAGTTGTACTGCTTGGCTTTCTTGATTATTCAAGAGAAAATACAGTTCCTGCTTGATTGATAGTTTATTTATGTTTAGACAAGGCACAATCTGTTCTACTTGAAAGATTTTTGTCTTTTTTTAATAAAACAAATTGTTTAAAAGTGTTTGCTAAAGCATACATGTAGTCGGTACTGGCATTAAAAACACGGCAGATGTGGTTTGGGGTACAAATAATCATGTCAGATACATCATTTTGTTGGAGCTTTAATTAAAATTTGATTCATGTTTTAGTTGGAGTATTTTATGATTCAAGCTTTAAATCAGAAGACAAGTGAAAAAATGAAGAAAAGGAAAATGAGCAACTCGTTTCACGGAATTAGACCACCTCAGCTTGAACAACCAGGTGCATTTATTAGCCAATGTCTAGACATTCGGTTGATATTTATTGTAGATCATTTCACAAGTCATAGCAGTTGTTCTCAATTTTGAGTGTGTTCGGGACTCGTTTGGCATTTTGATTCAGTAAATCTGGGATGGAGCCTGAATCTGATTTTTAAATAAGCTTCCCAGATGATTCAGAAGCAGGTGGTACCTGGACCACATTTTGAGGACTGTTGTCTTGAAAACTTGAGCCTATGTATTCTTAAAAATAGTGTGTATGGTAGAGAGCTGTTCTAGATTATAGTCTAATGAGAAATAACCAAATGTAATGCATGAAACTTGAGTGGATCCTGGTTCAATAAAAACATCTAAAAGATGTTCTTGGGACAGTTGGGTAAAATTTCAATATGGACAGGAAATTAGATGATATTATGGAATTACTGTTAATTTTCTTATGTACGATAATAGTATTGTGGTTAATAGAAGAATGTCCTTATTTTTAGGAGATAAATGTGAAAGTATTTAGAACTGAACTATCCTGATGATTACAACTTACTTTTAACTGGTTCGTGAGTGAGAGAGGGAGGGAGAAAATCTAGAGATAAAGCCAAAAATGACAAAATATTAATAATTATAGAATTTAAGGGCAAGATATATGTGTGCTCATTGTATCATTCTTTCAACTTTTTTGTGTGTTTGAAAATGTTCATAATACAAGGTTAGAAGACAATAGTTAAAAATAAATAAAATTACATCAACTGTTAGCAGAATTTTTTTTTTTTTTTGCGGTACGTGGGCCTCTCACTGCTGTGGCCTCTCCCGCTGCGGAGCACAGGCGCCGGACGGCGCAGGCTCAGCGGCCATGGCTCACGGGCCCAGCCGCTCCGTGGCATGTGGGATCCTCCCAGACTGGGGCTCGAACCCGAATCCCCTGCATTAGCAGGTGGACTCTCAACCACTGCGCCACCAGGGAAGCCCTGTTATCAGAACTTATTGCATAATTTTGTGATAGCAATGGTAGACTAGTACTCTATTCAGGTCAATTAATTATGGATATTATTTTTAAAAGGTACTTGATCAATATTTGTTGAATGAATGAATGTAAGTTAACAAACCAGGAAAGTATAGATTTGTACAGGAAGTCAATTCCAAGTTTTAAAAAATGTGAACACATAGACCGTTAAATTGACTTTGCACTTTGTGGTGTGCACAGTGAAAGGGCCACATGGTCTGTTATGTAGCAAACACTGGAGCGTTAAGTACCTTCTGGATGAGAAGAGGAGTGGGGAATAGCCAAATAAATAATATTGACAGATAATTTCTTAGTTCTTATTAATCAAGAAGAGAAAACATACCAGTTCCTCAGAGAAAGCAAAGCATTTCATGTCATTTAGCACTAAAAGGAGTTTCTCCTGTGGGTCTTCATTTGGGAATGCTAGGTGGGATAGTGGGCAGGGCCTTCAGGAGTGTCCTGTCAGCAGTACAGCCTCAGCTTCCACAAGGCTGTCTCTTGTACCCCTTCCAATGGGAGAGATGTGGAATTGCACTGATTGTAACCCAGGGTCCAGTCTGGGTTCACACTGAACATAACCCAGTCTGGGTACACATTTGTTCTGGTGCTGACTTGTTCTAAGGACAGATCCTGGGCTCTGGGGCACATGGTTTTCAAACTGTTCTCAGACTTTAAGGGTTTGTAAGGTGCCTCTGGCAGTGGAGAGGAGGCTGGGTAGGGTACAGTGCAGAAAGAGTCTGCCTCCCAACCTACCTTGTTGTTGTCCATTTTGTAGACAGGAGTTTTGCTTTAGAATAAAGAATTTTTATTCCTGAAGAAGTTTGAATTGCATTTGTTTAGATGGTTGCATAACCTTCAAGCAACCCTTCACGGATCACACTGTCCTCAGTGCAGCTGTTGCAGAGAGTTCACAATTAGGACCTATGATGAGGGCCTAGAGTGTGGTCCTCTGTGTGGAGGTCCTGCATTGATGGAGGCTAATCTAATTTTGTTAGCAATCACGCTAGGAAATGGAAGGTAACATCCCCTCTTGGAACTCAGGGATCCTAACAGCAATCTCCCTGAGGTGTGCTGAGGGGAAGGAGCTGGTTCTCGGGAAGTATAGTGTTTTACTAGGAGGAAAAAAAAAATTTAGCATCAGAATAAAATGTTCACGATGGTTTCAAACAGTAGAGTCTAAGACTCTGAGCCCTAGCTTTGAACGGCTGCAGTTTTAACAATTTATCCCTCCACCTCCATTTCTACTCCCAGAAAGAAAACAACTTCAGATGTGAGGTTGGGTTCTTCAGAATTTATTCAATAATTTCTTTTGAGTTTTTTCATCAGGTGAAAGTAATGGATGATGGCAACCAACATACTAAAATTCAGTATTTGGAGAAAAATTTTATTTTGGGACACACATAGTGAGAAATGCTCTTTATGGCATTAGTACCTTTTTCATTTGCACTACACAGAGTAAATACAGTATTTCTGTGTGTCTGTTTTAATCCCTGGATAGTTAGTTTATATGTGTTCATAATTAGAGTAAGCTATACAGAAAGTGCTGTTTTATAGGTCAAAAATGGCCAAATATTGGCAACTTCATATAGTTCAACCTAATAACACTAAAAAATATTGTTTTGTTGTGTTTAAAATAAACCGGAAATGATGGGGACCCATAGACCTAAAGAATAATTTATTATTTTTTTTCTTCTTTGAAACAGAAAAAATGCCTGTCTTGAAGGCTGAAGCATCACATTATAATGCTGACCTAAATAACTTGCTGTTCTGCTGCCAGTGCGTGGACGTGGTATTTTACAACCCAGATTTAAAGGAAGTGGCTGAGGCCCACAAGATCGTTCTCTGTGCCGTCAGCCATGTTTTCATGCTGCTTTTCAATGTGAAGAGTCCTGCTGACATTCAGGATTCCAGTATCATCCGAACTACCCAGGATCTCTTTGCTATAAACAGAGATCCTGCGTTTCCAGGTGCTAGCCAGGAGTCTCCAGGCAACCCACCCTTACGAGTCATTGTTAAAGATGCCCTCTTCTGTTCTTGTTTATCGGACATTCTGCGCTTCATTTATTCAGGTATCTTGTCAAATGGTTCTGGCACATTCTCATAAGCTTTTGAAATGAAGTATGGCCTGTGGTCTCAGGTATACTGGTTGGTTTCACGTTTCTTTTCTTCCTACCATCTGAGGTGACGATTATACATGAAGTAGTATTTGCTTTATCGATAGGAATTGGTCCAAGCTTTCTGTCTCTTTACAAGTTTCCTTGCCTTGGTTTTAAATCTACTTGTAAAAACAATAATCTCTTTTCCTATTGAACAGCTATGTTAGTACTTTATTTTTTAAAAACTCCAAAATGTGAAAATACAAGAATTTATTGTCCAGTTTAACTTTAAAGAAATAAAATACTTCAAGTATATATGAAAATAAGTGTCTTTAGCTACTTATTCATTTGTTTTGTTTGTTTGACCCAGATTTTGGAGGGAATTGAGGAGAGAAGTTAGCATGGTCGTTGCATTCAGTTTAGCAACTAGAAACAGTTGCTAAAGTTAGTCTAAAGTTAGTTCAAGCTGAGATCTGATCAACTTTGACTATGATTATTTTAGACTTTACTTCTTTTATTTACTGTGCTCTTTGTAATATTCAGCTTATCAATTGTTTTTCTTCTTGTCCTTTAAAAAACTGAGTAGCATGTATATTCTAAAAATTAGACTCTTTATGAGTTATTTTAGCAAATGAACTAAAGGTCTCACATCTAAGTGTCCTATATAGGAATGGAAAAGCATGGATGTAAAGTGATTTTTAAAGTAAGCATCTAAATATACATTTTCTGAAGATTTCTCTCTTTTTTTTTTTTTCTTTTTTTTTGCAATATGTGGGCCTCTCACTGCTGTGGCCTCTGCCGCTGTGGAGCACAGGCTCCAGACGCGCAGGCTCAGCGGCCATGGCTCACAGGCCCAGCCGCTCCGCGGCATGTGGGATCCTCCCAGACCGGGGTACGAACCCGCATCCCCTGCATCGGCAGGTGGACTCTCAACCACTGCGCCACCAGGGAATCCCTCTCTTTTAAAAAAAATATTATTTATTTATTTATGGCTGCATTGGGTCTTCGTTGCTGCGTACGGGCTTTCTCTAGTTGCGGTGAGCGGGGGCTACTCTTCGTTGCGGTGCGTGGGCTTCACTTGTCGCGGAGCACGGGCTCTAGGCGCGCAGGCTTCAGTAGTTGTGGCACGTGGGCTCAGTAGTTGTGGCTCACGGGCTCCAGAGCACAGGCTCAGTAGTTGTGGTGCACGGGCTTAGTTGCTCTGCGGCATGTGGGATCTTCCCGGATCAGGGCTTGAACCTGTGTTCCCTGCATTGGCAGGTGGATTCTTAACCATGGCGCCACCAGGGAAGTCCCAGATTTCTCTCTTCTTTAATTTTCTTTTTCTACTTGGAATCATGTGCTGATGAATTATTAGGTTGAGGTAGATCCTTCTCTGCAATGTGTCGGGAGAAACATTTATGATCTGTTTTTAGACTTCAGAATTGGAGATTGATGACAAGTTTATAAAAGTTTGCAAATAAAGAAAAAAGTATTATTTAGCATCAAAGATTTGGGTAGCCTTCAGTTGAAATGATTGATGTTAAGATTTCCCTTTTTTTCATTTGGGTTGTTTTTAGTTTTAAAAGTTAAAATAAAAATTAATGGTTGTGAAAAATACAGTTGCAGCATGCAGATTTAAGTGGATTAAAAATATACATATTGGAGTAGAATGTGATGGTAGGTATTAAATCCATTGTTCAGTGAATATTGGCTTGGAAAAGGCATAAATAACCACTCCTAGAGAGCATACCAGCACAGTGCCTTCAGCATGGAGGCTTCTCTGTAAGTGCTGGTTGAACTAGTGAGTAGACTCTAGTAGCAGTGAATCATATGAATAAACCAGATAAGTTAGAGACTTCATTTAGTACTATGGATTTTTGTTTAAACTTAGAATCTCACAGTTCAGAATTTAAGACTAATTTTGAAAAACCAAAATGTTTACATGTTAAAGAAAAAAAAGTCTTTAATGATATGTCAGAGAACCATGAAGGAAGTGTTTGGCTTTTCTTTTCAATGAGTTTGCTGTTGAAATTATAAATTATTTAGCAAGTTTACCACAGTATCCATTAAATACTTTCAAAGGCACACAAACACTTTGAGGTCAGTTTTATCCTCTTTAATATGGTAGCAATAAAATAGCTAGATGTCTTTCCAGTGACAGAACCTGCTTGTCTTTCTCCTAGGGGGTAATTTTTTTTTTAATTGTAAAATTAATACTTGCAGATGGAAAAAAGAGGGAAAGAAAAGAAAAAGTTATCCTCATCCCCCAATCCCCTTCCCCAGAGCCCATTATAACTTTTTCATGTGTTCACTCTGATGCATTTTGAAAGAAATTAATATATTGAGAAACTTGCATTAATGAAAATGTAATTTTTGGTGAGTGCTGTTTTCTGGGAACCACAGGTAGTTTCCATGGCTGGAGCACAGAGTGGGAGGTGATGGCTGGAAGGAGCTGAGGCTGGCAAGGCCAGTGGGAGCTCTTCCTGCTGTCCTTAGAAGCTGATCTAGAATTTTATGCATGATCAGACTGGGCTTTAGAAAGATCATCTCTGGTGATAGTGGGAAGACAGGAGTCCAGTCAGAAGGCCCTGTTATTCTGGAGCTCAGCCTTAGGAAGGCCAACATTCTGACAATAGGTAGTTGGTTGGTCTTGCGGCTTGTCCATCATCTGGACCGGTGCTTTTCAAACCTTAAAGTGCATACAAGTCACCTGGCGATCTTGTTAATGTACAGGTCCTGATTCAGTGGGACTGGGGTGGGGCATGAGGTTCTGCATTTCCAACAGTCTCCAGGCAGTGCTGATACCATGGATCACAAGTAGCTGCAGCACCTGCTCTTGGAAGAACTGGGACCAGCCACAGCGGATAAGGGCCTGGAATTCAGCCCAGAGGCCCAGGAGAGGAACCCAGTTATTAGTCTCAGGGCACAGGGTCAGAATGGAGTCAGCTGCAAGGCTGACTGATGCGGAGCTCTCTGGAACTGGGGCTGCCTGGGCCTTCTTGTAGCCCCTGCCTGAAGTTGGGGAAAGTGAATGCTTAGCAGTTGGGTGGAAACTAAGTGAGCCTGGGAATAGTGATTAGAGGGCAGAGGGGCATGATGGCAGGGAGAAGTTGCTGAGCTACAAGCCCTTGACCAGTTCAGAGCTCAGGCTTTGTAGTCTGATACTGAGCTATTAACGTTTCTGCTTTGAACTCTGCTTGTTCGTGACCCAGTCAAGAGGTGGTGTCAGGTATGACCAGGGCCACAGGCCATTGACCTGGGGCTACAGGGAGACCCGGATGTGGGTTGAGGAAACGGGAAAATAAATGCTTCAGCAGGTACCTGTTAATTATTCTTTAATTATTTACAAAGTATAACCTTAGACTCAAGCAAAAATGATATTGTTTGCTGTGTTTAAAAGACATTAAAGCTATATTTGCACAGTAAAGACGATTTTGAAAAATGCAGAAAATTTGTTAAGAGAAGAAAAATCAACCAGATTCCCATTCTCAAATGTCTAAGCGTTTATTGATGTTTTATTTTACCCTTTTAGTCTTTCTGAATAGGTTACTTTATTTATTTATTTTTTATTTTTTTATTTTTTTGCGGTACGCGGGCCTCTCACTGTTGTGGCCTCTCCCGTTGCGGAGCACAGGCTCCGGACGCGCAGGCTCAGCAGCCATGGCTCACAGGCGCAGTTGCTCCGCGGCATGTGGGATCCTCCCAGACCAGGGCACGAACCTGTGTCCCCTGCATCGGCAGGCGGACTGACTCTCAACCACTGCGCCACCAGGGAAGCCCTGAATAGGTTACTTTAAAAAAAAAAAAAAAATTTTTTTTAATCAAAGCAAACTAAAATATTAAACCTAATTTTTTTTTTCTTAGAGACTTCAATAAAGAGGCCAGGTTTGTGTGTTTTGTTTGTTTGTTTGTCTTATTGTTGTTGAACATTTAAAAACTTTTGAACAGAGCACAAGTTTTCAGACCCAATTACACACTGGTTTCCTCACAGCAGCCCAGGCCTGCCCGCGGGTTATGTAGGGAACCGCGGAGGACAGGAGCCAGTTGTACTCACGTCAGTTGGGCTGGGATACACAGGCAGAACTCCATGACAGGGCGTGCTTGGGAATATTTGCCCTGAGCAAAAACATGGGCTGGAAAACCCTATTAAACCTATCTCCTGCTTTATATTTAAAAAAATGAACCAAATTACAAAGCCTGTCTTAATTCTTTTTAAATAACATGTTTCTTTTTTTTTTAACCTTTAGGAATTTGAAATTTTGGAGGTACTGTGTCACCATGGACGTTTGGGTCCTGTATTTAGGAAGGGCCTGTTTAATCCTCTGGTTAACACTTTACCCATATAATAAAGGCTGCTGTTTATTTTCCTATTCAAATTTCTGAGCAAACAGATACAGTGAAAGTGTGTATGTTTTGCATATGTTAATTTCCTCTTGGAAACTGCTAACACTGCATAATGTCTGAGTACTTAATGACTAACACTGAGGGAAGAATAATCTGAAAAGTGAGGCCAGTGGTTTCCTGGTCTTGAGGAGTAATCCTTAAATGGTGTACAATTGTAACATTCTTATAATATACTACCCAGTCTTTATGCTGGCAAATTCCTGAATCACGCGATCTCAGATGGTGAGGAATTGAAGCCTTTGTAAGAGCCTCAAGAATTTAGCTTTGAGCTCTTCCTGCCACAGATGGCCCTTAGAATTTCACATCACTTAATGAAATGCTGCCAGAGTAAATGAATCTGTGGAAATGAGCATAGTATTCTCCAGCTCCTGAAATTTTTCTGCACTGCATGAAAACACAGCTGAATGCACACGGGTAGACCATGCTCTCTAAGGGTCTAAGTAAATAGGTGCTCTGAGAAGTTAACTAAAGAAAATCACAGTCAGTTATGCAGGACAAGTTCTAGAGCTCTGCTGTACATACAACATTATGCCTATTGTTAACATAATGTATTGTGTACTTAAAATGATGTTAGGAGGATAGATCTCATGTTAAATGTTATTACCACACACACACACAAAAAAGAAAAGAAAATCTTAGTCTGACTATTGCTTTATTAGGACCTAAGTGTCAAAGATGGTTTGATTAGCATTTCTAATTATGAAAACAGCCCAATCATTAGAGTGCCCTTATGAACTAGTCTTACTTTCCTTTTCAGTTATTGGATCTTTCTGTGTCTGTTCTCAAACAGATTGGTGGACTGTAGAGATTTACCTGCTACTAATCCCATATATTTAGATTTGATGCTTACTTTCTTTCAGATACTCTTCTGAATGGAGATATATTGTGTAGATGTTCTTTAGTTAATATAATTTTACTTTTAAGAAACAATATCTGTGCTGTCCTTTAACATGCATGAGTGTAGACAGTCAAAACTACATACATACACTGTTGCATGCCACTGACCCTGTTTTTTTTTTTGTTTTTTTTTTTTTTTTGCGGTACGTGGGCCTCTCACTGTTGTGGCCTCTCCCGTTGCGGAGCACAGGCTCCAGACGCGCAGGCTCAGTGGCCATGGCTCATGGGCCCAGCCGCTCCGCGGCACGTAGGATTTTCCCGGACCGGGGCACGAACCCGCGTCCCCTGCGTCGGCAGGCGGACTCTCAACCACTGCGCTACCAGGGAAGCCCTGACCCTGGGTTTTGATAGTGGATGAAATGTCTAAAGGAAGAGCAATAGGTGTCAGCTCTCAATACACATTAGAATCACCTGGGAGGCTTTTAAAATTGATGTCTGGGCCTCAGCCTGAGAAATTCTAACCTAACTGGTCTGGGGATAAAACCTCCTCCAATGGTATTTTATAAAAGATCTCCAGGTAAATGTAATGCACAGCTAGAGGTGAGAATCACTGACATAGAGTGAATTTTCTTGATTTGGGGTCCCTTGGCTTCTAAGGGGTTCTTCTACTAACATTTTAAAAAAATATTTTTAATTACCTTTTTTATTATTTTTTAACATCTTTTTTGGAGTATAATTGCTTTACAATGGTGTGTTAGTTTCTGCTTTGTCACAAAGTGAATCACCTATACTCCTAACATTTTTATACAGACTGCAATGTCTGTATGTGCGTTGGAAATTTTCGGGAGTGGTGAGCCAAAAATTTATCAGATTGTGAAAAGAGTATGTGACTTTAAGTTGAAAATTATTAGTCGAGGAAGAGGAAAACTACTACACTTCGCTTCTGTCAGCATTCTTGTCAAGGGCAGGTAAGGAGAAGTTAGGCAAACATGCTAAGTACTGCAGGGCTCAGCTGTAATGAGGCCTGAGAGCAACTGGACTGTCAATTTGACTCTTCCGATGAGCTTTGGATCTCCTTGGTACAGCCTAACTGCAATTGCCTGATCTCATTGGTTCAATAAATGTTTATTCTGTGCCCTCTCCACTCCCCAGTATTCATGAAGGCATCTGGCAAAGTTCTGGGTACATGAAGGGAAACATCAGAAGAGCTAGATTGAGAGTAGATAGGAAAGGATCTCGAGTTACCCAGAGAGGTGAAGCGACTTGCCTAAATTAACACCAGTCATTACTGGCAGAGATAAAACTAGAAACTGGGTCTCCCAGTTGTGTCTACACCTTTTTGAGTTATATTTTTAGGAGTTAGGACTTTCTATAAGCCATGGGATGGATAGGGGTAATCTCAAAATACACTTTTGGAAATTTATCAGCATTGATAACAAGATACATTTGATGGGGAAAAGGCCACCCAGGAGCAGGGAGGCTGGGTAGGAGGCTGCTGTAGGCCAAGTGAGAGGAGTGTTTGGGGAAAAGGGGAGCTTTTGTTGACCCTGTGTTTTGTCAGACACGGAGGAAAAGGGGCTGACAGAATTGAAGTGAGCCTAGAAAGAGATGGCTTGAAAGTGGGTTGGGGTGAAAACAAGGGAGGAAGGGACCAGGTGGGGTGATTTTTTTCTAATGTCATGGTTGTGTAGCTCATCAGAAAATTATCGAGCTCCCTTCTTCAGGTTGGTTCTGTAGACTTGGCTATGGAACATCCTACTCTGACCCTGACAATGCATGAGACCTTCTGAATACATTCTGCTCCTTTGCCTGATGGCAGTCACTACTCTCCATGATGAGTATGATTTAACTCAACCTTAGAAAGGACCACAACTACCTCTTACTCAGGGCAAGTAAATAATTTGGGTTTGGACCACTTGTGACGGGAACTCATATACTAGCCACTGCTGTTATCACTAGCTGATCACCTACTATAAAGAGATGCTGTTCAGGAAGAAGGACTCCAGGTTTTGAGAAATAATTTAGGTGAAGGCAAACTTTTTTTTTTTTTTTTTGCGGTACGTGGGCCTCTCACTGCTGTGGCCTCTCCCGTTGCGGAGCACAGGCTCCGGACGCTCAGGCTCAGCGGCCATGGCTCACGGGCCCAGCCGCTCCGCGGCATGTGGGATCTTCCCAGACCGGGGCACGAACCCGTGTCCCCTGCATCGGCAGGCGGACTCTCAACCACTGCGCCACCAGGGAAGCCCCAAACTTTTTTTTTTTAATGTGAGAGCTGTTTAAATGTTTTAGTGTAATTACATGGATATATATTTTATAAATAAAAATTAAAAGAAAATACTAAAAAAAAAGGAACATTGATACCTAATAAAAGATTTATTTTTATTCCTGCTCTAACAGAAAATCCAATGTATATTAATTTGTTCACAGGCGCCTTCCAGTGGGAAGAATTGGAAGAAGATATCAGGAAGAAGTTGAAAGATTCTGGGGATGTTTCAAATGTAATTGAGAAAGTTAAATGTATTTTAAAAACACCAGGAAAGGTAAATTAGTTTATTGTAAGTTAGATTACTTTGACTTTCTCTGAATTATAACTGATATACTATGGATGAATATACTGAGTCGTGAGGAGTGTCAATAATATATAGTTTTCCTTTAAGTGTATTTTTTTCCATTTAAATATTTTAAATATAAACATGATTTCTTGCTATCTGTGATTTTAATTCATGTAAGAATTCAAATATGTGTGAGTCATGTCTTTAAAATGTTGGTTTGTGAATTCCATTCTCTGAGACATTCCCCTGGGGCTCTGGGAATATGCAATCTATGTCAAGAATGAAGGGCTGTTGAATTTGTCCAGTTACAGTTAAGCTTGCTGTGGGGGGATGCCTTCTCACCGCTCATGATTTCACTCCAAACAGCTTTCAGGGGCAAGCCAGTTTCTGTGTGTGTCTTTTTCAAGAGTTCTGAGAAATGTGTTTGACTAGGTAGACAGTTAAGGATTTGTTTCTCACCTAGTATAGATTTAAAATTATACATTAGGTTCAAAGATAAAAATGTAGACTTCGTATATGGTCATAAACTTGTACACATGAAAGCTCTGGTAACTGAGATTGTGCAGTCTATAAGGGCCTTAAAAGGAGGTTTGTTAAATTTTAAGATGACTGCATTATACAGTTTAGCCAGTGTATTCTTATTTCAGATTCTGTGATAAACAAATTGGCTACAGTAGATAAAAAAGGTAAGTTGTGTACAATGCTTAGCAGAATATAGGTTTATATTAACTGTAAAAAAAAAGATTATTTAATTTTTATACAGATGACTGTCAATTCTACAACCTAAGTTTATTAACAATTTAAGGTAATATTTTAAAACTGCATCAACTTTTATAAAGACTCCCAACTATTTTTTAATTGAGAAAATGATCTTTCTTTTTTTTTTTTAAACAAAGTAACATGGAATTAAAGGGCAAGACCTTTCTTTTCTTGTTTTACTAACACATTGAAGTAGGTACACAGAAGCTGTCCAGTTGTACAGGTGTATGGCTGGGTGGTAGCTCTCTTACAATTTAATTCAACTAAATAATTCTTTTGTAGAAACGTGCACATAAACTTGCATTCTGCTTTTCATAAGTTCCCTAGATTAACTTGTTCATGGACCAGTGAAAATGTACATCTGTATTCTCTGCAGACTTCTGCCCTCCCATTTTTTTCAAATTCAAGACGTAGGTGAGAGTTCCCTGGTGGCCCAGTGGTTAGGGTTTGGGCTTTCACTGCCATGGCCTGGGTTCAATCCCTGGTCGGGGAACTGAGATCCAACAAGCCACGTGATGCAGCCAAAAAAAAAAAAAAAAAAAAATTCAAGGCATAGGTGACAAGGAAATCTGTTATACAGATTCAGAATCTGTATATATCCATACCTGAAATAAATCTACACATACTCATGATGTACAAATTCATAAGCTTTATATAAATGGTTAGGATGGAAGTGTTGCCTTTTGTTCTAAACCTGAGCCTTTCCTTGGGTTGGATTCTGAACACAGTCATTCCTTTGGGTACCAAGAATAAAACAAATTCTTCTGGGGGAAGGGAAAGCTGGGGACTATATTATTCCATGAAATTGAACTAAATTCCCTCCTTTGCAGAGGAGGACAGAAGAGTTCTTCTGTGGTTTCTTCCTGGGCTTTCTTGGGGTAAGGGACTCTCTCCTTCATTGAGTATTGGGAATCAGGAAGTAAACATTTAACCTGTGAGTCTGCCACAAATAACCTGTGGCTTTGAGTAAGTCTTCTCAGGGCTTTTTATAAAATGAGGGGTAAGCTGGCTGATTTCTAAAGCCCCTGCTAGCTCTCAGGTTCTGGTGGTGCCTTTTCACTGTTCCTCTCCTTTATGTGTGGCAATCACCCAGACCCTCTCCACGAGTTCCTTCAATGTGTATTAAAGTATATTGTGTGTAGGACCTGAGACTGTAAGAGCAGGATTTGTATGATCCTGTTCTGGTTGTCTGTTTAGCTCATGGATGTCATTCTGGAGTGTATGTTCTTCTCTGAGAGGAAGGATAACATTTTTTCCTTCTCTCCAGACATTTTAACTTCCCACCATAGTAGATTAACCCAGAGTGGGGAGTAGGTGCCGTTTATTCTTATTGCTAAAGTTGTGTGCTTGGTTATTTCTTAGGGATAAAGCTTTCTGAATTCCCTACCTAGCCAAGCAGAGGGTCAGAGTCTGACCCAGGCTGAGGTTCTGAGCGTCAGTCAGGGAAATGGGTGATGGGGGAGGGAAGAGCAGCTGGCCCTCAGTTTCTGGGGTTGGCAGAAAGGATTGTCTGAAGGATCACACAAAAGGATACACAAAGCATCAAATCCTGAGTGGGGAGCAGAGGAAGGCTGGAAACCCCAAGGTCAGACATGGTGTTCGGGGAGCCTGCCAGTTAGCAGTCGTGAGAGGACAGATAGGTGTGGTCATGGGACAGGTTCTTTAGAGCTCCAGGTTATAGATGCAGGCAACCTTTGATAATCAAGATTCCAGCAATGACGACTGTGGGCAGGAAAGATATTTAGGATTATAAGTTTGCAGATTAAGACGGAGACGAATTAATCCATCACTCTCAGGTGTTCTAATGTTGGATCTAGTGAGCAGTGGGACATGGTGTGATAGGTGAAACATATGTTTTCTTAATTACAAATTAAGTTTTGTGTATATATTTTCTTAATTAGTGAATAAACAAGCAGGTTGTATATGCAAACATATTTTACTAGGTGTTCATGTGAGATTGCACTACTGTTGTCTGTTTCCCAACTAACAAAAGCCCGTGGGGGTCCAGGACCCCACAGCTTCTCAGCTGTAGAGTCGAGTTTTCACTTAGCCAATTCCTTCACCGCCGTGAGTGCTGCATAGGGCAGTGTTGCTCATTGACAGATAGCAGATGTAGTTCTTGAGGGTAAGTTTCCGTGAAAGCTGTGATCAGAGATGCCCTAGAGTAGATAATCATTACTTCTTTAGACATTTAGCACAGTTTTCCAAATTCTCTAGGCAAATTACCAGAGCATATTGGATAACATTTCCCCTTGTATTTTTATTTTTCCTTATAGTTTAATTGCCTGAGGAACTGCAAAACCTATCAAGCCAGAAAACCTCTATGGTTTTATAACACTTCCCTCAAGTTTTTCCTTAATAAACCAATGCTTGCTGATGTCGTCTTCGAAATACAAGGTATAGTTCAATTTTTACAAAGTTCATTATTCATTTTTATTTCTTGTTTTCTTACCTGACTTTCTATTTCAGCTTCGAATATTTTGGGTGAAGGAATGACTGTCCTCTATTGTAGGATGTAGATTAACACGGCTTGAATTTCTCCAAAAATTTTCTAGGGAAATGAGATATTTTATTAAAATAAGAAAAGAAATGGATATATTTTTTCCTTCTTTTTATTTCCTTACCCAATGTTTCATTAACTTTTAGGCACCAGCAAGGGATGGGGTGATCTGTAATATCACCCCCTTGTATATTGTTGTTTGTGTGTTTCTTTAAGGTCCTAGTTTTTGAATCATCTGAAACCAGCCCCCTTAACATTATATTACCTGTAGTTTATTTTTTCAGCTCTCTTAATTGAGCAAAAGGAACTACTCTGGTTGAGGGTCATGCCTGGCTTACATCAGGCATCCTTAGATATTGCTACATTTTCTCCTTGTGGCACTCAGAATTATCACCAGAGCAACGGAGAGCTGCTTTTTATCTCTGTAGGAAAGTAATGCTACCTAATTTTAATAAACATGAACTGTGTTAATGCCCATTATTGATTATTCGCTTGGATACTTTGGTCACTTTAGTAGATTGAAAGCATAGTATTAAAAATGAATTGTGAAATACCTTCAGTTATGCAAGAAGGCTAGAAGGAGTTGTTTCAGATGACTTAGGTAACACTTCAGGTGGGCTATTACCAAAAGGAAGATATAATTTAATTTTATGGTAGAAATGTATGGCAGCTAACAGTAATTTGCTTTTTAAAAATTTTCCCCAGAAAGATCGTTTTACTTGTAACTCTGGTCACTTGCCAAGACAAACAGTGAATTGGAAACTTTCCAAGGTGCCTTTGGCTAAGCTACTGTTAGTAGCTGCAGTGTTAGCGTGGGCCACTGAGAATGGGACAGTGAGTGACCTTGAAATTATATAAAAAATGATTTGGAAAAAAGAAAGCTAACAAGGGACTAAATTTGCTTATAATTTGCATAGGACGCACTGACACCAAACATTGTTAATGTAACCTACTGAAAAGATTTTCATGGGGAATATTTAATGCATGAAAATATATGTTGTATTAAGAGAAAAGAAACAGCAGTGATGTGGAGAATCCTTTCTCATAGTCTTTTGCTTTTCTTCCATGATTCCACCTACCGACCCTTTGCAGGCACCTGCTCACACCCCACCTTTGCAGACGCTGGATCTGCAAGGGTCCTTGTAATGCCTGTGCTGATGCTGAACGGCAGCTGCTCTAGTGCCCTTTGTAGCCTCCTCAGCTCAACAACCAAGGCCTCCAAGGGAATCAGGAGCAGAGTGAAGCAGGAATGGGTGGAAGCAGGGTCCAGCAACAGCTTCTCTGCCAGAAGCTGGAGGAGAGGCAAACTGCGCTCTGAGGAGTGTGGGGAGGGCAGCTTCCAGTGTGTAGAAGCAGCAGTGTTGTCTGCTCTGGAGGAGGGTCTGGAGCCCTAGCTCTAGCCTTGGCTTTGCATTCCAACCAGTGTGTGTCCTTGGGCAAGTCCTTAATATGTCTGGCCTTGAGTCTTCTCAGTTGTAGTGGAGAAAGTGAACCATGTAGAGTCTAAAAGGTCCTTTTTAGTGTTAAGCTTGATGAGATGATAGTAACAGACCAGGTCAGGGTCTTGCTTGGATGCATATTTCCTATATATAATAGGTTTATATATATATAATATATATATAATATATAATTATTTATATATAATACTATATATAATAGGTTTTGTTGTGTTACTTTACATTGCTGATCCTCTGTTTCCTCACCTATAAAATGGGGATACTAGTTTCTACCTGGGAGAGTGGTGAGTGGTCATGGAGATGAGATGGTGCATATAAAGGTGTGTTTAGAGGCCTGATGGGCAGACTCCACGACTCTTCCCCTACAGTGGCATCCAACACTGGTGGATCACTGCTTTTTTTGTGTTCTGAACCGAGGGCTGCAGCAAATCCTTTTTAAAAAATGTTCCAGGCATCACTGACAACTGGCTGGAGTTGACATGGGATATAAAACCTATTTACTATCTCTGAAATAAATAGTCATCAAATATATACATATACAAATATATATATATGTATATGTACACAAATATATGTGTACATGTATGTATATATATAAAAGTACCACCCACAATTTATTGTTTGAGTTTGTATCTTTTTCCATTAAATACTTTTTAAAAAAGCAGCTCTAAAACTAGTCATGGTAAACTTTTGGATCTGATGTAGAAAGATGTGTTTCCTTTTGACATTTGAATCTGTGCCTTGTGAAAAATACTTTTACAGAGTTATATTCTGTCTTGTTTACTTAGTACATATTCTAAATCTCTCTTGAGCTAGGCAGGTTTCCTGTTTTCAGAATAAAACAAAAAATGATTCTAAAAGTTTCATTTTTGAAACTTGGCAAGTAGTGTGAAGAAGGTATGACAAATGAAGTGTTTTGTTTTAGTATATAATAAAAACAAAGATCTTTGATAATCTGTGCAAAGTTACTAGAAACTTGGGCTTTTAAATTTTGTTTCACTCTTAAAACTCTTTTCCTTAAAAAAAATTCTTAAAAAACAATAACAACAATTAAGTACTCCAAAGGAAAGTTACTTTAGGCCTTGACATTTTGAAAGGACATGTTTATCTCTTAGCTTGAAAATTGATGTCCTTTTCCCCCCAGTAATTCTGCAGCTCTATCCTGTTGCTGTTGCATAAATAATCATTGCATTATTTTCATTCAGCATGTTTTATACAGTGCTTATACCTTTATACAGTTTATATACAATGTTTAAAAATGTGACTATACTGAGGTATTGTATTACAGTTTCAAATAGAACAATTTATAACACCAAAACAGTAGTTTGAAAAGGTGAGAAGCAGAAATGGATGTTTTCTTGGAGTTATAATGTTTTTTCAAACTAAATTCGAAGCTTGAAATGGGCTTTGAAAATGCTTTAAGGTACTGAGTGTTTTGTTGCTGGTTTTGTAACTCTGTTGTAACTACATTATCAACGGAAAATTTCTGTTAAAATTTTAAGGTTACCCATCAAGCTTCGTTCCCATCTGCTACTATCTACTACGTATTTTCTTGCCAATCTTAAATCCCTCTGCTTAATCCAAGTGATAGGTTATCTAGTTTGTTTAAGCCATACTTCTAATTTTCTTTTTCTTTTTTTCATGGTTCCCTATTTAAGATTTTAAGACTAAAGTTGCAAGTCAATTAACATTGCCTGTTTGAATTCCTTTTTTTTTTTTTTTTTTTTTGCGGTACTTGGGCCTCTCACTGTTGTGGCCTTTCCTGTTGCGAAGCACAGGCTCCGGACGCGCAGGCTCAGCGGCCATGGCTCACGGGCCCAGCCGCTCCGCGGCATGTGGGATCCTCCTGGACCGGGGCACGAACCCGTGTCCCCTGCCTTGGCAGGCGGACTCTCAACCACTGCGCCACCAGGGAAGCCCTGAATTCCTTTTTAATTACTGTGTACAAATATATCCAGCATGCTTTAGTTATGGAAACTGGTTATCCCCCAGAGATGGACACTGTAACCTTGAGGGCAGGTGACCTAAAGGCAAAGAGGCAGAGAGGAAGGGGAAGGGGCTGAGAGGGGAGGCTGCCTGCTCATAGGTGTGAGGACCTGGGAAGAGAGCTCCTGTGGCTTCTCCCTGCGCCCTCCTGGGGGAGGTGCGCCTGTGTGGGTGACAGTGCCAAGGAGCGAGCTCAGAACTGGCACTGTCAGGCATTGCGTATGGATCCTGAGGGATTATTGGCTTTGGAGAAGGTCACTGGGTTTACGTAGAACTTTTTTCTTCTTTTTCTGAGCCAGAAGATGTTTTGCGTGGATTTCAAGAGGATGAAGAACAGTAATTGTAAATATTTTGGAGAAGAATATATGTCCCTGAGAAGTATGAGATTTAGGGGCTGCCGGGTGAAGACCCTTGGGCAGAGCAGAGTGGTCTGGCTTATGGTGTTACTTTCTGGAAAGCCACAGTTTTGTCACTTACACTGGCTGTGGTGTCTTCCACCAAACTAAAAGCTTGGCTGCTCCAAAGCAGGGTAGCTCCATGTTTCTCATCTTTGTACCAAACATGGTGATTGGCACATGGTGGGTGCTTGGTGATGGTCTGTTGATCTGATCTAGACTGAACTGAGGGCTCACTATGGGTTCGTGGTTTCCTAAGGTGGTGGGAGTGGTAAGAACTGCTTCTCCACCTGTGAGCCCTGGGCCACATGTGTCCCATCTGGCATTGCCTTGGTGCGGTGGCGCAGTAGCTGGAGAGCTTAGCAAGCTTTCACTGGAGAGTCACTTTAGTGTAATGAGCTTCAGTGAGGGGTGTGCGCTGAGGGGCCTTTAAAATTGAAAGCCGGGCTTCACTGGTGGCGCAGTGGTTAAGAGTCTGCCTGCCGATGCAGGGGACGCGGGTTCGTGCCCCCGTCTGGGAAGATCCCACATGCCGCGGAGCGGCTGGGCCCGTGAGCCATGGCCGCTGAGCCTGCGCGTCCGGAGCCTGTGCTCTGCAATGGGAGAGGCCACAACAGTGAGAGGCCCGCGTACCGCAAAAAATAAAAATAAAAAAATTGAAAGCCGCTCTGGCGCTCCCACAAGCAGGCAGGCATTGTTCATTTAGGAAAGAGTTTCCCTGTGGAGGTAATATGACAGGGAGGAAGCAGGGGACTAGGTCATCCCCATCCACATCACCCATAAAGTCTGCAATGCTCCCCTTGGCCCCAGAAGAGATTCCCTTGCCATTCCTGCTGTGATCTATGGACTACTTAGGCTAAGGATGGTTTACTGTTTCTGATACAGGGAAGCCCAGCCAGGACTGTACTGTGAGTAATGGTTGTGTTTTCTTGTGAGACACATGGGCAGGGGAGGGTGGTGGTGTCTCAAGCCAATTGCAAAGAATAGATGTTTCATGATAAAAAGACATGAAGCAAAATATTGCATTTCAGTGTTTCTATCTTTAGGAAATAAAAACTAAGTAACAAATAATTGCCTGACTTGCAAATTGTTGGTTTCAGAGTCAACTTTTGAACTCTTAATTTTTCAATTTATTTTAAAACTACGAAGTCTCCAAGTTTAATACAGGTTATCACACCCACATCTGGTTTCTGAATATCAGCTTAGCTGTGCCTAATGCAATACCATTCTAATTAGAAGGAAAATTGCTAGGACAATAACTCTGCAAGTTTATCTCCCTTAGCTTTGTTTCCCTGTCGAACCTTACAGGTACGACGGTGCCAGCCCACAGGGCCGTCCTGGTGGCCCGGTGTGAAGTGATGGCGGCCATGTTTAATGGGAATTACATGGAAGCAAAGAGTGTTCTGATTCCAGTTTATGGTGTTTCCAAAGAGACTTTCTTGTCATTCTTGGAATACCTATACACAGACTCCTGTTGCCCAGGTGAGCCATTATAAATGTTAGACAGAATCTCATAACTCTTTCTTTCCTGATAACCCATTTTGAGAAATTGCTTTCTATGAAATCTCTTTTTGTTTAAGGTGTATGAGAGTTGACGTCATGGAATGTGCTAATAAGCAGGTGGAGGTGATTTGGGGACAGCAATGAACTTTCAGTCAATTCACGTGGATGAGCAGTGACTGGGTACCTCTTCTGGGCGCTCAGACCCTGGGATAAGCTCACATGTCCCAGCCAGCACCAACAGCATGCTGATCGCTGTAGGCACCCTGGAAACGGAGGTGTCTCGTGGTACCCAGTGGCTACTTCACTTCTACACACTGGAGCAAAGGGCTCCTTAGAACACTGTCCCTTTCATGAGGAGAAAAGGGCTGGGCAGCTGCTGTTATGGCTCTGACTTCTGTTTGAGGCACTTCAAGGAATTTCAATATTCTGAGACTCCTTTGGTCATCTCTCTGGCCCAGAAGATGGCCTTTTTCTGACTTTTATTTAAAAACTAAAAAGTCTGACTTTTCCTGACTTCTCCTAGAGTCAGACTGTCCTAAAGCTGACTTATCCAAAAACTTTTCCTAAATGGTTTAGAATGCCCAGTGGACTGTGGGATTTATTTTCCTACTCACCATTAACTAGGAACTGTCTATGGCAGCTTCAGGTTGGAACAGATCTTGCAGGTTTCCTGTAGCTGGAGGCACTTTGGAGAAATTGCAGAATCCTTTCAACAGGCCTGGAGCCCTGGGATGCAGGCATGGAAGCCCATTTTCACTAGTCTTTGTCTTTTGGCCAACAGATGGCTCCCACCACAAACACAACTAGAATAAGCCCGTGGTAGCTTAGTCCAGGAGCCTGAGACCTTGGTTACAGAACCTGGCCAAGAAAATACACATTTCAGACCATACCTCTCTTCAGGTTTACTGCTTTAATTTTAGATTTGGAAGACTTCCAATGTTCGTTATTGAAATCTCCTAAGTTTTAAACAAGTCATGAGCCTTCTAGTGAAAAGTTTTAGAAGTTCCAGAACAGAACATTCTTTTAATTGAATTAATTATGGTCTTGCAGCTTTCTGTAGAGTATTTTGGAGCCAGTTACAATATCAGTGTTAAAGACTGGCTTATCATTTCTGTTTAATAAAAATGAAACCATTGGACTCCCCTGGTGGCGTGGTGGTTAAGAATCCGCCTGCCAATGTAGGGGACACAGATTCGAGCCCTGGTCCGGGAAGATCCCACATGCCGCAGAGCAGCTAAGCCTGTGCACCACAACTACTGAGCCTGCGCCTAAGAGCCCGCGAGCCACAGCTACTGAGCCAACGCACCCTAGAGCCCGTGCGCCACAACTACTGAAGTCTGTGTGCTCTAGGGCCCACGTGCCGCAACTACTGAGCCCGCATGCTGCAACTGCTGAAGCCCACGCGCCTAGAGCCTGTGCTCAGCAACAAGAGAAGCCGCCGCAATGAGAAGACCGCGCACCACAGCGAAGGGTAGCCCCCGCTTGCCGCAACTAGAGAAAGCCCACGCGCAGCGACGAAGACCCAATGCAGCCAAAAAAAAAAAGACATCATTGATTCTCATCAGATCGTGTGTTATTGTGTATTTTATTATTTCACTATGGGCAAATTTATATATTAAATTTAAAAATTTGACCAGTTTTGAAATAATAAGGAAATTTGGTTTCTTAATCATCCTCTCACTAGAATAATTGAAGGTTTGGATTTTAAGTTTTATCTTACTAATTAGAAAAAATGCTCAGAAAAGCAATAATAACTATAAGACAAAACACTTTAAAAATTGGTAAAAGGTGAAGGTGTGTGTGTGGGGAAATGAGTCAAAATGAATAATCAAAAAATTAAGCTGGATACTGGAAAATTTGCATTGGGAAAATTGCAGAAAGAAAAATAATCTATTCATTATGATAAATAGTTAGTTATCATACACGCTCTTCTTGGTTCCTAGCTACAAAGAATATAAGGCGTTTAAAGAGGGACAAGAAAGAATTACAGAGAAGTGTTAAAAAAACAAACAAAAAAACCTTGGTGACTGCCAGGGGTTGAGGGAAAGGGGAAGTGGGGAGTTAGTGCTTAATGAGTGCAGAGTTTCAGTGGGGAAAGAAGGAAAACGTTTTGGAGAAGGTAGTGGTGATGGTTATACAACAACATGAATGTACTTAATGCCGCTAAACTTTACACTTAAAACTGATTAGTGCTAGGGACTTCCCTGGTGGTCCACTGGTAAAGAATCCACCTTCCAATGCAGGGGACGCAGCTTGGATCCCTGGTCGGGGAACTAAGATCCCACATGCCGCGGGGCAACTAAACCCGCACCTCAACTAGAGAGCCTGCGTGCCACAAACTACAGGGCCCACGTGCCCTGGAGCCTGTGCGCCACAACTAGAGAGAGAGAACCCACACACTACCACTAGAGAGAAGCCTGCACACCACAGCAAAAGATCCTGCATGCTGCAACAAAGACCCGATGCAGCCAAAAAATAAATTTAAAAAACAAAAACAAGACAAGAAAACGATTAATGGTAAATTTTATGTTATGTTTATTTTACCACAATAAAAACAAAACAAGCAAACCTGGGGACTAAAGCCAGAAGAAGAAAAATTGCAAGGATTTAGTATAGCTAGCAGACAGAATTACCCGGTAGCCCTGGAGTTGATTATTAAGGGCAATTGTAGAATCTCTTTCTCTGGAGAATTAAAAACAATAGCAACAGATTCACTTCTGTGTGTGAAGGCTTGAATGAATTCCTTTTAAAATGGAGTAATAGTTTAGATTGCTGACTTACCCCTTCAAGGCTTTTTTAGGCATTCTATTCTACATTGGATGATACAGTCAGCATTTTTTGTTTTTTTGTTGTTGTTTTGTTTTTAGGTCATAAAAGAAATGGTTTTATGGTCCATTTTCTCTTATTTCCCTTCTTGCATCAGCTGGCATTTTCCAGGCTATGTGTCTCCTGATCTGTGCAGAGATGTACCAAGTGTCCAGGCTGCAGCACATCTGTGAGCTGTTCATCATTACACAGCTGCAAAGCATGCCAAGCCGGGAACTGGCATCTATGAACCTCGATATAGTTGACCTGCTCAAAAAAGCCAAGGTAATTGGCCCTATGTATCTGGTGGTTTGATTTTTTAAAAAATATTACAAAAATTTTATTCACTCATTTTTTCTGTTCATTAAGAGATATATTAGTGCTTGTCGTACTTTGGAAATTTGGCTAAATGAAGTAAATGTGCCCTCACAACCATTTCTGCAGCTAGATAATTTTGAAGCATAGTGTTTTTGAGCAATCCCTTTCTAAGGAGGTAGGATTTATCAATACAGAATTTTTTCAACTGAATGGTGGCCCTTATTAGTGTCAGTTGAGTGTGGTGCTGTATTATTTTGTATAGGCATTATAGAAAACAGAATTTACATTGAATTTCCCTCAAATGATCACATCTTAGGGTTCCTGAATGGAAAATGACAGGATTGGGCCGTACATACTGATAGAGATGGTTACGCAGAACTCATTTATTTGTTCGTTCGTTCATTCATTCGTTCATTCATTCACTCCACGAGCATGTTTTAAAGTTCTGGTTGTTTGTAGGAGGTATTGGTGTACTTCATCAATTCTTTCAAACACCTTTTGTTGAAATGTCTCATTGTTCGAGGAGTTATCCTACCATTCCATCGCCTGCCCTAAGACAGTTGTAGGGTTGCAGCAGTCATGGCACAGTGATGGGTACTGAACTTGCATTAAGCTGAACCTTCTAAGTCTTTTTCATAGGAATATATTTGATCCATTGTTACAGATGATCAGGACTTTGTAAAATATTACCTGGTGTACAACATATTGACTGTCCCTATGAACTCTGACATCCAGAATTAGGAAAATATGACAAATTTGTCTTCACCCAAGTTTCTAAAATAGAGCCACGTAATGGGGCAAAGGACTGACTCTGTGACAGCTAAAAGCTTGCCTCCACGCTGAGATGAATTTATTAATCAATATGTCTATTGCTCAGAATGGAAGAGAATTCATTTAAAGCACCTAGGTCTTCTCTTATTATCTCCATAACTATTTTGGAGTTCATTTCTCTCATAATCAAGTCTTCAGATCATACATATTGAATATTAGGGAAAAAAAATTTCAAAAAATGAGTAACCTTCATCTCTCTTTGTAATATAACTACATTGAGCTTGGGATTAATAGCTATTCTCTAGATTTAAAAATTCTTTTTATTGTTTCTCGCATTTTTACAACCTCCTTTTTTTTTTTTTTGGCTGCGTTGGGTCTTTGTTGCAGTACGCAGGCTTCTCTTGTGGAGCATGGGCTCTAGGTGCGTGGGCTTCAGTAGTTGCAGCACATGGGCTCAGTAGTTGCAGCACGCGGGCTTCAGTAGTTGTGGCTTGTGGGCTCTAGAGCACAGGCTCAGTAGTTGTCGTGCACGGGCTTGCTCCACGGCATGTGGAATCTTCCTGGACCAGGGATTGAACCTGTGTCCCCTGCATTGGCAGGTGGCTTCTTAACCACGGCACCACCAGGGAAGTCCCTCCTGCATTTTTGATGTATCGTTTTCGTACGTTCTAACAAGTCTGTCATACTTTTAAAAAATGGGCACAAGCTTTTCTTTTCCTTATCTTGTAATATCCTTTTATATAGTTCACGCATAAGAGAACTTCCTACTTGGTTGCACTGATTTCTTTAAGTGCCCCCCCCAAACACACACACACAGACACATACACACACACACACGTACACACAGTTCCTCATTAGCATCATTTATGATTGTATTGTCAGAAATTCTTCCTGACCCGTGTTCCCTGAATGTGTGGTTTCTGACTATGTGATTATCCTTTTTCCCTTTGAATTTTAAAAGTGTAAGATACCAACTTTTCTTGAATTTTACTGTTTGTTTCTGAAGACTTTTCTGTTTGCTAAGATTAAGCCTACCTTTACCGGTTTTCCTTTAGTCTATTCCTGGTGGTCCCTAATTTGCCAATTATGAATCACAGAAACAGGATAATTTTCTTCCTGTTTGAAGTTCTTAGGTTGAGGTTCAACTTCGCCAACCAGTTCATCTGTTGGTCAGACTTCAGTTAACCTTTCCCTCATTGCTTCTCTGACTTCTAGGAGGTGAAATTGTCTTTTGGCAGAATTAGCTTTCCAGTAGCTCTCTGAATAATTGAAATTTCCAATCCCTCTATCATCTCTGCCAGTTTTGTATTGTGTATCAGGAAAGCATCATTCATACTTTTGATACAAATAAGCAGTTTTGATACAGATGAGCTGGAACTCTCCTTTAACCTCTCTCAGTTCTTTACCATGATTCTACCTTCAGGTTCATATGTTTCCATGACGTTGAAATCTTAACACGCAACAGAGGCTTTTTTCCCTTAATCGGATCAGCTCCTTTGGATTGAGGTAGAGATTTCCTTATTCCTCCTCCCCTTTAAACCTTATCTTGGCAAACTTTGGTGATTCCTATGAAGTCCTGTTTACTCTCATATTAAAGTTTTAAACTCAAATTCTTGCTTATAATCTGTGCATTTAATATTTGGCTTCTTCAGGCCACCAGTTTTGTTTCTGACCTTTTCCTTGTGAGTTTTGGGGTACTTTTTCCACCATTATTATTCTTCACAGGGCTGTTAAATGCTGTAGCATTTGGTTTATGGTATATTTTAAATTTTCTTTTTAAAATTCTGTTGTTTATTTCAGTTTAAACTGTCTTCTCAAGTCAGCAGATATTCTTCCAAAAATGTAGTCTTTCCAGTGGGATGCATTCCATCTCTTGCCAAGAGCCCACAATTATGAAATCTTAAGTCTTATTCAAAAATAAAATTCTGCATTTGAACCATGTTTTTATAGCCAGCTGTTCATTTCTGTGGTCTCCCTCTCTTTCGAAGTCACAGTCCTTAGGCAGTGTTCTGAACGTCTGTTGGTAGGTTTTCTCCTCTGGGTTAACCATCTAGTAGTGCTGGTGGCTTCTGTTAAAATAGCTCCACATTCTTGCTGTATTCCCTTGAGATCACTCATATTCACCTGCTAAAACATTAAGTGAAGAAAGATTGTTAATATGTGATGTGGTATTAGATGAACCATGAAGTCTCTTACAATTCAAAAATTGAGTGTCTATATAATTAAAATCAGAGGGACCTGTGAATTTATATGTAAAATATTCACACATTATAACTTTTAAAAAGAGTGATGCTTGAGTTTCATTCTTAAGATTTGAGATTACAAATCTGTCTTCAATTTAGCATTACTTATTGCTTACATACTATTTTTGAGTGTCCTTAAAAGAGCTATATTTAGCCTAAAGGTGGAAACAACCTAAATGTCCATCAACAGATGAATGAATAAACAAAATGTGGTATATATACACGATGGAATATTACTTGGCCTTAAAAAGGAATGGAATTTTAATGCATGGTGCAGCATGAATGAACCTTATGCTAAGTAAAATAAACCAGTCAGAAAAAGGACAAACATTGTATAATTTTGTATAACTTGTATAACTTATACGAGGTACCTGGAATAGCCAGATTTATAGAAAATAGAATAGTGGTTACCAGAACCTGGGAGTAGGAGGAAAGGGGAGTTATTGTTTAACTGTACACGTAAAGATGGTTAAAATGGTAAGTTTTATGTTATGTGTATTTTACCACAGTAATAATAAAAGAACTATACTCATGTTCCTAAGTTACCTGACAGCATGCTACTGTAATCTGAATTGTGTGGTTAGGTGGATTAGTGAGTGTCACTGGGTTGGCACCAAGGTAATGATGTCATGGCCCAGTTTCTGAGTTTCCCTTCCATGAGCTATTGGAATTCAGGATGGATGATAAATGTGCTGGAAATCCTGCTCAGTGTAACAGTACATCCCAGTTAAAAGCAATTATTCAGACATGACCTTCTCATAGAAATAATTACATGTGGAAACCCATACCCTTAGATTGATGACATTTCCTCCTCAAAATATTCTTTGGTTTTCTCTGCAGGTGAATTTGTTGAGATATGGCCAGATGTATACCTTTGCTAACCATAATCTTCTCTCTGCTACACAGATATAAGTGCAGTTAGTGAAGGCCATGACCTTAGATGAAAAGCTTAAATGAAAGTCCTCAAGAACCTCTAGTAGTCTTTGTTACCCACAGATGCAACCATGCATCTGCTTAAAGACATTTAGCCACTATAGCAGCCGTAGCTTGTTCTTCATTTGATTTGGTTTCTTCATTGATGTGCTTTTATTATTACTTGTTAATAATGCTCCCTTTTCCTTTCTGCTGTCTGAGTAGACTGAAGGCTGAATCATATACAGACACATTAAACGTGGAATTGGGCCCTCCGTGAGTTCTCCTGAACCATTCTCTCGATCTAATCATCATGTTGATGGTCATTATGTACAATATTGTTTCACTTTCCATTTTTCTTGCAGTTTCACCACTCTGATTGCCTCTCAACCTGGCTGCTTCATTTCATTGCCACTAACTACCTCATCTTCAGTCAGAAGCCTGAATTTCAGGATCTTTCAGGTAGATTGCTAATTAATGTTTTTGGAATGAAAAACCTTTACGTTCTTTGTTCTTAGATTTGAGACATAATTTGTAGGCATAGTAGTTTTTAAAAATAAAAAGGCAGTGTAAGACATTCCTTTTAAGTATGCAGTGTTGTAATTGAGGACACTTATAGTAACCGGTGTTTCATAAGAAGCTTGACCTGTGTTACACAAGAAGTTTCCTAATGATTGTTTCATAGCTCCCATCCATTTTTAAGTGCCTTTTCTTCTGAAGCAGAGAGAGAAGGGGGCCTCACATGACATTTGGTTGTGATAAATGGGATTTGGTTTTAACCACCTAAGTCAGAAGCAAAATTTAAATAGTACAGCTTTTTAAATTTTCTTTTTAAAAAGAAAAAATTATCCCTAGTATATAGTTCTGTTGTACTGGTATCTCCTGTCTCTACAGGAGTCCATTATATCATTCGACAATAACAATTTTTTATTGATCAAAGAGTGGTGCAAAATTTACTGAGCACAGAGTATACTTAATGTGATTTTTTAAGGTAAATTATAAAGATTAAAACCAATCAAAGGGTGAGCTTCTGAGTGCTGCATAAGATGAAAGAAAATGAAAATAGAATAGTCATCGAAGTAGACAGTTTAGATACAATGGTTTGCTCATGTTATTGCCTAGAATAGACCCAAGGAATAATCAAGGTAAGGGGAGAAGGAAATGAAAGATCTCCTAGTCAAGTAGTTTCAAACTCTAAGTGGAGAAACCTCCTTGACGATGATGCCCGCAGTTCTTGTGAGGTGGGAGCAGAGAGCGAGGTGGGTGGCGCAGAAGAGGGAGAGGGGAGGAGAGGCTAGCACTCGCTGTTCTTGGACTCCTCCCTCCCACCTTCATCCAGAGTGGTTTCACTTTGACCTGCTGAGATCTTAGAATTCTATGTAAAATTTTGCTTGTAAAAGAGAATCTGCTGCTAGAAGAGGTGAGCATCTCTGGTTTCATTCAGCTGTACATTGCATATTTAAGGAAACCAAGAAACAGACAGTCAGTTTTGGGCAGATGTATTCAGCCAGTCCACAAACATTGTATGCCTATTGGGAGGCTGTTTACATAACTATTAGTGTGGAAGAGTAACATAATAAATCATAGCAGGACAATAGATATTTACTAACCATTTACTTTGTGCAGGAAACAAAGTTCATTCATAAACATAAGGCATACTTCCCCTTGCTGTTAGTTAGTAGGGGCATTCTTCCACAGTTATTCTTTAAGGAGGCAATTAAAAATGAAATAAATGAACATTGTGATTTTAGGACCCCCTTTATTATGCCACCTGAGGTCACCTTCATTTGTAAAAGACTAGTCAGATGATTTTCTACTTACTATTTTGTGTAGATGTGTGATATACGTAGAGTACTATTACAGCCTTGGGGGAAGGATGCTCTCTAAATCCTATGAGTTATTCATCTTTATTTTATTCTGATACTTATACAATTGCCTATAAAGTATGTTATGACCACCCCCTGGCACAGTGAGAAGCAGGACTCCAGGGTGTAAGTTGAGAAGGCAGGGTAAGAAAATGAGGCTGTGTCAGTGATGGTCTTATGTTCCTTTGATGGGAATTAAAACAGTATCCTGAGTGCTCTGATTTAGCGGTCCTTGTTCATGTCCAGGACCTGCTGTGATGTGTCCTTTTGGGCAGAGCAAAAGAAAGCCCCTGTGGATAAGGGAGAATTTGATAGTCTATATCAGCAGTCATAAACCGTCGTCAGTCTATGGGTTGAATGTAACTTGCTAAGGGATTTTATTTGGACCACACGGTATTATAATTTTTTTAGTGTCAGTATTAAAAATTGTAACATGTCACATTTGAAAATCCAAATTTCTGGCTTCTTTTGACAAAGTTGGAAGATCTGGCTTCTCTGGGCCCATCTTCCCACATGGCAACAACCTGGAACTGAGCAGTGGCTACTCATTTAAAGGCACGTGTCCTCTCCATGGTGCCATAGTCCCCTCTCCTCCCTGTTGCCTGACTCTTGGCCTACCTCACATGGTCACTTGAAATTGAAAAGGGTTCTTGTCACAGTCTCTTTACAGTTTCCTTAAAGAATTGCTCATTTTCAACTTCAAAAATCATCAAATTATTATTGGAATTCTGTGACATGTTTTCCTTTAACTGGGGGGTTTTCTTCTTTAGAGGGTGTTTAGAAATTTAAAAGTGAGACTGGAAAAGCTCTCAGGTTAGTGCTGGCACCGATACATCAGAACTCAGTGAAATAGTTCATTAAATACTAGGCATACTTTATATACTGGACTCATACGAAAACAAACAGCAATGCACAGGAATATGTTACCCTTGGCATTTATGGATTCGTTATTCTCACAGTTTCATTTATCTCAGTATTATGTTATATATTATTATGGAGTTTTTTGTCTCGTTTTGAGTTTTGCTGGCTACCAGAGCTCATCTCTGACAAGTTTTCTCTGTTTTTTTGCTTTTGTTTTTTTAATCTTAACTGAGGGAGCAGCCTTATGTCACCTTTGCTCCCTAATGAAACCTACAACTAATTTCCCCGGGCAGCTAGGTTGTTTCTTCCGATCCAGGCCCTGCAGCCTGGATCAAGACCTTGTTAATACAAATTATAATAGACGGAGTCAAACAGTAGATGGAGAAGTGAAAACTGACTTAGCAGAAGCAAACCTAAGTGCCCACAGAAGGGAATACCGATGAGAGACAAACTGATTCACCCAGCAGAATACTGTAAAGCCTTAGAAATTTGAGGTACCTGGTACTTCAGAAAGCAGGATGAGGCTTGGGACTGAAAGCCATAGGATTAGTTGAATGCTTTTGCTACACTCCATCCCACCCAGGCAGGCAAGTGCTTCTCCCTCCTCATCACAGGAGTTTAGAGGTTTATTCCTGGGTAAGTTAAACCAAAAAAGTTATAGAATCATGAACTCAGAGTATAGCTGAGATTGGGGCAAGGAGCTGGACTGAAAACATAGAGATCATGTGAAAGTGTCACATTATATAGTAACCCTCCAGCCTTCTTCCCATATCCAGGTTCCGGAATTCTGGCAGCCAGGTATTTGACTCCCACCTCAGCTACCACTTTGACACTCATACTCTGGGCATGAAATTGAAGCATCCTTCCCTGACCTCACATAAAAAACTGTAGGTGCAGTCATTTGAGAATTCTCTCAGTTAACCCAGTGGATATCTGTTCAGTTGTGCTACAGTGTATTCCACCAGTCAGCAAGTCCTGCCCATGCCCCAAAAGATTTCCAAACAGCTTTCTAGCGTCTCACTCTTAAATATAAAGAGGCTAACTGAGGGTCAACAGATATTTGAGGCAGTGTCCAATGTGCAAGATGAATACCAAAAGCAAAACAAAATGAATAAAAACAGAAGAGAAGGAACTTACAAGAACAAAGAGTAGAAGAAAACCTTTTAAAAAAACCTGTAATTAATATCTTCAAAGAATAAGAGATATACATTCATAAAACAGGGATAGAATGTTATAAAAAAGAAACAATATTCATAGAGACAGAGTATATAGAATGGTGGTTGCTGGGACTTGGGGAAAGGGGAAACGGAGTTGTTTGATGGGTATAGAGTTTTAGTTTTGCAGGATGAAAAGAGTTCTGGAGATTGGTTGACAACAGTGTGAATGTACTTAACACTACTGAACTATACACTTAAAAATAGTTAAGATGGGGGCTTCCCTGGTGGCGCAGTGGTTGAGAGTCCGCCTGCTGATGCAGGGGACACGGGTTTGTGCCCCGGTCCGGGAAGATCCCACATGCCACGGAGCGGCTGGGCCCGTGAGCCATGACCGCTGGGCCTGCGCGTCCAGAGCCTGTGCTCTGCAGCGGGAGAGGCCACAACAGTGAGAGGCCCGCGTACCGCAAAAAAAAAAAAATAGTTAAGTGGAAAAAAACATAGTTAAGATGGAAAAACAAAAAAAAATAGTTAAGATGGTAAATTTTATATTATGTGTATTTTACCATAATTTTAAAAAAACAATAAAAGAACAAGAAGTTGCTCTTGAAAATTAGGATAGCAAAAATGAAACCATAACAAAAAAAACAAACAACTAAATAAATAAAAGAGTAGAAAGATAAAGGTAAGGAAATCTAGAAAGTAGGACAAAAAGGATGAAGAGACAGAAAAAGGTTTTTTTAAAAAGTTGGAGGCTCAATGCAGGAGGTGAAGTATCTCAGTAATAGAAGTTAATACAGGAAGAAAAAAGAAAAACAATGCTGAGGAGGAAATTATCAAAGAAATAATACAAGAAGTTATCCCAGTACTGAGGAACTGAGTCAACAGATTAAAAGGCTCTGCTAAGTGCTCAGCTTAATGAATAACAAGGTCTATCACTGGGACGTGCAGGAACACCGACTATAAATAGAAAAATCTAAACGTTTACAGAATAAAAAAACCCACAGATCACTTATCAGCGACCATGAATCTGAATGGTAGTAGAGTTCTTAACAGCCTTGGAAACTAGAAAGCAGTGGAGTACTGTCTTCAACATACTGAGGGAAAATTTTCAACCTAGAATTCCATACCAAACCAAATGATCTATTGGGTGTAAGGACAGATTAAAGACGTTTCGTCACAAGCAAGGTCTCAAAAATACTTCTTATGCATACTCTGCTTCAGGAAGCTAATAAAAGTTGTGCTTCACCAAAACTAGAGAAAACAGAGTGAAGAATCTGGAGTCCAGGAGTGGAGGGATCCAATGCAAAAGCATGAAGCAGGCATAGAAGGCAAGAGGGTACAGGGCTGTGAAGAGAGGGGTCTCCAGGGGAACACCGCCACCACCCCCATAGGAATGGCTAGATCCTCTGATAACTGTGGCCCCGTGGAAAACAGAATTGAGAGGACTTCAAAGAGTTTGGAAGGTTGAGTTAGCTACAAAGAAAACTAATTAAAGGAAAAAAACTAAAACAGTATATAATTGTGAATCACAGAATAACATAAATACTGATGACTGATTGAGGGGAGGGGAGGAAGTATACAGCAGAGCTTGGATCTCACCTATTACATAGGAAACCAATAGTTAATATCGAAACTTGATCCCAAATAAAATATATTCAATTAATATTCTTTTTCTGAAACTTTTAGTGGAAGAACGCAGTTTTGTTGAAAAGCACAGATGGCCATCAAATATGTACTTGAAGCAGCTTGCGGAATACAGGAAGTATATTCACTCGCGGAAATGTCGTTGCTTAGTAATGTAACCCTGGAGTTTTTATATACACACACTTTTTCTTGTTATGAAGAATGGGGTACTTCTGGGTTCTAGGAAAATTCTTGTGACTGCAACCGGTATGGGAGTTAAAAAAAAAAATCACCACACAGCTTAATATGCTTATTAGTTCTTATTGAAAAAAACTACTATTATGATCTTAAAAGGGAACAAAATATACCATAGGCTAAAATTAAGACTTCACCCGAGTATATAAGGCTGTGTACAGCTATTTTTCCCTTTAAGATGCCCTATTGGTTTAGTGATATTAATACCCCTTCCATTTAAGAAATGTTTAAATTTTTTAAAAATTATGTAGGATTAATACAGAAATTTCATCATGTCTGATTAATTGCTCTATTAAAATAAGGGCCTTTTAAAGACCCAATATGACTGTTTCTATAGTGAGAAATCTAGAAGACTGATGAGGCTGAGGTCTTAGGAATAGAAATTTGCCTAGGATTTTGAAAGTGAACTGCCACTTCATTCCAAATCAATGACAGTGTTTGAACCATAATGGAAAAAAAAATCTGGTTTTTATCTGAACAATGAGCTACCTTGTCTCTCGCCTGGTATTCTGATTAGGCAAGAAATCTATAGAGGACTGGCTTTGTGGCCATGTAACCCGTGTGCTTACACAAGGCCTCCTGCTTAGAAGGGCCCCATGCTCAGTTCAGTGCCCTGCGATCGCCATCTTAAAATTTGAAGAAGGGCCCTGCATTTTCACTGTGTACTGGGCCCCCCAGATTATGCATATCTCCTAGCAGGGTATGTTTTCTTGCTCAAACGTTATTATCTCTGAAAGCAGAAAAGAGGCACTGACATCAAGGAAAGAGAAGGAAGCTTGCTGAGGGAAGAGATCATATGGGGTTCCCCCCATGGGAAAGTCTGTACCACCCATGGCCTCCCTCCTCTGCCACCTCCGCTGGCAAGTGAGAAATGCATCATGTTGGTTTCACCTTGTAACACTCACAATTCTGGCACTACACAGAGGAATACTTTCTTGATCATTCTCTTAAGACCAGGATGTTGGTAAAAGTGACTGACCAGTGTGACTTTAATATGCACTTCTAAAAATGCTCATAGGAAAAGACGCTTTCTAGAGAATTTGCAATCAAAGGCTCAAGAGTTTTTCTTCTTTCAGTGTATTTACTAAGATTAGGATGTCAGTGGCTTGAATTTTGTGAATTCTTTCTGAGGACTGAAAGGGTATTTGATGAGGAATAGCATGAACCTTGTCCTTCAAGATTATCTAATAAGTTCAGAGAAAGGATATAAATCAAGACTTGTTACATGTAGAGAAAATGGTACTAAGACACAGGACAAAATTATAGTTTCTCTTGTATCACATGTCAACAGAAACAGTTACATCAGAAGCTCACAAGCTGAGAGATGGAAAACCAGATTACTGTTTGTTGTTAGCATCATTGTCATCTGTAATTCAGTATTGGAATATATTTTTCTTTTAATTGCCAGTGACTTTAGAATACACATCGTTTTTCCAGCTGTTCAAAGGTTTGATTAAACAGTTTTATACCATAGTATAGACACAATACTATACAGTTAGTCCTTGGATGTATACCAACACCGTCAGAGTAAAACAGTAAAAGTCCCCTACAAATATCTTACAAGAAACCTGATTTTAATTGGATTGTGTTGATAAATATTACTGGAATGCATTTATTTTTTGTATTTAACTCACTTGAGCTAATCAACTATTGACAAATTCCACTTGACAAAGATTAGCATTGGAAAGAGTAGATACTGTAGTAGATTTTTAGAAATTCATTCACATTTAAGGCCTTTTAAAATACAGTGATAGCCTTTTGCTTTTCATAAGCATTTTCTTACCCGTGCATTAATTACAACACTTAAAATTCTAAGTCAATCTTAACTTTTAATCTAGGAAATTAAAAAATATAAGTTCTAAAGCAAAATATTTTCTTGAAAATACTATTTAGCATTTCAGTAGACCATAGATAGTTTCTAGGTTGTTGGACAAAAGTGGAAGTTGGGTTTGGGAGCTGGTGCTCTGCTGGTGCTGTGCATGTAGTTTTTATTATGAAAGTTCTTTGCCACCTGTGAGTAACTCAAACACCCCGATGTCACAGCTCTCCTGGGCTAGTCAGAACAGTAGTCAAATTAGACTAGACTCTTCAGTACCTTTGAATTAACTCAATTTAAAATAACAAGAATTTTTTTTTTAGAAAAAACCTTACAGACTGTCTTGGAGAAATGAGTGCTCTTTTTGAGTTTTTCTAATTGAAAGATTATTTCTAGATGAATGTATGCTTTGTGCTGATCTGTGCTTCAATATATTTACCAATCATTTTAATTAGAGAAGATACTGTATGGTAGAACTAAGGCTTTTTCTTTCTGGGCCAGGTTTTCACCTTATATAACCCTTGTATAATTCTGACTACTCTGTGTTCATATTGTAGAGAGTAGGCTTATAATATAGAAGGTTCAGTAACATAGCTGAAATTCACCCTTTCTAAGCCAGCATGGTGGCTTCATATTGGGCAGAAGCAGAAAACTGAAGAATTGGATAAATTTGACTTCCAAGACAGCTGAACTTTTCAACTGTAGTTTTAAAAACTACACTACACTGATATAGCTAATTAGACAAAAACATCCTCAAGAGTATTTTATTTAATTTAAGGCATCTGTTTAATTCAATCTTTAATAATTTTGCAAAGAAGGGTATGTGTGTATTTTAATATAGCCTGACCTGAATTTATATGTTTTTAGTTTTAGTATTTAACATTTTTGTAACAAATAAACCTTTTTTTAAAACAAGTTCAACACAGTGTCATGTAGTTATTTTCACCTTGTTGAATTGCTGAAGTAACTTTGGGAATTCTGCCTTGTATTTCTCAAGCGTAATTGTGCTTCATGAAAACCACTATGCGTAAAATATTTAGAATGTTGTTGATATGCTAGATGTGTGTGATGAGATAAAGAAATTTATATTACCTTTAACAGCTGATAGCAGAATTTCTCTTAACAAAAATAACTGCAATTATTTAGAAAAATACTTTGATAATTATGTAGCCTAGAAATGAGCCCTTATAGGCTTTAGTGTTGGCTGGGGGCAAGACTTCTGAGAAATGGAGAAGCAACTTCACATAATAGAGGGTTGAGAATTTGGATCTTTCCAACAAAATGAAAAGGCAACCTATTGAATGGGAAAGTATTTCCAAGTCATATGTCTGGTAAAGTGTTAGATCCAAAATATGTAAAGAACTCATACAACTCAATAGCAAAAAACCCAAATAATCCAAATAAAAGTATGCAGAGGTTCTGAATAGACATTTTTCCAAAGAAGACATACAGATGGCCAAGAGGTACATGAAGAGATTCTCAAGACCATAAATTTTCAGAGAAATGAAAATCAAAATCACAATGAGGTATCACTTCCCACCTGTCAGAATGGCTGTCATCAAAAAGACAAGAAATAACAGGTGTTAGCGAGGATGTGGAGAAAAGGGAACCATTGTGCACTGTAGGTGGAAAGGTAAATTGGTGCAGCCACTATGGAGGTTTCTCAAAAACTTAAAAATAGAACTACCATATGATCCAGCATTTCCACTTCTGGGTGTTTATCTGAAGAAGATGAAAATACTAACTCAAAAAGATATCTGTACTCCTGTGTTCATTGCAGCATTATTTACAATAGCCAAGATACGGGAACAACCTAAGTATCCATCAATGGATGAACGGATAAAGAAAATATGCTATATATATGTGTATATATATATATATATATATGTATATATATATATATATATACACACACACACAACGGAATATTATTTGGCCATAAAGTATAAAATCTTGCTAAAAGACACATACCATATGATCTCACATATATATGGAATCTTAAACAAACTAAAACCCCCCAAAAAACTAAGCTCATAGATTTAGAGAACATATTGGTTCTCTAAGGCAAGGGATGGGGGGAGTGTGAAATGGATGAAGGGGATCAAAAGATGCAAATTTCCACTTACAAAATTGGTCCTGAGGATATAATGTACAGCATGGTGACTATAGTTAATATTACTATACTGTATATTTGGAAGCTAAGAGAATAGAGTTTAAAAGTTCTCATCACAAGGAAAATAAATTGTAACTATGTATGGCAATGGATTTTTTTTTTAACATCTTTATTGGAGTATAATTGCTTTACAGTGGTGTGTTAGTTTCTGCTTTATAACAAAGTGAATCAGCTATACATATACATATATCCCCATATCTCCTCCCTCTTGCATCTCCCTCCCACCTTCCCTATCCCATCCCTCTAGGTGGTCACAAAGCACCGAGCTGATCTCCCTGTGCTATGCGGCTGCTTCCCACTAGCTATCTCTTTTACATTTGGTAGTGTATATATGTCCATGCCTCTCTCCCACTTTGTCCCAGCTTACCCTTCCCCCTCCCCGTGTCCTCAAGTCCGGCAATGGATGTTAACTAGACTTTTTGTGGTGATCATTTTGCAGTATATGCAAATATCATTATGTTGTACACGTGAAACTAATATAATGTTATATGTCAATTATATCTCAATTTTAAAAAATTAGACCTTTCCAGGGTGGAGGAGCCCAGGTAGGAGGGGGAGAGAGATCAGGCAGCCATAACGTGAGGATGGAATGTGTGCTATATAATACAACAACTCCTCCCTAGAAGTTTCCTGAATTGTCAGTTAAGTCTCCTAAACCCATAAAGGCCTCCACAGTTCCATTGGAATTCTGTTCCTAACACAAATATGACCTGGGAACGTACCCTTCTAGAAAACTCCCATTGCTTATTAGAGAACCTCCACAGTCCTCACTGCCAGCAAGGCCTTTCCTAACCTAGCCCCATCTTTTCTGCCTTGACAGGTAGAACTGTCCATCCAGATGTCTGTGTACGTGCACACTTCATGCTCTTCCCATGGCTTGGGTTGTGTTGCCGTTTCCTGTCTACTTTGCAAACTCCAGCATATGCTGTAGAGTGACACTTATATTATCGTATCTCTTTTGCTTTCCGTGACTCTCCCAGGAAGAATTAGTTGCTTCTGCTTGTGTCTTTCCTTAGCTCTTTATTCATACCTTTCTTACGGCAGTTATTGCGTTTTAGGTATTTACGTATTGTTGGGCTCTCTATGGTAATAACTTGAGGGCAGGTATCATGTCTTGATTTATCTTTGTGACCCAGGTGGTTGGCTGAATGGGGAGTTGATGAACAGATAGACTGGAAGAGTGGTAGGTCATTGAGGGGATGCAGAACACGTACAAAATGATCCTTGGGGACACTTCTGCCTGGGAGTCTCCACTGGAGGTTAGTGTGGTGCTCCAAGGACAATGATGCTTTAAGGACAAAGGACGACCCTGCCTGAAAAAGTGTCGGCGTTACACCCTCTACCGGACTCTTAATCGCCCTCCCCACCATGTTGCGATGGTTACAAAATTCCTGAGCCCACCTGGGCAACGGGACCTGTCCCAAATAAGGAAAGGCATCTGGCCTGTCTCTCTCCCACCCTATAGAAGGAAGGTATATGTGCCTCGACAAATCAGTGAACGAAATTTTCACCTCAGACCATTCTTTTGTTTTCTGGCTATAAAAACAGGTCAATAGCACATGTTCGGGCTCGACTCTCGCAGACTGCTAGGAAGTTGGCCCGCTGTTCTGGCAGTGACCCTTCCCTCTAATAAATTCTATCTTCTTTACATTCTGCCTTGTGTCTGGAAATTCTTTTCCAACCCGCGTTTGGACCACAACAGTTAGCAGTGAGATGGGCTGTGGCGGACAGAAAAGTTTCTGTTGTGCGTAATGAAGGGGAAACCACTCCAATGTTACACATAATGTTTAACGGCATACAAATAATTTCCCTGGCATGCGCTGGCTGTGTTCTCAAAATCTTCATTGTCCTGTTCTACTATCACAACTTAATGTTCAGTAATGATCAGATTATTCTGAGAGTATCTGAGATTCTCTTACATGTTCAGAGCAAAGAGCTCTCTTATTTACTCCTATTTAAGAAAACACAATTTAGTAGACACAATATATTACTTATTTTAAAAAATTAAGTGAAAAGGAGATGGGATCTCAGCCCCTCTTCCTCTGTTGGCAACTTGGACTGGAGAGTCCGCAGAACTCTTTAACTCAAAACAAACTAACCAAAACTGAACCAGTAACTTTTCCTTAAAGGCTGAGCTTAGTCCTTCATCCAGGACTTAGTGCTTATCTTGTTTTGTTCACATCCAAGCCAAATGGTGCATCCTTTCATCTTGTTTCTTCTTCCCCTAGTAACTACATCACCACTAAAATACTTTTCTCTTAATACCTATAACTTCTCTTACTCCAGAGTTCCTAGTGGTTTAGTCTCTGATGTGTCATGTTCAAGCAGAACAGCCAAACGTTATTTAAAAGGTTTCTCATTCTTTTTATATTTTAGTGTTGTCATTTTGTGATAGGTGATATATTTACCTGGCTCAAAATACTACAAAAAGTATACTTTGGTAAGAGTGTTCTTGCTCCCATCTCTGTCCCTCATCACCCCATTTCCCACATTCCCATAGGTGATCACCTTCCTTTGTTTTTTATGCATCATTACAGTGTTTATTTATGGGAGTACAGGCAAAGGAAAATGCATAGTCTCATCTTTCTCCCTATGGTCAACAGAATAATGCCCTCCCTCCAACATCCACATCCTAATCCCCCAAACCTGTGAATTTTAACCTTTCATGGCAAAAGGGATTTTGCAGGCATGATTACGTTAAGACTCTGGATAAGGGACGATTATCCCGAGTGGTCCATTTTGATCCCAAGGGCCCTTAAAAGAGGGAGGCAGTAGAGCAAGAGGAGAGGAGGCAACGTGGGGATGAGAGATTTAAAGACGCTACCATTTGAAGATAGAGGAAGGGGTCATGAGTCAAGGGAGAAGGACTGCCTCTAAAGCTGGAAAAGGCAACGAACCGATGCCGAACCCTGGCCTCTGTGCACCGGCACCAAACTGAATCTCGGAGAGAGAGTTCTGGGTGAAGTAGAAGAGAATAGCTTTATTGCTTTGCCAGGCAAAGGGGGCCACAGCGGGCTAATATCCTCAAAACAGTGTATCCCATACAGGGGTGGGGGTGGTGGTGAGGGTGAGGGTTGTGAGGAGTCTTATAGTCAAGGGGCGGGATTTCTGATAAGGATCAGGGTGCGTGCAGGGCCTGCATCCCTTCAATCTAGAGATCATCTGGCATCCGGTGATCCGGTGATCTGTGGTGGTTCTCAGAATATTGAACTGTGACCTGCTTTCTGGAATGAAGAATGCTTCATCCAGTAGTTAACATCTTCCATTTGTTGGGGGTTTTAGTTCTGCAGAAGAGCTCAAAGATATTGTTATGTACATCCCTTGAGGGGGAACCAGGACCCTGCCCCAAGGCTACACTGTTGTTTCTTGACTGCTCCTCCCTTGTCTCTGCATTCTCTCACTTCCCTGATTTTAGCAACTGTTTGAAGCTGCCCTTTAGAACTCAGGGAAGGTCATAGAGGCTGAATGAAGCCTATTTCCTACAAACAGGAAGTGGGGGACGTAGAAAGACTTTCATCCCCTGGAGCCCCATTCGGTTCTGCTTGGTTTCAGAATTCTCCCTTCAGAGCCTACAGAAGGAACCAACCCTGTTGACATCCCGACTTTAGCCCAGTCAGACTGATTTTGAGCTTCTGACCCCCAAAACTATAAGACAATCAATCTGTATTGTTTTAAAGCCGTTAAGTTTATGATCATTTGTTAAAGCAGCAAAAGGAAACACATATACCTCTTTTCTTATATAAAAATGACATGAATTATATCCTTTGTTCTCTTTAAGGAGGATTGGGTGGGTCTCAATACCTTGCACATTAGTAATTCATTAAACTGGTTGTTCTCAAACTGTAGCCATCATCAAATCACCTGAAGGCCTTTTAAAAACAACCCGGGACTTCCCTGGTGGTCCAGTGGTTAAGACTTCGCCTTCCAGTGCAGGGGGTGTGGGTTCGATCCCTTGTCGGGGAGCCAAGATCCCACATGCCTCATGGCCAAGAACCCAAGACATAATACAGAAGCAATATTGTAACAAATTCAATAAAGACGATCCACATTTTTTAAAAAGTTTAAATAGAATAAAAACAGAACCCTGGACTCTAGCCCCAGAGTTCTGATTTTGTCAGTCTTGGTTGGGCCTTGAGAACCCACTAAACAATTCCATGTCTCTTGGGTCTGAAGCACCCAACTACTCCAGGGCTCCCTCCTCCATCAGTTTAACTTGACTTCTAGACCTATGTCCCTCTCTGTCTTCTTGATAGTTCTTCTGGCTCTTTCACCTTCCCTTCATTTTGCTAATTCTGCTTCATAAGGGTTTGACCAAAAGACCAGAGTTTCCCCCTGAGGCCTGGGCCTGTCAAGCAGTCAGGCAGAGCAGAGCAACCCAGGATGATTTCTGCTGGTTGGGGAAACCATGAGGGAGGTTTCAGGAGGTGGGGTCTCGACTCAGACACTCTCAGAATCACACACTAGGCCTGCAGGCCTCACCTCGCACTGCCGTTGACCTTCCAATCTTCTGTCGAGCTTGGGCTTTCTTTAGGCTTATGCTGAGTACTGGGCCTTTTACCCTGTTATCCAACAGATGATATAGGGCTGGGAATTCTCAGTGAATTAATGTAAAATTAAATTCTGAAAGGACTTAGAAACAGCCCTATATGCACTTTTTTTTTTTTTTTTTTTTTTTTTTTGTGGTACACAGGGCTCTCACTGTTGTGGCCTCTTTCGTTGCAGAGCACAGGCTCCGGACGCGCAGGCTCAGCGGCCATGGCTCACAGGCCCAGCCGCTCCACGGCATGTGGGATCTTCCCGGAGCAGGGCACGAACCCATGTCCCCTGCATCGGCAGGCGGACTCTCAACCACTGAGCCACCAGGGAAGCCCCCTATATGCACTTTTAAACAGGAAATCTGAGTCCATCAATCTTTTCTGTTTATAATGACAGATTTTACTACTATCTCAGAATCTACTTTTTTCCTGAAAACTGTCTACCTTTTTATTATCTTCCAATTAAAAAAATATATATTCACCTTCCCTGTAAGAATTAGAAACAATATTGGAGCACAATCATAAATAAATTATGTTTTTTACTCTAGAGGGCCTCATAGGACAAAGTTTGGTTAAACCAGTTTTGTGAGTCCTGGGAATTCTTTTTATAGGCAGCAGGTGACCACTGTCCCCTCACACAGGCTTGCTTCCAACTTCTGAGTGCTTTTCTCTTCCTCCTCTTGAGTGGAAGTATCTTGCTTTTGCCTGAACTTTAGTAAGTTTAAGGCTATTGAAAAATAACTACAAACTCCTCAGTTGCAGTTTTCATAAAATTAAAATTTATGTAGACTATATTTTCCTAGAAATCTCTTGTCTAATTCTCTCCCCAGGGTCACCTGGATAACTGGACACGTCACGGTTCTTGGGTCTTATGGCCCCTTTGTTGGAAGAGGAGTAGGGTGTTTTTTTTAAATTTATAGTGAGTTTCTCTGAGGAATGAATTGCTGCAGAGTAAATTAGGACATTTTAGTCTAGAGTAACTACATACCAAAGTCCTTGAGAGGCTATGGGTAAAACCCCTGGTAATAGGGTAGAAAGGCAGATTACAGTGCTGCAATGTCCAGGTACGGTTCACATGCTTTCCTTGACTTAGAAAGAAGTTAGGATGACTTCCTTTGCAAGAATTCAGACGTGAAGATGATCACTTAAAGTAGGTACCCACCACCACCACCAACAACAAAAACAACACTTCCTCTTTTATATCCCTCACTAGTTTTCATGGATATGGTAAGAAACAACACTTCCTCTTTTATATCCCTCACTAGTTTTCATGGATATGGTAAGGAAGGCTGATCTTGTATGGGACCTTAGTATTAGTAGGCATCTGATTACTTGTATTTTACTTCATTTTTATGTGTCTTTTATCACCATTTCCAAAACATAATAGTTGCTTCAGAAATGTCTGTTGAATGTAATGGGGCACAGTTGATGGAGAGCCCAGCAGAGTTCCTGGCCTCCAAGTTGACAGTGTTGACTGCTGTGGCCCAGGGGCCCCATTTCTGCTTAGGGACCAAGGAACTTGACCAGAGGTTTGGCCCCAGGGAGGGGCAGAGAAGCCCCTCAAAACAGAAGCAGAGAGAGGCCCCACTCACAAGGGACTTCAAGGGCAGGGCCTTCAGGGAGGGGTGAGTGTGGAAGGACAGGAGACACCCGAGGGATAACTTCAGGAGACTTTGGGGCTCGTGTCCTGCAGGCAGAGATGTAATCGAGTGACATTTCTGTTACTACTCTTTATAGGAACTCCATAAGCTGGCGAGGCTTGGGGAAATTGAAGTACTATTTATTATTTCAACATTACTATTTATTGCCCTTTTACTAAGTGCCAGGCATTTTGCATATGTTATTTCCTCTTCAAAAAGATAATATATAGCACAGAAAAGTCATCTGGTGAGGTGATTAAACACCAGTGACGAAGCCAGATTGCCCGGATTGACTCAGATCCCGGCTCCATCTCTTACTGTGTGACCGCGGATAGGTGAGGTAGGCTCTCTCTGGACTTTGCTCGTTTATAAAATGGAGCTAATGGACGTAGCAAACTCGTAGATTCACTAGGAGGAGTAAATGAGACCATACATGTAAAGGGCTGAAACCAGTGTCTCGCGCAGAGTTAGTGCTCTGTAAGGATTAGTATGGTCACGTTGTCCCAGCAATCATGTGAGCAAGGTGCTCTCATATCTCCATTCTAGCGTGAGCACAGTAAGTGACGGCCTAAGGCCACGTAGTCAGTAAGTGGCAGAGCTGGCAGAACTCATACCTGACTGCAAAGCCCACATGCTCTACCCACTAGCAAACAGCTTCCATAAGCATCCTAAGAAAAATGTAAAGTCATCCAGCTTAGGCGGGAATTGATGCTCCCTTTGAAGGTGGTGTAACACCGCTGGCTTTGTTTCAATGTGGGAAAACAAATGGAGTCTGGACATGTCCTGGCTCCAAGGTCAAGGAGTCATCCAGGTCATCACTCCTCTCCCACCTTCATCCCCACCCTCCTCCCAGGATGCTATTCCAAGGTCTAATCTGATCATGATTCTTCAAATGTTATGATGGGTTAGCACACCACCCTGTGGTTAATATTTGAAGTTAAGTAACCTGAGACTGATGACTGGAAAACAAACAGCATATCCTGGTATGAAGTGTCAGAGAGGAAGGCAGCTGGTTTCAGGGCACGAACAGCCAGGGAATGAGGTTTCTCTGTTAGTCCTCTTTCCTTTTAATCAACTTTAATTTAATTAGTTAACTTAGTTACTTTTAATTCTCATAGGAAGAACCCAAGCTGGAGAGATTTGCTTCGCCACAGGCACACAGCTAAGAAATGGCCTAACCAGGATTTGAATAATGTCCATGTGGCTTCTACTCCAGGAGAATATACCTGGAGCAGCAATTTTGGGTTCTTGGGCCAGTTCCTCTAGGAAATGTGCAACTTAACATGAACATTCTCTTGTTAAATAGTACAACTGAAATGGATGAATTACATAAGCTATAAAGTATGCCTGAATAAAATTATTTTAAAAAGAAAGGAGGAAAGAGAAAGGAAAAAAGGAATAAAAGAAGGGAGGGAGGGAAGGAGGAAGGAAAAATATGAGTAGCTAGAAAAATATTTTCTTACTGGTTTAATAACTACTGTGAACCAGTGGCCTGGGTTCAGTGAAGCCCCACAGAACTGGATAAAAACTGGAAAACTTTGTTTCTGGGTAAACGCTTTGCATATGCCCTTGTGAACTTCTTGCGAATTTATCTCCCCCCTCCCCGCCCCCCGCCGGTACAGAGGTTTCCCATATTTCTCCTGCCTCCACACGTACATAGCCTCCCCCATTATCAACATCCCCCCCCACCCCGCCCCAGAGTGATACATTGGTTACAATTGATGAACCTACATGGATGCATCATAGTCATCCACAGTCAGTAGTTTACATTAGGGTTCACTCTTGGTGTCGTACATTCTGTGGGTTTGGATAAAGGTGTAACAACATGTATCATACAGAATAGTTTCACTGCCCTAAAAGTCCTCTGTGCTCTGCCTGTTCATCACTCCTACCCCCAACTTCTGGCAACCACTGATATCTTTACTGTCTCCATAGTTTTGCTTTTTCTGGAATGTCATATAGTTGGAATCATACAGTATGTAGCCTTTTCAGATGGGCTTCTTTCACTTAGTAATATGCTTTGAAGGTTCCTCCATGTCTTTTCAGGGCTTAATACCTCATTTCTTCTTAGTACTGAATAATATTCCATTGTCCAGATGTACCACAGTCTATTTTCAGTACCTTCTACTGAAGGATATCTTGGTTGCTTCTAAGTTCTGGTAATTATGAATGAAGCTGCCATAAACATCCATGTGCAGGTTTTTGTGTGGACATCAGTTTTCAGCTCCTTTGTGTGATTACCAGGAGTGCATTGCTGGGTCACATGGTAAGAGTATGTTTAGTTTTGTAAGAACCCACCAAACTGTCTTCCAAAGTGGGTATGCCATTTTGCATTCCCACCAGCAATGAATGCGTTCCCGTTGTTCCATAACCTCATCGGCATTTGCTGCTGTCAGTGTTCTGGATTTTGGCCATTCTAATAGGTGTGCAGAGATATCTCCCTGTTGTTTTAATTTGCATTTCAGTCTTTTATCAGCTATGTCTTTTGCAAATATTTTCTCTCAGTCTCTGGCTTGTTGTTTCATTCCCTTCACAGTGTTTTGGGTGTGGCTGAACTACACTGACTCCACTTTGTCAGCTCCACCTTAAGCCCACAGTTGGATTGCCCTCCTCTCTGCAGGACTGAGCTTTAGTCTACTCACAAGGAATGCACCCAAGCCAGCTAGGTTCCCTATCAACTTTTACCCTTTCCTTCATCTGATATGAAAACTGGAAGAATGCCTTTTGCTGAACCAGATGGTAATGAGACCCCTGGTTCCTGTCAGTGAGGATGTGATTTTCCCTACTAGTCAGATTCTATTTTTAGCTTCGGCCCCTTTAAATTCCCCTTTACCCCTTTAGGCAGTGTGGCATACAGCTGCTAATGCCTCTGGATCATCAAACACCCGATCCTGTCTGTGTCAGTTACCCCCAATAAACTTCATAGTTACACTTTATGGAATTGCCTGCTTTGTGTTTTGGTCTCAAAGTTCCTTCTCAGTTTGGAGGATATTATTCAATATCTCCACCTTCCAGCACTTTCACAGAGCAGAATTTTTAAAAGTTTAGTAAAGACTAGCTTATCAATTCTTCCTTTCATGGGTCATGCCTTTGGTGTTATATCTCAAGACATCACTATACGCAAGGTCATTTAGATTTTCTACTATGTCATTTTCTAGGAGTTTTATAGTTTTGCATTTTACATCTATGTCTTTGATCCATTTTGAGTTAAGTTTTGTGAGGGATGTAAGGTCTGTGTCTAGGTTCATTGTTTTGTACGTGGATGCCCAGTTGTTCCAGTGCCATATATTGAAAAGATTCTCTTTGCTCTGTTGCATGGCATTTGCTTCTTTGTCAAAGATCAGTTGACTGTATGTATGTGGGTCTATTTCTGGGTTCTCTATTCTGTTTCATTGAGCTATTTGTCTATTCTTTTGCCAATACCACATCATCTTAATAACTGTAGCTTTATAGTAAGTCTTGAAGTCTCATAATGTCAGTCCTCCAACTTTGTTCTGCTGTTGACTATGCTGGGTCTTTTGACTTTCTGTGTAAACTTTAGAATCGGTTTGTAAAATCCAAAAGTAACTTGGTGGGATTTTGATTAGGGTTGCATTGAATCTATAGATCAGGTTGGGAAGAACTGACATCTTGATAATATTGAGTCTTCCTATCCATGAACATCAAATATCTCTCCAGTTATTTAGTTCTTTAACTTTTTTTTTTTTTTTTTGGCCATGTTGCACTGCTTGTGGGATCTTAGTTCCCCGACCAGGGGTTGAACCCAGGCCCTGGAAGTGAAAACGCTGAGTCCTAACCACTGGACCATCAGGGAATTCCCTTTGAGTTTTTTAAAAATCCTCAGGTTCATTTATGTTAAACAGGAAAGCGATTGACTTTCATATATTGTTACCCTTGTATCCTGAAACCTTGCTGTAACTGCCTATTAGTTCTAGAAGTTCTTTGGTCGATTCTTTTGGATTTTCTACATAGACAATCATGTCATCTATGAATAATGACTGTTTATTTCTTTATTCACAATTTGTATACCTTCTGTTTCCTTTTCTTGTCTTATTGAATCAGCAGGAACTTCCAGTATGATATTGTAAAGGAGGGGGACAGTCTTGCCTCGTACCTGATCTTAGTGGGAAGCTTTAAATTTCTTGCCATTACATGTGATGTTAACTGTGGGTTTCTTGTAGATCTTCTTTATCAGATTGATGATGTTCCCTCCATTCTTAGTATACTGAGAGTCTTTATCATGAATGGGTGCTGGATTTTTGTCGAATGCTTCTTCTAGATCTTTTGATATGATCATGTAATTTCTGTTGTTTAGCCTGTTAATGTGATTGGTTACATTAATTGATTTTCAAACATTGAGCCAGTCTTGCATACCTGGGATAAATCTGCTGGATTGAGGTGTATAATTTTTTTTATACTTTGCTGGATTTCATTTGCTAATATTTTGTTGAAGAATTTTGCATCTATGTTCATGAGACGTATAGGTCTGTAGTTTTCTTGTAGTGTTTTTGTCTGGTTTTGGTATTAGGGTAGTGCTGGCCTCATATAATGAGTTAGGAAGAATTCTTTTGCTTTTATTCTCTGAAAAATATTGTAGAGAATTGGTATAATTTCATCCTTAAATGCTTGATTAGAATTCACCAGCAAACCCATATGGACCTGGTGCTTTCTGTTTTGGAAGATCATTAATTATTGATTCAATTTCTTTAATAGAGTCCTATTCAGATTGTCTATTTCTTCTTGGGTGAGTTTTGGCAAGTTGTGTCTTTCAAGGACTTGGTCTATTTCATCTAGGTTTGTGGGCATAGATTTGTTTTAGTATTCCTTTAGTATCCTTTTTAAAATATATATATATATATTTATTTATTTATTTGGTTGCACTGGGTCTTAGTTGCGGCACGTGGGCTCCTTAGTTGTGGCATGTGAACTCTTAGTTGCAGCATGCATGTGGGATCTAGTTCCCTGACAATGGATTGAACCTGGGCCCCCTGCATTGGGAGCATGGAGTCTTTTCCACTGTGCCACCAGGGAAGTCCCTATTATCCTTTTAATGTCTATAGGATCTTTAGTGATGTACCTTCTTTCATTTCTGATATCTGTAATTTGTCTCTTCTCTCTCTCTTTCCCTCTCTCCCTCTCTCCCTTTCTCCCTCCCTCTCTTTTTTCCTCTCTCCCTCTCTTTTTTAAGTAACCTAACTGAAGCTTATTGATTTTACTGATCTTTTCAAAGAATCATTTTTTGGTTTTGTTGATTTTCTCTATTGATTTCCTGTTTTCAAAAATTTTGTTGAGGGCTTCCCTGGTGGCGCAGTGGTTGAGAGTCCACCTGCCCATGCAGGGGACACAGGTTCGTGCCCCAGTCCGGGAGGATCCCACATGCCGTGGAGAGGCTTGGCTCATGAGCCATGGCTGCTGAGCCTGCTCGTCCGGAGCCTGTGCTCCGCAACGGGAGAGGCCACAACAGTGAGAGGCCCGTGTACCAAAAAAAAAAAAAAAATTTTGTTGATTTTTGCTCTCATTCTCATTATTTTTTTTTCCTACTTAATTGGGGTTTGATTTGTTTTTGTTTTTTTAGTTTCCTAAGGTAGAAGCTTAGATGACTGATTTTAGATCTTTCTTTTTTTTTAATATATGAATTTAATGCTGTAACTTTCCCTCTAAGGACTGCTTTTGCTGCACCCCACAAATGCTGATAAGTTGTCTTTTCATTTTCATTGAGGTCAAAAATATTTTAAATTTCTCTTGAGATTTACTCTTAGACCCACGTCTTATTTAGAAGTGTGTTGCTTAACCCCCGTGTATTTTAGGATTTTCCAGGTATCTTTCTGTGTTGATTTCTAGCTTAATTCCATTGTGGTCAAGAGCACACATTGTATGATTTCTGTTCTTTTAAATTTTTTAGGTGTGCTTTATGGCCCAGAATGTAGTCTATCTTAGTGAATGTTCCATGTGAGCTTGAGAAGAATGTGTATTCTGCTGTTGTTGGATGTAGTCTACAGATGTTGATTATATCCAGTCGATTGATCGTGTTGTTGAGTTCGACTATGTCCTTACTAATTTTCTGCCAGCTGGATCTGTCCATTTGTGACAGAGAAGTGTTGAAGTCTTCAACTTTAATGGTGGATTCATCTGTTGTTTGTTGCAGTTCTGTCAATTTTTGCCCCATGTATTGTGATGCTCTTTTGTTAAGCACATACATGTTAAGCATTGTTATGTCTTCTGGAGAGTTTATCCCTTTATCTTTATGTAATGCCTTTCTTTATCCTTGGTAACTTTCCTTGCTTTGAAGTCTGCTCTGCTTTCTTTTGATTAGTGTTAATATGGTATGTCTTTTTCCATTCTTTTAACCTCTATGTGTCTTTATATTTAAAGTGGGGTTCTTGTAGACAACATCTTATTGGGTCTTGTTTTTTGATCCACTCTGACAATCTCTGTCTTTTAATTGGTGCCTTTAAACCATTGACATTCAAAGTGATAACTGATATACTTGGATTATTTATCATATTTGTTAAAGCCTTCTATTTGTTGCCCACATTCTTTGTTCCAATTTTTGTTTTCCATTTCTTTTCCTGCCATTTGTGGCTTTAATTTAGCCTTTTATTTGATTGTGTTTTTTCTCTTTCATAGTGTATCAGTTATACTTTTTTTTCCTTCTCTATTTTAGCGGTTGCCCAAGAGTTTGCAATATACATTTACAACTAATTCAAGTCCACTTTCAAAAAGCAATATACTGCTTCACAGGTAGCGCAAGTACCTTATAATAACAAAATAATCGTAATTCCTCCCTCCTGTCCCTTGTGTCATTTCTGTCACTCATTTCATGCATACATAAGCATACATAAACTCATATATATGCATAAGCATCCATAATCAAATACATTGTTATTATTATTTTGAACAAACTGTTATCTGTTAGATCAATTATGAATAAGGAAAATAAAAGTATTTTTCACTTGTTCCTTCTTCAGTGTTCTTCCTTTCTTTATGTAGTTCCAAATTTCTGACCTATATCATTTTTCTTCTCTCTGAAGAACTGTTAACATTTCTTGAAAGGTAGGTATGCTGACAACACATTCCTTCAATTTTTGTTTGCCCAAGAAAGTCCTTATTTCTCTTCACTTTTGAAGAGTAATTTCCCAGTATACAGAATTCTATCTTGGTGGGGTTTTTCTCTCAACACTTTAAATATTTCAGTCCACTCTCTTCTTGCCTTCATGATTTCTGAGAAGTCAGATGTAATTTTTATCTTTGCTCTTCTATAAGTAAAGTGTTTTTACCTCTGGCTTCTGTCAGGATATTTTCTTTCTTTCTTTTTTTTTTTTTTATGCAGTACGCGGGTCTCTCAGTGTTGTGGCCTCTCCCGTTGCGGAGCATAGGCTCCAGACACGCAGGCTCAGCGGCCATGGCTAACGGGCCCAGCCGCTCCGCGGCATGTGGGATCTTCCCGGACTGGGGCACGAACCCGCGTCCCCTGTATCGGCAGGCGGACTCTCAACCACTGCGCCACCAGGGAAGCCCAGGATATTTTCTTTATCTTTTATTTTCTGCAGTTTAAAAATGATATGTCTAGGTGTAGTGGGTTTTTTCGTCATTTTTTTTCTGCTTGGTGTTCTCTGAGCTCTCTAGATCTGTGGTTTGGTGTCTGGGGAAATTCTCAGTCATTATTGCTTTAAATATTTCTTCTGTTCCTTTCTGCCTTCCTTCTCCTTCTGGTATTCCTATTATGTATATCTTACACCTTTTGTAGTTGTCCCATAGTTATTCGATATCCTGTTCTGGGTTTTTCAGTATGAGACAGGAAGGGGGTAGGGCACAACATTTACAAGAATGACATAGCCAGAGGACACGACTGATTAGAACCAACTAGGTCCAAGATGGTGGACGAGTTGACTTCCACTAGACCTTGAGCCTCAGTATATGCTCCTTGTAACACATCAGCAAGCTAAATGACACACGCACAGGCGCCATGACAGTTACAAGGCCGACCATAAAGGTCAAAAAGTGGGTGGTGGCCCAATTCCTGGAAATCCCCACACTTTCCCCAAAATAGCCAGAATACTACTCCTACTCGTTAGCCTATGAAATTACCCACCCCTATAAAAACTGACAACCCCATACCCTGGTGCCTCTCTCACCTTCTGAGATGGCCCACACTCTGTCTATGGAGTGTGTTTCTCCCTGAATAAACTTTCTTTCACTTTGCTGTGGCTGGCTCTTAAATTCTTTCCTGCACGAAGCCAAGAACCCAGACTTGGCGGCCGTCCCAGGGACTCAGACATGATCTGGGATGTGACCATCCTTTCGTGTCCCACTCTCTTTCCTGCGTCAAGTATTTTTTTCTCTTTGTTCTTAAGTTTTGGAGGTTTCTTTTGAGACATTCTCAAGCTTAGAGATTCTTTCTTCAGTCTTAGTTTGGGCTGCTATAACAAAATACCACAGACTGGGTAGCTTATAAACAACAGAAATTTATTTCTCACAGTTCTGGAGTCTGGAAAATCCAAGATCAAGGTGTTGGCCCTCTTCCCGGTTCATAGCCTGCGGCTTCTCACTGCGTCCTCACGTGGTGGAAGGGAGTTTTGTGGGATCTCTTTTATAAGAGCACTAATCCCACTCATTTACTAATTCACCCTCATGACCTAATTGCCTCCCAAAGGCCCCACCTTCTAACACCATTGCATTGGGTATAAGGATTCTAACATAAGTTTGGGGAGGACACAAACATTCAGATCATAGCACACGTCAAGTGAACTAATGAGTCCATCAAAGGCATTCTTCATTTCTGTCACAGTGTTTTTGCTCTCTAGCATTTCTTTTTGGCTCTTAGAATTTCCATCTCTTTGCTTACATTGCCCATTTGTTCTTTCATGTGGTTTACTTTATCCATTATAGTCTTTAGCATGTTCATCGTAGCTGTTTTAAATTCCCAGTCTGATCATTCCAACAGCCCTGCCTAAGGCTTCTCTATCTCTTCCAACAGTGGTTTTTGCCTTTTAATATACTAGAAATGTTTTCTCTATAGCATGAGACAATGAACTGGGTAACTGCTGTTAAGTAGGTATTTAGTAATGGGGTGGTAAGATGTGTGGAAGGAGGGGAGCCTGTTACATCCCTTCGATTAGGTCTCAGTCTTTTTAGGGAGCCTGTGAGCTTCACGTGTGCTTCTTGGTGCCCACACCCTGGGGTGGGTTGCCCTGTCTAAGTAGAGTAGGGTGGCTAGAATGGAGTTGGGTATTTCCCTTTTCCCTTAAGGAAGGCCAGAGGGAGCTGGAGTTGGGGTTTTCCCTTCCCCCAGGTCAGTTAGGCTCTGATAAAACCCCAGAACGTTAGGCTGTAGTTAGAGAGTTAACTCTTAAAAACAGACCTTGTTAAGAAAGACAGAATGCTCTGGTTTATTTCCAAATGGTTCCTTTTCTGCTCCCCCTGCTTAAAGCATGAGGGCTTTTCCCTCCAGCATTCACTGTGAGAACCTCATTAGAACTCCAGGTGGTAAAACTCACAAAAGCATGGACCCTCTGATGACTGGGTCCCCTTGGAGTTTTTAGCTCTGAGCGTGGTCCACATGGAGCCTCCAGCCGTTCCTGGATCACAGCTCAGGTTCCCCTCCCCCAGCACTAATTCTCATATAAGTTGAGATTCTCGGTATTTGCCTGACAGTCTCCCCAGTTTGGGGGGCACTGGTTTGCTCTATGACCTCACTTCTCTTATGGATCTAAGAAGAGTTATTGATTTTTCAGTTATTCAGCTTTTCACTTTTTGTTAGGATGGAGTGGCAACTTCCAAGCATCTTACATGCCGAATTGGAAACTGGAAGTCCTCAGTAGCATACATTTAAAAGGTTATTAGGGCTTCCCTGGTGGTGCAGTGGTTGAGAGTCCGCCTGCCGATGCAGGGGACACGGGTTCGTGCCCCGGTCCGGGAAGATCCCACATGCCGCGGAGCGGCTGGGCCCGCGAGCCATGGCCGCTGAGCCTGCGCGTCTGGAGCCTGTGCTCTGCAACGGGAGAGGCCACAACAGTGAGAGGCCCGCGTACCACACACAAAAAAAGTTTATCAGATAAAAGGCCTGGACTCTCAAAATGAGTGCAAGTCCTGCAGGCCAGCACATCACGTAGCCCGGCATTTCCCAAACGCATTTGACCATGAAGCCCCTTTCCTCGTGTACCATTTATCAACATGCCATGGAACCAGTTTTCTGAAGAACCTACTCTGAGGAACACTGAGCTCGAGCACAGTCCATGCTGGAGAAGTATCAAGTTGTTCCTTGAAGTTGTGGCTCAGAACCCAGAGGCCCAGGGAGGCCCTCCTTTGGTCATTCCATTAAACCAGGAAACACAGTCCCCTTTACAATGAAAGCCCTGGTTAAAGGCAGAGCAGTGCTGTGTGCTCCGGGAACCCTGCTGGGCTCGAATCCTGGCTCTGCTGAGAGCTCCTGCGCAACTTAACCTCTCTGCGCCTTAGTTTTGCCATCTGTAGAATGGAAATGACAATGACTAATGTTAGTTGGCTTATAGGGCTGCTGTGAGGATCACATGAGTGAAAACATGGTCAGAACTTAGAAAGTGCTTGGCACCCAGTGTGTGCAGCTGGGTCTTTCCAAGCTTCTTCCATCAGTGTACCCTGCAGACTCTCACCTTCACCTGTTTCAACCAAAGGGGCCACTATATAGCCTCTTTAAAATGCCTAGGAAACATGGGATAAAACCCATACCTTGATTTTGGTATGAGTTAACCATTATTTGATACTACCTTTACTCTGCGGCTGTTTTCTAGATTTTGATCTGTGTAAGTAGGAAGACGGAGGAGGACCAGTGTTAGCCCTCTCTTTGATACAGGGAACTAGTCTCCAATATTTCCAAACTTGTAGACACCCCTCTTCTTTTTCAATATTAAAAAATGGGACAGGCCACAGCCTCTCCACATGTAGTCATTGTGCTTTAACCATCGACTGAGACAACAGTAATAATCAAAGGCTATTATCAATGTTAGGATGCTTTTTTAAAAAGTAAATGTTTTAAATAGATAATTATATGTACACGCAGTGTTCCTTGAAATGAATTTATGTTTTATTCCCTGCTGCTGCTGCCATGTAAGGAAATAGACCAAGAAAACCTTTTATTTTTATTATTTTATTTTTCTGGCCATGCCACGTGGTATGTGGGATCCTAGTTCCCCAACCAGGGATCGAACCCGGGCCCCCTGCCTTGGAAGCACGGAGTTTTAACCACTGGACTGCCAGAGAAGTCCCCCCAAAATCCTTTTAACTGGGTAAATCAATTATTCACCTTTATTAAAATATTAGCAAATATAGATGCAGTGAAAGATACATGCAGCGGCACCTCTTTATATGTACCCGTGGAAAATCAGAGTATCTGTATATTCTCTGACCCTCTCAGTAACCCTGAGACCCCCTCCCCAGGTTTCAGGTCACAGAGTCCACTCTCCTGCAGTCAAAGAACAATCAGTGGAGAAAGGGTCCTCATACTAAAGACCACCCTTTAAGTAAGAAACACTTATCCCTCACTCCTCAAAATCTTACAAAGGGGGGATGTCCCTTCTTGTGCCAGCTCAGGGGTGTTTAAGGGAACACTCTGCATCCGTTGATCCATCCCTCATTTGGACAAGGGGAATTTCTCAGTTAGGTTAAGGACAGTCCATCAGCCATTGGACCTCACCTGAATGCAAAGAGTTTGGGATAACTTGGCCTCAAAAGTGGCCTAAGAGGAGGGGCGAGGAAGGGAAGGATTGGGAGCTTGGCATTAGCAGATGCAAACTGTATATATAAGGGTGGATAAATGACAAGATCCTACTGTATAGCAAAGGGAACTATATTCAATATCCTGTGATAAACCAGAAAAGAATATGAAAAAGAATATTAATATATGTCAACAAAATAAATGGAATCAGACTATGAAAAAAGGGAAAGTGGCTTAAAGCCACACTGTACCCTCACTAGTGCTACCTGCCTGGGGCTTCCTAGATGGAGAGAAGAACCAGGGCTCCTCTCTGGTTAACCTGTGGTTTATCTATCTGGGACCACCCACATACCCACATTCTTCCCTTTCTGGAGGCAGCCTGAGACCCATCCTTTCCTTCCCTTGCACTCTCTTGCCCTCTCTGGCACTCTCCAAACATTCAGCGACTGTGCTTGTGACTGGGATATTCCAAGTAGTGGGCTAAGGGCACTTAGAGTCAGTTTTGCACGTCCACTCTTGCCACACAGGGGGGTTGCATTCTAGATGTTGGGGGGCAGCCTGGGTGGCCACAGGTTCCAGCTGAGCTAATTTGGTCTTCCGGGGAGCTGTCAGTCCTCCATTCCTAGAGTGAGTCCTCTGGTCCCCATAGTCGAACCAGAGTTAGAACCCAGGGCAGATTAGGTTAAAGGTCATCCATCCTCAGCCCTCAGGATGACTTGGAAGAATCATAAAGAAAGGCAGTGCGAAATGCCCACCTTCCCACCTTAAAGACAACTTGTAATTTTTTTTTTTTTTTTTTTTTTTTTGCGGTACGCGGGCCTCTCACTGTTGTGGCCTCTCCCGTTGCGGAGCACAGGCTCCGGACGCGCAGGCTCAGCAGCCATGGCTCACGGGCCCAGCCGCTCCGCGGCATGTGGGACCCTCCCGGACCGGGGCACGAACCCGTGTCCCCTGCATCGGCAGGCGGACTCTCAACCACTGCGCCACCAGGGAAGCCCCACAACTTGTAATTTTATGTACAGACTATTCCAAGTTTCACAAGGCACACGACAGAAAACTAAGAAGGCATTTGCTCTGCTCTCTCCTGAGAAAGCTCAGCTACAGACATCCAGAGGCTCCAGCCCTGCTGGGTGGGACGGAGGACCCCAAACGAGCAGGAAGAGCCACTAGGAATAAAATCCCAGGCGTACTAGGCGAGGCCCCCGAGAGGTTACGCAAAGTTCTGCGCTTTCACTGGCTCTGCGATACCCCTTCATCCCTCCCCTCTTCAGCTCTGCATAGCTCACCAGAAAAGTCACCTGCAGATAGGAAACATAAATCATGTGTAAATATAGACCCGTGTTTAAGTATCACTTATGCTTAAAGGGACCAGGCCAGAATTCTCTTCCACTAATTAGGAAGATTAAATTCTTCCCCTTCAAATGTCCAATGTACTTAATAAGAAAAGATCACTATTAATATAGCAAAGGGATTTTAGTTAAAATATCTCAGCCCAATTCTTTAAAATATTTCCCAGGACCCACTAAAAATTGTTATGGTGCAGTGAATGAGGGAGCATGGCTTTCTCTTACAACCAAATTTCAAGATAATGACCTAATGATACCCACTGGGGATATGAATAGTGTGATCTGGGCCACACTGATCACCCCTGGCTGTTGTTTCCCCTTAAGGGCCATCTCTTTGGACAACCTTGAATTGGGAAGAATGGCTGTCAGGTGTCCCACTCCAGGGGCCAGGCTGGAAGGGGCAGACTGAAGGCAGTTATTAAAATGAGATACATGCAGGAGATTAAATCACTTGCTTTTTAAAGTAAACCAAAGGAATAGAGCTTTGGCTATGAAGTTTTCGCCTGGTTATTCTTGTTGCTTCCCTCTGCCAACCCCGTGTGCCAACTTCTTCTTGGTGGTCTTTGGATGACAGTGCTTTCTATCCCTGCATATCACACAGAATTACTCAGCAAGGAACAGACAGAAAACAGATTACATGAGAGTCTGCACACTGACCAGGGGGCTGCCAAATCCCTTTCCCGTGCTTGGCAGCCAGAACCTGGTGGCATGCCTCAACCCCCACCTGGGAAACTGAACAGCTGAAAAGAAAAACGTCCAGGAGCTAACAGCTGGGTTGTCTGCAGCTAATCATTCATTCATTCACTCATTCATTCATTCAAACACCTAACAGATATTTATGAAGTACCTACTATGTGCAAGCAGTCTTGAGGCTGCAGATACAGCAGTAAATAAACAGACACAAATTCCTGGTCTCAAGGGGTTAGTGGTGAAGACTGATAGTAAATAAAGTAAATAAACAAATTATACAACATATTAGGTGATAAATGCTATAGAGAAAAAACAAGGAAGAGGGATAGAGAATGCCAAGTGAAATTTTAAATAGGGTGATGTGGGAGGACTTGCTGAGAAGGTGACATTTGAACAAAGGCTCTATGGTGAAGCCCACCAAGTTGACAAGCCCAATTCATGCACACACAAATCTTCCAACCAGGTTTTGGTGCCTCATTCTTAAATATTTACGCACAGCCAGATTGCAAATGTTCAATGCAGAACATTGGAAGATCTTCAAATTTAAGCAGAAACAGAACATAGGAACTCAGAGATAATGCTGGAATCAGAAGACAGCTTTTTTATTTTCTTTTATTTTTTTATTTTTATTTTATTTTTTTTTTAAACATCTTTATTGGAGTGTAATTGCTTTACAATGGTGTGTTAGTTTCTGCTTTATAACAAAGTGAATCAGCTCTACATATACATATATCCCCATAACTCCTCCCTCTTGCGTCTCCCTCCCACCCTCCCTATCCCACCCCTCTAGGTGGTCACAAAGCACTGCATGTCACTTTAAGGCACACTTTATCATTTACTTTAGAATTCTGTGTCTCCCAGAATAGTTCTGTTTATCTCATCTACCTCATTGACTGCTGTGAGGACAAATATGAAATACACGATTTTTAAAAACCTCATTTCAGTCAGGGGAGATTGAATTTTTTTTTTTTTTTTTTTTTTTTTTTTTATAGGTATACCTGGATTTAATTCTCACTTCTACCGCTTGGTAGCTGGATAGCCTTAGGCAAGTTTCATACCTCCCTGAAATTCACTTAATTCAGCCTGTAAAATGGCATAATAACTTATTATAGCATCCTTTTAGGAATTTTAAATCAGTTCTTGAAATAAAAGTACACAATATATAGACAAGTATGGATTCCTCAATAGGTGTTTGACCTTTCATTTCTCCAGTATCCCACCCGCATCAAATAAAGAAAAATACTTTTTAAAATTTACAAATATTTCATTGTTGTAAAGTTAAAGCCATAAAAATAATCAAATGTCCTACTATCATACCGTTAGAAGAAAAAAAAAAGGTGTTCATGAGAGTTCCATATTAGAATACAAGTTTTCCTTAGGCACCTGTTTATGTATGCTATTCTGCTCTTTACAATAAATAATTAAATTTAAAAGACTTAATTCCTCACTTTTAAGACCTTATTAGTTTACAAATTACATATTGACCTATGCTAAATTTTATACCGACCCATGCTAATGAATTCAGTACAGAAAACAAAAAACACTGCACTCAAGCAAACTATATATATATATATATATATATATATATAACTTATATGAGAATTGCTACTCCAGCTTTCTTTTGGTTTCCATTTGCATGAAATACCTTTTTCCATCCCCTTACTTTCAGTCTGTATGTGTCTCTAGGTCTGAAGTGGGTCTCTTGTAGACAGCAAATATATGGGTCTTGTTTTTGTATCCATTCAGCCAATCTGTGTCTTTTGGTGGGAGCATTTAGTCCATTTACATTTAAGGTAATTATCGATATGTGTGTTCCCATTCCCATTTTCTTAATTGTTTTGGGTTTGTTATTGTAGGTCTTTTCCTTCTTTTGTGTTTCTTGCCTAGAGAAGTTCCTTTAGCAGTTGTTGTAAACTGGTTTGGTGGTGCTGAACTCTCTCAGCTTTTGCTTGTCTGTAAAGGTTTTAATTTCTCCATCAAATCTGAATGAGATCCTTGCTGGGTAGAGTAATCTTGGTTGCAGGTTTTTCTCCTTCAACACTTTCAATATGTCCTGCCACTCCCTTCTGGCTTGCAGAGTTTCTGCTGAAAGATCAGCTGTTAACCTTATGGGGATTCCCTTGTGTGTTATTTGTTGTTTTTCCCTTGCTGCTTTTAATATGCTTTCTTTGTATTTAATTTTTGACAGTTTGATTAATATGTGTCTTGGCATATTTCTCCTTGGATTTATCCTGTATGGGACTCTCTGTGCTTCCTGGACTTGATTAACTATTTCCTTTCCCATATTAGGGAAGTTTTCAACTATAATCTCTTCAAATATTTTCTCAGTCCCTTTCTTTTTCTCTTCTTCTTCTGGAACCCCTATAATTTGAATGTTGATGCGTTTAATGTTGTCCCAGAGGTCTCTGAGACTGTCCTCAGTTCTTTTCAATCTTTTTTCTTTATTCTGCTCTGCAGTAGTTATTTCCACTATTTTATCTTCCAGGTCACTTATCCGTGCTTCTGCCTCAGTTATTCTGCTATTGATCCCATCTAGAGTACTTTTAATTTCATTTATTGTGTTGTTCATCGTTGCTTGTTTCATCTTTAGTTCTTCTAGGTCCTTGTTAACTGATTCTTGCATTTTGTCCATTCTATTGTCCATTCTATCTCCAAGATTTTGGATCAACCTTACTATCATTATTCTGAATTCTTTTTCCAGTAGACTGCCTATTTCCTCTTCATTTGTTAGGTCTGGTGGGTTTTTATCTTGCTCCTTCATCTGCTGTGTGTTTTTCTGTCTTTTCATTTTGCTTATCTTACTGTGTTTGTGGTCTCCTTTTTTGCAGGCTGAAGGTTCGTAGTTCCTGTTGTTTTTTGTGTCTGTCCCCAGTGGCTAAGGTTGGTTCAGTGGGTTGTGTCGGCTTCCTGGTGGAGGGTACTAGTGCCTGTGTTCTGGTGGATGAGGCTGGATCTTGTCTTTCTGGTGGGCAGGTCCACGTCTGGTGGTGTGTTCTGGGGTGTCTGTAGACTTATTATGATTTTGGGCAGCCTCTCTGCTAATGGGTGGGGTTGTGTTCCTGTCTTGCTAGTTGTTTGGCATAGGATGTCCAGCACTGTAGCTTGCTGGTCGTTGAGTGAAGCTGGGTGCTGGCGTTGAGATGGAGATCTCTCGGAGATTTTTGCTGTTTGATATTATGTGCAGCTGGGAGGCCTCTTGTGGACCAGTGTCCTGAAGTTGGCTCTCCCACCTCAGAGGCACAGCACTGACTCCTGGCTGCAGCACCAAGAGCCTTTCATCCACAGGGCTCCTTAATTTGGGATGATTCGTCGACTATTCAGGTATTCCACAGATGCAGGGTATATCAAGTTGATTGTGGAGCTTTAATCCGCTGCTTCTGAGGCTGCTGGGAGAGATTTCCCTTTCTCTTCTTTGTTCTCACAGCTCCCAGGGGCTCAGCTTTGGATTTGGCCCCGCCTGTGCGTGTAGGTCGCCGGAGGGCATCTGTTCTTTGCTCAGACAGGACGGGGTTAAAGGAGCCGCTGATTCGGAGGCTCTGGCTCACTCAGGCCGGGGGGTAGGGAGGGTCACGGAGTGCGGGGCGGGCCTGCAGCGGCAGAGGCCGGCGTGACGTTGCAGCCTGAGGCGCGCCGTGCGTTCTCCCGGGGGAGTTGTCCCTGGATCCCGGGACCCTGGCAGTGGCGGGTTGCACAGGCTCCCCGGAAGGGCGTGTGGCTAGTGACCTGTGTTCGCACACAGGCCTCCTGGTGGCGGCAGCAGCGGCCTTAGCGTCTCATGTCTGTCTCTGGGCTCCGCACTTTTAGCTGCGGCTCGCGCCCGTCCCTGGAGCTCTCTCAAGCAGCGTTCTTAATCCCCTCTCCTCGTGCACCAGGAAACAAAGAGGGACGTAAAAGTCTCTTGCCTCTTCGGCAGGTCCAGACTTTTCCCCGGACTCTCTCCCGGCTAGCCGCGGTGCACTAACGCCCTGCAGGCTGTGTTCACGCCGCCAACCTCAGTCCTCTCCCGGCGCTCCGACAAAAGCCGGAGCCTCAGCTCCCAGTCCCGCCCGCCCCGGCGGGCGAGCAGACAAGCCTCTCGGCTGGTGAGTTCCGGTCGGCCCGATCCTCTGCGCTGGAATCTGCCCGCTTTACCCTCCGCACCCCTGTTGCTGTGCTCTCCTCCGCGGCTCCCAAGCTCCCCCACTCCGCCTCCCGAAGTCTCCACCCGCGAAGGGGCTTCCAAGTGTGTGGACACTTTTCCTCCTTCACAGCTCCCTCCCACTGGTGCAGGTCCCGTCCCTATCCTTTTGTCTCTGTTTAGTTTTTTCTTTTGCCCTAACCAGGTACGTGGGGGGTTCCTTGCCTTTTGGGAGGTCTGAGGTCTTCTGCCAGCGTTCAGTAGGTGCTCCGTAGGAGTTGTTCCACGCGTAGATGTATTTCTGGTGTATCTCAGAAGACAGCTTTTTTAAAAAGCCCCAACTATAATTAATATCCTTTGAGAGAGAAAAGAAAAGATTGCATCCATAAAACAAGAACAAAAAAAAATATTAAAAAGGAAACAACTGAGAACAAGGAAAAATTCTTGGAAATAAGAAAAAAAAATCACAGTTGGAAAAAAACCTCAGTAAAAATGTTTTTAAAAATCTCAATAACCTCAGCAAGGTAAGGTACTGCATTTATGAAGCAAAAACAATTCTAGAAAAAAAAAGAAACACTCAAATAATATTGAAGAGCTATTGAAAGTTAAAAACATTATCAGAAATTTAAAACTTGATAGAAAAACAAGGAGGGAAAAATGAGTAAATCCCTCAGAATAAAACAAAGAAAATAGGAGAGAAAATATAGCAAAAACTAGAGGACAAGTCCAGGAAAGCCAGTATCGGATTGCTAGGAGCTCCAGAAAGAGGACACAAGGAAAATGGAGGGGAGGAAAGTATCCATAAAATAATCCAATAAAATCTCCAGTGGGCCTTTCAAACCTCCAAGTAGCCACTAAAATGTATGAAAATAGACCCTCCCCAAGGCACATCACTGTGATATTTCAAAGGGAAGATTTTCTAAGTTTCCAGAATATAAAACAAACAAGAAAACCAAACAGGTCGTCAAGAATGAGAACGGCTTCAGACTTCTTCACAGCAACAGTGAAAGCCAAAGACCATAAGCAGTGTCTTCAGACTTCCAGAGGAAGATGACTTCCAACGAGAAGCTCTATCCAGGTAAACTATCAATCAAATATCAATCAAATAAAAATAGTTTTAGAAAAGCAAGGTTTCAAAAAGCTTACTTCCCATTCTCTTTTCCTTAAAACTTATGGAGGATATATGGTCCTCCAAAATGAACAAGACTAAAAAGAGAAAGATACAATGTGCTAATTTTCCTTTGACAGCCATTCTCCCCTTCTTTCTTTCTTTTTTTTAAGCATTTATTTATTTATTCAAAACAAACAACTTTTTATTGAAGTTTAGTTGATTTATAATGTTGTGTTAGTTTCAGGTATACAGCAAAACCATTCGTTTATATACATATATATGTTCTTTTTCAGATTCTTTTCCATTATAGGTTATTACAAGATATTGAGTATAGTTCCCTCTGCTATACAGTAGGTCCTTGTTGTTTATGTATTTTATGTATAGTAGGGTGTATCTGTTAATCCCAAACTCCTATTTTCTTTCAATGTACACCTCCTTGAGTTTTAGCTGGGCAAGGGGCTTGCCAGCAGGGACACCACTGCCTAGTGTCACCCACAGCTAACTTCTGGGCAATGGGATATGAGCAGAAGTGGTGCACACAACCCCTGGGTTGATTGTGATTTCAGAGAGCAAAGCCACCTGCTTGCTTCTGAACTCTTATGAGAGAAATAAGCTTCTGTCATTATGTTTTTGTTACAGCACTTTAGCTATAACAAATACTTATGGGGTGTGGGAAACAGGAGATCCAACTCAGGATAGAGAGCAATGGAATCCCCAGGATGACAGTGAAGGGAGATCCCAGGAAGAGAGCTGTGCTCTGACGTGGACAGCAAACAGTCCAGACTGGAGCAGTGAAATGCCCCATGTTGAGAGCTCAACTGTTGTCTTTTTTTTTAACTTGAGGTGAGAATGCTTAAATGAGCCTGAAGCAGATTGTTATCTGAACTTAGTTTGCCTTGTGTTGATGACATTTCTGTTCTCCATGACACAACCTTGGCTAGTTGAGGGGGTATGGGCTTGACACACTGCTATGGACGTAGTGTGCTTGGACCTGTTCCTGAAAGCTGGAGGCTGGCCATGGAAGCCGAAAATGCAGAGCAGCCCATTTCCATTACGTATTTCTGGGGGATGCCCAGTACCTGTTCATACAATAACCTCCCCAGCCATGGGTTGCCTAGTGTTTCCAAAGACTCATTTGGGAATACCCCTCTGGTAAACTCCCAGGGAAACAGAAGCTAATCTATGACTCAGAGCCTCTGTTCAGCTTATCTTCTCCTGGGGCCCTTCATCTGATGGTGAGAATATTGCCCTTTCCTTACACAGCTAGGTTGGTGTTTGCTGTTGCTTTTCAAAACTAAAATGTATCGCTGAGGGATATTGTAGGAAGTAGAACTATCAAGGATCAGAATGATTACAACAAAATGAACTAGAGATCATCTCTGTGAAGGGAGGAAGGGGATACATTGGGAGGGGGGACATGGGCCTCTACAGTACGTTTTTTTTGTTTTTGTTTTTTTAATCTTTCGGCATGTGGGATCTTGGACCGCCAGGGAAGTCCTGGGCCTCTAAGGTACTTTATCAGTACTCTGGAAGCACACTGTTATATGGGTGCTTTACTTCTTAACTTTGGAAGCAGCTTACATGGGTGTTCATTTAAATAGAACTATGCATTCTATATATTCTTATATATGTCTAATACATTTTACAGTATTTCTAAATAGCTTAAATACCTACGAAACTGATAAATGTGTGGCCAGGACTGGGGTTTGAGTAGTGTTGTAGTGTTGTTTGACATTTTAAACCACACGCATGTATTGCTTTGATAAAATAGAACCTCTGTGCTAGAAACTGGGCATATGAAGGTTTTTACGTCGAGGCTACTGCCTTTGAGTATTTCTGAATATGGTGAGAGACCAGTACAGATGATTAACTACAATACAGCCTGATGTTTTAAGATTACAGAAGAAGGAGCAATGACTTTTTTTAGTCAAGAGGCAGTGAGAGGAGAGGGTAGGTCCAGAGGGGAGAGTCTGTAAATCAGGCCTTGAAGGCAGGGTTTGAAAGAAGAACAAATGATAGGAAAGGGTATCTCAGGAGGAAGGAACACAATGAGCAAGGACATAGAAATGTGAAAGAAAGAGCCGGCAAGTGGTCGGGAGGTGATCAGGGACGGTGCAGTTTGCACACTGCACAGCCTCCAGAGGTGGCATTCATACTGTTGTGCGGTGTGTAACCTACTCGATCATCCACAGCCATCTGGTTGAAGGGAGTGGTTAGGGTGCATAAGGGAAGGGAGAGGAAGCCAAGACTACGAGAGTATTAGGAGAGAAATAGGAAAATGGAATGTGGTATGAAAAAGACTATTACTGAATCCTAAACATTATTCAATAGGCTAGTGTTGACATAGTCAAATTATGAAATTTACAAAATTACACCAACCGTTTCTACTCAGTGAAGGACAATAGCATGCGCCTGCAGGGGTTGAACATGAAAACACTTTAAATTGGTATATTCTGCAATAATCACATTCCTTAAGGTCTTGAGAACGTAGAAAAGAATTGGACAAAAATCACTGTGTGATCCACGGGTACTTCTTTATTAGAGAAGAAATTAACCATTCATACCAGAGACTACAGAGGGAAATTAACTTAAGCTTGCAATTCTAGAATAACTTTCACAATAAGGAATTCTTAAGTTTTCATAGAGTGAGGGGGAAAGAAAGGAGAGAGAGAAAATCATTTAGAACAGAGTTTCCCAAATTTGGCTACTTTCACAGACATATTCTTGGAGGTGGGTATACAAGTTGTCTATGTAACATTTAAAATTTTTTGATTTACTTTTTTTTTTTTTTTTTTTTTTGCTGTATGCGGGCCTCTCACTGTTGTGGCCTCTCCCGTTGAGGAGCACAGGCTCCGGACGCGCAGGCTCAGTGGTCTTGGCTCACGGGCCCAGCCGCTCCGCGGCATGTGGGATCTTCCCGGACCGGGGCACGAACCCGTGTCCCCTGCATCGGCAGGCGGACTCAACCACTGCGCCACCAGGGAAGCCCTTATGTTTTACTTTTGCTTATAAACAAATTAATACACACTTGTTCAGGATTCCCTGGACAACCGTGTTACATAACAGAGTGTTGCCACGTGATCGTAGCATCTGCATTTATACCTCTGATCCCTGTGGCCCAAAATGAAGACCAACCGTGCTTAACTTTTCAGTGGCGTCTCTCAGACTGAGTGCTCAGACCCTTCACGGAATTGTTGAATATTTCCTATGAGGTCTATGAGTTGTCACGGTTCAGAAAACTGGTTCACGGCAGTGATTCTCACAGTAGGAGGGGGTAGGAGGTGGGGTGGGGATGGTGGCTAAGGAGATACCCTTTGAAAAAGCATATTCAGAATATCTATTGATTTCATAATACAAATTCTATAAAGTCAAACTCAACAAAATAATCTTTGGACAGTAGCAGAAAACCAACTATAGATTCAACCCAGGAGGTCTGGGATATACTTGGTTGAGAAACACTGGTGTTGAGGTAGAGGAGCCCCAGCATGTGGAGAACACGTAGTAAGGAACATGTGCCAAAGAGAAGGAACATCTTTTGGGTCAGTGAGTGAATCCTAAGCATATCTTGTCTTTTTGGAAACCAAAGGGCCAATCCAACAAGAAACCTGAGACACCCATCGAACTTCTCAGACCTGTTGTTTTGGGCAAGTTGGTCCCCTTTTAATACTGAGTCAAAAGAAGAAAAAGCTGTTTTTTGCCCCCAGAATGCCCCCCACCCACTTTATTTGCGTTAACATATTTCAAACTTTTAAGTAAACAGTTGCTGTAGCTGGGTAAACGTAGCCCCAGGTCCATCCATCAGGAAGTGCTGTCAGTATCTGCAATGCCATCCAGCTCTCAAGGGGGATATCAGCCTGGGGTCTGCTCTGCTAGGAAAAAATACAAAGAATTGGATTTTCTTGGAAAAGATCAATTCCTCTCATTTCCCTTTCATTACCAGAACATTTACTCTTGCTGTTTAAGCATAATCAGTTACAGATGGCCTTGAGATGCAAGTTGCCAGTAGAATACTGAGAGTATAATATACGGAAGGACAATGCAGATAAAGAGACCTGGGGAATATGGCAGACTCTAGTGCCCATGCCAACATAGAGGTAGCTGGGGAAATGGTGTTTCCCACCTTCCCAGGAAAGTTGTAAGTTTTCTCTCATTCTCATCTAAGCCTAAATTGCTAAAGAGTGTTCCAGAAAAGGAAACATTTGGTACAGCAGTTAATTGGGTTTTGAGTGCTTTGTGCATGGGGTGAGGCCAGAAAGCTAACCCAAACAGACACAGTGTTTATTTGAGGGGATGATGTTGTAGAATTGTGATTAAAAGTTTATAACACTGACTATTTTATTTCAAGGGATTCAGTTGCATTTTTCAGACCTTGTTTTGTCACTTCCTGTTGCTATTCTGAGTAACCACCACAAATTATACGTACTCATTGCTCAAGGGTTATTTATTAATTAGTGGGCAATAAATACTCTTCAAAGAACATTTTAATTTGAACCCCTTTCTCCTTTGGCTAAAACAGAATCTTTCCACGTGTGAGTCAGTGCAATTGGCCTGCTTAGAAGCTAGCTTGCACTAACAAGAGCTGCGGGGAGGAGAGTCCATCAGACCCCAAAGGTATCTTGCTTCCTTTCTGAAGAATTCATCACCCTGTGGTTTTCCATTCAGTCAAAGATCTCCTTTAAGTTACAATTTTAGAAAACTCTGTTTTGTCATTTGGGAAGCCAATTAGATTGAATGGATTTGCAGGGTGAACACAGGTAAAGCAAAACTTACCTTGATTTCACATTGCACTTAGAATAATCTAGGTTGCTTCCCATGGCCTGTGTGCTCTGGTCCTTGCCCACATTTGTTACTACTTTTCCTTCTTTCTGCGCTTCACTCAGTCTGATCTGTCTTGCTTTCAGTTCCTTGAATATTCCATACTTGTCACCTCAGGGCCTTTGTACTTGCTATTATTCCTTCTGCCCGAAAAGCCCTTCTGCTTCATCTGTACATGGCCATCTCCCTGTTGTCAATCAGGTCTCAGCTCAACCAGCCCCTCTGAAAAAGGCCTTCCCTTACTACATTAGCTTAATTTGCTCCCCATCCCCCTGCCATGTTCTATCAAATTATTCATTTGTTTCAGGAATTATTTACTTGTTTTGGATCGGTCTACCTCTCTAGAATATAAGTTCCATATTATCTTTTTGTTCATCTCTGTATTCCCAGTGCCTCGTACAGTGTCTGGCACATAGTAAGTGCTAAATAAATATTTGTTAAATGAAGGTTGAGTGAAAAGCTTTCCTCCCATTGATGAAATTAACCCATTTGTAAAATGGGAAACTCATACATGACATCACAGTTCCTCAGATCACCCCGATCATTCTTTCCCTATCCAGAGTGCCTTCCTAGATTGTAATAAAACGTGGCGGTACAATTCCACCATCTCCCAGTGTTCCTGGCCCAGCGTCCCACCTGTCACTCACCTATAATTATTGTAGAGCTCCAATTTGCTTTAGCCTTGTCAACAGCTCCCCTTTCTCATGCATATTTACTAGATCATTGCATCCACCTATGCACTCTTGACCGATGAAGACCCGAGGTACCTAAAAAAGCAAACAAGCCAGGACATTTAGAGAACATCATTATTAGATTAGACATTTTATCCTTCCTCTAAATATTTCCCATGATCCAAAGCTTTTCAAATCACTTCACAACCTCCTCATGTATACTCTTTCAGGGCAGAACTTTATTATACGCATAAAATTATTCATTCAAGAACCTTCTTAAGCCAAGATGCTTTTCAAATAGAATGTTCTGTGTGTGTGAGATTGTCTAACTTGTCAAAGGGATTTAAAAATTTTACTCTATGTTTCAGGGAAAGAGTTTTGGTTGGCCGCAGCTGGACCACCCTGATTGAATTCTGGTTTCTCTACAGCTGGGACCACACCTGAGCCCTTAAACTGACCCATGGCAACCAGAAAGGAGTCTGTCTCTAAGTATAGCTGGAAAAGTATTTGCATCAGTTCTCTGTCTCTGATTTTAGACTCACAGTTTATTAGAGTCATCTCTCTCATCTGTGAGCTCTGTCCTCAGCTGGGGAAGGGGTGGTGGTGTCTGAATCTCCTTCTCTAATACCTGGCCCATCATAAGATGCTTAAGTGCTGCAGCCCCGGGAGCAAGGACATGCATCTGCTTTGGTTTCACACCTGGCATGGGTGGGTGGCCCAGGGTCAGCCAGGCTGACACAGTCATTCTACCTGCTGAACATGTTCATCTTGAGTCAACCTCAGGCTCCCTCCCTGCTGCTAGGTAAGGCGTGTTCCAGGTTTCTAGGTGGCTCTTGGAAGGAGGAGAGAGGAGGAAGTCTTTTCACTGTGGCTCAGGCAAATTCCAGGCCAGGGATGTTACAGAAAGGCTGACTGGCAGTGAAGAAACAACCACAATGCGGGTACCCTGAGTGGTCAGGAGCAAGCAGGTCCTCTCCCAGAACACTAGGAACATACCAGAAGGGGCAGGAGAGGTGAAAGACAGAAGGCGGCAAGAATATTTCCAAAGCTTTTGACTTTCCTCAGAAGGCATAGTAACTCAGATGCATTTTTAAATTGAGGTATAGTTGATGTACAATATAAGTTTCAGGTGTACAACACAGTGATTCAAAATTTTTATAAATTATATTCCACTTATTATAAAATATTGGCTATATTATCCGTGTTATACAACATATTCTTGTTGCTTATGTTATACATAATAGTTTGTACCTCTTAATCTCCTACCCCTGTATTGCCCCTCTTCCCTTCCCTCTCTCCACTGGTAACCACTGGTTTGTTCTCTATATCTGTGAGTCTGCTTCTTTTTTGTTATATTCACTAATTTGTTGTATTTTTTCAGATTCCACATATAAGTGATATTATACAGTATTTGTCTTTCTCTGTCTGACTTATTTCACTTAGCATGATACCCTCTAGGTCCATCCATGTTGCTGCAAATGGCATTATTTCATTCTTTTTTATGGCTGAGTAATTAATATTCCATTATATATATATATATATATATACACACACCCCATCTTCTTTATCCATTCATCTGTTGATGGACACTTAGGTGACTTCCATATCTTGGAAACTGTCAATAATGCTGCTATGAACATTGGGGTGCATGTTCAGATGACTTTTTTTTTTTAAGTGTGAGAGTTGAGAAAAAGGGCAGGATTATTTCAGGTAAGTCCTTAACCTTATTTTTATTAAGAAGGGGGTCTGGGTGGAAGTAGGCTTTAAAAATTAAGGCCCCCAATTGAAAGACTCCTACACTCCATTGCCATGGCTATTTCCTATGTCCCAAGAGTGGGGAAGAGCACACAGGACTGTGTTCTGGCGAGAAAGCCTGGTAATGTCCACCTCAGTCACACAAGGTGACGCCCGTCCCGCCTGCACTGCCCGCCTGTGTGGGGGCTTTGCAAGTGGAAGCGCCACCAAGGCAGCGTTGCTTTTTTACTAGCTGGAAGAATATGCAGAAACATGAGGTCAGAGACCTAACTTGCCCCCTGGATCTGGCCATTTTAGGGAAAATAAAGCACCTCTCAAATTGCTGGGGGCCTTCTGGCTTCTATCTCCCCAGGAACAGTTGGCTGTGGTCAGTTGCAATGGTAAATAAAACAGAATCCTAATGTAATTCTAATACAGTGCTCCTTCTGTTGAAGCCATTACCTAAATGAGTAAAACTCATCTGAGCTTTCAATAAGGACGAGATGTATTCATTCTTGAACTTCTGTCAGTTCTGTTATTTTAAGAAAGAATTGAGCAATGGTCACTCCTCTTGCCATTTGCCACATCTCCACCTTTGGCCAGGGTGCTGGCCCAGGGGGTTAGAGTTCAGTTATTTGGAGAGAAGGCCCTGAGGAGTAAGGAGTCTTCTCCTCAGATAGCTGTTCTCAAACTTGAACCCTGCATCAGAACTGCAGAGGGCTTGTTAAAACATAGGTTTCTACTCCTTCCCCACACATTTCTGATACAGGAGATCCGGGCTGGGGCTCAAGAATTTGCATTTTGACAAGTTCCCAGGTGATGCTGACTCTCAGCGGTCACATCTGCAAACCGCTGGTTGGCACTGATAGTGGTTCATTCCTCCTGCGGTAACTGAGGCTTTGGGAACACACAGCTCTGCAGCAGCCCCCAGCCACCTGAGGCAGGCCCTGAAACATGATCAGGGCGGACTTCTGTGCAGACCATCTGGCACGCAAGCTGGCTTGCCTGAGAGCTGAAAGGCCCCGTTGCCCTCACACCCACCCTCTAGGCTAGGCAACAGTTGGCTGTGGTCAGTGTGATCAGTTGGCAGCAGGACAGTGTGGGAGGCTGTGGTGACAAAACAGGAAGCTGTTGATGCAGCTGAGGAAGGGAGACTCGTCCTCCGTGCCCTCCCCTCCTGGCCCATCCGCCTCTTCGGAGGAACTTGAGTCTGTTACTGCCAAGAAGCAGAGAACTGCCACCATAAAAGCAAGCTTGGGAATTCTGGGGCCCTTCCTCTCCCGGAGCTTTCTCCAGCCCCAGCTCCAGCTAGGTGGCATCTCCTGCACTCTGGTGTTACTCAGAGCCTCCCAACACTCTGCAGCACCTCCTTGGCTACTCCCTGGTACAAGCCACCATCTTTTCTCATCTGAATTACTGCTCTAGCCTCCAGAGGTCTCCCAGCTTCAACCCTCACCCTGGCCTTCCTGTAGTCTCTTTCCCCACAGCCACTGGAGCGACCCTTTCAAAATCAAGTCAGATAGGGTTATTCCTCTGCTCAAAACCCTTCAGTGGCATCTCATCTCCCGTCACAAGCACACTCCGTGTGATAGCTTGAAAGGCCTCGCCAACCTATACCGCGTGATCTCTCGGACCTCACCTCCTCCTGACTCATAATGTTCCACCCATGGAGGCCTCCTTGCCAGGCATACTTCTACCCCAGGACCTTAGCACTTGCTGTTCCCACTGCATGAAATGCCCTACCGCTACATTTCTGCATGCCTTGCTCCCTCACTCCCTTTAGAGATCTACTAAAATCAGTGAGGCCCTGATGACTCCATTTAAAACCGTACCTTGCTGCCTACAGCCCACCTGCCTTTCCTGTCTGTTTTTTTCTCCATAGCACACATCACTTACCACCTTCCAACATACTATTTTATTAATTGCATTTACTAGAATGTAAGTTCCACAAAGGCAGTCATTTTTGTTTGTTCTGTTCATGGCAGTATTTCCAATGTCCAGAAAAGCGCCTAGTGTAGTAGGTGCTTAAAAATATTTGTTGTATCTAGCAAAATTATCCTTCAAAACCAAAGGAGAAAAAGACTTTCTCAAACAAACAAAAATTGAGGGAATTTGTTGCCCAAAGAGCTGCCTAGTAAGGAACATTCAAAGACGTTCTTCAGAGAAAAGGAAAATGATAGAGGTCAGAAACTTGGATTTACATAAAGAAAGAACATCAGGAAAAGGAATAAGTGAACACACTGATCTAGGAGCTGTGGCTATGGCGAAACCAGAACCAGTTTCTCCAGTACATGGCCTGATAGAAGGCCTACGTCTCTGTAATCAGTCAAGTCTTGCTGGGCTCCTACTATTTGCACAGCACACAGGCATCCCAGGATAAGCAAGATAGAGACAGCTCTCAAGGTTTCCAGTCTCTTCTAATAGAAACCCTTCACTGTTCGGGATCATGAAGTATACAAACTTCAAAGGGTTTGTTTTTCCTCTTGGAGGAATGTCATTCAGGACTCAAGAACCTGTGAAAAGTATTTTGAAAAATTCAAAAACAAAAGACCACTAGAAGAAAAAGTGTTGCTTTACAATGAATTGAAAAAACAGGTGTTGAATGAATGCGTGAAGTGGTTTGTTTTTCCTGCTAGAGAATAGATGCTGCCGGGCTGAAAGGTGTGCTCCCAAACCTGGTTGCAAATTAGAATTACCTTTTCATTTTTTTGACAGGAGAGAAACTCTATTTTCACTTCCAGATTTTTTGAGGTATAACCGGCAGATAAATATGTGTGTATTTAAGGTATACAATGTCATGGTCTGATACACATATGCTACATTAAGAAATGATTACCGCCATCAAGTTAATTAACATACCCATAACCTCACAGCTACCATTTGCACGTGTGTGTGGTGAGAACACTTGAGATCTAATCTCGTAGCAAACTGCAAGCATACGATACAGTATTACCAACTATAGTCACCATGCTGGACGTTACATCCCCAGAACTTATTCATCTTATAACTCAATGTGTGTATCCATGTCCTAGGGATCTTTAAAACTGCTGATGCCTAGCTGCCCCCTCCCATATTGTGATTTAATTGGCATGCGGTGTGACTTGGGCATTGGGAATTTTTTTTTTTTAAAAGCGCTTCAGGTGATTCTAATGAGCAGCAACATTTGGGAACCGCTGGCCCAGAGGGATGCCTCACAGCGGGGCCCACAGGCGTCCTTACACTGCCCTTTCCCTCTTTCCAGAGAAGAGGGTCCTCAGCTCACAGCAGGGGCCCTGGAAGCAATGGGGGTAGCGTGTTTTGCCTCTTCCTGCACCAGAAGGCTGATTTCTGACTGGAGAGGCGGGAAGAACAGAACAGCCTCCCAGGCTTTACACTGAGAAGCCAGAAAGAACACAGTAAGTCAAACTAAACCTGAGCTAGGATATGTGCTTCTGCAAGCGCTGTGTCCTAGAATGTGCGCCCTGAAAGGGAGTTTGGGTGACCTGGTGGGACAGGACTTACCACCTGAACTGATGCTGGCGATCTGGTTGGCTGGCTATCTCACTGGGAAGCCGTGGGTGCTGAGGAAGAGGAAGGCTGTTCACGTAAAGGACAGCGGTTCTTAGGGTCCCACTGTCTACTTATAGCAAGAAGGGATGTAGCGGTCACCTCCTCCAGCCTGGTGCTGCAGCCAGGAGGTCCCTGAGAGTCACAGAGCTGGTGACTTACCAGGATCACACAGCAAACCATTGTGAGAGCCATCCGGAGCTCTGGCCTCTGGACTCCCTAACAGGCCTGGAAGCATCCCATAATTTAGATTAAGGAGCACTAATGAGCCGTTAGATGTTTCCAGAGGGAGGTGTTAGATAAGATAGGGAAGAATGAGCGATTTAGATGAAGGTTAAAGAGAGCCTAGAGAAAAGATGGAAGGACAGCAAATCCCACTTGGCCCTGTGCACACAGAGTGCACGCGATTCTTGTGCAACAACAGAAACGCACCGATCACACATGGCCCCTGCATGCCTCCTTCCACCCCAGCCCTGCAAGCGCAGACTGTCAGTGCTTCAAACAAAGAGTCCAGATAGTTCCTCAGTGACTCCTGGGCGGCTGCTGGGCCCGCTGCCCCTGACGCCCAACACAGTCAGCTGTGCTCCCTCCTCTGATCTGAGCACCGTTGGCCGAAGTCCAGCCGTCCATTCAAGGAAGCAGTGTCCTCTCTCAGGCGCCCTCCCCCACCTGCACAGCCCTCCAGCCGCCTGGAGTGACAGACAGAACCTTAGCGGTGTCCTAGAGAAAGGCACAGGCGTACCACGTTCACAGCCCCGACAAGAAAAAGGAATCTGGGAGCCTCCTCCCCAGCCTTTTAGAAGGAAACCCCAGGCTCACCGTTCTGGCTCCGGTGAGCTGTTGCAAATAATCTTGAATCTCGTTGGTGTCACTGCGGGCTGTGACATCGACAAATTCCAAAAGCCCTTGTTTGAAGGGCAAGTGGCTGAGGAGCTCCTGGGCCCTGCTGCTGTAGGGGCAGGTGGGCTTGATGAACACAACTACCTTCCCAGGCTGGATTTTACTGTTCACAAATGCTTGAGCCATGCTCACAGGCTGCTATCTCCTGGGGAGGAAACCTCGATTGCAGGTATTGCTTGGGAGAAAAGCGGGGCCCTGGCCAGCTGGCTCTTATTTAAAGGAACCTCCCTGGAGGAGGAGTTTGCCCGGTAGCGCGCTCGATTTTTAAAGGGCCAGTCCTGAAGTCGTTTCAGTCTGGAGTGATTCAGCAGCTAGAGCTTCGGAGGAACGCCCGCTGGTATGTCATCATCAGTAGCTATGTCCAGGGTGTCATTGTCCTCAGCCCTTTCAGGAGCGCCTGCTCTTGGGAAGGGAACAGAGCCTTGTCACTCTCCGGGGAAGCAGAAAGTGTGCAGCCCAGCCCCAGGGAGGGGGCGGAGAAGGCGGAGTCAAACCTTTGTTGTCTCAGACACAGTTTCTAAAAACACATGCAAACAGAATCATTCAAGAAACAGAATGCGCCGAAATCTCTTTAGAAGGAGTGAAATTCAGATGGTGACTCTGTGCCCCGTCTTGCTTGGCCTGCACTGTCTGTCGCGGTCACTGTTTAGTGGAATTAGTTCCCCACTTTTAAACATCTGGAGATTTCACAAAAGAATCTGGACCCGCGACCTCTCTCTGAAAAGTCAGGTCGTCTTCATTTGTGGCAGCAGCTGGGGCTGAGGAGTTGTTCTTTGGGTAGGGCAGACAGCGGCTCAGGTATGCCACTGCCCGCCCCCCACCCCCCACCCCCCTCCGGGCTGGCTCACGCCTTCCAGACACCTGCTGTGCGTCCCTAAGCATTTGAGTTTGTGACCCTTGAACTGCACTTTAGCATGGAAGTGAATTCCAACACAAACCCACGTTTCAACCTGCAGGTCCAATGAAGGTCTTTTTCTCTGTTTGACCCTCTGTGTGTGACCCTTGGTTTTCACTGTTGTGAGTCTAAGGGGTGTAATAACCCACTTCTCACATTCACCTGAGTGTGGTAAGACGCTTAGGACCTGATGCTCTTCCCTGTGGTGCCCACGCTCCCGAGTGGGGCGAGAGAAGTCTTTTATTCTAGGGCCAGTTCTGACCCCTCCATGTGCAGTAAGTTAAATAAACAAAGCAAGGAAAAAAACCTCCTTGAAAAGGGAACTGTCCTTTTCCCCAGGAGGTTTTCCACGGAAACTAGGGCCCAAGCTGGAGCTGCACACCTTCACTGATTGCCACGTCAGAATCCCAAGCATAGCATGATTGAGAGAAGGGAGGAAAATTGACTTCTGGAAGCAGCTCTAATTATTACTAAAATTAAATGGCAAAGCAAGAATCCCAGATTCTGAGTCACAGAGAGGCACTGAGATACGAGATCTCTGGCACCAGAAAGAATGTGCTGGGGCGGGAGGCCTGAGGTGACGGGTCCACTCAGTCTTGGGACTTGCAGCTTCATTTTCTCCCGAATAAGCTCCTGGCAGAGTCCTTGTCGTCTCTCTTCGTTTCGTCCTTTCGCTCGGACTCCTGTGGCCGGGCCCCTCGCTGAAGCCCGGGGCCTCCTCAGGGCCGCCTTCTTCTCTCCCGCGCAAGGGTCCGCAGCACGCCTCGCGCCGGGCACTTCCCTCTGAACCGCTTTCTTCTCAGCGTCTGGGCGTAGCCTCTCCCGCTCTGCTGGCTCTTTTTCCTCAGCATGTGACTCTGGTCAAGTCTCTGCCTTGTTACAAACCACCACCACCACCTTCCATCTCCTTGACCCTGCTTTCCTGCCCTTCCCGAAAAGCCAAGCCTCATAGGACTTGCTGTTAATGTTTGCCATCTGAGCTTGACCCACCTCCCATCCTCTCCTCACCTCAGTGCAGTCTGACCTCCTTCTCAACCGTTCTGCTGAAACTCCTTCGGCCAACGTCAATCATGACCACCACGTTGCTAAATCACCTTGCAGCCAGGTGTCCTGCCTGAGACTAACCCAAAAGTGTGGGTGTGGAGTTTCTGATAAACTGGTGGAGTGAAACTCCCAAAGGATCTGTTTGCATAGGGTCCCTGGAGGGTTGGGTACCTGGGGCAGAGATCAGGGTGCAGGAGGAGAGGGCTTCTGTTGTCTGCCCTACCGCTGAGGCCCAGGGACTGGTGTCTGAAGCCTTAGGACAGATGGCCACGGGACACAGCTGAAGAAGTCCTTTTCATGAGACTTGGAACAAAAACAGATGGCAAAGAGGGGGAGTCTTCTCCACTTTTCAGAAAATGCCGTGGCTTCACTTCAGTGGAGAATTCAAAGCATAGAATACTCTGTTGCGTTAACATCATGAGTTTATAGCTTTGGCACATCAGGAGATGAAACCCATGGATCTCGGGGGGATTTCAGGGTGGGCAGCCACCATGGGGGCTGCCGTCCTGGAGTGCTGTGGACATCAAGAGCGGGTGTGTGTGGAAGAGACGTGAGGGCTCTTCTTGGGCTTGTGCACCCGCAGGCACTCCCAGAAATACTGGGAAGCAAGGACTTTTTTCAAGGCAGCGGAGGTCCTGCTCTGCAGATAGTTGGCAACAAGCTAGTGATCCATGTGAAATATGGGCTGTTACTATTAATGCGATCTCATTTGTACCGCAGGCTGTTGAGGGCTGGGACAATCTGGCCACAAATGAGCATTTTTCAGGCTCTTTTGCTTACTTGCCCGCTTTGCAGGATTTGACCCCGTAGATCACTGTCTCTCCATTTCCCCTCCTCCCCCCAGCTCTCTTGTTCCCAATGTCCTCTGCAGCTTGATCTCTTTCTCCTTCCTGTGTCTCTGGGTATTCTGTCTCAGCCTCTTCCTCAGTTTTGCCTGCACGTGGGGTATATCCTGGGGCTTGGTCCTCTTCTCACTCTGTGTACACCCTCCTTGAAAGATTTTGTCTGCACACGTGGCTCCAGAAAGGTGGCTGTCATCTTTTTGTTGATGACCTCCACATTTATTTTTCTCATCCAGGACTCTTTCCTAAGCCTCAGGAATTGATAGTTCATTGCCTACTGAGAAGACCCGCTTGGGGTTCCTCAGGCGTCTCAGCCTCTGCGTGACCAAAATGGAAGGCAACCTCCTGTCTCCTCCCTCCCTGCTTATCCTCCCGGGAGTACTGTCATCTATCCATCAGCCAGGGCAGGAACCTGGGAGGCATCTTGACTGCTGCTTCTTCCCCTGCTCCCTGCTTTTTATTTATGCAGAGTGACCAAACTCTAACAATTTTGCCTCCTAAGTAGCTCCCCAGTCTGACGGCCCCTGCCTTGGGCCAGCCCTCATCAGTTCTTTGCTAGATCTTGTTAGAATCTCCACCTTGACCTCATTGCCTGGCCTGACACGGCTGCTGGGATGATCTTTATGTATGTACATCCTGTCACGTTCTCTCTTTTTCTTAGGAAACTTCCATTTTTCTCCAGGATAAACTCCAGATTCCCTAGTGGGAATATGGCCCTGTGTGATTGCTCCTCCCTGCCTTAGCCATGTCACTGCCTTTGCCCCACATTTCTCCTTTATCCCACAGCTATCTCGAGTCTGAGCCTTTGCACCTGCTCCCCTCTCTGTCCATGGTGGCCCGGCCCCCATTTCTGTGTGGCGGACTCCTGCTGGTCCAACACGACCCAGATCATGGCTTGACTCCTCTAGGTAGTACCCCCGAACACAGATCTCTTTTCCCCACTGGGTTGGGTGCCCCTCAGCTGAGCTCACACAACATGCTGTACTCTGACTCATGCCATTTCATTGTTCTTTTTTACTCTCTTTCTGTCATCTACAGTGAGCTCCCTGAGGGCAGGGAAAGAGCTTTCATCCCTGTATTACCAGAGGCCAGATGCACACTGGTCCTTATCCAGCCACCCATGCATCCACTCTACAAACATGAATCAGCGCCTCTGGGCCAGACACAAAGACCACATGCAGCCCCAGCCCTTAGGACTTTATAGTCTAGGGGAGACGATACAGACATGGAAAGTGAACCCAGTGTTATAAAGTATTCTAGGTAGTATAATAGAAGTATGTGTGGGAATGAGGGTGACCAAAAGAGACTGGTCATTCCCGCCTGGAGGGTGCTTAGGGAAAGGTAGACAAAGATGAGCTAGGCTGAATCTTGAGAGAGGAGATGTTTTGGAGTCTACAAGGTAGGGAAGTGCACTTCAGGCAGAGGGAACAGGAAGTGCAAGAACGACATAGAGGGCACTTGGTGTTAAGTGTAGTCACGTGTGAATAGAGCATTAAGGGTGCGAGGTGGGGAGAGAGGAGAGAGACAGCTGGAGAGCAGGCGGATCATGGGTGTCTTTTACCAAACTGAAGACTAAGGACTTTACATATAGGCAGTGAGGGGCAGTAATAGATATATTTTAGGCATGAGTAGATTTGCAGTTCAATGTCTGATGAATTCAGCATGTTGTGACATCTTCCATTTAGCACAATGAGTGTCTAAATGCAATTTGACCACAGAAGGAGTGGTAGGGATGCTTTGAAGCAGGTAAACATTTAGGGTCCTTCAAGGCTCACCCTGGGACTGGTCCTGGCTTCCACAAGGCTTGGAGTGTGCAGAAGGGCAGCTCAGTGGGTGATGGGCTGCCAGTGTTCTGAGCTGCCCTCAAGACCTCTAGACTCATCATGGCTGCCCTTGGCCCTGTCTATGTGCACCTGCAGGAGTTCAGGTGAATGAACCTCGTTGCCAGCAACCCTTTCCAGCCTCAGACACATGACGATTCTGGTGTGTGGCTGTGCCCGTTTTCAGAGTCTATCTTGTTTGATGCTCTCTCTCTGGATCTCTCTAGATTTGACCGCAGAGCACCAATCTGACTCTCACTGTAGACTCTAACTCCAGTTTGACCTCAGGAGACACTGATGCTGACTCTAACTGTGGTCCCTCACCTTCTACCGCTGAGGGCGGCTGCTCGGTGCTGAACTCAGAAACACTACAGCTCCCATGTACAACGGACCGACTGTGTGCCAGGCTCAGTGCTAGGAGCTTTACATACATCATCTCTAATCCTCACAGCGACTTTGAAAGGTAGATACTTTGGATCCCAAACTGACTAGAGGAATAAGGAGAGGGTCCCTGACTTGAAGGACTTGAAGTTCAACCAAGGTCAGGAGTAGAGGCTGCTTTGCAATAGGCTCCACCATATACTTGGGACGTCTCTCCAAAAGTTGCCACCTTTTCTAAGATCCAGGCTCGGTTCGCTATAGCATGTCACCCACTGATACTGGTGCCTTGAGAGTCCCTGGGACCCACTGAGGTTTCTTGTTATCATTTGAGCTCAAGACTGTATCCTTTACCTTTCCAAGTGTTTCACCACATGCAGCTCTTACTCTTTCTATTGGCTTCATGGGAGGGCTTTCTCTTGAGCTCTCCTCAACCGAATCGTGTCAGGCAAACCAAACTGAGCCGTTTATTAGGAATCTCTTCATTAGGGACAGCAGGAAGGAAGTGGCTTTATGTTTCTCTCTTTTCCCAACTCTCGGTGCCAAGGTAGGAGATTTCACAGGGCATCTGGCCTGTCTCCTTTGGGATGGTTGTGATTGGGGAGAGATGAAAGGTGAAGGATTCCCCTTGGGCTGTGACTTGGATTCCCTCTAAGGGGTTCTAGGGTACTCTGAGAGAAAGCACATAGATTTAGACTTCAGAGCATCGTATAAACAAGCAAAATATGATAACTCCTGCTTTTATAGCCCCAGCCTCTAACCGGGTTTATCAGCTTGGATATTTTAGGTAGAAAGAAACAAAATACCCAGTTTAAACCAGTTTTCATTAGGGGGTTGATTTTCTTGGCCATCGGGAAGTTGGAGGTAGGAGGCAGGCTCAGAGGCTCAGGGATCCAGGGCTCTGGGTGGGTGTATCTGAGATTGTCGTGGTCCTCCCCTCAAGGCTGCAGGTTGGCTGCAGCTGCTCCAAGCGTCCGTCCTCACATAACTGTGTTCAAAGGTAGGAGGAAGAGGGTGGCCCCGGCAGGGGGTGACACAGGTAGGGCATCTCTCCTCCATGCCTTCCCCTCAGCACATTCCCCTTATACTTCCTGGGCTGGAACTGGTTCACGTACCCTCCCCAAGGTTAGGGGCTCTCTCCCCTAAGCCCATTGATGTGTGCTTGATACCTGAGTTCTCTGGGCCAGCACAAAGAGACAGCACAGCTGTTGGATAATCGACCCGCCTTACTCTCTGTCATACGTGGCACTCTGATTTTATCGACTGACACCCACCTTTCACCATCAAGAGCAGGGGTCTGCTTTTCACGGGTGCCTCCTTTCCAAGGTAGCTACATCGGAGGTGAAGGGATTTTCTGGACTAGTCCATCATTCCTGTATGTGCTAGGATGCCTTTGGCTGTAAGGAACAGAAACCCCAACTCAAACTGGCTTAAATAATAATATTCAAAAAAACAAAAGTCTGAAGTAGCGCAGCTTCGGGGCTGGCACAGCTGAGAGGCCTCAGCTCCATTCCCCTGCCCTTGTCCACGTGATGCCTTCACCCTCAGCCTGGCGGTGGAATCCCTCATCTCTGTGAACAACAGTGTCCAGGGGAAGTGAGAGAGGGTCACTTCTGAAGATTTCCCAAACCTCACCTGGTGGTGTTGGTCTGCTTTGCCTCACAGGCTCATTCCTGACACGGATTAGCACATGGAATGACCACACTTTTGGAGAGAGTAGGCCCATGCCTGGAATGGAGACAGTTTAGCCTCTCCTGAGGGAGGGGGCCATGTTGGGGAGGACTGAACTCCTGGGCAAAGCTGGGAGGAGGAAGGGGAACATGGACGTGGGAGAGGCAACCACCAGCTCCCAGGACAAACTTCTTGGAAGCAGAGAGCCGCCAGCAGGGACTTTATCTTGTTTAGTCAAATGAAGCTGAAAACACTGAAATAAAGGATGACAGCTTCTGCTGTCGAATAGATGGTTGTATCCACTTTTTTGACGCAAAGCCTTCCAAGCCTAAATGTTTTCAGCGGTTTCAGATCTGTCACTTCCTCCTTTCCGAAGGCAGGTTATCAAGATGATATTTATCTGATAAGTATCCCCTCTGTATACCTGCCGTTTGCAGGTAGGAAAGCAGCCCCTGGCAGGTTTGGAGGCTGTCCAGGGCCCTCCAGCGATAGACTTGGGATTCAAGCCCAGGCGTGTCTGAGCCCAAAGCAGGCGCTCTCTGCTTTGCTCTGCCCAGCAAAGCCCCTGGTCTTAGAGGAAGGCCAGCGTCAGTCTGGAAGGGGCCTCAAAGGCCACCTACACTAGCCCTGTCGCGTGCTGGCATCCCCGCCAGGGCATTTTTCTGCCGTGCTCGTTCAGCCTGCCCTAGGGCCCCTCCGCGGAACAGGCAGGGACTGGAATCAATGGAAGGAACGCTGGGCATCTCCCACGGAGGGTGGAGCCTGCTCCTGGCTGTGAAGCAAATGCCCACGCCCCACCCGAACACAGCTTTCAAGAAGGAGGGAACATTTGATACTTTCATGCGGATTATAGGGCCAGGACGAGGAAGAAAGCAGCAGGTGTGTGCAAGGACGTCATGTGAGAGACAATCACAGCTTTGCTTGTGACAAAGAACATAGTGGTTCCAAATGGGAGTGAAGATAAAATCACATTGCCAGGCTTTTCTGAGAGCACACCTGAGCACACTTCTTCTTTCATATTGAAGTCTCTTAGCCGTGTCTCTCCCGCAGCTGGTGGCCTGAGTGCCAACTCGCTCCTTGAAGCTCAGCTTGATTCCACAAAGCTGGTAAAGCCCAGAAAGCTTAACTGGACCTATGGTGAACTCACCCTATGACGCAAATTAGACATTCCTGTTATCATGTAAGTTCTAGTCTAACTTTTATCTGGATACCTCTTGTTGATACACATCCACTCCCCTGAACAGTCTACAAGCTGGTTTTATTTCTTGCTAATTCCCTTGATGTCACTACAAAAGAAAACACTGATGAGTGCTCAACTTGAATACCCATCGGTGGGCACGAATTTAGTAATAATATAGGAATATGATGGAAGACTGTGAAATTTTTTTTAAGATTTTTTTTTTTGATATGGACCATTTTTAAAGTCTTTATAGAATTTGTTACAATATTGCTTCTGTTTTATGTTTTGGTTTTTTGGCTGTGAGGCATGTGGGATCTTAGCTCCCCAACCAGGGATCGAACCCACACCCCCTGCATTGGAAGGCGAAGTCTCAATCACTGGACAGCCAGGGAATGTCCCATGAAGAGGCAGACACATGTGAACTGGTTTGGGACAGTCTCTTATTAAGATGCAGCAGGATGGCAGCAGTACGCTATCATCACTTGTGTACAAAGAAATGGTATGTTGAGTGGGACTTTCTTTTTGCACTAGAATTGGGAAGGCCAGAGCTGGGGATGAAGAAGGGTAAATACTGCACCTCCTATAGAAAGCCACCAACAGCTGGTGAGACTTCCTTTTCAGGGCTTGCCAAAGGATGACGGAGCTGACCCTGTGATCAGCATGCTCTCCCCACCACCTCCCCCGACCCTGGGGGCCTAGAAAAGAATGTTGGGTGTTTTTCCTTTTCCTCCTCCAGGCCAAGTGAGAAGGGCTCCAGGAGAAGCATTCTTAAAGATTGGCATGTACCTGCAACGAGGGAGACTGGTACCTCACTTGCCAGTTGGTCAGCTGCTCAGGTTGTCAGTACCTTGGTGCCTACCGAGGAGGGCGAAGAGCCTCGGGAGAGATGGCAGGGCCTGGCTCGAAGAAGATGTGTGAGTTTCCCCTGGGGTGAATGAACACCAGGAAGGGTGACAGCACTGAGCCGTCTTGTTGTAGCAGCAGGAACCTGAGGAGGTTGGAAGAAGTTAACCTGCAGCTGGATCTCCCACACTGGGGAAGCTGTGTGGGAGGAACTCTCTCTGAAGAACTTACCTGTGAGCCCCAAAGAGCCTGTATTAGGATGCTAGCCACTCAGAACACATCACCAAGGGCTAGTGGTGGCCAGGGAGCTGTGACCATTCACAGGGAGAGGACCACAATGTAAGCCACTAAGAGATATTTGCCTTCCTTCCCTCTTGTCCCTCTCAGTCCCCAGCCTTGAAAAAAGATGGGGAGAGATCTCATAGAGCCGATCATGTCCCTCCCGTGTCCACCCCAAGAGCTGGACTGGGTCAGGAGTGAAGGAGTAGATATGCCTGCTGCAGGTCCCCCAGCCAGCAATGGGGGTGGAGTTTGAGCTGATATGAGATTGGATTTTTTTTTTTTTTTTTTTTTTTTGCGGTACGCGGGCCCATCACTGTTGCGGCCTCTCCCGTTGTGGAGCACAGGCTCCGGACGCGCAGGCTCAGCAGCCATGGCTCACGGGCCCAGCCGCTCCGCAGCATGTGGGATCTTCCTGGACCGGGGTACGAACCCGTGTCCCTTGCATCGGCAGGCGGACTCTCAACCACTGCGCCACCAGGGAAGCCCGAGATTGGAATTTTAAACTAGATTAGATGAGACTCCTAATAACTAAAGGCAAGCAGAAAGCTATGGGATCTGTTCATCTTCTGCCCACCCGGCAGAGAAGGGAGATTGGACAGAGCACAGTAGGAAGTCACAGTCAGTGAAAAATAAAAACACCCCAGGTTAGTTTTTTGCAGCTTCATATATCTGAATATGTATAGACTATCTCTAGAGGGACAAGAAATGGGGAGCAGAGACTGACTCTTGGGGGTGACTTGGGGACTGAATGCATCTCAAGGATGAGAGGAAAACCTACTTCCTGCATACCTTTGGGGTGCTTTTTGTTTGCTTGTTGGTATGTACGTGTACGACACAAAATTGGCAGAAGTCATGCCAAAAGCGGTGAGATAGAACAGGAGTGGTGGAAGAAGTGGAGACAGGACCCTTAGATCTCAGAAAAACTTGGCCAAGTTCACCTCTTTAAGGGAACGGGCTCACACTGAGGTGTAAAACCCAAATTCCTTTCTGCCCCAGCAGGAGCGGGGTATGGGGATGGTAGGGGCTACTCTGCACCCAGGTTGTTCCTGAGAAGCAGAAGATGAGAATGAATCTGGACGCTCACATACAAGCCACGTGCTGGAAGCAGCCTGTCCCAATGGCAGGGCACAGAAGAGGGACTGCAGTGCACACAGCCCTCCACCTGCCCGTCCTGCTTAACTAGAAAAACTCAACATGCAAGGATGAGTAATCAAAAAGGAGCCATCACGACATGTGTGTACAGACTGTGCAAGAGGAAAAGTCTGGAAGCAGGAAGAGAGGAAATGTCAACAAAGCATTACAAGTTGTATGTATGAGGATTTTCCTTGTGGCATTGTTGGTAATAACAACAGCCCTAAAACCTAAGAACCACCCAAACACTCATGAATAAGAATTAATTATACAAATCATGGTAACCTATATAACCGATTACTTTGAAGTCATTAGAACGTGAGTTATATATGTATGTCCTAATATGGAAAGGTCTTCAAGATATATAATTTTAAGTGATCTAAATAGGCAATATGAGGACATATTACAAAATTCTAATAATACAAGATGGTATTAGTAGACAGTGAAAGCAAAGTTGCTCCTTCACCCCCATTTCCCAGCTGCTTAGATCCTCTCACCAGGAGCAGCCACTGTTCCCAAATACGTGTGCCAGGATATATTACTGAACTTTTTAAAAAAGTAGGGTCGGAACAGCATGCAATTCCATTTGCATAAAATTTTAAAGTATGTATATGTGCAGATGTGTGTATATAAAATATATCATATATATAATGCATAATATGTATATATATACACACAGTACAGTATATAAAAGCAATATAGTTTTTCTGAAAAGCAACTCAGGACCCTATTAATCAATCAATTGATTAATTAATTTCTCCAATTATCTTTAGGAAAATGACTAGCAATCAGAGGAGGGTAGGGTAACTTGATCAAGTCGGTAGTATTTTATTTTGAAAATATTTTAAAATATAAAACACATTCTACCTGTAAGAGTTTCAGACAATATAAAAGTATTTAAAGTCACAATGATCACTATTCAGGTGGCAGTTTGAGGCCGACCCTGCCAGAAGAAGTGGATGCCAGCCAAGAACCAGCAAGGACTGGTGGGACACTAGGACCCGGGCAGAAGTGCGGTGGTAAAGCCGTGGAAGGGTGGCGTCCAAGCTGGCCCCTGGTGACACTGGCCTCCTGGAACGCATGTCCTGTGCAGTTCCATCTCACACTGCATAGGGCTGACCTGTATGTACCAACAGGATAGAGTGAAATGATGTGCATGACTTTTGAGTTAGGACATAAAAGACACTGTGGCTTCTTCCTTGCTCTTTCTTGGATCAGTTACTCTGCCTTACAGCTGCCGCAGTGTGAGGACACTCAAGCAGCCCCATGTAGAGGTCCATGAGGCAAAGAACTGAGGCCTCCAGTCAACAGCCACTGAGTGAGCCATCTTGGAAGTGGGTCCTCCAGCCCTGCTTTAGATGACAGCAGCCTCAGCCAGCAGCTTGACTGCAATCTTCTGACAGACCCAGAGCCACCTAATTGTCCCTGGACTGTTGACCCTCAAACACTGTGTGAGATAATAAATGCCTGTTGTTTTAGGCAGATAAGTTTTGAGGTAATTTGTTGTGCTGCGATGAAGAACTGATATGAAGGCCTAGGCACCCTGGGCCTCACCCCACATGCAACAGGGGACGTGATAGTCAACTACTCCAGCACCATTTGCAGGTGGGAGTAGGACTTCTGCTAACACAGGGTATGTTCAAACTTCAGCCTAAAGGTCTTCAGAGCTGACATATGGGAAGGGGTGAGGCAGTTTGAGGCGTGTGTGTGTGTGTACAATATGTGGGTATGTGAATAAGTGTTGTTCCCTTGAGCCTTCCATAAAGGAAAAAAGGAGTCTGTTTTATGTGCCCTTTGCCCCCAGGGTGACTATGAATCCTACTTTAGTTATGGGACCTTTTTAGTTGTTTTTTTTTTTAATAGACTTTGTTTTTTTAGAGCAGTTTTAAGTTTACCAAAAAATTTGAGAGGAAGGTACAGAGGTTTCCCATATTCTTCCTGCCTCTACACGTACATAGCCTCCCCCATTATCAACACCCACACCCATGTGTTACAACTGATGAAGCCACATTGACACATCATAATCACACAAAGCCCATAGTTTACATTAGGGTTCTCTCTTGCTGTTGTGCGTTTTACAAGTTTGGACAAATGTATAATGACGTGTATCTACCCTACAGAGTAATTTCACTGCTCTAGGAATCCTCTGTGCTCTGCTTATTCATTTCTTCCTCCCAAGAAGGAGCGTTTTATTCCATGTTATACCTTCTTCATTGACTCTTTGCCATATGCATGTATCATTTTTATGTTTAATTTTTAAAGCAGTGATTGGGCAGTAAGGGAGTGGAGAAAAGCAGTATAGAGTAGCCTTAAAGGAGCTTCGCCAGGAGAAAGGGAAGTGAGAAAGTGATAGGGCAATAGCTTAAGGAAATAGGGCAGAGAAAAAAGTATCTTTAATAGGAGGGAGCATTGTGTATTTTTTTTTTTTTTTTTACAGGAAGTTGAGGGAGGAAAATATAGTGAGAGAGTGGATGCTTGCTACTGCAAGGTCAAAGACAGAGCTGAGGGTAGGGGACTGAGGGCCAGGCAGTGGGGTTAACCTTGGCCAGAAGGAGGGACACATCTTCAGGGGAACGCTGGCGTTGGGGGCCTCATGAGGAGTGGTTCTGGGGCCGAGGATGGGCAAGCCAAGTGGCGGCAGTGAGAAGCCTAAGGGACTCCAGACTGACACATGGCTGAAACAGCAAATGGTGGGCTCCAGGAAGGAGAGGAGGCAAGTGAAGCCAGGAAAAGATGATGAAAGAACAGAGTGAGGAGGGGTTGACGTCAAAATGAAGAAGAAAAACTGGTTCAGTGGCAGAAATTAAAAAAAACAATAATTTTTTTAAAAGTTATGCTCAGTGACAGGAAATTCAGGCTCATAAGCGTGCACTCGGTAGATGCTTGGCTGCATGACTAAATATTAGCAGCAATGTCAGAAATGTTGAAACAAAGCTATGAACGATTTTCAAACAGCAGTTTCAAGCCTTTCTTGGGAAACACAACTTTCCTTTGGCTAAAATGACCCCACAACTAAACGCGGTCTGTTTGACCAGGGAGGCGACACTAGAGGGAAGCAAACCACTGAGGCCAATTAGCTACCAGTTCATCAACACATTAAATTAATCTCTTCAGATTACCAGCTGTACAGCACTTGCCTCTTACAGAAGTAGAAGCTACATTCATGCACAACTCGTTCTGAGAAAAATTCCTTATACATGAGCTGAGATGCTAAAGGAAATGAGTCACTTAGGAACAGAGCATCTTTAATGGAAAAAGACAGCTTGTCCCACCCAGAGACAATTGCTGGGCACACGTATACGGAGCTGTCATTTGAAATAACTTGTCCAAAGTGCTTGAGGTAAAACTTAAATGAAGCTGAAACTGGAAAATAAAGTTCTGGGCTGACAGTAACTATTGAACTCTGGTAATCCAGAGTGTTAGGAGATGAATCAAGAGGAAACACCAGTGTCTTAGCTGTTCCACACCCAGGAATCCTCCCTTTCGTTTCTTTCTACCCAGCATCCTTTCCCCATGTAACAACTCTCAGGTTTCATGATTCCTCCATAGGCATGGAGTTCAACTAAAGATAGACAAATGTTCTTCAATGGGCTTCTGATTAATAAATTTGGTCACATCCAAATGATGGAAGAGGATGCAATTGTTAATAATAACAAGGTATCTCTCTATCTCTATGTGCTGAGGTTTCTAGGGTCTAAAAATCAAAGTGAAGAACCATGTGTATAGGACAATCTCCTTTGTATGAATATAAAAATGTGGGGTAGGGGCTTCCCTGGTGGCGCAGTGGTTAAGAATCTGCCTGCTAATGCAGGGAGCACAGGTTCGAGCCCTGGTCGGGAGGATTCCACATGCTGCGGAGCAACTAGGCCCATGAGCCACAACTACTGAGCCTGTGCGTCTGGAGCCTGTGCTCCGCAACAAGAGAGGCTGCGATAGTGAGAGGCCTGCGCACCGCAATGAAGAGTGGCCCCCGCCGCTTGTCACAACTAGAGAAAGCCCTCGCACAGAAACGAAAACCCAACACAGCATTAATTAATAAACTCCTACCCCCAACATCTTCAAAAAAAAAGAAAAGAAAAATGTGGGGTATGAGATTATTTATATGTATGTGTATTTATTATACATGTATTTGTATATGAATGAGATAGAGCTATATATCCTAACATGAAAGATTTCCAAGTGAAAAATATATCAAATTTTAAAAGTTGCAAAATATCTATATCTTAAAAAATGATATATGTGCATGGATCCATGTACTGTTTATGATGGATATGTCCAGAAAGGAGGCTGGAAGACTGTGCAGCAAACTGTGGGCATGTGGCCTCTGAGGGGAGAGTGGCTGTGGGAAGGATGGTGCCGGTTTTCAGCTTTGCTCCGTAGACTTCTAAATTGTTTGAAACTTGTACAATAGGATGTATTCATGTATTACTCAGATAAGAAAAAAAAAAAAAGCAAAAACACCAAAAGTTAAAACTATGTGATCGGGCTTCCCTGGTGGTGCAGTGGTTGAGGGTCTGCCTGCTGATGCAGGGGACACGGGTTCGTGCCCCTGTCTGGGAGAATCCCACATGCTGTGGAGTGGCTGGGCATGTGAGCTATGACCACTGAGCCTGTGCGTCCAGAGCCTGTGCTCCACAGCGGGAGAGGCCACAGCAGTGAGAGGCCCCGCGTACCGCAAAAAACAAAACAAAACAACTATGTGATCAACTCTTGATACTTTCCTGGGCAATTAGAGAATCAGAGTGTGGTGGTACAGACGCAAGGTGACACATCCCAGTTTACTAAGCATGGCCTTGCTGGGAGCTGCCCAACAGAGGGTCATAAAAGAGAAAGGGAACAGAGTTTGGTAGCATGCTAAGCCCAAGCCCCTCATTTCTACAGATTTGAGGACCACCAGAGAGCTGTGAGGAGACTGAGCTTGAAAGTTCATCTCAAAACATTGTGACCCCTCAGCAGCTATGGGGTAGCAGGGAGGGGAGAGGCCTTATCCAGACTGCTGAGGAATAATTTCTCTGCACTTTCCAGGAGAGGATGGAATTGTAGGGCTTCCCCTTTGGACTCTGAATTACTAAAAACACAACTGTTTTTGGAGGAGACAGATTGTCACCATGTGGCTGGTGATGCCTGAGTGCTAGGGCATGAGACGGCCCCATTGGCCCTGTGATGTGGACCAACATGTAGGGACAAGTGGCAGTGAAGGCCAGTCTGCATATGATAGAAATAGCAGATGATCAGAAACTGAGGGTATTTTCTGATAATGAAACTGTCGAGATAGCCTCATCCACCAAAGGGCAGACAGCAGAAGCAAGAAGAATTACAATCCTGCAGCCTGTAGAACAAAAACCACAATCACAGGGCTTCCCTGGTGGTGCAGTGGTTGAGAGTCCGCCTGCCGATGCAGGGGACATGGGTTCGTGCCCCGGTCCGGGAAGATCCCGCATGCCGTGGAGCGGCTGGGCCCGTGAGCGATGGCCGCTGAGCCTGCACGCCCGGAGCCTGTGCTCCACAATGAAAAAAATCAAAACAAACAAAAAACCACAATCACAGAAAGACAGACAAAATAAAAAAGGAGAGGACTATGTCCCAGATGAATAAATAAGATAAAACCCCAGAAAAACAACTAAATGAAGTGGAGATAGGCAACCTTCCAGAAAAAAATTCAGAATAATGATAGTGAACATGATCCAGGACCTCGGAAAACGAATGGAGGCAAGGATCAAGGAGATGCAAGGAATGTTTAACAAAGACCTAGAAGAATTAAAGAACAAACAAACAGAGATGAACAATACAATAACTGAAATAAAAAATACACTAGAAGGAATCAATAGCAGAATAACTGAGGCAGAAGAACAGATAAATGACCTGGAAGACAGAATGGTGGAAATTCTGTACACATTGTACAATGACTCTCCTTGTCCTGTGAGTGTATTCTTTCAGAGAACTCAGGGCACTCAGAGGGGAATCCAGAGTCCACCGTGTTGCAGAGACACCCAGACGGGACTCAGAAACCTGAAGTCAGAGGACCAAGAGAGATTAAATGCCAGCGAATGGGGTTTTCTTGGTGGCGCAGTGGTTAAGAATCCACCTGCCAATGCAGGGGACACGGGTTCGAACCCTGGTCCGGGAAGATCCCACATGCCGCGGAGCAACTAAGCCCGTGGGCCACAACTACCGAGCCTGCGCTCTAAAGCCTGTGAGCCACAACTACTGAAGCCCGCGTGCCTACAGCCCGTGCTCCGCAACAAGAGAAGCCACTGCAATGAGAAGACCGCGCACCGCAACGAAGAGTAGCCCCCGCTCGCCGCAACTAGAGAAAGCCCACGTGCAGCAATGAAGACCGAACGTGGCCAAAAATAATAAATAAAACAAATAAATTAAAAAAAGAATGCCAGGGAATGTTAATATTGGGAAACTTTGGGGCTTCTCTAGCCTGAGAATTAGAGATTTGAGGGATCCTAAAGAGATCTCAAGGACTGTTCATTCATTTTCTCCCTCCTCTGAATCCCAGGAGTCCCTTGACTAACCTTCCCCAATGTGCCTGCAGTAGGGTCTTGAGAAGGTAGACTCACCTTTACCGTCCCTGCATCACTTACAGGCCCCCCAGAAAATATGATTGAATTGAATCTAATTTTCTTGTGAACAGAAGTATAGCATCTGCTTCACTGTTGATGTTTTCTTCCTCTGAATCTTCCAATGGAGAACTGCAGTCCTTGCAAAGATCTTCCATTTATTTCTGGGGAGCAGCAGAGGGTGTTTCACATGCCCTTAGTAATAAGCCCTTTCAGTGGCTGCTTGACGTCCCTGATAATTTTTACCTTCCTCCTGACTCTGGCTCCATCTCTTTTGGGCCCTGCTGCTGTTTTGCTGGGCTGAGCAGAAAGTTCCATACTTTCGACATCACGCTGACAGCTCTGCGCTGTGAGCCTTGCTTGCACAGATCCTGTAAGTCCCTGACATGCCACCATGCTCCTAACATAGGCAAACGTAGGAATGTTCAAATTTGGGTGTGGTTCCATCTTCCAGGACTGGCTCAATGTTCAAGGATTATGAAACCCAGTATTTCACTCTCTCATGACCTAAAACGCAAACAGAAACTCCCTTGGGAGGAATAAGTGGGTGGTTGTGTAGACAGATGCTGAGTCTCCTAGTAGTTGAACATTGAGACCAGCAGTAGGGCGGTGCCACCTTAATGGACTTAATGGATGATGCAACTTAATGGACCTTAGGCCCTCGTTCTGACACAGTAACACACCTGGCTATTGTTACTCATCTTTGACAATTCCACCACTTGTGCAAGAAGAAATTGGTTAGGAAGAAAGATTTACATAAAAGAAAGGTGAAAGAGAATTATGCAATCTCCATTTTTGTTTTCTTCTCACCTAGTGGAGTTCTGTGGCAAGCTAGCAGAAACAGCAGGACCTGCTTCAGTTATGTTCTGCCAGAATTTGCCAGCGTGCTGTAAGGACCAGCAGTGGTTCTGATTGGTTGGAGCCCATGCCATCTGAGATGTTAAACATGCCTGGGTGTATTCTGAAAATCATATTCAATATTGCACAATAATTTTATATATGGAAAATTTTAAAAGGGGATTTCTTTTGCAATTCAATCTATAGGAAGCGACGTTTGGCAAATTCTTTGGTTGGTGACATAGGAAAACGCAAAAGATAGAATGGGAGGGGAGAGACCACTGGGGACCAAACCAGAATTTGGGGTAGCGGTAGTAAGAATTTTTCACCTCTCTGATGGGCACATGGATGAAATAAATTTGAGAAACACTCAACTACTAAAAATATAGGTGATAGAGGTGATTCTGGCTATGTACCAGTTGGGGTAATGCATGAAGAAAACCCCTATTATAGCTTCCCCTCTGTATGTTGGCTGGAGAGCATGCGTTGTCAGACATCAAGATTGAAATCACTCAGCCCTGTGGTCATTGGAGGTGCCAATGGCCTTCCTGTGTCTCTCTGGGGTCCAGAGTATTCTTCCAGCACACCCTTGTTTGTTCTTGTCATTCTGTGCCTTTGGGCTTCTGTGCTGGGAAAGGACTTTCTGAAGCAGAGGTCCACGGGGGGACAGTGTGTAGAAGTTGAGAGCAGGGTTTCAGGATCAGGAAGACCTACTTCCAGTCCCTCGGCTGCCACTGACTGGCCATGTGAATTAAGGCAAGTGACTTTATCTCTCCAGCCCCAGGTTTCCTCTTTGGTGGACGGTGTTAGATTGGATGGTGTTGGAACCTCTCTCAGAGGAGAGACGAGGATTACATGAGATGCTCTCCTGAAGTGTTCCCCACGGTGCCTGGCCCAGAGTACGAGCTCTGCTGCTAAGTGGCAGCTGGTACTGCTGACCCACAGGGGTGGGAGAGGGATACTGGGAGTTTGATTTCATGCTAGAAAGAGAAGGCAGAAATGTCAGGAAGGCTCAGGGAGTCCCTGTTTGGGAACCTGAAAAGGGTGATGACCAGGAATAAAGACCATAAGAAAACTGTAAGACTTCTGAATCTTTGAAGTTTTCCCAGTCCTCAGTATACCTCTAGTTCTAGTGAAGAAGAAAATCTTTTTCCTGGTTTTCAAGAATGTCAAAGGTAGCTGGAAAGACAAGTCTGTCCTCTGTCCTAGGCCAAAGTTGGGAGTAGAGAAACTCTCAGGAAACAGAGTAGACAAAAAAACAAAAAAGGCTTGTATCCTGGGGCCCGCAGGAAGGCAGAAGAAGTAGCTGACAACAAGACAAGGCTCAAAATATGGCCCTGGGGACCCAGCCAGCTGCAAGCCTGCGGTGCTTCCTGACATAGTGGCTCCTGGAAGCCAGTTTACCCAGGAACACTCCCTACCTGTGCTGGGTCTAAGTTTGTGGCTTACTACAAATAAATATTTACGTAATGAACATATAAGTGAATGGGCAAGCTCGCTTAGCCAATAGTTTCTGTTATTTAACTGCTCTCCAGCCCACCAAAGGCATCAGGTGTGCATTATCTGATCAACACAGAGAGCAGCAGAGCTGGGCCGTTGAAGAGGCTACACAGCTGTGGTTTCTGCCAGGGCAACATCCCTTCTTCCAGCAAAGAATCTATCTTTTCCTTTTGGGGAATCACCCCTCCCCTATTCTTGATTTGGGTTCCATCCTTTAAGACTCAGTTCTAGCAGGAGGTGACTTCTGGTAAGTTCTTAAATCCCAATGCCAGGGGTGGTCACGTGACACAAGCTAACCAATCAGAACCAAGCCAGTATGTTCAAGGAGGGGCACATGATACAATCCAAGACGATGAGATGCAACTCCTGGTACCTGGCACATTGGGACACAGGGGCTCTCTTCCTAGAGGGCTTTAAGTTTGTCTGCTTGCAACTCTTGGAGTTTTGCCTTCCCTCCAGGAGAGCCTGAGTGAGGATGGAGGCCATCAGAATAAAGTGGAGACAAGAGAGGGAGAGAGAAATGCCTGATGACACCATTTGAGCACCTGTCTCTGATTGTGTGGATCCGGCCCTGCACTTTTCCATTGCCGGGGCTGGTAATTTCTCTTTTTTGCTTAAGTTGGTTTGAGATGGGTTTTCTTTCACAGAAATACAGCAGGAAACTGAGGGGGTACCTTCTGTTTTCACCAGTGGAGTAGAAAAGCAACATCGTCCTTTTCCTTTAGACCTGCATTATAGACTTCTCTTAACTTTTTAAGAGTTAATCTCTTCGTGCTGACCCTTGGTTTTCCCAACTCATGTCTTGACTCAAGCTCTTGAAGCTAGTCTGAAATTAATTCCACATCTTGTAAAATAAGGGGAAACAGAAGTTGGTGAGAGAGTATTTTACGAGATAGTTTTTTTTTTTTTTTTGGTCAAACGTCTACCAGTGTGTCCTCTGCCAAGGCTGGTTCAGAGCCAGAGATTTAAGCCCTGGAGGAAGTGCTGCCTTCTTCACGGCATCTTTTTTTTTTTAATTAATTAATTAATTAATTTTTGGCTGCATTGGGTCTTCGTTGCTGTGTGCGGGCTTTCTCTAGTTGCAGTGAGCGGGGGCTACTCTTCGTTGCGGTGCGCGGGCTTCTCATTGCAGTGGCTTCTCTCATTGCGGAGCACAGGCTCTAGGCACACAGGCTTCAGTAGCTGTGGCTCGTGGGCTCAGTAGTTGTGGCTCGCGGACTCTAGAGCACAGGCTCAGTAGTTGTGGTGCACGGGCTTAGTTGCTCCACGGCATGTGGGATCTTCCCGACCCGTGTCCCCTGCATTGGCAGGCGGACTCCCAACCACTGCGCCACCAGGGAAGTCCCTCACTGCATCCTGACAAAGAGTAACTAATAGCTTTAAGACAGTAAGTAAAAAGATGGAAAAGAAAAAAAAAAAACATCTGGACAATGGAAATGATGATTCAATTACTTTTCAGGTTCTAAGGGTGTGGTTTGGGGTTTAGTAGGTATTAAATGTGTTTTGCATCTGAGCCTCCATGTGTGTCTCTGGTAAGAGAAAATGTCTCTTAATTGAACCTGAGAGGCAAATACAAACTGTCTTTAGTTTTACATGGTTTGACAAACGTGCTTTTCTAAACTGTGGGTCAGGTGAGATGTGGTTCTTTCTTGTCTACGTGGACACCCTGTTCTCCCCTCTTCGGCATGTCCAAAATGTTCCCCACTGTGTGTGTGACTTTGGGATGGCCCCCAGTGTGCTTTTTGGACTGGATCAGTGATTCCAACTTAAAGAAAAGAAAAAAGCAGTGGGGGGCTTGGTTTGACATGGCTTGTACAGAAGCCCACCAAACTGGAGCTGCTTGGGCTGAGGTGAGAGTGCGGGGCTGGGAGCCCGCCTTGTTTGGCCTCCTGCGGTGCCTCCCCAAGCCTCTAGGACTCTGAGGGGCCTTGTGGAGTGCCCACATGTTCACCAAGGGCCTAGCCCCCTGCACACATTGCAGCTCTCTCATTCTAAGTGTCCCCTCTGCCATGAAACCTTTCTAGTACCCCGGCCCACACAGATTTCTTCTTTTTCTGTGGCACTTTCACATTTGTGAGTACATCACACACTCTGGCCTATGTTTTTAAACTGACCTCGGTGTGGAGATTTGTCTTCCTTTGAAGCTGACATGTCCATGTCTTTCTTTTGGGAAGTGACTCAAAACTCACTTGGGAAGCCGAATGTAACCAAAAGAACTCCAGGAAATGGGGACACAAGCTTTGTTCACAGACTGTGGAAGTCTGGCCTCATCACACCAGGGCAGAGCACGGCCAGTGCAGACCTAAGGCCCCCACATCGGTCATCCTTCTCCCAGACCTTCTCACCCTAGTGCACACATTGGCCAGGCTGTGGTAGTTGGAAGGTCCTGGAAGATACCTGTGTGAGCTGGGTCGTGGCCTCGCCTTTCAGTATCACTGGGCCAACCAGTGATGACGGCATCCCCAGGAGGAAAAAAAGGCTGGGCCTATCACTAGTACCCCACCTGCCTTAGTCATTTCCTTACCACTGCTTTCCTAAATAGAGGGCTTTACAATTGTCATCCTCACTCTGGGGTTCTGTGTAAACTTCACTGGGCTTACAAAACAAACTTCACGCAATGTGATTTCATTCAACACGGCATTGTCTAACGTGGGGCCTGACCTAGGACTGTGTAGGAAGGTTTTCTGAGGCTCATAGAGACATTGTGGTTGGAGCGTCACCTAGTGGCGGCAAAGAGTAGTGCTGGTCAGGAATGAATATAAGGAATATTTCCAAAGGGTGGATAGTAAGATAAAGAGCATTCAGGGGTCTTTGGTCTCCACAATTTCATTGAAAATATGCTTTAAAGCAAAATTATCCTGAACATAAGTTTTAGTCTTTTAAAAATGATTCCAAAGACAAGTCTGTGTCACCATAATGAATACTAGCTATTGTTATAGAGTTCTCTAAATGTAGGAGATTGGGAAAAATCTATAAGTTTTCCATCCCATTTAAGTTTCTATTTTTTTTAAAATTGGTACATCCACATTCTCTGGGTTTCCCATGCATGTTTTAGCTGTAGGAAGATTTCCCTGAACCTGGAGATTTGGGACCCATGGAATGGGTACCACGCAGTATTACTTCAAAGGGTCTGCATTTGCTCACCCAACCTCACCAAACCTCTCAGCCCCAAGAGTGTCCAGCCTTACGTCTCATCCAGCTGTGGGTCTAGATGTGGTCAATCCAGGTTGCATCTCAGCCCCTGAACGAATTTGGTAAGAATTTCTCTCTCTTTCACTGTCTTTGTTTTGTTTTGTAATTTATTTTTATAATGGGGTTTAGCTGATTTCCAATGCTTTACACCCACTTGATTCACTTACAGAGAGATATCAATAAATACTTTTTAAGATTAAAAAAGAAAGTTGGTACATCCAGAAATAATATACCATGTAACCATTAAAGAGAAATAGGTTTATATATAGAACTGGCTAAGAGATATTAAAAGAAGGATGTAGGATGTAGAAAGTATCAAGAGAATGCTACAATTTATATGAGAAACACATTAGAAAAAATTATGTAAATTTGGTCTGAACAAAACTTTTGTTAGTATAGTGAGAGACTGAATTATTCAGCTCCAAAGAACAAGGGACATTTGCTGCTTCGAGCCACAAGGTGTTCTCAGGTGACTTAGAACCTAACTAGTGCCTGAGGATCAATCCTTGTGATGTGTAGTGGTCCTACAGCGGCACCCCACTAAAACCATTAAGTAAATACTGCTCTTCCAGGGACACACAATATAAGGACTGATCATTTAGTGCTGTAAGCGCCCATGGCGTTTTTAAACTGTCACAGGGAGAAACTGAGACATTAGAAGAGTCTAACTGGCCCAAGGGTAACTCCCTGGGGAGCTAGACTCAGAAGCAGCTCATATCCGCTCCACCACACTGTCCTCAGAAAGCTGTTCAGATCACATCTCATATCCGAATTAGACTACTGAATTGATAATGGGAAATTGTGCCTCAAAGGCCAACAGACAGCCAACTCTGGGGATACCAGCTGGTTTTATGTATGCTTTCAAGTACTTAATTGAGAATTGAAAGAAATCCTGCCCTGAAATGGCCAAGATGGGGTTTTGGCCCTCCAAAACTGAATTTTGTGCACACAGAGAAAGCCAGCAGAAAGCAATTTCTTATCATGTCAGTCAGTCTCCTGGATTCCCTTCCTGCAGGGTCTGCTGGAAGCAAGAGTGGTAAGAATTTTTCTCTTTTCTAAAATTAGATTAGCCAGAGAAAATATTTGCAGAGCTAGCTCCTTGGGCCCTTTGAGTTGGAGTCTTCTAAATTGTTAAAATTTTAGAGAGCGCTCATCTTAAAATACTTTACCTGTTTTAATTGGTATGCAGAAGCCCCCAAAGGCTTCAAAATTCCAAAATAGCCTCATTGAAAGATTTGTTGTAGAATGCTAATGAAAGATTAATGATATAAAAGGTACCTAAAACAGACAAAGTTTAAGGATGACATAACTCCTGCTTCCCTCTGTCCTCCTTTATTTGAGTACTCATCCTAGTAATCCTCTGTCTGGGTTGCCTTTCTACTCCGAAGAGACTATTAAATGGTTACTTTAGAAATGGGACCACCTGAGGCTGTAGGCGAGAGGCTGTAGGTGAAACTATTCAGATCAAAGGCCAAACTGAGGGCCATAATTAAAGAATTTCTTAAACCCAGGGAGCATCCTCAAAAGTTTTTGTAAATGGATTACCAAGATGAGGGGCCACCAGTCTGACTAAACTCCTAAATTTAGCTGATATTCAGAGCCTGATGATAGAAAAAAAAAAATTTTTTTTTGACCTCCTCTGAGCTAAAATGAGGGAAAGAAAAGCATTCCAACGTAGGTGAATTGGTATGTCATTCCTTTGATAACATTAAGGGGGTCACCCAATTCTTTGAGGAATTAAAAACAGCTATCCTTGCTTTACAAATCTAGTCTTTACAGGACTAGAAATGTGAATCGAGAAACAATCCACAGCCTACCAATCCTTTTACCACTCCCCAAACCTCCCCTACTTATTTTAAAAGGCCTTTAAGTATTAAGAAAGGTCAATAGAGTCATCATCATTTAAGTGTAATACTTGTACCTAGGTTTACTAGAAATCAAATAAGATCTTATTACTCCTGTTATTAAAATTTGTCAGCAAGAAATATAACTTGATGAGATGAAACTTTTAAGTAAATTAAATGTCAATGAGATAAGAGTTTTTAGGTGAACTCTTTAGGAATAATTATGTTTTAGGACTGTCTACTTAAAATATTTTCTCTAGATTTTTGGTAACTTGAAACTGCTAAATGAAGTTAAATGATGGGAATTCATTGAATATTCAGATCATTTCCAAATAAGATACTGGAAAATTAATTGCTAAACAAGTCTAAGTTTACCTACTTTTGTCTTATTAGAGAAAAACTGAGATGTTTGGGTTCCTTGGACATGTCTTATACCCCACTGAGGAAAGAAATTAGGTTATAGAAATGTTATAAGTTTGCCAACCAGAATGTGCTGATAAGACAAACAGTTCATAATTGCTTACTTAGTTTTTGCTAGAAACTAAGGTCTTTTAAGGTTAAGAATTCTAATTAAAATATGCAATTAAAACTACTAAAAATTAGTAAGTAAAATATCTTTGTATCCAAGGAAAAAGAAGGTGTAAGGAATGGAAATGTTTTTTTGTTAAGGGGAAAAGAAAGTAATTTTGTCCTAAAGCTGGTTATTTCTAAATGGGGAAGAAAATAAGGGACAAATTAATATGGATATAGGAAGTTGTAGGAGGTTTGTGAGAAATAAAAGAATCTTTAGAAAGGAATACTATGTGTAGTCAGGGCTAAGGTTAGAATAAATTAAAGTAAGTAAATTTTAATGTTAATGTGGTACAAAACCTGACTTTGGTTTTCTCTCTGTTAAGAGGACAAAGTTTTCTTAAAATATTGATCGACTTTTTTTTTGGGGGGGGGGAGGATTTTATTTATTAAAATTTTTATTGGAGTATAGTTGATTTACAATGTTGTGTTAGTTTCTGCTATACAGCAAAGTGAATCAGTTGTACATATACATATATCCACTCTTTTTTAGATTCTTTTCCCATATAGGCCATTACAGAGTATTGAGAAGAGTTCCCTGGGCTATACAGTAGGTCCTTATTAGTTATCTGTTTTATATATAGTAGTGTGTATATGTTAAACCCAATCTCCCAATTTATCCCCCCCCTTCCCCCCAGTAACCATAAGTTCTTTAACTGGTAATCTGTTACCATTTTCTTTTGAAATCTTTTATTGTCACTTTGATTAAGTGAATAAGTACTATTCTACAGTGACCCGTGATACTATTTGACCAGGTGTTTTGAAACCTTTTTGATATTTTGACAAAATTTCCAAATATCAAATTCTAATTGACGTTCTTTTGACCTCTAGCTAATTTTGGGATGCTTCAGAGAGGACCCCTGAAGCATCTCAGAGAGAGGAATAATAAACTAATTAGGCTTATTTGCTATGTTAAATTACATAGAAAGCATTGTCAAATGAGTGGCGATAGGGCTTCCCTGGTGGCGCAGTGGTTGAGCGTCCACCTGCCGATGCAAGGGACACGGGTTCGTGCCCCGGTCTGGGAAGATCCCACGTGCTGCAGAGCGGCTAGACCCGTGAGCCATGGCCGCTGAGCCTGCGCGTCCGGAGCCTGTGCTCCACAACGGGAGAGGCCACAACGGTGAGAGGCCCGCGTACCGCAAAAATAAAAAAATAATTAAAAAAAAAAAATGAGTGGCGATAAACCTTCTTAGGTAATATTGTATGGGTAAATATTAAAAAGATATTCTAGAAATTATATGGAATTTCTAAAAATCTGATATGTCCTGGTAAAATGTTATCAGTTATAATTCTAGTTATTATCTTTTTTTTAACATCTTTACTGGAGTATAATTGCTTTACAATGTTGTGTTAGTTTCTGCTATATAACAAAGTGAATCAGCTATATGTATACATATATCAAAAATATGGAATGCTTCATGAATTTGCGTGTCATCCTTGCACAGGGGCCATGCTAATCTTCTCTGTATCGTTCCAATTTTAGTATATATGCTGCTGAAGCAAGCACTCTAGTTATTATCTTAAATGTTGTATTCATAGCATTAATCAAGTTTCTTTGTTAATTGCATTGTAATCAGATCTTTAACTGTGCCTTTTAAAGTGTTTTGTCATTTATGGACCATTATTGTTTTATTTTGATGCTTTTGCAAAAAATGCTTCATCTTCAAGAAGAGTCAGAGAAATGACTTTTTGACAAGTACAGGTTTCTGATAACTTTCAGATCATACTGCTGAACTGGGTAAGAAATTAAAGAATTCTAATGGAAAACCTGATAGCTTCACAAAACTGTTAACAGAAGATTAAGATCAAGGATTAGTCACGTAGGACTGAGTGAACTGATGAATATGGTATAATTTTTGGGTTTTGTCTGAAATATTACTGGTTTTAATCTGTGTTTTCCAGATATAAAGAAACCTTTCTCCTCAAGCTAATTATGACTTACAGCAGTTTGGTAAATTATACCTTTGTAAGTAGAATTGAAACATTTATCTTTTCTCTCTACCTGATTCCTCCAGAAATTGGAAACTCTTATGTTCCCAGCAGGCTTGTCATCAGGTGACTAAGAAAGGCTGCCTCCTGGCAGGTGCAGGAATCTCGATATTTTGGGGAACTCAAGAGAGGAATCCACCCAGATCTATAGATATCACAAGCAGAATCTGATGGCAAACCAGATTGGTGTGGTTTTCCTGGACTTGAGAGGCCTTTTAAAAGTTCAGTTTGAGATTTCTTGTAAAAAGTTCCAGCAGAGCCAACTTAAAAGAGCCTGTATGATCAATTACATTTATGTAAATGATCAGGCCAACTTTATTGAAACCAGACTTATTTTGCAAATAAGTCAGTCTTAATTTGGCTATATTTGGTAGAAATTAGGGCAATTTTAGAGGGGGAGAATTATAGTTCAGTGGACATTAAGTAGTAGTGTTACTGTTTTTGAGGGTTTTTTGCTGTGTGTGTTTATTGCCTAAGACTCACTGCTCAGATGGCTCCTTGTTGCTCTGTTACATTATTATAAAGTTTGTTCCTGAAGCTTAGCACAGTAATTCATCTTTGGATGAAGATCAGATGCCCCATGACCTGCAACCAGGAGATTATGCATTGTCGCAGCTTTTTCAGTATGCCACTCTTTCTCCCTAACTGCAGGATACAGTTCACTTTTAAAGGGGTTAAGGTGACAGCCTTCTAAGGGTCTGAAGATGCAAGGAAAGGGCTAGATGGCAAACAGGTACACTTAATTTCCAATTATAAAATATTCCTGGTGTGAAATTTTAAAGTGATGGAGTTGGTAAGGCGAGGCTATGGTGAGGAATGTGAGGAAAGTTTTCTGGTACAGCAGCACTTGCCTAGGAGAGATAACAACTGAAGATGTGTTTCTTACAGCTGGCTCTGACCAGCTGAAGCTGATAAAGGACCATGAAATTGGAGAGACCCTGGCACACCAGGCTCTCAATGGTCCTAACTGAAGACACTTCCTAAACAGTAAGCAGTGAGGTTTGGTTTAGCCAACTGTGTTTATTTCTTTTATTGAAGTATAGTTGATTTACAATGTTGTGTTAATTACTGCTGTATGGCAAAGTGATTCAGTTATACATATATATATATATATATATACATTCTTTTTTATATATATATTCTTTTATATTATGGTTTATCATAGGATATTGAACATAGTTCTCTGTGCTCTACAGTAGGACCTTGTTGTTTATCCATTCTATATATAAAAGCTCACATCTGCTCACCCCAACCTCCCACTCCATCTTGCCCCCAACCCTGTCCCCTTTGGCAACCACCAGTCTGTTCTCTATGTCCGTGATTCTGTTTCTGTTTCATACATAGGTTCATTTGTGTCATATTTTATATAGATTCCACATATAAGTGCTATCATGGTATTTGTCTTTCTCTGTCTGACTTACTTCATTTAGTATGATACTCTCTAGTTGCATCCGTGTTGCTACAAATGGCATTATTTCATTCTCTTTTATGGCTGAGTAATACTCCATTGTATATATGTGCCACATCTTTATCCATTCATCTGTCACTGAACATTTAGGTTGTTTCCATGTCTTTAGCCAACTGTGTTTAGACCTGTGGATCCATTCTGTCCTCTCCAGAGAGATCCAGAGTACTGGAACTCAATCCTTAGTTAGCAATAACCACATGAAACCTGCTTCTGGCTAGCACTTTAAAAACTCTTTTTCCCTCTCAGTGAACTTCTACTTCATCACTAGCTTGTGTTCCTTCATCTAGCAAGTCAGTAGACTTAGCTTTTTCTTTTTACCTATTCATCTATCCATTCCTTCATCCATTGTCCATCCATCTCTTCACTTATTATTTATTAGCTCTGGTGGTCTTTGTTTTATTTGTTGACAGGCATAAATAAATTAGTATATGTAAAGCACTGATAAGTGATAGCTACTATTATCTTCTTCACTCACTGGTATCTTGCGTATATATTATAAGAACATGTCCCTGAAATATTTTAATTCTGTCTCTATTGGAAGCATACATGAATGAGTCATTGAGTTCAGCTGATAGAACGTTTCTAACCCAAGTTTGTAAGTGACGGTATGGTGTTCAGGAAAGCCTCATTTGGCATCTAGAAAGATGGCTGGGAAGATTTTAAGCCTCTTCAGTGGGAAAGAGGCTGACATATTCAGGTCTAAGTTCAGGGTCAGACACTGACGTTTGAAAGACTCTTCATTGTGATTCTAACTTAGGGACTTTTGAAAATTATAACTGAACTCTTTAAGAAAACAGGGTTAAAAGGTAGTTTGTTGGTATATGAGCATCTGTAAGGCCTGTTTCCAAAGCTCAGCATGTGCCCACACGTGCCCACAGGTACACAGCCTTGGCCTTGCCCTGTAAACTCCCAGCACAGCACACAAGTGTGGGCCCTTGTTACAAAGGAAATGGCTCTATTTCTCAGAGCAAAGAGATATTGAGGACACTTCCCAGTAAGTGGTACAGAACAAGGCCCTGTTGTTTCCTAGACCTGCTGTTCTGTGTAACGGGAAGCTCCGGGTCCTGTCCCTGCCCACCCGGTCCGTTACTGCTGCAGTGGAAGCAGCCAGTCCAGGCTCTCCTGGTGAAGGCCAGCCCAGAGCCGACACCACCCTCCTTTCCTACTTGCCTGGGCTGTTGTGGCACATGTTTGAACTGGCCAATGAGGAAAGGTCGTGGGCAATCTTGAATCAGCTGCGAAGTGCTGCAGAAACTTTAAGCACAGAAATGGACGGGGACCCTGAGGTCAAGACTCTAGATTCCACTGCCCTGCAGTCAGAGCACCTGCTTCTGCAGGTCAGGTCAAAGACCACTGGGGACTGCATGACAAAGATGGTAGTAGGGTCACTCAGATAGAGCCAGCAGTCCAGGCCATCACAAGCTGGGAACCAGCTCTGCTTCACGTGTGAGTTACTCCTCTTCTCATTGTCCTTTTAGTTGAAGTGAATTATTCACTTGGAATCTCTACTTTTGCCAGTTCTCCAACTGGCATCTCTTGGAATCTCTACTTTTGCCAGTTCTCCAACTGGCATGGCTGCGGCTCCTTTCCCCAAACCAACACTGAAGGACCTGTAGAAGCAGGAAGGAAACATGGATTCTAAACATTAGCAACAAACCACCCTCCCGCATTGTGCTTCTCCCTAAGGTTAATGGCTTGAGCTCTCATAGTACTGTCAAGAGAATGTCCTTTCCTCCCCTCGAAGTTCTCCGTCTTGCAATGAGTCCAAGGAACCCCAAAGCCCACTTGGTTCAGTTGATTTCCACTGAGCCCCATCAGTGCTGATCTGGGGCCCTGTGGGTCATGCCAGAAGTTGAACCCAGGCCCTGCTTTGTGCTGCGTGGTTAAGGCTCAGGGATACAAACTGTCCTGCCTGCGGCCCGTGACCGGTCCAGCAGTGGCTGTTAGTGATGCGCGGGTGGGGGAGAAGGTCCTCCTCCCCAGCCTTTTACTGATGTCACAGCTTTTTGTCAACATCTCTTTGGCGTACACACACACATTCACACACACAGCCATTACCCCCAAGGCACCCCCGTAGCCAGGAAGACTGGCTCTAACCCCGACACACAGGCCCTCCCCGAGAAGGCCCTGTCCTGGAGCCTGGTCCAGTCCAGACTCCATTGTCCCTCACGGGCTTGTCTGCTGGCCTCCTAGGCAGCTGCTCTGACCCACTGATGTGTTCAAATAACAATGAACCTCAGAAGGGAAGGGGTCAGGGGCTCGATCTGTACACCTTCCACATAACCAGATCTGGATGAATGCTGATGGCAGCCTCTGTGACCCCCTCCGCCATGTCCTGTTTCACACTTCTTTACCAGGAGGTAAAGGCCTGGAGACATCTGCTCTGGAACAAAGATCTGTTTCAAGGGCTCACTGAGACATTCAAATGATCATTCCTTTTGTTAATTTTTCTTCACCAAACAATCCATTGCATGCATTGTCATTTTATATGTGTCTGTGGTCATTTTCAGACTTACTTTGTAGGAACAGAACAATTTTTCCAAAGAAAATTTAAAGAGGATCACAGTATTAAAAACACCAAAGTAGTTCTGTTCTGGCTGAAGCAGGGGGGTGACGCTGAGGGCTCTGCGCTCTGCTCTCTCGCCCTCCTGCTTTCCCCCTGCAAACCCCCTGTGCTCTGAGGACACCAGCTGAACAGTATTCACATCAAGCTTAGGATCTAGAATGAGAAACCCTGAGTGTGCGGCCATCAGTCAGGGCTCCTGGCTGTAAGCAGAAAAGGAGTTTATTACAAAAACAGTGAGTAGGTTGCCACCCCCCTGGGAGGGACAGAGGACAGGTTTGCAGGGAGCAGCCCCACATAACAACACCGTGAAGACAGTGCTGTGACTGGGCACAGGGACCACGGTTCACCCCACTGCCACCACTGAGCCTGCACACAGGGCCCTGCTGCTGGAGCTGCGGCCATGGGGCCCCTGGAGGGTCCATCTACCTAGGATGGAGCCTGCAAAGTCCTTGCTTCTTCACTCTTCCAGCTTCTGAGTCATGGTCTGGGGCGAGAGTGTCCTGTTGGAGGACGTTGTACCACGTGCCTGCACTTTAGCTTTGAGGAAGACTGAGAAAGTGGGTATTTGGCATTTTCAGCCTCTATTAATGCGAGATGGATCTATTTTAGGAGGTTGGAAATTCTCCAAAAGGAGAAGGAGGTTCAGATGCTGGGGGAGAAGAGGGATGACATATGTCCACTGCAGTAGCTCTGGCAAGTTGCTTTACTTCTGAGCATCATTCCTCTAGGAAAGACAATGGCCCTTCTAGGTCATCCATCCATCCATCAGCAAATGTTTCTTGAGAGCTGTTTATTTTTCTATTGTTTCATAACAAAGTACCCCAAAGCTCACTGGCTGAAACAACCATTTTAATATATCTCATGATTTTGTGAGTTGGGAATTTAGGAAGGGCTTAGATTATCTGAGAGATTCTTTGCTCCATGTGGAGTCAATCGGGGTCCTTTGGGACATTCACAGGGTAGCCAGTCAGACCTGGAGCCTTCAAAATAGCTTCATCCATTTGTCTGCCTCTTTGGGATGGATGGCTGTGAGGCTGGGCTCAGCTGGCCTCATCTCCCTCCCCACGTGGACTCTCTGCATGGACTCCCCAGCAAGAGAGCTGGACTTCTTACGTGAATGCTCAGGGCTCCAAGAAACCAAGTCCTCCTTAAGAACCTGGAGCTGTCATAATGTCACTTACACTGTATTCAATTGGTCAAAGCAGTCTCAGGCTAGCCCAGATTCAAAAGGAGGAGAAATAGACTCTGTTTTTTTTTTTAATTTTTATTTTTTTAAAATCTATTTATTTTTTGCGGTACGTCGGCCTCTTACTGTTGTGGCCTCTCCCGTTGCGGAGCACAGGCTCCGGACGCGCAGGCTCAGCGGCCATGGCCCTCGGGCCCAGCCGCTCCGCGGCATGTGGGATCTTCCCGGACCGGGGCACGGACCCGTGTCCCCTGCATCGGCAGGCGGACTCTCAACCACTGCGCCACCAGGGAAGCCCTAGACTCTGTCTCTTGATCGGAAGTGTCAAAGAATTTGCAGCCATCTTTAATCCACAATAAGAACCAACTATGGGGCAGGCATATATAGGAGCAGGGCATACAAAAATAAATAAGACGTGGTCCTGCCTTCAAGATGCTCAGTCATAGAAGGTTACATGAAAAGCAAACAAATGAAAGCAGTAAATGAGATCAATGCGAGGATGCATTGTAGATTGCAAAACAACGCTAATATGAAGGATTAGCTCTAAAACCAGGATATAACAAACTCTTCTAATGCTCTCAAATATCAGAAATCATTTATTGACCAGTTTGCCAAGAATCAGGAACTCAGCTAAGAGTTTTCCTGGCATAACTGTCCCCAATTCTCAGGGCAACTCTACTGCTGCAACTTCTACACGGTAGAATCAATGCTTCTTGTTTAATTACACAACATCTTTGGATCTTGCTTTATATCAGCACCCATCACTCTCTGCTCATGGAAGCTATTTAATAGATGCTTCTCAAGATAGCCACACAGGCTACTTAAGAAGAGATTTTCAGTTTACAGTCACCCACCCAGTTATTCCTTGAAGGCTTGGATTTCTCCCTCTCGTAATTATTGCTTTAATCTCCTGAGCCACGCAACAGCAAGTTTTCAGGCTACAAGGCTGAAAGAGTTGAAGACATATCTAATGGTACAAAATTTAATTTCCTACTGTGTAAAGAGAACTAGACAACAGACCACTTTGTGCAAATACAGTTTCTGCCTCAGAGAACACTCAGACAAGATTTTAAAACTGTACATTTACCTGATTGATAAAGTGACATGTAAAGATAGACAAAATTAGATTGTAGGAAATTTGAAAAGTAAAAACACAAAAGAAGTTACTCATAATCTCATCATCCAAAAATAGTACTAGTGGGCTTCCCTGGTGGCGCAGTGGTTACGAATCCGCCTGCCAGTGCAGGGGACACGGGTTCGAGCCCTGGTTCGGGAATATCCCACATGCCACGGAGCAACTAAGCCCGTGCGCCACAACTACTGAGCCTGTGTTCTAGAGCCCGTGAGCCACAACTACTGAAGCCTGCGCTTTAGAGCCCGTGAGCCACAACTACTGAAGCCCGCGTGCCTAGAGCCCGTGCTCCGCAACAAGAGAAGCCACCACAATGAGAAGCCCACGCACCTGAAGGAATAGTAGCCCCCGCTTGCCGCAGCTAGAGAAAAGCTCACACGCAGCAACAAAGACCCAATGCAACCAAAAATAAATAAATAGAATTTATTTTAAAAAAATTCTAAAAAAAATAGTACTGTTAACATTTTGATTGATTTCCTTCTGGGTATTTATTTATTTACTTATTCATTTTCACTTACTGAAAGTAACAAATTTCATTTTTTAAAGGGCAGTTTTAGGTTTACAGAAAAATTGAGCAGATAGTAAAAGTATTTCCCTTCTATCCTCCTTTCCTGTCCTCTTCCTAACATTCTGCATTAGTCGGCACAGTTGTTACCATTGATGAAGCAATTTTGAAACACTTATTAACTAAAGTCCATCATTTACACTAGGGTTCACTCCCTGTGCCGTGCGGTTCCATGGGTTTTGACCCATGCATAAGATCGTGCATCCACCGTGACTGAGTCACACCGATTAGTTTCCCCATTTTCTTTTGTATTGTCAGATCCAACCAGAATACACTTTAGCACGCAGCTGTTCTCTGTTTTTCACGTCAGAGCCTAACAAGCCTTCCTTTACCGTATTGCCTTCTGCCTCTGCACGCCGATAAACTCAAACACCATAGGAGGCACCAGCCTACAGGTAACCATTCCCCTGCATTAATACTGTGGACGGGTTCTTCCCTCATCATATGGGATCTCTAAAAATCGGTTCGTGGAAATAGCTTTCCACGATCTAGATAAATTCAAGGAAGAACAAACACAACAACAACAAAAAGGTTTAGGAAGAAACAGCGCTGTGTGGCGTCCCCCAGCACCTCCCAGACAAAAGGCTTCCGTCTGAGGCTCGTGCTGAGCGCCAGTTTCCTCGTGGCTGCCCGGAACCCGGAGCGGGGGATGGGCCTTCCCTGGAGGCCAGGGAAGAGGGGGTTGGCCGGCTCTCCGCTTCCTTGCTTCTCCGGGAGGGACTGCGCCTCAGCACCACTCCCCCTTCATTGCCATCCATCTGCGCCCCTCGGAGCCTTTAGATGTAAACCCGGCACTATTTTCTTTCGCCTTTAGGACTGGTTGGCTTCGGGGGGAGATGAGCAGTGGCGTTGGTGGAAGTGAACTCGGGCCGTGTGGGACGGCTGTAAGGGACATGCCCGTCGGATTACCCGACCAGGTCAAGCTGCTTTCCGGGAAACTTCAAACTGTGGAACGCTGTCCGGAAAGTTTTCACCGGAGGGCGAAAGCCTGGCAAGGTCCCTCTGCCAGCTGGCATGTAAAAGTGTGCGCCAGGATTAATGAGCATAATAGTACTTTGTTGTGGTGGTGGTGGTGGTGGAAGTGATATAACCCTGACGCTCTGCATCTGAAGACCCCGGAGCCCGTCCGCACGGCCTCCTTCACCGCTCACGTTAGCCCACAGCTCAGCGCCGCGTTCCTACAACGCGGTGGCAAGCGCGGAATCCCTGAAGTCCTCAGAGGTGGCGCCGCCGTCCGTGGTTCCTTGCGTCTGTCACGTGTTCCACAGCTGGTATGTGCCAGAACTGGACGCTGTCTCCGGGACAGCGCTTTCCTCATCCCTCACCCCCGCCCCGCACTTAAGAATGGGCCAGGCCCGCCCCTCACACCCGGGTGCATCCCATCCAGAGATGCCTGTGCAGGCTCCACCCGTGGGGCCCCTCCTGGCACCAAGAGTCCCCCTGAGAGGCCTTGTTTGTTTTCGCCGCCAGAGTCCAGTCTGTCCCCTGACCTCTGACCCAGAACTATTTGTTCCAACCATTCCCAGCCTGTTGCCCTGGCTCAAAACAAAGTGGATGAAAGGTCTTTCCTCAAGCCCTGCTTTCATGCTCAGGGGGTCAGTGAAAATGAGTGGTGTGGTCATGTGGTTGATGAATCATTTTGGCCTTGAAACGGACAGTAAAATACACTCTAGTTCAGGGCCTAGTAGGGCGTTGACAGCTGAGAGGCGGTAGAGTAAACGATAGGAGCACAGTCTTTGGGCCAGAGGGACCTGGGCTTGAGCCCGGCTTTGACTCCTCTGTGTTGTGTAATGTTAGGCAGACCTCTTAACCTCCCTGGGCCTCAGTTTCCTCATCTGTAAAACAGGGCTGATCATAGTGCATCTCTTATACAGCGTTTGTGAGGATCCCATGAAAACAACAACAAACCCCACCAAGGTAAAGCACTTAGCCTGCTGCCTGGCCTAAGTCAGCTCTCAAGACACTGTAGTTCTTTTTATTCAATCGCCAGGAAAATGCCGAAGAATCCACGTGTTGTGTCACTGGTGTCCCTAGCACTGTCAGCAAACACTTCCACGTTGCCAAAGGAGCAGCACCCTTCATCCAACACACCTTTGCTTTGTCTTTCAGGCCTCCTGCTTCCACAGATGCTCATGGGTTTAGGTCATTAACCTCTTAGGCCGGGAAAGTTTTCCTCATGATTGTGACATAAGTGAGTACAGCTCTGAAGAGCCAAAGAGGTTCTGGCAAAGACCTGCACAGGCCATGAGTTTCCTGTGAGTTTCCCACTACCAGCCACTTGGAAGCCGCTGAGGTTTGATTGCAGACTTCTCCTTCCCATAGCTGGCTGCAGTTTACTTTACCTCGGAGTCCGCCCTTGATCTCTTGCACGCTGACAGCCAGTTCTGTCTGGCTGGGGGATTGTGACAGCCTTCGTTTCCATGCGGGCAAAGTCTTTTGAAGAGGGGAAAAGCTCGTTAGTTAGCTGTCATCCTCAAACGTGGTTAAGTTATGAGTAATTCTAGGAGGGCCAGGGAGCTGGCAGCCCATTAGGTTGAGACTTTTATCTCCTTGTACAGAGAGAGTAGTGGGAGATTAACTGGGATATTGTATGTAAACGTTTTTGTCAGCTGTGGAGTTGCTTAGAAATCCAGCAAGGAGGGTGACCACGATATCACTTTCCCTACCTCTGGGAGGTCGGTAGAGACACTCCTGGAATATGCAATCTCGCTATACCTCCACACGTGTGCACACACACCACCCGCATTCTGTGGTGAGGAAGGGATGGCATGTGGCCTTAAGGGTTGCTTTGGATAAAGGGTGCATATTTCTGCTAGTGTTTTTTTTTTTCTTTTTCCAGTCAGGCCTGGCCGTGGCCGTTGCCTCAAAGCCAATGGCACCGACAGGACTTTTCGGTCTCCTCCATCAACTCCAGTCCGCTGCTCCGTCACTCAGCTTCCAGCAGGTGGCGCTGCTTCCCGCGTGGGCCTGGCCCGCCTGCCTTCGCTCCGAGGAAGCCAAAGAGATGCCGGGAAGTTGGGAAGTGGGTCCTCGCGCAGGTCGAGCTGCCGCCGTGGCAGACGCAAATGATGACACACCGGCTTGACGAGGGCCTTTGTCAGAAACCATGGGGATCTGGCGTTTCCGCACAACGGAAAACAAAGTGCTTCTGCCAGAGTTGACATTTGCTCACCATTGATTCCGGCGCATTTACAGGCAGAATGAGTTTGTGTGAGATTGCAGGACCTTGCCATGAGTCAGATTCACTTTCTGTAAATCAGAATCAACATTACATTTCCCCTCACTTTGGCCCATTACTTGAACTTTTAGGTCACCGTCTGTATTTGTATTAACTGAAGAAATTCGGGTATTTCATAAGAACTTTTTTTTTTTTTAAGGGCAAAACCAGCTTAGGGCAGATTGTAGTTTTGAGATTTTTGTTGCTCTTAGCTCCAAAAATAGGTTGGCTTTGTATATTATTTACATGTTCAGAAGTATGCCATGTACAAATTCAAGTGAAATTTGCAAAATATTTTCTGGCAGGAAGCCCAGGAGGGGTTGTTCAGGGGGACAATGGTGCCTGGACCAGGCATGGGAGCAAGACACGTAGGTGAGGAGACACAGGTGCAGAGCTTGTTTTCAACACCTAGGAGAAAATGTAGACAGCTGGAGTTGATCTGTTCTTAGGGTTATGGCCGAATTTTGATACTGGGGCAAAGAGACAAGATGGAGTTAAAAGTGGAGAGAAACAACAGACCTGGGAGGGTTCGAAAGGGTTTGAGCAGGTGAACAAGAAGGAGCCTGAATAATACCCTGGATTTACATCAGGTGAAGCACCTGAAGAGGTTTAACTTGGGAGGAGCTGGGGGCACGGGAAAGCTTTTCATCGGCAGGAGAGGGCTGGGAACAGCCGCTGGCCTGGACTTGAAGGTACATCAGGGAGCGTCCCTGGGCCTTGCAAAGGTGGTTCCCTTACCCGCCTCTCCAACAGGCTACTCCTGACTCTTCTCTGCCATATTTAGAGGGAGATACATCCCCAAGAAATTCCCTGTATCCTCGTTCCTAGTTTTAGCTAATCGTTCCCCCCAGGATTTTTTTCTATTGATATCCAATCCCCTTATTCACCTTGTGAAACCTCAAATCTCATTGTCTCCTAAAAGTTCTCCTACAGATATCTCTATGCCTGGTTGAATTTTTTGTGCTTTTCTTGGTATATACTATTATTATTATTTTGGGGCCTTTTATGTTTTTACTGAGAAAAAGGATCTTTGGAGACCAGAGAAGGTAGGAAACAGTCTGTGGCCTTTCTTGAGCTCCCTTTTCCTTCCAGACCTCTCGGGCGGGTGGGTGGGTGGGAGGCGGTGGTGTCTCCAGCTGCCCTGCTCACCTCTTGCTTTAGTAGGATTGGGTGGGAGCCGATGGGAGGGATATGAGTACACACACAGAGCACCTTTCAGACACAAGGATATGGACGTCTCAGGTGAGTGAGCAAGCAAAGAAATAACCCCAAATACTTGGAAAACCAAGTCCAGCAGAGTTTAGCTTTACCCAACTAAACTCACCCCCAAGCCCAGCCCTCAGGGCACACAGGAAGAGTGATGCTCCTATGGGTAATATATCTCATGAATGTATGCAACCTTAGGAGCAATTCTTGGCTTGTAACAGGAATTCTACCCTTTTCTTCTTCACTCAGAGAAACATATTGGGCTTGAAGAAAATGAAAGAATTCTCATTCTTTATGAGTGTGTTTGTACATATGTACTTTATGTGAGAGGGGAAAAATGCAGACTGACACTTGGCTAAGTAGTAGATTATGATTGACCCCAATGCATCAGGGCAGTAGAGAACAGTCAGGCCACACACACACACACACACCCACACACACACACACACACGGTGTCTATTCTACATCGTTTTGGAAATGGGGAAACTGAAACTCCTAGAGGGCTCAAATAAACCTCCCGAGACCATGGTATGTCAGAGGTGCAACTATGTCTTCCAATTCATGCCTTTAAACTTTTGTCTCTTATCCTTTGCAAGGTGGCTGGGACGACCAGGCGCTGGCCTAAGTGCCTAATTCCATTCTCAGAGGAGCTGAGGTCAGGTGCCCCCCTACAATTCGAGAAGGCTTGCCGAGCCCACGCCGCATTCCCCAGCGCTCAGGTGAGTGTTCTTTTCTGGGTGATGGCGCCTGATGCATCTGGCATTTGTGAAACGCATAGGCCGAGAGGCTGGTTGGACTCTTGCTCAATATTCTCAGGTTGACAGCATTGATTTTCCGTAATTTGAGAGGAGTGTGGCATGTCAGCCAGGCTTTTATCATGCACCTGTCTTCTCTTCCTGAGGATTGTTTGCATTGTGGAGATTTCCTGGTGATATTTTTAGTGTCCGATTCTCCATGGTTTCTCATTTCCAAGTAACTGTGGCCATGTTTTAGTGACTCGTACAGATGTTCCTGATAGAACTGATGACTGTTGACTGGGAAGCCCAGGGATTGTCCCACAGCTCACGTTATTGGTTTCAGCTGATTTTTCACAAGTTTTCAGATAGCTTACCTTCCAGAATTACAGATTTTCATTAGCTACCGTTCTTCATGCTGAATCAGAAAAAGGATATATTCTGGGGTAAAGCAAAGGTGATGGGTGCAGCGAGTACTGACACACCATTTTTTCAGTGGTCTCCTCTCCCTGCTGCTGCTTTCATGCCAGCTGTAGTTCCCCAAGCCCTGCATCTTTGGTCAAGACCGCGTGGGGAAATAGCTGAGTCACATGTTTCTGCTTCTCTATAATTACAACTTTTATCACCTCATCTGACATAGAAAGGGTGTTGGTTGGAAATGATATACACATTAGGAATAAGCTCTTTAGAAACAGCAAAAAAAAAAAAAAAAAAAAAGAGAGACAAAAACAAAAAAAGAGCTTTCATGGCATTCATAATGTGAAGGGTTTTTTTGAGTCTGGAGCTAAGGTTATGAAGAGACAGAGGAGTCATCATCCCTTCTTACCCCTACAATCATGGGAACAAAAACATCTAGATCCACAACACTATACATTTTCCATTCTCTCAACACATCTTGTAGTGATTTTGTTTCATCTCCTCAGCACATGTGCCTGGCTCACATACCATGGCAGCTACCCTCCCCGTCTCTTCTCCCACCTTCTTTGCTGTCCTCACTGTCACTCGAGACTATTCAAAATCACCTTCACTATGAAATCTTCTTGTCCCCCCAGTAGATACCCCTTTATACTATATTATTTTGCTCTTGAAACTTAAAAAGCAATGTTCTCAGGTCATTCTCCACATCCATCACATCTCCAACAGATTGGAAGTTCTTGCAGAGCGGAGGCAGTGTCTGCTAACTCCTTTTTATTCTTCTTGTGCTTCTTCGTTCCACAGGGTAGTCTTCCGTATGAGGAGCATCTGATCTCAAATCTCTCTCATTTCCAACTTAGACCAAAGTCAAGTGCCCTCCCAGCCAAGCTAAGAACAGAGCCCCCTTTCCAAGTGCACATGTGAACCGTCCCTCCGAATAGCCAGGGCCTGCAAACTAATTAGGTTTCCTCTCCTTCCTCTACCCAAATATGACCTTGCCGATACCATCTCGTATTAGATGACAGATGCGGGTGTTTTTATTGCATGGTTGCTATTTGCCACATGTTTCCTGGACAGGTTTCCAGGTAACCTTAATGGCTGTGCTTCTGGGGAAGGAGGAGGAGAAAATAACTCACCTCTTCAGTAAGTGGTTTTAAAAATATAACAGCATTTACAAGCTTTTAAAGAGCAGCTCTCTCTCTCCTTCCAGCCGCTCAGGCCTTGTTTGCTTTGTGATAGGAGCCCCCCGTAATGCTTGGCAACCTCTGACTAGGACAGGGGGCAGATTGAAAGACCAGAAGATTGATTTTTCTGTGGAGGGCTTTCCATGAGGGGCATGGGAGAGCGATCTCTTGGGGAAGCAGTGGTCAGTGAGGCTTACTTCTTCATTTGCTCTTCATTCGTGTGTGAGGCTGAACACACTCTTTGTCTCAACAAGCGAATCCCAAACCACAGAGGGGAGCAGTCTATCCTGGAGGTCCTGAGACGACCGGGACCTGAAGGGTAAGAGGCTGGGGCTGTCACAGCCTCTCCTCCCATTCGCATTTCCATCCAAAACTTGCAGGGGAAATATCCCCAAATTGCTTGGTGTTCTGCTTTGATGTGGCCACAGTGTGGCCACCCAGGCTTACTTTGGTGCAGCTGGATCCCGTGGATCAAACTAGGCCTGGCTGTCCAGTTTTGGAAACCGGGAGGCATTTTCCCCTCTGCCAGAGCTTGGGTTTACCTTCCCCAGAGCACTGAGCAAAAACCTCATGTTTACCAAATCCCAGCCTCATGATTTCTTCCTGTCAGGGCAGGAGGAGAAGAAGTAGGCACGTAATATCAAGTAGACCTTACAACTTCTGTCCCTTCATTTCTGCCCAGCATAAAGTTACAAGGGAAAGAGTAGGTAGAGGTGGGGTGTTGGGGGTCAGGGGATGGATCGGTTGTGTGAAAATGTAATTTTAAAATTCTCACTGCAAATCAAATCATTAGGTCTTCTGCATATAGTTTTATTTTTTCAAAACGATTCTTAAATTAAAATTTTAAATCTACACTATACTTTAAATGCTCTGGACAATGTACTGAGGTTTTTGGTTTGCTTTTTAAGAAATGCTGTTGTGAGTCCTCTGAAAGATGTACATTCTCCACCTGGTTTACTTTTTGTGCAGATTTATACATCAACATATCAAAGCTTTTTAAAAATCAAACACTCACACAATATTTTACAATATCCAATAGTTGCTAAATCAACCCCGAATCTTTTTTTTTTTTTTTTTTTGCGGTACGCGGGCCTCTCACTGTTGTGGCCTCTCCCGTTGCGGAGCACAGACTCCAGACGCGCAGGCTCAGTGGCCATGGCTCACGGGCCCAGCCGCTCCGCGGCATGTAGGATCTTCCCGGACCGGGGCATGAACCCGTGTCCCCTGCATTGGCAGGCGGACTCTCAATCACTGCGCCACCAGGGAAGCCCAACCCCGGCTCTTCTCTAGATTGTTTTCACCCTTTGGCGTTGCGTCGAGCAGAAAACCACTTAAGAACAGCATCTGCTGCCCATCCGAGTTCACTCTCATGGACATAGAGGTGGTGGGCTTTTCCACCTTGGTGTGCAGACTGGTTTTCAAGGTTTAGGGAGAGCTTGGTTACATAGCACCTCCTAGGTCTTAAAATAAAAAATATCATTTCTCCAAAGAAGGTATACAGATTGCCAACAGACACATGAAAGGATGCTCAACATCACTAATCATTAGAGAAATGCAAATCAAAACTACAGTGAGGTATCACTTCACACTGGTCAGAATGGCCATCATCAAAAAATCTACAAACAATAAATGCTGGAGAGGGTGTGGAGAAAAGGGTACCCTCTTGCACTGTTGGTGGGAATGCAAATTGATACAGCCACTATGGAGAACAGTATGGAGGTTCCTTAAAAAACTAAAAATAGAACTACCATACGACCCAGCAATCCCACTACTGGGTATATACCCTGAGAAAACCATAATTCAAAAAGAGTCATGTACCACAATGTTCACTGCAGCTCTATTTACAATAGCCAGGACATGGAAGCAACCTAAGTGTCCATCGACAGATGAATGGATAAAGAAGATGTGGCACATATATACAATGGAATGTTACTCAGCCATAGAAAGAAATAAAATTGAGTTATTTGTAGTGAGGTGGATGGACCTAGAGTCTGTCATACAGAGTGAAGTAAGTCAGAAAGAGAAAAACAAACACCGTATGTGAACACATATATATGGAATCTAAAAAAAAGTGGTTCTGAAGAACCTAGGGGCAGGACAGGAACAAAGACGCAGACATAAAGAATGGACTTGAGGACACAGGGAGGGGGAAGGGTAAGCTGGGACGAAGTGAGAGAGTGGCATGGACATATATACACTACCAGATGTAAAATAGATAGCTAGTGGGAAGCAGCTGCATAGCACAGGGAGATCAGCTCAGTGCTTTGTGACCACCTAGAGGGGTGGGATAGGGAAGGTGGGATGGTGATGCAAGAGGGAGGGGATATGCAGATATATGTATACGTATAGCTGATTCACTTTGTTATACAGCAGAAACTAATACAACATTGTAAAGCAATTATACTCCAATAAAGATATTAAAAAAAAAGTCAATCTCCATTTCATGTAGTGGGTCTTATGGGACCTAATTAAAATATGCACATAAGTCTTTCAGGAGACATGAGAGGTAAGAGTCATGCACTGTTTTACATATGTGAAGAGATAACCTTGTATATTGTGGTGTTCATCAACTCCATGAAAATAGATCGTGAACCACCACCAAAAATATCATTTGGCTTTGAAGACTGAATGTACTGGGTTTCTACAATTTCCTTAGGTTTTTGGGGTGGAAAGGTGGAACCAGAGGAGGTAAACAGTTCATATTAAGGCAGATTGAGGCTCAGCAAGTCCCAGATTTCCAGCAGGACTGAACTCCCTGAGTCACATCAACTTTGGGTGGAAATTCACTGCGGGGTGGGGGAAGCAAAAACCAATCTGTCAGACATGAGAAAGCAGGGCCTGATGATGGCTATAGGGTCCCTACAAATCAAAAATATTGAGATTCATTCTCCCTCAGCACACATAATTCAAAATAAAGACTACTCCAAGCCACAACATAAGTGTAAAAGAGTCTCCTATGGTAACTACCTGATTGATTAAAATATTTTTAAGCTTTACTTTCTCTCTCTGTTGCTGCACGTCCTTGGTCTGCCTGTTAGCTACCTTAGCACTCCTAGTGAGGTGGGGAAGGTCGGCTATGGGGACGGGCATTTGAGAGGAGGAAGGTGCGAGGCTGGGGACAGCTGGAGAGCAGTGTTCTTGTCCAGTCACAGGGCAAACAGAATAAAGAGACACACCCAGCATGAACTCTAGAGTGGGTGGGTTTCAAAATGTATACAACGGTTCCTTGTAGGTCCCAAGCACTGGGTACTTAGTGTATGATTTACACACATTTTCTGGCTGGAAGGCTGGAGGCAAACAGACAGCTCATTAGGAAAATAACTGAAGAGCTAAATATAATGGAGGAAGGAGGCAGCAGATCCCAGGCAGATGAGCACGGCTCACAGTCCTTCATGGGAGAGCAGAGGCCAGGCCAAACCAATGCGTCTGTCCCTCAAAGGTCAGTCATTCTAGGGCTTTGTCAGACTAGGAAGGGAAAGGAATGTTTTCAAAGGGACTTTTGTGGAACACACACAACTCTGGCCCCTGAGATTCAAATCAGGATCTGGAAACCTGTGTAGGCTTGTATGCAAAATGCTTAGAAACCAGCCAGGGCCCACCATCCTTTTTTTTTTCCCCCTTTTCTCTTTATGAGCATTAAGGTTTCCCTGTAGTTGGGGAAGAGATCACTAAAAAACAAGATACAAATAACCAAAACCTGAAGTTATTCCCTTATTTTTGTATAAAATCAAAGAATGCCACATAATATTTTTTGTTAGATGTTATTCAGAAAACTATATAGGAAATATATTTTAAAAATTCAAGACAGTATTATTTGTATCATAGATCATACTGCTTAGTGGGTAATGCAGTTATAATCATAAACCAAACCTATGAATATATCAGCAATAAACTTGTTAAAAATTGAAATATAACTTAAAGTAGATTCTCAATTGTTTTTGACCTCTAGTTTCTTTTGCTGGATCCTATCCTCCATGTACATTATCATTTCTTTCTTTTGCTTAGAATGGCCCATAATGCTTCTCAGTCCTTTTCCATCTTCAACGAGTACTATAAACATTAGGAACTCTCTCAAGAAAACGTGGGATTTGTGCCTATGTTTACAATTTTGCACCCCCCAGTGTCATTTAGTTTTCAATCAGCACACAGTTCTTGTTTGTCTTATTTACTTGGTTTTCCTAGATCTGCACCCTCAAGGGCTCTGGGCTCTTCAGATTTTGTGTTGTGAGGAGAAGCCCATGCCCCAAGGGTAGAAAGCTTAGCCCCCTTCCCTGGCTGGTGCCCCACTTTTTAGTCTGGGGCCTATGGGTTTTCTGAGATTCAGTTTTTGTAACTGTTTACAGAGTTGTTTTGGACATTGAACAAAATAATGACTATAAAAGCTCTACTCAAATGCAAATTATGTGTTATTATTAGTAAAGTTTTTATTTTATTCCAAGACAGAGGAACAGTGGTAGTCATTCATTTGGTATTTCTTTTATTCCTGTCACTTGTTTTACATGTTTTCCCCATCTATTTCTGTCCACTGTTCTCTTCAAATTTCGTCAGTTTAGAATGCTATTGTCATTATTGAGTCATGACGCTGAGTCAGCCATTGAGAATATGAATCAGCTGAAATTAAGGGAAGAAATATCTCAAGTCCAGTAGGACCTGACTATATGGAGTCAACTTCTGTTGAAGACAAAGAACCGTCTTGCGTTGTAAAATTCTAAGTAAAACTGTAAGTCAGAGTAATAAGCCAGAACTTCTAGGGCAAAGGACTAGGGAACTCAACAGACAATGAATAAAGAGTCAGAGGAATTTACGAATAGCTGCAGAGGGCAGTTTTGAACCTGCAGGCCTAGTACCCTATAATCACCCTTGAAGACAGGAATATTGTAATCTCAGCGAGCTGAATAAAGGAGGCTAACCAGTGAATCAAGCCTATAGTTACGCAATGGCTTGCCTTGCAGTTCTGAAAGCTTGCTGACAATAGGTTCTGTTTCTCTTCACCCTTTCATTGAAATTTCTTGACCCAGGAGGGTTGAACACCTGGTAGAAGCCCATGCCTAAATCAAATTCCGTAAACATTGGTCACTATCGTCCACCATGTTTCAATTGTGATTGATGTATTCATAAATCAACAATTCAAATTTGTCTGTGAAACCCTAGTGCAGAGAGTCTCAATCTTTGGTTTTAAGCCATAGCCCCTTTGGAAGTCTGGTAGGGCCTATGGACCACTTCTTAGAATGATGTTCTTAAAAGTATAAAACAGAATTCATAGGATACTAAGGAAACCAATTATACTGAAGAATCGTTATCAAACATATAAAAAATGAGTGATAAAGTAACATAGATGCTTCTTAATACATGAAATAAGATGTATTGGTGGGTTTAGTAAGTACTGTACCTTCAAAGCAGTGATGAATGTTAATGATATTTCAAGGTATTGACAACAATGGTTGGTGACAAAGTCACAGGTAACTATTATGCTTTGTTGCCTATCTTCATAATTGAAAGAAATACTAAATTTCAGTTACAGGTTAGTGAAAATAAATGAGTGAGTCTTTCTCCCATCCAAATATATAGATCCCCGGAACACCATCTAAGAGCCCCCTGGGTGTCTGTGGACCCAAGGTAAGCACTCCCACCAGGGTGGCTTCTTTGCTTCTGGTCCAAAGGACAGGCACATGGATTATGATGAACAGCATTACTTGTATCTTCTTGGTGTATCTACATATAAACCCAGCTTTCACAGCTTCGCTCCAAATGGCATTCTTCTGTTGAATGGCAAGAAATAAAGGTAACATTCATTTGGGAACTAGAGGCAATGTATACTTGTTTTGTGCTTTTGCTAAGGTGACCAGATATCCCCACAACAGCTGGTCAAGGTTTTAGAGTACGTGTCCAAATAAATTTTTAGAGTCATCTTGACTTTATGTGAGGGTTTCCAGGGCCCTTAGGGAAGCCAAGAAGGCTAGTAAAAAAGTGGGCTAACAGCAAGATAAAGGTAAGCTAAGGCCCACATTAAGATGTGACAGAGAACAGGAACAGAAAGAGGCAAGGAGTGTTTGGGCTCAGGCGTCAAAATAAGCCCAGGTGGGGCTGTTCTGTACAATTTCAGCCCCAGGTCCCAGGCCTGGGGCAGCTACACGGTGTGGGCCAAACAAGGTGTTTTTACTAATTTCACAGTGAACACTTTTTCAGTCACTCCCCCACATGAGTAGAAACAAAAACAAAACCTACTATTTTAGTTTGGGGGAGCTAGTTTTATTTTAGGGGCTTAAAGGAAGCAAAGAAGGTACTGATGTCCACAATGAAGCAATACTGATATAGAATGTATGCTTCAGGAAGCAAAAGGATTTAACAGATCTTAGAAGTAATATACTGTAACCTTTCAGTGACATAGGTTTTAATTTTGGCATCTTTTTTTTTTAGGAGATGTTGCTACAATGTTTTTCTTTTAGTGTGTACAACTTTTGCAGTAAATTGTATTGGTATCAGCCAAATTACATGTGTACATACATGTACACATACATGTATTATATGTGTATGTGTATGTAGATACATATAGTTTTGTTTTTGTATGTCTTATTGGCTAATACCTGGAGAAAGAAACATCCCTTTTAGAAAATAAAGGATAGTAAATCAAAGGGATGATACCTGTGTGCTCATGTTTACTTTACTCATTTGTTCCTGAGTCACACAGTATTTCCAAACAAATGTCTGAGGTTGCGGCACATCCTTTGATAAACGTTGAGTCAAAACTGGATGAGGAAACTGCTATGAATAGAAAAAAGGGAATTCAAGTTGTATGGTAGGTTTAGGAAATGTGGAAATGAGATCATATTCAGAGAACAAAAAATTTACTTCTGAAAATAACTGCGTTTCTGAATACCGTATCCTCTAACTGGGGGACAGTACTCTGGGTGATGGAGGAACTGCCAGTGTCTCTGGGAGATGGACTTGGTTGGCTGAAGGCAGAGGTCTGGGAGCAGCTGCTGCTCTTCTTGAGAAGTGGGAATGCCAAGGGGGCAAGGGGGCAGCTTTCCAGGTTGGCCTCGCGGCTGTCTGTGCCCTTTGTTCAGTGCATGTCTTTCATAGCAGTCTGAGTGTGCCCTGTGGCATTCTCAGACTTCCTTTTGGTTTCTATGTTTCTGAGAAGTGGCGTAGTCTCAGTTTGGTCCCAGCTCAGAAACTCTCCAGCCACGCTAATACCATTCTCTGCATGTGGGTGTGGTGACACTGGCCCTTGGAATTCTCTCATTTTCCATCCCCTTTCACAGAAGGATAATGGTTAAAGTCCCAGCCATGGTTCTATCCAGGGATGTGGTCTCAAAATTTAACTATAGGAAAAATATCACCATGAAGTTTCCCTAGAACTCATCTTTGCAGTGTCTTAAATGGAATTGTGAAACATTTGGGGTCCTTTGCTCCCAATAAAAATGTGTTCCCTGCTTTTCTTTCAAGAAGCCATTTCCTTCCTGGAATATTTTTAAAAAACACAGTGCACACTGTTCTGGGAGCTGCAGGAGGATTAAGAATGACCTTTAGCCGAGGAACCAGGCAGCACAACTACAGGAGAGTTTGACCTATTTTCTTTTTTATGTGTATAATATTGCACCTCTATGGAAAACACTGGCGAGGTTCTAAACCAGCCTCAAGCAGATGCTAAATATTCTCAGAGAGATGGCCTTGAATTGGTAGAGAAATTGTCTAAATACACACCAGGGTAAGCCCAGTTCCAATCTGTTACAGGCACGTCCCATTCAAAGGAGGGGTTGGGATTTCTTTTAAAAGGACAGAATATAAGATAAAGTGTACATTATGATAATACCATTTCCTTACACCAGCTATTACTTGACAGTTTGAGGAACACTTTCATGATTGTCTCATTTGATCTTTTTAGAGATAAGGTTAACAGAGCAATGATATAGTTGCGTTATACAATTATATAGCAGATGGAATTAACAAGGGCATAAGAACACTCAGCTTTAAAAAAAAAAATCTTCCTCTGTGTTAAGTAGTTAATATGACAGAACAGATATGGCAATGAAAGGATGAAGTATGATAAACAGAGTTAATTCAGAAAGAAAATAAACATTTATGGAACACTTACTATGAGCCAGGCACTGTGCAGGGACCTTGGCATGCATTATTCCATTTGACTCTGACAACAGTTTGGAAGCATTGAGTATTTTAACAAAGACAAAACTGACGATCAGAGAGGAGTGATTTCACTGAGGGTGTAAAGTAATTGTACAATCTGAGAGGTGAGCCCATGTCTGTATTGTAAAGCCCATTGTCTTGTCATCATAACACCCTACCTCAAGTTACTTAGGATGAATGTTGCCCACCAGTTCTTCTCTTTCCTTTTAACTTTTATCATCCCTTCAGAGGGTGTGATCATACTCTCCATAGGGCCTTTCATCATCATTATCACCATCATAATGTGACCATTCACTGACCCCATTTAATGCATCTTACTATTGTTGCTTATAGATTTCTCATCTTACCCACATTATACTATATGTTCTTTGAAAGTAGGTCTTGGAGTCTTACTCATTTTTATACCTTAAGCAGCATCTTACATACTGTTTTGCATCTAATATCTACTCAATAAAAATTTTTGAATGAAACTAAGTGAAGCAAAATGCTTGTAATCCAGGGAGCCTATTAACTAAAGAGTTTGAAGAAAAAAATGATGTTCTAGCTAAAGGATGGTAGTGTAAAGTTATATATTCTTTACCTCTTTCCATGAAACCTACAAAAGGGATGAAATTTAAAACGGTGAAATTTTGATAGAAAATGTCCATGTGCAATGAAACTAGGAAATAGCTAAAATCTCAAATCACATTATCTGCCCAAAATAGTGAATCAGGACCGAATCAAGGGAGGGTATAGAAAGCTGAGACACACCTTCTGGGTTCCAATTAGCATTCAGATTTCTCTCAAAGTGAGTGCTATAAGGGGCCCAGGTGCTACTCTTTTACTCAGAGCAAGGACTGAAGGTGTGGTTGGGACACAAGAGAAATGCACCCTCTGGGGGATTGTTCTACATAGTAGAGCAGAGAGGATGGTAGACAGATGGAAGGACGTTATTGAGCAAGACATATTTATTTTTCCCCCAAATAGAATTCCTATTTAGGAGGCAAGGCAGAGAGGAGGAAAAAGTGGTAATGGCAACCAGATTTGCAGTGGTTGATCAGATTCAAACAAGGAACTACAAATAAACAGAAATAACCAAACAAAGATAGAGCCAGAGTATCTCATGATCCTTACTGACATTGTGCTTGGGCGATCTACTCACTCAAGAGAATATGATGAATATGGCTAAAAACTGAGGAATCAGACCCAATCTGAAACCTGTAGCTGCCCTAGCTTACCCACTGACTCCCCTCCATAACTCCCCTCCTCTCCAAGCCAGGAGAGAAGTGCATTCCCTTCAGAGCAGAGTCTATGTTTTCATGTAGCCTTAGGCATACTAATAACACCAAAAGCAAATTTAAAAAACAAAAAACGAAAAGGAGGCAAGAAACTCAACAATCAGAATGCAGATGAAGATTAATGTTAAAAAGAATTATTCCAGGGCGCAGTGGTTGAGAGTGGCGCCTGCCGATGCAGGGGACACGGGTTCGTGCCCCGGTCTGGGAAGATCCCACATGCCGCGCAGCGACTAGGCCCGTGAGCCGTGGCCACTGAGCCTGCGCGTCCGGAGCCTGTGCTCCGCAACGGGAGAGGCTGCAACAGTGAGAGGCCCACGTACCGCAAAAAAAAAAAAAAAAAAAGAATTCTTCCAGCAAACCAAATCATCTCAGATGCGTATCTATCTCCACTCCCAAAGAAATAAAAGAAAAATACATCTTTTTAAAGACAATTTGAAAATGAAATATAAGAGATCAAAGAAGAATAAGCAAAAGAAGTTAAAGTAAGCTGAGAGTTATGAAAGAAATTGAAGATAATAAAAATATCCTAGAAATGAGAATCACATTAGAACAGATGTTGAAAACGTATTCAGCAAAGCAGAGGTCAGACTAGAGAGAATAAAATAGCATTTGCAGGATGAAGAAAACTCAAATAAATGAAATTAAGTAGAAAGAAGATGACAGTTATTAAAGACAGCCAGCATCCAGTCAGCATATGAGATAATGGTATCCCTGAAGTAGAGAACAGAACAAATGCAGCAGGAAATAAAAACGTCAAAAATAAAATTAAACTCCACTGATAAAAAGTATGATCTGACTCTGCAGATGAAGAGATTTCAGGGGAAAAAACTGATCACAGAATAACACAATGCCATGTACGTCAAGTTACTGAAATTTAAGGACAATGTAAGAATTCCTAGGCATCTACGCAGAAAAAGCAAATTCCCTATAAGGGGGAAAAGAGCAGGCTGACCTCAGATTTCTCAACAGAGGTATTCAATTAGAGAAAAAAGTGGACAACAAAGTCTAGTCAACCACAAGATGAATCAAAATTAAGTCTGAGGAAAGGGGAAGGCATAGTGTTAAAGGATGAGGTAGAGCCTAGAATTTGTTTACTATAGAGCTAAACCAAATGCACGTAAAATTATGGTTAAAGAACAATGTAACTATTGTAAATCCTAAACATATAAACATATAAAATAAACATACAATATAACATATAATATGATGTAATAGTCCAAAATTTTCAGTAGGGAAATTAACCTTTTTTCTTCTCTCCTCATTCATAGCATCAAAGGATGCTGAATTCAAGAAACAAAATATCCTTGATCACTTTTAGAAACTGATGCACAATATTTAAAATTTTTACATTTGTAAATTATTTCTGAACATCCTGTAAACAGGCTTTGTATTTTGTGTTTTTCTCATGCTTTAAAAGGATTTAGTGAGTGAGGCAAGGTAGGGATTGTCAGCAGGGATAGTGACTAAAATGTTAAACCATTCAGTTGAAAAAACAGCATTTATTTGGCTTTGTTGGTGATGATTTCAGTTTTCCCTTACTAGGAATAATCTGACTCTCAATCAGGAGTGATTAAATTATAAAATTATGATATAAACAGTGGAATACCATGCCGTTGTTAAAAAGAATGAAAGAAGTCAACAGGGGCTCACGTGGAATGTTCAAGCAATGTTGTTAAGTAAAAAAATTAAGTTGCAGACCTATAGTTTGATATCCTATTTGAACAGAAGAAAAAACTGTGCATGCATATGTACCGTTAGTGGCTCCCTCTGGAGCCTAAGGTAGGTGGGTGAGAACAGGGGTCTTCTACTTTTTACTTTATTTACTAGGTACTGTTTGAAATTTTTGCAAGAGTAGATATAATTTTTTTTAACAAAAGAGAAGTCAAAGGACAAATTTTCATTTTTTCATCGAATGACCGTAACAGTCATGGTCAGTGACTTAGAAAGATAATCTGGTGAAACTGATTTGCTTAGAAGTGTCCTTTAAGATTCTGTTCCCACTCAGGTGGACACTTGGTCTGGCTCTGATGCAGTGCACCCCATCTCTGGGCAGAATACAGACGGAGAGGATGGTTGCAATAGTGGAGGAAGCCTGGGAGCACCATCAGAGATCTGTGGAATGGCCCGAGCTCAAGGGTGGTGTTAGCAGAGAAGAAGGCATTTTCAGAGCAGACTGAGGTATTTACCTCGTTGAAGGAGCCCAGGCAACGAGGAGTAGCTGGCGCAGAGCACAGCTAAGGAAATGGATATCTTACCTTCTGTAAAAAGAGGTTCGTTCACTTCAGTACTCTTAGAGGAAAAACAGTTTCAAGAAGGCAGAACACGAGTGGGCTGTGAGGAGGCCTTACTGGGGCTCCTCTGTCACCAGGTAAATCTTGGGGATCAGCGCCAAGTCTGGAGGGCAAAGGCACACTGACAGGAAGTGGGGTGCAGTAGGGCAACAAGATTTGTATTCTTGTTCTAGAGCTGATACCACGTCATCCTCTGGCCTGTTCTCGGTGGGATGTCCCACTCCACGCTATAAAGGGTTTAAAGGGAGGATCAATTGCGAACAGCTGAGAAAGTGCTCAGACAAGGCACAAAGCACTGTACATCGTAAAGTGGTCTTTAAGGAGGTGTCCACCGCGCCTCCCTGCTTTACCTCATTTTATTCCCGGAAGCACTTTTTCAGCTTCCCCGTCCTTTGGGCATCTTTCTCTCACCACTCTTGTTTTGGTTTCCTGCTTGCCCACCGATTCCCTTGTTAGAGCCACACCACACGGATGGTTCCCCTGGCTGCTGACAACAGAGGTGACGGGTTGGCAGTTCTGATAGTACAGATGTTGTTTCTTTCTTCCTCCGAGAACCTGCCTCTAGCTGATAGGGCTCTATCAACGTGGCCAAGGCTCCTTACCAGAGCCCCAAATGCCTCCAGCGCTGGAGGGCACCTGCCAGTCGTGGCGCCCCGTGTGCACACTCTGCACCAGCCTCCGGCCTCCGGGGAGACGGTGGGCTCATCGACCCCTGGGAGAGCAGCCACTGTTCCTCCCCAGTCCAGACCTTCCCACGGGAAAACTCACGGACCGCTTTGGGAGCCACTGGCTACTAAACTGAGGTCTATTTTGGAAACTTTCCTCAGAACTTAGTAGCCACATGAGAAGGCCACCAGGAAAGAACCTCAAGTACTCAAATGCATCTGATAGGCAGTAACCTCCAGTGGTTCTCAGGAGGGAACCATGTCAGGGCGTCTCTGGGCCTCATCTCCCCAGAATTGCTTAGCAAGGACAAAGCAGCACCTGAGGGAACAAGTTCGACACCAAAAAAGCCAGACCTTAAATGGCTCTTGTGAATGAGAAGTGATTTGCATAAACATGCATTCAGTGAGTGCTAAAGGCCTTCCTCTGGGGCCTTTCCGACATGTTCTCTCTTCCTGGTATGTTTTCCTCTCTTCTGACTCCTCTCATCCTTCAAGTATTAGTTTCCATGCCAGTTCCCCGGGGAGGCCTTGCCCCATTCCCTCACTGCCCTATGTCCCCTTATTATTTATTCTCAGAGATTTATTTTGCAGCATTTACCACAATTGGAATCAAATAATTTGTGTAATTCGCATTTGTCCTGTTCACTGGTACATTCCCACCACCTAGCACCATGCCTAGTGCACGTAACTATTGGATGAATGCACGAATGCTGTGACTGAGGAACTCAAGAGCATATGTGACAGGGTTTAACACAGGACTCTTTCTGACAGCTTTGGATGGAGTCACAAGACAATAGATGGCATCTACCCCCATAACATAAAGCGAGATGCTGGGCTTGTAGAGGTTTCGTTCTCCTTAGCTTCTGGCTCCACAGTGGCGTAAGGGCTTGATGTTGAGCAGTCAGCTCATGTGGGAAATCAGAGGGTTTCTATGGAGCGCTGAGAGTGTGCTTCCCCTCACCACAGGCTAATGAGAGCGGCTTCGTGGAGACCACTTAGATGTTGGCAAGGATGCAGAGAAAAGGGAACCTGGTGCACTGTTGGCAGGAATGCAAATTGGTGCAGCCGCTGTGGAAAACAGTGTGGAAATTCCATAAAAAATTAAAAATAGAACTGCCATATGATCCAGCAATCCCACTTCTGGATGTTTATCCAAAGGAATTGAAATTGAGTTCACAAAGAGACACCTGTACTCCCATGTTCATTGCAACACTATTCACAATCGCTGAGATATGGAAACAACCTAAATGTTTACAGACGAATGAATGGGTAGAGACAATGTGGTAAATACATACAGTGGAATATTATTCAGCCTTAAAAAAGAAATCCTTCCATTTGTGAGAACATGAATGGACCTGGAGGACATTATGCTAAATGAAATCAGCCAGACAGAGAAAGACAGATACTATGTTTTCTCAATTATGTGTAGAATCTAAAATAGTCAAACTCATAGGAGCAGAGTAGAACGGTGATTACCAGGGCCTGAGGTGGGGGTCAGGTGGAGATGGGGAGGTGATGGTCGAAGGGAACACAGTTTCAGTTATGCAAGAGAAATAAGTTCTGAGATCCACTATACAGCACAGTGCCTATAGCTAACAATACTGTATACTTAAAATTTGCTAAGAGGATAGATCTTCTGTTAAATATTTTTATCCCGTGCATGTACACACACACAAATAATGATAATAACGGGGGCAAGAGGAAACTTTGGGAGGTGATGGGTACGTTTGTGGCCTTGCTGCGTTCACGGTATACACTTATCCTCAGACTCATTGAATTGTGCATGTTAAATATGTACAGCTTTTTACATGTAATCATTCTTCTATACAGTCAAAAAGAAAAAGAAAACCTGCTTTGTGACTCTGCAAGCTTAGGGGTCACAGAGAGGGCTGGAAACTGATTTATGTCTGAGAAACCTCCAGTCCTCTACCAGAGTGGAGGATGCATTTGGAGGTCACTACACCTGCATAGGTAGCAGGCCTGAAGTGCTTACTTTTGTTTGCGGCTGGGGTGGGAGGGTGATGAGAGACCAAACACCTCTAGTTGGCATATGCTGGCCTGGTTCTTCAGAAAAGGGCTCTAAGCTGCTAGTTTCCTGCCTGAAGAGGTCGGGGGTGTGCTGTTGGGGATGCCCTGAAAACACCCTGAGAGGCTGGAGAGCTCAGCAGGGTGCTGTCCCAGGCAAGGGGGACGGGCTCTGACAATGCCTAGAAAGCAGCCAAGGGCAGATTTCAGAGGCGCCGTCAAATAGGCCTTTTCCTTCCCCTTATGCCTCCCCCCTGCCCTCTGTTCCTTCAGCCCTGGGAGGTGCCAAGAGGTGGGAGGAGGGGGGAGGGTGGCAAGAAGCACTTGGCTTCCAGCCTAAATCAGGCCGAAGCTGGAAGAAGGGAGAAGATTTAATTTTAAATGCATTTCAGAGTTTTGGCTATTACACCAGACTGGACTTACTAGTTCCTGAAATGAGACCTATGCTAAAAGTGACCACAGGACTTGACCATCTAAGAGTAGCTGTCCTAGAGGAATTGTGAGACTTGCCAGAGATCTCATCTCTGGGGACAGAGAAACAGCCACGAAAGTGGGTTTGTGAGATTGCCCTACCCAGTCCCTCTAGTTGGATGCAACAATCTCTGTTTCATTCTAATATAACCATGGTGTGTAGATATTATCCCAACCTACCAGTGGTGATGGAAGGAAGATTCAGGAGTTTGGGCAAATTGCCCTGGGTCTCAGGTTGGTAAATCTCAGAACCAGGTCTCAGCCCCGGGGTGTAGGACTCCATGTTCCATTTTTGGCTCTCTACGCTGCAAGGCATTTTCAACTTTACTTCCAGACTTTGCATGTCTTGCTTGTAGGTCCCTGGTTCTGAACTGGCCTTCTCACTATTGATAAGCCAAGTCATCGTTAACCAAAAACAGAGAAGAAATGGTAATACGTGCAGGTTAACAGAAGGGAGGGGCCATAATAGATCATTCAGGTGAGAACAGTGAGTTAAGAGAAGGGAAGTGCAGGTGGGGATGTGATAACTGGCTACCGCAGCAACAAAGGCTTGTCAACAGGGGCCGAGAGGGGAAGGGAGCAGAACGGGGACAGGAGGAGCTTTGCCCACTGTCCCTAGTGCCCCCTCACGCTTGTTCTTAACTGCAGAGTCTGTAGCTCAGGTGGCCATGAGAGCCCTGGAGACCCTCTTGGCACCCCTTTGACAAGGCTGCCTTAAATGAACTCTATTCCTTGGGAGGGGAAGGGAAAGCTTACGGGTGTAAGAGGGAGAGTCATTTTCACAGGAGACTTTTCCCCAAATCATCGTAACTGAAATGAAGCTTGTCAACCCCCTCTGGTAACTAGATGGCAAGAAGCACTTACAGACAAGGCTCTTTTAAAAACTCTCCCCTATGAAGACACGTGGAAAAGAGAATTAATAGAGAGACTATTAAAAGTTAAGCTTTAGTCTGGAACAAATGCATCAGCACTGTAAGTTACTGGTAGCGGTGATGTTAAGAGAAGCTATAATGTGGTGCTTGAAAAGTTCACAGAGAAAACATTCTGCAGAGCAATCAGGAGCAGAGACTTTGAAATGCTCGAGGTTGTGTTTATCTACCACAGGGACTCAATCACGGTTATGCGAAAATCTAATAGGGTTTTCATTTCTGGCTGGCTGTTTGTTTGTCAGGTATATTGCTACAAAACTCTCCAAGTCGAAATAAAAGATGGAAAGAAATAATTAGAAAATAAACAGCAAAAAAATACATATAGAAAACTTACTAGGTGTCAAGCACCACTCCACATATATGTGATCGCAACAACCGTCTGAGGCAGGTTACTACCCCACTCAGGGTGGGAAGCTGAGGCTGGAGGGCTTTGCAGGCTCGTCCATGCTCTGCAGCCTGACCGTGCTCTGAACGGCTGGTGGTGTGACGCCTCTAGTTTGGCACTTTCCCCCTCCTCCCTGTCTTCGTATCACTTGCCAGCAGTGGCTGCTGGGCTGTTCTCAGCTCCTCCCTAGGAAGAGTGTAAGATCCTGAGGTCTCCTCCTGCTCTGGTGGCTGTCATTTAAACATCTTCATTTCATCATCTACGAAATGAAGACAGTTGTTTGTTCTAGGTGCTGTTGACGGGCCCTGCTAGCTCTATCACTGCAGGAATCCCAAAGTCCTTTGATTATCTTCAAAATGTCAACTGCTTGGAAGGTTATGGAAGTGCTAGGCATTAAAAAAAAGGTCAGGAAAAGCACATGTCAAATTTAAAGGAACATCAGGCTAGAGACGCTTAGACTGCCATCCTCTACCATGTCCCTAAGCAGTGGGGAAATGAAACCAGAACCTATCTGTCAGTTATGATAAACAATAAGTTTTTAAACCATTTCATTTTATGTTCCAAACCATTATAGACCACGTAGATGCTCATATTCCAGAGGTGACTAGAGGTATGAATGCCAGTGCTGGAAAGAGCTGTACCTTTTGAAGGTGTCCAGTTAGTTATTCAGGGCAGAGGGATTCCCAAAGTCAATCTGCCATCAGTAACTCATTCCTTAATCATGACTTCGGGAAGATAAAGTGGCAAGGCACACAAACCTGAATGATACAGCAGTCTTTCGCAGTAATCCAAATCCTCTGGCCACATGAATTTTAAATGACATATATGGATAGCCTGCCTCATTCATTCTTTCAGTAAATTACTATTGAGCACCTTCTCCATGCCAGGCACCAGGCTAGGAGCTGGGGACACACCAGTGAACAGGGCAGTCTCTACTCTCATGGAACTTATTTAATTAATAATACAATTAGTATTTAATTATAATTGTGATAAGTGCTGCAAAGGAGAAGCATAAGATGAAAGAGAACATATACTAGGGTGACCCAAGTTAGTCTGAAAGGTTAGAGAATGCTTCCTGGAGAAAGTGATGTTTAAGGGGGAGATCTTAAGGGTGAGGAGGCCTTAGCTAAGTGAGAGAGGGATGGAGGGTAGAGCCGGTGGTGCAGAAGGACTGCAAGCGCTAAGTAAGGCCTGGGGGTGGGCGGAGCAAGGGTACTGGAAACCCTGAAGGCAGGCCCTTGTGACTGGCATGGAGTGGGAGTGGCAGGAGATGAGACTGCCTATGTGCACCACAGTGGAACTCTGTAAGCCCCCTGGAGTCCACGAAGTATAGAAAGGCAGTCCGTCATTTCTCAAACATGGTGGCCGATAATGTGGGCTCAGGCTTCAGGAAGCACTCTCCCGTATTTCACAGACCAGATAAGGAATTCTTATCATCCTTCTCCAGATGCCCAGATTGTCCCAAGTATCTAATTACAGCAAGACAAACCAGCCTGGCCACCACACTGAATTAAACAGGCAGGAGTTGTAAATAATAACACATCTCCACCATCATACAGCAGAATCATCTGACCCCAACTGGAGAATTAAGCAATCATAAAATATCAGAGCCACCTATTGCCACAGCCAGCCTCCGGCCCCAATCTCAGAAAGGTAAAACGAGTGGGGCAGGTACGTGTAGGTCTACATCAATAAAACCCCAAACGCTCCACCTCGAAGACTTAAGCTTCTCTCAACCTTTGTCCCCTTTGTAATCAATCAAAACAGACTCATCCTCACCTAGAAAAATAGTGCTCCAACAAACTGTCCCTGTTGCATTCAGCAGATTGCTGGTCTTCAGAACTCCCAAGTGCTTTACAAACAATAATTGAGCCTCTTCCATACCCCAGTTAGAAGGCATATTTTCACCCTGTAGCTGAGGAAAGAAGTTGAGTTAAAAGACAAGTACAATGTCAAATGTCCAGTGGGGGAGGGAGGGCTGCTGAAGTAATTGCAACATTGGGAACCTCATTCACTCCTGGGGCTCCTCATAAACCCAACCAGAATCATGGCTGGCACTGAGCATTCTGGGTTTTTAATACTAGCGCTTACTTGAGGCTCGCTTCCTTTCCTCCTCCATTAGTCATTCGGAAAACTTGTAGAGACTGCATGCTAAGGATCCAACTAGAATGTTCTTATGTCTGATTCACACTGGATACCCCTTAGAGCTGGAGTCTTTTACTGAGACAGCCTTTTAATATGAAGAGACAATGATGTGATTCCAAGACTGTAACCCTGCTTCTTCTCTCTACCCGCACTGCGCCGATCTCCTTCCAATAGCCCACTGTTAAGATAGCACACATTTGAAAATAAAGGACACACACGTTTTCTCAAAAAGTATTTTGGCATTCCTTCAAATTTATCATTTCTAACAAAATCAACTCACTGAGAATGATCCATTAGGTATCACTCCAACACCCACATTCTAGTCTCCGTTGAATCAAGAGTCTAGCCCTGTGTGGTGTTACTGGACTTGTCACTTTGTGATGGTTACCCTAACCCTAAATAGGTACCAATATATGAGTGGCAGTATGGAAAAGTGGTTAAGAACAGATACTGGAGTCAGGCTTCCCAGTCTCCACTGTTTACTAGCTGTGTGATGGGCAAGTGTCTTAACTTCTCTAAGCCTCAGTTTACTTGCGTATAAAATGAGGATAGCAGGGTTGTGCTGAGGAGAAATGGGACAATACATACAAAGCGTGTAACCCACAGAAAACCCTCAATAAATGGTAACTGTGATTATTGTTCCCCTAGGAGATACTGCCTTTGGAGGGGATGTCCTCCACTTGTAAAACAGGCAGCAGGGGGTCCTGGAGCAAATACCCTGTGTTCCCACTTCCTAGAGTCACCAACAAGTAATAGCTCTGTCCCAGGAAGATCATTTACATTCGGGCATCAGAGAGAACTTTGTTGTGGCATGTTTTTTTCTAAGACAAAATTAAGAGCCTTGAAATGAGACAAAGGAAAAACGAGTACCAGAATTGCAAAGTTAACATTTTTATTGAACTGAAATTGGTGTAGAACAATAGGGGCCACCACAGCTGCTGAGCTCAGTTAACTGAAAAGTCTCTGTGACATTTTACCTTGCTAACATGGTTTGGGTAGAACAACTGAGAAGCAGCATAGATATATACGTATATATTTTTAACACTTCAAAATATTTTGAAATGAGTCTCATAGCCTTGTTCAGTTGTCAGGTTACAAAGAACATTGATAACATCTTCTGTTGCCTTCATTTAGTCGTGTCAGTTAATATCTTTTCCCAAAAGATTCCTCTCAAAGCTGGCTATAATTTTTCCCCATCTGGTATAGAATAAAAGGATTTAGTAACACTTAGGAAGTAATAAACAGTAAGAACTTTAAAAGTAGTAAAGGCAAAAACCACTCATATGTGACTCAACACTCACACGGCTGGAAAGACAAGGAACTGGCTGAAGAGTTTCAGCCAAGTTCCAGAAACAAAGGACGCACTAGTGGAAGGGGTAAGGCAACCAAGCAGAGTGTCGGAACTGATGGACCATTTGTGTCTAAACCTCATCTCAACACCTTGCTTCAAACATGAAAATATGCATTTGTTTTACAGAATAAGGTGAAATATTTTAAGGGAAAAGAAAACTATTAAGGTTAAAAGATCAATCAGAGATGAAGGAAAATTAATACTGGATTTTTATAATCAATGCATGGAGCTATGATATCAACTGACCACACCAATTACTTTTGTGAGAGCAAGTACTGAACATCTATCACTACTTACAGTTGAAAGTTAACCCCTCTAAAGTATTCCAGGGGAAATAAATAACCAACGAGATAGGAAGTGAAGTCCTCACATAAAACAAAACCACATCTAGTTAATGTTATTTTGGGTTTGTATTAAATCAGCTGCTCGCTCATTCTGGAGTTAATTTATGGTTGTTGGTAAAAATCATCAAGAGTGCTTCAAATTACTTAAGATGAAATGTGATGAGCAAATAATAACACAACTCATTGTCTCATCTTGACAATGCTATTTTACACTTACTACTTCTCTCAAAAAACCCCCAAAAAAACAAAAAACTAAATAAATTCTACCAGAGTAACTGATACTAAGTGGCCACCCATTCCTGCAGCAATTATTGGAGAGAATCTAAAAATCTTGCAGTAGGAGATGAAGAATGATTATAAATATCTTAATAGGCTCACGCCCATCTTTAAAAGAGATGCAGCCTTAGGTAATAGCAGAGGCAGAGATTCACAACTCTCAAATTTGCAACTGATGATAGATACACATTTTGCAAGGATCTGCCCAATGTACACGACAAACATCTAAATTAAGGCTTTTATAGGTAGGTGGTCGAGTCTACGGGTGTGCAATGCTGGATTTTCATGAAGCATCTCCAGCTTCCATTATTACCCAATTTGTAAACCAGAAGATGTGCTGATGTAGATGGGTAGGAGCTCCAAGGGCTAACAATTAGCCAACTGGAAGGTTTGCCTTGTTTGTAAACAAGTTCTAAAATAAGCGTTAGCAGTGAAACAACTGAGAGGGTGCCACAAATGATGTAGAGAGGAAAAGTGAGTTGCACCTGCTGACAGGGAGGGGCTTAAAAACCAAAGCCAATAGCCGAACCTCTTCAGTTCAAGACTCTGAGATTTAGAGACCTAAAGGTTTATTGTTACTTCCAAGCCAATTGTTCTCACACTTTAGCTTGCAAAATCACTTGGAGGATACTTATGAAAATGGGGCTATGTGGGCCCTATCCCCAGAGATTCTAATTTGGGTGATGCAAGTGGTCCAAGCACCTTGCTTTTGAGAACCACCACTCATAGCAAGTAGCAGCACACTATCTTTGATTAAAAGGCCATGATGTCTAAGAAATGACACCGATGAGGTCATTACCTACAGACAAATCCCTCAGGAGACTCTACCGTATGATATGAGGACCAAATTTATCCCCAATTAAGTTTCCTTTACTGCTTTTTTTTTTTCCAACGGAAAGTTTGATATCAGTGAACGCTTAGTAATGATTGTACCAATTCTGAGGTAAAAGGAAGAGCACCAGGGATCTCAATGCTAAAAGAAAATCGAATTCCCCAGGAGGTCCATGCTACGTAGAAATCAAATTGCTGTGGTAATGTTAGAGTTATAGTGCACAGGGTCTTGTTTCAGTCTTTGTAAAGTATACTTTTGTATACTTTTACTATATTACCTACTCTTTCCTGTTAATGTTTTAGAAGAACTCCGAAGAGTAAGTTTCATCTACACGCTCTCTCAGGTTTTCTGGACACCTAGAAGAACTCCGAAGAGTAAGTTTCATCTACACGCTCTCTCAGGTTTTCTGGACACCAACATTTTCTGGTTTACAGTGATACACAACAAAGTTATTTATTTTTTTATTGTTTTGGATGCTGGAGACAAACATCTTTATTAAAGATACCACCAAAATTTTGGCAAACATTTCAAAACATATTTGTAAACATAATGCTTCCCTTTTAAACTGGCAGCACTTTGAAAAACAATACGATAAGACAACACAACTTGAATCAACATTAGTTCAAAATCCTTATATTTTTGACCACATAACTTATGTTCCCACATGATAAAACAAATGATAGTTTAAATCAACGTCAACAGATAAACTCCATGAAATGAAAGTTTGTGCTGTTTGATGAATCACAGTATGTTATGGTTAAATATATCCACTCTTTTTTATATTCCTGGCACCCAGGATGAAAAAAAAAAAAATCTTTAAATATACATTTCATGTAGGTAATAGCTTCTTTGCATATCTCTCTTCAAAAAATACTTTATAGCAGTATATAAATAGGTTACCTACACGTTTAATTTTATAATTTTGCCCCAAACTATAGATCTGTTTCATTTTCATAACATATCAATTTTGCCCAACATTAATAAAGTTGACAAACTGTTGAAATGGAAATGCTTTTGTCTTCCACGATAGAAGTAGCAATTTGATAGGAAAAAAAAACCTACAGTAACACTCATCAGTTGTTTCACCTGAGCGTTTGGCCTACTGAGAGTAGCAGCTTTTTTCCTTCACGCACGCTCACATCCACACCACCTCTGCACACATACAGGTCGAGCACACGCTTTCAGACGCTGGTAGGCCACAATGTGCTTCCCATTGCTCGAATCAAGTGGGAAGCAGTGTAGCTAATGATTAACCACACTAGGTACACAACTAGCAAACACCTTAAGGCAACCATTGCAATGGGGGGTTAATTTGCAGGGCAGATTTACTGTTCTAGATCAAGTCAGACTATATATACACATGTGTATATAGATCTATACACATACACACCTTTCTATTTCTTAACCCTCCAAAACAATGTTTTAAGTTTTTTTGTATTTTGTGCAAATTTCTAAATGTTCTACCATTTAAGGCAAAGAGTTCATATTAAGAAAGGTCAGAAAATAGGCTTATGTTTATCCAAAAGCATTTCACCTTGTACATTACTGTTTTTTTTAAACACACATAACTTTGAAGTGTGGACACTAGATCCCCAATATCTAAAAAAAATCATTTCTAATGACAAACACAGTTTTTTAAGGAAAAAAATTGATTTGAAGTACAGACACTGGATCCCCAATATCTACAAAAAAAATTATTTCTATTGACAAACACAAGTCTTAAGTAGGAAAAAAGGACCAGAAAAAAGCAGCTTCAAAAATGCAAGGAAACAAAGTAAAATGCGGCGGGGGGCGGGGGGGGAAGGTAACTCAAGTTTACTAATACTGAAACTTCCAACAGGCAAAGTTTCATTTTTTAGAATTTGAGAGCAATTCATTTGGAATTTTAAATAAATAAGCTTAAGTTTATTCACATCTTCTGGTCCAAGCAGAGCTCTAGTGCCATGACTCTGCTTGCTGTTGGTCAAATTCACCTATTAGTCTTTTGATGTGAGCCAGCTTGTTATGAAGATACTCGCATCTGTATTTTTCTTCATGGTAATTGGGACTAGACTGTGGATGAAAAAAAGAGTGAGGAGTAAGACTGTGGAATTCATAACACTTCTCAACTAAAGGTCAGAAAACTAACAGTGATAATACCTACCTGTTTTATCTTCTGATATTCTTGTAAGACTTCTTCATGAACACTCTAGAAAATTAATAATTAGAAATCAGAAGGGAACTTTTTTCTTTGCAATGTAAACAGATAACACACAATTGGCAAGGGTGTGGGAAATATTAATGATGGAACTGTAGATTGGTACAGTCTTTAAGGAGGGCAATTTGGCAACTGCCGTTAAAATGGCAAATGCAAAACTGACTCAGCACTTATACTTTTCTTTCAGATTTAATTGTGAAATGACACATGTACAGGGTTACTCACTGTAGCACTGTTTGTAAAGCAAAAGAAAGTAAACAAAATCTAAATGTCCATTAATCCATACAAAGGAGTACTAAGAGGCCATTAAAAAAGGGGAAAGTGCTTTATGTGCTTACATAAAAAAATTCTCTAAGATATACATTGTCTAGTGAAAAAAGCAAAGTACAGAACAATTTATAAGTTTGGTATCATTTGTGTATAAGGGAGAAATAGAATATTATATCCTAGGAATTTTTAATGAAATCTGATAAATAATGTATCATACCTTAACTTACTGGAACGTAAGACAATGGTGGATCTTATAAATGATGACATCTTAGATTCAATTACATATGGTATATTTGTGAATTTGCTTGTGTATATATATCTTATAGTCAAACAGACCTCTGAAAGAATACGATGGAAACCAGTAATACTGATTGCCTCTCGGGAGGAAAATTGGGTGGTAGGGGAAGAGAGCTAACCCTTATGTACTACATAACCTGTACTATGGATCTAAGCAGTTTCCAAATGCTAACAGTTATTCTGCACAACTCTATAATCACCTCACTTTATGGATGGGGATTTTGAGAATTTTCAGTCAAGTTAAGTAGCCTGCCCAAGGTCACACAAGTAGAGCTGGGAATCAAAACCAAGCAGTCTGGCTTCGGAGCCTGCTCCCAACCACTAAGCAATTCTCAGAATTACATTTTAGTTTAAATATAATCATGGTATACAGGTAAATAACTATATAGAAAAAAATAAACCCAAAACCATATCACTGACCTCTTGCACTGTCAACCACTCACTCCTCTGGCAAAGTTTTCTATAACTCTAGGCAGCTTGTTTAAAAGATTAAGGCCCACTAATAGAAGACATAATGAATCTCTAGGGCACGGATGCTCCCAGGCTGTTTCCCCATTGTGGGAAAACCCACCCCATTTTCTCATGTAGGTTCCTGTCAGAACAACAGTGGGCTAGGAAGGAGGCACCATTTGCGGCTGTGAAGTGTGACAAAGTTATCTGTCATACACAAGGAGGGAAACATCCAATTATATCAATCCTTTGGCTAAGAACTCTAAGAACAATCAGTAGGCAGGTCAGGCTTCTACTGCTCTTTGTCAGCTGTAGTAATATTACCACTTAATGTAGGCAAGTGAAAAGAGATTAATACCTGTTAACAAATGGCAGTCTCGGGAAGCTGGAAGCACCATGCTTTTCTTCACTTAAACCCCAAGCCTGAGTGGTATTAAGCCCCCTTTATATTCTATGCCAGACTGAGGTTTAAAAAAATTTTTTTAAAAAATTTACTCGAAATAGTAATTTTGGGAAGTAGCACCAGATGTAAGAGCTATAGTCTAAGTTGAGTTGGCAATGCGGTCAAATATTTTGATGCCAAATCTTGCTTTTTGTTTTTCCTATTTTGTTGTCTGTATTTTTCTCAATACACTATATATTATATTACAGTAAGTATGTAAGTATATATTATACATTTTATACATATCATATTGTATGAAAATATCGTTTTTTCACTGGAGGACATATAGGCTCATCATGTTTACTTATTTTCAGGAACTATTTCCAGTATTTATTTTCCTAGCTCATTTTAAATGAAGGCCAGAAGCTGCAGAGAGGCTGGTCTGAGAGAGGACTTGCTCTGAAGGCTAGGAGGGTGGCTCAGGATGGGAAGGGCAGAGAAAGAAAGAAGGTAAAATACAGAAGTCAGTCCATCTAGGAACAAATGTGTTTACCTGATACTCTTTTGAGCCTGGAGAAAGGCGCTTTCGCTGTGCATCCAGTTTGATAAATCTTCTAGCCACCGTCTCCATCCTGGCATGCAAGGCCCTATACTCATCGTACTCAGCATTGAAGTCATCCTTGTAATTCTGGCGTTGCTCATAGGAGACAATAGCAATATATTTTCTAATAAAAAAGACAAACGATAAATGGAGAGGAGCTACAGAATAAACATGATGCAGAAGCCTGAGATTTAAACCAAATATTTAGAAACTATATCTATGCGTGTTTCCCTAGACTGAATGCCGCTCTGCCACTGCTTGCTGCCTTGTCACTCCTTCAAAGACCTTCCTGGTAAAATTATCCCACAGGAGAGTTTAAGAACTTCAGTGAAGAAGAATAAATGTGAAAAAAACCATGGTGGAAATGGAATTAAAGTGCAACTAGAAGACAACACTTACACACATGTAGCTTCCTAAACCTTTCTCTACCCCAAATAATTTACTACCATGCTAGCGGCAGAGGCCAACCCATCTGTTACGAGTCACATGGGGACAGAAGGATTGGAGGGGTAATGTGAAACCGGGAGAATGTCACAGTCACTAAGTGCTGAAGTCAAAGCTCTTTGTAGACCTGCTGCTTTGTTTTATCATTTTTTAAAAATGAGAGACCAGAAAAAATAAAAAAGGGGAAAAAAAGGTATATTTCTCTAGTTCTTTTCAAACACTTAATGTCATACTCTGTGTAACAGAAAGCCAGTTTTATAGTATTAGTTTATTTTCTTAATAAAAAGGCCACAAATGTTTTACTTCAGGGTGTGAGTATCTCTCGGGACCTAGTGAATGAAGGCCACCTTCCCAGAGTGTCAGTTTATTCAGTGGTGGTAAGTCAAAACAGCATTTTAATATCAAAGTTAATATTATTTGTTTGTGGCTCTGGGCCTGGGTCTTTTTGTACTCTGTGCTCCTGTCATGGAATGCAAAATTCCCTTCACTTTTTGAGATAAAAATGGAGATTTCAAAGCAATTTCAGGCAGGTGGCAGGAGCTTCAGGGTGCTCCAGTGGGTATACACATACTCTTCATTGTGGAAAACTTTGGGAGTTCAGTCCTCTCCAAAATGGTTTTAGACATTCTTACCAGTTTTATTTAAAATGCAGTAGCACAGATGCCTAGTTGGAAATGTGAGAAAAGTGATGCAGTGAGCAACCTTAATGTCCTCATTAATATTTTTATTCATGCTGAGTTAGACAGTGTGGAGGTTTAATTTTCTAAGTGTAACTGAGACAGTGGTAGTATGCTGATTTAAAGCTGCCCTGCTAGTGTCCTTGCTATAAAAGGAAAACCACCAGCCAAGCAGTGAAACAGGCCTCTCTAGACACGGGCTGTCCTGACTGCAGACCAGAGAGAGCCCAGGGTGGGGGGTGGGGGGGGCGGAGAAAGAGGTTCCTGGGGATAAGCATACATAAGCAAAATGGCTAAACTGATCGTGAAACTCAGGTTCAATTTGTTATATAAAATATTTATCCCACTTTCTCAAAATCACACCTGAGGCCATACCCTCCATATTTTATTTAATAATTCTCTTAGGGAAAAGTACCAAACTGGCCAACAGTTGTGTTGCTGTTATAGAAGATTATTTGGTTATACTGGCATTTGAATGAAAAGCATGTCACTATTTTTAATAAAAATTGTTATGGTTCTACAGCTGGCTCTTAATGTAGTGATGGAATAAAATGTTAAATACTTTGGATAATTCACAACCACAAGTAACAGAAGTATTCTTATTATATAAAAATTAGGAATACTGTGGTTAAGTATGAATTATTCAGAGGTTGATCATTAAAGGTTTTATAGTATGTCCTTTTGGTTTTCTTAAGAAACAAGTTTAAGTTCTGTATTTTTAGTGATTTTTCTGAAAATTCATGCTTTCTCATCATTTTAAGAAAATTTGCAATGTTTATATAAGATAGCTTTTGTTAAAATAAATTGCTCTTAAGCAAACAATCACATAGGTTATGTACTTTCATGATTTTAAAAGAGCTAGAAAATGACAAACATACAGAAATGCACTGAGGCAGATGCAGCAACCATCCGTAGATCAGTACGTTAAAAACAAGTTATTAAATAAAGAATTAACTGCTTAAGTTGACAAAACACGGCAACACTGAATCCGTGGGGGGAAGGTTAGAATCATTTTTCAGTCTCCCCACATGATTTTGTCCTATGTAACAAGTATACAGCACTATTACAAAAAAGAGAAATTCAAATTCCGTCATAAGAGAATGAGAGCACAGTACTGCAGCTGTTATTTGAGGGGGCCAACTTTCACAAGACTTTTAAGGAAACGCATTTGGAGAGGTGAATGCCCACGTCAGTGGAGCCAGGCACTGTCCCCCATCCAGCCCTTCCGGGGCCAACGTAGTGGCAGCAGCTTTTCCAAGCTCCCCGACAGAACTCTAAAACCATACACCACCTCAGATGAGAGAGTACTCAGCATGGTTTCTTGGGTTCCTTTTAGTTAAGAGATGATAACCAGCATTACGGTTTCATGCTATATCATTCCCCAATAAGTATAGCTTTCACCACTACTGTTAAGCAAAAGTAACACACTTTTAGTATAAAATGTTCTCTACTCTGGAAATGAACATTTCATGGGACATGGAGTGCTAAACTTCATAGTTTAACTTTGTCCACCATGAGATGCTACTGATAGAGAAAAAAATGTTCATACAGCCCAGATTCCATTTCCAGTCTACATTTAAGCTATTTGTATATTTGTTCATTTTCAAAGCTATTGGTAGGCAAATCTGTTTGCTCTTTCACTCTCCATTTTTCCAGGCTTTTGCAACTTAATTATTTTCTTCTTACAGAAGCCTCTGAGTCTGTAAAAAAGCTAGAATTATGTGTCCAAGTTATAATTTCTGTGATAACCAGTTACAAAAAAGTCCCCAGCTTAGCACTGAGCAACTTGTTGTCATAACAAGAAAAATACTATAACCGGTATTAAAGTGAAATGATCAAATTTTACTGCTCCTCTTAAAGTTAATTCGATGGCAAAGCTTTATTTAAATAAAAATCCATCTGTCTCTACTTGTGTTAACTGCAGAGGTTTAAGTACTTTATCACTAATAAACTGTCCCTTTGGGGGGCCCAAGTGAATGACTGTGCATTGATAAACTGTTTGACTTTGAAGAGTCAGATCCCTGAAATCTTCCATAACCAAACGCTTGGCCTGGCCCCGGAACAAAGGACAGGCTTCTCTATACTTAAAGACCACCGAGCGGAGCTCACAGCAGGGAAAGGCACAACCTGCTCAAGCCAACACGGGTGGACTGGGGACGAGCAGGCTTAATGGCAGCCTTTCAGTTGCAGGGGTGGCTCCAGGACTCTATTTCTGGAACTTCCTACTTTTCTGATTTGCAAATTATGAGAAAAGAATTTGCAAACTTTCTAAAATTAAATAGTTCTCTCCCATCAGCAGACATCTGAACTTACATCAAATAATCTGGGAGTTCAACTGTTGAAGAAGCTTCCGTGGAGGCAGTGCAATCCTCTTTAACTCCTACAGAGAAAAAAAATTCAAGCGTTCACCAAAGGGTATGGTTACAAAATGCCTATAATTCTAAAATAGATCAGAAACATCTGGAACACTTTTCCTCAAATTCTATTCTTCCATCTCAATAAGCAATAGTGAGCAAGGAATACAATTGAACAAGAACAATAGAGGCCCTATGACCAGCGCCAGCAGAACCGACGCCAGGCATTGAAAGCACCCTGGCTACTGCAGTGTCTGCACAATAAAGGAATTCCATCTTAACCCAAGGTCAATCTTCTATTCTTTCAACAACAGTTGTGGCATCTGCCCAGCAATTCAAAGATTGTGGTGGCAGATGCAGCCAGACAACGGGAGATACAAACTTTACATCAACATCTACTTTTCATAGGATTCAAACAAGGCAGATAAGATAGTGAAGTCAGGTAGCAGACTATTTCGATGGCTGTATTTTTACTGCTATTCTTTTTGTATGAAGACAGTGGAATTGGGCAGGAAGTTTTCCTATCAGTTTAAAGTAATTTAAAATAAGTTATTAGTGAACACCAATTTTTACTCCTCTAATCTCTAACCCTCATAATACTGCACAGATTTGTTTTTAAGAGGACAAAATAAAGTGCCAGTTGCTCAGGACTGCACTGTGATAGTGTATAAAACCCCTCAGTATTCCATTTGTTCGAAGGTACCATTTTCCAGAGGGTATGTTTAGACTTTTTTATGAGGTTAATTTTTTATCATTCAAAGTAGAATTAAATTAATAACTCGAACCCAAACCCTGCCTGCTAGCAAAACATACATGTTCAATATAAAACAAGTGAGAATTTAATAATTTCTTGGTTTAATATTTTAAAGGACAAAGCGCACTAAACAAATTATGCAGACTCTGTGGGCTTATTTTGTGTGCGTGCGTGTGCGTGCGTGCGTGTGCGTGCGTGCGTGTGTGTGTGTATTTGATTCAGGCTTAGGTAAAAGCTTGTTTTTACAACAGCCTGAGCCTTAAAGGAAAAGGCATCAAGTGCACATCACCTGGCTTCTCCTTTGCCACAGACACCAGATAAATTGCAGTAGAGCAGAGGACGTAGGTCTGAATCTATCCTCAGTTTGTGATAATCTCGATTGGCTTTGAAAGGTACTACATCCTCAGTGAAGGATTCAGAGACTAGGCCTGCTTCTCTCGGTTTCCAGCTCTGAGAAAACTCGAACTCTGCTATAGTGCTCAACATTCTGGGATCCAGTCTCTGACTCAGGATTACCATCTGATGGTGGGAAGTGTGGAGAGTGGGGCATACCCAGGAATCTGGCTTACTAACTCTGAACATGAAGTTTTAGTATCTCTTTTTCTCTTCCTGATCTGGCAAATTCAAGTACGATAGTGTTTGAGGGAAAAAGCTTACACCTACCTCTTGGGCCACTATATACTACCATTCTGATCTACATATTTCAACAGATATGCTTTGACAAGCAATATCCTCAATCCAGGTCAATAAAGGTACTGCATCATACTATTCCATAATCAAAGCTTCTCTCCTATGGTAAAAATGGTCAGTTAAATCTAAGGATTACAGACTTTCAGTACTGTGGGCAAATTACAGAAAGATAAAATTCCTTAAAGTCTAATCATTTAAGGTACTTTTTCTGAAGTTGTATTTTCCTGGGAAATTTTACCTTAGTTATGCTGGGTTTAAAATGGGCAGCAGTCCTAAATGATGGTTTTGAATCTTCTGTATGTTGGTATGCAAGACATTAAGTTCTATATATATAAAATAAGAGAAATCTAATTGTGTCATTAGGTTTTAAAGATCACTACCCTCAGGTAAGCAGTCTTTCTACTGATTAGCTTTTCTTTAGAGGTAAAGCATTATTTTAGGCTTCTTTGGGTCTCTAGATATTTGGCTTTGAAAGCTTCCAAAAGCTTGAAATGGTTAAATTTATTAATAATGGTTGATGTTTGCTAACTAAAACAGTGTTCTCAAAATTGAAAAAAAAAAAAAAAAAACCCAAGATCGATCAAGCTAATCACCAACAGCCTTGCAGAAGACAAATTGCTTTCACTCTGAATGAAGATGATGTTATGGATCTGCATATATAATTTTACCTCGCCTGTTTTATAAAGAATTTGACATTTCCCCTGTGCTATTATTAATTAAAGCAGGGTTGACCCTGCTTCTTGGTAAAGAAGGACCTGAGTACTTTTATTGCTAATTGTGTGTCTGGTTAAATCAGTTCAAGAATGGCATATAATAGGTCATGTTGAGGTTGTACAATACTGTGACAGCTCTGGAAAAGCACAACAAAGTTCACCTTCTAAAAGGGGGTCTTTGGAGGATGACAGGGTCATTTTCAAATGTCACCATCTTAAGAAACATAGAAACTATGTTTAATAGTTGGCTAAAAAGAGACAGAAAATGACTGCTGTAAAATGCAAGAAAAAAATTTGCTCAAAAGGACAATACTAAGATTAATAACTAAACGGAAGGTCATTTGATAAAAAAGCATTACTAATTATAAGCAGCATAATCTCATACTCAGGATAGTCTGCTCTTCCCATTCATTTAACCCATGTAGTTGGTTTTTACAAATGCAAAATACCTTCATTGGAATCCGGACTGGAGTTGTTCAGCTTGGCAATTTCCTCTTCTCTTTTAAGGTCCTCTTCCTTTTCCTCAATCATCTCAATGTCGTGCTTTTTTATTTGGTCCTTTTCCTTGTGTCTTTTAGACTTCTTCTTGGACTTTTTGTGAGACGAATGGTTTTCTTCCATAAGCTTTGGACATTTTAGTAGAACTGAACCAGGTGGTAAGGTTTCCAGAGAAGTCCTAGAGGTATATTTGTCTTGCTGGTCCTCATAGATACTACCGTTTTGACTAAAACTGTCAACAGGTAGGTCTTGAGTCCCCCGGCCTTCTGGAGTGCTAGGGGAATTGGAGTGAGAATTTACAGTCTGAGGAGGATTGGAGACAGGCAGGTGGGTTGAAGGCAGCGGTGGAGGCGTGGGGATGGCAGCGGCTGCAGGGGGCAGCGGGGGGCCTGCAGCAGATTTTTCACTGGTGGGATTCAAATGACCATTTAATGTTGGCGGCACTCTATTTGTCAGGTGAGATATTCGAGCTTTTTTATTCATTAAAGGATCAATGAAATCTGAATCTAAAAGCCGTTTCTGGGGTGGGGGGGGAACAGGGAAAACAGATGAGCCAGTTTGCACTAAAATTCAATACATGTGTCACTCGTTACTAGAAGAACAACTGAGTAATTTTATTCATACTTAAATTTATAACCAGTTTAAATTCATTACCAGCACTGTGTTAACCATCCTCCAAGCTTAAGCACAAACAATCTACAATAAATTTTCATGTCTAATGTAAAAAAGCAGAATCTGGCAAATATGTTTCTTGAAGTACTTATACTTTCTGATCATACAGCTCCACCCTAAGTTCCTTGAGACACTAGGCCAATTTATGTGGATTATACCACTCAGGAGTATATTAAATAGAGGTGGCCTCCTTCCTCTGCTGGCCACAGCTGACCTAGTTATATTCAGTGAGAGGAAGAAGCAATTTTTAACATTATTGGTTGTCAGAACCAACAAGGGTTAAGTACAGGGCAATAAGCCTACACTTACTTGATCTCTTCGAACGTGCTAACATGCTCCAGTTATACATATTTTGGCTGTCTTAAGATGGCAACAACCAGCACATTCAGAATAATTTCTCTACATATCTCTATCATTGCTGAAATGCCATCCAATTTTTTCTCCCTTAAATATATCTTTTCACTGAATTGGAAGATAAGTCTGAATAACTAGTCCATAAAAATTATATGGAGTTACTATTTCAAAAAATTTCAAAAATCATGCTAATATTAGCCCAATCCAGCAACAACAATAACAGTATTTAAAATAAAAAGGAAAGTCAGATATTTGAAAAGTACAAAGCATACATCCAATGTAATACTGTGGCTAAAACTTCAGCTTGAAAGAAAATAATAGTTAATCATCACATTAATTTATTCTGTGTTGAATTTAGGGCCACTGATCTCACACCTAGTACATAATTAGATCAGAGTATAAGTAGCTTTACAGTAGTTGGCATTTGAGGCTTCTGTAGACAACATACATGCAAGGAAAGAATTGCTTTTATTTTGTTCCTCCTCTGTTCCTCACAATAGGTTTCTAACATTTTCTGACACGTGAATAGCCTTTTGCCCAGGGCACGCTTACTGTTCTCAACACATCTGTCCTGTCTCCCTAAGCCTTGGGAGGGGAGTCCAGAGAAAGGAGCACTCTGTCAACAGCACTGGGGTAGAGCGGTTTGTCTCACTGCCAGTCTCAAAGACCTGAGAGAGTTCAAGGCTGTCTGAGAACCAGGTGGGCTTGACCTCTTATGTCGCCCAGGATCTCCCCATCTTTTTCCAACTGAATCTTTGGGGGGAAACTCTAAGCTGGAATGGAGTCGCACTGGAATATTCTGATTGGGATCTAATCAAAAAGTACTTTAAGAAAACATATGGAAATAGCAGAGTTTTTTATTTGCTTATTTTAAAAACATTTTTCCCCAAGAACGTGCTTCAGATAAATTTAAATATCTTCTATTTTCTATATAATCTAAGACTGGATATGGGACTGGATAAGTTAGTGATCAAATGGAAAAGTAGATAATCTTGCAACAAAACGTGAACTTCAAGGATTGAAAATCAGAGTAGACATTAAGTACCTTGACTTAATGTAGTGTTATATGGTGAAAAAGAGTTCTGGGCTGGGAGCTGGGACCTGAATTCTAGAGTAAGCTCTGCCGTGAACTTTGGGTAGGGAAGCTGTGCGGCTTTTCTGGGTCTCATTTCTCTCACGTATAAATCAGAAAACCTGAACAAGGTGTCCCCTAAAGTCCATTTCAGGGCTATGATTATATAATTTTATGCAATACCTGAGGAGAAGATGCAGCGTCTCTACTAGAACATACAGGAGATTCTGAACGGCTGGTGCTGGCAGCATTCTGAGATGGATTTAGTTTTCTGGAAAGGACACACATGTTCCAGTTAGGGGGACAATTTTCAAATGTTCATGATAGAAAGCCTACCCTTGCTTCGTTTTTCCCATCTCAATACTAAAATAACAATGACTATAATAATTACTTATTTGCATAATTTTTAAAGGAAAAAAAAATAAGAACGTACCTCGAGAGCACTGACTCTAATGACCGTCTGTCTATTTCATTATATCCAGGCCAATCTCTTTGGAGCTCTTTAAAAACATAATCCTTTAAGGTGTATGAGAGGTCCTTAGGATTCAGATTGGCTACCTGGTACATGGTGTGAAAAGAGAGCATTAGTTCTTTTTGCTATTTCTTAACCTAAAACAGGCAACCTTTTGGATTTATACTGAAAATAACTATATCAAATGGCTCCAAGGGACTGCTAGCTTTGCATATGCCAGATCTCAATAAATGCTTTTTGACTTCATTTGGGGAATTAAATAAAACTTTATATACATAGTTAAATATTTTTTTCCTGGATGGCCACTGCATTTGTTAAATAGTAATCCTACATTATGCAAAAAGTGGAGGAAGATTTTTTCTTTTAATCATTTTTTTTTCTAGTCAAAGGAATCCAAAACAGTTTTCTTAACATCTTCATTATTTATTTCTGGCTATTAATTCCATTACTTCTGAGTTACAAGTCCTTGATCACTTGTATTAAGTAGAAACCAAACAGTGCCCATATGTTGGTTTACAAACTTTCCTATCCAGTAATCAACAGAAATTATCTCCATAAACAGTATCAATTCTGATAATCTTGTCTGTCATCTTCTTGGCTTGCTAAGCTTGCTCGTTATAGCTGCCAGTTCTCCTGAAGAACCACTCTTTCAAAGTCCTTGAAATTCCCCCAAACCAATAAACGGAAACAGAAACGAAAATAACCCCCACATTACTGTTATTATTTGCAAGTGTAATCTTTTCTTATCCCTTAACTACGGTTCTTTGTGTATCCAGGCTCAGGCTCCATTAACAACATGAATGTATGGATTCAGGGGCCGAACCACGAGTCATTTTCAATGCTGGCAGAAAGATATTCTTTTCATTCCCTACTGGAATGGTCTTTTTTAATAACTTCACTTCTTTCTGTGTCTTCTAAAAGTACTATAAAATATAATATGATAGTTTATGCTTTTCCCACAGCTCAGCTGAATACTAACATTAATGTTGATATACAGTAGAAAATGTTAGGTTTATCTTAAAATTCAAATTTGCAAATAAATTAACATGAGATACAACCAGATTTCTCGAAGTGGAATAAATACAACCATCTTACAATCTATATTCTGCTAGCTCCTAAGTTATAACTCTAGCTTCAACTGTCCTCTGGACACCAGACTCTTATATATATATAACTACCTACTGAATATCCATCTCCATTTGGATATGTCTAATAGACATCGTCCAAATAGTATGTATGTAAGACAGGATTCCTGATTCCTCTGCATACTCTTGTTCCTTTTCCATCCCTCCCCATCTCAGTCAATGGCTCAATATCCATTCAGTTGCTCCATTTAGTTGGTCTGGGGCGAAATCCAGGAACTGGCATTTTAAAAAAGTTCTCTAAGGGATTCTAATATGGAGCTAGGATGAGACTATGCTCTAGATTCTATCAAATAAACAATAGTAATGATACTCATATCCCACTTGCTCAGGAATTAAGTATACCTACATTTAAAAATTATATCTATACACATATTCATGATCACATGACTACTGACATACATCAGTAGCAGCCTCTGGGTGAACTGCCTCTGCCATCATTTTGCCCTCTCATCCTCTAACCTAGGAGGTAATTTACAACCTTTCTGGAGATTCAGTCACCAAATATTTTGACTTATAACCTGAACCTCCCCGCTTCCCCAAATAAAAAACTGAACACACACACACACACACCTATACCCTCATCCTCATTCATTCTTTCATCCTGTCTCTTGAGCTCTTAAAACTGCTATGTGACACATGGGTTTAAATTAAGTGTTTCCAATAGTGCTCAAATGACTTAATAAGATCCCTGAAATTGCCAAAGATACCTTGGGGATTGGTTAACCCAGAACTGGAGATTATGGTTTTACTCTTTCATGACATTTGGTATCATGTCTTGAATATAAGAGAAAACAGATGAAAAGGACTTAAAAATGTTATTCTTTGAATAATACATGAAAACCTGCAGGTTTATTTTATTTTATTTTTTAATGACAAAATTTAAGAACAACTTTGGAAATGTTACTGCTTTAGAAAAAAATAAAGAAAGCAGACTTCCATTTCTGGTGGACTTGAATACTAATCAACATTTATGACACAAAGTCGTTCTAAAAAATACAGGAAGCTACAGTCTGATGAACTGTTGATTTTAACAAAATTACTTACTTTTATACTTAAGCTTGTGATTATACGGTAACTGATCAGTGCTAATACTTTACATATTCATATCCTTTAATGAAGACAGGTGACTGATTTCAGCATACCCAATGGTTGAAAAAGGCAGAGTATTACAGGCGAAAACAGCATGCAGGGCAAGACACATCCAAAACTATTTAGCAGGTAAAAATAGTCTAGCTTATACCGACCAAAGACTGATAAAAACACATTGTATAATTTCACCTACATAAACCAATAAAAATTATGGCAATAGTTGAGCGGATTCAAGACTAAAAGCAGATAACCAAAACTTCATTTACTTTTTTTTAATGGAATTTCAGGGCAAAGTTTGTTTAACCCAAATGAAGATAATGACTCGAAACTTGATAATTCAGAAGGCTCTAACTTATAAAACCTAGTATAAATGTCTACATTTCAATTAGTTTTTAATTAAATGTTTAAGTCAGGATGATTTAACTTAATATTCATATACCATTGATCAAAACAATCCTGAAATTTCTCTACCTCAGTAATAATGATAACAACAATAACGGCAACAAGCCTTCTTAAATGAACTCCCCAACAAGAAGGTAAGCAGAAGGAACTCTCTCCAGCCGTCCTCACCTGTTGCAGAATTGCTCCGAGGGAGTTCTTGTCTTTCTGATTGACACCGTCTTTCTGCAGTCGAGCTAGCAGCTCAGGTTTCTTATAGGCCTTCAGTGCCAGTAAGTGAATCACCCTGTCCCGATATGGCCGCTGGGAAACACTGCTGCTGCTATGTGTCTTTCGAATGGTATTTGCAGGGTTCATGGGGGTTGATCTTTTCCTCTCAGGCACTGCATCTGAAACAGCTTGAGGTGCTTTCCGAATTTGCACTCTTTTCCCTAAAGTCCAGTAGAAATGACATTGTTACACATTTGCGGGTGATAATATAGTGAGCATCTCAATTTCCACAACTCTGATTTAGGTACCTCTTCATTCTGGAAGGAATAAAGACTTCATATTTCAGTTTTCACTTTAAAAAGATATGCAAACAGAAAGCATTCTGAATAAATGGCCTAAAATGTAGATTCAGAACTTTCTGACAGAAGCACTTATTGGAATAAATATGTATTATAAAACTATTTTGGCCACTTAGCTATACACATGGATAATAATTAGTGACACACACCATAGCAACACACTGGAAATTTTAAGGTTGTAGGCATTTGATGTTAAGTGGAAATAAAGTAATCTCCATACTCACCTGTGCTACTTACAGAACTTAAACCTACATATTGTATGTCATTTCGTTGGCAGATAGGAATACAACGAATATGTGAAATGTGAAAAATACCTGTCTATCTCACTAAGGACACACTGTTGGCTGAGCTCAGTCATTAGCTTAATTTCACAGATTCAGAAGCCACAAAGAGGAGAGTCAGGCATAATTTGGGGTCAACATTCACCAGGGCATTCATGAGTGATATTCCTTTTCAACAGATATAACATACTCTAGGAGTCAAAAAGCAAAAACAAAACCAATCAACCAACCAACCAACCACACAGTCTAAGAGGGCCAGACAAGCAGATCTCTCCTCTGTGGTGCTGAGACTACAAGGTGAGTTAGAGGAATGGAAAGTGCTAAAAGCAGGCATTCACACCATTTCTGCACAGGCCAGTGCCATTCACATAATTAACACACTTTCTGCTCAAACTTAACAATGACAAGTGTTTGGCAAGTGGCTATTTCTAGAAAATACTGTGGGCTGTAGTGACCTGAATACTGTATGGATGTGTGAAGCCAACAGTACATGGCTGGTCACTGACAATACCTGGTAACCATTCCTTGCTGAAGAAAGAGAGATTAGAATGAAACTGTATTAGACCCTCGCTTTATGATTTCTGAGGTGAAATCTCATACATCACTACTAAAGCTTCCAACTCTATGCCCATTGGTTAAAGAGGGGGAAGAATTGGTAATGACATACAAGGTGGAACAACTGCATTAGGGACAATACTAGCAATTAGAAACAATGGATAAGTAAAAGCAGTCTCTAAAGCGCTGTTGGCTTGGGTGAAAACAGCTTAATGGGGCAGGAGCTTTACTGAATAGTAGTTCTGTCCATGCTGGGTTCCCAAGGCCTGGCCAGAGGGGCTGTTTGTTTGATACAATCCTACCTAAAGGAGAAAGAAAGGTCTCACTGGCTCTTATATTTCTTTACTATCTGGACGTAACCAATTGTAAATATCAGATCAAAATACTGCACAACAAAGGAACTCAACATTAAAGGGTCACTGCCCAGTGGTAAGAAAAGCTATTAAATTAAGGTACAATTAGAGATTTGGAGATAGATTTAGATCTGTTTTCTGTATTTTTCTTAATTCAGAGATAGTTAGATCAATGTCAGATGTGCAGGGAACTAATATCTACCTTGCACCAATTATGGGAAGGGGGAGGGACACCGTGCTAAGAGCTTTACACATATAAAGTCTCATAAAGTAACCTGATGAGGTAGGCCTTGGTCCTATTTCACAGATGAGAAAACTGAGGATTTCAATGGGATAAGCTCAAATAGTAGAGTGCTGACTTAGCACTTGGAAGGTTCTGCGATTAATACCCAAGTTTTCCTACTTGTACTTCTTTGTTGGAAAGGTTTTATGAACAAATGCCTAATGTCTGCCCTTGCTTCATGTTAGGCTGCAAGCTTCCTGTAGGCAGTGCTATGGCTGCTTTGTCTATCAGCAGACCTAGATTTTGATGACTTGCAAAGTGAAATGACCAGCAAAGTGTCAAAGTGAATGACAGCAAGTGAACAAGCAGACAGCAGAGGAGCAGAATCAAGGTGGCCTGTGCTGTATTTTTGCACATTACCAGGCTGCCAGAGCCTGAAGACACAATGAAATTTCTAAAGTGGCAATTGCAAACCTTCCAACCCACCACTTCTCAGTTGCAATAGTGTTAGCAAACAGTACTACTTCCTTGAAATTTCAATAGGAATTTTTGGAAAGAAAGAATAGAGTTAGGTCAGACAAGTTTAGGAAACGCTATCAATTCCACACTCCCCTCCCCCTTGAAACCTGTTTAACTTCTACTTCCCCAAACCAAGCTGACTATGGATCCCTCTCCCACACTCGTCTCTAGGGAGCGGGATGAGCAGAGAATGGTTTTTAACTAAACTCACATACACCATGACTGGTCATTTAGAATGAATTCAGGCCAGCAAGGAAGGCAAATACAAATAAAAACAAAAACAGGACTATCACTGTGTTGCAGGCTGCCCTACCTCTTCTGTAGGTCTCACCAACCTCTGGTCCACAGTCTCAGGAAAGCCCCTAGGTCTCCTGAGTTTACCCCACCCTCCCAAAGTAGACATAGGGCTACCAAATAAGGGAGGTTCACTTTGCCCTTAAAAGGGGTCAAAGTATGATGGCTAACAAGAAATTAGAATCTGGACAGGGATGTGACAGCATTGGAGTCTCACCTGGGGCCTAATGCTAGGCTATCATTGGTCCATGAATCTCCTACCCACAAAACACTCACTTCACCTTTACCTCATTTTAAACAGCAAGTTGTAGGGTAACCCATTTCTTTCAAATGATGAAAGAAGAATCCAGCCACACTGGGCCACAGAGTTTTGCACAAAGATCACTTGCTCCCTGCCTCCCCATCAATTTGTGCCTATTCAACCAGGAAGGAGTCCTCTGATTTAAGGTAAGAAAGGCTATAAATGAAGAAAACATTAGTACTCTAAGCAGTTACAGAATTGAGATGCTAAAGCAAAAAAAGAGCAGGAAAATGTGGTTCAAAGTGGGCAGAAGAAAGGTTTTATTTTTATTTTTTACATTTGCCTCAGAAAAGTCCTTTTAATAAAGCCTGTGGGAGAACCTAATTCTCTTTCCAGACCCAACTGCTAATCAATTCCCTGGGCTCCTTATATAAACAGCAGCAGCGGGTCGGACAGAGTTGGGTAATCTGGGACTACATCTGAACCGTTTTGTTTCATAACAAGGAGTCCACTGCTAGCTTCTCCATTTAATATGAGATGGTAAAAGTACTTAGCCCTCCGTCTAATGACTCTGAGTAAACAATCTGAAAGGAAGGTGTTAAAACAGACAATCAGAAAGAGAGCAGGGACGGCAACCATCTTCTGCAGTTGTTTTTCTGTTCTGTGGAACCTAACTAAAAACCCTGGCAACACTGACCCAAGGTTTTAAAAACACTGGCAGGACCTTGACAGTGGTGTGACTCTGTCATGGTTAAATACATAATCCACTGCAATGAAATCCATCTCCACTACTTAGCATTTGAGATCACTTCTTCAAAAGGTTTACTATCAAAACATATATAAACAAGTCATAGACTGCTAGAACTACAAAGGACCTTAGATGTTATCTAAGTGCAAAACCCCTTATTTATTTTTTATTTTTTTATAAGTTTATTTATTTATTTATTTATGGCTGCGTTGGGGCTTCGTTGTTGCAGGCAGGCTTTCTCTAGTTGTGGTGACCGGGGGCTACTCTTCGTTGTGGTGCCGGCTTCTCATTGCGGTGACTTCTCTTGTTGCGGAGCAAGGACTCTAGGTGCACGGGCTTTAGTAGTTGTGGCGCACGGGCTTAGTTGCTCCGCGGCATGTGGGATCTTCCCGGACCAGGGCTCGAGCCTGTATCCCCTGCATTGGCAGGTGGATTCTTAACCACTGTGCCACCGGGGAAGCCCCAAACCCCTTATTTTAATATTTGAGAAAATTAAGGTCTCCAGATGTTAATTGATTTGTCCAAGGTCACTCAAACATGTACTAACATCAAAAATAAGGAGGATGGGGGGAAAAGTTGGGAAAACTGGAAAAAGGATCCTAGAAATCAGGTTGTTTGGGTTATTTTATATACCTAAATAGATATTAGGTATATAAAATAACCAAAATTTACAATTCAATAAATTTCCAGAATTTAGATAGGAGTCAGTGAGCAGACTTAAGATACTGGTAAACTAGAAGTGATAAGTTTCTTTTTTCTTTTTTTTAAACAATGGGGAAGGATTATAACAACACAACAATGCTCATCATTGATATCAATGGCATAACTAGAACTGGAAATATTACTGAAGAAATAATAACAATGTTTTCTAGGTTAAAGCTTCTCCTGTGCTCCTCTCCAGGCAAAACAGGCCTTCCCCCATTCCTCACCCCAAGCCCACTAGAAGGTCACAGAAGCTCACATTCCTGGTTGCCTAGGCAAGCTGACCCCTAAGAGCACAGCCTTCCCTTCCTTAAACTGGGCTTGTGCCCTAATTCAACTATCAGAGGACTGGATGATGCCACCATACCCCCCACAGTGAGACCAACATTATTCCTATTTGTCCTCTACTCGGGCTGACACTATTAAAAGAAACCTTGCTCTGCAAGGCTTCTAAGCTGGCAGAGGTCAGCTTTTGGTGTCATTTTATATGATATATTCAATTAAGAACTAAAGAGGTATCTCCTGTTGTCTTATGAAAGAAACATAACTTGTTAATGAGGCCAAACTCTTATCATTTGCTATTTGCTGATACCAACAACTTGATATGTAAAATGGAGAGGCAGTCATAACCCAGCTCATGCGGTGATTGTGAGATTTAGATGAATAACTACATGTGAAGTGCTAACCAGTGCCTTGTGCATCGCAAGCACTCAGGAAGTGCTGAGTAATATTAATATTGAAGGGTGACTGACTAGCGTTTTAAAGAACTAAATGGGTCAGTTTTGAGATACTGAAAAAAGCAGGAGGATACAAACTGCCTGGAAGGAAAGAAACATGGTAAAGGCCTGGCAATGGATACAGTTAGAAGAAAAAGATCAAAACATGCCATAACAAGGAAGAGTAAAAAAATCAAAAAGAAACACCAGAAAAGCCAATCCAGATACTAGTCTTTTGCTCTACTGTATTCAGAATTGATTAGTCTTTTCTTAGGAGTAGTGTGTGCAGTTTGGAATTCTGAGGTGAAGAACTGGAGGCAGTCCAGAGGAGAGCAATAAAAATAATTAAAGGCTTGGGATACAGGCCATATTAAGGAAAGTTAAAAGGAGCTGGGGTTACTTGACCTAGAGAATAAAGGGCTGAGGAGGTTAATGACAAGATTTAAGACCAGAGAAGAACACTGCTGTGATGGTGAGTAGCCCAGGGCACAGAGGACACAGCACAGAGGAGAAGGTTAAACAGAGCACTTGTCTGGCAGAGGTCACTGTGGGGCTCTGCAGGGGGGGAACATATGTGTGCTCTTCTTAAAATGGCATAGATGTAATCTGGTTCAGATTTAAATTTAGATAACCTCAAATTCTATGTGGTCACTCTAAAAAATGTATATAAATTATCTGTAGTGCCTATACGAAACCCTGCAAGTTCCAAAATTCCCATACCATCAGGGCATGTATGGCCTGTGTAATTCTGGGTGTTGAAAAGTCTCTTGTGTAAGCTGGGAATGAACTGTACCGACCCTATCAAAACAAACAAAAACACATGGACATAGGGGACGCCCAAGGATCTTTCAATGGAAAAGTACGGTGATCATTGCTAATTTTCAAGCTTTGGAGTAAATCAAGGTGAAGGTTTTCAGATAGTTATATTGGGAAGAAAAAAGAATCATTTTGATTGCTGGAGTCTTCTATTCCTTTGTCAAACATACCAATTTGTCTTACTGTTTATAAATTGGTAGTATTGGACTTAAAAAACACTCTCAAAGCAACAGGGACGGCAAATTCATAGCGTGCACTTAAATTTAAGAGCAGCAGATCTTGTACATTTTTAAAACAATTTGAGATTTAGCCTACTAAAGTTAATTAAGTTACCTATGAGAATAAAGAAAGAAAGAAAGGAGGTTGGAAGTTGTTACCTCATTCAGCAGGAAAGAGAAGATGAAAAATCTCACTGCTAGTAAGTTACTGGGCAGAAACTGGGCCCCGTGGGTACAGATACCTGGGGAAGCCATGAATTGTTGTTAAACCAAACTAAATGTATCTAAGCTAAGCACCAAGTCCCAGGAGCACTGGCTCTGTTCCAAAGAAATACTTATTAAAGATACTAGTGGAGCTTCTCAAAGCTGAATGTATTGTAGCTGGGTCAGCAATGGGAAAATACAGAAGTAGAATTATACCAAACCATGGAAAGATGTTGATTAAGGGATCTGGTTATTCAAGAGACTTTTTGTTAGCATTTACATTTTCAAATTAATATCCTTTCATCATTTACTATCCAGTGACTTGTGTTATTAAACTGACCGAGGCCTCATAGAGCTCATCCTCACTCTGCGTGACTCTATTACTGTTAATAGTCACTGTGAATTAACTCTTTAAAACTGTCAGGGTCACTGCTCGTAAAGGAGAGACTCAACTTGCGGGTCTGGTCTTAATTCCCCTCGATTTGATGGATATTTGAGTGAGCTGATGATAAAGGTGATGGGGGTAGGGCAGGTTCTTAATTAATGGAGAGATGAGGATGAGGATCCATAATTGAGATGACATCACAATTGAGGTACCAAAGAGGCATCACCCTAATGCTTTGCTATAAGCACGTTTTAATACTTTTGCAATAAAAACTCCTTGTTGTGCAAAGATCCTTTGAAATTCTGCTAATAGAAAACTCATAAGTTCTACTAATAGATTTTACTATAAAAATAACTCTCCAGAAGTACAAAATAAGAACTATACTGTCCACCACTGAAATTACATCATCCAGTGACAAAGAAAACACAACAGTACCACTATCACAATCTCACATAATAAAGTAACTTGAGCAGATCCCAGGATTGTAAAGTAATAACAAATGGCCAGTAGAGGATCTGGGATTTATGAAAGAAATAAAACTTTTCAATCTCTTCAATTTATCAGCAGTATGAAGAGAATAAATGACTTTTGACCATGTTTTTCAAAGTGTTCTGAAAACTAATTTCTGTGTTTTCATTAAGTAATATTACCAATATTTACCTAGAGTGATCTTGAATGATTCCAATCAATCAGCAAGAAGGAGAAAGGTATCTATACAAACCTACATATGGTCCACCAGGTTTGATAACTTTTGTGCTTCGGTTGCGGGATTCCTCCTCTGCCTGGGTCATTCTTTCTCGTGTCATCTGATACGAGTCATTTGTTGCACACACTGTAATTTTATCTTGTATAAATCCCAGGCAATTGAGCTGGGATGCTCCAGAGCTGTCAGGTAAGATGGTGCCTTGTTAGATATGTCCCACATTTTGCATAATAAAGGCAAGCAGAAATTGTATAATCCTAAAACCAGCAGCTTTAATAATAACTTTGCAATTCAAAATAACTAATATTAGTCATTTTAAAATGTAAAGCTTACTTAAAAATTTTTAAGTTTCTCCTCTTCATTTGATATCACATTTTTTTTTCCATATTCTGGATAGAATGGGTGAAATGAGATCTCAGAGACCAAATCCATGAAATGTTGAAAAAAAAAAAAAAAAAAAAAAAGAATCAGTACTTGGAATGAAGACCAGAGTTTTGATGGGCACTGTAGTTCTACTGTCATTTTTAAAAGAATTATCTACCACTGGTGTGAGAAATGTTAAAAGTTTACTTTTAATGGAACCATAATATGTATGCTTTAGAACTGACTAGATGAAACAGACCCACCATAATAATGCCTTTTATTTTTAATAAAATATTAAGTTTAAGGCTAAAGTACTGCCAAATATCATAGTTTAATTTATTACTATTCACCCAAATACCCTAAAAAATTGTAACTTTATATTTACCATTGTTAAATCTCTATAAGATGATCTTTTGATATAGCAAATACTGAAAAATACTGGACAGGAGATTTTTGCAGAAATATTAAAAAAAGAAACCTTTTATTTACACAATCACGAATATTAACACTGGCCAGGAAGACGGCTCTGTATTCAAAGTATTATGCTAATATTAGGGGATTATGGTAACAGTTATGCTAGTATTTTAAAAAGAAATTATTATGGCCTTAAAACAGACTAGAATGTAGAAGTAATGAAAATGTCACTACAGCTCTGATATTCTATTTCTTAACTTAATTGGAAGTAGCTTTGTTATGATGCTAAGAAATAAGGGTTGATAAAATTTTTGTAAGTTGCTAATAACTGTCTGTACAAATGCTATTTTAAAAAAATCAGTTCGTTCTTCTCATAAATATTTATTGGGCAGAGAGACTGTGTGCCTGGCAATGTGTGAGGTACCTGGGCTGTGACAAGGACTGACAGATGCGGTCCCTCCTTCAAGGAGCTCTCTGTCTAATGGGCGACAAGGATGAGCACACTGGAAATTATGATGCAGTGTGACAAGTGACAGGGAACAGGGAACCCCCAGGAAGGTACTTCACCTGGACTTGTGGGCAAGGCAAAGGCTTCCTAGAGGAAGTGGTGATTGAGCTGATCTAGAGGGATAACTAGACAAGGGGGAAGGACAAAAGTGTTCTAAAGGGATAACCAATGTGTGCAGGCCCAGAGGAACAAGGAGGAGGTTTTCAGCTTGACCAAAGGGAGCTGGCAAGAACAATTAGAGGTGAGGATGAAAAGAGGGTATAAGAAGTGCATCACACAGGGCTTTGGAGGTCATAGTATAAATTTTGGACTTTTCCCCAAGAATAACAGAGACTGAAAATAGTCTTATTTATTCCGTAGAAAAATCAATCTGGATGAAGAACAGATTAGAAGGAAGGGGGCACTCTTGTGAAAGCAGACCAGTTAAGAGGCTACTGAACGATTACAGACAAGAAGCAATGGCTTGAACCAGGGTAGGGCAGTGTGAATGCAGAACAGTAAACAGATTCCAGAGATAGTGAGGAGGCAGCATTGACAGGATTTGGTCAGAGATTAGCCATGGCCAGGGGTCGGGGGTGGGGGTTGGGTGGGTGGTCGTTAAAGACTGTGCCCAAGTTACTAGGTGTGTGGAGCTGCCATGTGAGACACCGGAGTACGGATGGGAGAGAGAAAATGAATTCAGTGTTGGACCTGGTTGGTGACTTTGAAGAAGTAAGGAGCAGTCTCAGGAGGGAATGGACTGTGAATAACACTAATATTTAAAATAATCAATAGGAAGATAAAAAGACCACAGGAGACCAAAGAGGTAGAGGGAAATTAGAAGAGCAGTGTGTCATGGAAGCCATGGGAATAGAATACTTCAAGAATCAGAGAGTGGTCCACAGTGTGAAATGTTGGCAACAAGTCCAGAATAATAAGGAACCAATAAGCATCCCCTGGGTTCATGGGCAAGGAGGTAAAGGCTCTCTTCGAGAAGCATATTTCAGTGGAATGGCGGGGACTGAAGCCAGACTTCGGGTCCAGAAGTGAGTATAAGGGAGGCGGGTTTGGGTTTTTTTGGTTTTTGTTTTTGCGGTATGCGGGCCTCTCACTGTTGTGGCCTCTCCTGTTGCGGAGCACAGGCTCTGGACGCACAGGCTCAGGGGCCATGGCTCATGGGCCCAGCCGCTCCGTGGCACGTGGGATCTTCCCGGACCGGGGCACGAACCCGTGTCCCCTGCATTGGCAGGTGGACCCTCAACCACTGCGCCACCAGGGAAGCCCGGTTTTTGTTTTTATTGTCTTTTTTAATGAGGCCTACTTGAGCTGAAAATCCAGTGAAAGGAGAGAAAGGAAGGGGTAGGGAGGGAGGATGAGTAGGAAGAAAAGACTGCAGTAGAGAAAAGTCTGCAGTGTGAAGGTCTGGTGGCAGGAAGTTTGAATTTCAACATCTCCCCTTATGATTTACTAAGTAATTTACATAGTGAGAATAAGCTGAACCTATTGCCAATCACAATGAAGATACAGTTTTCACCATCCAAGGTCAAGAAACAGATCTTTACAAAATACAGCTATAAACCCTGTGGGCAAGAAGGTACTCTCCAGAATTCTCCACTCATCCCTTTTGAACTTAGTTACCTTAAAAGTTTAAATACTTTGACATATGTGCATAAATGTTCCTACAGTCCTTCTCTAGCCTAGCTCACTGTTTCCTATACTTGAGTATGCATTATTTACAGAGCTGTATTATGTATTTTCACTAGGCCTGTGAATGGGCAGATTCAAGGAATTTTTGAGTGTGGGATTTCCACCATCTTACATATGAGAAAAGCGAGGCCCAAGGAGATTTAAAAAGAAAGATAAGAAAGGAGACTAGTTGATATATATTTTTTGAACATCTATTTATGGAGCTCAGCCAACACTGTAAGACTGGAAAATGAGTGTAAGAAAGCCCCTGCCCTTAAGGAGCTTGCACAACTGTAGGAGAGACAAGATATATGGAAAATAAAAAATCAAACTGAATAGAAAAGGTGGAGCCAGATTATAAAAAGGTTTTCTTGCCAGGATAAAAACTGGAACTCTGAGTGCTTTTGTTTTTATGATGGCAAATTTCAATTTATATTCATACCACACTTGGATCATACGAATGTATTTATGACAATGTTCTCACAATAATTGTTTCTTTTCTGTTGGCACATCATGTATAGTTTTATAAAGTGACCTTAAATCTTTCTCCAAACAAGGTAGAAATAAACACACAGGGTATCTGTGATGTAACGGAGAAACCATATTACCTATGATAGGCCTGGTTTTGAAGAGGGAATTAAGTTCCTTAACGAAATTCCTAATGGGACATAGTTCAGTTTGATGTCAAAATGTTCTCACTGTACTAAAATAATTCTCTTAAGACAAGTGTTACAGGTAATGGCACTATTAGAAATCGGTGTGCCCTGTGGTATGTAAAGAACACTGAAGTAGGAGTTAGAACTCAGTTCTCATTCAGCCCAGTCACTAACCAACCAGCTATGCAACCTGTGAAGTGAAGGGGTGGAACCACACAATCACCGAGGACCCTTGTACTTGGTGATTCTATGATCTATTACAATGCTGTCCCACAGAAATTTCTGCAATTTAAAATGTTCTGTGTTTGTACTGTCCACTATGAGAACCACTAGCCATGTGGTTATTTAGCCTATAATATGTAGTTAGTATGAGTGAAGAACTAAATTTTATTTCATTTTTATCAACTGAAATGTAAATAGCCCCATGTGGCCAGTGGCTATCACTGTGGACAGTGCAGAAAAGTCTACAGAGTCTAAAACTCATGCAATTTATACCAAAAAATGTAAGTTTGGGGGAAGGCAATTTTTAGAAAGCAAAATTAACATATACTCAGGGAAAATGGCAGATTAAGATAAAGCAAAAAGTTATTTAGTCGCCTTAAATGGGAGAAGAAATTTAGACCTCTCTCAGTGAAGTGTCTTATTTTGTATCTCTGCCTTCCCTGCTTACTTGGAACACAACTTTCCCTTCCCTTTCTCCCACACACAGCAAACACTTAAAGTTTCAAGTACGACACAGAGGAGAGATAGGGATGGATGGCCCTGGGGGCCTTGGGGAACTTTCGGCCAATGTCAGTGTTTCTCGGGAGGTTGGGGGCTCTAAGGCCTTGTCTTTATCCACAGGCAGAACAAACTCCCATGAGGGGCCGTTCTTTAATCAGAAACAACCACAGCAAAGAAGAGTGTAACAAGTAGCTTAGTGTTTACAGAGGACCTAAGTAGATAAGGGTTCCAGTGGGTACCCTGGGCTATGGGTGTGTATTTTTGTCTTCCTCCCTCCTTTTTTCCCCTGAAAATCAGAAATGACTGCTATACTGGGGTTAATTTCTAGTTTCCATTCTGCTGCAGAATAAAGATTTTTAAAAACCTATCTTAAAACAAGCCTTGCACAGCGAAGGAGGAAGGGGATATATAAGACACACGTATATTTTCCTCCTTTATCTATGAGTGTGAGTCCTGAGGATACTATAAACACTCTTATTTATATTCAGTGAATAAAAATTTAAAAACCCCTCAAACTTGTCTTTAATTAAAATAAACAAAATAAACCATGTTTTATAGGTATAAAATCTATACCTTAAAAATTCCTCAAGGGCAAAAATCTTAAAATTTTTGTGATTGTATCCTACAGTGACAAATATAATTTCTAGCACATAGTATGTGCTCAATATTTCTCAAATAAATAAATAAGCCCTACCATTCAAGTCAGTAAATATTTACGGAATGACTACCATGTATTTTATTGTAGAATTAAAAAAGAAAACCCTCAAAGAAAAATCATTTTCCCTTCAGCATACCTTGGAACGCACTTACCTGGAGAAGGTTTGCTGGATGCAGTCAAAGCTGCCTTGAGGGTTGTCTTTACCCACATTTGACAAATAGAAGTTAAAGGTATGCACTTCGTTGGGGGGATCATTTTTAGGGATTTTGACAAGCTAAAAGGGGGACAAAGAGAGAAACACTTCAAATTATAAATTTGCTATAGAATGATCTGATGACTGACTTAAATGTTTTTCAAGCGACATTCATTTTTTACCGAAGCCCTCTTGAGCATCTAAATTTATAGCATTTATATTACCAAATCATTCAAGGAATCTGACAAGCATGCTTTAACTCACCACGTTCTTATTTCCATTTTCTATCCTAAAGTGTCAGTAATCATATTGGCTCAGTAATTAGTTTATAAGAAGAACCCCCTTCTTTTCAAACTAGAAAATGGTTACAGTTCACATGAAGAGTTATTAGTGAACTCGCTAAAAAGCTCTTCCTCTTTTGAGATACACAGGTTCTGCCTTTGGCTACATGACCCGCTGCTAAATAGCTTCTAGATATTTAGATGGTCTCAAGATAGAGTCCATATCCCAATCTTTTGCTGTCTTATTACATACGCATTTCATTTTAATTCTTACTTCTTGGAGCAATATTTTTGAAGAATAACTAGCAGCATAAGGTGACTACTATAATTACATTCACACCAAAACGCAGCTGGGTGCTTCTCCCTGCCCTATGATTCTTGTACTCATCCTCATGTTTACAGAACAAGGTCAGCAGCCTACAGAGATTATTCTGCAGGGCACTCCAAGGCTGAGCCCCAGGCAACACTGTGGAACAGGCAGATGTTTCCTATGCTCTTGCTCAAGGTCTGGTTTCTCTGCTAGATGGGAAGCCCCAGAAGTGAAGGGACAGGGTTGCTCTCGATTACTGAACCCCTGTACTGGGTACATTTTCCTGGCACATAGGAGGAGCTTAATAAACATTTGTGAATAAATGAGCTGGAAACTTCTGTCTTTCAACTGCTCCACTCTTCCCAGCTCCCAAGACCTTTCTTCCCTTGGGTCTACAGGGGCCACCATGGTGTTAGATGATAATTATGAATAGGATGCATTGGAAAGAAAGTAAAATATGACTTCCTGCTCTCCAGCCTCCAAATACATGGTCTTGGCAATTCAGTAGACAAGCAAGGAGGGAGAAAGTGTTTTCTAATTCTCTTTTGTCTCCTCCAAATCTGCCCTTTACATCAATGGAAGATTAAGACTCAGAGCTAACTGGCTGCCAGATATATATATATACACATATATATCACTCATGAATATGCTAGTAAGCATAAGCGTGTATGAACTCTACTTGGCCCTGAGGACATCCTGCAACTCTGATTTGCTCACTCTAAAAAGACTCCTAATGTTTTATCTACAGAAAATAATTTAAAGCCACCAACTCCATCCCATACCCCTCCCCCTAAAAGAGTGAAGAAAGCTAAGAAGGGAGACAATTTGCAGTGTCTGGTACATAGCAGACATGCAATAAATGTTTGTTGAAGGAATGAACGAACAAGGAGAAGAAAAAAGAAAGAAGTCAAAGGTAAACATCTTTTCAAAGGAGATTCATTCAGAAGACCCATGTAGAGTTCGAGAGCCTAAATTTCACCAAAAATGTTGAATATTAGATAATACTCCATAGATCCTCCATCACTCATGAATTTAAACTATCTTTGACTCCCTTTTTAAATTAGTTCTAATTGCTAGAGTAACAAGCTTCTACATTAATTATCCACTCTATAAATTATATCTCTGGGGGGCCCTAAAGTTACTCTTTTATTTCCCCAAATTTCCCCTAGTTCTAAAATGCTGGAACTTTGTGAACAAGTCTTAATTTACTCTGTAAGTATTCATCAGGCTGTCTTATTGGGTGTGCAAACTGAACACCTAGTCAGCAAACACACACTGGTGAAATGAAATGGAACGTTTTACTTCTTAATCCTATAGAGAGGGAGCAGAGCAGGAGCCAAAGGAATGCTTGTGTGAGATGCAAGGGAACAGCAAGTCTGTCCACAGGCTGGTGAAACAGCATTCACTGACGTCTGCTTTTGTTTTCCTAATAATAGCAGGGCTCTGCTGTCAGAGAAGGGATGTGCCCGGTAGCCCAAAGCTTCCTTAAGGTCTAGGACAGGAGGTAGACAGGTAATGTAGGTGTGAACACTTGAATGACATCCCTTCCTCAGCCATGACTGACTTAACTTCCATTCACCTTCCCCCTCAACTGTCCCTGTAGATCTGCAGAACCTGGTTGGGGAGATTTTCCACAGTGGTTGTAGGCTCATCTCCAGGCCAGGCTCTGGCTTCAGTTTAGGCCTAAGGTCTTCCTTCCTGTGCGGCTCAGGTCTGGGAATGCAGGAGCACTTTACGTATCAGAGTATGAAAGACTGTCCGTTTTGGGAGATTCTAAGTTGTATTTTAAAAGAGTAGAAGCATATAGTTTTTTTGTATTTTGCAGGAGTGACTAGAGTCTGTACTCAAATTCTACAAATGTTCGGTATTCTTTCACTGAAAACTTTTAACTTAATTACTGGAGTCCTTAAGCTCAGACATCTACTAAACAGAGCATTTTATTCAGGAAAGTTCTTAACGAACCTTTATAATATTTAAATGTAGATTTTTCCTTTCTTATCATCTAAATTGTGATTCCTCTTAAGTAATATTTATACTTCTAAAGGTGAAAAATTATCTTCCTATACATTTTTTTCATTTTTAAACACACACACACAGAATGTCTTTGTGTAAATTTGGAGGATTTAATAACAAAAATACCTTGTATGAATTAATTACTGTGCACACCACTCAAAGCATTAGGGTCTGGCCTGATGGTGGGCATAGAATACTTTCATATTCTTATTCTTTAAAAGAATCTTGAATAGAAAAAAGCTATAGTCATTTAAAAAATATCATAATGAACAGAACAGGAAAGAATCAGATCATACAGAAACAAAATTAAAAAAAATACACAACCCATGCTATATACCCACTGAAGTGTTTGAAAGTTTGTATCCCACATAGATTAGAACAGCAGTTTTCAACAAGGGGCAGTTTTGCCCCCCGGGGACATGTGGTGTGGGAGGGTGCTACTGGCGTCTACTGGAGGCCAGAGACAGTGCCCAACACTTTACAGTACACAGGACAGTCCCACAACAAAGAGTTACCCAGTCTAAGATGTCAGTAAGGCCCAAGTTAAGAAACTATGGATTAGAGCTAGAGGTAGAAAAGAAGTCAGGGAATTCTGACTTTATTGACTTCTGAAAATTAATGAAGAAGTGGAGGGGGAAATGGTATCTTTAAAGAAATAAAAGTACCCGTTTAAGAAAAAAAGAGGTAATAGCATGGAGAATGACAGCAGGACTTCTCAGAAGTCTCTCCAACCCACTGTCCCACTCTGTGGTGTGTACGTGAGCAGTGAGCAGATAGGGGCAGGAGCAGGCATCAGGGAAAATTATGTTCATCATGGAACCCAAAGGTGAATCTTGATGCATATCATGGTATTTTTCTCCAGCTGAGGAGCTGGGGTGGGGTTGGAGGTTAAGGAATGATGAGAACATGAAGTTCTGAGTTGCCACAACTAAGTTTCTACATCTCCTTTCCTCTGTGGTTTTCAGATCAACAGCAATGCAGATGGTACAGCCTGACCTAATCTCAGGCTTTTCCTGTAAAAGATCTGAGAGCAAGATGTTGCCTAGCAATCTTCATATCTTTAAAATTTCAAAAGCTTAAATTATACGGTCTATAGATTTAGTATATCTAATTTCCTGAAGGAGATGGTATAAATTAGATACAAATTTTATTTGCATTAATATCTGAATATACTCTTCAGAATGAAATGTATGTACAAAAAGTACTCATGTTTATAGCTGGCCTAACAGTTTGGCTCCTTGGGCAAAGCCTTAATGGAAAGAGCAGGTTGTGTATGACAATTAGGGCAGGCAGGAGGGGTGAAGGAGTGGGGGCTTCAGAACTAAACTATGGGGACCTCTGAGTGGACCAAAGCCTGTAGGACTGCTGAGGGTCAGAGCTAAAGTGGGATCAGAGTCCCCACTTCAGAGACTAGACTTTCAGAGGAACTTGTGGATACTTATTGCTCCTCTCTCTAATATACAGGAACCTATTCCACAGCTTGTCTAGATAGTGAAATAGGAGTCAATCGTTTCTTCCAGAATGGTTACGAAGCATTTTCTTATAAACTGGCCTTTGAATATGGAATATGAAGAGAGGGAGTTAAAATGAAATGACTGTTATTGGCGGGCACAGGATCAGCTTCTGGAGACAGGACTAATCACCATGGGAAAAGAAATTCTGAGGTCTGATTTAGAAACAATCGTGGAGGAGCATCCCTTTGTACGATAGGAACTTCTCAATTTTAATTATAATATTTTGAGCTTTTCCTATAAGTCAGTGGGAATACCTTTATATTTAGCAACCCATGGTCTACTGGAAATTCTTTTAGCTAAATATCTTAAGAATGAAATATTATTTTAAAAGTATCAAAGACTATGATTCTAAACAGTTTCCTATTCACAATGAAAAATATAAAAATATACTACCATGTTCTGGGCAACTCGAAATGTAGATTTTAATTTTCATTCCAAATATGAGAGCCTGAAAATCAAAGGCTTAGGACCACAATCCACAACCCTCCTCCCAAACTCCAGTCTGTCTTTGATAAAAAGCTACGAAGACAAAGTTTCAGGAAACTTTCAGACATTTATAATTAACATAAACACTGTATACCAAGATGTGTAAGTCAAAGCTTCTAATTATTCTGAGACACAAGTTCAGGCATGTGGCACTGGGATCCTGCCTGAAAGGTCATTTCAATATCAAGTCACAGACCTCCTATTTACGTAAGGATATAGGACAAAAGTGCAGTGTGCACACTGCTGCAAATTTCTCACAGAGGCATGCTAACATCTGCTTAAAAGCCACTGGTACTTTTACTGCAGAGGTTGCTCCACTGGACTGAGGTACACACTAGATTAAAAATAGGACCATCAAGCAGAGAAAGCTTTCGACAAAATTCAACACCCATTTATGATAAAAACCCTGCAGAAAGTAGGCATAGAGGGAACTTTCCTCAACATAATAAAGGCCATATATGACAAACCCACAGCCAACATCGTCCTCAATGGTGAAAAACTGAAAGCATTTCCACTAAGATCAGGAACAAGACAAGGTTGCCCACTCTCACCACTCTTATTCAACATAGTTTTGGAAGTTTTAGCCACAGCAATCAGAGAAGAAAAGGAATCCAAATCGGAAAAGAAGAAGTAAAGCTGTCACTGTTTGCAGACGACATGATACTATGCACAGAGAATCCTAAAGATGCTACCAGAAAACTACTAGAGCTAATCAATGAATTTGGTAAAGTAGCAGGATACAAAATTAATGCACAGAAATCTCTGGCATTCCTATACACTAATGATGAAAAATCTGAAAGTGAAATCAAGAAAACACTCCCATTTACCACTGCAACAAAAGAATAAAATATCTAGGAATAAACCTACTGAAGGAGACAAAAGACCTGTATGCAGAAAATTATAAGAAACTGATGAAAGAAATTAAAGATGATACAAATAGATGGAGAGATACACCATGTTCTTGGATTGGAAGAATCAACATTGTGAAAATGACTCTACTACCCAAAGCAATCTACAGATTCAATGCAATCCCTATCAAACTACCACTGGCATTTTTCACAGAACTAGAACAAAAAATTTCACAATTTGTATGGAAACACAAAAGACCCCAAATAGCCAAAGCAATCTTGAGAACGAAAAACGGAGCTGGAGGAATCAGGCTCCCTGACTTCAGACTATACTACAAAGCTACAGTAATCAAGACAGTATGGTACTGGCACAAAAACAGAAAGATAGATCAATGGAACAGGATAGAAAGCCCAGAGATAAACCCATGCACATATGGTCACCTTATCTTTGATAAAGGAGGCAGGAATGTACAGTGGAGAAAGGACAGCCTCTTCAATAAGTGGTGCTGGGAAAACTGGACAGGTACATGTAAAAGTATGAGATTAGATCACGCCCTAACACCATACACAAAAATAAGCTCAAAATGGATTAAAGACCTAAATGTAAGGCCAGAAACTATCAAACTCTTAGAGGAAAACATAGGCAGAACACTCTATGACATAAATCACAGCAAGATCCTTTTTGACCCACCTCCTAGAGAAACGGAAATAAAAACAAAAATAAACAAATGGGACCAAATGAAACTTCAAAGCTTTTGCACAGCAAAGGAATCCATAAACAAGACCAAAAGATAACCCTCAGAATGGGAGAAAATATTTGCAACTGACAAAGGATTAATCTCCAAAATTTACAAGCAGCTCATGCAGCTCAATAACAAAAAAACAAACAACCCAATCCAAAAATGGGCAGAAGACCTAAATAGACATTTCTCCAAAGAAAATATACAGACTGCCAACAAACACATGAAAGAATGCTCAACATCATTAATCATTAGAGAAATGCAAATCAAAACTACAATGAGATATCATCTCACACCGGTCAGAATGGCCATCATCAAAAAATCTAGAAACAACAAATGCTGGAGAGGGTGTGGAGAAAAGGGAACACTCTTGCACTGCTAGTGGGAATGTGAATTGGTACAGCCACTATGGAGAACAGTATGGAGTTTCCTTAAAAAACTAAAAATAGAACTACCATATGACCCAGCAATCCCACTACTGGGCATATACCCTGAGAAAACCATAATTCAAAAAGAGTCATGTACCAAAATGTTCATTGCAGCTCTATTTACAATAGCCAGGAGATGGAAACAACCTAAATGTCCATCATTGGATGAATGGATAAAGAAGATGTGGCACATATATACAATGGAATATTACTCAGCCATAAAAAGAAACGAAATTGAGCTATTTGTAATGAGGTGGATAGACCTAGAGTCTGTCATACAGAGTGAAGTAAGTCAGAAAGAGAAAGACAAATACCGTATGCTAACACATACATATGGAATTTAAGGAAAAAAAATGTCATGAAGAACCTAGGGGTAAGACAGGAATAAAGACACAGACCTACTAGAGAATGGACTTGAGGATATGGGGAGGGGGAAGGGTAAGCTGTGACAAAGTGAGAGAGAGGCATGGACATATATACACTACCAAATGTAAGGTAGATAGCTAGTGGGAAGCAGCCGCATAGCACAGGGAGATCAGCTCGGTGCTTTGTGACCGCCTGGAGGGGTAGGATAGAGGGTGGGAGGGAGGGAGGGAGACGCAAGAGGGAAGAGATATGGGAACATATGTATATGTATAACTGATTCATTTTGTTATAAAGCAGAAACTAACACACCATTGTAAAGCAATTATACTCCAATAAAGATGTAAAAAAAATAGGACCATCAAGGTTTTTTTTTCCCTCATTTAATATAAACACTTTGTTCTTTTGTGGGTATTACAAATGATTTAAACTTCCATAAGCTTTTATTTGACAGCAATTCTATAAGTTCTAATATCCGCCTTTTCTACTAAGGTGACTGCAAATGCTCAATGGATGTTCATGACCCAGCAATACCACAGAGTTTGACATGACAACTCTCGGTCCTTAAAGCAGACCTGCTGGCAGGGCCTTTGAGATCATCTAGCTGAATGTCTTCATTTTACAGATTTGAAACAGAGAGAAGTTAAGTGACTTGCTCAAGGTTACGTCTCTATATAAAATTGTAACCCCTGTACTCCTGACCTCCTGACCCTGGCTCCATGTTTGTCTAAAACACTTAGTACCTGCACTACTTACAGATTTTGTTTGTTGTCTTTCTCTTCTGGCTAGAATATAATCCTTAGAAGGACAGAGGCTTTTGTCTGGTTTGTTCCCTGTATTGCCAGCATCTTGAATAGTGTGTGGCATAGTCACTCCATATGTACTTGCTGAATGAGTAAAAATGGTGATTAAAGCCTCAGACAGGACTAGAACTGAAGTGTCTGCTTTTTTTCCACCAATATAAAGCATGTTGAAAAGTTTCCTTATATTAAAAAGGGGTTCTATCCTCAAATAAGTTTGGGAAATGCCAGCTTAAACAAAAGCATTTACTTTGCTGTAGGTTCTTTCATACTGAATAGCGGTTTCCCAATTTTTATGACCTCAAAACCCACTTCTTCCATTCCTATAGTATCTTAGGAGGCCAGCCTGTCTCTTAATATTATTTGACTAAAATATCTATTATTTTACTATAGATAAACTATATATCTTAGTTTAGATACAAAAAGTGCTACAAACACTTAAACATTAGAATTCTCCATTGTTCTCAAATCCTTTCCTGACTTTTAATCTGTAATTTCTGAAAAAAAAAATCCTGTAATTTCTTAATAATCTAGAAAATTCGGCTTAGCTAGAGAAATGTATTGATATTTGCATGCACTGTTCAGGTTCCAGAGTTTAGGGACAGAATAAACCTAGAATCAGAACAGAAAATAGAAATCTCAACCTGAAAGCCACAAGTCCTATTTTTCAAACTAGAGCTGTGGTTATGAGTTTAGGCCTAACATTATGGGTTTAGGGAAGGAAAAAAAACCCTCTCGGATCAGTCCAGATGTAGAAACCAATGCTGTGGTGGAGGTGGGGGACTAGGGAGGGGAGGGGAGGGTATCTTTCACTGGCAATTGATCAAGTTTAAGTATTAGAGAAATCAGTAAGAGATAAATATTCCTATTGACAAGGAATGACAGGGAGTGGAGAAGATCCCACATATATCATAAACATCTGAAATTTCCACATGATAGAGGCTTTACTGAGAGTAGTGCAAAATGCTAAATTTATCTGCACAAAGGGAACTATCGGCAGTTATCCAAAAAATGCAGGCCATGTACCAATTAATATGAATAATTCAGGACAAAATAAGTCCATTTATCTCCTTGCATTCTTCCTCTTTGGCAAGATGTATAGTATTAAGGAAAAAAGTAAAGTAGCATAGCTTTTCCTATTAAGCTTCATGTAGCTCCTTAAATCCAGTAATAGAACTTATTAAAAAATTCTCGATGAAAGGGTACAGTATAGGCCAGTAACGAGACTTCTTGGTTCTGTTACTTCCATAGGATATAGTCTTATCAGAAAACTCATTCCTTTGAACTGCATTCTCATCCAAAATGTATTCTTTTATATTTATGGCTGTTTTGGGGATAACATCATTGATGGCAACATTTCAAAACTAATTTTAATTGGTTACAAGTAAGCAATACCACCTTACAGGAGTAAAGTGCTAATTTTTAAAAGTCAAATACACCCAAGCTGCTATATAACTGAAACTGAAAAAAACTGCCTTGAGTAATTTTTGGCTTTCTTAATATGGTTCTCTTTAATATGAAACCAACCTTCTAAATGTTGGTATATCCAACATATGTCAATGTCATCCAAGGTGACATTGATTGATTAATTTGTTCATTTAATTCATTTATTCCACAAATATTAACTGACTGCCTGCTGTGTCAGGCACTATTCTAGGTTTCTGTGACACATTAATGAATAAAACCACAAAGATCCCTGCCATTGTGGCATATATGTACAGAAATTCAGGAGCGAGATGATGAGGGCTTCGAACAGGAGATGGGGAGAAGTGGAGGAATCGGGATATATTTTGCACACAGACATACTGACTGTGTATGAGGAATGAAAGAAAGAGAGAAATCAAGGATGATACCAAGGCATTTTCCCCTGGAAGAATGGAGTTGTTTGTGTGTGTGCATACACATATACATATATACATGTATGTGTATATATACTCATGTGTGTATGTATGTGTGTGTATATTTATTCTTGGATATGATGATGAGTACCTTAATGTAACTGAATCCATACTAGCTAAGTGCACTAAAATACAATTGACCAATGCTGGTTTCACCAGCTAAAAAGGGGCTTCAAAATGAGTTTTGTTATGACTCATTTTGTAACTTCACAGCCAAAAATTATTTAAAAGGGCCCAGGTGGCTGGGTGTAGTTGGCTGGTAGCTCGGTATTTCCAGGAAAAAGGGGGGGATGACAGTTAGTGGCAGGGGAAAGATGCAAATAGCAGATACTAGAGAACAGGGAAAAGGTATACAGACTATGGAGTGTGAGAGAACAGAAAATTTGTATTTAAAAATGACTGCAAAATTGAGCTAAATGCCAAAGTACCTTTTAGAAGAAAAGTGAGAGAGCCACCAAGAGAATCTGAGAAGTTTGTTAAGATTTCATAGGACACATGTGGTTCCTTCCCAATAGACTTGGGCCTCACTCTCCACCTTGTATTTGATGTCTCCACTTCTTGTCTTGGCTTGCATTAGCTTATCCCTTGTTTAATACTCAGCTCAGGAGCCTTTCCCTTCCCCAGTGAGATGGGTTCCCTTTTCTGTCCCCAAAGCACCTTGGGCTCACTTCTACTGCATGCTAAGTACTTGTTTGTGTCTTCCTCCCCACTAGACTATGAGTTCTTTGGAGGCAAGGACCATGGTCTTACTTTCATACATATCTGGAACATGACAGATACCTAATAAATATTTGTTGGATTAATCTGAAGAAACTTGGGACTTAGATTAAATTCACTCTGAAGTGAATACACCAGGACTACTAAAAAATTAGAGATATAACTGAAGTAGATCAGAGGAAAACCAGGGCTCTGCAGAGCAGGCAAAATAAATAGCAAAATGAAAGGAAGAAAAAAAAAAATCCCAAACAGCATGCACTGTGTGGTACAAACATCAGAATGAAAAAGTTTTTTTACCTCCTTGTGCTACGTTTAGCCCACAAACCTAGGTCAAGTGGTTGCCTGGTTTGTGGAACTTAAATTTATTATATATTATACATTTTTCTTTTTTTAAAAGTATCTTCATCTTTATAAAAATACTCACAGAATACTCTGGCCTTACCAAATTCCATTGAAAATATGATTCAGCGTCTTTAAAACCACTTTGCATTTTAAAGGACTTAGGGAAACTACACTAAATAACTCTAAACTTAGCAATTCTCCTGGTCAAGTAGGAAGCAGAATTTTGTTTAAAAAAATGGTTTGTTTCTCAGAAACAAAGTCCAAACCTGAATTCTGCAAGGAAAAAAAAAAATCTTAAGTATGAATGTCAATTTCCAAATTCATTGCTAATCTCTCCTTGTTCTACTGGAGTCTTGAGAAAAGCTTTCTGTAATATGCCAGGAGGAAGTGCTGGTGAAACATGGGTGGAATAGAAGTCATGTATGGCAGTCAGCAATGACTGTTTAAACCTAGGAAGGAATACTGGTACTTGACAGATGTGAACACTCAAGATTAACATAAATTCGTAAAAGTGGCCCAGGCCTTAGAGTTTGCAAAACACATGGTTTCATTCCAACTCAATCAATGTTGCCATGAAAACTTATAAGTTCAATAACATAAATTGTATTTAAGTCTGAAGAATATTTCCATATAGATTTGGAAATAAATTCAATTCTTAATTTTCTGTTTTCAACATCAACATATTAAAAAAAAGTTTTTAAGCTACAGATGCTTTTTTCAAAGTAAATCTTATGGGGAAACCCACCATGTATTACAAATAGAGTCAGAGCTGCTCTGGTTGAGCGGACTGGGACTGGGACTGCTGAGGCAGCCACTGTGGTAACATCACAGAACCCAGGCTCTGGGGACCAAAGACACAAAACCATGGCTGCATGTTAAGGAAAGAGAAAGAGCAACAAGATGTATGATAGTCAGGGGATATCATTTTATTAATTACATTTTAGTCACATCTTAAATGACAATTACAAAAGAATGTGTATAAATATGAGGTCTTATGTGCCATTTCTTGATGGGAATTAGTGCCAAATATTTGAAGGATACCAAAGATAGGAAATGGTGTCCTTCTGCCTTATTTCCTTTCCTTTGTATTTTATTTTATTTTTTAAAAAAAAAATTATTTGTTTTATTTATTTATTTTTGGCCATGTTAGATCTTCATTGAGGTGCGCGGGCTTCTCATTGCGGTGGCTTCTCTTGTTGTAGAGCACGGGCTGCAGGCACGCAGGCTTCAGTAGTCGTGGCTCATGGGCTCTAGAGAGCAGGCTTGGTAGTTGTGGTGCACGGGCTTAGCTGCTCTGCGGCATGTGGGATCTTCCGGGACCAGGGATTGAACCCGTGTCACCTGCATTGGCAGGCGGATTCTTAAACACTGCACCACCAGAGAAGTCCTCCCTTTCCTTTTTAAAATGCTTTCTTTACAATTGGATCCCTTTGTATTTCCAGTTCTAAGTTGGGTATACCTCAATGGTTTGAGAAGAAAAAAGTGAGAACTTCTCTTTTACACACAGATGACAAGGGAACAGGGCAATCAGACTACATCTAGTATTCTAGATTACAGGCTCTGGAGCAATCCTGCCCAGTTTCCAATGCTGGCTCTGGAATCTACCATCTGTTACCTTGGGCAAACAACTTAACCTCATTAATTCTCAGTTTCCTTATCAGTAAAATGTGGAAAATGATATTATTCACCCTATATGATTGTTGGAGTTTAAAGAGATAACTCATCTAAAGTGCTTGCAAATAATGATGCAAATAATGATGTATTCCTCAGCAAATAATGATGTATTTGATTTTTAAAGTAATTTTAAAATGGTAATGGACTGATAAGCGCCCTGTGGATAATCAAAAAAGTTGATAATATACTTATTCTGAATTCTTGGTATTTACAAAAGTAAGGGGCTAGAAACCTTCAAGGTCAAAACTTACGTGTTAGCTTAAATAAAAGCCAAAGAAGCTATCTGAGAAAACAAACAATCCAAAAGACTAGCAATATTTCTAATTGTTCCAAAGTCAACATACACAGAGATAAGGTACAAGAATGAATCAGCCACAACAGGTGTCCATGGAAGGCTGAAAAATTACAGATGCCTGCTGCTACTCTAGAAGGGTAGCAAATACTCCTTGCTTCCCAAGTGTGTCAAAGCTATAGATAGTCTTGAAAAATGAATAAAACCTATAGTATTCTAATTTTTATAGATTTCTTTCCAAGCATCTACCCTGAAAATACGTTCCTAAGGTAGGATCCATTTCAATAGAAAATTTATTTCTTTTCAGTTTTCATACATCAAATTCACTTGCTGATTTCCTTCAAGCCTTCAAGAAGTTTAACTGTTTCTGATTTTACATTGATATGCACAGTAGATCAAAAACTAAATTAGAAACTGCAATTCTCATTTCTAAGAGACTTAGTTCTGATGTAAATAAGAGGGCCTGTGAAGTCTCTTAGATCAATTGATTTATTATTGTGAGAAATACAGGACAAAAATGATTCATTTTTAAGGATGGTATGCCTGGGCCATTAGCAAAGCCAGAAAACCCATCCCTTCAAACAGAGAAAGAGACATGTTGGTAAAGGAAGGGTGAAGATATTTTACATATGAACAACTAAGGTAATTACTGTATTTTAATAATTTATATCATAAAACTGTTGATTGATTATCTTCTAGATAGTTATTTGATTCTGCTAGGAGGCAGACAACATGGGTCCCTCTAGAACAATGAAATTATACAAGGTAGCAAAACATTTTATCCTCTTGGCAATAATTCATTGCATTGCCCCTTTAAAAAGATAACCATATCACTAGGTTTCATGAGACATTTGGCTCCTCATGACTCAATCGCCTTAAATATTTTTGAAAAAAGTTATATATATATATATATATATATATATATATATATATATATATATGTATGTTACAGATTCTGAAATTGTAAAGTTTAAGACTTTATCCAAAATTAATCCTGGATTCACAATTATCTTATTTTTCAAGTTCTCTAAGGAAGGAACAGAACACTATCTTCCTGAAAAAGTAAAACAAAACACCAAGCATCCCTAGTAGAAAGTTTTCCTTTACAGCCAAATACAAAACATTTAAACAGCTGTGGAAATATGTCAGCATCATCTTACTGTTCAGTGGAAATGGAACACCTCAAGTTCCTGTCCCTCCTTCCTAATCTGTGAAAACTGACTTTAATGAATTACTAATACAATGAGATTAGGAGAAAACTAAAATGCATTCAGATTAGTATTAAGAAAGAATTTCTTAGTATTGATTAGTAGAATATTACTATATTCATAAATACGGCTATGCCTTACATTCTCACTCTAAAATAAGATATCCCCAATATAACTTACTGAGTGATTACTAGACACTCTCAACTTTTTAAGTTCTATAAAAGATTGCCCTCTTCCTATGGCTGCTTAATTAAGTACCAACCCTCTAACACTGTGAGCCCAATTTAGCTATCTTTAATCATTCTCTATTGCATTCTGAGTTTTATTGCCTGAAGCTCCCTAGGAATCTTATCTTTTTAAATTCAACTGACTACTACTATTCATTCCCATAATCTATTCTTTCTAGACTGGACCCATTCCCAGGACACTTCACAAGACCACTGTTCCAAAATGTCAACTGTTAACTCAGAAAGGAAAGTGGCCTCTTCTCCCATGTTCTTGATAATACCAGGAACTCTGCCTTTACCTTCCTTCCGCTGGGGAGACAGATCACAGAGGGGAGAAAACTTTTTTTCTCCACTGATAGATGACAAAGCAACTCATTAAGTAGTTGACTAGAAAGATATTTAGCTGGTGTCTAGGTACAGATAACTTTGAGACCTGCTTTCTCTTTTTGTCAACCTGTTTTGAAACCTTGAATATTCAGCCTTTCTCCTAGATTCTTGACATATTTAAACTTGGCATCTCAAAACATTTCTTTTATGTTTATAGAACAATTAGGAAATATAGATAAACAAATCTATCTCATTAGTAGGGTAATTAGTAAAGCAATGACATTCTGGAGTATAGCATTTCATTTTCTTTTGCAGATTTCTATTTGTGTTTGTGTATTTATTTTTAAAATTATTATAATGGTATATATAATATCTTATTATTAATTAGGAAGAAGAAATGACAACTGCAAAAGTTTCCAACCTAAATCCATGGACAGTCTTGCCATTTACCACTTATATATTCTCTTATACCCATCAGGAAAGTATTACAGCTCTTTAGACAGAATAACTTGACTACACTTAATATTTGGTATTTTATAACTTTTTGTTGCTACCATAGATGAGATCATTTTTACACTGAAACTCCTAATTGCTAGTGCTTAGGGAGGCCAGTGATTTTTAAAAATTATATATATCACTTATTGGGCACTTTCTGTGTGCCACTTTGCTAACCTCTAAGATAAGACTTTGGCCTAGGTGTTTTGACTTTAGGTTTGAGATACGGCTAAAGAAATGGTTTAACAAACAATAAGAATTTCAAAATCTGCACCCATATACATACCTTCCCACTAGCTACCATACAAGAACTTCCTTTGCTCGTATCTAAAGCCAATCTCTCCTCTGAGCAATTAGACCCCATCTCTCCAACCTACTCGAGGACATTGCTCCAGCAAGTCTTGCTCTTTCTCATATCAACTTTTGCTTTCTACTGGATGACTCCCATCAGTTTATAAATATTCTGCTATTTCTCCCATTTTAAAAGAAACTCCTCTTCACTCCACCCTACCACTATTAAGCCAGTGGTTTTTAAACAGTTATTTCTGAACTGACCACCTTACTGAAGGAAATACTGTAAGTTTTTATAGTTTTTCACTTGGTTTATCTGCACATACTGGCAAATTTGCCCCCACTTATCTATTATCCATAGCTTTTAGTTAATTTTCTTTTTCATTACATTAATGAGCATTCTCCAAACAATATTAAACTACAGAGATGAGAGTGGCCATGTGTATTTTATTGCTAACATTAAAAAGGATATTTCTGGGCTTCCCTGGTGGCACAGTGGTTAAGAATCCACCTGCCAATGCAGGGGACACAGGTTCGATCCCTGGCCCAGGAAGATCCCACGTGCCGCGGAGCAGCTAAGCCCACGTGCCACAACTACTGAGCCTGCACTCTAGAGCCCGCGCTCTGCAACAAGAGAAGCCACGACAATGAGAAGTCTGCGCACTGCAAAAAAGAGTAGCCCCCGCTTGCCTCAACTAGAAAAAGCCCATGCGCAGCAACGAAGACCCAACACAGCCAAAAATAAAAACAAACAAACAAACAAGCAAATAAATAAATAAAAGGATATTTATATTTCTGTTGTCTAATTATTAAGTATGCTAACTGGCTATTAGATAAAGATAATTTTCATCATGTTAAGAAAGAATTCTTCTTTCTATTCCCTACTTAACTAAAGTTTTAATCCAGATTTAATATTGAATTTTTATCAAATGCCATTTTGGCATCTATTGAAATATGTTTTGGTTTTTCTCATTTAATCCATGAAGATGACAGATTATAAATATACAAGTATATATATTTATATTATTATATTTAAAGTTAATGATAACGAGAACTTTATGTAACATTTATTTCTTCAAAATCAATATAGCCTGTTATGAAGCTTGACGACATAGTGAACACCTGTGAATTCACTGTCCAACTTAACATTAGCAATAATATATCTACCCATTGCTCCTCTCCTATCTCTTCTACCTGCCTTTCTCTACCAGAGATAACAACTATTCTAATTTTTGTGATTATCATTCCTTTATTGTTTTTAATAATTTTATCACGTGTGTACCCACACAATATATTGTTTGACTTCGCCTGTTGTTAAATTTTATAAAAAATGGTGTCATACCATACATATGTAGTCTTCTACCCAGAGTTTTCACTGCCATATTGCACAGAGCTCTAAGTCACTGCTTTCACTGTTGTGTACTCTTCCACTAAATCAATATGCCGCTGTTTACCTCTATTAGCCTGCTATTGTTCTTAACTAGTGTGAACAAAATTTGGCAAAAAGGGCTTCAAATCTCCTAAATGTTAAGAAGTAAAAAGTATCAACACTCATAAGTATTCACAACTAAACCAGTATTCTTAGAAGTCTTTAAATAGAGCTTTATAACAGAATTCCACTATAAATACACTTTTTTTCTTCTCACTACTGGACTGCCAAGTATAATTAAATACTATAAAATGTCCTTTGGAGCAGTTTCTTGAAACTCCTTTTGTTCCAAATCCCCCAATACCAATGTCTCCTGGACAGCTCCATCTTGATAGAACAAGGTATGGAGTTATTATCTGAACACCTCATGGACATCATGTCCCAAACTAAACACCCCATGAGTTCTGCCTCAGTCTGTTCTTTCGTCTATTTTAGATCTTGAATAATGGCCTCACCATCCAACCAAATGCTCATCATAAATATGGTGCCATCCTCAACTCCGCTATTTCCTTTCTCCCCATACAGAAGGAATAACTAAGTTAAGGTAGCTACTGGATAAACACGTTAAAATGCAAATCTGATCACATGACTCCCTGGCTAAAATTTCTAAAATTAAAAAAAAAAAGATGGTCATCTCCTGTAGTGTTTTTTAAAGCACAGACTGTGACCCATTGGAAGGTTATGATGTTATTTTAGTGGATTGTGATCAGGATTCTTTTAAATTGAAATAGAAAATGTCAGAGTATACTGGCAAAGGATAAATACTGTGCTGTGAAACTTTTATTTTAGCTGTGTGATGTGTACACTGATATCTGTAAAGGGTCACAATGTAAAATGTTTTTTCTTACTCTGACTTGTTACTAAATGTGTTTGAAAGAATCTACTGTAGTCAGTGGTCCCCTTCAGAAAATGATGAAAATTATGAACCTTCTCCTGAGAAGAGAATGTGTACATACCTACATAAGTGCATATTCTTATCATATTCTTAATTATAGTGAACCTAGCTATTATAATGAAATCTAGGGGGAAAAATTTTAAAAGCCAGACTTCCAGACCTCATCATAGACCCCCAGGGAGACTTTATAGATAAGAAGCACTGATCTCCAAGGTGAAATTCAAGCTCCTTAAGAAGGTGGCAACTTTTGCCACACTTGCTTACCACCTCTCTGAGACCTCCCTGACTGTCCTGCTTCCTCTTGCTAGCTGGGGAGATACTCAACAAATGTTCGTACGAATGTCAGAATAAAATGCCCATTGAACATTTATTATAGGCAGGTAAATCAGTGTAGTGATGAAAACAGGCTCTGGAACTAGATGCCCAGGTTTGTGTGCTGGCTCCTTTACTCACTAATTGTGTGAGCTTTTACAAGTGGTTTAACTTCAGAGCCATAGTTAACACACTAGCAGAACAGGAATATCTGCTTCATGACATCCCTGTGAGGATTAAATGAGAATAATATATATAAAGTGCTTAGTATAGGATTCTTAGCACATAATAAATATTCAATAAATTTTAGTTATACTTATTGAAAAAAGTTGGAATCTATAAGCAAAATAATAGATGACTGTGCATTTCTGGTAAATACAGTACAAAGTATAAGACCAATTAGAGAGATTTGAAAATTCCTAGCCTGATAAGGGCAAATTCATTAGCCTCAAAGCATGTCTATGAGCTTTTTAAGTCTTTTAAGTCAGTAAAACTCTTTTCTTCTAAACTTGTTTTCAAAACAAATTACTTTTGTAAGGTTTTTAGCCTAAAAACAAATTTGAGAACATTTTAATTTCATACTCTTGTTCCTTCCAGTTTTAATCACAAAAATAGTTATAAAAATTTACCTTCCCTATAAATTCTCCAGATTATCTAACATATGGAGCTAAAAAGCAAACCAGTCAAGGGTGGGGTCAGGAAAGAAAACTTTTGAAAAGATTCTAGTTAGATAAAATCTTATTGCAGGATATAGAAACTCTCTAAATACTCCCACTGCATTGCTGTAGTTAAGCTGCCAGCAACTGTATGACTATGTACCATTGCATAATATAAAATGCTGACAAACTATGACACAGTACTAAGATGCTGTTGATAATGAGATATATTCTAATTCCAAAGACGTTAAATGTTAAAAAGAAAACAAGCCTTGGAATCAACAACATATAGTAATTTTGTTGTGTTAAATATTGTTTGAAGTAAGATCTGCGGCTTGGACATATTCTGCTAAATTGTTTTTCCTGCTTTAAATTTTGAATTTTCTTTTTAATAGAGCTCTTATAACCTCTTTAATAAAGCTCTTATAAGGATAAGGCCTTGCACATAGTAAGAAGTCAAAAGATATTTACATACTGCTTGTGGCTCAAATTTAGGGGTGGGTTAGTTATAAGAACCATAAGTGTTATAAAATGGTTAAAGATTATTATTTTCCAAGCTTAAATAAGTGAGTGCTGTTAAGTGACAATGTCTGTAACATAAACAACTGAATTTCACAAGTTTCAGTTTTTGGTGGGAAACAAAAAGGCAAAACCATCAGATTCAGATTTTATTGACAAACAGATGGTGTCAGGAACAAGAGCTGGAATTTCAAGGTCCTATTTACCTTTGTCCAAACACTGTCTACCGTGGTGCTTGGTACAGTGCAAATATTCACAAACGCTTGTTGAATGAAGATATTAAGCTTAACTGACCGCTAAGAAGGCAGTTAATGGTATTTGTAGCAAATTCAGATTTCAATCATAGTTCCAATGGCTGCTTTCCAAAGTGACTGCAGTTTGGTGAAGGACAGAGCAGGATGATTTAGTCTTCAACTCCTTTATGATCGTGCTTTGGGACGCTTGTCCTGCTGTGGCCCACACTGGAGCCTGTGTGGTATACACTGAGATAGCTTCCTCAGGCAACACAACCATACAGTCAAAGTCACCCTCCCACCCTCACCATTCTGCACGTCTCCTTTATGTCACTGGTGTCTGTAGTGGTACCTGGCCATGATTTGTGAACTTAGCTCTCTACTCTTTTTTATTTAGAAACCCCACAGGTAATTCTTATCCAGAAAGAAAAGGAGAGCAGAGGTGGGTGGCAACATAAAATAGAGAAGTTGGTCAATAGCTTCAAACTATTATTCAGTTATTGTTTGAGATAATAGGAGTTTCCAGAAATGTCAGTCCATACCACTGGCCAAATATGATATTTTACATATATATATATATATATACACACACACACACACACACACTGTATATTATACTATATACATAAAAAATTATATAAACTTTGATATATATCAAAGTTAAATATTTCTTTCAAATTGGGTAATTTACCATTGTATTAATACCTTAATAAATTAACATGTGGTTAATGGGTTATAATTCAATGCAAATATGTTATCTACACATGTTAACCACTGTAATATTAAAAGAATTAAAACAGAACTGCCATAAAAGGATTTAATTTTAACACCTTTGTAGTATTAACTACTTTCAGAGCTGAGTGTATAAAGGTAGCTGTTAGTCAGCAACCTTTGAGCAGACTGACTAAACACAACCCTTGGCAAAACCAGTGGACTAGCCAAACCAAAAACAGCAGGGGAAAGCAGAGTGCAGGCATATCATCTAAGAAGGAATGACAGTGCTGGGGATTTATTTTTATCTCTGCTGCTGTTTCAAGCAGATAGTTATCTTTGCTTCCTGAGTATCAAGTAGATTAGAGAAGGGTAGTCTGTGGGAAGTATTTTCAGGTGGGTTGAAATTGGCTACTAATTTCAAATACTGTATAATTTAGTTTTTCAAACCCAATCTTCTCTCCAGCCCCCCAAAAGGAAAATAAATAATTAACAAAATATTTCTGAATGCTTTGCTAAGTTTGGAAGTTAAGAAAAAAAAAAAAGAAAATCCAACTCTGTTCTTTAGAGTTAATGGCTCTACTGCAAAAATTTTAACACTATTCAAGCCTTTAAAGTTAGCAGTTAAATGCTGATTTCATCTTCAGAAGGTCAGTGTGCCTTTTTGGAAGGCGTACATTTAAAAGCTGCTTGACTGGCTGTTCCTTGCTCATTCTTAGAAAAATGTGTGTTACTCAGTATTTCACAGGAGACATAACATGGTACTTATAGACAATATTTTCTGTCCTCATCTTAAGGTTAATTTCTAAATTACATATGCAAAGCAAACTTCTATTTTTTAAAGCCTCTGAGATTGCTGAGTCTGAAGTGAGCAATTAAATTAGACAGAATTGTGGAACAACATTCTCATAACAAATACTGAGTTAATACTGAGGTCTGGAATCCTATTTACTGTGACAAAGTTAACATTATTTCTCACTGCCCTGGGACAATCATTCCCTGCATGAGTCGCTGATGCCACAGGCAAGTCCACTCTGCAAGGCTGACACAGGCCAACAGATGTGGCCATTATTTGCTGTTGAAAACTTTGCCATTTCAGATTTTATCTGAATTATAAACATATCACAGATCTACCTTTTTGTGTATGAGTGTGTCCATAAATTTTAACAGACCTTCTGGAATTTTACATACCTATTTCCAGGATATAATATTTTGCATCTACCGAAACCTTTGTTTAAAACCCTGATTCATACCAATCAGAAATACATAAGCCTTGTTTCTGAGAGTCTCCTGTATCTATAGAAGTTCTGAAAGGAGGGTTCTGGATAAGCCCTACATTATTAATTCTTTCCTGAGTATTAGTCTATATATGTTTGTCAGATTCTGAGTTCCCTGAGGGCACAGCCCATGTCTTACCCATCCCTGTATCTTTGCACACAAAGCACTCAGCAAAGTACTTGGCACCAGTAAGGGCTAAAAGAATGTTTGTGCAATAAATAAGAAACAAACAGAACAATAAACCTATTAGCACACTCACTGATTAGGCACCTGTTTATAGTTTATTGAGTAATTATGTTAGTAGATAACTGCATCAGTAACAACTGCCATTACTTGAAAATACTGAGTTAACTTACTTCCAATACTTCTCCTTTTACAGCTGTGTGGTATAGTGGGGAGAATTTTCCCTGGCAGAGTGAAGACCTAGACAGTAGTTACAGCCGAGTCTGCATCAGCTGTGTGTCTTTAGATAAGAAACTTTCAACAAACATAAAAATAAAGAGTAATTAGTTTTTGTTTTTTTTTTTGGGTACGCGGGCCTCTCACTGTTGTGGCCTCTCCCGTTGTGGAGCACAGCCTCCGGACGCGCAGGCTCAGCGGCCATGGCTCACGGGCCCAGCCGCTCCGCGGCATGTGGGATCTTCCCGGACCAGGGCACGAACCCATGTCCCCTGCATCGGCAGGCGGACTCTCAACCACTGCGCCACCAGGGAAGCTCAAGAGTAATTAGTTTTTAAAATTTTACTGAAACACACATTTTTGGAAAATTTTCACCTGCCACATTTTCGGTATCCAGTGAAATATGAGACAGAACTACCGTGATTTGGATAAAGCTTGCTCAACAATAAAGATGCAGCTTTTGTAAACCATGTGCATTATACCATTACACCCCTCTGAATGTTATAACTTGAACACCTCAATACTGCAGCCATGTGAATCTTACCAGCTACCTTTTCTATTCAATTAGAATGGTCTATAAAAATGTACAATCCTAGTACACCTTTAGTTATGAGTATCCTAGGTATGGATTAGAACTGCAAGGATAATTGGTTGAGCCATACTCTTAAAAATCAACAAGGTATTTTTGGCTGATGTATTCAGCTCCTGATGTTCATCAGTTTTGAAAACACAATTAACTGTTCCTATAGATACTTCCTCATCTTTTCAGAATCCATAAAATGCCTTCAACGACCATTCAATTTCCTGACTATGCTTTTCCACTAAGGGAAAAGGGTGAGATGAAGTGTGAAAGACAAATTTTCATTTTTTATGCTATAGAAGCTGCTGCCCAACTGTGATGATAAAAATCCAGGTAATCAATGATTCTCAGAATTTTCACTCTTTAAGAGCATATTGCTATACTTTAATGGTCCAGTCTGCATTTTTTTTTAGAAGAAAACTTCAATTTAAGAGAACATGTTCAGGGCTTCCCTGGTAGTGCAGTGGTTAAGAATCCGCCTGCCAATGCAGGGGACAAGGGTTCGAGCCCTGTCCGGGAAGATCCCACATGCCGTGGAGCAACTAAGCCTATGCGCCACAACAACTGAGCCTGCACTCTAGAGCCCGCGTGCCACAACTACTGAGCCCACGTGCCACAACTACTGAAGCCCGCGCACCCAGAGCCCATGCTCCACAACAAGAGAAGCCACCGCAATGAGAAGCCCGCACACCGCAACAAAGAGTAGGCCCCGCTCGCCGCAACTAGAGAAAGTCCGCACACAGCAACAAAGACCCAACGCAGCCAAAAATAATAAATAAATAAAATAAATGAATTTATAAAAAAAAGAAAAAGAGAACGTGTTCAGGCACAAAAGTAAATATGCTTAAAAGTTGACCAGCCAAGACCCAAATTCTGACCTTCTAAAGACATTATAGAGGGGGGAAAAATCCTATAATTAGTAACAAGGAACAGCATAAACATGCAGTGCTTAGCATCAGGGAAAGAGGAAATAATCTTAACACTAAATGTTCACTTTTGAAATGATATTTTAACAATATTTCAGTTGTATTTCAAATATGTCTATATAGGACACTATCATGATAGTTAATGTATATTTTCAATCACATTTGATGTAAAACCTGTAAATTTGTTAGACTTGCCACATTCTTTCTAGAGAAACTTTCAAAGTATCTGAAACACTATATTAAAAGACAACTAAAATTTCTCATTGAGAAAAACTCTTTTGTGGGAAATCTAAATTAAAACCTTCCAATTTAAAGTCCTAAACATTTTCCACGTAGGAAAACTCTGTAAGTATACTTCTTCAGATAGTTTTTAAAGCAATCAGCACCGGCAATGTTAAATTATCGTGGCTCTCAAGAAAAACAGAGGAACACTGTACAGTAGACCCTCACATTTGTGGCTCTGTGTATTCCCTGTGGGCTGTGCCAACCCACTCTCTCCCCAGTAATGACTCTTTGTTTTTACTAAGTCCCAAAGGGCTGGTGAGAGCGCTGCAAAGAGAAGGGGGGGAGGGGTGGATGGAATGCAGCTGCAGGCTCTGAAACAATGCTGAGTCCATATATTTTGTTCCCAGTTAGAATAATAAAAAGGGGACTGTGGTGGGGGGTGAGGGGATGGAGAAGACAGAATGCAGAATAAGCAAGGTAGGGCCAAGTATCCTATAGCTCTCATCCTGCAGCACTCCCTCCTCTCTCTGCATTCATACTCTCCCAACTCCAATAACCATTCATTTGGTTAAAAAGCTTATCTGTTAAAATTCAAACACCCATTAAGATTTACACCTATCAGTCATTTATATCTAAATTACTTTTATCAGTGAACTATATTCAAACAAAGAATAGAGTAGGAAGAGAGAATGGAGCTTGCAAAGATAAACTGGGGAAGCTTGGACACAGAGATAGGAAAGTTTGGGGGAGGTACGTAGGAGATTTCAGAAAGGGAGGTCCAAGGTTTCAAACAGAAACTGCCTGCTTTGTAAAGGTACCTAGGGCCTGGGGGGTAACTGGTATGCTACAGAAAATCATATTCCTTCTAAGACTGCTAAAAGCTACATGTTTCTGCATCAAGAGCTTGGAAGCCTGCACATACTGGTTCCTCATTATTCAGTCTAGCCTACTGCCTCCTAAGAAAATGTCCTTCACTTGCATTTCCCTGGCCTCCACGTCCCAACTGGGAGAATGAAAGAATTAAGGGAAGAGGGAAGAAGCAGACACCAAACAAGGTGTCAGCGGCTAGTGAGGGAAAAGCAGCTCAAACCCCACTCTTCTCCTCTGGGTACTGCCCTCTCTTCCCAGATAACCCTTTACTGAAATAGGTAGCCCTGCTGAGCTGAAGAAGTCAGGCCTGCCTCTCGAACATCCCTTCAGATATTGTTGATGCCATTAAAATTTGTAAGAAAATTCAAGAAGCCTCACGTAAACAACTGACACTAATACCTCAAAAATAGTATCAGCATGCGCTAGAGACTATCTAAAAAGCTATGAAACAAAATTCAGAAGAATGCTTGTTCCATTTAGGATCCCATTCATGAACACTCAGTTACTGGGGAGAGAAAAAAAAGGACTTCATTGTAAAGCTATCATGTAGAAGCAAACCTCTGACATCCACACACAAACATCTCCTTCAAGTTAACATTCCACAAGATTTAGAAGTACTCTTACTTGGTGTTGAATGATACAATTAATCTCCTGACTCTTGAAATGTTTTCAAGTTATAAAGTTTAGAAAGACTGTATTTATTCACATTGAATTTTTACATTTTGTGACATAAACAAAAATTCACAAGTGTATAGATTTATAATAAATAGGAATATGATCTTCCCCCCTCAGGCTGCCTTTTCTCTAGAGCTCTAAAATCCATTTACAGATATTCCAAATCTCCATACTGTAGACAGTATATAGAGACAAATTCAGAAATGCATATTAATTTAAATGAAGGAATGACTGAGTCTATTTAATTAATATTAAATAGTAATAGTAATAATTATGAAATAATATTGACGCTACTCCTGAAAAGTTTATCATCTATTACAAATACAAAATTCATAGGTGCATTTTATTAGGAGTTATCATTTATTATACTTCTAAATCCAGCAATAAAATAGACAATATTTTGTTTATTCTGTGTACTAGAAAAATTCAATTTTCTATATATACATTTCATTTCCTAGTATTAAAGTCCATAGACAGCAGAAGTTTGTTAATATTAACAACAATCACATAATCATAACTTGCCTGAAATTAATAATTCTTTATGGTTACTTAATTGTGGTAAACAAAATATAATCTCATAATACTATGATGTATGTTACACTTCAATAAAAAGGTTAAAAAATCAATTATCTATGACTTGGAAAAAACTACTCTCAATATCTATACCTGAATTACTTAACTAAATCAAGAAGATAATTCAAGTCTTAAAGGTGTCATAAATTTACATTTAGTTACAAAGTTCACAAAATATGAGTGACATTATATTAAGAGGCACAGGTGAAAACAAATTTTAAGACGTAAATATAATAACGTGTAAGATTAGATTTTCTTGCTAAAACAATAAGAGTACTCACCCCTTGGAGCCCTTGGAACTGAATTGAAGGTCGAAAAGGAATTAAATTCTATTAAAAGAAACATAAGAAACAAACACGTCAACCTTGGTTACTGGGACATGGAACTAAATGATTAAACTCTAAACCTATGCACTTGGTCAGTGCTATAGTCTGTGAAAATCTTTTCATTACATACTTAGGTTTATATATCATTATATTAAGATGCCTTGATAAATGATACTGCACTGCTGACATTTCTCTGAATACACAACCGAAGGTATCTTTTGGCAGTGTAGCTAATCACGTTTTTGAAAATGACTGACATGATTTGGCAAAAAATGATCAGTGTACTAATTCAATTTTACATGAAAAAGTATTATGGCTTAGTTTCTTGATATGTTTTTTAAAAAGGTAGGGGAAAGCAAGAGATAGTCAAAGAAACTTTGCAAAACTCTTAAGAGGACGCTAGAAATATAAAATTAAAATATTTGAGAATGAACTGTGGTTTCCATTTTCTCACATTTTACCAGAGATTAGTTTTTAGTTGAGGGTCAAACAGGTTACCAATCTTCTCACAAGCTTCTCACCAGGAGAATATAATTTCTAGAACAATGTTTTGTTTCATTATGAGCTTTGTCCTGTTCATAATTTTTATATTTTCTCATAGAGTTGTGTATTTAGAACAAAAGCTGAAACTGTAAATATCTACCAGAGTCTCAGGCATGATTTCCTGTACCTAAAGTCACCAGTATGGGACCGGTTCACCACTACTGGAACGCTTTTCCAAACTGCTAACAGAAATTCATGGGGAAATCAGATTTGGGTAACATTTTAATAGTAACACATCAGCCTGTAAACTATTCTTCATACCCTCATATCCAAACCCAATGCACAAAAACAAAAGCAGTGGTTTCTGGTCTCAACTCTACCTTAAAGAAAAATACAGAGGCACCCATATGCCCCTCCCTCAGCCACTGCACATTAACTACTACTTACCAGGTACTTCCCAAAACTTCTCTACAGATTTAAAAGTTTACTAATCAGGATTACAATAAACTAAGGAGAAATAAGGAAAGGATAAGTACTTTAAAAGACAGATCATCTGAATATAAAATCAAGTGGTAGCATTAACCATTCTATTATTATTTATAAAAATGGATAAACATCTTCTTGAAGAAAACATAATAGATACTATTATCATTGTTCTACCACCATAAAAAGATTATTTAACTTTAGACTTATCAGCAGAATCAAAGCACTACTGGGTGACAAAATTTATTTCTTGGTGTGGGAGAAGTAGGTAACAATTTTTCATAGTGATTCATTCTAATTCACAGTGTTTTATGAAAATATAAAATATAGATTAACGCTAACTTGAATTTCCTTAGAGGGAGAAAACCTCACCCAAACCTACCTTCCATAGCTAAACCTCTACCTGAAGTAATGGTAGCTTGCGTGCAGAAGCCCTGGGGAGGCCCGCTTTGTGTGTAAGTAGGTGGCACTACAATTTAGGTAAGACAGGTGGAGGTTCTAGCTTTCAGAATATTTCAATCAGCCCTGCCTCCTGCTCTCTCTTCAAATCACAAACACTGAACATCTCCTCTGAGGCTGGTTACACTTTCCTCTCTGACTCCTTGCAGGAAGGTTATCTTCAGCTCACCACTGGAATTTGAACTTCTCTATCAAGTTCATCAATTCTTCTTGGCCAAACAAATGCTAACTTTCCTCAATTTTCAAATTGCTCACTTCTTCACTGGATGTCACCTGGAGAAACCACTCCTCCTAGCTCTTTGATCATGCCTTTCACTTTCCTCTTTCTAGATCCAGTCTCCCCTGGAGGCTCACCTTGCCTATTTGGTGATGACTCTGAATCTCTTCCCTATTCCTCAACTTGGCATCTCTCTGCAACTTGCAACTTATCATAGCCTAGGACATTCTGCATTAGAAACTCTCAATGACAGTAAAATTGGCAAACACTAAACCACCTCCGCCCCTCGCCAAACTGGCACCTCTTTCCTACTTTCTGGCAAGGGTGCTTCTATCTTGTTGGTTCTCCAGGCTCACAACCTTAAGTTTAACGCACAGCCTCTTCTCCCTCTCCCCTCACCGCATTCTATTAGGCAATCGCACACTGCTAGAATCACAGAATACCAGGTCCAGAGGTACTCCAGTTGGTGCCCAGCCCCACCCCCCACCCTTAACCACAATGGGCCATGCGTCCCATTAATAACTAAGCTAGGACCAGAATCTAGGACTCAATCTTCCTGTTTTGCCATACTGTTTTTCTTCTACCATCTTGGGCTCCACACACATCTGTTATGGTAGATCCATGGGCACTTGCTCCTTTATGCCAGAGTTCGCATTTTAGTTGGAGAACATTTGAAAACGATTAAATATTGTACTAGGCTAAGTACTGCTGGGAGGTGCAGTAAGGATTCTCACAAAGAAGAAAAGTATGGGTTAGAAGAGATACTAGAAAAGAGAAAAGGCTCATGGAAAAGATGGCTCTTGAGTAGCAATTTTGAAAAGACAAACTCCAGGGAGATGGAGTGTCCTAAGCAAAAAAGCAAGGAGACAGGAATGGGTACTGTGCAGGCAGACGGCAGGTCTTTTCACACGTGAAACATAACATAAAGGATGAGAATTGGACCTGGTGATCCCTGGCTAATCTATCCTTGACCTCAAAATTTGTCTTCAGTTTTAGCTTCTATCCACTACAGAATAAATAGGACAGTAATTTAAATTTCAGACCTCATAATTTCTAAATAATTTCTAAATTTCAGACCTCATTATAATTTCCAAGGTTCAGCTTCTGATTAAATAAAAACTAAAAAAAACAGTTTTTTTTTTTTTTTTTCTGTAAGGACCATGTATAGTAAAGGAACATATATAAATATTTGTGTTAACATTTTTCATTAAAAAAACAAAACCCTCATCTATGGAGTAGTTGTGGGTGCTTATCCAAACAGGATAAACTAGGATTACTGTTGCTGAAAAACTTTAAGATATCTAACAACCTACAAGAGAAAAGTACATAAGAGAACCTCAAATCCTTTATTGATTTTAATCCCAGTTTTAGACAAGAAGATGTTAGGTACTATGCTACAGTTCCTGAACGTTTTAAAAAATGCAACAAGAGAGCCAGCTAGAATGCTATACCACTTTTTATGCTTCTGACTACTGTGTCAATGGGAAAGGTACCCGGAATAAGTTCTAAAAGTCAATACCAGGACTTACCTGGTAGTCCAGTGCTACAGAATCCATCTTACAATGCAGAGGACATGGGTTTGATCCCTGGTCAGGGAACTAAGATCCCACATGCTGAGGGGCAAGTAAGCCCGAGCGCCACAACTACTGACCTCATGCACCTCAACTAGAGCCCTCGCTGCAAACTACAGAGCCCACGTGCCCTGGAGCCTGCGTGCCGCAACTAGAGAAGAGAAAACCCACAGGCCACAACTAGAGAGAAGCCTGAGTGCCACAGTAAAGATCCCGCGTACCGCAACGAAAGATCCTGCATGCCACAACTGAGACCCGACGCAGCCAAAAATAAATAAATAATAAATAAATAAATCTTAAAAAAAACTGAACATTTAAAAAATAAATAGTCAATACCACTATAAGCAAATGTCTCAAGCATGTTAGTTTTTCACCTAAATGTTTTTTAGTCTAAGTTTAACTGCACAAACATAACCTCAACTCATTGTTTTTTGGGGTTTTTTTTGCGGTACGCGGGCCTCTCACTGTTGTGGCCTCTCCAGACGCGTGGGCTCAGCGGCCATGGCTCACGGGCCCAGCCGCTCCGCGGCACGTGGGATCCTCCCGGACAGGGGCACAAACCCGTGTCCCCTGCATCGGCAGGCAGACTCTCAACCACTGTGCCACCAGGGAAGCCCTGTATATTTTTTAATGCAATCCAGTTTTAAAAGATAATGTAATTACAGGTGGCCAAATATGATATGGCATGTTTTAGAATAATGTTTAACTTACTAAGTACAGTTCCATTACATATGGAAGTTCAATAGGACTTCAACTTTTGATTTTTAGCTTTAATTAAATATTTGCACCAACTGGCTCTTTTGAAAATCAAGTAACTCTAGGGTTTAACTGACTAGTACTTGAGCTATAAATAAGATAGTGATCTAGTATCTTCATCCATCCAAGAAACAATGCAGACTGGAACTGGCTAGGGAAACCATTTTGATAAATGCTTTCAACAAGGTGATGTTTTATAGTCAAAAGATTCTGTTAAACTCTTGGTTGGTTCACTGATTTTAGATTTCCTTGAATTAACCCTCTGTATTTCTCAGAGAATGTAGGGCATTCTTAAGCTTAGAATAAAAGTGTAGACAATACTAAAATGCTCAAAAGTTTAGTTCTTGACATCTGCCACTATAATAAGCCAATTCTACTGCAATAAAAACTGCTCTATGACCAAAGAAATCTATGTCCACTTATTTCCAGGGACTATGCCTTGTAATATATACGGACTATAAAAGTAATATGTAATTTACTAAGTAATGTTACTAAGTAATTTTAATTGTACTGAGTAATATTAATTTCTGACACGATTCTTTTAGGGTAGGAGGGAAGAAGCAAAGCTCAGGTTTCTTTGGGGATAAATAAAAGAGAGTTACTTATCCTATAAAAGTTGTTATAACCATCTCTTGATTATTTACATATTGCTTATCCATCCAAATTAAACCTATGGTTACTTTTATTCTATCAACCACTATTGGTTTTGTCAACATACAACCATAAGAAATAGCATTCTGTTCTAGAAAAGAGTGATTTCTCTAAGAAACACATTATAGAGATCTTTCTAAGTTTATTCTCTAAGGTTAGAGATGTACTTGAAATACCTTCAGCTTCCCTTCTGAACCCATAATGGAGCTTTGACTCAACTTAAAGTGAACTCTTTAGTTATTTAAAATTAACCAATAGGTATTTATTAAATACTTCACATTTTATTTGTGTACCTAAGCTGCATTATAAGTCAAGCTAAAGATAGTGCAAAAAAGGGCTTCCCTGGTATGGCACAGTGGTTAAGAATCCACCTGCCAATGCAGGAGACATGGGTTCAAGCCCTGGTCCGGGAAGATTCCCACATGCCACAGAGCAACTAAGCCTGTGCACCACAACTACTGAAGGCCGCACGCCTAGAGCCTGTGCTCCTCGACAAGAGAAGCCACCGCCATGAGAAGCCCATGCACCTCAACGAAGAGCAGCCCCCGCTTGCCACAACTAGAGAAAGCCCACATGCAGCAACGAAGACCCAAGGCAGCCAAAAATAAAATAAATTAATTTAAAAAAAGAATATTTAAAGATAGTGCAAAAAAATTTTCCAAAGTCAAATATAATTTTGGAATTTTGTGTCAAAACCAGAAAACTGTCTATAAATGGTGATGGGTCAGGTGACTGCTTTAAGTGAGATTGTTTTACGAAATGATTATAGCCACCTAGTTACTATTTACTGAGCGCTTAAAATGTGTCAGGCCAGTGTAATCACTTTTACTATCACCTGTGGGAATTCTCAGAACACCCTTGTGGAGTAGATACTATTATTTCCACAGGATTCCACAGGTAAATCCTGTGAAATCACATACGGTTACACAGCTAATAAGTGACCTGGAGCTCAAACCCTGGCCTGTCTCCCTTTAAGAACTAAGCACTCTACACAGCTAGCCTCTCCTGCTCCTCCTTAACAACAGTTATATAAAATGTGAAATATCTGACCGCTACAGAATTAAGAACTGGTAAGAATCAATAGCTCTTTGGGGATCACTTCTTTGGTTTTGCACTACAACTTAAGGAAAATATCAGGCACTTGAATTTCTTTTCACTTATGCAAGTAAATAGTAAAAAGTATTTATGACTTATCCTGGGATACAATTTAAGATAGATCTTTCTTTCCTAAAAGAGGTACTATACCATTTAAAGAACTGTGGTTATAATTCTTTTATTTAAGAAGTCATTTAATTCTGCTCTTTAAAACATCACCTGATAGAGAAACCAAAGACTATCCAATAATTATATTTTAACCACGGTAATAAAAATAAATCTAAGCTGGGAAAGAAGAGGAAGAAAAAAAAAAGATGGAGTATAAGCAGACAGTAGCACAGGAAATCAGTTAATCCTGAAATCAAATATACCCAGCTCTTGTCAAAAGCTGGCAATATGTTTAGTATGTTTAGAATGATAGTATGAATGTGAAATTTTGAGGTAATCCAAAGATACCTTAGTAAACGGTATCTCCTTCTTTGCCCCAATCTTTTATTAGATGCTCCCCCACCCCCCGGGGGAGAGAGAGAGAGGGAGTCATTAAGTTTCACAAAATCTAGTATTTTGCTTTGTCAGTCAATCCAACCTTACACATCGCAGAAACTCCTTCTCTGCAGATTTGGAAGAACCAGATTAAAGAGCATTTGGAATAAAGAATAATTTCTTTCTAGCCTTTACAGCATAGAAAAGAATGAAATATAAAGGAGATTCTCGAAACAGTAGGGGGAAGTCAAAAATCTAATTTATTTAACACAGTCCTTGTTTTTAAAGATAGTTTCTGGAAAACTGTAGCTATCTGCTGCAGGCCAAATTTTAAAAAAATTATTATTGTCTTAAACGTTACTATTCCATACAACTCTTTAAAGGAATATGGAAGGCAAAAATCCAAACTGAACAACCACCTAAAAAGTTACTTACTGTGAACAAGCCCTTATAACAATATTTGAAGCATAATATCCCATCATTTTTTTCCAAGAGAGCGCTTAATGTGGACTTTATAATTGTGTAATAAGCTTACATGTCAAATCTGATTATAAATACAAATGAAGATTTGTTCTTTGGGATCATGATCTCTAGTAAAGTATAAGGAGAAACAGTAAAATAAACTTGGATTGGAAGATGGGTATTATTTTTAAAATAGTAGAAATTTGTAAAATGAAGCATCTACAACAAAGGGAGCCATTAGAAGGCTTGAAACTTGGAAACTACATGATCACACACACTTAGTGTTTTAAAAAGATAGCTTTGGCTGCTGTGTGGAGAATGGACTATTGGGGAAAGAGTGGAAGCCTGGAGGCTAGATGGAAGTCCATGGCAGTGGTCCTCAAGAGAGATAATGGTGGCTGGGACTGGAGTCGTGGTGATGGATGAAGTTAGATTTCAGATTTTTGAAGACTGACAGAACTTGCTGATGGATCAACTAAGCCAAGAAAAGAGGATATAAAATCAAGGAATACTAGTCAATTACTAGTCAACTGGTGATGAGTACTGCCACTTACTGAAATGGGGAACACTCATGAAGATGTAGGTTTGAAGGGTGAAATCAAGAGTTGTGCTTGGCAAAAATAAACTCAAAATGGATTAAAGACTTAAATGTAAGGCCAGACACTATAAAACTCTTAGAGGAAAACATAGGCAGAACACTCTATGACATAAATCACAGCAAGATCCTTTTTGAGCCACCTCCTAGAGAAATGGAAATAAAAATAAAAATAAACAAATGGGACCTAATGAAACTTAAAAGCTTTTGCACAGCAAAGGAAAACATAAACAAGATGAAAAGACAACCCTCAGAATGAGAGAAAATATTTGCAAATGAAGCAACTGACAAAGGATTAATCTCCAAAATTTACAAACAGCTCATGCAGCTCAATATCAAAAAAACAAACAACCCAATCCAAAAATGGGCAGAAGACCTAAATAGACATTTCTCCAAAGAAGATATACAGATTGCCAACAAACACATGAAAGAATGCTCAACATCACTAATCATTTGAGAAATGCAAATCAAAAATACAATGAGGTATCACCTCACACCGGTCAGAATGGTCATCATCAAAAAATCTACAAACAATAAATGCTGGAGAGGGTGTGGAGAAACGGGAACCCTCCTGCATTGTTGGTGGGAATGTAAATTGATACAGCCACTATGGAGATCAGTATGGAGGTTCCTTAAAAAACTAAGAATAGAACTACCATATGAACCAGCAATCCCACTACCAGGCATATACTCTGAGAAAACCATAATTCAAAGAGTCATGTACCACAATGTTCACTGCAGCACTATTTACAATAGCCAGGACATGGAAGCAACCTAAGTGTCCATCGACAGATGAATGCGTAAAGAAGATGTGGTACATATATACAATGGAATATTACTCAGCCATAAAAAGAAACAAAATTGAGTTATTTGTAGTGAGGTGGATGGACCTAGAGACTCTCATACAGAGTGAAGTAAGTCAAAGAGAAAAACAAATACCGTATGCTAACACATATATATGGAATCTAAAAAAAAAAAAAAGGTCTGAAGAACGTAGGGGCAGGACAGGAATAAAGACGCAGATGTAGAAAATGGACTTGAGGACACGGGGAGGGGGAAGGGTAAGCTGGGATGAAGTGAGAGTGGCATGGACATACATACACTACCAAATGTAAAATAGATAGCTAGTGGGAAGCAGCCACATAGCACAGGGAGATCAGCTAGGTGCTCTGTGGCCACTTAGAGGGGTGGGGTGGGGGGAGGGTGAGAGGGAGACGCAAGAGGGAGGAGATATGGGGATATTTGTATATGCATAGCTGATTCACTTTGTTATAAAGCAGAAACTAATACACCATTATAAAGCAATTATACTCCAATAAAGATGTTTAAAAAAAAGGAATTGTGTTTGGGTCTGTTAAGTTTAGATAACCTATTAAACTTTGATAAAGAGATCAGGTGTTGAAAATTAGTGCCTGGAAATGGAGGAAGGTCAGAGCTGGAGATAAATATTTGGAGGTCGTTAACATATAGATGACATTTAAATCCACAGGACTAGATGAGCTCACCTAGGGAAGTGAATAGATAAAGAGAAGGGAACTGGGATCTCCAACTTTCAGAGGCCAGTCAAGCAGCGGATAATCAGCAGAGGAGACTGACAAAGAATGGCCAGGGAAGTGGGAGGAAAATCAGGAAAGTGTTTCTAGCAGGAAGGAGTAGTCAACTGGATGGCATGATGCTGAGGTCAGGTAAGACAGGAACAGAGAGATGACCACTAGATTTGACAACAAGGGACCTAGTCAGGTGCAATCTCAGGGATGTGATGGACACAACCCAGCTGGAGTGGGCTGAACAGAGGATGGGAGATGAAAAAGCAGACACTACTTCTCAGACATATCCTCAAACATAATCCTCTCTTTAGGTGTCCCCTTGCACAGAGACTTTATTGTATGTATGTATGTATGTATGTATGTATGTATGTATGTATGTATTATGTCTGCTTGTTTCTACTAAGGTACGAGCACTTTCTGGACCATCCCTGACTTATTCAACTTTATATATACAGTGCCTAGTACTATGCCTGGCACATATCAGAAGATAAACAAACACTGGCTAAATGAATAAATGCATATTTGACAGTTATAGGTATAATTCCTGTTCCTACCTCTTAGTCTTTTATTAAAGAAAAATACATCTCAAGACACTCAACTGAGTTTTTACCACATGGATGTGTTTTCTGGCTATCTGAGGCATCATGGTTTCCAACAATGAAAACCAAAAGCCATGATACTAAGTAAATGTCTTTTAAAAATCTGCTAACATGTAAATTTACAAGTAAGCATATTTAGATCCTAAAGTATCTCAAAGAATCTTATTTGAAAGTTCATGCCTGGCTCCACCCTTGAACAAGCTCACTCTTCATGGGAAAAGTCTTCTAGCTAAGGTTATCTCCATGGACCATGAACCAAGTGCCCATAACTAGTCCATGACAATGTATATGTATAACAGAAGTTTCATGTACTCATGATTATTTTTTGGTTTGTTTTTCACAAACTGTCAAACAAAAAAAAGAGAATCAAAACACCAAAACAGAAATGAAAGTAATCTGGAAGTGAAAACACTGACCCTTGCAAGGCCTTTAGGAATCTTTTAAAAATGATGCTTGAAATGTAAATCCAGGCACATTGTAGAGAGTTACTTAATGTTTCAATAATCACTTGGGACAGAAACCATGGAAAGTATGATCTTCACGTTAAAATCAAATTCAATTTTCATATCATCTGTACTCTACGACAGTCTTAAGTGCAATTTATAGAGAACGTTATTGGATAAGGGAAGCCTATAAAAATCCGAGCAAAATTTGAAAATCCCTGTTCAAAACCAAAATTTCTTCCACCTAATAATTTCAACTTCCCCCAAAACATTACCAATCCCCAAAATTTCCATCCAAATGGAAAAGTTTGAGACATGTAAATAATATAGCATTGTTCTAGTCTAGCCTCAGACCCAAATATACTTCTCAAATATAAAACATCTAATCAAACCTAAGTCTAGTCACCAAACAACAGACTGAGTGAACGTCGACTAAAATGGTACTTTATCTCCCCCACCCCACCCCACCCTCCCAATAGCTTCTGATTTCCCTTTTTTTTTACTAAGGGTACCCCTCCTAGTGCTGATGGCTAGAAATTTCCATTTAACCCTGTTCCTTTAAAATCTGTTATTGAGTTCTATAGATTCTATTCATCTGTAATGTCTTGTCTCTCACTAGCATCAGTTTAGATCCCACTCATCTCTGACCTGGACCACATACTTCCTCCTAACTTGTCTACTGCCTTCCAGATTCATCTTATACTCATCATGCACACTGAGGCCAGTATAATCCTAAAGCATTAGCTCAAATCACCTTAAATTTCTACTCAGTGTCTCTCCAGTTTTGAGAGAATAAACTCCAACCTGCTCCAGTCTCCCTTTCCTCTTAAATCCAACTATATTTTCTCCAACACTCGAGGTTAAGTGGAACAAGGATCTTCCTTGCAATTCTCAAAGCCTGCCTTAGCTTTTCTACTGCTGTCCTTTCCTTTCCTGTGCCATTCCTTCTGCTGGAGATGTGATTCCCCCCATCTAGTCTCTGCCTGTTAAAATCCTAAAACCCAAAGATGTTTTTTAGACCAATAACATATAGGATCCCCAACAAGAAAGAAACTTATGCTCCTTGTCTAACAACCTAGTTATTATTGAACTAGTAGCAAATGCTCTGACTACTGAGTTCAATTCAAGGTGCTAATTTGATTCATGGATCTTTACGGAGCATATAGTCTAATTAATAAGATTCTCTCTTTTTATATCCTATATTAAATTGCTAGCCATGAGATTCCAGGTTTGGCCTTTGCTGGCAAAATATTAGTGGAAGCCCTTAAACCAGTTCTTCCTAAAGATTTAACGTGGCTCTAAAGTGCCATAATGCCACAACCAAAATAGTTAGATAGGTAGATAAATTGAAAGGAAGGGAGGGAGGGAAAGAAAAGAAAGCAATTCTCCATAAATCTGACCTGATTTATGCCATGTTTTTCAGCTTCAATTTGGCTGTAGAGACACAGTCATTAATTTACTGTATTCTACTCCAGACCTGCTTTTCTAGATTTTTGCATTAAGTCATGGGAAATGTCTTATGGAGCTGAGGTATGCAGGAGAGTCAAATGTGCTGTGGTTATATACATGCTCTTTTCTTTATTCTAAAACTCAGCTCACCTTACATGAAGAAATGCCCATATCATCACATTTTAGGGACATCTTCTCAAATACTCCAAATACATTTGACTCAAACTGGCAAATAACTGGGCTGAACTCTGGTGCCACGGTCCTGAGCCTCTCTGTAGTCACAGCAAGTTGTTAAAAATGACCCAGCAGTGGTTCTCCTGAAATTCTCATTTTTCTCACTTTGCCGGCTTTATCACAAATTACCTAATAAGCGCTATGTGCACAGCTTCCATAGTTTTTCACAAGTGCAAATGGAGCAAATGGAAAAGTTGGATCTGGTGACTGTCCTTGATAAGCTTTCCTGTAAATCATTCCGAGAATTTTACACCCCTTTCCTTTTAAATTCTTTTGTTGAACATGTTCCAATCCTTCACATATGTTCTTTCTTTCTCCTCTCAGTTCTGGTGCCAAGGTTCCCTGTCTATCTCTTTAGGCAATCTGGCTACTGCTTTTCACTAGGAGGAGCACCCTTCTTTGCACTGAACACCTGATCAGCTGAAAAAACTTTTCAAACACTTATTGCAAAATGGGGCACAAACTTGACTTTCCTTGATAAAAAGCATTTTAATATCAAGTTCAGCCTGAAGATGGGTCTAAGTTAAAGTCAATAAGATTAACTTATTTTAATTAAAACTGGCTATATTTAAAAACTGCAACAAAAGGAATCTGCTAAGGCAAACCTCATTGTTTTACTTAGTAAACATGTCAGCAGCAGTGGCAGCTCTGTGCTGGCAGGTCTGGATGCTTGAGTGGTGCCTTAAGGAGAACAGGGTCTTCTGTATTTGTAAAAGCAGATTATTGAACACACATGTACACACTCAAAATTGTTTGAGGGCAGGCACAAAAACGAAGAGATAGGAAAAAGTAAGGTATGAGTCTTTTTGTGCCTTAAACCACAATGAGTCAAATGCTGATATGTTCACGAGGTAAAAAGAAAGGAAAGGAGAGGATATCTCCTACTCCATGACCTGTGGGATCGGTGATTTTATAAGATCACGGAACACATTAAAGGGAGCTATTGTGAAGAACAGTAACTTTAGAGGTTTACATAAGACTTTATGCTTTGACTGGAAATAACAGTATCTAGTAATACTGAAAGAGACTGAATTCCTCATGCAAAATTAAACGTAAGTATATTTGTACAAATTTTCAAAACACTACCATTTTCCTAGAAGACACTAATCAAAGCAGGGAAATTTAAAGCCAATAATTGGAGTTGGCAAGAGAATGTGTTAACAGAATCCTTCTTAAAGTCATCTCCTTTCTCATCTCCAGGCATAGAGAATGAATGGCCCCTGCTTCCAGATGCATCTATGCAAGACTTTTTATGTAATAGTTGGATAAACATGACAGTATTATTTGAGCCACCACCTTTGAAACTTTGAGTAAACATTAAAAAAAAATCAACAGGCTCAGCAATAAGAGAATCTGAAAACAAAATTTTGATAAGATTTTTGTTACTACCAAATGAGTTACTCAAATGTCAAAATAAAGCCAGCTACAAATTACTGAAGGAATTGGCTAAAATAAATTTTAGAATTTTGAGGTTTAATTTGAAATAGTTTTAGGATACATTTGGGAGAAATATGTAATTACAGTAACATATGCTCATTTAAAATATGTGAGGCTTATATAGACCACAAATTCAGACACCAGTTTAGAATGACTATAAAGTTGTAATATGTGATTTTTATTTAGTAACCTGTAGCTTCATTCAAAATAACCTATCTATAGGAAAAAAAAAAGTAGTTTTGCAATATATACTAAATATCTGTGTAAGTATTCTGAGTTCATTCTGCAAACCATGAAAATAACTTTCCAGTTAACACTTTTTTATATATATAATCAACTTGAAACTGTCTCTGTATTCAAACTGAGTGGAAAACAACTTTTAGAAGATATTTACTCCAACTATAACTCCCATTCCTGGAATCACAATGTCTCTATCCCGCACCCCAATCTCTGTTTAAAAGGTTCCCAAGTTAGCTTTCCTCATTTCTTCTCTAAAAATAGAAAACTTGAGTAATGAAGGTCAATTAGGTTTGTTTGTCTTTCAAAACAGTGAGGAATTGTTTCTAATTAAAAGATTCTGTTTCCATGAACTCTAATAAGTTCAGATACTTGCTCAATTATATCTAAAGAACATCTGTATTTAGCCTAAGTCATAGTTTCCTAAAATTCTTAAATTTACCTCCCTGAAGTCTTAGGTCAAGTGGATTAATTTAGGACAGTAAATCCAATGGACAAAATAATCTAGATAAAAATAACTCTCTGATGCTTAATTTAGGAAATTAACCTGTTGAAATTTCTGGCTCTTAGAAAGTCATCAGAAGAGGAGGCATAACAGTCATAACATTGCATGGGCCAAAGCCACTTGGAGGCCACTTGTCAAGCATCAAGCACCTTCCTATCTAAGCACAGGAATGGTAGGAGCAGTTTTATATGAGAAGTTAAAGCCATCCTGCCCCCCTCCCCAGGAGAGAATAGAAACTTCTCCCTGACTAGCCAATGCATTCCAACATTTTTCCAAACGCAGCTACAATTTAAAGTTAGGAGCCCTAATTTGTTAAGGGTGGAAAGTGAAAGCGTAAAAGACCAAGTATGTATCCTTCTACTGGAGGAGAAAAGCTCGGCCATATGCCCACTGCTGGCAACTTTACCGTGTTGATCGGGGAGCCATGGTCTGGCCCTAGTCAGGAGGTGGGACACTGAGGACACATTGTGGGAGACTTGGCTGAACACACCAGAGGATACTGTAGTAAGTTCCAACAGTACCTCATTTCTTTTTCTTCTGTCTCTTCCCACTTTTCAGCTGTCTGAAGTTAACAGTCTCACCCCAAATCCTGCTTTTCCAAGCCCCTTAAGAAGTGTTTCTGTGGCCAAAGTGACAGTGAGGCCTGGGGACAGGAACTGGTTAAGTCAGAAACAAGGCAGAGTCCAACTGCAACGGCCAAGTCAGCTTATTTCTTCCTCCTCTCCCTGCATAGTACTGCTTCTACTACCAACTTTTAGAAGAAAAGGAATCCACGGATTGTCTCAATCTACCTGGGTCCAACTCAGAAGGGTAGAGGGAGTTGGAAAAGTCTTCTCCCTTTCCCTTCTCTGCCTCTGTACAGATTGACTAGATACATTAATTTGCATGCACAGAGATGGAAACAGATGGTAATGATATTAATAGGCAATAGAAGTAGTCAGGAGCAAGGAAAGCCATTGACTTTGGTACCTTTGACTGTAAAAATAAATAAATATAACTTAAAAAAAATCAAGAACTAAGTGGTGGGTTAGAAGAGGAAGAATTTTTGATCTGCTGTTTCTTAAGACAGTGGTATATATGTGGAGCTTTTAGAATCCAAGCATTCCAACTTTAATCCCAAGCACGTAAACACTAAGGTGCAGGAGGCAGAAATGAAGGGAGAAAAACAAACAGCATTCTCAGTGAGCACTGGGGGCTTCTCTGCCACCTCTCTCTCCCTGGGTACCATCCCTTCCCTGTGCGGGCCTCCTCACCCACCTCTTCCGGGTCAGTGTCTGTCAATCTTGTTGTGATCAGCTGTACAGTATGCCAGTTGTCCCCCCAAGGTGGCTGGTTGACCTACTGTCCCCAGAGATGCCTCTCCCCACCCCTGTGTGTCAGTCTTTATCTGCTCCCTGGGTCTGTTTCTGACTGGAGGTTGGCCTCCTCCTGCTGGCCTCTTCCTCTCCGGTGTTTTTCTCTTTACATACCCTGACCTACCTTCTTCCCACTGTCATTCCTTCCCACACCCTCCTCTTGGAACAGGCAAGCTTATCTCTCCATCTTGCAGGGCTGAGTTTCTCTCCAGTGTCTGCCCCTGTGTCCCTCTGCCTGCCTATCTGGCTTCCCCCAGATGGGCCTCCCACTCCATGCTGGTGCTGGTCTCTTCCCTGCAGATGCACCTGTCTGCGAGTAGCTACTGACACATGCAGTTTTTATTTCTTGTATTTCCTCGCATTCCTATTGCTGTGTGACTTCCCAGTCATACATGAGACCCTCTTTCCCTGAGACTTCATGGTGTGTAGGAAAAGTATCTTTCTCCCTGTGCATGCACTCCTCCCTCCACCCCCCGAGTCTGAGTGTTTTTCGCCTATGCTTCTCTGGTGGGTAACTCATATGTCCTGGAATGTACATCCATGTGTCCACTCAATTCTGTGAGTGCCATCCTGAGGGCATGCTCATTTCTGAGTCTCTCCTGCTGTTTACATGTACACTATCATGTGAGCTCATGTACTCCTCAAGCTGTGCACAACTGTGTGCCTCCTCCTGTGTGCATGCTTATGTAGGGGCCCCCTGAAGGTAAGTCTCCCTTGGCCCAGGTTCACACCTCTCCTGCGGTTTTGCCTCCAACTCTGGGCCTTCCTTCCAAGCATTTAAAGGGCCTGGCACTAGTGGGAGCTCAACAGATGTTAATTCCTTTCTCCACTTTTATCTGAATAACTATGAGCGTGTCTGGGTATCCCTCTGGCCCTGCTTTATGAGATCAGTTAATCGGAGCGTGTTTCCTTGACATGGACTTGGCTATTTGTCGGGATACCCTGTGGGTTCTCTGCTCCACGGACGGTCTCTCTTCTCAGAGTGACTGTTACCGGTCCCTCATATGGTATATCCCTCCCCTTATGCGATGCGTCCACTGTCTCCCTCACTCATTCACAGTACTGCATCTCCATAAACGGCTTCCCTAGGCACTCCGGTTGCGGCGTTTCTTCGCTATGCCTCCCACTCTATCCCTCACTTTTTTTTTTTTTTTAAACGTGAAAACGCGTCCCTGGGTTTGTCCTCCAACTGCCGAGTACGTGAGCCTTCGCTGTGCTCGAGTTGTGTGTGTCCATGGATCTCTCTCCGGGACGCGGTGCGGGGTGAGAAACCCGAGTCTGCCCGGGACGCAGTGTATCCCCGCCCCCGCCCCCGCCCCGGACCCTCGATCCAAGTTTCCAAGTCTGTGAATCCGCCTCAGACGCGAGCGACGCGTCTTTCGGGTATGAGGAGCCACGGAGACTCTCTCTCCTCAGTAACCGATATCTCTGCTCCCGGGTGAGCGCTGGCTGTGTGTGGCTCTCGCTACGCGGTGTTGTGTCTCTGGGAACGCGAAGCGCCCGTGTGCCCGAGTCTCTGGAAGTGTAAGGTGTGTCCCCCTCCTCCCTCATACGCGGACTGTCTGTGCCTCAGCCTTTCCGAGTACACGGTGTGCCCCCCGCCCCCATAAGCTCAGCGCCTGTATCCCCAAGTTCTTGCGAGTACAGTGTGTATCCCACCTTCATACGCGGAGCGCCTGTGTCCCGGTCTCTGCTGGTCCGCGGTGGTACCCCCAAAACGCGGACGATTAGTGCCCGCCGGTCCTCTCGGGTTCGTTACCCGGACGCTGCCCTCTGACCCCTCCCCACCCCCCCGACACGCCGTGGGCAGAAGAGCCATCTCACTCGTCTCCCTGTTGCCTTTCTCCCTCACTGGGACAGAAAAGGCTAGAAAACCCGGGCGCCGTCGGAAAGTCCCGCAGCGGCTGCGCAGCCGAGCCAGGGCTGCGGCTGCCTCGGCCCCGCCGCCAGGGGCCGCCCGCCCGCCCGCCTCCCAACGCCCAAGCGCCCAGCTGGCCCGGGACGGCGGCGTCAGCGACCCTGCCCGGCCCTGCCCAGCCCTGCCGCCGCGGGCGCTGACGGCGAGCCCCTGCTCCACCGGCCTCAAGCCAGGTGCCGGTGGCAGGGAGAGGCGCGGCGGGGCGGCGAGGGACGCCCTCTTCCTTCCCGAGCCCGGCCAACTGCCCAGCTCACCTCGTGGCTCTGGTAGGTCTCGAGCGCGCGGATCGCCGTCTCGGTGAGCTTCACATGCAGTACGGTGGTGTTGTCCTGTCCCAGCCTCCCGCACGACAGCCCATAGCGCTGCTCCTCCCGCAGGCCCGCCGCCCCCCCTGCCGCCATCTTAAACTCCCCGGGGTGCCGCCGCCGACGCCGCTCGGGCTCTAGCCTCCACTGCGGCCGCGGCTGCTCGGGCTTCTGCAGCCGCCGCCACAGCTACGGCCATCCCGCTGCTGACGTACTGTCATATACTGCGCGCAGCCAGACCTCGGGCTGCCACCGCCGCCACCCGCCCCACCCTCCGGCCTCGTGCCCCGCCCCGGGCTCGTCTCATTGGCCCCGGTCCCCTCAGAGCCGTCCTCATTGGCCGCCCTCCACTCTCACGGGGGCGGAGCCCAAAGTCGCTGGAGTTTGCTCCCGGGACGGGACGTCCGAGAGGTAAGAGGCTGACGTCGAGGTGACGCGCCAACTTAATCGCACCTGACGTCACGTCTGGTCGTCTTGGCCCACTGGCCGCTATTGGCCAGGCTGGTTTGGGGGATCCCCTGCTAATTGGGTGTCCAGATTGCCTGGTCTGGTTACCTGGGGTCGAAGCCCCGCCCCTTGGGGGTATAGTAGTAGAGAGCCGGAGTGTAGGGGGGAGTCTCTTCCTGCGCTGGTGGTCCTTGGAGAGGAGGATTCCCACCCCGAATGTGAGGCCAAGTAAGGACTTCGTCCCCCGACGGCTGCGTTAGTTTGTGGAGTAGGATGTGTGCGTGTGAGGGAGGTCGCTGTAGGCTGAGTCACTGGAGAGTCTCTCCTCAAAACTCATTGCTATTGCTGTGCGACCGAAATGGGGGAGGGTGCCCTTCTCCGTCATTTCACCCTAAATTTGAAATTAGTGAGTTGGCCCTTGGTTTTAAGAGTTTCTGCTAGATTGTGTGGAGCGTCTTATGTACAACACCATGCCTAAAGGTTAAATCCCTTTGGTGTGGTGGGCATAGTACTAAAGAAAACGGAATTTAAAGGTTTTTCCCACGCCATGCCCTGTTGTGATCCCAGAGAAACGGTATTCCGTTCCTTTGGAGTTCGCCATAGGAACAGGGTTGTGCCTTTTTATGGGACTTGGAGCGGCAGTTAGGATTTTCCTTTCAAAGGGCAGTAGAAGAGTGTAAGCGTCCTTGACCTAAATTAAGAGAAACAGCGACATCATTCTCCGGTTCGTTTGGGTTCTGTCCATTTCATTTGACAGGGATGTGGGAAAACCTAGAGTTTAAGCTATTGATGTTAACCGTAGGAGATGGGTGTGTGAGGGGCTGCGGAGGCTGGGCATACTTTCCGTTCCTCGCGATGCTCCATGTGTAGGCGTGGCTAAAGGAGGAAGCCTAATCAGGAGCCCTCTTCAGGCTGTGTGTGGAGGGACTGACAGGCTTCCCGTCAGAGGGGATGAGTTAACAGGGTGATCAGCACCACCAGATAAAAACAAACCGTTCAAAGGCTTGAAACTGTTGCAAGGCAGTTTTTAAAAATGATTATTATTTTTAAATTTGAGACGATTTTTGTTTCCCTCAGATTGTAAAACCTTGTTGCGTTTTACAGGGATTCCCCAGAAAAATTATAGGCATTTAATCAGTATTTCCCATACTTTTTAATTGGATAGGGCTATGATTTTCCAGAAAGGTCCAAGTGGGATTGTTTTCATGATTCACCCCCTCCCCTTAATAAATCCTCTAGCCTACATGTACACCACCTCTTGATTCAGACCCTCAAGCATTGTATGTGTATAATACAAATTACAGAACGAATTCTCCTTCCACAGAATATGGGTTAAGTGGAAACATCTGTATTAAGTGTTGTTACATCACAGGAGAACATTTTTAAAATTGATTTAACTTCAATCCACTAGATTTGGCTAGCTGTTAAGGCGTGATTAACACTTGTTAATTTAGTTTACTAGTGTTAATTATCTTAAATTCATTGAATAAATTAAGGCAATCACAAAATTTTTTTTAAAGTCTTATACTTGAATTATTCTTTTTTCCTGTTTGCTTTGCTCTTTGATAGGGAAAGACTGACTGACCACATATCTAAAGTTTTAATTATTTCGGGGTGGGGAGGAGAGTTTGACCAGAACAAGTAAAACCTGTATACCATTGCTTTTCTGGTGAAGGTGGGTAAATCCCCACCCACATGGCATCTTAACTTGGCCTCCTCTTACTCAGAACTTCTGATGACATCCAAGGGGTGGGGGAGGAGCAAGGGTGGTTTTCACTGTAGTTTTTAAATGTCTGACCCACAGCCCCTTAATAGAAATTGATTTTCTTTTCTTAGTTGTGGTAGGAAAATTTTTCTCATGCTGTATTTTAGTGAGTAACCTAATCTTTCAGTGAGTAATACAGTATATTATTGTAGTGAGTTATTGTTTGTATTTTTCCTCTTTTGAGCATTTTGACTATGGAAGGAAGCAATGAACATGTACAAGACAATAGGGTAGGGGCTTCCCTGGTGGCGCGGTGGTTGGGAGTCTGCCTGCCGATGCAGGGGACATGGGTTCGAGCCCTGCTCTGGGAGGATCCCGCATGCCGCGGAGCAACTGAGCCCGTGAGCCACAACTATTGAGCCTGCGCGTCTGGAGCCTGTGCTCCGCAACAAGACAGGCCACGATAGTGAAAGGCCCGCTCACTGCGATGAAGAGTGGCCCCCGCTTGCCACAACTAGAGAAAGCCCTCGCACAGAAACAAAGACCCAACACAGCAAAAATAAATAAATTAATAAACTCCTACCTCCAACATCTTAAAAAAAAAACAATAGGGTAATCTAGTTGTGTGTCTCTTCATTGCATAGTACACATTATGCCTGCCTGAATCAAATGGGCAAGTTGTGACGCTGATAAGGTTAATTCCTTCTCAGGAGGCTGGTGAAAGTTGCTCTTTGGGAAGTTTGCCACTTTATAGATATTTTCTGTATCATTATTCAGTTTAATTAACAATTATTGATTGCTAAATAAATGTAAAATGCTGTGGAAGATTTAAAAAATAAACAGTGTAGTCTCTTATTTAAAGAGATCTTCTGTTTGAATATGGGGAATGAACCAACAAACTCAAAGTGATTAGAGAATTAGTAAGTGCTAATTTGGGTGGTAGTGTTTATGAGCTTAAAACTTCAAAGAAAGGAGAAGTCTGCAGAAGTTTTGTGGTGGTGTGGAACTTGAACATTTTTTGAGGGTTGAGTAGATAGATTCTAGATAAGTAGAGGTGGTATAGATGGGGAGAGGCCAACTAAAAGTGATCTTAATGATCATTCTAGCTAAACTCATTCATTTTACGAATGAGGAGACTGAGACATTTAATTTAAAAGCAACCTGCCTAGGGGCTTCCCTGGTGGCGCAATGGTTGAGTGTCCACCTGCCGATTAAGAGGACATGGTTCGTGCCTTGGTCCGGGAAGATCCCACATGCCGCGGGGCGGCTAAGCCCGTGAGCCGTGGCCGCTGAGCCTGCGCGTCCGGAGCCTGTGCTGCGCAACTGGAGAGGCCACAACAGTGAGAGGCCCGCGTACCGCAAAAAAAAAAAAAAAAAAAAAGCAACCTGCTTAACTCATTACAACCAGGAGAGGCAGGGTCTGAATCAGCTTTTTAAGTGTCATTATAGTCACTATATACACTGCGTAGCTATTGTTTGGACTTAATAACTGAGAAGAAATCTGTCTTATATGATAATTCAGTGGAAGAAAAAAGTGAAAAGGAAGTAACCTTGTTCAGGACTTGCTCCATCTCTGATGTCTAGTGTGCGGTGCAGACAGAGGTTGCGTGAATATCAAGGCCATCGCTGGTCTTCAAGTGCTGGGCCACCCTTCACTCTGGGTTGCCACGTATTTAATGAGCATTGCTTACTTATCCTTTGGAACTGAGGTCACCAGTTCAGATGACTTCAGGGACCATTAGGTACCCGAAATGAGTGAAGTGGCCAGTTTGCCGCAGGGACTGAAGGTGCTGGACTGTGGTGAGCTGGGGGTGTTTAAAGGGCTCAGTGATTTTCTGGTTTGGCTGATTGTTGCCAGGTGAACCTGCAGGGACCCAGTGTTGTCCGATCTTCTAATTTTTCAAGAAAAGCTGTAAATCGAAGATTTTTACATGGGCTTTCTGAGTTTATTTGTTGGCACCTTACTAAAAATGTCAATAAACGTTTTGTGGACGTTCAAAAAGTCTCTTGGCCTGAGTTAGGCCACAGCTTTCTAGTTTTCAGTCTCTGCTTTAGTGCTTTTCAGTGCTGAAGGCCATTCTGTCTTATACACATCTTAGTAGTTTTGTGAGTTATTTCTTAAAGCCACTTATAAAATAGTTTCTACTAATGTCTTAATACAAGGCAGTGGCTTCTGTTATGAAAAGAGAACACAGACGTTATGGAGTTACAGCTGAGAAGCAAAAATCTCCTTTCCTTGGACACAGCTGAAGTAGGAGCTTGATGGTTTTAAAGGAACTTCACTAAATGTTCATAGAGAATAAAAGTGAAATACCTACAGAAGGGACATAAATATTTGTTGCCTAAACACAAATTTTAAGCTGAGCAATTGTGTCATGTGTGATTGTTTTTGCTGCATTCCACTCAAGTGTAAGAAATGTCATATTGCATTATTTATCATCATCATCATCATCATTATTGGTAAATGTGGTTCTGAGCCCCCCATCTCTCTGTGTAGTAGAACAATAAATCTACAGGTGTTACAGAGGTCCCAGAATATATGGGGAAGGCTCTCTGGTCTATGTCCATTGGTGCTGGTATAATCCATTAGAAGCTCAAGAATTTCCCTTTAGGAAGGGTTTAAGATTGGGTGCAATCTGGATGGAAGGAACCAGGGGATGTGAATTAAAACTGGGTTTACATAGCAAACATACTGGTTTTACTTTAGATTGTGTGTTTATATGGCCATTGCGTTGAGGGTGGCGTTGATAGGGATTGTGAGAAGGGAGGCTGAAACTTTCCCTAGTCACTACTTAGCACTGAAACATTTATGATGGTGGTCTATGTGATTTCCTGAGAGGTATAGCTCATCTGGGAACTGGGGTACTAGGTCCAACTCTCCTCTCCAGGCATGTCCTTTCCTGGGGAGCTGAAAAGACAGTGGACTTGGGCCGAACCCTTCCTGGGATTGGCAGCCTCTTCCCCTTCCCAATCTTGGGGGAAGCTATCCCAGCTCTAGACTACTCTCTCTGCAGTCTCTTAGTCTCCAAAGTCCTTTCCTCCTCCTAGGACCCTCTGGTTCTTTTAAAAAATTGTAATCTGGGAGTAAGTATCCCCCTGCCCCCAACCCCCTCTCACTTCCTCCCCTCCAGTTCAAATTCCTTCTTTCTGTGGGTGGTGCTGTGTAGAAGGTGGGGTGGGCGGGGTTCTCTCTCATTCTCTCAGCTATATGGAAAATACAGCTCTGGCTTCCTAAGACAGAGATACCCAGTCTCGACTGACACTTTTCTGGGCTTCTCTCCCTCTTTGTTCCTTGCCTTTCCCACTTGAAGAGCAGTCTCTAGGAAGTTGTATGTCTTTTGAAAGCAAAATGACTTTGGTTTAATTCTCCTGCACACCAATAAAACTCTTTCCCTCTGTACCGACTGAGAAAAATGTCCTGTCCACAGAATTGCACAATATAGTGACCAAAATGTCCCTTTCTCCCACATGATAATTGTTTTTGTGGCTTTTCAGCATAGTGCAAAGTGCCCTGAAAGGTGTCAAATAAGCTCTGAGAATGAGAAGCATGGTAAAGAGTGACCTCACAACTCTTAACTGTTTCCATGCTGTTTTGTACTGAAAAGGAGCACATGCATTTCTGAATAAACTGAGGAAGTAGGAAGATTAGATGGGGCAAAATGACTGTTTAGCTTTTCACTTTAAAACATACTAATAGTGGACCAAATGCCATCAACATCTAGAACAATATTGATAATTAATAATAGCTTGAATTCCTGATGGGACTTTGCATTTTAAAAACAATTAAGTTATATTATCTCTTTGAATTTTCTCTGTACTCTGTGAGATAGTCATTGTTTTATACTAATTTTACCTTTAAAGTAACTGAGGCTCAGAGAGGCTGTGATCACCCAATTGGTAAGTGACCGAGCTTAGTCAGAACCTAAAATTTCCTTTTCCAAATCTATCACTTCTGTCTTTGAACATGGCTCTAAGGTCTGAGGAATTACACTGAATGTGTCAGGTTGTCACAGTAAAATTAATAAAAAGGAAATGGTTGGTTCTACTTTGGGGGGCAGCTTGGGGGTTGGTTTTGTTGTTGGTCTTTTTTTTTTAGTTTTTTAATTTAATTTATTTTTTTATACAGCAGGTTCTTATTAGTTATCTATTTTATATTGTTGTTTGTCTTGAAAGAAGGACTTAAGTTCATTTGAATCACCCCTTCCACACAAACACCAAATATTCTGTTAAATAGTTAGAAGGTAAATAAAATGTTTCATTTAGCTTTGGTTTATTATAGCTAGCATATTGACTTTAGTGAGATTTATGAAAGCTAATTCTATTTTTATGTGTGGCATAGATAATTTGTGATATATTGGAACCCTTGGTATAACAAATGTGTGCACAGGTGCCCATTTAAAATGCTCATCTTGGGAATTCTCTGATGGTCCAGTGGTTAGGACTCTGGGCTTTTACTGCCTAGGGTGCAGGTTCAGTCCCTGGTTAGGGAACTGAGATCCTGCAAGCTGCATGGCACAGCCAACAAGAAAAAAAAAAAAAAGAAAATGCTTGTCTTATAATTTTAAATTATAAGGATTTATACTTGTTATATCTTTGCTTTTATTGCATATTGTTCATATCTATGATTTATTTGATAATGAGTCTTTGGTCAAAAGCACAATTCCCAATGATATCACTAGTTCCAAAAGCAAAATACCACTCACTTTATAAAGTAGAAAATATATATATCACACATATGAACACAGAAGCTTTTCTGTTTCTACTTAGAGAATTAGAATTGCATTTGCCCTGATCCCATTTTGTTTTCAGTCAGCAGTTTATTCAAGTATCATATTTATCATCTTTGACCTTTTGATCTGTCATGGCTTTTGCTGTTGCTTTGGATTTTGGAAATTTAAGAACCAACATGATCCTTATAGGTTAGAATATTTACAGAATTCAAAACAGGGCAGTATAGTCTTAACAGGGGATGTAAGATATGAGAATAAGGGATATTAGATGAGAAGCACCATTCAGGCACTAATTCCTAACCAAGGGGGGAAAGTGGCAGGGGGAGGGGGGTGATGAATTGGGAGATTTGGATTGACATGTATACACTAATATGTATAAAATGGATAACTAATAAGAACCTGCTACATAAAAGAATCAATAAAATAAAATTCAAAAAAAAGTGATTATTTGCAAAAAGTATTTAAGAGTAAGAGATTGTTGCTACCGGTAGTAGTCACATATTTACTGAATAAAGTTTCATGGCTGTACATTGACTATTGTCCATCCTGAGTGGATTAAAAACTTCAGTTCAATTGTAGGGAATATTATAAGCCTGGAAAAGGAAAGGAATACATTTTTCTCCAAGGGCTGATATGGTTGCATAGTACTGCCCCCTTCAAATTGTTATAGCAAATTAATTTTAATGGTGACTAATTAACAGAAATGTGCTTATAATCTGTAATCTGGGGACTTCCCTGGTGGTCCAGTGGTTAAGAATCTGTCTTGCAATTCAGGGGATGCTGGTTTGATCCCTGGTCAGGGAACTAAGATCCCACGTGCCGCGGGGCAACTAAGCCCGCATGCCACAGCTACAGAGCCCATGCGCTCTGGAGCCCTCATGCCACAACTACTGAAGCCCGTGTGCATACCAGAACTAGAGAGAAGCCCATGCACTACAACGAAAGATCCACGTGCCACAACTAAGACCCAACGCAGCTAATCAATCAATCAATCTGTAATCTGGTCTTGGAAGCAGGGCCATTAACTGAGAATGAGGAGAGCTGCTCTCTGTTTCTGATTCTGTACCTCTTGATTCTCTATCTTTGCCTTGAATAAATCACTTCTCTTATGTGTAAAATTATTTTAGGTAATTTAAATACTCTGGTTATTTGAATTGTGATAGTTCGCTTCAATATTTCTCAACTGAGGGACTTCCTGGTGGCACAGTGGTTGGGAGTCTGCCTGCCAATGCAGGGGATGCGGGTTCGAGCCCTGGTCCAGGAAGATACCGCATGCCGCGGAGCTACTAAGCCCATGTGCCACAACTACTGAGCCTGCATGCCACAACTACTGAAGCCCGCATGCTTAGAGCCTTTGCTCTGCAACAAGAGAAGCCATCTCAATGAGAAGCTCGTGCTCCTCAAGGAAGAGTAGCCCCCGCTCACCGCAACTAGAGAAAGCCTGCACGCAGCAACAAAGACCCAACACAGCCAAAAATAAATAAAGAAAAAAAATAATAAAAATCTTAAAAAAAAATATTTTTCAACTGATCCAACATAAAAAATATTAAAAGTATAAAGTATGATTTGATTTACCTGCAAGAGTATTAGCCTCATATTGTAATATAAATGTATCAAAATCAATATGTTGTACACCTTAAGCTCACACAATGTTGTATATCATTTATATATCTCAATTTAAAATAAAAGTATTAGTCTCTAACAGGGATAGTCACATTTCTTAAAAACAACAGTCCAGAATGTTAATGATCTATTGTAACTCTGACCCGTGGTAAAAAAAATTGTACTGGCATCAGCAGATTGTATTAAACTTCAATAGTATAGAAAGCCAAGCAGCATGATTTAGCTTTGTCAAATGTTGACATTTCTTGTATTCTGCATAGAGGAAGAGGTCTGTCCTATGTAGATTTTGAATTGATCAGTATCTTTGCTTCATTTTTAGTTTCCTGAATCTTTAAAAAAAAATGTTTCTGTCTTGTGGTTTTAAAATTAACCTGTTTTTTACACACTCACTCTAAGCATATTGGTTTGAATAGATCAATTGAATGTTATTTTTGACTGTTTTCCAAAACAGAGCATGGCATTGGAAATTTACTTTAAAAATAGAAAATTTGAAGCATGTCTTGGTTTGCAATGGCAATTCCAGAAGGTTTGCTGTAAAATATTCAAGTGTTAGCTCAGAATAAACTCTTTAAAATTTATTTTTAATTTACGTACAGTAAAATTTACTTTTGTTTTAGACAAACAGAATAGTTCTATTACTCCCAACAAACTCCCTAATGCTGTTCCTTTGTAGTCAGACCCTTCTCCCCTCCCTCTTAACCCCTGACAACCCCTGATCAGTTCTCTATTCCTACAGTTTTGCTTTTTCAGAATGTCACATAAATGGAATCATACAGTATGTAGGCTTTTTGATCTGGCTTCTTCCACTTAGCATAATGCATTTGAGATTCATCCATGTGGATGAATATATCTGTAGTTTCTTTTTATTGCAAAATAGTATTCCATTATGGATGCATCACAGTTTGGTTATCAGTTGAAGGATATTTGCATTCTGTCTAATTTTTGGTGATTCTGAATAAAACTGCTATAAACATTCACAAGTGGTTTTTATGTGAACATGAGTTTTACCCCTTTGGGCAAATACCTAAGAGTGGGATTAACCGCATATAGTAAGTGTGTATTTAACTTTATAATAAACTGCCAAACTATTTTCCAAAGTGGCTATCCCATTTCCTTTTTATTTATTTATTTATTTTGGAGTTTGGGCTTCTCTATGTACTTACCAACACTTTGTGTTGTCAACTTTTTGTTTTTAATTTTAGTCATTCCAGAGGATGCATATTAGTGTCTCATTGTGGTTTTAATTTGAATTTCCCTAACGACTAATGATGTAGGGTACCTTTTCATGTGCTTATTTGCCATTCTTATATCTTCTTTTTTGAAGGATCTTTTCAGATCTTTTGCCAATGTTTAAAATTGGGTTGTTTGTCTTCATATTGTTGAGGTTTGAAAATTCTTTGTGTAATCTGGATATAAATTCTTTGTCAGGTATGTGATTTGCAAATATTTTCCCCCAGTCTCTGGTTTGTTTTTTAATTCTCTTAAAGTATCTTTTGCAGAGCAAAATGTATCATTTTGCAGAGCAAAAAAGGTTTTTAATTTTGATGAAGTCCAATTTATCAATTTTTTTAAAAGACAATACTCTTAGTGTTAAATCTAAGAACTCTCTGCCTATCTCAAAGCCATGAAAATTTTCCATATGTTTCCCCTAAATGTTTTACATTTACGTTTAAGTCTGTGGCCCATTTTGAGTTAATTTTTGTAAAAGATGTGAGATAAGTGTCTAGGTTCATTTTCTTTTCCCACATAATTGATTTACACCATTTCTTAAAAAGGTGGTCTTTTCTCCATTGAAATGCCTTTGCACCTATGTCAAGAATCAGTTGGCCATAGCATTGATGTCAGTCTATTTCTGGACTCTTTATTGATCTATGTGTCTATCCTTTTCCCAATACCATACATTGTCATGATTATTGTAGCTTTACAGAATTAACTTTAAACACCTCTGCTGTGAAGAAACAAATTCTCTATAGCATTCTAGTCAATTTCCTTTTAAATCTTATTATCTAAGCAAATGGATTATTTCTCAACAATTTCAATGTCTTCTGTCTTCATTCAGTTTATATATTGATTATAAATTCAGCATGGGCTGTAGCCATACTTTTTATATTCCTTCCCTGGATAGAAAAAGACCCCAGTGGACTATGACATTTAACTAGAGCTTTCTCTGCATCACAGTCTAAATGCAAAAATTTGCGAAAGAACCATTTACTAAGCTACTACCTGCAAAACTTCCCTAGATGGGCTTCCCCTCGTCTCACGGGCCCACCACCACCCAGGCTGAGCTGCCTGGACAGTGACACCCTACCACCCAATTGACAACCAGCTTCCTGTCTGGTGGAGTGGCAGTTGGTGGAAGCCAGCTGTTATGATTCATATCATTTAAGATTTCTGCCTTTTGAGAAGTGACGCTAATAGAGCCATGCTGAATGGTGTCTGATTGGGAGAATTTTCTTTATGAAAGAGGTTTGATTTCTAGTGCCTAAGCAATTGAACTTTTTTTTTTTGACAGGTACGTTTCAATTTCTAGTTTCTGTGTGAGCTCAGTTAGGTAGATAAATGTTGTTTTCATCAAGTGTTTGTACTTGCTGTATTTCTTCCTGAAAAACAAACGAACACGGAAACTTCTGTAATAAAAGGTTCTTGCGTGTTACCAATTCTTTAATAGTTTTATAAGTTTTCAGGCTTCTGATATTCTCCAAAAGGCAAAGAAATCTCTGCCCACGATAGGATTACACGTTGAATTTGGTGAAATAATTCTCATGTGCCTAAGGGGATAGCTTCATATATCTTGCGGACATGGTCTTTCTCTTAGGCTGCTGAACCCAAAATCCTGGGTTTTTTGGTTTGTTTGAGTTTTTTGTCATTTTGTTAGCTCAGATAGACTTATGAATATTATTTAAAAGCAGAATATTTGTTAGGAGGGCAAAGGATTTTGCCACCATAGGGACAAGTTTTTGTGTCATTCAGTCAGTAAATATACTGAAAAGAACAATATAAGAAAAACTTTTAAATATCATTAAGGGAAAAGTGTACTGGCTTTTATGTGATACCCCAAATTAACGTTGTCCTTACTTTAGAGCAACAGAGAGAGCATGATGATGAAGGAAAAAGACAGTGATGAAGTTTGGGTCATACCGATCATAGTACCAGTCAAGAGGTGGGGAGGGAGCCTGTTTGCAGCAGACTTGTACAGGATGGGCCAGATTTCTATAGGGATGCTGATGGCATCTTTGCTACCTGCTGAATCATGCCCCTAAATATGAGAAAGTCAAATTGTGACTGGAATTTTTCTAATACTAAGAAGTGCTGATTCCCTATAGCCAATTAAAGTTGTGCTAAAAGTTCAACATTTTATAGCATTTGGTAGTGAGAAGTGATATTTAGCTTTGGTTTAGTGATACCCTAGGGCAGAAGTTCTCAAACTTTGCAGTATATAAGGATCCCCTGGGGAGCTTGTTAAAAATTTAGGTCCCTAGACTCCAGCCCTGAAGGTTTGGATTTAGCAGGTCTGGGGAGTGGCCAAGAATCTGCATTTTAACAACCTCACTCTGTTTGGCACCCTGAGTCATCTCTCAAGAAGTTACAAAATTCTCCTAACAAAAACTGTTGTCACTCAACTTAATTTTTAAAATACTATTTCACTTAGAACAAGTAGGTGTTATGAAACCTAATGATTGATCTTCAGAGTTCCAAAGCGGTTAGCCATACTAGTTTGGATTGCCTAGGTGTGAACTAAGATGTAACATGCAATGAGCAGTATACAGAAGCTTATATTAGATTTCTTTCAATTAGAAGTTATTAGTTACACAACTTCCATTTCCAGGTCATCTGTGCATCCACAGATGGTATTAGATAAGAGAGGTAGACCAGGCATAGCTACCTAGGGAATTTCACAAGGTTCTTAATAATCATTTATTGCCTACTGTGCCCTTAATGATGTTGCTCAGGATCCCATTAAGTTAGCTGTGAATATAGTAATTGGTCCCTGGACAATAGCCAGAGGGTGTTAAATCCTTTGTCTCTACCCTTTCTGGTCATGTTAGAGACAAGATAGAAATTGTTGCATATATTCCTTTCTGGGGACAAGGCTGCCTGTGCTCCAAAGGAGATTTCTTAAAACACAGCAGGAGTCCCTAGAGAGTCTTCCTCTAATTCAGGCAGGCACTTATGACCTACTTTTGAAGGTAATTTGAAAATCCCATCAAACACAAGCAATCAAAATGCAGCTTCTCCACAAGGTATTTTGTAGACCTAGCACTGCATCCTTTCTCTCTGCTCACACCAACAGCTTGAATATATTTTGGTTAGGATTTTCCCCTCCCTTTAACGATAGTTAAGTAAGATGGAGAATTTCTAGTTTCTGGACACAATGCAACCGCACAAATGAATATGATAATGATGTAAATTGGTTCTTCCTGTATGTAACAAAAGGAATCAGATTTGTTGACTTGGTGTTCAAATTCAGACAAAGTTCTGCAGATTGCAGAATGATAACACCCAAGCCAGAGGTTCTTTCTCCTCCTTGGAAGCCCCATGCTTGTGGTTTATGTAGTACCTTCTGAAACTTTTCAAAGCACAACTTTGGTAAGGCAAAAAAGAGATTCATAGGGCTTCCCTGGTGGCGCAGTGAGAGGCCCGCATACCGCAAAAAAAAAAAAAAAGAGCGATTCATAGAGTCTTCCAGAGTTGGAAGGTACTTTAAAGAACATCCAATCCTGTCTCTTACCTAATTTTTTTTTTTTTTTTTTTTGCGGTACGTGGGCCTCTCACTGCTGTGGCCTCTCCTGTTGCGGAGCACAGGCTCCGGACGTGCAGGCCCAGCGGCCATGGCTCACGGGCCCAGCCGCTCCGCGGCACGTGGGATCCTCCCGGACCGGGGCACGAACCCGTGTCCCCTGCATCGGCAGGCGGACTCCCAACCACTGCGCCACCAGGGAAGCCCTCTTACCTAATTTTTGAATCTCATCTTGCTCTACTTTAACTCTCCCACTTAATTGTCAGCCTCTTAAGGGAGAAGTTTCTATTTTATTCATGCATTGTTATTCAACATGAAATTATATTAATAATCAAGTTTAGCTTCTTGAGAAAGAAGGCTTCATTTTGCACAGTTGGCCTAAATAAATATTTGTGAGCTTCATCACTAAGTTGGCTTGTTTTTCTCATTCCCTGTTTTCCGGTTGCCTGGGTTTGGCTGCCACGTTTCCTCAGTTTAGATCCTTGCCCTGTCACTTACTAGTTGTGGTCCTCGGCAAGTTACTTATCCTCTCTCTGCCTTAGTTTTCTTTTCTCTAAAATTGCACTCAGTAAATGATAGCATTATCCTGATCACCACCAGCCAGACTATGCTGTCCTAATTTTCATTGTTTCAAGGTGTCTTTTACAAAATTTATGTCATCGCCTCTAATCTACTGGTGCTTTTTGCTCTCCCTAAAGTCAGTCTGCATTTTATACATTTATTCATTTCTGACTGTTTCTTCTGAGTATATATATCCTGGGTAAGAATTATATGGCAGCGTTCTAGTCTTTGGGAAGATAGCTTGAAGGGTTGTGAAATTCATAGCATAACTCAGGTTGTGATGCAGCCTGGAATGATCCTAGATCTGTCGCTTACTTCAGTTTACCTCCTTAAACCTCAATTCCTCACAAGTAAAGTGGAGATGATGATAAATTGTACCTATGTTATGAGGTGCAGTATTAAATGATTGTGTAAAAGCATTCAGAATGGTGACTAGTATATAAAATAGATTGCCATGCCTAAGCCCCTCTCTAAGAGTCTGATTTAATTGATCTGGGGTTGGGCTCAGGCATCTGTATATTTAAAAAACTTTAGGGGACTCTAAGGTGCCGTGAGGATTGAGGACCACCAGACTGGATTATTCTCAAAGTCTAGCCTCATTAGCAATGTTACCATCTTAAGTGCTTGTGCTTCCTGTCCTTTCATTTTACAGTTTAAGTTCTATCTAAATAATACTGTGGGAAGACAGAAGTTATTTGAAAGCTGTTGAAAGTAGGACAAATTAATAGTTACAATTGTTTAGTTAGTACATACTGAATATACTTTATTATGGTAGTTTCCCCATAATTCTAAGACAGGCAGTTTTTCAATTGAAAATATAATAAAGAGTTTTTAGGCTGCTTTGACTCACTGCCCTACAACATAATATGGAAATCACTGGTTTAAAAAAAACCAAACTTCATGATTCAGTTAACAGAGTCAGGATATGTATGCTCATGTAGAGCAGAGGAGTTAATTAATTGGGTGTTTGGAGTCTGATATGTTGTAATAAATTGGGTTATCAGGTGGTGACTCAATTGGGCTGTTGAATGAATTAGCTCCCCTTGAATGTGGGAAGTTCATATTTAGCTTTATCACTCCTGTTAGTGAACGGATGGCTGTATCCAAAAGATCAAAGTACATTTCTGAAAAAAATACTAACAAGTATTAACAAAATACTAACAAGTAGTTAGTATCAAAGAATAATGAGTATCAGAGGCATTATGGCCCTATCATGTAATGTTGCTAATGCCCTCTATAATACTGACTGCAGACAAATGGGGAAATAGTAAGAGGAAAACTAAAATCACCTGTAGTTCCATATCCTAAAACAAGCATTACTAAGAACTTTCTACAAGACGATAAATAATAAATGATGTGTTTTATTTCTGAATATCACTGTTTTATTCATAAATAAATTATGGGGAAGAGTTGAAAAAGGCAAGGATTTAAATTTATTTAAGGAAAAAGTGCAGGATTCCAAAAATGCTTCAGAGGAAATTAAATTCACTAGTGATCTTTTAGGGCGTGGCTCAATGAGTAATTAGTTTTCGAATGAATTAAGGAAGAACTAAACATATAGGCATATAAATATAGTCCTAAAACCTTAAGTCCTTTCTTTCTCTCTCTCTTCCCAGACTTATTCCAAAATCCCACTTTTTTTTTCTGTATTCTTCCACTTGGGAATTTTAATTTTTAAAAGTGGAAGAAAATTTACTGCTGATGATGTCTTCTTTTCTTACAATTAGAAAATATGGAAGCGTGCCTGGGTAGAAGTAGGCATACACAGAAAGAATAGGGAGAGCTGTGCTTACAATTCTTGGTGCTGGCTGATGTTTTCCGTTTTGTAAAGTCTTCTTTAAAGAGAGGGACAAGCACACCTTATGTTGCCAAAGTATTCCTGGAGCCATCTTACAATGAAGGCTGCTTTTGGTACCCATTAGAGTTCACCATTGGGCCCAGGTACTTACCATGCAGGTGCTGAAAGTTCATTTTTTGATTCCCAATCCCTCTGTGGCACTGATTACACAATTTGCCAGGCCTAGTACAAAATGAAAATGTGGAGCCCCTGTTCAAAAAGCAAGAAAAGTAAAATCTAAAGCTTTTTTCTTTCTTCCACAGTCTTTCCAATTTGTAATGTTGTTTTTATTTGCTATTTCATGTTTCACATCTGCAAGCATAGGGACACTTAACCTGGCAAACGCAGATTCTGAAAGAGTCCCATCCTGTGACTAAACACATATACCACCCACCAGCTGCTGGCATCCCCCTTCCACCAGCCATGGGACAGACCCATGTCCTGGAATGAGGCAGAGAATTCTTGCCAGATATCTCCCTTTCCCCTGGGCTTACTGCCCACAGGAATCCATGGCGGACGGGGGACCGCTGAGGGTAGTGCCACCTCCGTGCTGGAACTTGCTAAATACCTTGATCAGAGGTGGGTAAGAGTCTCTCTTTCACCCACAGTTACATTGTGAACGCCCTGTGGCACTGCCAGTCTGGGACTGGGATGCCTGCCACATGCCTCACCCTGAGATGTCTCAGGGAGCTATGCAGCCCTTCCATCTATGCTCACACCCCTGCTGGGTCTGGAGTTCAGTAGTAATACCTGGGTGAGGACCAGAAGGGTTGAGGTGAGGGTTCTAAAGTGCCAGGGCAGCTGAGAACCCATCTCAGTGAGGCAGGGAAGTGGGCTGGTGGGTAAGTTGAGGCTCCAAGCTCCTAGTGCATGGGCTGTGGTCTCATAGGACTTCACTTAAAAAACACAAAGGCAAAAAAAAAAAAAAAAAAAAAAAAAAAAAACACACACAAAGGCAAAGATAAAATTATTAAGAATTTCAACATAGAGTATTAAATCTCATGGCAGGGAGGAGGGTCTTCTGAGCTGGTACCCTGTGTGACCAAACTGGTTGAACACCAATGAAGCAGGCCTGGACCTCTGGAATAACCTTTCTGACACTGAAATGAAGAAACTTTTTTGAAAGAGTGAGAAATACTTGAATATGACTTTTATTTCTTGTATAGCAGTGCTTCTCAACTTTAATGTACATATGAATCATCTGAGGTTCTTGTTAAAATGCAGATTCTAATTTAGTAGGTCTGGGGTAGGGCCTGAGATTCTGTTTTTCTACCAAGTTCTCAGCTGATGGCCAGAGCTGGTCTTGGAACCACTTTTCCACCCTCTCCACCCCCACCATTAAAACATTTTATTTGAAAATAACTGTAGACTCACAAGAAGTGGGAAAAATAGTTCACAGACTCCTACGTACCCTTCACCCAACTCCCAGGGGTGACATCTTGTATGTAATACAATAGGTAATAAGATTGTAATATAATATCAAAACCAGGAAATTGACATTGTATAATAATGTTAACTATACTACAGACTTGATTCCATTTTCATCATTTTATACTTGCAGACATTTGCGTGTGTGTGTGTTTGTGTGTGTGTGTGTTTGTGTGTGTGTGTATGGGATGCAATTTCATTCCATGTATACATCTGTGTACCTACCGCCATAATCAAGATATGGAACTGTTCTCTCACCACAGAGAAACTTCTTCATGCTACCCCTTTAATTCATGCCCCCCAAAGGTGTATATAGTACATTGGAAATTCTCAATAATTCATATAATCATAATGCCTATTCTTTTCTTATAGTGAGAATTGGCTCTAGAATGCAGCAAACCATGAGGTGGCAGTTCCAAGTTCACTGAAGCAGTGAGGTAAGATGAAGCTTAGGGAGCAAAAATAACACTGGTCATTGGAGGGAAATAGAACATTCCTGTCCTGGTACCATCCACTCATCCTGGAGTGCGCCTTGCATGACCAAAGTCAAATGCAAATTTGGGAGAATCATTTTACTTAAAGGGGCCATGATGAAAATAAGAACCAGATACACCCAGTTGAGCTCCAGGATTTAGTATAGAAATTGATAAATATTAATTGATAATGATGAAGTAAGATGTTTGTCATAATGTTCAGAGGACTTGCTAATTGCCTTATCTGTGTATCAGACAGCCTCCAACTTCCCACAGAAAAGTTGTTGCCTAAGAAATACCCTGTAAAAAAGGCAATATGTATCAGAACTTTGGTAAATATGACTCATAATTATCAGCAGTCCCAAGAGACTATGCCTGCTTCTCTTTTCATGTTGGTGGTATAGGCTAGTGGTTAAGCATATTACTCTTATCAGCCGTGTTACCTTGGCCAAGTGACGTAACATCGCTATGCCCCAGTTTCCTTATCTGTAAACTGAAGATGATTGATTAGAGGCCCTAACTCAGGGTCGTTGCAAGGATGAAGCACTTAGAACAGTGCCTTACAGAGTATAAATGCTCAGTGTCAATTAATAGTATCATTAATATTAGGACTGGGCTAGCCTTGGGTATCATCTCCCAACAATTGCCCCAAATTTTGCTTCTTTCTGTCAAAACTATTAACATCAGTAAATTTTATATTGAACATATATAGATTTTAAAGGATAGATGTTCTTTTAAATGTAATGCTTCACTGTACAGACTAAGGTTAAGCACATAGGCTCTGGGTTCAAGTCCCAACCCTTACTAATTATAGACTAATTGTACAGCTTGGTCAAGGAAATTCCCTAAGTCATAGTTTCCTTATCTGTAATCGGGGGGGGGGGGGTAGTAAACAGTACCTTAAACTTGTTGTAATGATTACATGAAGTAATTCATGTAAAGTTCTTGGTATATAATTAGCACTTTATTGATATTAGCTTTTTAAATTTTTTTTTAAAACTGATTCCTGGTTTTCTTAGTAAGTGTAGATAGCTCACGAAGTTCCAGGGGTACTTGGGAGAAGTGACCTTAAACCAAATATTTCTCCAGCCCAGTGACCAGTCACACCTTGAGGACAGAGGACTTGGAGCACCTAACAAAGTAGATTTCCAGGTGCTGCAGAGACTAATTGCACACCCACCCACCCCCAATATCCATCCTCTTCTTCCTCTTAGTAATTAAACCCTGCCACTTCCAGTGTTAGGAGGGCACGTGGCCAGTAGAGCCAGAAGCCAGCTATTCCCAGCTTGCCTTGTAACTAGCTGTGGCCATATTTTTCTGGGAATGGAATGTGCACAACTTCTGCACTTCCTGACAAATTGCTTGCCCTCTACTTCCTTGCTTTTCCCTTCCCTCTGATGAGAATGTGATAGCCCATGGACATGGTCAGGCACCAGCTTCTACCATACAAGCAAGGCCATGTCCCAAAGATTGGCAGAGTAACAAGACAGCATTAATTTGATTCTCTGGACAGCTTTGTGGAATAGAGCTGCCTTCTCCACATTGACCAGCCTGTGCTGTACTGAACTGTTAAATGAGAAGGACGTAAACTTCTGTCTTGTTGGTACCACTATATTTTGTAGTCTCTTGGTTATAGCAGTTTAGACTGTATCTTAACTAATTTATCAGGCCCATCTCCAAAGATATTGAATGCTGGGAAATGTGCATTTTAATAAGATCCTTCAGTAACTGTGGTGATAGCAATTTAGGACTATACTTTGAAAAACACAACACCAATGTGCTCTAAGCAAAATGTTAAGTTTTGGAAAGCAGTCTAGAATTTAGAAGACAGGATCATCCCTTGTTAAAATTTTATTGTATTGGAACTGAAATTTGTTCAAGAATTCTGAAATAATTAACATGCCGCCTCATTTCATTTTATATTAGCAGTAAGATTACTTTTTGAGTTAAAGTAGTTGATTTGTGAAAATGAATGCCCAACGTGCTATTTATAATGTTATTCATAATGATCAAAAAGAGTGAAAATAATATGGTATTTATCAGGCCATTTGTTCAATTCTATATCATGGAATTAAAAGGATGAGGTAATTCTCTATATATTGACTAAGATTCCCAGGATGTATTAAGCTAAAAATAAAAAAATATTGCAAATAAAAGAAACAAGACACAAAAGAATACATATGGTATGACTTCATTTATTTAAAAATCTGAAAATAGGAAAAGTTATAGTCCTTAATGATGTGTGCTTAGGTGGTAAAATTAAAAAGAAAAACAAGGAATTGATTACCCTAAAAGTCAGGATAGTGGAAGTCTTTGAAATGGAGGGTGGGAGAGGGTAGTGATTAAGAGTCATAAAGAGGGCCTCTAAGAGGCTGGCAATGTTTTGCCTTTTCCATCTGGGTGGTGATTGCAAGGGGGCTCACTTTGTTGTTTTGTATACTTATCTATGTATATACTGATTTCACAATAAGAACCTATTTCATATCTACATTAAGCATACATATATTTTATATATATTCAAGTGTATATTGGGCATACATATGCATATGTGTATGTATATGTATGTGTATTGTTGTGTATTCATAGAAAATTTCACAAAGGAAACACACACGGAAAGAACTATGGGCATTTTTTATTCCCATATTTGGGTAGTGGGACTGTGTGATAGGGAAATTTTTACTTTGTATTTTACAACTTGCTTTTTACCATAATTTGCATTTTCTCCATAATCATGTGTTACTTTGTTTTAAAATTCTCCCTCAAATATTCTATGTGCATATGATCACTCCATTTTTATATGCTTCTGTATTATTGGCATTTTCTTCATAATCATGTGTTACTTTAAAAATACTTTCTCAAAAGTTGCATATGTACATGTCTGTGTATACATATGTGTATACATATTTATATATGCTTGGAGAGTTCTGGGATGATATTCGTAAAATTCTCTATGTGGTCACCTCTGAGGGGTGCACCTGGGAATAATGCATTAAGAGAGGGGAGAATTTTCACTTTTTACTTTATATACTTCTGAGTTGTTTGAATATTTTCTTTTACAATGAATATGTAGTACTTTTAAATTTATAGCACACACCCAAGGTGGTATATAGTATATTTCAGCATATTTTGTTTTATAGGCAGAATAGACTTGGAGAGATAGAAAGGGTTCTATTTAAAAATGTGTCTGACTTGGCTGGGGGCGGGGTGGGAGTGGTGGAAGGCTTGTCTGTAGGAAAAGATACCATAGAATACAAACTTACACTCTTACCCCAATACATAAATTCCAAAGCCTCTGATAATGGACTACTCTGATGGAATCTTTGAAATTAAACCACCAAGGTAGGAATCCTCAAAACCAAGCACAGGTCTTGGCCTATGGAAGGTAATCAAGTGTTATTTGTTGAATTTATTAATAAACAGTACAATGTTTAAGTGATATTTCACTTGCTAGACTTTCATTGCTTGGTAATGCTATATGCTTTATAATATGTTAGGTTTTTTTTTTTTTTTAGTAAGAGGATTGAGAGGTGGAGAACATTATTGATAGGATACAAGTGAGTGATTTAATCTGCTTTTAAAAGCATAGGGTACTTTTCAAATTGTTAATTAACAATGATACTGTATCCTAATTGTTCTGTGAAGCTCAGGGTAAGTGATCTAAAATTCAATAGGAATGACTTAGCCAGACAAGAAAAATTCCCTTGAAGACGAAATGTATTATAGGGAAACAGCACTAGAATTAGTCAAAGCTCTGATACTGAAACTCTATCTGTAGTCTAGGTAGGTTGAATACTTTTTCGTTGATAATTAGATATTGCCAACAAATGATAATCAATAATAATGTTTTGTTGGCAACAGCGGCAATCAAGTACAGAGATTCAGAAGTGAGCTACTCACTGAAATAGAGCTTTTCTCAAATAACGTCCAGCACTGATATAAAACTGTGCTGCTCAAACAGTAGCAATTATCCACGTGTGGCTTCTGAGCACTTGAAATGTAGCTAATCTGAATGGAGATGTCTTTTGTCAAATACACACTAGATTTTGAAGACTAAGTTTGAAAAATAGAATGTAAACTGTTAATATTATTGTTAAAATTTTAATGTTTTAATATTGATTACATGTTGAGATGATAATATTTTGACTGTATTGGGATGAAATTATTAAAATTACCTTCACCTGTTTCTTTTTATTTTTTAAATGTGGTTATTAAAAAAATTAAAATTACTAACTTGGCTCACATTTGTAGCTCATTTGTGTTTCTGTTAGACAGTGCTGGTACAGAAGGTTTGAATTCAGAGTGAACCAAGAGCCAGTGTTTTCACTTTCCTTATTTTCCAGACAAGGAAAAGCATCCCAGGGAGGGAAATGCTTTGCTCAAAGGTGTAAAAATGGTTGGGAAGAAGTGAGGAGTAGAGCCTCCATCTTTCGATTCTCTGTCTCCTGTTTTCTAGCTTATGCAACTGGCCCCTAATAGAAAATCTGAGGCTGGAGAAACAGACTCACTACACACTGGACACAGTGTTCCTTTAACCTTTTATGAGCTAGACAATGATTTTTTTAAAAGTTCTAGGTATTTGGAATAGGATTGAGGGTAGATAGCGGTTATAAGATTTTAACACTTTATCTTACATACTTTTGTGTTATTTTTAAGCCTTGGGCATATATTACTATTAAGAAAGTCGGGGGAAAGGCCTGGAGTGGGGACAGGGAGTGAGGTAGGTGTTAGATTCAAAAGAAACCTTGGCTTATAATTCAAGTCTGGAGATGTTTGAAGTGGCTTTTTTCTACCATTATCTTCTTTCACATCTCTAACATCCTTAGCTAATTCTTTCTGCTCTCTTTGGGGTGTTTTACTTTTTATATTACTAAAGCAAAATCTACTGGGACTAATTTTTGAATCTGCAGCTGTAGCTCAAAAAACCTATGTTTTGTAACTTTTGTAAGCAGCAGGCCACAGTAATGATTGGTGTTTTTGTCTCAAGAGAATTCAAGTCCTGCCTTCTAAAAGGCACTTGCCAACAGACTAGATGTTTCTATTTGAAGGCATTTGCTACAATAATCCTTGAGATTTTTTTGCTCATTGCTTTCAGAGCTGTTAGTTCTAAAGGCAGATTCTTGAACACAATTTCAGTTAGCTTCAGAACATACACAGCCTCCTTATTGGCACAGCTGTGCTGAGTTCCTGAATGAAGAGATGATTTCCATAGTGCATTTTATAGCCACGCACCATTCCTAAGGATAATTTAAACCACAAATTATTTTTATTTGTTATTTCTTTATTGTAGGAGAGAGAGGCATACTTGGCTAGTCTGAAAGGTAATGTTTACGGCAGCATTTTCTATTTTTGTGGCGGTTTCCTTTGCATTGTTGACTTTCTTTTCAACCCCCAGAACACAATTTAGTGGTCTCCTAGCCCAAGACTAGGATAAATGCAGGTTTCCAGTGCTTATTAGGAAACTTGGAGTACGTATGAGTATGGTATAAATTCCTCTGTTCCACTTTTGGTCAATATTCTCATTTTCTCTTCTTATTTTATCACTTTCAAGCCTTTACAACCCCTGAAACAAAAAATACAGGCATGCCTAAGAGATTTCACCACAATGAAGAGAATATCACAATAAAGCGAGTCACACGAATTTTTTGGTTTCCCAGTGCATGTAAACGTTGTGTTTACACTATATTGTAGGCTATTAAGTGTGCAATAGCATTAAGTCTAAAAAATCAGGGTACATACCTTAATTTAAAAATACTATATCTCTGGACTTCCCTGGTGGCTCAGTGGTTAAGAATCCGCCTGCCAATGCAGGGGACATGGGTTCGAGCCCTGGTCTGGGAAGATCCCACATGCCGTGGAGCAACTAAGCCCGTGCGCCACAGCTACTGAGCCTGAGCTCTAGAGCCCGTGAGCCATAACTGCTGAGCCTGCGAGCCACAACTACTGAAGCCCATGCGCCTAGAGCCCATGCTCTGCAACAAGAGAAGGCACAGCAACGAGAAGCCCGTGCACTGCAACAAAGAGCAGCCCCCACTTGCTGCAACTAGAGAAAGTCCATGTGCAACAATGAAGACAACACAGCCAAAAATAAATAAATAAATAAATTTATTTTTAAAAATAATAAAAATAAAAATACTGTATTTCTAAAAAAATACTAACCATCATCTGAGCCTTCAGCAAGTTGTAATCTTTTTGCTGGTGGAGGGTCTTACCTTGGTATTGATGCCTGTCTTAAGGTAAGACAGCAATGAAGTTTGCCACATCAATTGACTCTTCCTTTCACAAATGAGTTCTCTATAGATTGCAATGCTATTCAATAGCATTTTACCCACAGTGGAACTTTTTCAAAATTGGAGTCAATCCTCTCAAACCTGCCTCTAATTTATCAACTAAGTTATGTAATATTTTAAATTCTTTGTTGTCATTTCAGCAATTTTCTCAGCATCTTATTTTACCAGGACCTGCTTCTACCACAGAACCTACTTCTACCAGGAGTAGAATCCATCTCAAGAAACTACTTTCTTGGAGAAGCTCCCTGGAGGCCTAGTGGTTAGGATTCAGTGCTTTCACTGTGGAGGCCTGGATTTGACCCCTGGTCAGAGAACCATTCCACATGCTGCACAGAGTGGCCAAAATACCAAAAAAAAAGAGAAACCGCTTTCTTTGCTCATCCATAAGAAGCAACTCCTCATCTGTTCAAGTTTTTTTTTCATGAGACTGCAACAATTCAGTCACATCTTCAGGCTCTAATTCTAATCCTAGTTCTCTTACTATTTTCACCACATCTGCAGTTACTTTCTGCACTGAAGTCTTGAACCCCTCAAAATCATTTATGGAGGTTGGAATCAACTTCTTCCAAACTCCTATTAAGTTGATATTTTGACTTTTCCCATTAATTACTAATGTTCTTAATGGCATCTAGAATGGTGAATCCTTTCCATAAGGTTTTCAGTTTACTTTGCCCGGATTAATCACAGGAATCACTATCTATGGTAACTGTAGCCTTATAAAATGTTCTTAAATAATAAAGACTTGAAAGTCAAACTACTTCTTGATCCATGGGCTGAAGAATGGATGTATTAACAAGCCTGAAGACAACATGAATTTCATAGTACACCTCCATCAGAGTTCTTGGGTGGCCAGATGTCAACGAAGAGTAATATTTTGAAAGGAATCTTTTATTTTCTGAGTAGTAGGCCTCAAAGTGGACATAAAATATTCAATAAACCATGTTGTCAACAAATATACTTTCATCCAGGCTTTGTTGTTCCCTTTATAGAGCACAGGCAGAGTAGATTTAGCATAATTCTTAAGGGCCCTAGGATTTTTAGAATGATAAGTAAACATTGGCTTCAACTTCAAGCCACCAGCTTCTTTGGCCCCTAATAAGAGAGTCCTTTGAAACTCTAAAGCCAGGCATTGACTTTTCCTCTCTGACTGTGAAAGTCCTACAGGACATCTTTTTCCAATAGAAGGGTGTTTCGTCTACATTGAAAATCTGTTGTTTAGTGTAGCCACCATCATTCATGTTCTTAGCTAGATCTTCTGGATAATCTCCTGCAGCTTCTACATCAGCACTTGCTGCTTCACCTTGCACTTTGATGTTATGGAGATGACTTCTTTTTTTAAACCTCATGAACCAACCTCTGCTAGCTTGAAACTTTGCTTCTGCAGCTTCCTCACCTCTTGCAGCCTTCATAGAATTGAAGAGAGTTAGGGCCTTGCTAACTTACGGTTAAGGTTTGGCTTAAGGCAGGGGTCCCCAAGCCCCGGGCCATGGACTGTTACTGGTCCACGGCCTGTTAGAAATGGGCCGCACAGCAGGAGGTGAGCAGTGGGTGAGCAAGCAAAGCTTCATCTGCTGCTCCCCATCACTCGCATTACCGAACCATCACACCCCGCCCCGGCCGCCACCACCCCGCCACCTCCATGCGTGGAAAAATTGTCTTCCACGAAACTGGTCCCGGGTGCCAAAAACGTTGGGGACCGCTGGCTTAAGGGAATGTTGTGGCTGGTTTAACCTATCCAGACTACTAAAGCTGTCTCCATATCAGCAAAAAGGTTGTTTTGCTTTCTTATCATTTGTGTGTTCCTTGGAGTAGCATTTTTAATTTCCTTAAAGAACTTTTCGTTTGCATTCACAACTTGGCTGTTTGGCACAAAAGGCCTAGCTTTCAGCATATCTCAGCTTGCAACATGCCTTCCTCACTAAGCATAATCATTTATAGCCTTTTTTTTTTTTTTTTTTTTTTCTTGTGGTACGCGGGCCTCTCACTGTTGTGGCCTCTCCTGTTGTGGAGCACAGGCTCCGGACGCGCAGGCTCAGCGGCCATGGCTCACGGGCTCAGCTGCTCCGCGGCATGTGGGATCCTCCCGGACCAGGGCACGAACCCATGTCCCCTGCATCGGCAGGCGGACTCTCAACCACTGCGCCACCAGGGAAGCCCGAGAAAATTCATTTTTAATTCTGTTCTGGAAAACCCACTACATTTGTTTCTGTCAGGTAAACAGCAGGCCTTCTGGCTTGAACAGAGAAGTGAAGGCAATCCAGGAACCAGCTGTTCTGTGGAGACTTTTTTTCCTGTTCCTATATACCTGTAAATGAGTTTACCTAGAAGTAAACAAACAAGTGGGAACAGCTAATCGATTGTTCAAATAAGGATCTCTCTTTCTCTCCCTACCCCATAAGCTCTGAGGCCCACTTAGCATTGAGTCCATTTTTTGAAGTAGAACATTAACTTTTTCCTGCCCTATTTTTAAGTACCACAGGTACTATTAGTGAAGCTGTGTGTGTGAGTGTGTGTGTGTGTGTGTAAATGTGTGAGTGTGTGCATGCATGCATGTGTGTTATGGAAGAAGAAGGGGCAGAGGGGGAAGAAAGAATTAGCACTGGTAAGGGAAGTCACTAAATATCTGTCAGCAGGAAAAGAAAAGCCATAGATAGGATGTGTTTTATGATTTTATTATCAGTAATGTTTATTTCAGGTATTTTGATATATCTTCTATTCTAAAAATTCTTTAGTGTCATTTTGATTTGCCCACAGTGGGTAAGAGCGCAGGCTCTGAAGTCAGACCTCATGAGTTCAAACCATGTTCCAGTATTTCATAGCTGAGTGACCTTAAGTCTCAGTTTCTCCATTTACAAAATTAAGATAAATGTTAGTATCTACACCTCATGGGATTGTTTCAAGGATTAAATGAAAGAATACATGTAAAGTTCTTAGTACAGTGTCTAACACCAGATAGATGCTAAATTAATTTAAAAAAATTATTTAGAGAAAAGAAAGGATATTTTATTTTCAATAAACAAGTGATATGATGCTTTTAACTACAACAAGTTTAAGAGATATATTCCTCACAGGAGTTCTAAATCTGTTTGAAAATGTAATGCTCTTAGCCCTTTGTCATATCTTCTAGAATGAGTAGGCCTCTTTGTTTCTCAAAGAACATTTATAGTTTCTGTGTTACATAAATGTTCTACTTGTTCTACTGTACTTGTTTAGTTAAGCACAGGCCTAGCAGCTGGGGAAGTGTCAAAGTCTGAAGAGCAAATGAATTGTTGATTTGAGCTACTGTCTGTTAAAAATTGCTAATAAAACCAAGCAGTCTTACAAACAAGGAAAGTAGTGGTTCTTGAAGGCAAAGGGACCACAGCCTACCTCTTAAATTCACTTTGTATTTGTTTTGTCTTCCTGCAACGATGTTTTTGTTGGCAAAATTACTTTATTACTTTTTAAAATCTGAAAACATGGCATGTCTTTTGGGTTTTTTATTATTGAGATATTTCACACTCTTTGGTTTCGTTATGCAGTGTGACAGTGTGACATACTTAAAAACTAACTCCTCAGTGAGTGGAAGGTGTTATCACTTAATTTTAGTAAGGAAACTGTATTGGTTCATATAGCTGTTTTCCCAGCTGAAATAACATAGCAGATAGGTGCTGTTTGAATACTGTTAATTGCTGAAAGTTCTTAAACTAGTAAATAGGCCTGATTAGCTGGAATCCAAACAGTAACCCAAAGAGACCAGACAACTTTTGATAAGATAAACACTCTACTAACCTTATACATTCCCTTTGGATTATCTTCCAATGGTATGAAATGTTAAACTAAAATTTAGTTTTTATATTTAGAAAGACTTCAGGAAAAATTGTTTGGGATATTTGAAACCAAGTTAAAAGTTGTTATGTCCAGTGTATGATTTAGTAGATAATTATTAGTAATTCTGGCCCAGTATCATTTAGTTCATGAGAGCTGAACAGTAAAGGTGAACCAGTTCATAACAGAAAGTCCTGATTTATAAGATCACATTGTACCCTGTCATTTCTGTTTGGACAATTGCAAACAAACAGTAGTAACTCTAACAAGGGAATGATGAGCTTTTAAGAAATAAATATAATATAGGTTCTTTATTAGGCATCTTAAATCTCAAAACTAAAAAGCTTTCTAGGATAAAACTCCACTTTTACTTAGCATTTGAAATAGTCATTGGAAAAACAACTCTAAAATTCCTTCCATTTCCCAGGTTCTAGAGCATTTATATTAAAATTAACCTTGTTTGGGGTGTTTTATTTAATAAATTTTAAATTGTTTTAATTAAATATTGCTCTTGTGAACCATGCCATCCCCTTAACCCTAGAAATGGAGGCTGGGACACAACAAAAATGACCAGAATGTGATATCATATCCAAAGAGTCAGGAGACAATCAGTTTTAGAGTACTACCAACTCACTTTGTGTACTTAGACAAATATTTTTAACTCTCTGTGCCTCCTATTGATAAGGAAATTTTCTTATCTATGAAGTACAGGGGGTCAACTAGTTTTCTAAAGTTTTTTCCAGCTCAGAAATTCAATAATAAGGTAAATTTTTTTTAAATTGAAAAAATTTTTGTTGTTTTCTTGCCTCACTATTAAAAAAAAGCAAATAGGAAGAAGAAGAAGAAAACTACAGTCTCACTATCCACCATTAAAATTATGGCATATTAACTTCTAGTCTTTTGTTCTATGCTTAAAAAAAAATAGAGTTGAACTCATATAGCATATACATATGCTTAATATTATAATACTGAAAGCTTTTCATAAAATCATTTTTATTTAATTAATTTATTTATTTTTGAAGTATAGTTGATCTATAATACTGTATTAATTTCAGGTGTACAGCATAGTGATTCAATATTTTTATAGATTATACTCCATTTAAAGTTATTACAGGTTAAGGGTTATAATTCCTTGTGCTATACAATATATCCTTGTTTCTTATCTATCTTATACATAGTAGTTTGTATCTTTTAATCCCATACCCCTAATTTGCCCCATCCTCTTTCCTCTCCCCACTGGTAACCACTCATTTGTTCTCCATACCTGTTGAGTCTGTTTCTGTTTTGCATATACATTCATTTATTAGTTTTTAGATTCCACATATAAGTGATATAATATCTGTCTTTCTCTTTCTGACTTATTGCACTAAATAAGCATGATATTCTCTAGGTCCATCCACATTGTGGCAAATGGCAGAATTTCATTCTTTTTTATGGCTAATATTCCATTGTATATTTATATACCACATCTCCTTTATCCATTTGTCTGTTGACGGGCACATGGGCTGCTTCTGTATCATGGCTGTTGCAAATAATGCTGCTGTGAACATTGGGGTGCATGTATCTTTTCGAATTAATGTTTTTTTTTTTTTCTGGATCTATACCCAGGAGTGGAATTGCTGGGTCATATGGTAATTCTATTTTTAGTTTTTAGAACCTCCATACTGTTTTCCATAGTGGCTGCACCAATTTACATTCCCATCAACAGTGTCCAAGTGTCCCCTTTTCTCCACATCCTTTCCAACATTTGTTTTTTGTAGACTTTTCAATGATTGCCATTCTGACAGGTATGAGGTGATATTGTTGTTTTGATTTGCATTTTCTAATAATTAGTAATGTTGAGCATCTTTTTGTGTGCCTATTAGCCATCTGTACATCTTATTTGGAAAAATGTCTATTCAGGTCTTCTGCTCATTTTTTGATTGGGTTGTTTGTTTTTTTCATATTGAGTTGTATGAGTTGTTTATGTATTTTGGATATTAACCCCTTGTCAGTTATATCATTTGCAGATATTTTCTCCCATTCTGTAGGTTGTCTTTTCATTTTGTCAGCAGTTTCTTTTGCTGTGCAAAAGCTTTTAAGTTTAATTAGGTCCCATTTGTTTATTTTTGCTTTTATTTCTTTTGCCTTAGAAGACAGATCCAAAAAAATATTGCTATGATTTATGTCAAAGAGTGTTCTGCTCATGTTCTCTTCTAGGAGTTTCATGGTTTCAGGTCTTACGTTTAGGTGTTTAATCCATTTTGAGTTTATTTTTGTACATGCTGTGAGGAAATGTTCTAATCTCATTGTTTTACATGTAGCTGTCCAGTTTTCCTAGCACACTTGTTGAAGAGACTATCTTTTCTCCATTGTATATTTTTGCCTCCTTTGTTGTAGAATAATTGCATAAACATCATTATTAAATGGCTGTGTGAATATAATTATTTCTTTTCCTATTGGACATTTAAGTAGTATCATTTTTTTTACATTATAAAAAACTGTTTTAGCGAAAATATTTGTATAAGGGTCACTTACGTCTGACTCTATTTAACATTGTTTTCATTGGATGGAGTGTCAGAAGTGGAATTACTAGGTCAAAGATAATAATTTTAATGCTTTTTGTGTTCCAAAAGAGTTAACCAGACTGTATTCCCATTAAAAATATATTACTCTACAGAGTTATGCCCATTCTACCACAGTGTAGGCAGCATTGAATAATTTTACCAAGATTTTAATATTATTCTCCCATGTTTGATCTTTTAGGATTTGAAATTTCAACCAAGTATAAAGCCATCAATTTCATATAGTCAAATTCATTTGCCTCAGAGAAAAAGTCTGTTTCATGATCACAAACTATCTATTGATTGTTGGTGAACTTTAAGATTGCAGGTTGGGTCAGCACAGATTGTGATTATGACTCTATTATAAGGGTATTTTAAGGATAATAATATAAATTTGTCTGTCCACTTTTCCCTGTCTACCTTTAAAAAGTATTTGAGGCAGTGTTGGGCTCTGTTTTCAGTAATGGCTGAGTTAGAGCTTACTGAACTGACCTTATTCTGGTTAACAACGGTAGACTCTAGAACATGTGAGTAATAATAATAATAATAATGTAGCTACTTGAAGGCACAGGGCAATGAACGGAAGCGGACAGATCCTGGTAAGAAATACATTCTTAGAGGAGGTGAGAGAAATTAAAGAAGACCTAAATAAGTAAAGAGATAAACCATGTCCACGGGTTGGAGAACTCCACGTCGTTAAGATGGTAACTCTCCCCAAATTGGCATGTGGAGTCATTGCAATCTGAATCAAAATCAAAGCAGGTGAGCTTCTCTGGTGGCACAGTGGTTAAGAATCCACCTGCCAATGCAGGGGATACAGGTTTGAGCCCTGCCGGGAAGATCCCACATGCTACGGAGCAACTAAGCCCGTGCACCACAACTACTGAGCCTGTGCTCCAGAGCCCGCAAACCACAACTCCTGAAGCCCGGGCACCTAGAGCCCATGCTCTGCAGCAAGAGAAGCTACCACAATGAGAAGCCCATGCACTGCAACGAAGAGTAGCTCCTGCTCACCACAACTAGAGAAAGCCCGCGCACAGCAACAAAGACCCAACGCAGCCAAAAATAAATAAATAAAATAAATAAATAAATAAATAAAAAATAATCAAAGCAGACTTTTAAAAAGGAAATTGACTTCAAGGTTAACATCATTAGTGATGCCATGTGGATAGTAGGTCTCCCCTGATATTATGTGATGAGAAGTACACTTAACCTCTGTGGCATTTTTTTGAAAACCCATAACCCCAGTCTAATCATGAGAAAATCATTAGATAAACCAAATTGGGGGACTTTTTTTTTTTTTTTTTTTTTGCAGTACGTGGGCCTCTCACTGTTGTGGCCTCTCCCGTTGCGGAGAACAGGCTCTGGACGCACAGGCTCAGTGGCCATGGCTCACGGGCCCAGCCGCTCCGCGGCATGTGGGATCTTCCCGGACCGGGGCACGAACCCATGTCCCCTGCATCGGCAGGGGGACTCTCAACCACTGTGCCACCAGGGAAGCCCTGGGGGACATTTTACAGAATACCTGACCAGTACTCCTCAAGACCATTAAGATCACGTGTGAAAAACAAGGAAAGTCTGAGAAAAAGAGAGAGGGGAAATGTGATGACTGAAAGCAATGTGGTATTCTAGATTGGATCCTGGAACAGAAAGAGGATATTCATAGAAAAATCAGTGAAATCGAAATAAAGAGTTTAGTTTAGTTAATAGCAATGTACCAATGTTGGTTTCTTAGCTTTGACAGATGTACCACAGTAATGTAAGATGGTAACATCTGGAAACAGAAGCTGGGTGAGAGATATATGGGAGCTCTCCATACTACCTTTGCAACTTTTCTGCAAATCTAAAATAAAAAGTTTATTAAAGAAAAAAAGAAATTGACAAGCTTGTTTTAAGATGCATGGAAAGGCAAAGGACCTAGATTAGCCAAAACTTTTTTAAAAAAGAAGAATGAGGTATTTAGACTACATAATTTCATGATTTATTATAAAGCTACAATAATCAAGACTGTGTGGTATTGGCATAAGGATAGACATACGGAAATGAAACAGAACAGAGAGCTCAGTAATAGATCTCCATTATAAGATCAAATGAGTTTTGAATAATGTGCCAAGGTAGTCCAATGGGGAAAAGGATAATCTTTTTAACAAATGGTGCTAGAACAATTGAATATCTGTCTGGAAAAAAGGAATTTTGATTCTTACATTAACCTTACACAGGAATTAACTTGACATGAATTGTAAGCCTAAATGTAAGAGCTAAAGCTATAAAACCTCTAAAAAAATAGTAGAAAATCTTTGTGACATTGGGTTAGGCCAGTGGTTCTCAACCAGGGGCAACTTGTCCTTCAAGGGACATTTGGCAATGTCTGGAGACATTTTTGATTGTCACAATTAGGATGGGGAGCATGCTATTGGTATTTAATGAGTAGAGGCCAGACATGCTGATAAATGTCCTATGACGCACAGGACAACCACACAACAAAGAATTATCTGGTCCAAAATGTCAATAGTACAGAGGTTGAAAAAGCTTGGGTTAATCAGAGTTCTCAAATAGATCACAAGAAATCAGAATCATAAAAGGAAGCAATTGACTTTATGAAAATTTAAAACTTTTGTTCCATGAATGATGCAGTTAAGAAAATGAAAAGGCATCACAGACTGGTAGGAGGTATTTGCAAAACATATATCTGACAAAATGCTTGAATTCAGAATATATAAAAAAAACTCTTATAACCAATAATAAGAAAAAAAAAACAACCTAATACAAATAGGCAAAGGATTTGAACAGATACTTCAAAAAAGAATATAAGAATATGACCAATAAGCACATGTAAAGATACTCAGCATCACTAGTCATCAGGGAAAAGCAAATTACTACACATTTGATAGAATGACTAAAATTAAAAAGCCTGTCAATATCAGGTGTTGATAAAGATGTGGAGTAATTGGAACTCTCATACGTCGCTCGTGGGATTGCAAAGTGGCTCAGCTACTTTGGAAAACAATTTGACATTGCCTTATACAATAAGCATTTATTTACCATAGGACCCAGCAGTCCTACTTCCTAGGTATTTACCCATGAGAAATGAAAACATATGTCCATACAAAAACTGTGAGAGTATGTGACTGTTTATAACCCCAGTACTCATAATAGTCTCAAATGAAACAATCCAATTGTCCATCAACTGGTTAATGGATAAACAAGTTGTAGTATAACCATACTATGAAATTCTATTTGGTAATTAAAAATGGAATGGAATATTGATACAAAATAACATGGATGGGGCCTCCCTGGTGGCGCAGTGGTTGAGAGTCCGCCTGCCGATGCAGGGGACCCGGATTTGTGCCCCGGTCCGGGAAGATCCCACATGCCGCGGAGCGGCTGGGCCTGTGAGCCATGGCCGCTGGGCCTGCGCTTCCGGAGCCTGTGCTCCGCAATGGGAGAGGCCACAACAGTGAGAGACCCGTGTACCGCAAAAAATAATAATAATAATAATAACATGGATGTATTTCAAAAATCTTAAGCTAAGTGAAAGAAGTCACAAAATTATATTCTGTATGATCCCACTCATATGAAATTCTAGAAGAGGTAAAACTGTAGTGACGGAAAGTAGATCAGTGGTTGCCTGAGGCTGGTTGTCAAGGGAAGGGATCAACTGCAGAGACGAAATTTTTTGGGGTGCTGGAAACGAGACATGCTGGGACCTGGGACCCTTTGCTGCAGAGCTTGCACCTGGACAAACGTCTCCTCCAGCAACAATATATAAAGAAACTATAAGGGACTAAAAATAACTGCATGCATGTGCAGTTGGGGCAAATTATGGACAACAAGATACAAAAAGCCCCCACAAATCCAACTGCCACTTCTGAAGAGCTGGCAGCAAAAACAGGGTGTCAGGAGCAAAAGTAGGGTGCTGTGCCTGCCCCCTGCACTCAACACCAGCAAAGGAGTGGGCAAACCTAAGCCAGCCCTTCTGGCCTGACCCCTGGACATACCCCTATCCTCACCCCATATAAGGAACCAGCTTGCACCCGCCATGGGGAGCGAGCAAAGGAACGTGTTACTTGCTTTCACTACCCTCTGCTACAGCAGGGGCCCCAGTAAAGCCTTGCCTGAGTTTCTTGTCTCGCCTCTTATCAATTTCTGTTGATTGGGAAAGGCCAAGAACCCTGATCGGTATCAGAAATGTTCTATAACTTGATTGTGGTAATAATCTACAATTGATTATATGCAATTGTGAAAACTTATCAAACTGTACATTTAAACGGAGTGAATTTTATGTTAAATTTAACCAATAGAAATATAAACTGAAAAAAATAACTTGAGACTTTGAAATTAATAACACGCTAGTAAGAGAATATGAACCAAATAATAAAGGAAAAAATTAATTATACCAAAAAAACCCCCAAAACAGCTAAAGGTAATTATTGCAATTGAGCATTAAATTTAGCTTCAAGGTTCCTGGTAGATAATAAAAAAATGAAAACTGCATGTTCTATATACCTTTCATTATGTCATAAATGGAAGAGTATTTGCCTGTCAGAAGACTACACATTTTTACAATCGGGAGAGTAATTTTATGTGAGAATCTTCACATAAGAACGTTAAGTACCACACTGGGCAATATTTTCTAAAGGACTTTAAAAAGTTAGAAATATTCTTCATACGGTTGATTCTTATAATGACCATGAAGAAACCTTTTTTTTTTCTGGAAACAAAAGTAAAGTACAGAGCTTCCCATTGTTCAACCCCTTGGAACAGCTTTTTGGATGTCAGTAACCTGAGCAAGACAATTGATATGAGCTCAAGAACAAAGGAGGTGTGGTTTAAGCGCATGGAGAAGGAGTGAGGTATGATCTAAAAATGAAGCTTGTAGGTGTCGACAATTTTATAAGAATAGAACACCCACCCCAGTGGAACTCATCCCACCCCACATAGGGTTTTATATGCTTAAATGTTTAGACAAGCATGGTGTTGAATTCCTAAATTTTATATCACAAGCAGAAAAGACAAGTTCCATTGTTAAGCATCAATAGTTACCTGATGCTTCTATAGAACTTTAATATGAATCATGTACAATGTTTTAATTTGAGCTGGTCTGCAACCTGATAAGGCTGCCAAGTTATCTTCAAGGTATAACCTCAGATAATTACATTAGTTGACCTATTGAATTATTTAGTATTTTCCACCTGAGTGATGCTAAAATTTGTAGGTGGAAAATGAATATTTGGGTCTTGGCATACATGACACTGGATTATTAATTTCTGAAGCAATTGATCAACAGATTCAGTTACTTCTTGTGGTCTTAGGTCGTTAGCAAAGGGGAGGATTTTTGCATTCCCATTTACTGTGCCAGTTCAGATTGCTTAGGTATTATTAAAGGAGAGGGGACTTTGGAAATAGTTATATTAAGTCTTTTTGGGGGTTAGACTATCTGCTGTGAAGTGCTCATCCCTTCCTATTCCAAACACTTCTGCAATTGATTGAATGTTTATGCCTCTCCAAAATTCATACATTGAAATCCTAATCCCCAAGGTGAAAGTATTGGGAGATGAGGCTTTTGGGAGGTGATTAGTTCATGAGGGCAGAGCCCTCTTGAATGGGATTAGTGCCTTTATGAAGGAGACCACAGAGAGATCCCTTAGCTGTGTGAGGATGCAGGGAAAAAGACAGTCTATGAAACAAGAAGTGGGCCCTCACTAGACACCAAATCTGCTGGGGCCTTCATATTGGGCTTAGCATCCAGAAATGTGAGAAGTAGTATGTCTGTTGTTAGTAAATCACCCAGTTTATGGTATTTTTGTTATAGCAACTGGAACAGATTAAGACAACCTCCTACATTCTATGCAAGACTCAGATCTGGGCAATAAGAGTACTGCTTACCCCTGGCCACAGTACGAAGCAGTATAGCAGAGTGGCTAAAACCCTAGATTCTGGAGTTAGACTCTGTGGTAGACATATGACATTCATAGCAGCTCAAAATCTCTTGACCATCCACTCCATGTTTTGATATCTCCCTCCATTGTGAATTTCACCTTCCCAAGGTCGCATAAAAACAAAATTAAAAAGGTACATTTCCCATTCTCCCCTGTAGCTAGTGTCTAGATATGTGGCTTGAATGATACCAGTTTGCTGCATCAAGGAAGACCTTGACTCAAAAGTGAGCTAAGGGAGGAAACAGCCTGGTCACAAGGCATCATTCTACTGGTTCCAGAGTGGATGGCAGAAGCCAAGTCTTTTTAGGATCAGCAGTGGCAACAACAACTTGATTCATCCAGTTCTTGAGTGTGATGCTTAGAGAATCCTGACTAAGACAAAGGTTCACAAGTGGTTGACCCAGCTTAAAGTTCTAGCCGTAAGACCCAACTCAAGTATTTCCTCTATGATACTTTTCCTGGTTCTGGTGGATCAATTTCATCCTCCTTTGTGTCCTCCTTTAATAGTGATCATTATTTTCATGATATCAATAATTTTATAGTGGTTTCTTTAGAGATTGTTTATTCTAGAAGCTTATATGTAAAAATTATCATGACTGAAAATATTATACAAGAGTACTCTGGCACATAATTACCAATGAACCTAATGGAGGCATCCGTTATTCTACTGTGTTACGTTTGTTTGTGATGTGGGTCTCTCTAGGAGCACAGCAATGATTCTTATTTTGTGATAAGTACCTTGTTATTATGGCACATGTCTGATTGTTATTACTATTGAGTTCTACAGTTCTGTATATAAAGTACTGCATTTCATTAAAAATTAGGCTTTCAAAAAAAAAAAAAGATTACCTGTAGAGCTTGTTAAAATGTGTATTCCTGGGCTCTACTCACAAAGATTCTGATTCATTTCGCCTGAGAGGGGTCCAGGAATCTTCCTTTTAAAACTCTTCAGGTTATTCCGATGCAATCGGTCCACTGGCCATACTTTTATAAACACTGAACTATACTTGAAATCCTTACACATCTTTCATCCTTATATATCTCATTCGTCAATGTTAGCCCAGTGTCTGGTATATTGTGCGTATTCTGCATTTGCTTAATAACTGAATTTGTTCATTGCATGATAAATAGTAAAGGACAGAAATATTGAAAACAGTGACACTTTACCTGTTTTGTTCAAAATCTAAGAATTCTTTGTAACCAAAGAAGCAAATTAAGTAATATTTTTCCATACAGTGATTCAGCAGCTTCTCTAAGGGTCAAACTTCTGGTTCATTGAGTTTCCCACTAAAGCCAGGATTCATTTTCTGTAAATGGTCAAACATAAGATACTACATACTGATTTTTGATTCACATTTATCAGGGGAAAGCGTATCCTTCTGACATGTTTATCACTTAAGAAGGTGTCTTTTTCCAGAGCTTTAGTGCTTGTGTTCTGGCAGGACTTCCCCTTCGCTTGCTCTTCTAGCCCTCCCCTCTGTGGCACCTTTTTTAGGAGACAGGAGCTTAAATTTGAGAAAAACAGCATTTGTGAAATAGTACCTTCTAAGACACAACTATGTACTGAGGATGTGGAGATAACAATCACAGGGCTCAAATGAAAGCTCAGTTATTTGCTCTTTGTCTGCCTGAGTTTGAGTAGTTAGGCATGATAACAGAGCCAACAGCAGGTGAACATGGTTGGGCAAGAAAAGAGGAAGATCAGGAACAAAGATCTGTAGCTCACAGCACTCAGAAGAGAGGTACTCAGCCACTGGCCCTGGTCAAGGAAGTCTTGCACTGCTCATTTCCAGGTGTGGGAGTTCTGACTGTCAGGCAATGTCTCGTTTGGATGACACCTCTTGCAGAAAGACTTTCTCAGTTTTCTCCCATCCACATCCAGTAGGATCTTGCCATCCTCAGAACCACTATTTCATAGTTGTTTATGCGAATCCTATCTTTTCTGTCCAACTGTCAGCATTCTGGGGGCCAGAGACCTGTACTGAATAGAGAGGCTCTATAAAAATGTGGCTGAGCCATTGTCAAAGGACACATGTTTCCCTGTGAATGGAAGGACTGGGGCAAGTGTGCTAAAATATACTAAGGGATTTTGAGGGAGTTTTGTTGGGGGGGGGTGGGGAAGGGTAAGAATCTTAAAGATAAGGAGAGTAGAGAGCTTCTAGTAATTGGTGGTATATCCGTATAATGGAATACTGAATGACAGTGAAGGGAACAATCTTTTCAAGGGATATAAGTGGAGCAGTGATCCATTCACTTGTCTTTTTCAAAAACAACATAGAGATATATATTTTACATGTCATAAAGTTCATCCATTTCAAGTGTATAATTCAATGATTACTAGTAACTTTACCAAATGGGGCAACCATCATTATAAATCAGTTTTTGAACATTTTCATCCTCCCAGCAAGATCCCTTATACCCATTTGCAATTATCTCCATTCCCATTCTCTGGCCCAGGCAACTACTAATCTCTTTTATGTCTATAAATTTGCCTTTTCTGGATGCTTCATATAAATAGAATCATACAACATGTGGTCTCTTGTATCTGGCTTCTTTTTCTCTGCCTACTGTTTTTGAGTTCATCTGTGATGTAGCTTGTCTTGATAGTTCCTTCCTTTATCTTGTTGAATGGGATTCCGTTATATGGATATACCACATTTAGTATATCTAGTCACCTGTTTATTGGGAACATTTCTATGTCAGGCTTGGTGGAGACATATGTTTTTATTTCTCTTGTGTAGGTATCTAGGAGTAGAATTGCTGGTTCTTTTGGTAGTCTTATGTTTAGCTTTGAGAAACTGCTAAACTGTTTTTTTTTTTTTTTTTGCGGTACGCGGGCCTCTCACTGCTGTGGCCTTTCCCGCTGCGGAGCACAGGCTCCGGATGCGCAGGCTCAGCGGCCATGGCTCATGGGCCCAGACGCTCCGCGGCATGTGGGATCCTCCCGGACCGGGGCACGAACCCGTGTCCCCTGCATCGGCAGGCGGACTCTCAACCACTGCGCCACCAGGGAAGCCCCTAAACTGTTTTTTATATTTTATATTCCCAGTAACAATGTATGAGGGGGTCCCATTTCTATACACCTCACCAACAATTGTTACTGTCTGCCTTATTTATTATAACCATCCCAGTGGGTGTGAATGATATCTCATACTTGTTTTAATTTGCATTCCCCAATGACTAAAGATGTTGAACATCTTTTCAAATCTTTATTAGCCATTATCTGTTTGCATATCTTCTTTAGTGAAATATCAGCTCTTATATTTTGCCTTTTTGTTTTTGTTTTTGCGGTACGCGGGCCTCTCACTGTTGTGGCCTCTCCCGTTGCGGAGCACAGGCTCCAGACGCGCAGGCTCAGCGGCTATGGCTCACGGGCCTAGCCGCTCCGCGGCATGTGGGATCTTCCTGAACTGGGGCACGAACCCGTGTCCCCTGCATCGGCAGGCGGACTCTCAACCACTGCGCCACCAGGGAAGCCCCTATTTTGCCCATTTTTAAGGAAGTCATTTGTCTTTTTATTATTGAGTTGTAGGAGTTCTTTATATATTTTGGATGTAAATCTTTCATCAGATCTGTGTTTGCAAGTATTTTCTCAGTCTGTAGCTTGTCTTTTTATTTTCTTCATGATGTCTTTTGTAGTGCAAAAGTTTTAAAGTTGGTTGAGGTACAATTTATCAATTTTTTTGTGTTTTTGTTGTCTATCTAAAAAAAAAAATCTTTGCCTAATTTAATACCTTAGAGATTTTCTTCTATTTAGCACTTATATTTAAGTCTAAGATTCATTTGAATTAATTTTCATGTATGGTGTGAGGTGAGTGTCTAAGTTCATCATCTTGCATGTGAATATCCTCACTTGTTTTATAAACTGACATCTACTGAGTGCGTGGCTTTGAGGTAGGCACTGGTGATACAAAAATGAATGATATAATTTCCAACTTTAAGTACAGTCTAGAGAGGTATATGTACATAACCAAGGAGCATAAAACAGAGGGACACACCAACTCAAGATCTGGTGACTTAAAGAAGAATGACTCTGAGGTAAAATCAAGCGGGTGGCTTCAGGGAAAATGACCTGTACATATTAGTCTAGTCTAGTTTAATGGTTTCAGCTTGTTTGGTGTCTGAACACACTAGTTTGTCACCATCTGTTTTAAGGCATATCTCTAAAATTTTATAATTATTAAGAATTCACGGGCTTCCCTGGTGGCGCAGTGGTTGAGAGACCACCTGCCGATGCAGGGGACACGGGTTCGTGCCCCGGTCCGGGAAGACCCCACATGACACGGAGCGGCTGGGCCCGTGAGCCATGGCCGCTGGGCATGCACGTCCAGAGCCTGTGCTCCGCAACGGAAGAGGCCATAACAGTGAGAGGCCTGCGTACCGCAAAAAAACAAAAAACAACAACAAAAAAAGAATTCACGGGCTTCCCTGGTGGTGCAGTGGTTGAGAGACCTCCTGCCAATGCAGGGGACACGGGTTCGTGCCCCGGTCCGGGAAGATCCCACATGCCGCAGAGCGGCTGGGCCAGTGAGCCATGGCTGCTGAGCCTGCGCGTCCGGAGCCTGTGCTCCACAACGGAAGAGGCCACAGCAGTGAGAGGCCCGCATACCACAGAAAAAAAAAAAAAGAATTCACATAATGATGTTTGCTAGTGATCATTAAAATAAAAACAAAACACTTGATATGCTTAGAGTGGGGACTATAGTGATATTTTAGAACTGACCATGTACCAGGCTATGCCCTGAGAACATGTCTCCCAGGTACATATTAAAAAATGGCTGAAAACTCTTGTTTAGTGGATGAAAATTAGGGATCAAAAAAACTTAGTCCTGAGATTCCCATTAATGGCTTTGTGTTCTTGGAACATTACTTAACATCTCGGACCATCAATTTTTCTTCCATTATAATGTGGCAGCTCATTTCTAATGTCTTTTCCTTGGGATGCTCTATTTGCTCGTTCAGTCAACAGTTTTTGAGTACTCACTCTGAGCCAGGCACTGTTAGGCACTATCAAGCAAAGGTAAGACAAAGATGCCAGATAGAGAGGGATGTGAAAACAAATCATTAAAAGATTATGTTGCACATTTTATGCTAGTTCTATGATTCCCTGGGTCTGGAAGTGCATTCTTTTGACTGGGGAGTTAGCTGAGGAGAATGAAGCAAGAGGGAAGATGACCCAAGTATCAGGTTACAGAGCGTGCTCTGCAGGAAAGAATTCACACGTCAGACGTGTGACAGGAATTCCTGCCTATACAGTTGCAATCAAACTTTGGACAATGAGATTTTTTTTTTTCACATTGTGGGAAAAAGATATGTTTATTTCCCTAAGAAAAGTAAAAGAGAAAGATATATAACACTTGGGACTATATAAGGAACTTAGCAGATATTGGGTATGCAGTTCTCTTTATTGCACTGAAAATTATAAAGGCTATTTTTTATGTATCAGGTTTTCCCAAAGAGCAAACCTACAGTATAAGACATTTTGTTAAGAAGTATGTTTTTAATATATTGCAGGAACATGAATCTGCTAGAAATCAACTTCATGCCCCCATTCCCAAGACTTGCCTTTCAGATTCTGAGTCACATTCTCTAATACATTTTCTGAACTTCCTTTTATAACTACAGCACCTTCAGACTTGAACCTAAATAACCTAATAATCTTTCGTGTAATGTACAAGACACTGAGCCTATGACTTTTGAAGCTTTTCAGACCAGGGGAGTCTGTGCTCCTTTGTCTTAAGTTCCCCTCTGATTCTCCCCTCTTTACCTCCACAAACTTCATTTACTCTTCTTGTCAATAGACAGTCTGGGGCTGCTTATATGCGAGTAGTGGAACTGTTTGCAAAGTTATAAGAAAATTAAGCTAACATTCCATTCCATTCATTTAACTCTATAATCTTTATTTGGTAGGAGCAAGTGTTGTTCAAGTGTACTTATATATACCTTAATTATACATTGTGTTTTGAAAAGGCCTTGCTTTGGTCTATTAGGATGCTTTGTTACAAGTGACAGAAATCCAACTCAAGTGAACTCAAGCAAAAAAGAGAATTTATTGGCTCTTTTAACCAGAAAGTCCAGGTGTGGAACTGAATTTAGCACAGCTCTATCTAGAGACTCAACAGAATTCCTGGCTCTCTTGCCCTCTGTCTCTCAATTCAGCATTCCTCAGGGTATTGGCATCATTCTCAGACAGATTCTGTGTGTGTGGTAGTTAAAGATGGCCACTGGCACCTCTAGACTTATCTGGCCTTTATAAGTCGAGATCAGAGAGAGAGAGATCCCATATACTGGATTTCATCAGGATACCCTGTTGGTCCTGTGTTAGTCATATGCTCACCCTTTGCACTAACCTCTGTGAACAACAGAAGAGGGTATAAAGATTTGCTAGCCTAGGAACTGTCCCAGCTCATGAAGCCAGAGCTGAGTGAGGCCCTCTGATTGACAGTCTCCAGATCCACATGGGGTGAAAGAGGAGCAAGTGCCTAGTGGATGCTGGGCAGACACAAACAACAGATGTCCACTGCATTTGGTAAGGTGTTATTAAACACTTCTAAGTGAAAGGAGCACTGGCTTTCATTTGCCACAAAAATGCAGAGCTGCTATTAATAATATTGTTGCATTTATTTATCTTTGTAACCATCTCAAATATTCTAGGGATCTATTTAACTCATTCTCTTTTAATCTTTCTTATGGTAATATAATACCTTTTCACTGAATTAACATTCAGTGTCAACTCTTAATATCAATTTTTTAATTTTATCAAGTTTTTGTAAATATTCTCATTGTGATTGCTTGCATAGACTGTGTTTATTTCACAATAAAAATCACAAGTGTCCTAGTTAAGAGAGATCATTTAAGAAGTGGTTCCTCTTTGATAAGTTAAATGTTGTTGATGGTGTTTGTTTACCTAGAATTTAAAAAATTTTCCTGAATGGAATTTGTCTCAAATTCTTGCTTAAGACTAGAAAACAGTTTTTAAGTGACCACCGTTATAAGCTTCAAGTAAACCACATTTCCCTTGTATAGGACATTTTCAATTCTCAGACCTTGACCCTGATAAACTTTCTGATGGGGGAAAATTCTAAAACACATATGAAGGAGAGAATTACATTCAGGCGTTTTAAATAGCAAGTCCAAATACAGTAATCTTTTTTTTTTTTTTCTTACTCATAAATTAGGACAGCTCCAGCTTTTAAAATAGAGTGAGAAGAAGGGGTGGCATACATACAGAACAAACCAACATTTAAATATAGCACATTAGAATTCTTTGCATATCAAAGACAAGTAATAAAATGTAAGTTGCTTTTGGCTTTAGAAAACATGTTCGATGTTGGCTGGTTATACCACGTTGCTATCCTCTAGAACTTGGCATGGGCCCTCTGTCACAGGAAGAAAGAAAAGGTGAAATCATTACAAAAAGGCCCTGCTGTATTGTTATCATTAAATCTCTTTGGACTATGTCCAGTGTAGATACATTATATACAGAATTCCTATGCATGTGGTTAATTTTAGCAGGATTATATCTTGTTCCCTCAATCTACTGGCCATAAATTAGAAGCATTATGTGATAGAGTGACTTGTTCTTAGGAAATACATACTGAAATATTTAGTGGTAAAGGGCACGATGTCTCCAACTTGTTCTCAAATTGTTTACAACAATAAAAACATGATGTTCTACTATCTAAATGTTTAATAATTTATTTAATCAGTCCTATGTGGGTAATTACATGTGAAGGCAGATGAGAAAACTGGATAACTTCAACTCAGGTGACTGGGTTTTCTTCCAGTAGCTTTATTATTTGGCTTGAAGTGCTATACATTCCAAAATTTTAGACCCTATTCCAAAGACAATATACATGCTATTAGAGTTATAATTGAGTTGACTATATACTTAAAATATTACCTCAAATGACTTCTGATAAAATGTGGGAATGGTGTCATTAATAGATGAGAGATTTCAACACCATTTTAGAAGATAGCAGAGAATAAGATGCTAGAACCTGAGTCTTCCGTTTGAAAAGGGCCACTGAGTGCCTAGAATAGTGAATGAAAAGAGACCCTTATAAAGCAAGTCTTCATAAAATTTTAGCACCCTATGATTAAAGAGAAAATGCTGGAAGACCAGGTCATTTGTCATAGGTAACAGAATGGCATAGTACATCTTAGTAGAAATTTTGGAAGGTAGATGACAATGAAGCAATGCCACTAGAATTCTGAGAAAAATTGGTTTTCACCCTAGAATTTTATATTCAGCTGAGCAATCAATTGTAAAGGTAAAGACAATTTTAGATAAGTGAAGTTTTAAAAAATTAACCTCCCTTGAGCCTTTTCTTAGGAAGTGACTGGAAGGTCAATCCCAACAAAATGAGGGCACAACCCAAGAAAGATAAAGTCCCAAGGCCCAAGAAACGCGGGATCCAACACAGGAGATTGGTGAAGGAAGTCTCAGCTTTGCATCAAACCTAGAGAGCCACCAGTTGCAGACTGGAGCAAGAGGGTAGGACTTCCCTAATGGAAGTAGGGAACAAATGAAATGGATGGATTATCTGATAACACTAGACTGCTCAGAAAATAATGCTGATAGGTCTGTGATAAATCTGCTGAAGCATTTGGAAAAAATTGTCAAAATTTCTAGTATTGATGAACTAAGGAATTTCAGTATAAATAGGTTACTTAGAAGCACAAAGGTTAAATAAGTAGAGAAATAGCTATACAGATGAAAATAGGTATTCATGGGGAAGAATAGAGCAGGGTCTGATGAATTTGATTATCAGCTTTTTAGTACCCTGTGATTATATTATCAAGTATATCAGTTATATTGATTAAAAATCAAGTGGAAATAAAAACAGTTCAAACTGAAATAAACCATTGAAAGATGTTAGGGGAAACTGGGTGTGGGGTATATAGGAACTCTATCTTCACAATTTTCCTGTAAATCTCAATCTGTTCTGAAAGATAAAGTCTCAAAAAATTTAATTGGAGAAACAAGAAAGATGAAACAAAGAAAAGAGTACAATATAATATGCAGTATATCACATATTAAATATAGTATAAAATTAATGAACATCCAGATATACAGAAAATAAAATTAATTTTATGATTGATTTTCAGAACAATTAAGATAAAATATTGCATTATTGTTAATAAATATTTTTTATACATCTATGTCTTCTATTTTGAATCATTCAATATTACCAGTTTATTCTTCTTCATGGAAACATATTTTAAATAATGAATGACTCCATGTTTAAGATTAAGTGACTAACATTTTTTTTTCATCAGTGGATTACTGTAGTTTTGGATTATGACTATTTAAGTTCACTTCTTCTCTCCCGTTTAATCATCCTAAGTCACTAAGAGTAGATCACCTTGGAAGCTGTGTAGGATGAGTTGGGGGTGGGGTGGTCAGTGGGCGTATGTGGCTAGGACACATCTTCAAATATTGCGCTATCTGTTGTTGAGCGTTTAGCTCCCCCGTTCTTTTCCATGTGTTTGGCTAAATGGTAGGCTGAAATCATAGGAATTATGTGACTTATCTGCTGATCTACTGGTACAGTGGGGCTTAGAAATCAAGATTCTGATGCCAGGAGCAGGAGTGCAACTGTCCCAGGGCACCAAAGATATGTGCTGTTTACTGTTGCTGTCATCAGAACAGGCACTAAACTTGCAGGCATAAACCCCAGCACGGTAAGATTGACTTTGAAGCAAAACCATGGTGAGCTTACAGTGCCTACATTGGGCTCGCTAGCAAGTTTTAAGGCAGGTGTACTTATTTCCTTACTACTTTCTATACTTTTAAAATCACTTTTTATATTTTGAGAACTAGATATTGCAGGAAACTCCTCTCAAACCTTGTTTTCTCTCTGTAGATCCAGCAAATGAAAATGACAGTCCTGCAATAGCTAAATATCTAAGCTTTAAAAATGTTTTAAAAGCCCTAATTGGCATAATAACCTGCAATTTTCTTCTCTATTTGGCATTACCCATTTTATATCTTGCACTTCCAGTTTCCCTCAATCACATAATTATCAGATATTCTTGTGGATTGTAAAAGATGGTTTTAATGTCATATTCTTTAATTAATTGACCAGTTTGCTTCCATTTTCTGTAATCTCTTGTTGCTTGGGCTTCCTGCCTATGGGACATAGTTTAATTTGTAGTATCCTTTGAGGCCTTTTTCCTTGATTTATTGACTTCTATACTAGTTCCTGATCCAAGTGAGAAATCTTAGAAGTGCTACAGGGAATGTTTTTCTCACTGTATGTGCAGATTAAGCTTCCTTAAGAGTAATACCATTTCTGGGTGCAAGACTGAATTGACCATCTGTTCTGTTGATTTTTAGTGTGTGAATAATTGTTAAATAAACTTCATTCTCTTGGTCATTCCCTTGACTTTTGAACTTGTTTGCAGCTGTTTTGCTGGTTGTTATATACTGAATGTGTGTGTTCCCTCAAAATTTTTGTGTTGAAGCCATACCCCACAATGTGATAGTATTTGGAGGTGGGGCCTGTGGGCAATATTTAGGTTTAGATGAAGTCAAAAGGGTAGTGCCCCCATGACGGAATTAATGCCCTTATAAGAAAAGACACAAGAGCTCTCTCACTAGCACATATGGAGGAAAGACCATGTGGACACACAATGAGAAGGCAGCTGTCTACAAGCCAGGACTGCCCTCACCAAGAACTGAATCTGCTGACACCTTGATCTTGGGCTTCCTAGCCTCTAAAACTGTGAAATAAATGTTTGTTGTTTAAGCCACAGATCAGTCTATGGTATTTTGTTATAGCAGCCCAGCTGTCTAAGACACAGGCCTTCTCCACCTTCTACAGTTTGGGGATTCAATATGAATAGACTAAGGAAATTAAACCTTAGGCAGTTATTGAACATGTGGAGGTGATATTCTCCTACTTCCTTTAGACCTAACACTCATTCATTCATTTTTCCTGGGACCATACTCTAAAACCAAATATAAAAATAAATTATTTTTAGAGATAATATCTTTATGTTTGTAAGTATCTTATTTATCCTTTCATTTGGCCATGTTGAGTATTTTTTTTGTCAACAACCTAAATGACAGCTGTAGTGTAAGTATCTCATTTTTCCTTTCTCTGGTGTCCATTCCCCTACAACCTGGTTACAACGTTTTGTTTTCTTTGGGAAATTACCTTTCCCTATTCTCACTCCCCAGTCCATGTGGTTGGATGGAGGCTTACCTCATTCATGGCTCCAGACATGAGTATGTTATTCAGATTATTCAGACCAGGACATTCAGAGAAATACATTCTCCTAACTCCACTGATTGGTTCTGAAAAGGACATGTGACTTATTTCAGACAGGCCAATGGGAGATAGGTCCAAGTCTTTTGCTGAAATCACTAGGACAGAGGCTCTAGCCATAAAGAGGAAAGCAATGCTGAGAGGTGGAGGGAGGGAGAGCACTCAGGTGATATTTGATTACTTGGATACAGTTGTATCTGAATCCACACCAGATTTTTTGGTCATGTGAGCCAATAAATATCCTCTTTGGCTTAGGTCAGTTTTAATTGGATCTTTATTAATTATAACTGAAAGAGTGCTAAGTAGCATGATTACTAAATTCACAGACAGTAAGAGGCATGAAGAGATGATAGAGAATCTGTTAGATGACAGACTCAAAATCCAGAAAGATCTTGGCTAAAAAGAAGAGTAACAACTAATAAAACAAAGTGTAATAGTGATAAATGTAAAGTCCCATACTTGCTTCAAATCATCAGCTGGGCGAAATGAGGCTGGCATGGATAAATCGTTACCCATATGAAAAAAATTTATTGGCTTTAGTGAACTGTCGGGTCAATCACAGTTATTAATGTGATGAATCTGCTAGGAATATGTTACAGTCTGTTCCATCAACCTATTCGCCTGTCCGTGTGCCCATGCCACACTGTACCATACTGTCTTGATTACTATAGCTATATTGTGAGTATGAAAAATCAGGTGTAACTCGGTCAACTTTGTTCTTCTAAATTGTTGGCTATTTATATCCTTTGCATTTTAATATAAATGAAATATTTTGTGTTTCCTCAAATCAAGATGAATTATATAAGAATTGCATAAGTTTTCAAGCTGGTGGGCCTAGTGAATTATAAATTGTTTTTAATGCCATTTGACACTTTAGCTGGTTAAAAAAAAAAATACCTGTTATCTTTTAAGAGTCCTATGGGAAAATAAGTATTGAAATATGCCAGGTCTTTATATTTATCTCTATAAACCTATAATGCATAGTGTATTTATGGAGTAACACATAAGATACAGCTAACAGTATTTTGCTCTGGTGCAGGGAGAGGATGGAATCAGTGTCTGGTAGAGAAGGCTTACTTTTTTGTGTACCCTTAAAATCTTTTAATTTAAAAAATGTAATAAAAAATTTCAAAATAAATATGTAATATGCGTTATTATTCATGTATGTTTGAGATCTGTCTCTAAATCAGAATTCCTTTGTATGCATGAAATCTGTTTATATTTGTGACTGTGGGTGCTGTTTGTAGTTAATGTCACAGTAGTTCGCCCTCTTTATTCTGCTTTATTCCGTCGGTCAGCCAATCACCTGGACTTTAATCAATTGATCTCTTATATTATGCTTTTTTTTTTTTTTTTTTTTGCGGTACGCGGGTCTCTCACCACTGTGGCCTCTCCCGTTGCGGAGCACAGACTCCAGACGTGCAGGTTCAGCGGCTATGGCTAACGGGCTTAGTTGCTCCACGGCATGTGGGATCTTCCCGGACCGGGGCAGAAACCCGAGTCCCCTGCATCGGCAGGCGGACTCTCAACCACTGCGCCACCAGGGAAGCCCTATTATGCATCTTTGATGTACCTCCTAAGCTTTTTATGACTGCTCTTTATTCCAAATAAATAATTATGCTTTAGGGTTTACAGCTCTTTTTAAGTGCTTCCTGTTGTTGCTCAGCTTATCTTACAGTTTCTTGTGTACCCTAACTTTATTTAATTTATCCTGGCCTCAGTTGCCTCATCTGTGAAAGTTGTTGGGTAAAGTGTGGTCCAAAGTCCCTTCTAGTCCTGTGAGTTCCTAAGTCTGTCTTCCATTTCATTTCATTCCATTCCATTTATGACCCAGATAGATGGGGATGACACAAATCTTCAAGACAAAATGTGACTGACTTTCACAGAGTGTTCAAGCTTCAGCAAAGTTATGTCACTCTTTGCTACTCCTTAGGCCTATGATTCACAGTTCTAGTTTTAGGATGTCCATAGTTATCAGCAGGTGTGATATATTGAATCATTGGCCCCTCCTTGCATCCACAGTGTTGTCATGACTTTGTTGTGGGCAAACTGTACTTCCTCAACACTTGACTTACTTTGGCTCATGACATATGGGCAGAAGTTGTGCCATTTTTCAGCCTAGGACTTAAGAGGCTTTACATACTTCCAGCAGTTATCTTGTGCTTCTGTTTCTGCTGGTTCAAGGAGAATGAGACTTACGGGGAGCAGACTTACAGATCCAAGTGAGAATCAGGGCTATCCTGGGCACTGAAGCCTGAAGCAGAGCCTCTCAGTTGAGCTTAGTTTGGATCAGTTGACTCCCAGCTGACCTGTAGATCTTCAAGAATAAATGATGATTATGTCTTGGCGTGGTCTGTGACAGCACTTTTGTGACAACAAACTGATACAACAGGCACCATTGACTTACTTCTCCCAAAATGTATTTTTAAAATAGGAAGCATACCCACATAATTCAAAAGTAAAAATATAAAAAAGTGTACAGTGAAATGTTTGCTCCAAGCCCTGTTCTCCACTCACCTAGGTCCCATCAATGTCCTGTCACCACAAATTGCCCATTTTTTTTTGTTTCTTTTATATCCTTCTAGAGTTTCTTTATGTAAATACAAAGAGACATGAATTTTATAATCTTGGCCCCCATCCTCACCCATTTACACTGTTTTATGCTTTGCTTTTTTCATTTAATATATCTTGGGTATATTTACATACCAGTATATAGAAAGCTTCCTTATTCCTTTTTACAGCTGCATTGGACAGACATACCTTGGACATATTGTAGGTTTGGTTCCAGACCACTACAATAAAGCGAACATTGCAATAAAGCAAATGACATGAATTTTTTGGTTCTCCAGTGCGTATAAAATTTGTTTACACTATACTGTAGTCTATTAAGTGTGCAATGGCGTTACGTCTAAAGAAACAAGGTACATACCTTGATTTAAAAATACTGTATTGCTAAAAAGTGCTAACCATCATCAGAGCCTTTAGTCTGTTATAATCTTTTTGCTGGTAGAGGGTCTTGCCGGGATGTTGATGGCTGCTGACTGATCGGGGTGCTGGTTGCTGAAGGTTGGGGTGGCTGTGGCAGTTTCTTAAGACAACAGTGAAGTTTGCCCCATTGATTGTCGCTCTGTTTCATGAGCAATTTCTCTGTAGCATACAATGCTGTTTTATAGCATTTTACCCACAGTAGAACTTTTTCAAAATTGGAGTCAATCCTCCAACAGATTGTGTGAGTTTCTTTGCCTTTAAGTGACTTTTATTTGCTTTTGAGATCTTTTGTAACTTTGGTTAAGGAATAAGTATTGTCTCATAGTGACCTGTGATCTTATTTGACCAAGTGTTTTAAAACTTTTTGACAGACTTCCCAAATATCAAATTTTAATTCAGTTTCTTTTGATTTTCAGCTAACTTTGGGGTACTTTAGAGGTCCCCTGAGGTATCTTAAAGAGAAATACTTAGCTAAGATTATTTGGTATGTTAAATTAAATGTAATCATTCATAATTTTCGTTATTGTAACCAAGTTTCTTTATCGGTTACACTGTAATCAGATGTTTAACCATGCCTTTTAAGTCTTTTGTCATTTATAGATATTTTTGTACTCTGATGCTGTTACAAAAAGTGCTTCATCATCAAAGAGATTCATAGAAAGGCTATGGAAACAATTACAACAGTTCCACACCAAGATGATGGCTATGCGAGGATTCCAACCCATACTGACTTAAAACAAGGAGCTGCCCTGCCCTTAGGGCCCCTAGATCAGGCATCCAGAGATTTTTACTCCCTGACAGGCAGGGTGGACACCCCTACTCAGCCTTGAAACAGTTACAGAAGACAGACCATCGCCCTTCTGCTTCTCATAAGAATATGGGAGTAAAATCTCTGAGGGGGGTATGAAACAGGAGGGAAGGAGGCAGGGAACAACCTTTGAAAGAATGACATAGCCCAAGGACATGACAAACTAATTAGAATCAAATGGGTCCAAGATGGTGGACAAGTCGACCTCCACTAGACCTTGAGCCTCAGTATACGCTCACATCAGTAAGCTAAGTGACACTCCCACAGGCACCATGACAGTTCCAAGACTGACCATAAGGATCAAAAAGTGGGTGGTGGCCCAATTCTTGGAAATCCCCACCCCTTCCTAAAGTAACTGGAATAGTCCTCCCACTCATTAGCCTATGAAATTACCCACTCCTATAAAAACTGACAACCCCATACCCTGGTGCCTTTCTCACCTTCTGAGATGGCTCACACACTGTCTGTGGAGTGTGTTTCTCCCAATGCCGCTCTTGCCTTCTGAGATGGCCCACAGTCTGTCTGTGGAGCATGTTTCTCTCTAAATAAACCCACTTCTTACCTAAAAAAAAAATTGGAGTTAATCCTCTCAAACCCTGCCACTGCTTTATCAACTAAGTTTATGTAATATTCTAAATCTTTTGTTATCATTTCAACAATTTTCACAGTATCTTCTTCTACCAGGAGTAGACTCCATCTCAAGAGACCACTTTCTTTGCTCATCCATAAGAAGCAACTCCTCATTTGTTCAAGTTTTTTCATGACATTGCAGCAATTCAGTAACACCATCAGGCTGTACTTCTAATCCTAGTTCTCTGTTTTCACCACATCTGTAGTTACTTCCTCTACTGAAGACTTGAACCCCTCAAAATCATTCATGGAGATTGGAATCAACCTCTTCCAAACTCTTGTTAATGTTGATATTTTGACTTATCCCATGAATCAGTATCTATGATAACTGTAGCCTTATAAAATGTTCTTCAATAATAAGACTTGAAAGTCAAAACTACTTCTTGATCCATGGGCTGCAGAATGGATGTTGTATTAGCAGGCATGAAAACAACATGAATTTTGTTGTACATCTCCAACAGAGTTCTTGGGTGACCAGATGTCAATGAGCAGTAATGTTTTGAAAGGAATCTTTTTTTCTGAGTAGTAGGTCTCAACAGTGGGCATAAACTATTCAGTAAAGCATGTTGTCAACACATGTGCTTTCATCCAGACTTTGTTATTCCATTTATAGAGCACAGGTAGAGCAGATTTAGCATAATTCCTAAGGGCCCTAGGATCTTTGGAAGGGTCAGTTAACATTGGCTTCAACTTCAAGTCACCAGCTTCTTTGTCCCCTAATAAGAGAGTCCTTTGAAACTCTAAAGCCAGGCATTGACTTTTCCTCTCTGACTATGAAAGTCCTATAGGACATCTTTTTCCAATAGAAGGGTGTTTCGTCTACATTGAATATCTGTTGTTTAGTGTAGCCACCATCATTCATGTTCTTAGCTAGATCTTCTGGATAATCTCCTGCAGCTTCTGTATCAGCACTTGATGCTTCACCTTGCACTTTGATGTTATGGAGATGACTTCTTTTTTTAAACCTCATGAACCAACCTCTGCTAGCTTGAAACTTTGCTTCCGCAGCTTCCTCACCTCTTGCAGCCTTCACAGAATTGAAGACAGGGACTTGCTCTGGATTAGGGTTTGGCTTAAGGGAATGTTGTGGCTGTTTTGATCTTCTATCCAGACTACTAAAGCTGTCCTCACATCAGCAATAAGGCTGTTTTGCTCTCTTATTATGTGTGTGTTCACTGAAGTAGCACTTGTCATTTCCTTCAAGACCTTTTCCTTTGCATTCACAACTTGGCTCTTTGGCGCAAGAGGCCTAGCTTTTAGCATATCTCAGTTTTCAGCATGCTTTCCTCACTGAGCTTAATCATTTCTAGCTTTTGATTTAAAGTGAGCCTCTGGTGTGACTTTCTTTCACTTGAACACTTAGAGGCCATTGTGTTCTTAACTGGTCTAATTTCAATATCATTGTGTCTCAGGGAATAAGGAGGCCATAGGAGAGTGAGACCTGCTGGTCAGTGGAGCAATCAGAACACACACATTTATCCATTAAGTTTGCTGTCTTATGTGGGTGTGGTTTGTGGCACCCCAAAGCAATTATAGTAGTAACATCAAAGATCACTGATCATAGATCACCATAAATAATAAAATAATAACTTAAAAGTTTGGAATATTGAGGGAATTACCAAAGTGTGACATTGAGACAGGAAGTGAGCAAATGCCGTTGGAAAAATGGTGCCAATAGACTTGCTCTACGGCAGGGTTGCCACAAACCTACAATTTGTAAAAAATGCAATACCCGTGAAGCACAGTAAAAAAGAGGTGTGCCTTATACATAGGAGGGATAAACAAGGTCCTACTGTATAGCACAGGGAGCTATATTCAATATCCTGTGATAAACTATAATGGGAAAAAAATATATATATGTACAACTGAGTCAATTTGCTGTACAGCAGAAATTAAATGCAATGTTGTAAATCAACTATACTTCAATAAAATTTTAAAAAAAGGTGGGAGGGTGCCTGTATACCATAATAAAGAGAATCCAGTCCCCTACTGATGGTCATTTGGTTTGTTTTCTATCTTTTACTGCAATGCAAGTATATCTGTATGATAAATTCTCAGAAAAAGAAGATGTATGTAAATGGAATTTTGATAGTTACTGCCAATTGTCCTTCATAAGGGAACAAATAAATTTTAATTTGGAAGAGATATTGTAAATATCTAACAGCCTTTTTCTTTAATCTGGAGGAAGAGTGTAATATTTCACACAGGAAGCCATCCCATTGACCTTCCAGGAGGACATGAGATGATCTTTTCAGAGAACTGACATCAAATACCAGAAAGTTCTCAGCACTTTACAGGTATCAGCTTTTTAAATCCTCACAACATCCTATGAAGGAGGTACTGTTACTACCCTCATCTTAAAGATGAGGAGATTTATGTGGAAGGAAGCTGAGTGACCTGCGTGAGTTCACTCAGCTAGAAAGCAATAAAGCTAGGATTCTAACTTATGTGGACTTACTCTAGGGTAAGACAGCTAAGCCATAACTTCTGTAAAATTGCTTTTAAAATAAAGGCATAATTAAGCTAATATTACGATAATAGCCTAAAATATTTTTTCTCACATGTCCTGTTTTGATAATATCTTTCAAAATGTAATCCAGGGACTTCCCTGGAGGTCCAGTGGCTAAGACACCACACTCCCAGTGCAGGAGGCCAGGGTTTGATCCCTGATTGGGGAACTAGATCCCGCATACATGCTGCAACTAAGAGTTTGCGTGCCACAGCTAAGAAGTCCACATGCCGCAACTAGAAGATCCGCATGCTGCAACGAAGATCCTGAGTGCTGCAACTAAGCCCTGGTGCAGACAAAATAAATAAATAAATAGTTAATTAATTAAAAAAAAAAAAGTAATCCGTAGGATTCCCTGGAGGCACAGTGGTTGAGAGTCCACCTGCCGATGCAGGGGACACGGGTTTGTGCCCCAGTCCGGGAAGATCCCACATGCTGCAGAGCGGCTAGGCCCGTGAGCCATGGCTGCTGAGCCTGCGTGTCCGGAGCCTGTGCTCCACAACGGGAGAGGCCACAACAGTGAGAGGCCTGCGTACCGCAAAAAAAAAAAAAAAAAAAAAGTAATCCGTAAATTTTGTGTGTGTGTGTGTGTGTGTGTGCATGTGTGCATGTGTGCATTTGGATGTTATTTGACTGTACCTATAGGACTGTGGGAAAATTCCACTTATAAAACTGAAGGTACGTTAGAAACCATTATAAAATGGCCTCATTTTTAAAAGTCCGTGATTCTAATTATTGGTTGAACTTTTAGAAACTGTGTTTTCTAAAACATGTTTTGGAAAATGAGTATAAGTTTCTACAATTTGCTAAGTGGCTAATTTGCCTTTGGCACAGTTAAAAAAAATCACCTCCTATATATTCATTTAAGATTCATATCACTTCTGTGAATTGTAGGTGTTAATATACTGATTTCACAAATGAGAAAATTGAAACTCAGAGACAGGGGTTGATTCGCCCAGATAGTGAGGATGATAATGATGATGGGTGAGTTTTCTGAGTATTTACTATATGCCACGCACATTGCTAGACCTACTTTACATGGACCTATTTAATCTTCACAACAATTCTGTGAGTAGTTACTCTTTTTTTTTTTAATAGATTTATTTATTAATTTATTTATTTTTGGCTGCGTTGGGTCTTCGTTGCTGCCCGCGGGCTTTCTCTAGTTGCAGCCAGCGGGGGCTGCTCTTCGTTGTGGTGCGCGGGCTTCTCATTGCGGTGGCCTCTCTTGTTGCGGAGCACGGGCTCTAGGTGCACGGGCTCTAGGTGCGCGGGCTTCAGTAGCGGTGGCGCGTGTGCTCTAGAGCGCAGGCTAACTAGTTGTGGCACACAGGCTTAGTTGCTCCGCGGCATATGGCATCTTCCTAGACCAGGGCTCGAACCTGTGTCCCCTGCTTTGGCAGGCGGAGTCTTAACCACTGTGCCACCAGGGAAACCCTGAGTAATTACTCTTAACTCTCCTTATTTTACAAATGATAAGATAAGGATTTAAAGAAATTTAGAAGCTTTCTCAAGGCCGTGTAGCTAGGAAGTGGTAATTAGGCACTTAATCCAGGTTTGTTTTGATGGTCAGTTTAATGTATCAATTTAGCTAGGCTATGGTCCTCACAGTAATACTCATTCAAACACCAGTCTAGGTGTTGCTATGAAGGTATTCTGTAGAGGTGATTAAAGTCCATAATCACATGACTTAAGGTAAGGGAGACCTAGAGAGTCTGTGAGGGTCTGACTTAACCAGGTGAAAGGTCATAAGAGCAGAGCTGAAGCTTTCCTGAACCAGACATTCTGCCTGTGGACTGGAGCTTCAGCTGCCTGAGAGTCTAGACTGCCCTTCCTGATGGTTTGCCCTGTGGACTTGAGCCTTGCCTAGCCAGTCCTCAAATCTTTGCAATAAATCTGTTAATATAAATCTCCTACTGCATCTGTTTCTCTGACTGAAACCTGACTGATCCATTTGTCTAAACCCAAAGCTCAAGCACTAACCAGAATGCTATACTCATTCTTTGTATATGGCAGGTTAGGAATTTGAACCTGAGTCCAGAGCACGCTAGCTTTTATATTTTGTACCCTCAAGCTTGATAAGCATTTTGAAGGCAGACACCAGATTTTACTTATCTCCTCTTTCCTATATGTGTATCATGCACATAAGACCCACAGCTCTGTTGTCAAAATGATTTCTGTCACACCTGCACACAGCCATTTGTCATTTGTCTTCTTGCTTTTGTCCTGTCTCAAATTTGGAGGCCATCATTATTTTTCCTTTTCTAACTTTTCTTTTACTTCTTTTTAAATTTCTCTTTAATTTCTCTTAAACTTCTCTTTTAATTCTTAACTTACAAGCTTTTAGGAACTTAGAACTTTAGTCAATATTGCTGCACCCTGTCTTATCAATTATTAGGGAGTGTCCTTGGTAATGCAAAACCTTAATGGGATCAAGAGGTGATATTCTCTGAGAGTTGGGTGGTGATTTGATTTAGCTGTTTTAACTGTGCTACAGTTCTTCCAGGGCTGGACCTCTGACAAATATTTTTTGTTTTAATAAATTTATTTATTTATTTATTTATGGCTGCATTGGGTCTTTGTCGCTGTGTGCTGGCTTTCTCTAGTTGCAACGAGTGGGGGCTACTCTTTGTTGCAATGTGTGGGCTTCTCATTGAGGTGGCTTCTCTTGTTGCAGAGCATGGGCTCTAGGTGCGCGGGCTCAGTAGTTGTGGCGCACGGCCTTAGTTGCTCCACAGCATGTGGGATCTTCCCGGACTAGGACTTGAACCCGTGTCCCCTGCATTGGCAGGCGGATTCTTAACCACTGTGCCATGAGGGAAGTCCCTCTGACAAATATTGATAAGCAAAATTCAAAACTTTTAAATTCCCTAATGAGTATGGTTGGAATGGGAGGAATATGTTCCTTACTGTAGATAAGCACTAATTCCAAGGTCAAAATGTTATCAAATAGCAGATCCTAAGGGTTGATTAAGGGATAGGTCCCAAAAGACAACACTCTTTTGTTTTTCTTTTTCTCTATTTGTATTTTGTCTCTTAAGTAAGATCCTTCTTTAACATTTTCTCATCTCCTGTCAATTAGGCTCAAAGTAAATCCTTTGCTGAGAGAGTAAGAGGTCCTCCTCAGAACTTTTTATAACTTAACTGATCCATTTTCAGTGGTAATAAATTCCTTAACTTTTATGTACTGTGGTCACATTTTTTCATAGTTCTTAAAGATATTGCTGATATTAAAAATAATTTGTAGTTATGTAACACTTCATGTTATTATTATGAGTCAATAAATCTTTTCTTTGGGGCACCAGAAAAAAGATCTGTGTGCTTGTTGCTATTGTAAATACTAAGAAAACACGATATAAAAATAGTAGGTCCCCTCTTAGCATTTACTTCAGTCATAATAGAATTAGACTAGAGCTTAAATTTTTGACTCTGGTTAGAGATTAAGGCACTAATTTTATTTGTTTACATGGATCACAGACTATGTAAGCTGAGCCACAAAATGTGGAATGTGTCTCACTTTCCTAAGTTTACAAAAATTTATGTTAAATTTTATTTAGGCTACATTTATTTTATATAGTAAGTAAAACCACATACATGTTTCGAAAAGTCCTGAAGTCAGTATAAAAGCCAAGTTAATTATTTAAGTTTACTCCAAGTAATTTAGTTGCTGGTACTGTGTAGCCTTCCTTACTTTGCCCTGTGGAAAACGTAGGTATCTATGCACTTAGTCCCCTTGCCAATCTTTCTTTTCTTCTGCAAGAAATTTGTAAAGAATATTTCCCTACGTTGGAGTCATGCAGAAGATATGTAAACATCCAACACACTTCTGCAAATCGGTAAAGTATAAACTTGGGCATGTTCATCTTCTCCCAATAGAGGCTACCAAGGGAAAAGTGCAGAAAAACTATTTTGAAATCTAAAACAGTAAGATCCAATGCAACTATCAAAAGACAAAAAAGGAATCAAACCTCATTTGCTTACTTTCAAGCACAAATTACTTGATAAGGAAGCTTGTTTAGATTAAGTAAGCATAAACATGCTCCAGGGAGGTCAGTGATTATTATTGTTGATCACGCAAGGTTATAGAATGCTTCATTATACTAAAGCCAGTTTCTTTTCCTAAAGGAGTTCCATTTGTGTTATCCCTAGACAATGCAAAAGGAGCATTTCACCCCCAGAAAGTAAATAAAAATGATTATTCTGCATTTTTTCCATTGGCATTAAAATGTAACTGCTAACTGCATGACTTGTACTAAGGGCAAGGCTGCCTTGAAACTATAATTTCTCCAATGTGATAGCATTTAAGCAAGACCTGGTAAAGAAAACTTTTGCAAAGAGAGAATGGAACTCTCTAAAGGATGTGACTGACTTCTCCTACTCACTCTCCTTGGTAGGTACACAAAACTTAAGAGACCTCTCATTTTTTTAGGATGCCTGAGTTTGAATCCTGCTCCCCAACTTTCTAGCTATGTGTTTGTGCCTAACAGTCACTAGGACTATTCACTAATATTCTGGTCTCCTCCTTTGGGCACAAGGTAGGTTTGTATTTTTCTTCTTTGAAATAGGTCATGGGGCTTCCCTCCTGGTGCAGTGGTTAAGAATCTGCCTGCCAGTGCAAGGGACATGGGTTCGAGCCCTGGTCGGGGAAGATCCCACCTGCTGCTGAGCAATTAAGCCCATGCGCCACAACTTCTGAGCCTGCACTCTAGAGCCCGCGAGCCACAACTACTGAGCCCGTGTGCCACAACTACTGAAGCCCGCTCGCCTAGAGGCTGTGCTCCGCAACAAGAGAAGCCACTGCAATGAGAAGCCCGCGCTCCACAACGCCCCCACTCGTCGCAACTAGAGAAAGCCCACACGCAGCAACGAAGACCCAACCCAGCCAAAAATAAAATAAAATAAAACAAAAAGAAATAGGTCATGGCCACATGACTTGTAGGGAGGAGTCAGGGCATAAGTCGCCATCTTTCTCTTCTCCCTGCATGGCAACTAGCTTTTGTTTCAGACAGCAGATGCTCCATCATTCTACAAAGAGCAGAACCCTTGCCACGTCACATGGATAGATAGCATGAATGAAAAATAAAACTGGGGCTTCCCTGGTGGCGCAGTGGTTGAGAGTCCGCCTGCTGTTGCAGGGGACACGGGTTCATGTCCCGGTCCGGGAAGCTCCCACATGCCGCGGAGCGGCTAAGCCCGTGAGCCATGGCCGCTGAGCCTGCGCGTCCGGAGCCTATGCTCTGCAACAGGAGAGGCCACAGCAGTGAGAGGCCCGCGTACCGAAAAAAAAAAAAAAAAGAAAGAAAGAAATAACATAGTTTCTGACCCTTATTATCTATCCAGTATGTGTGATTATTGTGAATTATAAGGGCATGTGATTTCTGAAAAACAATAAAAGGCAATACTTTTATACATATAGGGCATTTGTTTTCTCATTGGCACCTCTTTGTCCTTTCTATAGAACAGCCGTTGGACTTTGCTCGTGGGGAGCAAAGCAAATGTGACTGTGGAGGTTCTATTTTGCTTCAGCCAGTCTAGAGTGCTTAGATGTTAGGAATTTGAATCATGAGTGACAGAATGACTGAAACAATTGGAATAGAATTGTTGTAGCAGCAAAATCCTGAAGAGGAAAAGAAAAGTCTGTTTAGACCTCCAGAACTGCCTGATTCCTGATCTTTCCATGGTTTCTGGGGGTATATCACACCTTCCAGAAGTTCATTTTCTACTTTAGTCCATTTCTGTTGCTTATAACCAAAAAAGTTTTGTGTTTTATGTTTCACAGTGATGACTAAGGCTAAACACACATTTTGTATGTTATTTAGTTTTAAAATATATTGAACAAGAAGATATATTTTCTCAGAATAGAACTTTAATGATTTTGGGTACAGACAATTTCTAAATTGGGAGGATATCTACCATTTATTGAGCATATACTATTTGCCAAGTACCATGTTAAATGCTTTATGTATGTAATGGGTATGTGTGAATAGTTACTTGTTTTTTTGTTGTTGTTTTTTTTTTTTTTTTTTTTTTTTTTTGCGGTACGCGGGCCTCTCACACTTGTCGCCTCTCCCGTTGCGGAGCACAGGCTCCGGGTGCGCAGGCTCAGTGGCCATGGCTCATGGGCCTAGCTGCTCCGCGGCATGTGGGATCCTCCCGGACCGGGGCATGAACCCGTGTCCCCTGCATCGGCAGGCGGACTCTCAACCACTGCGCCACCAGGGAAGCCCTAGTTACTTGTTTTTAAATATATACGTATAAAGATTTATTTGTCATTACAATGATTCGGCGAGTAAGATATTACTATCCTTATTTTTACATTTGAAGAAGCTGAAGCCTAGACTAGTTAATTTGGCAGTCTCACAACTGGAAAGTGGTGGAGCTAGGATTTATATCAGGTCTGGTTGCCTTAACGACATGATAAGTTGCCTCCCATATCAGAAATAATATGATTTTTTTTTTGGACTCAATTATAAGCCAATACCTGCTCAGAAATTAGGTATATATTCTCTCTCTTTTTAAAATGGCTCTGAAAGCAAAGAAGACTAAATGCCAATAAAAATAAGAGCAGATTTACAACACATCTCAAAAGTAAAATGGTTGTAAATAGATCAGTCCTCTAGTCTTGTATGTTACTACATTTGTTTCACATTTATTTTCAAAAGAGAGATATTTAATTCAGTTACCCTAGATGATTCTAAGATTAGTCAGAACTTTATACTTTAAAATGTATTTAAATTTTAATTAAATTAGAATTTCATATCCTATTTTGTAGGATCTGGTATTTTTTCCTGTTTCTTTATAAATGATTGCAAATTTAGAATGTTCATAATGCAGTATAGAGCAGGGAAGCAAGTGAGATTGTTCAACTAAGAATCATTAGTAACTTCAGTATCATGGAATGAATGCAGAGAATTTTATCAGTATAACTGTGTACTTTCTGAAGTTCCTAAACATTTTATGATGGAAGATTAGCTGACATGACAGTTTTTCATACAAAACAATAATTAAAAAAAATCATAGCTGCCTCCCCCTATTTAGGGTTCTAGAAGCATGCCACAAGAAACCAGCTTTGTGCATAAAAAATCCTATCTTTCAGTTGTTTAAAGCTAGTATTATTTACAAGATCCCTGTTGATCAGTATTTTCCACTTTCACAATTCAGTTAGTTTTTGAAGTTTGTGCAAAAATTTCCAGGAAATGGCTTTTCATATTAAAAGAATGACTGATTTTCAATTAACTTGAATGATCTAATTAAATATAATTAGATCAAATACATCTATACCCAAACACTATTAAAATGAAATATTTAGATGCCAAAATATATGTCATACTGTCAAGAATTATGGGTTTTTATAACAAAAATAACTGATTTGTATTGTAAACATTTGCCAAAAAATTGAGGCAGAATTGTGAGACCTTACCTGTAGTGCAAATACAATAACATATTTAAAACAAGGCAAACAAAGGTATAGGAAAGGCATCTAATGCAGTAGTACCTCACATATACATAGTCAAACATGGGGGAAAGCTTTGTTCTAGTTTCCTCCAGGAATCCTCCCGAGTATTAAGCATAGTTTTTAGAACTGTAGTTCTCCAACATGAATAGTCTTGTCTGTTCATGACTCCTTCTCTTAATTCACAATATACAATCCAATAAGAAAGGAGCAAGAATGGAATAAGGTTCTGTACCAGTCAGGGTTTAATTAATTAATTGGAATTATGAGATTGTGGGGACTGATAAGCCTGAATCTGTAGGGCAGACAAGCAGGGCAGCTGGAAACACAGTCAGGAGTTGATGTTTCAGTCTTGAGACAGAATTCTTTCTTCCACCGGAAACTTCAGTTTTTGCTCTTAAGGCTTTCTAACTGATTGATGAGGCCCACTCACATTATTGAGGATAATCTCCTTTACTTAAAATCAACTGATTGTAGATATTAACCACATCTACAAAAATACTTTCACAGCAACACCTAGATTAGTGTTTGATTAGATAACTTTGTACTATAGCATAGCCGAGTTGACACACAGACCAACCATCACCAAGTCTCTATGTGGCAATAGTGATGGTGGAAGGAAGTCTCTGGAAAATTTTCAGATATAGCCCAACCTGTTCAAGGGTAGCTGGGGGAAGGAGGTAGAACAGGCATCATCTCTTGCCCTTTCTTCCCTCCAGGCATCTCCCACACTACTTCCCATGTGATTGTGCAGCCATGGTGGTAAGTAGAGGGGAGGATGTGCTCTAGATAAAGTAGGAAATGATGGTTTAATCATTTGTGTGAAACATGGGTTAAAGGGTCAGTATCTAGATGATTTTATGATGGCTCTTGACAAATAACTCTTGTGGGGTCAGGGTGAAGGGCATTATGTTTTGGTGAAAATGATGTTCTTGGTTTCACTTTGCTGATGAGAGTCTTAACTTTTTACTTTGAAATACTACTTGTGGAAGCTGTTTGGGCCTCCCCTCTCACCTTGGCCCAGTAACAAATTAATACTATCAGACTATAGCTAGGCTCAAGACTAGTGGGGGGATTTGAGGTTTCCAAATCTCTCTTGCTTTCAGAACCTCTGAAATATGTTTTCTTCTTATGGCTGCTTTATGCTAAAAACCTATGAACTGGGACACAGAAAACAGGAACAGTAATGGAAAGTTTGGGTCCTGGATAAGCATAAAATTATTCACTATTTAAAAGTCTTGAAGGTATAATCCAAAATATGGGTCATGGAAATTTTTAAGGACATAGCAATGTTATGAGACAATCTTACAATCCTATTTTGTATAACAGGCCAGTTAAATAATAAAGGGTAGGAATAAAAAATAAGACTTAAGCAACATGATAAGGAGAAGAAATTTTGTTTCCAACTTTACCTTAGAAACTGGATATTTGATAAAAATCTCTTGGAAATTACTTTCCTGTCTCCCCCTAATAAAACTGACCAATGAGAAAATGCAATATATAACCCACTAATGAAATCGTTACAAAATAAACACAGACTTTCCTTTATTTCAGAGTAATTTTAGCCAAGAAATGAAATCGCTAACGAAAGCCACAGAGTTATTATCATCCACTGGAGGCAAAGTATTTACTAAAACCATAATCCCTAAAGTTAACACTAACTGAAAATACTGCAGAAAGATTGTCCGGTATTTGCCTCGTGATTTTTTAGCAATCTATACCTCTAGTATATCATCAAAGTTTATTTTATTATTTTAAAGGAAAGGATTTCAATTTACTACTCATATTATATCAGGACCAGCACTTAACAAGTTCAGTCATTTCTTTATTTACCCATGGTTAAAAAGTAACTGAGAAACAACTAATCCAAAGGAGGGGGGAAAAGGAAAGAAAAGCATACTTACATGATGCTTTTGTAAAGGCAAAAAGTTAAAACATTCCAGCACTTGAAAATGACTGAAACATTTTAATAATCTTTCACTTCCCAGTTGAGGCCAGGTGGGAAGCAATATGGCAGTGCTATTTGGAGCTCCTGGGTATTGGACAAGGCTTCAGTAGGACTCCTTCCTTGACTCTTCTCAACCACTAAGAAAAGTGCTTTGTTTGCTCTAAAGGGAAGGTAGAATCTCAGCAGAAACATCTGCTGTTTTACAGCAGATAAAACTACTGATGTATGTCTCTTATAGCTAGAAGCAAGATAATAGACAGTTATTAGGACCTCTATTTCCATTGTATTGCCGGATAAAAACAGATGAGCTAAGCTCCCTACATCTAACATATTACCTTGATTTCAAAAAAAAGATTAATGCTATTTTGTGTGAAGTGACGACCTCAAAGCAATTTTGGCCTTGTTTTCGTATGAGTAGAAAAAAATGTAGATCTTTTTCCCTCCCCTGTTTCTAAGGCCACAGAATTAGGGTGTGCAATACACGCTTTCTCAGAACTTGATGGTACACTTTTTTTGCCAGAATAATTCCAAATGGAGGTCAGGCCTTCTGGCATGAGAGTTTTTTTTTTTTTTTTTTTTTTTTTTTTTTTTTTGCGGTACGCGGGCCTCTCCCTGTTGTGGCCTCTCCCGCCGCGGAGCATAGGCTCCAGACGCGCAGGCTCAGCGGCCATGGCTCAGGGGCCCAGCCGCTCCGCGGCACGTGGGATCCTCCCGGACCGGGGCACGAACCCGTGTCCCCTGCATCGGCAGGTGGACTCTCAACCACTGCGCCACCAGGGAAGCCCTGGCATGAGATTTTTTTGCTAATTTATTTTTTAACACATTAACAAATTTTGCTCCTGAGTCTCACTTAGTAAAGCTTCTGATTGAGCCAATGAACCAGAGCTTGATCATTTGAGTTTGAGTGTAGTCTGATGCTTTCCCATGTTTCTCTCAACTGACTAATTTTAATAAAATCCTTCTCTACCTTTCAGTCACTTTGGGTAGAAAGTTCAGCTGTTTGAGACAACCTAGCCAGTCCCCCCAGGCCACATGGACACTCAATAACTCATGAGAATGAGGTACCCCTTTTGACTATGTCCATCTTGATTTGCCATTTCCATTATGCCATTGCTTAAAATAGATGAAGACTCAAATGGGAAAAAAAAAAAATCTAGTGAAGAACTTTCACTGCTGATTCAATTCAACAACAGTTATTTTGTGGATTGTGATGTCAGTGTCCAATTATTATAGTCCAGTTTTACTTTCTTTTTTTTTTTTTTTTTTTTAAGTACAAGGAAAATTGTGTAAAGAGTCAGGGACCAAATATCCTACAGACATGTATAGGAAAGCAGAAGAGGCAGGGATCTAAATTAAAGTTTGCTCTGTGTCCACTAAATATTGGGAGTAGTGAGAAAATGGAGAGAGACACTTTACCATCATTCATTTGTTTGTCTAGTTTTTCAAGTTCTCAGCAGAACCAGGATGAAAGTCATTCTATAATAAACAAATGATTTCATGGTAATGAAGTTAAAATTTGCAAAAAAGGAGTCAAGAAACTTTCCAGAAATATTTGTTTGTGTTTCCCTGGCTGCTTGGTGTCCAGGTAAAACTGAATGCTGAGGATAAATCCTGAACTACCTAAAGAAATATGATCATGTTAGAAAATGTATTTCCTAGTTCCCATGTCAGTCAGTGTTCAAAATATTTGATTTGGGGAAAATATACCTATTGCTAAAATTGGCCATGCTCTGTGGCCAAACTTCAGGTTTTGCTAAGCAAGTGAAAATATTCCTAAGAGTGTTGTAATGCACTTTGCCCACCACACAGCCAGTCTTTTTAATACAGTATTTTTCACAGCTTTGGGGAGAGTTCACTGGAGCACAGGTGTTCAGGGGTAAACACATGATGTGAAATCATGTCGGGAGGCCAATTGGAGTTTACAGTTTTTTCCAACATAAAAAAACAAGGAGATTTGAATTAGTTAGGTGTGGGAAAGCTTACACAAGAAGATATTATTAAGCTGAGATCTAAAAGACAAATAGATTTTGTTTTTAGCCACATGATTGACTAACGTCTAAAGGCAAGAAATAAAACAGAATGTAAGATGCAGCTAAATGGCTCCCAATTAATTAAATCTTCAGTGTCTTCTACGTGTACAACATGGGCTAAGCTCTGGGGATGTAATGGTGTGCCAAAACACACTCAGACACGGTCCTTGTGTCAGTTCTCTCTATGGAGCGAGACAAATGCTAACCAAATTACAGAAATAAATATAAAATCCTCTCTCTGTTACATAGAACAAGATGCTAGGGAAACATATCCAAAGGGGATTTGAACTAATTGGGGCTGCCAAGGAAGGCTTTTTCGTGGAAGTTACAATTGAGCTGCGATCTAAAGGAGTCAAATATCTGAGGAGAGGAGAGCACAGTGTTTCAGGTGAGGGAACATCATGTACAAAAGTTTGATAGCCCATCCTTACTAGAGGGACTTCTGCTCTTCTCACAAAGAATGTTGTACAACTTGTGAGAGTCTGAAGAACTTTTTCAGTTCAAATTCTAAATAAATCATGGAATGGCTGAAAGAGTAAATTAATTAGTCAGGGCCTTAAACTGGGCTGGGAGTAGGGGCTGTGATTTTGATGTGCACTGAGGCAGTGGCCTAAGAAAGGAAGAGAGGAAATGTAGAAAGATGAGCTCAGTACCATACTTAGAACTGGGAAAAAGAGGCTCTGGGCCCTGTGCTTCAGAGGACCCTCAAATCACAAATGTATACAACACATAAACAATAAATTATTAACTGCCAGTAGGCACTTCTGGCACTAAACATTCATGCTTGTGCCTAACACTCATTAGCAGTTGCATTCAAATGCTATGAAGTATTATGGGTTATGCTACCCTCACCATAACAAAAGGAGAAAGCTTCAACCATCCAGGGAGGATTTGAAGAGCAGAACACTTAAATAAGAGAACAGATAGATTAATTAACTTGTCAAATCCTTCTCATAGCATGAATACAATGGGTGCTTGCATTATGAAGTTTCATTTCCCACTAGTGCTGAGTATCCATTTTCTTGCTTTTCTCCACATAAAGCAATTCATGGTTCTGGACTTACTCCAGATATTCTTAGTATTTGAAATTATTGCATATGATGGCTGAGGAATATTTTGCAATACTAAACAATCATATAGCTCTTAAATTTGTAAGCATCTGTGTCTAGATGTAATATACTTAAAGTGTGATACCAGTTCTTAACATTGACAACTAGATGGATGTTGAATGCTAGAAATGCAAATAGTTTTATTTTTATAAAAATGTTTAATAAGATTAATTAAATTTTAAAATAAAAATTCCAGCATTATTTAATTTCACTTTATAATTTGATATTCATTATAGTTTATATTTTACCTTGTAATTTTCATAATTTTGTATATTTTAGAAGAAAAATAGCTGTTAACACGTGAAAAGTTTTCATTTTTCTGTATTTTAAATTTACTTTACATTTTTGATTAAAATATATCCAAATTTTATACCCTTTATACGATAACATTTTACTTTTAAATCTTTTAGATCATTGAAAATGAGGACAGGTGAAGAATAGGGAATTGTGATAGAAATAAAGGATTCAAGAATAGAGATTAGAAAAGAAAAAAAGCTAGAAAGAAAAAAGAAATAGAAAATTTTCAAAGAAGAGTTCTACTTAATTAAAATAAAAATATAGAAACAATGGAAGTGAGCAGACTTCTGTTGAGCATGACCCTTATAGAAATTTGTAAACAAGAGATTACAAGTTCTTTTTTAATTAGGATTTAACTACTGATCAAAACAATGCAAATTAACAAGAACATTATTCTCATCAAACCTACAATGTAAGTAGGTCAGATAAAATAGTTCTTTCAACTTTATATTCTGCATTAATTGAAGATTTAGTTACTAATTAAAACAATGAGAATGAAAAAGAATCAATTTTATATCACTTTCATAACCCAGAAACAACAAAAGTAACTCTAGCCTACCCTGTAGACGCTAGAGAAACAACTGGTCTTGAAATCAGCAAATACAGGAAGAAATCCTCCAGAGCATTTGACTAGATGATGTTCTTGGAAATGGTGACGCCATGTCGTTCTGACAGTTTGAGAACATTGCTAGTAAAACACATTCAGTTTCAAATTAATGATTACGATTTTCTATTACATGAACATGGCAGAATTTTTATATTTCATTTTATTCCAAACTTCTTTCAAATAGAAGGAAGTTGTAGAAACTGGTTTTTAGAGTCTCTATTTAGAAACTATTTTGTTATCACCGTTAACATATTTCACAACTAATCTTTATGATAGACTTCAGCCAATGAATGTATTTGTGATAATAAACTTAAATTCTCAATTAAAATACCATGAAATGACCTTTGCACACAGAAAAGTACAGATGTAATTACTAGAACTGAAAAAGTAATCAAACAACCAGCAAACAACCAATAATATTCCACAAATAAAAGTAAATGTCAAACTAGTACATGAGCATAATCTTCTTTAAAGAATAATTGTGTGTCTAATATTCAGGCAAGTTTAATGATGCCTTTCATGGAAGAACAGCAAAATATTTATAGAACATAATGGCAAGTGTTGGATATGTAGAAATGATTTTGAAATTTGATGAAAGAATGACCAAAAACTTAAGATGGGTAAAATATAATGAAGCAAATGATAGTTCTCTAGTAAGGGGAATTAAAAATGAAATTATTAATTTAAGAGATAATAAAATGAGATAAAAAGTCATCTCCCAAATTTTAAAAAGGAAAAATTATTCAGTTCAACTTGGTTGTACCAGGATCTAAAGTATTACTACATAAATAACCTTTATTTACATATATGTTGAGTGACCAGGAGAAGAAAGCAAGGAAGTTTAAACTAATGAATATTTCATTGGTTTCAAACCTGTTGTAAAAAGTACGGCTTTTTACTTGTAGGGAGAATTGAAAAAACAACTTCAGTATTAGGCTCTAATTTAAAACATTGTTGAGAGCAAAACTATGATACTGGTAGTAACATGGCTGATAAGAACAGAAGTGATTTTGGTGAAAAATCCAGAAGGATTCTTTATGCCATTTACAGTACATGGTTTGAATTTGTTACTAAGAGACATGGTCTCAATACTGTTGATATTGTTGAAATTCTTTGGAACAGTTTAAACATTATATACAATATTTTCAGGGTCTGTCCAAAGGTGGAACATCTTGAGAAAAACAGAATTTGCCCTAATAGGTACTCATGGATAAACACTGGGAGTGCTGATCAAATGCTGCTAAAGCAGTTAGATTTAAACAAGATTCAAAATGTACTAGGACAGTCAAGTGTAATAACTGAAAACTTCTCAAATAGTGAATTGTGATTTTTGGCAGAAAATGAAATTAATTTTGAGTAGGTCTATCCACATATTTATTTGCTATTTTAATAATATTAGCAAAAGTTTAAAGAAAAAAAAATCTAAATTTGGCTACTTACTTTTAAAAGGATTGAAAAAACTTAAAATTTAAAGAAGTGGTTTTTATAAATAGAAAGAAACTACATGTACAATATGCAGCAAATGTGACAATCCAAAAAAAATTATAAAATTAAAATGAAGAAATAAAAATGTTCACATGACTCCGAAGAAGATTCACATACCAAAAAAAAAAAAAAAAAAAATCCCCAAACTAACTTCTATAAAGGCTATTTTCTGACCATTAGAGACCAAAGAAAGATTTAAACAAATTGAAGAACAATGCTATTTTTAATTTTTTATAATATTCCAGAATTGAAAACTATGAAAGCAGAAGAATTAAGAATTATTATATGAATCTACATCTTGTCTTAAGAGATCCTGAAAAATCACAATGTGATAGCAACCTATATGATGAAATTAAAATACTTTGTAATTTTTTTTGAGATGATAATTTATCATATGCAAACCCATTACAGTGTTTGAGCATGATATGTGAAATAAATGGTCACTTCTGAACTGAACGTTGCTTTAAAAATTTTACTGACAATTCCATTTGCCACTATCTCAGCACAGCTAAGGTTTTTCCAAAGGGAATTAATAAAAACTATGTAATAATTTCAACCCATGAAAGTCATTTATTTGGCATTTCCTCTCAGAACTCAAATTATGTGAGAATCTTTTTTTTTTTTTTTTTTTTTTTTTGGTTTTGCCACGGCTTGCGGGATCTTAGTTCCCCAACCAGGGATTGAACCAGGGCCCTTGGCAGTGAAAGCACGAAGTCTTAACCACTGGACTGCCAGGGAATTCCCTGAAAATCTTGATTTAACAACATAATTAATAATTTTGGTGAGCCAAAGGCAAGAAAAATGTATTTTATAGAATAAATATATAATATTTTATTAATTATAGATATCTTTATTACTCATCCAACTATCACTTAGACAGGTGCAATAATTACATTTAGTAGTGCTTGTTATTTTGCTGATTTTCAGTCATATAAAACCCATAGCTTTGCACATACTTAAAATTTTTTTGTTGTTATAAGATAGTCAAGATGGGAAGATAAGACATATTTTAGATAACAATTTTGTTATCGTGATCCGTAACTTTTAAATATGGCCCTCCATTTGTGTTCTTGCTCCATTCCTACAGATGTTAGAGATAGGCCTGGGTAAACTGCTTCTCTCATATGCCTGAGATTTACTGGATAGAGGGCAATGGACCTGCCTGTTAGACAGTAACCTGGAGGCCCATGCTGGGTCAGGCTCATTTAGGTTAATGATTGGTAGGATGGGATTGCGGACAGTTTGGCTTTAGGTCATAGGTATATACAACAAACAACAGTATTTGCAGTCCCTTGAAAGATTTAGAGCAGGATGGAAAGAGCTTAAGAATACCAGATACCTGGGGATGAGGATAAGGGGGAAGAGGTTATTTTTAAGTGGTTCTCTTCACCACCTCTTTTCCCCTTCATCCTCCACCCCCATTCTGTGACTTGCCATATGAAAGACAAGTGCCCAAGAGCTAGATAATATTACCCAGGTTTAGCCCTACTGTTTACAGAAACCACTTTTGTACTTATCTAGCCTGTCCAAGTTCTCTCGTTTAGAAATTGTGAGTTAGAGTATTAACCTATTATACCATATTGCTTTGATAGGTAGTGGATAAAAATAATTACAAAATATACTTGGCAAAAATAAATGTATCATGGTAATATTTGGTATCCCCATAATACAGTGAAAATTTATCATGTCATTATGACCTGTTTGCTATATTTCACTTAGGTATTAATTCCTTTCTTGGAAACATTTTTATGTGGATGATCAAGAAGTTATTGCAGATTTAAATGAAATTTCTTTAGACCTAATTATAGCTTTCTTTTCCCAGATCATGACCAAAAAAAAAAAAAAGAAAGAAAGAAAAAGAAAAAAAAAAAAAACACCTTGAACAGAGGAAAATTCAGTTCCATTTATTTTCTCTCTCCAGGTCTTCTGATGGTAATTAACAGATGGTCCTTGTTTTCTAGTTGATAAACCAGTGAGCAAACATGTACTACGTCTTTAGCCTGCAGACATAGTTTGTCATCAGAAGCTGTATGCCAGAGTCTGGCACAGCACTGAGCTGCATTTACAAAACCACTTCTCCCTCCCACTTGGTAGGTTATTTTATTTTTCAGTCATACTGGTTCAAACATCAAATTCATGCAGATATTTACCCTCACTATTTAGCTGAAGTGACCTTGCCCTGCGGTTTTTGTTCTATTTTCAGTACCAGTCCTTGATAAAGCAAAATAAAAGGTTAACAGTGTTTGGAAAGTATAACAAAAATATTTTTAAAATAGTTCATTTATTTATTTATTTAGAGACAAAAATCTTGCTTTTTTTTCCCCCCTCAAGTGGCTATGGAATATATCAATATAACAGAGGCAAATATCTACTGTGTTTTGTTTTTCAATCTATGTAATAGAAACCTGTACTAGTTATATATTGACGTATAAGAGGTTACTACAACAGTTGGTGGCTTAAAACAATAAACATGTTATTATCTTACAGTTTCTGTGAGTCAGAATCTGGGAGCAGATTAGCTGGGGGGCTCTGACTCACGGTGTCTCATGAAGCTGCAATTAAGAGGTCAGCTGGCATAAAAAGAAATGAAATTGAGTTATTTGTAGTGAGGTGGATGGGCCTAGAGTCTGTCATACACAGTGAAGTAAGTCAGAAAGAGAAAAACAAATACTGTATGCTAACACATATATATGGAATCTAAGAAAAAATAAAATAATAAAAAAAAGGTCATGAAGAACCTAGGGGTAAGACGGGAATAAAGACACAGACCTACTAGAGCATGGACTTGAGGATATGGGGAGGGGGAAGGGTAAGCTGTGAGAAAGTGAGAGAGCTGCATGGACATATATACACTACCAAATGTAAAATAGATAGCTAGTGGGGAGCAGCCGCATAGCACAGGGAGATCAGCTCGGTGCTTTGTGAGCACCTAGAGGGGTGGGATAGGGAGGGTGGGAAGGAGGGAGACGGAAGAGGGAAGAGACATGGGAACATATGTATATGTATAACTGATTCACTTTGTTATAAAGCAGAAACTAGCACACCATTGTAAAGCAATTATACTCCAATAAAGTTGTTAAAAAAAAAAAAAGAGAGAGAGATCAGCTGGGACTGCAGTCATCTGAAGGCCTGACTGGTACTGAAGGAACTGATTCCAAGATGGCTCATTCCCATGACTGCTGGCAGTTCCTCACCATGTGGGCCTCTCCATGAGACTGCTCAAGTATCCTCACCTCATGGGAGCTAGATTCTCCCAGAGTGAGTGACCTAACCTTTGAAATCACATATCATTGTGTCTGCTGTATTTTATTGGTCATACAGACCAATCCTGATAGAATGTGGGAGGAGGAATACCAGAGCATGAATACCAAAAGGCAGGGTCCCTAGGGGCCACTGGGAGCCAACTTGGAGACTGGCGACCCCAAAGAGAATTGTGCTATGAGTACCAGCAACTAGGGTTGAAGCCAAAATATATCCAGGAGAGGTTGTGTCATTTAAGTTTTTCTTGAACATTCCTTAATCTTTGAGATATGTATTGGTTACCATTTGAGGCAATGTTAAGAAAGTTTTGGACGTGGGAGCCAGAAATGTCAGTTCAAATTCTAGTTCTTTACTCTACCTTTGGAAGAGGTTTGATCTAAAACCAACTGTCTTAGTTTGTTTTTCTTTAAAATGAAGGAAGTATTACACATCTGTCTATGCTTAGTAGATTGTATGCAAGATAAAAGCCTTAGTTTTAAGCATAGCACCAGGCATACAAGAGCTAAACAAATACCAATTTCCTTTCTCCTTCCCCTCAAGATACTCTAAAGCAAAATTTCCTAAGCATTTCCTATGAAGTACCACTTTTTATCTTGCCATCCTTCTAAAACCCCTGGATCTGTTGCTTCTGGCTGACAGTGGCCTTCAGTGTGCCAAACAAGTATTAACTTTTTATGTTAGCACAGTGAAAAACTGTGAGAAGCTCTTCTCTAAACGATTTCTTTAAAATAGCCATTAGAAAAGACATCTAATAAGGTACTCAGGATCTAATTATAATGACTAGTCCCTAAGAGAACTGTTTCAACACAGGCATGAGTACGTATTTAACATCTTAAAATATTCTTCCCTAGAAGCAAAGATTCAGAACCTTGATAAGAATATCCAAGGGATAGGGCTGGGAATCCAAATTTTTAACAAGACTCCTAAAATTCTTGAGTCTGGGAAACACTACATCTGGTGAATTCACCTCTGGAAAGTGTGTTGTGGGGAGTTGGCATAGAGGGGTTGGGCACTTAGAGAAAAGGGAGGGAAGTGTTGAGATTTTATCACTTAGGAATTCTGACATTGTCACTGATTTAGCATTTTCAGGTCTGTGTGTGTGTGTGTGTGTTTGTGTGTGTGTTTTTGTGTGTGTGTGCGTGTTAGGTGGGAAGTGGGGCAGCTAACAATCTGTGGATGTTGTATTTGTAATTCATTCATTGTAACTCACATGTAGGAGGATGAGCTTCCTATGTTTAAGAAATCTTATTATGTAGTGGCCTCCCCACTCCTGCTCAGCTACTCTGATGCGACAAATTGGGCAAAACAAGTCTCTTCTCCCACTCTGCCTTTGGTAGTATTACTCTAGCTATAACTCAAATGCCTACCATGTCTGGACATGAAAGCAGTGAATGAAATTGACTAGTTTAGGGTGATAGAGAAAAAGATCTCCAAGTCTAAATTCAGTGAAAAAAGGATGATAAAAACATCATGTATAATATTCTACCTTTGTGTAAAAAAGGGGAAATTAAGATTATCTATGCATACTTTCTTACCATTGCCCTAAAGAAACTCTAGAAGAATACACAAGAAACTAATAAAAGAGATTACCTTGAGAGAATCTGGGGGCAGGTGGGTAGATAAGACACAAAGGTGGGAGTGAGACCTTTAACTATATACCAGGGGTCCCCAACCCTGGGCCATGGACTGGTACCAGTCTGTGGCCTGTTAGGAACTGGGCCACACAGCAGAAGGTGAGTGGTGGGCGGATGAGCAAAACTTCATCTGTATTTACAGCTGCTCCCCATCGCTTGCATTACCGCCTGAGCTCCACCTCCTGTCAGATCAGCAGCGGCATTAGATTCTCATAGGTGCATGAACCCTACTGTGAACTGCGCATGCGAGGGATCTAGGTTGCGTGCTCCTTATGAGAATCTAATGCCTGATGATCTGAGGTGGAGCTAAGGTGGTGATACTATCGCTGGGGAGTGGCTGCAAATACAAATTATCATTAGCAGAGAGGTTTGACTGCACAGAGACCATAATAAATCAGTTGCTTGCAGACTCATATCAAAACCCTATCAGTGAGTGGCAAGTGCACTCACCGATAAGCTGCATCTTATGGAGTAGACTGGACATAAGCAACACACTTCAGGTGTCACTGTCTCCTATCACCCCCAGATGAGACCATCTAGCTGCAGGAAAACAAGCTCAGGGCTCCCACTGATTCTGCATTATGGTGAGTTGTATAATTATTTCATTATATATTACAGTGTAATAATAATGGAAATAAAGTGCACAATAAATGTAATGCGCTTGAATCATCCCGAACCATCCCCCCCACCCCCACTCCAGGTTCATGGAAAAAGTGTCTTCCACGAAACTGGTCCCTGATGCCAAAAAGGTTGGGGACCGCTGCTATATACCATTTTTAACCAAATGAATTTACTACCTTTTTAATGGGACAAAATATAACAATATGTAGACAAACCAGACAAGAAGGTGGACTGAATTTGGCCCATGAACTGCCATTTGAGACATCTCTGTTAAACAAATCCCTAAACTTCAATTATTGAAGTCTGAACCTTTGATTTATTCATTCAGTTCACATTTATTAAATGCCTCCTAAGGCCCAGGCTTCATGTTCAGGGCTCTGTCTCTGGTCTCAGGGAAGCTTCTTTCTCTAGACTCCAGTGGCCCTTCTTGGTGAATATTTATTTATTTATTTATTTATTTATTTATTTATTTATGGCTGCGTTGGGTCTTTGTTGCTGTGTGCAGGCTTCCTCTAGTTTCATCGAGCGGGGGCTACTGTTCATTGCTGTGTGCAGGCTTCTCATTGCAGTGACTTCTCTTGTTGCAGAGCACGGGCTCTAGGCGTACGGGCTTCAGTAGTTGTGGCATGTGGGCTCAGTAGTTGTGTCTCACAGACTCAGTAGTTGTGGCTCACGGGCTCTAGAGCACAGGCTCAGTAGTTGTGGCACACGGGTCCAGTTGCTCCGTGGCATGTGGTATCTTCCCAGACCAGGGATCGAACCCGTGTCCCCTACACTGGCAGGCGGATTCTTAACCACTGCACCACCAGGGAAGTCCCCCTTCTTGGTGAATATTTTAAAAGAAATATATTTTTATTGTTTTGGCAACTTAAACTAATTAATATGTGTTTCCAAGTTGAATCTCCTGTGCATAGGTAAGACTTGTTTGCAGATTAGCAATATGTATTTGTAGACACACAGTTAATATTTAAGACGAGAAATACTTTGATCTTAACTATTTTGAAATAAAGTCTTCTTAGCCTTGTTTATTCTATTAATTTGTTAGGCAAATACTTGGTTCATTATCTCAAGATAAACTTAAACCCAAGCCAAGTCAAATTATTTCAAATTTAGATATAATGAATACATAGTAATGAAGCTTAAATATATTTGCAAATAAAATGAGAGCAAACTGTTCTCAATGAGAGACAGAAAATATCAATAAAGAGAGGAGGGGAACCAGGAATAAAATAGAAATCCAATCTATCTTCCCTTGAAGAAAAAAAGAAAAAGATGCGACAGCCTCCTTGTATCTGGTAATCTAATCTCGACACTTGTCTCTTCTGGAAGTGTAATTTTGGCTTCTTTCCTCACTGTGTACCCATCTCTTCCACTGTCCCCCGACCTTAACTCCTGGAAATGTATAGTTCATGTAGAAAAGCAACATGTTCTGCCCTCTGGTAGAATGCCCCTGTAAGGGTGCCAGTAGAACTTAGATTGTCTCAAATGTAGAAATATATTTCCCACAATGACACTGGGAAACCTTTCAGGTTTCTGGATTCTTAAAGATTCTGCCACCTGAAAATTCTATTGCAAAATCTACTTTGCTGTGACTAATTGTTAGGCAGGCAACAGAGTTATTCAAGACTAATATTACTGTTTTTGAACTGAGATTACTATTTTGAGAAAGCCTAACTATCTCTGTGGAACAATGTTTCTGATCAAAATGTTACCTCAAGAGCCCCAGAAAGTAAATAACTTTATTTGAGAAGAAAAAGATCCATTAACATTTTTGTCACATATGTCTGGTTAAATGATTTCTTCTGGGTGATAAAACAAGAAAATCATCACCATATGCTGCTTAATAAAACTTGTTCTAGTTTGAGAGTTAATACCACAGCTGATAGATTTTTGCATCTGTTTAAGTAATCTTTTACTACAGTCACCAAATTTAGTGACTTAAAATAGCAATTCATTGATATCGCAGACGGTTCTGTAGGTTGACTGGGCTCTGCTGAGCTTGGAATACTTGCTTGGAGCCTCTCATGTGGTTGCAGTCGGATGGTGGCTGAGCTAGAGTAATCTGAAGCCTTGAGTGGTTTGGACATCTAAGATGGCTTCTTGACTCACATATTTGGCTCCTGGGCTAGTATGGCTGGAAGAGCTAGAAGGTGGTCTCTCTCTCTTTCTATTAACACATGACCTCTTCACATGGCTAGCTTGGGATTCCTCATAGTAATACAATCTCAGAGTAGTTAGAATTTTTACATGGTGGCTGTTTCTCCTAGAGTAAAGTTTCAAGGGAGTCTTGCAGAAGCTGCAAGGCTTTTGGTAACCCAGCTTTGGAAGCATCACTGAATGAAACTGAATTTGTTTCATTCAGTTAGTAGAAAGCTAGTCATACACAGGTGCCAACCTATGTAACTCCCGACAGCAAAAGCAGGAACAATTTGAGCAATAAAATAAATACATAATATTGGACTATCAACCAAAGTACAATATAAGATAGGGATCCATTGGGTCCATACTGATATAAATGAATGATTAAAAAAATAAATAAATAAGTAAATGTGGGAGAAAAGACATCTCCCTTGAAGTGGCACTCCAAATAATTTATGTATGTAGATATTCCACCCTCAAAAAGGGGAAGCATGAATCCCCGCTCCTTGTGTGGGCTGCTCCTATTGACTTCCTTCCAAACAGCACAGAATAGAACAGGGGAAAGAAAGAGTATCTCAGCCTTATGATCAAGGTCAGTATCAACAGTGATAAATCATGTTGACAATATGTATCCTTGATATGTTGTGATAAAAATGACACTTTACTCCTGTAATCTTCCTTCCAAAAACCTATAACCCCAGTCTAATTATGAGAAAAACATCAGACAAGTTCCAATAGAAGGACATCCTACAAAATACTTGATCTGTATCCCTCAAAACTGTTAAGGTCATCAAAAACAAATTCTGAAAAACTGTCACAACCAAGAGGAAACAAAGGAGACAATGACAAGAAAATGTAATGTGGTATATTGGATGCAGTCCTGGAACAGAAAATGACATTAGGCAGAAGCTAAGGAAATCTGAATAAATTAATATGGACTTTAGTTAATAATACTGTATTAATAAGTTTTCATTAATTGTAACAAATATACCATGAAAATATAAGATGTTAATAATAGGAGAAATTCGGTGAGGGGCAATGTGAGAAATGTGTGTACTATGACCTTATTTTTTCTATAGATCTAAAACTTTTCTTAAAAATAAGGGTCTATTAAAAAAAAAAAATCTAGTCAAAGGGCCCAGATTTGAAGGGAGGGGACTACAAAAGGTGTGAAAAACAGGAGGTGTGGTTCATTGGAGGACCATCTGCAATAGCATTCATTTCACTGATTTTCTTCTGAGGACCGACCTCTCTGCCCCTATTCCCAGTTCATATGGCTGAAGCCTCACCCTTTGGTCCTAGAGGTAGAGCCACGACTCTGGCCTAAGGCAATCAGTGAGTTTCCCTGTCCTCACCAAAATCTCCTTACTTGTAACCAAAAGTAAGGGAATTGCATCTCCTTTGCCACAGGATAGTTTCAGTGGGCAGTGACTTAAGCCAGGGCAGTCAGAGTAATACTAGGACTGTTAGAAAAGTCGCTCTGGCTTTTAACTTGAATATATGTGAGGTGGGAGAGCTGCTGCCTCTTATCTTGCCATCAGAAAGGGAGTACTTGGAGGTGACAGGAACCACCAACTAGAGTCTGAGAAAGAAGCCAACAGAATGGGGGTAGCTGATAGGGATAGAATGAAAAGATGGAAAAAATGAGCTGTGGGACATTTTGGAGCCCAGAATCCATCCCTACTTAGAGGAGTTCTGCCTCTGGAGATTTCCCAGTCACATAAGTCAATAGTCTCTTTTTAAGTCAATAGTCTCTTTTTGGCTTAGGTCAGTTTGATTTGGGACTTTTTTGGTCCATTACAAGAGAAAAAGTTCCTAGGTGATATAATGAAACAATAATTGTCCTCCAGTTTATTTCTATGTTAAATATGATCAGAATATTATTTGAGTCCTACTTTTCCTTGAGGCTGCTCTGTTTATTCTCAAATAATTCATTATTTATCTAAAGATAAATTTGGCAAAGAGTAAATTGGTAAATATGTTTAAAACATTCAGAACGATTGCATAGCACACAGGAAGTGCCCAATAAATGTTAGATATTATAATTATTGCTTTAGCTTACTTTAAACGGCTAAAACTTTATTACGGCATCTCTCATCTGGTGTTAAATATGCATGTAGTTATCACAGTAAAAAATTAGATGAATCGTATAGCAAAGTGGCTAAAAGCATGTGTTTTATAAATTCATGGGGCTGGGTTCAAATTCCAGCCCTGCTCCTTACTTATGGGAGCTCCTTACTTACTTATGTTCAAAGTCAACTATGTTCTAAAATTATAAATGAAAAAGTTGCACATGCTGAACAGTAAGTTGAAAGAGATACTGTTTGCTAGGTGATCAGTGTCATAAAATTAAACTCATGGTGAATAAAGGGCATCAAACTGAAATTATATAAAACAAAGTAAAGGGGCTGAGATATGGTGTTATATGAATCTACTTTAAATACAAAATAACTTTTAAAGAACAAGCCAATGCTAATATTTTAATTGTTGTAATGGGACCATTTGGGTTGCAAGTAAGAAAATCCAATTAAAATAATTTTCTCATCTAGCAAGTCTGGAAGTAGCCTGGCTCCTGGCTTAGTGCTGTAATGATTGACTCAGTTTTTTTTCATCTTTCATCCAGCTCCCTCCCTGGTCACAAGATGGCTGCAGCAGTTCCAGCTATCACAATCTCACACCAATGTCCAGGTAAGAAAAGAGAACATCTTCCTTGTGTTTCTGTAGAAAAACTAAGTAAGAAACCTTTGCAGAAGAAGCCTGTTTCCCACTGTTCCATCCTGCACAGACTTCTCTTCAAGTCTCATTGGCCAGAAGAGGGTCACAAGGGAAATAAAAGTACCGGATTTGTTTGGATGACCTAAGAGTCACCTCTGAGGGCTGGGGCTGGAGCACTTGTCTATGTAAATGAGCACAGTTAGTTGTCAGGATGGAAGAAGAGGGGAATGGTTGCTGGGCAGGCAGACAAAAGCCTGCTACACTGACAAGCACCATTCCAAATAATCAGAAAAAGAATTCAATTGATGGAAGCATAATACTAAATATTATGCAGTAGTTAGAGGGAATAAGTGTACAGCAACATATATAGACCATAAAAGCTTAGTATTCAGTGAAAAAAGTGGGAAAGAGAATAAAATCTATTGTATAATATTTATGTTGCTTAAAAATACATGAACACTGGAACTTTGACCTCGTGCTATAAGGAGTGTAAGCTGGTAAAACCATTTGGGAAAACTTTTGGGCAGGATCTACTAGAGCTAAACAAAAGCATGCCTTATTTCCCAGTAAACTCATCTTCTAGGTATATACACATGAATGCCTATGTGCGCCAGACATGTCTGAGAATATTCGTAGCAACACCATTCATAACAGTCCAAAACTGGAAACCAGCCACCCAAGTGTCCATCAACTAGAGAATGGGTAAATAAATGATAGTATAGTTCCACATTAGAAGACTGTAATGGAATCCAGTGTTCACTGGAATACTATACAGTCATGAGAATGAATAAATGACTGCTCCATGCTACAACTAATGAAAGAAGTCTGTTACAATAGAGTACTAACTATATGATTCTATTTATATAAATTTAAAAAATGGGCAAAATTAATCTATAATGATAGGAGTCAAGATAGTAGTTTCCTTTTGGGAGAGGTTAGAGTTATTAGGCTGGGCTTCTGGTGAGCTGGTAATGTTTTATTTCTTAACAGGTGTGGTAGTTTCATGGGTTTATTTGTGAAAATTCACTGAGCTGTATATGTACCATGTTCATTTCTCTATATGCATGTTATACCTAAAATTTTTTCTTTAAAAAACTATGCACATGCAAAATAGCATTTATTTAATGAGTAAATGGGAATACAAAGAAAACTGAGTCCCTGCCTTCATGGAGCTTAATTCTAATAATAAAAATAAATGTAAAATAGTAATAGCAGGTAATACTTAAATAGTGTAGATTGTGTCGCAGATCAAATTGTAACCATATGAAGTAAATACTATCAGCATCCGCATTTTAGAGCAGAGGAAATTAAGGCATAGGACTGCCTGCTGTGCACTCTACCACATAATAAGTGGTAGAGTGAGAATGCAAGCCTAGTAACTCTATCTCTAGGGTCTGCCTTTTAACCAGGATGCCCTATTGCCTCTCATGCTACTGAAGGAGAAAGACAAAAAGCAAAGATAGGTACAAAAAGTATCTCAGGTGGCAATAACTACAACTGAGTAAAACCAAGGTACAGAGGCAGAAAGTGATAAGGGGGATTACTCTTTAAAATAGGACGATTAGGGAAAGTTCTCTCCCTCCGCCTTTTTAAAAACAAAGCGACATTTGGACAAACACATGAAGGAAGTGAGTGAGCCATGTGGACTGATCAATAAGTGTGTCAGGCAGAAGAAACAGCAAGGACAAAGGCCCTGAGGTGTGCATGTTAAGTTCAAGAAATAGCTAGGAGGCCAGAGTGGCTAAAGTAGAATGAGATGTGGGAGAATGGGAGGAGACAAAAGTCAGAGTTAGTGGGCACCAGATCATGGATAGCCTTGTAGGCCTGTGTTTGTACTTTATAAAGATACGTATATATATCCAATGACTTAGATAGTAAACATATTAGAGTGAGTGCTTCCCATAGGGAGAGGAATGGTTGAGGGAATCATGACTAAAAGAATTAAATACAAGGGAGGGACATAGCACCAACCTATTAGGCCAGAGTGTCATGAGTATTATTAACTCAGTTCTACACCTGAGTTGTGGGGCAGAGGTGGGAACAGCTCTGGTGTAGCCTTTAACCAGAGAGGACTCTATACTCCATCTCCACATCACTATAAATTATCCAAAAATTAAAATGATTGCATCAAATCTCCATTTCAGAGAAGAAAGATATGCCCTAAGAATGTTAGGACTTCTCTGTTTCTGATGATTCGTTCCCATGCAAGTGGCAGGATTTGTAATGGATGGCACTGCCTTTGGCCTGCCGTGTGGCAAAAGACCTCTTTTCGTTTTGGCAAAGCATCTTACCAAAAGATTAATAAGACATAGTTCCTATAAAAACATATTAGCATCAGTCTTTTAAAAACTGTATGATTTAATGGTTTAATTTTTTGCTAGAAATGTCAGGACTATGACAAACTACATGAATTGATGCTTAAAACATTGTGATTTCTTTAAAAACAAACATCCTGCATGCACATCAGTAAACCCCAAGAAGCATCGAGCCTCCTTATTTGTATTTAAACCTAAATAGGTTTCTTTTGTCCAGAAAAAATTTTATACTTCATTGGTAATAGGAAAGATCTTGCTTTAGGTTAGAGAGATTTTTATTTTGTTCAGGCTAATTATTGCAAATTTTGCCTCCTTCTTTATTTTTGGGATCTCAAAACCCAGAAAAGTATCTTTTAAAAAAGGACAATTGTCCTGTAACTATTCAAGTGAAATAATATTTAAAAGCATTGTGTCCTGGGAGTTCAGAAGTTGTACTTTTGACTTCATTAAGGACTTTCAAGGAAAAGAGAGTAGAAAGAGAACCATTTTCTGTGATTTGACTCGCAAATGAGCTTCTAGGTTCCAGATCTATATTAAAATGCAATTGTAAAAGGGGTGGGCACTCTGCACATTAATTTATAATGTGTCTATTAATCAGTTCACTATTTATTGAATGTCTCCTGAATGTCAAACACTGTGCTAAGTACCTGGGATATATTGATGAGGGAAAACAGACACAGTCCTGCCTTCATAGTGCTACAGGCTAGCAGGGCAGTGGACATCAGTAAAGTCATTACACAAGCACATATAAAACTGCAAGTGTGATGAGCACTGTGGAGAAGAGGCTCATGATGCAATGAAAGCCTGTATGGAGGACTTTGGACTAGACAGGTTGGTTAGGGAAGGCTGCTCTGGAGATATGATGGTTACATTCTGATATGAAGGAAGAAGGTAGGAATTAACTTGGAGAAGGAGGAAAGACAGAGAGTGAAAAACAGAGGGAAAAGCCAAGTGATTAGAGGGAACACAGATCTGAAAGAAAGTCAGTTCTGGAATTCTCAATTAGAGAAAGGAAGAATATAGATGAAGGTTATATTCATTTATTCATTTAATTAAAACGTATTGAATGCCTACTGTATGCCAAATCTTGTTCTAGAGGCTGGAAATATTAAACAGCATTGGCTTTGTTGTATAAGTAAAGACATTAAAAAGTTTAATCATGCAGGGATTAAAGGGTGGGGTGGTGATATGATCATATTTTTGCTTTGCAAAATTAACTCCAAAATGGAGAATGGATGAGAAGAGGCCAGAGTGTATTTTGTGGACCAGCTAAGAAGCTAACCAGGTGCTCCGGCTGAGACACAAGGGTAGCTTGCATGAGGAAAGTGATGCTGGAGGTAACCAGCATCACCGGGTGTGGACAGTTTCGAAAGATGGTTTAGGAAGCAAAATAGGACATTGTGATAGGTTGAGGGGGCAAGGAGAGAAATGTCAAGGATGTGTCTGAGGGTTCTAGCTTATATAGCTAGATGGGTTGCATAAAATAATGGCAATAATAATTAACATTACTAACCGCTTTGACCTGAGTTTTGGGGTGGTAAGGGGCTATGAGTGGAAATTACTGAAGTGTAGTCTTTAGTCAAAGTAGAGTCCTTCCTCCAACTCACCATAAGTGACCAACAATGATTGCCTCAAATCTCCACTTTTTTTTGGGGGGGACAGAGTAAACATGTCCTAAGTATGTTAGAATTTCACTGGTTTTGATGATCCATGTGAACAGCAGAGTCTTTTATAAGCTGCACTGCTTTGTCCACGCAGTGATGCCAAGAGTCCTTTTCTCTTTAGACACAGCATCTTCTGAAAAGAACAGTAAGACATAGTTCCCAAAAAGCAAAGTAAGTATCCAATGGAGGGGGTATAGCAAGGAGTGGAGAAGAACGCACCCCAGATGCTCAGCTGGGAGCCACGTCAGATCAAAGCCCAGAGCATGGAGATGCAGTCTGTGAGGCTGGAGCATAGGGTGGGACGTGTGGCCTGGCGGGAGATGAGGCAGAGGTGCAGGCCGAGGTTGCATGCCAGAGGACCCTCTGCACTTTGCTGAGGTTTAACTTTACCCGAAGGGCAGTGGGGAGACGTTGAAAAGGTTAGGAAAATGTCAGGAATAAGATTAGATTTGCATTTTAGAAAGATGACTTTATAATAATTTAAGCTATCCTTATTTTATGAACTTTTTCTGAATGTGTATTATTTTCACAATAAAAATGATTTTTAAAAAAGGAAAGCCTATTTTGTCTGATAGATTGGGTTAGACTCGGCATGTGAGACAAAATATAGGGAAACCAGTTAGAAAGCTATTGCAACAGGAGGTTGCTAAAATGGAGGAGAGGATGCGAACTTTGCAGCCAGGAAGACTTAAATTTGGATAGACCCTGGCTGTACCACTTCTTGACTGAGTGAACTTGGGCATCTGGTTTTCTTTTCTGGATGTCAGTTTTTTTCATCTGTAAAAATATGGGTAACAGTACCTCCGTACCTATTTTCTGTTGTGAGGATTATGTATGAGAAGTTCTCAGCATACAGTACTCTCAGTAAACGTAGTTCTTATTAATGTTAATGATGAAAAGAGTCTGAATTAAGGCAGAAACAATGGGAATGAAGAAGGGGAGAGTAGATGGTAATGATGTTAAGGAGGTTGATTATATAAGCTTCAGGGACTGACTGAATGAACGTGGAGGAGCTGCCATCAGACTTCTCAGGGATCCCACTTGGGTGGAATTAGGCAGATGGTGCTCGCATTCACTTAGAAAGAGAAATCAGGAGGGTTGGGTTGTTGGTTTGGGGGGTGGGTAGGTTGGGAATGAGGGGGATTATGTCAGTGTGAGACTTGTTACACTTGAGATGCCCCGAGGACAGCTGGCTGTATGGGTCTATAGCTCTGTGAGGAGTGGCGGCTTCAGAATGGATATTAGGGAGGTAGAACTTTCTAATGAACATATGCTCAGAGTAATGAGTAGAAGGCCAACGTTAGGGCCATAGGGAACATGAGCATTTTAAGAGGACGGCAACAGAACAGGAGGCAAGAAAAGGGGAATGAGAAAAGGAAACAATAGTCATATATGTTAAGAGGAGAAGCAAGAATTATAAGCCAAGAGATAAGAAAATTTCAGGAGGAAGGGAGTGGTTAATACCGTCAACTGCCACAAAGAGGTCAGCTAAGGTTTTCATGGAAAGAAAAAAAGCATTTGATTTAGCACCTGGGAGTGAGTGAGTGTGTGTGTGTGTGTGTGTGTGTGTGTGAGTGTGTGTGTGTGTGTGGGGGGGGGTGGTGTTACAGTCTTGCCAGAGCCCCTTGAGTGGAGCGGTAGGGTTGGAATCCAGATTGCAGTCTGTGCAAGAGTGGACAGGAGGTATGAAGTGGACCTGGGCTGGAATTGTCCTCTGTTCTTTTTGCTAGGGGAAAGGGAAAAATAGGGATGGTGGAGTTTTGTTTGTTGGTTTTAAGAATGAACTCTTGGGTGTGTGGGGAAGTAGCGAACCTAGAGAGAGAAAGAATAAGGGTGATTCTGCACTATGTGGGAGGGGTAGAATTTGCCAGCACAGGTGAAGGAATTAGCCAGAAACCAGGAAAGGGAGGTCACTTCCTTTGGAATGAGAGGAAAGCTGGCACAGATGGATACGGATAAAAATAGGTAAAAGCGTGGGCTGGAGAGGTGTGAGATGTTGAGGAAGTTCACACTGATGATCTCAGTAGTCTTTGGGAAGAGAGTGGCGCTGGCCACAGGGCAAAAAGGTTAGGAAGGCTTGGTTTTACTTAGCTGTTTGGGGGGCCAGGAACAGTTAGTTGCTCACAAATGGGCTCCAGAAGGGACTGTTGAGTAGCATTCCAGTTCCTGCTGGGGTTGAAGGTAGCTTGCAGGCTGGATGTCCTCCACCAGTGTTCCCCGTTGCAGCCACGCAGGACTGAGGAAGGGGCTATCAGAAGTGACAGGGCTGAGGGGCTATGGAAGGGCAGGGCTGAGTGTGTGCAGGAGCTGACGGGGAGGCAAGGTGGACGGTTGTTCCTTGATCCAGAGAATGTAGGCCATGGTAGAGAGCAGGACTGGTGAGTGTGTGTTTAGGAATTTGAGGCCATGGTTTTAGCAAAACACATACCCTAACACTTAACCCCTGTAATCTGAACAGAGAGGTGCAGGGTGAGGCCTGTGGTTATCTACATGGCTATTTTTAGTTTGATGGTCCCTAGTTGGTGGTCCCTCTTGTTTTCACTTTCCTGGGTGGAGGCAGCAACTTGAAAAAAACCTAATTAGGGACTTCCCTGGTGGTCCAGTGGTTGGGACTCTGTGCTTGCACTGCAGGGGACGTGGGTTCAGTCCCTGGTTGGGGAACTAGGATCCCGCATGCTGCGTGGCATGGCCAAAAAATAAAAAATTAAATAAAAACCTAATTAAAAAGAAATGATTTCTGTAATTTGAGGTCTTTGGACAATGGGAACACCAAAAAAGATCGTAAAATACTGATGAGACCAAAGCAGTATTTATACAGGCATTACAAACAACTTGGGCACTATTCTAAATTAAGTTAAAAAAAAAATATAGACAAGACAATGCATAGGTTATTCTTTCTTCTTTTCCTAAATTGCTTTAAATCTTGTATGTCATATCTTAGTGAGAGGAAATAAAATGGGGTATATGTAGCTACTGTTACTAGATTTTTTATTCAGGCTAGTGTTTGTGTGTGTGTGTGCGTGCGTGTATTTACCAGTCAAGGAGCCCCTCTGTGCATTTTTTGGCATTTGATGTCAAGTATTAGTGCTAAACAAGAATATCTGTTGGCGTTAATAACAGTAGCTAAAATTCTCTTTGCAGTTGACTGCAAAGATGGGAATAAAGTATTGAAATCAAACTGTTTAGGAATTTGTCTTTCAAATTAAAATATCTTTAAAATTCTGGCAGGTGGGCAAAGTAAGCAGCCAGCCTGGGGTTGGAGGTAACAGAATAGTTCTGGAAGGGACCAGTTATACCAATAAATGTTTGCTGCCAAGTGCTGCCTTTTAAAAGGAGTGTTGCCCCTTTTATGGGTTCCCTCTCTTGAACCAGTCTGGTTGGGGGAGGGAGTGGGGAGAAAAATTAAACCTGTTAGGGGAGCCCATCAGTGATTCTTATAGGCGATAGGGTTAGTGTGATGGCAACCAGGTTTCCTGCCAGAAGTCGACCTGGTGCTATAAAAATGTCAGGAAGAGTGTGCACAAAATGGAAACACAAAAATGCCAACTATAGGAGAATAGATAAATATATTGTAGTTAATTCTCACAATGTAATATTTACTTGCAATGAATGAAAGTACAAATATCCATGACACTTGGATGAATCTGTCACAAAATGTTAGTGAAAAAAGAAAATCCCAGGAAACTATATATAGTACAATACCATTTTTGTAACATTGAAAAACAAGCTAAGGAATAATAAACACAAGGTTCAGGATAGTGGTTGGTTACCCCTGAAGCGGTGAGGGTGGAGGGCACACAGAGGACGTCATGGGGAGAGCATATAAATAGATATTAGTTATTGTTAATATCATTGTTTAGGTTCAATGGGGTATTCATGAGTGTTTATATATCATTTAAAATAAAGTAAATAAAATGAGCCATGAATCGATTGATTGAGATAGTGCATCAGAAACCAAAGAAATGTGTATTTCTAGCAGCATGACATTGTGGGCAGCAAATATTAGCATAACATGGGCCCTGTTGACAAGCCCGGCCCTTCTCACTTGGTGAACAAGGCTGAAGAACCTCTTCCCACAGGGCTTTACCTTCTAGTACAAAGATGGACTACAAAGAAAGAATTTGACAAAGTCATAAATTCCGTGAAAGAAAAACAAAACCAAAAACATAATAATATCTCTTTGTGTAGTCATGTGCAGGTATGTCTCTAGGATAGATGTCCAGAAACAGATTAGTTAGATGGAAGGTATGTACATTTAAATTTTTGATAGATACTGTCAAATTGCTCTCCAAAAAAAGTTTGTACTAATTTACATTTCCACAACCTTCTTTTTCCACATTCTTGCCAACACTGGTGATTATCAAATCTTTTGGCTTAGCTAACTGGCAAAATATGACATCCCATTTTTGCTTCAACCAACCAATTTTTAGATGAGCTTTTGGCATGAGGTTCATTAGTGAATTGAAGACTCTGCATATTTCTTTTCCATTATTGGCCAAAGAATGGCTGTAGTTGTATTTGCCTAAAAGTTCTTTGGGAGGGGCTTCCCTGGTGGCACAGTGGTTAAGAATCTGCCTGCCAACACAGGAGACATGGGTTCGAGCCCTGGTCTGGGAGGATCCCCCATGCCGCAGAGCAAATAAGCCCATGCGCCACAACTACCGAGCCTGCGCTCTAGAGCCCGTGAGCCACAACTACTGAGCCTGTGTGCCACAACTACTGAAGCCCGCTTACCTGGAGCCCATGCTCAGCAACAAGAGAAGCCCGTGCACCACAACGAAGAGTAGCCCCCACTCAGCACAACTAGGGAAAGCCTGCGTGCAGCAACAAAGACTCAACGTAACCAAAAATAAAAAGAAATACATTTAAAAAAAGAAAAATTCTTTGGGAACAGTTGTGCCCTGTGTTTAGATCTATTAGTTTATAATCCATTTGGTCAGAAGTAGTGTTTACCTAAAACCCTTGGAGGGATGGAAGGGGAGGGAAGGGAGATTTATTCAGTGCTTTTATGTAGCAAGTAGTGGGCTAGGTGCTTTCACGTGTTCTCTCATTTAGTTTCTTCTTCGTGGCAGGCCCTTTGAGGAAGTTTGGAGACTCATAGAATTGAAGACTTGCCTTAGGCATGGAGTTAGGCAGTGATTCAGCCAGCTCTCACTTTGTTTAACATAATCCCCCCACCACCCCGCTTAAGCCTAACAGAAGATAGCACCATTTGAAGGATTTAGTCTTTTAATGGTTCTATTCCAGTTGTTTCCAACCTTGGCTGTACATTGAAATCTCCTGGGGAACCTGAAAAAAATACTCATACCTATGTCCTACTCCCAAATATTCTGATGTAATTCATCTGAGGTGTTTTAAAAAAAAACTCCCAGTGGATTCTACTGTTCAGCTAAGGTTGAGAACCACTGGTCTAATTCAGCTCCAGACTTCTTTTTAGACTTGTGATCTAATTGATCTCCAGATTTCTTTTTAGACTTGTATTCAGTACCTGTAATGCAATTTTGTGACGCTCTTTTGCCACCTTATCTCCTAAAAGTTTTTCAACTTATTATTTTTGGTTTATTTTGAGACTTTTGGAAAAAATCCATAATAGGCTTTGGAATAATTGCAGATATCCTGGTGTGCGATGGGTAGAAAACTGCATTACTAAATTGAGGTCAGGAATTGCTGAGCTAATTATTTCTCAGGTCTTTATTTTGCAGTTTTTAAAATCAGTAAACCAACTGCAACATGACATAAGCAGTCTTCGTCTTGAAGAAGAGTATCAGCAGAATATTAGTATCACTTACGACTTTTCACAAATACATTTTCATCTGTTATTGAAGATGAAATAGTACAGAACAGGGAGCTCAAAAAAGGAAATATGTCAGCTGCAATAAATGAAATCTTATTCAAATGTTATTCAGTTTTCCTGGGAATGTTTACCCACTGCCCTATAAAAGTAAAATACCTACTGATTGTCTATCACATATATGATGAGCTTAGTCAGTAAAATCATTTCCCCCATCTGTGATATCAAGATGCCTTCCCCCCTGCAGTACAGCTTTACAAAAACTAGACACAATTATTTTGGCAGCTCAGATGGGGATCATCATGCCTCTTATCTATTCAGTTGTTATGGTTTATTTTTTTATTTTATTTTATTATTATTATTTTTTTTTTGCGGTACGCGGGCCTCTCACTGTTGTGGCCTCTCCCGCTGCGGAGCACAGGCTCCGGAAGTGCAGGCTCAGTGGCCATGGCTCACGGGCCTAGTCGCTCCGCGGCATGTGGGATCTGCCCGGACCGGGGCACAAACCTGTGTCCTCTGCATCGGCAGGCGGACTCCCAACCACTGTGCCACCAGGGAAGCCCTGTGGTTTATTTTTAATGTACATTGATCTTTCATATTGCATTTCTTGGTGGTGTGGGCAACAGTTATAGGAGACCTGTGTGGTGATTTTTAGCACAGACCTTGTTTTTTCCTTTCCAAAGCACTTATTATTGTTGTTGCTATTAATATTTTAACTTGTAGGTTTTTTCAAACCAGTTTAATGTAACTTCTGAATATGGAATCCTATTCGATTTCTGTGTGTCCTGTGAATATTTTGCTTCTCCTTCCAGTCTTCTTTTCTATAAGTCTCATTCATCATGGTCTCACTCATCCTGATATCAGCTTTGCAAAGGCCACACACCAGGAAAGGGATCCAGCATGATAGTATAGGAAAAGCCAGACTTGGTGGACTTTACTTGTAGTGCAACATCAATGCTTTCTTATAGAATTTTGAGTTATTCTATGTCACAATTTCCTAAATCTATAAAATGGAGATAACAGTTCCCGAGGACTAAACAACAGACTGTATGTGAATGCACTTTGAAGTGTATAAAGTGTGGTATATTCAGTACTATTTATTTTTAACTAGTCCATTTTCCATCTAATATCTGCAAAGTTGGTAAAATAAACCAAAAACCATCTTGAAGCTGCTCTCTGGTGTGTGATGAGTGTGTGAGATCGGAATTTAAAGACCTCCTGTGAATCAGGGCAAATCATTTCATCTCAGCTTTGGTTTCTATCTTTAAGATGAGAATAATAGATAGATGCCAACTCAGATGGTGGATGGATTAAATACTGTCAACAATATGAAAGTACTTTGTAAAGGGCAAAGCACCTCACAAACATTAGCTAATTCCTCATTTAAACTTGGGTGCATGACCCATCCTTCAAGTCACGCATCTTTTTCCTCAGCTCCGAGGCCCAGAAACTCAGTGCTACCTCCAGAATTCCCACACCCTCTCCCACTTTGCTGCTCCTTCACTAGGTCCTCCCATCTGGACACCTCCACCTTCTGACCTTCTTTCACCTTCTTTACTCCCACCCCTCTCCCAGATTATACTGACATTTTCTTTCCCTGGGTTTTATTTTCTTCATTATGAAATTACACTTCTATTAATATAGATTAAGATTACACTTACTTTTAATGCTGCTTGTGACTAGCATTTAAGATGACTAATCTGTTGATTATCCGAAAATAAATGTTACTAAGTTGTGTTGTTCTTTCAGAGAGTATAGTGTATTTTAGCAGTGACCAGAGTACCAGAACCCACGGTAATAGCAAATATAAATATTTCAGATCTGTGTTAGGTTTGAGGTACATGTTTAAGGAGGGATGTGCCTTTTGTTACCATCCAAGGTATGCCTTCTAGTCAGCTCCTCACTCTGCTATCTAGAATGCTGCTCCTAGATGGAAAGAAAATAAAATACATTTTTTACCTTTTTCGGCAGTGCCGCATGGCTTGTGGGATCTTAGTTCCCCAACCAGAGATCGAACCCAGGCCCTAGGCAGTGAAAGTGTGGAGTCCTAACCACTGGACCACCAGGGAATTCCCTTTTTTGGATTCAGATGAAAAGTTATTTAATAATACCTTGATTATATTTTAAATAATTTTAATAATGTCATATAATATATATTTTAATTCTTTTGTTGAACTTTGATTCAAATATAAGATGATAAGCTTTTAAAATATTATACAAATCTCCTGAAACACATGTGTAACATAACATACCTGTTCCTTAAAAAAATCCCAGTCAGTTCTGTTCCTATCTTAATAGTATTCTACAATGTTTTCTACCAAAAAAAAAAAAGAAAAGTTTCCCAATGTCCTCTCTTTTTATTAAAAAAAGCATCATTTTTAGGTGGATATTCTTTTTCACACAGAGTCCCTAAAGTCAGCTGACTTCCCCTAGTCATGTATACCTAATGTAGAGCAGTTGATTTTTGAAACTTTTCTGTGAACTCACAGGAAAAAATAAAAATGAGTGAAAAGCCAAACCAAACAAACATCTCTGATTATTCTAGAGATTTTTCTTCCTGGGAGTTCTTTATCTTTTGCACTTTTGCGGGTGTTTTACTAAGTCATAGATTTTAACAACAAACAGATCTTCTAGGACTACTTTGTGTAGCCAGAAAAAAAGAAGTTGCTTCTGGATAACTAATAACTTTTAAGTCATTCGTAATAAAAACAATACTCCTTCCCTTGGGCTATGAGACTTCTTGGGCTGAAAGAGATTGAGGCATTACTTAGCGCCAACTCCTGTATTTATTCCCAAATGGGGAACTGGGCCCCAAGGAGGTGACAATTTACTTGAGTTCACACAATGACTAGTTTTATTGGGGAGTTCTTAAGAAAGAGTATGGATAGGCATATCTAGATAAGAGATAAAAAAACATCTGAGTTATATTGGTTTGTTAGTGAGCTGTTAGCCATTTCATCTTTCAGATGTTATTTATCCGTGATTCTGTTCCCTTGGCAAAGGGAATAATAGAAGCAGGATTCCTGCCCTCTTGCTGAGCTTGGAAGAGTTGTGTGTGTGTGTGTGTGTGTGTGTGTGTGTGTGTGTGTGTGTGTAAGGAGGAGTAAAGGAAAATTAGCCTCTTTTTTTTTGAAATTTACTTCTTCTCTGGCCTGGTATGGTCATAGTTCTTAACCCCTGACCTTAGAAAAATAAGATTTTAAAGTGTATGTTTTGGTGTGGGGTAGGGGGGCTCCCAGCATCCCTGAGGGGAGCCTTGACTTGGATACTTTCAGGGCAGGGCCAATCACTGCTGGCTCTGGTGTTGAACGGTTCTAATTGCTTGAAAATTTTTCATTATATTGAGTTGAAATCTGTTCCCTGTAATTTATACCCACAAATCCTAGTCCTTCTTTCTGGAAAAACCCAGACCCAATATATTCAATCGACTGCCTTCCTCCTCATGGAGGCCTCTTCTTTCTGGAATAACCACTCCCATACCCTTCAGCTTTTCTCCATAGGGCATTATTTTCAGACCTCTGATTGCTATTCTTAGGACTCAGTCTGGTTTTGAACTGTGTCTTTTAAAATGTGAGGTTGAGAACTGAGTATCTCTCCAGATGTGGTTGTCCATTATGGAACATACAGCAGAACCATAACATCTGCTAGCAACTACATTTCTATTAATAGAGACTAAATACATTTGCTTTCTTGGTAGTTGCCCTTATACTCTTGACACATATTAAGCTTGGGAGCAACTAACTCCCCTGCATATTTTCTGTGTGAAATGTTATCCTATCAGGTCTCCTCTCGTCTATGTTTGTGCAATTAAATATTTTAATCTGACATTTATCTATGTTAGATGTTATATTATGGTTTCATTGTGTCAAGAGCATCTAAATTCTTGACCTTGTCCTTGATTTATTATAAATCATTTGTGTACTTTCCTTGTAGTAAAAGAATAGTCTTAAGCATTTTGAAGGATGGGGAGCATTACTTTTCTTAAAAATATCTAGCAAAAAATGCATTGTTACTTGACCTTATCCTAGGTCTCATTAAAAAAATAAAGGTGTGTATGTGTATTGTAGGGTTTATACTACATAGTGGATGCTGTGGTGTACTACCTAGATCTCCCCTTCAGAACCAAGTCACTAATTCCCCTAGTAACTGGGGAAGTTGGAAGCTGAGGGCCCTGAGCTAAATCCCTCTCTGGGAATTGCCCTCAGGCCAAGGTTTATCTCATGCAAATCGTACCACCTTCCCAGAGGCAGCCTACATACAATGACTGGTCAGGCAGGGGACTAAAGCTCAGTCTCTTTGCTTTGAGGAAGGGCCATCCCAGCTCCAGAGATTCACAGTGTGACAGCTGAATCCTTTGTTGCGACTGCACTGAAGTTCAACTCTTCTCTCTGTCCACAGCTACGCCCCCAAAGGCGTGGATCCAAGGATCTTCCTCAATGAACTTTCTGCACTCAAATTTCCTTCAGAATCTGTTTCCCAGGGAAACAGACCTAAGAGATTTGGTAACAGAAGTGCTCTGAGGAAGCTGCTGTAAAGTGGGATTTTGGACCTTGGTTAGTGCAGATGGCTGGCAATGGTGTGTAGAAAGAGAAGTAGCCTGAAGTAAGAATATTTATAAACTCATAGACTGTGGAAAATGGTTTATCTGGTTAGCTAGGGGACTGGAAGGAGAAAGATTAGAAGATAGGGGATGAGGAGGTCTGGAGAGGAGCATATAGATGGACACATGGGAGTGGGCATAGTGTGAAGATATTTATATCACATGTTAATCTCCACCAGAGAGCATCCATAGTGGAAGGGCAACTAAACAACCAAGTAGACCAAATTGTTACCAGCCTGGGTCCTTGGACTCTTTAATCAACAGAAATTGCTAAGAGGCCAGATGAGAAATTCAGGCAAGGCTTTATTGGGACTCATGCTCTAGCATGAGGGAGTGAGAACAAGAAACAGGTTCCGTTGCTTGCACCTCCTTGGTGGCGCTGTGTGCAGGGATCATGCGCAGAACCCTGCTCTTGCTCTTGGCACCTCAGAAGTGGCAGTTGGGTTTTGGCCTTTTCTTACCTTATTGCTCATAATTTGCCCCAACTGCACATGCATGCAGTTATTTTTAGTCTCTTATAGTTTCTTTGTATTCTGTTGCTCAAGGAGACGTTTGTCCAGGTGCAAGTGCTCCAGTAAAGGGTCCCAGGTCCCAGGCCTCAGCCAGTCTCAAAATGACTTAGCTGATGTTAGCCAGTCTCTGTCTTTGGTCATCTCAATGCTGACATAACAGGAACATAAGTGGACTAGCCATGATGGCTGTGATGGAGGCTACACATGGGCCCAACAGCATGAGCTCTCCTTTACAACGTTCATTTAGTTACTGCAGCTACTGAATGGCCAAATTTCAGCAATAGATACTGTCTTAGTTCAGGATGTTTTAACAAAGTGCCATGGACTTGGTCACTTATAAACAACAGAAATTTATTTCTCACAGTTCTGGAGGTTGGAGGTCTGAGATCAGGATGTCAGCATAGTCAGGTTCTGGTGAGGGCCCTCTCCCAGGTTGCAGACTGCCAGCTTCTCATTGTATCCTTACATGGTGGGGAGCAGAGAAGGGAAGCAAGTGCTCTTGTGGATCTTATGTGGGCACTAATCCCATTCATGAGGGCTCCACTCTCATGACCTCATCTAATCCTAATTACCTCTCAAAGGTACCTAGTATCATCAAACCTTCTAATATCATCACGTGGGTGGGGGTAGGGTTTCAACATATGAATACTGGGGGGACAAAAGCATTCAATGTATAAGAGACCAATGCTGAGTCCCCTGTATGGCACCATCCCTCAAGAATACCTACCAGTAATTGGTGACAGCTTAATTACATTGAACTCTTTTCACCCTGGAATCAGCATAGGTTCTGGGTGTGGGTTTGCCTCACCTTCCTGCAGGACATCAATGAACACCACTATCCTGGAGCTAGAGAGTGTTTGGTCCACCAGCAGAGGATTTGCATGACACTGTATTAAACCAAGGTACCCTATCTACAGCAAAGGATGTGTGGAAGTGGATACATGATCGTAGGATTCTCTAACCTTATTAAATACCACACCATCAAGAAGCTGCTTGCTTAGTAGAGTGATAGAATGACCTTGTGAAAGCACTATTGAGGTGCCAGCTTAGAGATGATAACCTTTAAAGATGGGGTGTAAGTGCAGTATGTCCCCTCAGTCAACCATCGTTATATAGTTCCATGTGTCTAAGAGGCAGAATACATGGACCCAGGGACCAACAGTTGGAAGTAGGAACAGCCTCATGTACCACCTGTCTCAGTAGCACACTCAGTGGGGAATTTGGGTTTCCTGTCCGCACAACTCTGGGATTTATGGGTTTAGAGGTCCTGTTTCCCAGATGAGGAGCACTTCCATCAAAGAACAGTATTACATCCTGTTAAGCTTTAAGCTATGCTGAAACTCCATCACTTCAGATTCCTCAGGCCAAGAGACCAGCAGTTATGAAAAAGGAGTCGACCTCCTGGCAGGAGTAATTGACCCTGCTGCTACATTAGTAAGGTCTGGAAAAATCTCTTTGGCCCTTAGGTGATCCACTGGGGGATTTTTTAGTACTTGTTGCCCAATTTAAAAGTCAATGGAGGGCTTCCCTGGTGGTGTGGTGGTTGAGAGTCTGCCTGCCGATGCAGGGGATGCGGCTGGGCCCGTGAGCCATGACCACTAAGCCTGTGCGTCCAGAGCCTGTGCTCCGCAACGGGAGAGGCCACAACAGTGAGAGGCCCACGTACTGGAAAAAAAAAAAAATAGTCAATGGAAAAATATATCAGTCATGGCCTGAGAAAGCCATGATGACTAGAAACTCAGTCCCTTCAGGGATGAGGTCTGAGTCACCCCATAAATTAAACAACCTACACCAGAAGAGCTGCTAGTTGAGGGTAAGAAGAATCTAGAATGGGTAATAGAGGAGGGATACAATGACAGCCTCAAGACCAGCTGCAGTGAGTTTGTCCCACTAACCTCTTTCAGCATCCTCAGAAAAAGAGACCAATCAGAATCTTGGAGGATTTTCCCTAGAGCATATCATATGAAGCCAGTGGATACAAGTGGCACAAGTACTGGGCTGTAGTGGATGTGGGGCACTGCTGAGATTCTTCTCTTCAAAACTGAGGCACTCAGTTGCTGGACTGTTGAGGGCTGATAGTTCTCAGCTGAATCCCTGTCTGGACATTACTTTCAGCTGAAGGGAGCCACCTCGATACTACGCCTCTCCCTGGGAAATGGCCTGTGTTGAATGACTCGTCACTGTGGGGTTATAAAACTCAGTCCCTTGACTCAAGTGGTACAACTCAGAAGGACCATCCCAGCTCCAGAGAACCCTGTGGGATTAGCTGAGTCCTTTGTTACAACTGCAATATAGTTCAACTCCTCCCTATGCCCATTCCTATTTCCTTTACTCCTCTGTAATTGTTGATCCTGAGTGCATTTCTTAAGAACTCTCCTGCATAGCAACAGCCATCTCAGAGTCCATTTCCCAGGGAACACAAGTCATACCATGTCTTATTCGGGTAGATCAGCAAAGATCAGAGACTCTATATGAAGTACACACAACTGTACTGCAATATACAATCCTGATGTGTGGTCTTATTTAGTTGGGGGCTGCAGTAGGTACTTTACATGCCTTACTTTATTTACTCCTTTTAGCAACCCTGGGAGGTGGCTACATGTCATTCCCAAGTTACAGATGAGAAACTGAAGCACAGAGAAGTGAGATATGTTGCTAATTTCATACAAGTAGTTAGCACTGAAGTTGGAATTGGAGGTTCATCATTCTGCCTTCTACTATACTATGCTGTTCGAAAGGCTTTTGGAACACAAGATGGTAGGTGTTTGCTGGAGGCTCCCAGTACATCTGAACTGAGTATGTGAGACTGTGTGTAAGGGGCTCCCAAGCAGTACATGATCCATTCATAAGTTTACCTGTAAGAAAGCTAGTCTACTGGTCATTGTGGTTTATCCTCTGATGGAGAGAGGGGAGTAATTTAACTTGTTAACTTCTTTGGGATGGATTAGCTGTTAAAGAATTTTAAGTGACATAGATTTGTGTGTCCTATTGACCATGAGAATGAGAAAGAAAATGGTAGCAGAGGGACAATAGTTTCTTCTGCTTTGACTCTAGTATTTCTTAATGCTATCGACCAGGTGGTAATTGGAAGCCAGGCTTGGTGTCCTTGCCTCTTGTTGCCATGGACAATAGTGCATGTTGAATAGAGATTATGTCAGGGAGTGGAGAAAGATACAGACCCTCATAAGCCCAAGGAGAGTCTTAAGCTTGTATCTAAGTTTCTTTACTCAAAGCTAATTTCGGTTATATCATGTTGTAAATAAAGTTGGCATTAGAGTACTGCAGACAGCTGTTGAGAGATGGGCAGAAGTATGTAATTGCGGCTCTCATAAAGATTTCAGTCTTGTACTTTCAGTAAATAGATGACAATTAAATTGAAAAACTTTAACCTTCACTAATTACAGAATGTGCTTCAAACCCTGACCATGGCGGTAGTTATTGTGGTGAAGTCTCCCGGTTCTGTCTATAGTTTATAGCATTTGTGAAACTTCTCTTCATTTTGCCTGATTTTCACCAGGATATTTCTCGTCTGTGGTTTGTGTTATGTTGCCTACAGGGGAAAAAAGTCACCTGCTTAACTATTTAAATAGTCTTAGGTCTATAGTTTCCTGAAATAACCCAGTCTAACTTTCTCAGGAAGGTGTGATATTCCCTTTTCTGGGAATTGCTTTTTGCTTCTGATTCTTGCCCTCAGTGACATCTATGCCGGTATCTTATTTCCATGCTAAGTGAGATAAAGTTAAAGCATAAAAATTAGCAAAAGACATCACCAAAAAATAGCCAGGCAAGGTGTCCCCTTTGCTCAACTCCCTTTATCCTCTTTGCACTGACCTCACATGTTGGTAATGGCTATATATTGGGATATATTTCTGACTTAAATTTTTTAAAGGCTAGTAATTGTCTTCTGGTACTTGTTATTCCTGTTGTCAATATTTCTTAGATATGATATTCTTCTAAAAATATTTTTTAAAAAATCCCTAATGAGTGATTTCAAAAGGCGGGGGTTGGATGTGAGGGGTAGTACACTTTATCTTGGTGTAAACCAGGAACACAGGTAATTTATTTTTTCTTTTCCATCACTGTTTCTTGGAACTTTGAAAGCACATCAGTGAATCAAATCAGCTTCCCCAAACATCAGTGGATTGAGCATAGCTGAGAGTTATTGTTTCCAATTTTAATTGTAATTTAAAAAAACTTCAATGCTATGAAGGAAAAAAAATTATTGAGAGGAGGAGCACAAGAGAGTCTTCTGAGCTGGAAATGACATATACCATGATCCTGAGTGGTGGTTACATTCATTGAGGGGTATGCGTAAGACTTGGGCTCTACATTGTATATATGTTACACCACAATAAAGCAAACTAATATTTTCTAGTTTTGAAGCATCTTTCATTTGAAAGCATTTAGAACATGAGATAAAGTAAGGGAAAGAAATTTTTAAAGTGTAAAGTGTAAATTTTAGTTCCATCTATGGAAGTAAAAGATGTCATGATCTAGAAATATAACTAGCATATTTGGTATACGAAGTGGATGGCCCTCTACCCTCTAGCCCTGGATTTTTAAACTTTCTATTGATGTATAGTTGATTTCCAGTGTTGTGTTAGGTTCAGATATATAGCAAAGTACATATATAGTGTGTGTGTGTGTGTATATATATATATAATATGAATGTGTGTGTGTGTATGTGTGTGTGTATACACACACACTTCAGTCCCTTGGCCTGGTGCCAGAGAGGGAGTTCTCTTTGTGCCAGATGATTCTTACCTCTGTCCCTGCTGTGGGACTCAAAGGTTTAATTCTAGGGCAATTAACCTGCAGATCTTTCTCCAAGTCTTTGACCTTACTACAATGTAATGAAATAGCACCTATTGTCCCTGGGATGGTCATGGACAAAATTTCCAACCGTTGGAGGGGAATTCACTGGAGTCAGGGGTTGTATTAAGGATATCTATTATAGAGATAGAACACGTCATAAGGGTGTAATGAGGACGAGAACAGGTTGGAACACTTACATTCCTGTCAACACTTGGCTAAGCGTTTGTGGCAGAAAACTGCTAGTGCTGGCAGATTAATGAAGAGAGAAGGAAAACTGCTCTGTGAGTTCCAGACTAGATTCATCATTAAAACAGGTTTGAATGTCACTTGGACACTGTGGAGTTGTAGTCTACCCTTTCAGTGTGAATCCCGAGAACAGGGAGAGCCTGAACAATAGGGCCTGAGAGCCGGCAAATTCTTGTCTTTCCTCCTCTCATCTACCTCTTCTTCAGCAGCTAGCTCAAGTTTCATATCTCTCACCACTTCAGCCCATATTGGTCTCCCCATTCTTGTTTTGCTTACGATCTGTTTCTTTCACATGGCACTCTATAATTTTTGACCTTATTTCTTCAGTGGTTCATATGAATGGCATATTTCTTCAACTTTCTTGGAGGGAAAACATCACCTTCATTTTGTATCCACTTTAGGGAATAGCACATTGCTTTAGAGGTATTAGTTAATCAAAATATCTGTGGAATGAACAAATAGTGTAATGAAGGCTTCTATAATATTAGGTACTCAATCTTTTATTTAAAGTTAATGCTGTGTAAAAATGAGTGCATAACGATATTATTTTGAATCTCAAGTAATCTCGTTCTTAAGGTTACATTCTTTATTTACTTTTAATTTTCCTTTTGCAATTCAATCTGACAAGAGAGGCCATTTGTGTACGTGTAGGAAACCCTTTGCTCAGTTTAGGCTTCCAGTAAATACAGGTTTTAAATAATGCAACATGGACATGGCTCATTATAGTCTCTAAATAATTACCAGGACCTTCAGTAAGGGAAATACTTTGCTGATGGATCATTAGAGACCCATTTGTGGTAGACTTTTAAGCCATTAATAATCATAGAGATTGTCTTAATTGCTTTTGGAGTGAAGAAATACGTTCCAATTCATCTGTTTTGCTACCCTGGATTTTCTTAAATTGGCTTGCTTTAAAATGGGCATACTTGGGCTTAAAAAAGCTCCAGAGACCTTCCATCCATCTACAAATACAAAAATAGCAATCATGACTGTCACCCCCCTTTTCCCCTGTCAGTTATGGGGACTATTTAAGCTTCTTTCTTTTTCATGCTCTAGAAGTAATGTGAGCTTGAGATTCGACTCCCTTTAATCTGAAATTCTGACTGAGCTCCAAACCACTTAGCAGCCTGCCATTTTTCAATGGGAGGGGAAAACAGCGATATAATTTACTGTCCACATTTTATAGTTTCCCCTTTAAAAAAACCTGCTTACACAGTTCCTGTATTTGCAGAGACTAGAGAGTGAGATGGCTTTTAAACGCAGTCCTGGCTGTGCAATGCTGGGAAACTCAAAGGAGCTGACAAGCCATCTAGCTGGTGCAAGGTGCTGAGAGATAAGGGGCTCTGGGAATAACATTGTCAGGGAAAGTGTGAAGGAAGATGTAGGCATCACAACAGGTTTGATGAGCCAAAAGGGGAAGCACTGTACGAAAGGACAGAGGTTCATGGCTGGCCTCCGCCACTGAACTTTAGGTGTAGCCTAGATAAGAATCATGTCATTGTTTTAGTCAGGCAGCAGCATTTACTGGGCACTGACTCACTGTTGGGGACTTTCTTTACTGTTACCCTATCTGAACCCTGGTCTCTTAGAGATTCAGCCAAAAGAATCTTTGGCCTCACATACTGCTTTTATTACTGAACAGGCAGTGTCTGCCCTGGGCCTTGCCTAGGAAAACTGGAGAAGAGGTGGGATTCGTGAGGCCTCACCCTCAGGATGGTATTCCGCCCACCGGGACTTTCCCCACTCTCCTTGTCCCCGTGCTCAATTGCCTCACATTCTTCAGCAGTTTTCATTTTCTCTTATTCACTTCATCTGTTCACTTCCAGCTCACCCATTCATGGAGCAGTTACTGAACACTTACCATGGGAGGACACACATTGGAGAAATACTGTATTCACCAGGGTTCTCAGACAAACAGAATTAATAGGATATCCTATATATGATATAGCACTTATATATATAGATATAGGTAGATTATTTATGTATGTATGTACGTATGTATGTATCTATGTATGTATCTATACAGTTAACCCTTGAACAACACGGGGGGTGGGTAGAAGCACAGACCCCTGCACAGTCGAAAATTCATGTATAACTTTACAGTTGGCTCTTTATATCCAAGGTCCCACATCTAAACGACTACAGATAGTGTAGTACTGTAGTATGGATTTATTGAAAAAACTCCACATATAAATGGACCTGCACAGTTCAAACCTGTTCAGGGTCTCTCCCTCTCTCTCTCTCACACACACACTCACAGATTGATCAGTCTATCTTTCCATCTATCTATCTGGCCATAATCTATTTAGATTTATTTTAAGAAATTGGATTATGGAGAATGGCAGGTCCAAAATATGCAGGGTAGGCTGACAGGTTGGAGACACAGAGAAGAGCTGATGTTGCAGCTCAAGTCTGAGGCAGTCTGGAGGCTGCCTTCCCTCTTCATTGGGGGAGGTCAGTCTTTTTTCTATCAACATTTTCAACTTATTGGATGAGACTCATCTAAATTATGGAAAGTAATTTGCCTTTTTCAAAATTTACTGATTTAAATAATAATCTCATCTAAAAAATACTTTCACAGCAACATATAGATTAGTGTTTGACCAAAAATCTGTGTACCGTGGCCTAGCCAAGTTGACACAAAATTAACCGTTATGGGTACTATGCATATTATAAGGGAAAGTACTATAGGCCCTTGTCCTCAATAAATACATGTTTAATTAGAGAGATGCTCATATAAATAAGTAAATAACTATAAATCAAGTCATGAGCCTTGTGATGAGTTCTTTATCAGCTATCAACAAAGAGCTTTGGGAATCCAGAGGAAAGAATGATCAATTCTGACTGGGGGTAGTAAGAACGGCTTTGTAAAAGGGGTGCAATTTGTGGTGGATATTGAAAGCTAGGTAGGCTTTTGCTAAATGAAAAAAGGTAGGGATTGGGGGAGGGGAAACAGTCTAGGTCCAGTAGAAACAGAATTTGTTCATGAGTTCATGTATTTTCTAAAATTTTCAACCCTCTGAATGGGATTCGTGCTCTTTTAAAAGAGATCCATAGAGCTTTTTCAGCCTTTGGCCCATGTGAGGATATAACAAGAAGCCTGCAACCCAGAAGAGGGCCCTCGCCCAACCATGCTGGCATCTTGATCTCAGAGTTCTAGCCACCAGAACTATGAGAAATAAATTTCTGTTGTTTATAAGCTGCCCAGTCTGTGGTATGTTTTTAAATAGCTGCCTGATAGACTAATTCAATGATTTAAACAAATGACTCCAAAGGAGTGGGGTTGGTGCTATAATGGAGGTATCTTTAAGGTACAGATGATGGAGTGATGAGTTCCATAGGAGATGTGAGCAAAGGTATATATATTGCAAGGTGTGCTGAAGCAAGGGGGCCTGGAGTCTAGGTAGCTGATGAAGCCAGAACCAAGACAGAGGCAATGGGAATAGGAAGGAGGGACTTAACATTAGATTAACACTCTGTAAGTCTAGGAGATAAAGCTTAGTCACTGATTTTGGGAAAGTGGAGCAACTTAGGTGTCAGGACTCTTAGTTGCATGCAAAGGAATACCCTCAGCTAACTGAAGTAGAAAAAGAATTATGGAAAGATATTTCCTAGGTCACAGGATTTCCAAGAGATCCAAAGAGTCAGGATTGGGGGCCATGCAGCCAGGAACCATACTCACACCACACCATGGGGTTCCTATAGTGAAGAGTCCACTGTTGGCACCACTGGGCACTGTGTATCACACCACAGGTAAACTCTGATGCTGGGCATGGGATACCAGAACCTCCACGACTGCTTGCTCCAAACTGCATACCTCTACCTTCAACCTCATGAATGTGATACTGTACAGCTCTGGTTTCCTCACTGGGTCAAAAGCTTGTATCCCGGCTGCAAGGGAGGCAGGGAAAGGGACATTCTGCTTTTTCTACCTTTGGGGGTTTGAGGAATTTCTCAGATTTGGAATGGATGATCACAAGATGCTGGTGGCAACAAACATGGCTACTCCAGGTGGAGAAGGAGAGGAAGGACTCAAAACTGACTCCAGGGTTTCTCATTTAGCAAATGGGTGATTAGAGATACTGTGACTAAGGTCAGGAAACTGGAAGGAAGAATAGATTTCTGGGGCTAAAAAATTTAGTTTGTTCTCAAATACATGGAATTTAAGATATCCATAGCACATCAGTGTGATGACAGTTATACAATAGGCAGTTAGTAATTTGGATCCCAGGTTCAAGATCGTAGGTAGAGCTAGAGATGTATATTTGGGAACCAATATACAGATGTGGGAATGGATAAGGTTGATCGAGAGGTACATAACCCTGGTGAATGTTGCCTCTGAAGGGCAGATAGAAGAGAAGGAAGACCCACTCAAGGATTTTGAGAGGTAGAGTGAGAATCTAAAGACAGAAAATTAAAGGGTCATAGAACTCAAAGATGCAAAGGAAGGAGATGGTGATCAAGAGAGTGAAATGCTGCAGAGAAATGAGTAGAGTGAGGGCTAAGGGTCACTGGGTCTCACAGATAGGAATTCATTGGTGGTGTGTAGAAGTTTTTTTGCCTCAGGCCAAGATCATGACCCATTTAAGGGTGGACAGTCACATACCCTATACCTCTCCTTAGCCCCTATCCAATATACAGCTTTCGTCCCTTTGTCCCCACCCAGTCCTCAACTGTGCTTCTCTTAAGCCTCCCAGTGTCCCTTTTCAAGACCAGCTTACCGTACATTTCCTAATAACAAACCCTCCCTCAAACTAGTATCCCATTTTAATCTCAGTCCCCAGCTGTGCCTTTCCCAGCCTCACTGTTCTATCAGCTCCCACTTTCTTCTCCTTTGCTGTCTCCATCCCCTCTCTGTTCTCTTTGGTGTTTCTTTAATTGCAGGGTCACTCATCTAGCACCCCATATCAGTCCCTAGGCCTGCACTGGTTCCCCAACTCCTTATTCCTGGAATATTTCCCATCCGCCAATCGAACTCCCATTTACCCCAGATTTGCCAGTACTTCATGCACCAGAACCCTCACCTACACCCACCATTTTCCTGGCACTGGGGTGGGTCTCAGTCTTTGGAGTCTTTGCTGGCCAGCCTTTGCCCTACTTTTCTCGCCTATCTCTCTCATTTCTAGTCCCTTCTCTCACTTTGGATGCTCTTTTTTCTCTCTGGACAACGTACTTTTGCACCTGCCCTTTTTACTGATCTGCTAATTTTAGAAAAAAGTATGTCTAAAGAAATTCTTTACCTTTCAGAGGCAAATACTAAAGTATTTATTGATGCAATGGTAGGATGACTGGGATTTGATTCAAAATATTTGGGACGCGGGTTGGTATAAATGGAGAAATGACTGGTTATGGATTGATAATTGTTGAAGCTCATGAGTACATAGGGGCTCCTTATGTTATTCTCTATTTCTGTATATGTTTAAGTTTTCCATTAAAAAGTATTAATGAAAAAAGTTTAAATGTATATAAGTAAATAAAATGAACTGATATAAAGAACACTATTAAGTAATACTAGTATAGATATGGCAAAAATATGATATGGCAAAAATTATGAAGGTGATATTTGAATGCCTAAAGTGGAGAAAACACCAAGATAATAGAGAAGGAGCTTAGAATGAGTGGGGCTATAGAGCGTTAGAGGAAAGAAGTCTCAGCAATTCCAACGTTTGGGCTTGACCCTCTTGGTGAAGGAGTCCATATGCTCTCCAGGGAATAAGGGAGTGGGGAGTAGGTAGGGCTGGAGTGAAGAATTTTGAGACAGCCTTTGTGGGGAAGGGGAAGGAAGCCAGCTAGAGATAAGCTGCAGCTGAGTTTGGAGAATGTGCATCTGCAAAAGGGCTGCTCACCAGTATCTTAGCAATGTAAACAGTCTTCTAAGTGACTCTAGGGACCCTCACAGGTGCTTCAGGTTTTCTGCAAAACAAGAGAAGTCTTTTCTGTAAATCAGTGAAGATGTAAACTGCCTGTAAAACCTATTTGTCTAGAAAATCTGTTTTACATACTTGGTTTCAGGGAAGATATTTATTGAAAAGAGTTCCAGTGCTAAAGTGCTGAACTTAATAAGCTTTATCTCTGGCATAGCTGTTTACTTTCTGGTGTGTTACACACTTGTTGCTACTTTTATTGTAGATGTTAGTAGGATACACTGTAGGATGATGGATATTGAGTCCATCTGAAAGGGAAGGGAATTTTTTTTTTACAATTTTTAATTTATTTTTGGGGGGGAAGTTTATCCTGCTTTATTTAATTTTAGTTTTTATTTTTAATTAATTTTTATTGGAGTATAGTTGCTTTACAGTGTTGTGTTAGCTTCTTGCTGTACAGCAAAGTGACTCGGTTATATGTATACATATATCCACTCTTTTAAGGGAAGAGAGTTTTGAAAGTGGCTGTTGCTCTTTGGAGTGGCTCCTAGGGGTTTATTTGCCCTCTCTTTGGTTTTCAACCTATACACACATACACACACACACATTCAGTTTTGCATATAATTTCAAGGGTTCAAAGACCAGAAATCTCAGTTAAAATCCCATATCCGAGCCACTTGGCAGGAGACTCTAATGGGGAACATGTCCATTTGTGTTTAGCAAACAGAAGGCTCATTTTTGGCTCTTAGAAATGATGAGCAGTATTGTCACTGAGACTGTTTATTCTCCAGGCCTCTAATGTCAAAACTTGACCTTCTTACCTTAGAGGATTTAAGTCTGACTCAAAGTCTGTTATCCCTTTGATGTTGGCTAATATACAGAACACTTGTAGCAGTACAACATGTCCACATAGCACAAGTTGTATTTTATTTTGTATTTTAAAAGTAACCTATGTGTGCACGGACATACACAGTGACTCAGTAGCTGTCTTGCCATATTTAAGAGAGAGAAGGGAGGGATCTAACATTTACTGAGGATTTAGGACACATTAGTTGCTCTGTGAATAACTTATTTAGTCAACACATTATTGCCATTAGACAAATATTACTTTTCCTATTCGAACGATGCAAAACCTGAGGTTCAGAAAGTCTAATAAATTTGCCTAAAATGACCAGTTAATGAGTGGCTGAGCCAGCATTGAAACCCAAGTTTCTTCTAAGTCTTTGCTTAACAGAGAACACTGGATATTTGTTGCTTTTTGGCTACTTGTGTTCATTTCTCTCTTTTCTGGAGAATTAGTCCCCCTGTTCCTACCCCCCTCCCCCCACCCTATTCTGTGATGTGGCCTTAAAACTATTAATCAAGTTACCCTGCCTCAGGACTCAAGCTAGGATAATCACATTCTCTTTGATTTGTTTGAATCTTGCATGGAGAGACTCAAAGATTGAAAAGTTTGTTGGAACTAATTCCTTCTAGTATTAACACCATGAATGAATTAACGTTGACTCCTGCTACCTACCCACCATGAGCTACCCTGTTGGTTCTCTAGATTTCTTTTTGATTCTGTGAGCTATTCAACATCCTTTAAGAAACTCGTTTCTTTGTAGGTTATATAGTTCTCTGAGCTGAATTGTGCTCTCTAAATTCATATGTTGATGCCCTGACCTCCAATGTGATCGTGTTTGGAGATGGGGCCTTTGGGAGATAATTAGGTTTCGAGGAAGTCATAAAGGTGAGGCCCTCATGATGAGATTAGTGTCTTCATAAGAAGAGACACCTGAGAGCATGCTTCCTTTCTCTCTCTGCCATGTGAGGACACAGTGAGAAGGTGACTGTCTGCAGGCCAGGAAGAGAGCCCTCATCTGGGAACTGAATTGGCCAGCACTTTGATCTTAGATTTCCCAGACTCCAGACTGTGAGAAATAAATTCCTGTTGTTTAAGCCACCCAGTCAATGGTATTTCATTGTGGCAGCCCAAGCAGACTAATATGGATATTTTCTATTGCTTGCTACCAAAGAATTGACTACTATACAAAATGGCTAGTGAGAAGACATATTTTAGCTTTTAGTACCTTGGTTCTGAGATGGAGGAGAAAGAAAGACAGAGGTCACACCAGCAAATTTAGTGACTTACTATCATTTCTAGGAGGAAAAGTTTCGTGAATAAGGAGGGAGCTGAAACTGTTTCATAGTGTGGGATTTGCGAATTATTTATGGATTACGCTTATTCTTACTCTCATTGTATCTTGTTTGCATATTCTTTAATTCTGACTTGCTCATGATTTAGCCCTATACGGTGATAAACCAATGCAGATTTAGAAAATAAATTGGCCCAGGATAACTTTTCCTTCAGGCTGCAGAACTGGTGAAATGAAAGCTAATCCCTAAAAAGTGATCTGCCAGGAAGAAAAACTGCACTGAAATGGGCACCTAAATTTCTCCTTCCTACTTGTTTGCTTTGGTCTTAAAGAACGTAAGAAATTCTTCCGGCAGGAATTTCTTCACTGGCTCCCAGTCAACTCTTCCTAACATAGGTTCATCTTTTATTTTTAGAGTTTTGTTTGGATCTATATGTCTTTTAGCTCTGAGTAGTGCCTTCCATGAGATAATTCAATTCTGAGAAATCAAACCAGGTGAAGATGTAATGTAAGATTTTCCCCACCTCTACTGTACTTTTTGTCTGCTTTTAAAGATGTATTCTTTCCCTCCAGGATTTTTTGGCACCATCTATATTTTTTCCTCTTAGTTACAGAACATTTTGGGTTTGATGGTATCCTAGCAATTGTGCAGTCCACCCTTCTTATCTTACAGAAGAGGAAATAGAGGTCTGAAGAAGTATCTGGCTTGTCAATAATTATATAGTTAGTGATTGACTAGGGACTTGAACACAATTTTTCAGATTTCCAGTTTCGCATGCATTCTACTTCCACGAGAGGCCAACTAATTGACCAAGTCAAGAGAATAAAAGCAATTCCCATTCAACGCAAACTGAAGAAAAGATATGGAAAAGAAGAAGAAATAGAGTTTTCAAAGTATTGAGTTTCACCAGGCAAAAGGGGAAGATTTTGAGCCATGTGGAGGAAAGAGGCAGAGAGGTATTGCTTTTTGGATGGATTGCTTTTAAGCCCACTGCCAGATTGCTTTATTCTCTGGGCAAGTGCCTGCATGTTTATTTCATGGGTTAAGTGATCCCTTCAAGGTGAATGAAACACCGTCTCATTTCCATGTGAACAAAAATTTTAAAAAGAACCTTTTCTCTTTTGGGAGTTTGTCACATTAAATCTGCTTGTTTTGAGTATCTATGTTGAAAACAGGCTAAGGGGGACTGGAACTTCATCTTATTTCTCTAATTGGCTTCTTGCCTTAACTGTCTTGCAAGAAGTGATGATGTCTGGGTGCCCTTTTCCTTCCCCGGCTCAGCACTGAATATCCACTGTCCGCTGGGTAGCTTGTCTCTTTTTGGGCAACCACGCCCTAGGTCAGGTTGGTTTGTTTTCAGTATAGGCCCAGCTGTTCAAGGATTACTTTTTCAGAGTTGGAAACCACCAATTTGAACCCTGAGGCAAAAGGCTGAGAATAAAAATGTAAAGAAAAATGTCAAAGAACTTTTTGTCAAATTGTCGCCTTTCTATTTGGAACTGATTCTATCTTCAGTATCCCTGCTCTAGACATATTGCTCTAAAGAACATATGATGAAAAGTCATAAATATTAAGTGAAAACACACATCCTTCTCCTTTCTTCTAGGCAACAAAAGCAAATATTAAAAAGGAGTAGAATGACTGAAATTTATAATCTTCCTTCTGAATAAAGAGGTATTTCATGATAACACGAGGGGCTTGGGTTCTGGGCCTGGGCTCTCAAGTCCCTCATTGTGTAAATAAAAGACAATGATCAAAGCAAACATTTTGGTGAGGAAAACAACTTCGGAGCCATCCTTACCATAATGGGTTGCTGAAGTTGAGTAATTAGTAGCTACAGAATTTAGAGCAGGGTTTTAGGAAGTCAGTCTCTGTAGTTGAAAGCATATGCCATGTCATGAGAATTTGCTGTACCATAAGAATATTCAATGAATTCTTTAAAACAAAGAAAATGGAAAGAGATAAATATCAAGTTCAATAATTGAAGCTTGTTGTATTTTGGAAAGTTGGCTATTTTTCCCTTTGTATTTAGATTACACTTACAAACCTTTGAATCATAAATCCCTGTGATTTTTAATAAAGGTCAACAACAATATAAACACACATTTAAAAGCAATTCATAATCACATTTCCCCATTCAATGATACATATTTTTGCATAATAGTCTCTATAGTTCTTTTCATAGGCCTATGTGTTTTATGATATTTATAACCACACTGTTTTATATTATGCTTTTTTCTTTTTTTTGCGTTACGCGGGTCTCTCACTGCAGTGGCCTCTCCCGTTGTGGGGCACAGGCTCCGGACGCGCAGGCTCAGCGGCCATGGCTCACGGGCCCAGCCGCTCCGGCGGCATATGGGATCTTCACGGACCAGGGCACGAACCCGTGTCCCCTGCATCGGCAGGCGGACTCTCAACCACTGCGCCACCAGGGAAACCCTATTATGCTTTTTTTAATGTAACATTCTGTCTCTCAACATTAAAATTTCCGATTTTTTATCATATTAACAATTGCTATTTTAAATGATTGCATAATATTTCATATTATCTATCTTAATTTGCTGACTTCTACTATTGGCCCCTTAGATAGCTTATATTTTAGAAATATAGATGTGTATTATAGATAACATTGCATTGAGCATCTTCATGTTTGTAGGTATTTATTTTATTAGTATTGAATTCCTTTCTCCTAACTAAATTACCCTAAATGGTATAAATGTTTTGCTAGTTGTATTTATTTGGATGTGCATTGTCTATGACAGTTCAACAACTTATTTTTTCCTGTTTAATAGACTCTCTGAGGAATAGTACACTTTGATCTCTGGACACTTGATTGTCTATTCTAAAGTGACCTTCAACACAGATGTAGAGAACGGACTTGAGGACACGGGGAGGGGGAAGGGTAAGCTGGGATGAAGTGAGAGAGTGGCATGGACATATATACACTGCCAAATGTAAAATAGATAGCTAGTGGGAAGCAGCCGCATAACACAGGGAGATCAGCTCCGTGCTTTGTGACCACCTAGAGGGGTGGTATAGGAGGGTGGGAGGGAGGCTCAAGAGGGAGGGCATATATGTATACATATAGCTGATTCACTTTATTATACAGCAGAAACTAACACAACATTGTAAAGGAATTACACTCCAATAAAGATGTTAAAAAAATTAAAAAAAAATAAAACAGTGATCTTCAGGCCAGAAACATAGAACAGTTTCTTCTTATGTGAGATTTGCCTGAAACCATTGTGCTACATTTTAGCTGAAATAACTATTTGTACCATGAGGAAACTATTCCACTTTCTCACTGTGTCCTCAGAGAGAGAGAGAGAGAGAGAGAGAGAGAGACCGACCTCTCCGGTGGGTGGCTCTTATTATACAGGCATTAATCCCATCACATCGCTCCACCCTTATGACCTCATCTAAACCTAATTACCTCCCACAGGCTCCATTTCCAAATATTACCACATCGGAGGTTAGGACTTCAATACATGAATTTTGGGGGGACACAAGCATTCAGTCCATAACAAGAAGGGGAGAAGTCCCCTTCTCCCTCAGGGCACTGCAACCTCTACCCAAGCACATATCCTCTTAAGTAAGGGGGATTTGATGGGTGTTAAAAACAGAGGTGAAATTTCATGAACACTTGATTGAGCTTGTAAAAATCTAGTCAGTAGATATGCAACAAAATGAAATAAACAAACAAGAAAACAGTGTGGAAAGAAAGAAGTTGGAGCATCTTACATGAGGGCCAGTCTCTAAGCATGATTTGTGGGTATTGATGGTGGCATGCGGTTTTTTAAGAGTCCATTTGGAAGGGTATTTTTATGTCTTGTAAATCATGCATTCTGAAGTTTGAGTCTCTGTCATGACGATAGAGATGGAACATCATAATGCAGTGATCTTAGCAGCACTAGGAATTACGTCGTTGGTGACTTCTCTCCTCCCCCTCCCCTTCTCTCCCTTCCCTTCCCTTCCCTTCATTCCCTACCCACATCCCTTGCCCTAAGCTCCCACATACCAACTGGCATCAGGCTAGTTACACATCTGGTTATTTCTTTATTTTTCTTTTGTGAGTCAGAAATGAATCAATATCCTGGCAAGGAGTTAAGAGCGCTGGTCTTTTCAAAGAGCTGTTTTGTAGGTAAATACAAACATGATAATTTGAGTGTTTAAAAACTTAAGCTTGAATAGTTATTTTAGGATTAAAAAAATTCCATTATTGATAATTTTAAAAATGCAATTAGTTTATAGAATCTGAATAAATCTTATTTGCACATGGTAAAAATGCAAGCATTACAAAAGGTGTGTGGTGAAAAACAAATTTCCTTCCCATCCTACAATCCCAGTTCCTTTGTCTCTCTTTTTCTCAGAGGCAACCACTACTAATTTCTTGGTAGTGCCCTATGGAAACACTCCCTATATAATCAAACTTAAATATTATTTATATAGTCCCCCGTAAAAAAATCCAAATAGAAAATACTATATATACCTTGTTTTTATTCTTATTTTTTACTTTTAACTTATGTCTTGTTTCTTGGAAATTGGTCCATATCAGCACATACAGCTTTATCCCATTCTTTTTTCTGGCCATATGATGAAGACATGCTGTAATTTATTAAATTAGCTCCCTACTAATAGGTATTTAGGTTATTTCTAGTCTTTTAAAAAACAAACCCTACTGCAATGAAAAGGCTTGTATACGTGTACTTGTGCATTTGTGCAAGTATATTTATAATATATTTGCATGCTGAATAATAGCATGAAGAGAAATGTGGTATTGTAGTGGTTAAAAGCATGGATATTAGAGTTTTGCTATCCACTACCTGCCTACCACTTACTAGCCTAGGGACAAGTTCCTTAACTTTCTTTACCTCAGTTTCCTCATCTGTAACATTAGTATAAATATTGGTATAAATAATAGTACATGCTTTGGAGATATAAATATGAAGGGTGCTAATATAAGTATAGCACTCTGACATAAGCATATAATATGTTCTTTATAAATTATCTTATTGTGATAATTTTCTAGAATCCAGGACGTTATCTTTTAGAAGCATCAATACTATTATTGGAGAATAACTTTTTTTCCCAACCCTGATAAAGGAGAACTCACTGCCAAGCTTGTTATAAGTATTGACATAACTGTTGCTTAATTTTGGTTCGAAGGAGATGGTTGGGAAGGTAAATTGAGAATAAGAGTTCCTGCTGTAGGTGGGAGGTTGAATTTAGTCTCATTTTTTTTTTTTTACATCTTTATTGGAGTATAATTGCTTTACAATGGTGTGTTACTTTCTGATTTATAACAAAGTGAATCAGTTATACATATACACATGTTCCCATATCTCTTCCCTCTTGAGTCTCTCTCCTTCCACCCTCCCTATCCCACCCCTCCAGGCGGTCACAAAGCCGATGAAAGATTAGAGTGATCTAATCTCATACTTTCATATGTACCTGTCCAGTTTTCCCAGCACCACTTATTGAAGAGGCTGTCCTTTCTCCACTGTACATTCCTGCCTCCTTTATCAAAGATAAGGTGACCATATGTGCGTGGGTTTATCTCTGGGCTTTCTATCCTGTTCCATTGATCTATCTTTCTGTTTTTGTGCCAGTACCATACTGTCTTGATTACTGTAGCTTTGTAGTATAGTCCGAAGTCAGGGAGCCTGATTCCTCCAACTCCTTTTTTCGTTCTCAAGATTGCTTTGGCTATTCAGGGTCTTTTGTGTTTCCATACAAATTGTGAAATTTTTTGCTCTAGTTCTGTGAAACATGCCAGTGGTAGTTTGATAGGGATGCACTGAATCTGTAGATTGCTTTGGGTAGTAGAGTCATTTTCACAAGGTTGATTCTTCCAATCCAAGAACATGGTGTATCTCTCCATCTATTTTTATCATCTTTAATGTCTTTCATCAGTGTCTTATAATTTTCTGCATACAGGTCTTTTGTCTCCTTCAGTAGGTTTATTCCTAGATATTTTATTCTTTTTGTTGCAGTGGTAAATGGGGGTGTTTTCTTGATTTCACTTTCAGATTTTATATCATTAGTGTATAGGAATGCCAGAGATTTCTGTGCATTAATTTTGTATCCTGCTACTTTACCAAATTCATTGATTAGCTCTAGTAGTTTTCTGGTAGCATCTTTAGTATTCTCTATGTAGAGTATCATGTCATCTGCAAACAGTGACAGCTTTACTTCTTCTCTTCCGATTTGGATTCCTTTTCTTTCCTTTTCTTCTCTGATTGGTGTGGCTAAAACTTCCAAAACTATGTTGAATAAGAGTGGTGAGAGTGGGCAACCTTGTCTTGTTCCTGATCTTAGTGGAAATGCTTTCAGTTTTTCACCATTGAGGATGACGTTGGCTGTGGGTTTGCCATATATGGCCTTTATTATGTTGAGGAAAGTTCCCTCTATGCCTACTTTCTGCAGGGTTTTTATCATAAATGGGTGTTGAATTTTGTTGAAAGCTTTCTCTGCATCTATTGAGATGATCATATGGTTTTTCTCCTTCAATTTATTAATATGGTTTATCATGCTGATTGATTTGTGTATATTGAAGAATCCTTGCATTCCTGGAATAAACCCCACTTGATCATGGTGTATGATCCTTTTAATGTGCTGTTGGATTCTGTTTGCTAGTATTTTGTTGAGGATTTTTGCATCTATGTTCATCAGTGATATTGGCCTGTAGTTTTCTTTCTTTGTGACATCCTTGTCTGGTTTTGGTATCAAGGTGATGGTAGACCTCGTAGAATGAGTTTGGGAGTGTTCCTCCCTCTGCTATAGTCTGGAAGAGTTTGAGAAGGATAGGTGTTAGCGCTTCTCTAAATGTTTGATAGAATTCGCCTGTGAAGCCATCTGGTCCTGGGCTTTTGTTTGTTGGAAGATTTTTAATCACAGTTTCAATTTCAGTGCTTGTGATTGGTCTGTTCATATTTTCTATTTCTTCCTGATTCAGTCTTGGCAGGTTGTGCCTTTCTAAGAATTTGTCCATTTCTTCCAGGTTGTCCATTTTATTGGCATAGAGTTGCTTGTAGTAATCTCTCATGATCTTTTTTATTTCTGCAGTGTCAATTTTTACTTCTCCTTTTTCATTTCCAATTCTATTGATTTGAGTCTTCTCCCTTTTTTTCTTGATGAGTCTGGCTAATGGTTTACCAATTTTGTTTATTTTCTCAAAGAACCAGCTTTTAGTTTTATTGGTCTTTGTTTCCTTTCCTTCATTTCTTTTTCATTTATTTCTGATCTGATCTTTATGATTTCTTTCCTTCTGCTGACTTTGGGGGTTTTTTGTTCTTATTTCTCTAATTGCTTTAGGTGCAAGGTTAGGTTGTTTATTTGAGATGTTTCCTGTTTCTTAAGGTAGGATTGTATTGCTATAAACTTCCCTCTTAGAACTGCTTTTGCTGCAGCCCATAGGCTTTGGGTCATCGTGTCTCCATTGTCATTTGTTTCTTGGTATTTTTTTATTGCCTCTTTGATTTCTTTAGTGATCACTTCGTTATTAAGTAGTGTATTGTTTAGCCTCCATGTGTTTGTATTTTTTACAGATCTTTTCCTGTAATTGATATCTAGTCTCATAGCGCTGTGGTCGGAAAAGATACTTGATACAATTTCAATTTTCTTAAATTTACCAAGGCTTCATTTGGGACCCAAGATATGATCTATTCTGGAGAATGTTCCATGAGCACTTGAGAAAAATGTGTATTCTGTTGTTTTTGGATGGATTTCCTATAAATATCAAATAAGTCCATCTTGTTTAATGTATCATTTAAAGCTTGTGTCTCCTTATTTATTTTCATTTTGCATGATCTGTCCATTGATGAAAGTGGGGTGTTTAAGTCCCCTACTATGAATGTGTTACTGTCGATTTCCCCTTTTATGGCTGTTAGTATTTGCCTTATGTATTGAGGTGCTCCTATGTTGGGTGCATAAATATTTACAATTGTTATATCTTCTTCTTGGATCGATCCCTTGATCATTATGTAGTGTCTTTCTTTGTCTCTTCTAACAGTCTTTATTTTAAAGTCTATTTTGTCTGATATGAGAATTGCTACTCCAGCTTTCTTTTGGTTTCCATTTGCTTGGAATATCTTTTTCTATTACCTTACTTTCAGTCTGTATGTGTCTCTAGGTCTGAAGTGGGTCTCTTGTAGACAGCATATATATGGGTGTTGTTTTTGTATCCATTCAGCCAATCTGTGTCTTTTGGTGGGAGCATTTATTCAATTTACATTTAAGGTAATTATTGATATGTATGTTCCTATTCCCATTTTCTTGTTTTGGGTTTGTTATTGTAGGTCTTTTCCTTCTCTTGTGTTTCTTGCCTAGAGAAGTTCCTTTAGCATTTGTTGTAAAGCTGGTTTGGTGGTTTTGAACTCTCTCAGCTTTTGCTTGTCTGTAAAGGTTTTAATTTCTCCATCAAATCTGAATGAGATCCTTGCTGGGTAGAGTAATCTTGGTTGCAGGTTTTCCTCTTTCATCACTTTAAATATGTCCTGCCAGTCCCTTCTGGCTTGCAGAGTTTCTGCTGAAAGATCAGCTGTTAACCTTATGGGGATTCCCTTGTGTGTTATTTGTTGTTTTTCCGTTGCTGCTTTTAATATGTTTTCTTTGTATTTAATTTTTGACAGTTTGATTAATACGTGTCTTGGTGTGTTTCTCCTTGGATTTATCCTGTATGGGACTCTCTGTGCTTCCTGGACTTGATTAACTATTTCCTTTCCCATATTAGGGAAATTTTCAACTTTAATCTCTTCAAATATTTTCTCAGTCCCTTTCTTTTTCTCTTCTTCTTCTGGAACCCCTATAATTCGAATGTTGGTGCATTTAATGTTGTCCCAGAGGTCTCTGAGACTGTCCTCAGTTCTTTTCATTCTTTTGTCTTTATTCTGCTCTGCAGTAGTTATTTCCACTATTTTATCTTCCAGGTCACTTATCCGTTCTTCTGCCTCAGTTATTCTGCTATTGATCCCATCTAGAGTATTTTTAATTTCATTTATTGTGTTGTTCATCGTTGTTTGTTTCATCTTTAGTTCTTCTAGGTCCTTGTTAAATGTTTCTTGCATTTTGTCTATCCTTTTCCAAGATTTTGTATCTTCTTTACTATCATTATTCTGAATTCTTTTTCAGGTAGACTATTTCCTCTCATTTGTTAGGTCTGGTGGGTTTTTATCTTGCTCCTTCATCTGCTGTGTGTTTTTCTGTCTTCTCATTTTGCTTATCTTACTGTGTTTGGGGTCTCCTTTCTGCAGGCCGCAGGTTCGTAGTTCGTGTTGTTTTTGGTGTCTGTCCCCAATGGCTAAGGTTGGTTTAGTGGGTTGTGTAGGCTTTCTGGTGGAGGGGACCAGTGCCTGTGTTGTGGTGGATGAGGCTGGATCTTGTCTCTCTAGTGGGCAGGTTCACGTCTGGTGGTGTGCTTTGGGGTGTCTGTGGCCTTATTATGATTTTAGGCAGCCTCTCTGCTAATGGTTGGTTTTGTGTTCCTGTCTTGCTAGTTGTTTGGCATAGGGTGTCTAGCACTGTAGCTTGCTGGTCGTTGAGTGAAGCTGGGCGCTGGTGTTGAGATAGAGATCTCTGGGAGATTTTTGCCGTTTGATATTATGAGGATCTGGGAGGTCTCTTGTTGACCAGTGTCCTGAAGTTGGCTCTCCTACCTTCGAGGCAGAGCCCTGACTCCTGGCTGCAGCACCAAGAGCCTTTCATCCACACGGCTCAGAATAAAAGGGAGAAAAAGTAGAAAGAAAGAATTAGTAGAAGTAGAAAGAAAGAAAGAAATGAGGGAGGGAGGGAGGAAGGAAGCAAGGAAGGAGGGAAGTAAAAAAAGAAAGAAAGAAAGAAGTTAAAGTAAAATAAAATAAAGTAAGATAAAATATAGTAAAGTTATTAAAATAAAAAATAATTATTAAGAAAAAACAAAACAGACAAACAAACAAAAATCGGACCGATAGAACCCTAGGACAAATGGTGGAAGCAAAGCTATGCAGACAAAATCTCACACAGAAGCATACACATACAGACTCACAAAAAGAGAAAAAGGGGAAAAAATCATAAATTTTGCTCTCAAAGTCCACCTCCTCAATTTGGGATGATTTGTTGTCTATTCAGATATTCCACAGATGCAGGGTACATCAAGTTGATTGTGGAGCTTTAATCCGCTGCTTCTGAGGCTGCCTGGAGAGATTTCCCTTTCTCTTCTTTGTTCTCACAGCTCCTGGGGCTCAGCTTTGGATTTGGCCCCGCCTCTGCGTGTAGGTCGCTGGAGGGCGTCTGTTCTTCCCTCAGACAGGACGAGGTTAAAGGAGCAGCTGCTTCGGGGACTCTGTGTCACTCAGGCCGGGGCAGAGGGAGGGGCACGGAGTGTGGGGCGGGCCTGCGGCGGTAGAGGCCGGCGGGACGTTGCAGCAGCCTGAGGCGCGCTGTGCGTTCTCCCGGGGAAGTTGTCCCTGGATCCCGGGACCCTGGCAGTGGCGGGCTGCACAGGCTCCGCGGTAGTGGGGTGTGGATAGTGACCTGTGCTCGCACAGAGGCTTCTTGGTGGCGGCAGCAGCAGCCTTAGCGTTTTATGCCCGTCTCTGGGGTCCGCGCTTTTAGCCGTGGCTCGCGCCCGTCTCTGGAGCTCCTTTAAGCAGCGCTCTTAATCCCCTCTCCTCGAGCACCAGGAAACAAAGAGGGAATAAAAAGTCTCCTGCCTCTTCGGCAGGTCCAGACTTCTCAACGGACTCCCTCCCAGCTAGCCGTGGTGCACTAACCCCCGGCAGACTGTGTTCACGCCGCCAACCCCATCCTGTCCCTGGGATTTGACCTCAGAAGCCCGAGCCTCAGCTCCCAGCCCCCGCCCGTCCCGGCGGGTGGGCAGACAAGCCTCTCGGCCTGGTGAGTGCCGGTCGGCACCGATCCTCTGTGCGGGAACCTCCCCTCTTTGCCCTCCGCACCCCTGTTGCTGTGCTCTCCTCTGCGGCTCCGAAGCTTACCCCCTCCGCCACCTGCAGTCTGCGCCCGCAAAGGGGCTTCTAGTGTGTGGAAACCTTTCCTCCTTCACAGCTCCCTCCCACTGGTGCAGGTCCTGTCCCTATTCTTTGTCTCTGTTTATTCTGTTTTCTTTGCCCTACCCAGGTACGTGGGGGAGTTTCTTGCCTTTTGGGAGGTCTGAGGTCTTCTGCCAGCGTTCAGTGGGTGTTCTGTAGGAGTTGTTCCACGTGTAGATGTATTTCTGGTGTATCTGTGGGGAGGAAGGTGATCTCCGCATCTTACTCTTCCGCCATCTTCCCCTCATCCCTTAGTCTCATTTGTTTTTGAACATTGGATTAAAAGTCATCATTTTGGGCCTCAATGTTCTTGTCAGTTGTATGCAAGGATTAGATTAGATGATTCCTAAAGTAACTTCCAGCTCAAACAATTTTGTCTGTGCTTATTCCATTCTCAAAATGAGATATGATTTATATGGCAAAGGCAATTGTGAGAGCTAAAATTAAATCCTGACTCATGTAACAGTGTCACTTTGCACATGTTGTTCCCTCTATGCGGAATGACCTTCCCCCCTCGTCTGACTGTGTAGCTGAGCCCTGACTCATCCACATAGACTTAGCTCTGGCTGCGCTTTCAAGGTGAAGCCTTTCCTGGTTACCCCAGCTCAGTTAGGATCTCTCTCCCTTTGAACTATTTTGGCCCCTGTGTTATGTGGTGGGATAAGAGTTTTAAACTATTACCCGATAGCTTTTATTTGTCACCCCAGACTCAGCTTTGATATTTCATCTTTGATGCATGAAGGAGGATGAAATGACACAGTCTTTTCTTGGATTTTAACATTCAAAAGTCTGGCCCCTTCAGGGAGTGAGAAGGTACATGTACATAGATAAACCAATCACCACAAGAAGACATGCTGAGCAAGTAAAGCTCCCATGCTCCAGAATAAGAGAGAAAGCTCTCTGGACTGGAGGAAGCAAGGGGTTTATAGACACTGTGGGCCTCTGACAAAGGTGCAAGGCTCTTTGCCTGGTCCTCTTGGTCCTTTACCTGAGCTCAGCACAGGAGTAAGGAGAGTGGCAGAGATCCCCCAGAGATGTGCAGAATCTGAGCCCAGAGGGAACCCATGTTTCCTTTCCTGGATAGAGCTCAGCAAGGTGGGAAGAACCCAGAGTGGACATGGCGGCACAGAGTACCCAGGTACACAGGACTGAGGGAGCTCGCAGAGGTTCCATAGAGTGTGGCGTGGCGTGGGAGCAGAGGCTGACATCCTGTGCTCTGAGAGGAGCATGCAGGTGGTGAAGGACTGAGGATGGCCCTGCTACATTTCCTGGGACCCAGTGTGGTATGGGAAACACCAAATTGTCCCATGTACTGTAAAGGGGCAAGGGAGTTAAAGAGGTTTGGGCCCCAAGGTACTTTAGATAGAGAACATGGACAGAATCAGCAGTGTCCTACATGGACCAACTCCTGAAGACCAGTTGGAGGACAGCTCAGTAAATACCTGGACCTGATGTTCACACCCTCCCAACCCATCCCTGAGAAATGGCAGAATCCCAATTTGACTGAGATTCAGTTTCTGTAACCTGGAGAAACAGGAACTCCATGGTAGAAATTTTTTGTTAGAATTTTAAAATATTTAATAAATATTCCTAGGACTTCAAATTCTTCCCTATTGCATCATAAATGTTCGATTCCTTATCTGCTTCTCTGGATCAGAAGCCCTTTGAGGGAAGACACTAAGTCTTTATTTTCTATTTTATTTTTTCCTCTTCTTTTCAAGTGCTAACACAGAGAAGGCCTGTAGTAAGCTTTTTGAATGAGTAAATGGACATTTATTGGATGGCTGTTCTGTTCCACAACCTATCCTGGGTGCCTTCAGAGCCCTGTGACCTAGACATTATTATCTCCATGTTGCAGTTGAGAACACTGAGACACAGGAAGTGATGTAACCATCCCTGGGCAGTCAGAGGCAGATCTATCATTCACACTCTAGGCCCTCTGACACCAGACTGCCTTCCTAGGTAAAAATGATTCTTTTCTCTTATTGTCTGAATATAACTATGGAATTAGGATGAAAATTAGTTTTTTACTTATTGTAGTAAAATTTCACATATTTCTTGATTACTTTTAAAATAAAGAGCAGAGTGTTTGACTTTCTTATTGATTACAATAAGACAAAGATTTTTGTCTTTGACATTTGACTTTCTTATTGATTACAAATTAGAAAAAAGTAACTATCACAGTATGACCATGATACTACAAGCATAATAAATGTATAGATAAAGCTTAATATTCTTGCTAACACTGCTTTATTTATAAAAGAAATATATGTTTTTTTGTAGATGATATGTAAAATCAAAAAAGTATAAGAAGTAAGAATTCACTTATAATTTCACTTCCTACAGATACCCACTATTAACCTTCAGTTATATTTCACCCTGATTTAAGAAAATTAGAAAATTTATACTGACACTTTGTTTATATGTCATTATGTCAAGAGTGTTCTGCATAGCACAGGGTGTTTAATGTTCGTGGAACCTACTCTATTTAGACTGCAGTAATCAGTGGGACAAGTTATTGGAGTTAGGGCTTCACAGGTAAATTGAGATACTCACTATGCAAATTCTTGTCTTAGATACTCTTCTAGAAAGCTTTTAAAATTTCACGAAAAGTGACTATATATATAATCCAATAAGACTATCATGACTACAATAAGGTTTAATTGCAATTTGAAATACCAAGAAGATGGTAAAAATCACCTACAGCATGGTTTATAAATGGTTTAACAATCTGCTGGAGAGAGGAGGGGCCTCATGTCCGGGAGGGATTTGACCACTAGACCTCAGTGTACCATCCCTGCCCGTGGGCAGATCTGTCACTTCCTCTGTTTTCCTGAACCAAAGAGAGAGGTTAGAAAGTCAGTCATGGGGCACAAGAGTGATTGTGTAGCAACTCCCTACCACCCCAGAGGTGGTGAAACGGGCGGCTACAACAAGGAGGAAAGTTTAGTACTAGATTTACATTCCAAACTTTCTAGAAAATTAACATGTCTGTTTCAGGCCAATTAAAGAAGAAAGGTACCTTCCACCCAAGGTATTAGAATTTTCTCAATGTGAATGGAAACTGCTGTAGAATTGTTTTGGCTTGTTTCCATGGAGTTTAAGAAAGAAGGAGGCCTGGAGGGCAGGCTAAATTGACTTGATGTTTTTAGGTTTTTGACATGTGGAGACTAATCTTATTTCCATGTCAATGTACCCTGTCAGCTGCTGCAGATTAAAATATGATTAGCCTTTCCCTTTAATTGGCCGTGTAATAAACTCATCATCCCCAAACCATGGCTCGGTGGTTCAGAGCACAGACTCAGAGCCAGACTGCCTGCATTCAAATCCTAATTTTGATCTTTATGGGCTTTGAGACTTGGGACAATCTACTAAAGATCTTTATGCCTCATTTTCCTATTTGTTCTTATCTCATGAGGGTTGTTGGTAAGGATTAAATGAGCTAAAACGTGTGAAGCACTTTGAATAATGCCTGGTACAGAGTCAGAACTATAAATGTGTTAAATAAGAAGTCATATAATTAGGCTCCCCATTTGTGATTGCTGGTGAACCAGTGGTGAAACAACTAACTGGGAGTGTGCTAATGACATATGGCTGACTTGGAAATCTCATAATAATGAAACAGTGCCTATGTTTTTGTGGCCAAGTGGGTGGGTGGTTAAGCAGGACACTGGCAAGTTAGGGCTGAGGACTTCAGGGGTCTTCAAGCCCCCTGGGTTGCTTCACTGAACATGGTATACTGGGGCTGCCCTGGGGAGTGGATAGGAAAACTGGGTTACTTTAGGAACAGGATGCATATTTGAAAGGAGGATTTGGATTTCTCAGATTACTTACCTGGACTGTGGGTGAGGTAAACTGAATCTGGGGATAGATTGGAGAGATCCAGGGTTATTCCTTCTTGCTAGATTTTTGGATAAATCAGATAGAATTTTAATCTTCAATTCACTGTTTCTGTCAGTTACCATTGTTGGCTGGTATCACAGAAGTCACTGCTGGCCGCTTGAATCAGAGAAGTAATTTATTGGAAGCAGGGACGCTCAAACAAGCAAAAGGAAAGTCAGGGCAAGAGGCTTAGAAGGGCCAGGAATTATGGCCCCTGGGAGTCTGGAAAGCAGGGACTGCTGCTCTCGTCCCTTGTTCATATTCCAGAGAGGGGAATCTGATAAGCTTTGCTTGTGCCAGGTACCCAACCCTTAGCTAGAGGGCAGGGCATGTAAATTTGCAATCATACTTGCCTGTATTTGATGGAGCAGTTCCTCCAAAGCAAAATCAGGATGCTATTACCGGAAGAAGGAAGAAAGGAAGCAGAGTGGACAAAAACAGCAGATGTCTACCACACTACTCTGTATTGCTTCAAGAAACCGATGAGGAAGACAAAAGGCATAAGGAAATAAGGAGACACTGAACACTTTGATTTTTAATCTTTCTCCCCTATTCCAGCTGCCTTCTTCTCTGACCTTGAAGCTAGATTCCAAAGCCTGGACTTACACCAGAAGAAATCCTCAGATTCTGATGGAATTATCTCCTGATCCTACCATAGTCCAATTTAAAGAAAACAGCTTAAAGCACTGTATAGATTTTTATCAAAATGGTGATAGTTGTTTTTCCATTAGATACTTACTGGGTGTCTACTGTCTATCAAAAAAAAAGGCAAATAGCCCTGTCTCCTGCCTTTCAGAAATTTATAGTCAGTGAAGCAAGGCAGACAAATAAATTACATGATTACAATGTAGTGTGGAGAATAGAATAATAGAGAAACAAAAAACATGCAGCTAAATCTGCCTAGGGGCTTCAGTGGAGGTGGTATATGAACTAAGTCTTGAACACGGAATGAGCATTTATAATTTTAAATTGAGGCATTTAATATGAAAACAAAATTGTGATCCCAAATTATAAACATTATTCACATGGCTGTCAGTGGCACCAATTTCATCTACTGGCAGGATAAATACTGTTCTTTTGGTCTTCTAAGGTTAAGAAGTGAGCTCATCAGAAGAAAGTCAAAGACTGAGGAACAAATATGCAAGTTTTAAACAAAGCCACATTCCTAATAAGTGTAGTTTCATGAACTTAACTAGATGTAAGATGTGCCAGACCCCTCCAGGGCTTCTGGAACCCTTCAGAGCAGTCACTTATTGACTGGGCAGCTTGAAGTTCAGAGCCTGTCCTGGATCAGGCAGGGGTCTTGGGTCAGCTACTGACTTTTTATTGCAGAAGCAACTTATGCATTTAACATTCATATCTTGGCTAGAACTCATCTATAGTATGCTTTTGTGTTAGTAATGTGTCTGGATTTCAACCTTATGTAGAAACTGAAATGAGAGTCAGGAATATAGTAATAAAAAAGAACTCAAAAATCTCATCACAAAATAGAATGATAAAGCCTCACGAACTAGCAGATTATTCTTTTTTTTCTTTTATATTCTTTTCCATTACGGTTTATTGCAGGACATCGAGTACAGTTCTCTTTGCTATATAGTAGCACCTTGTTGTTTATCCATTCTCTATACTATAGGTCACATCTGCTGACCCCAACCTCTCCCTCCCTCCCCCAACCCCCTCCCCCTTGGCAACCACAAGTCTGTTCTCTATGTCCGTGAGTCTGTTTCTGTTTCATTTGTATTAGATTCCACATGTAAGTGATATCATATGGTGTTTGTCTTTCTCTTTCTGACCTCACTTAGTATGATAATTTCTAGTTCCATCCATGTTGCTGCAAATGACATTATTTCATTCCTTTTTTGTGGCTGAGGAGTATTACACTGTACCTATGTACCACATCTTCTTTATCCATTCATCTGTGGATGGACATTTAGGTTGTTTCCATGTCTTAGCTATTGTGAATAGTGCCAGCAGATTATTCTTACTTAGTAAAACTATTGTCAGAATGTCTTATAATGGGAGTGTGTTTTCCTGTGCCAAGTGAATATTCCCAAAGTGTTAGAAAATGTGTTTTCTCTTAGATTGACATGCATGCTTTACCCTGTTGCATGGCATGTGCCTCTGTAAACAACCTCAGATCACTTTTTAGACCAAGGTGGGAAAACAGAGGAAATGAATGAAGGAAGGAATAAATAAGTTCCAAAAAATAAAGTCTATTAAAAATTGCATTAATTATCTAATTTGAATTAATGAAAACTGTCCAGAGTCCTATAAAATGGTTCCTTTAGCCCCATTAGTTTGCCACAGATAAACTGGGAGTTAGAAGGCCTGAGTTTTTGTCTTGGCTCTGCACCTACCTACCTGTATGAGTCTAGGTAAAACAGTAGGAGGACGCTGATGGATGAATTGACCTCTGAGGAAATTTCTACAAGAGATGGTTAGCCCTACCCTTTTGCAATCTCTTCAAGTCACTCATCAATTTACCCCAAGAGTTATCACTACTTAAATCAACCAAATTCGTATAATTTGTGAGGTTTAGTGCAGACATATTTGATTGAGGTCTACTTTTCATTTTAGTAAACATTCCTACTATCTGTTTTGATTAAAACCTCTCTGAAACAGAATTTAATTTAAAGGACATGCAGGCAAAAATAGCACCTCTAAAGGCTGTTTGTTGGTGGGCAGGGATAGATTCTAGGTGACCTGTGGATTTCCTGTTTGTAGGAACGTAGAACGACTTGCTAAGTAGTTACATGCTTAGCTTTCATATGACTACTATAATCAATAGTTTTCGCTAAGTGTTGGTGGGCAGAAATCCTTAAGCATAACATTTTGATAGATTCAATTTAGGTATTGAATTGCTTTATTATCAGAGGTTCACTTACATTTTCCCAGAGTCATCTCAAGGTATATAACATAGGAGAGCTAAGAGTGTATGTGCATTTAAAAAAACAAAACAAAACATATTCCACCTAAAACTTGGAAGACCAGTCTTCTTAGGTAAAATTTGAACTTCAACTTAATTATTTCTTTTTTTCAGGATTCTACATTTTCTTCATCTTTCTGTTTTTCTTAGATGCTTGTTCATTCTTGCTCATGGAAACTTTCTCTATACCAGAGGTACATAATAGAGAAAAGGCTCAGCAGAATGGAGGACGAGAGATAATCATAGAAACCCATGTTGAGCTAAATGATACCTGGAATGCAATTTGAAGATGGATGTTCCAAATTATTTTTTTTCTGTCTAGTTGACAGAATAATAAGGGAATCAATCAATCAAACTCAATCAATGAGGACGGAGTGAAGCTCATCTGAGTGGTGATGGATGATACTTGAAAGTGAATTAGTGACTGATTTGGAGAGATTTCAGAGGAGTAGAGCCAACAATGGCAAATCAGGTTAACTTGTATGTATTGCTGACAGGATGCGGGCTGGGCAACAGCAAATTCTATCCAGCAGCCTCCAACTGCCTGTGAAGCTGACCTAGAGATTACTTCATATCCGATGGACTGAAACAGGTCCATCTGAAATAGTTTTCTTCAGCCTTGAAATTTCTATAATAATATGTATCAAGCCTAGAAACCTACATTTAAGTATCTGCATACATCTGCACTGGGCAAACAACTCCCAACAATGCCTCCATGACAGTATGCTGTTAGTTGCTAATTGGGAAAAAGCACAAGTAATAGTTAGAAGGCATTCTGTTGCTTGCTGGGGGGCTCCTTCCCTAGATGGTTAAAATATTCAGCTCTATTGGACAACCACCTGGTTTAAAAATCTTTGGCAGGTGGTGTTAGCAGTACATATTTACTTGTTCGTGTAATATCTGTGCAAAAGCTCAAATCAAGACAAGCTACAAATGGTCGTTTATATGACCACTCTTGAGACCTCATCACCTCCTCTAGAGATAAAGTTCCTCCCATGTCAGTTTACCCTCAATACTCATCTAAGCCGCTGCCCTTCCTCTCTGTCCTCTCCAGGCCATGGTGCCAGCAGGATCTGTTCCCCAGGTGTTGACAATCAACACTTCAGCAAGGTGATTGCCAAGTAGCAGAGAAACATTTTGTAATGCATCCTGAAAGGACATCAAACCCAGACTTTTAGCAGATTCAAATAAGTAAAATTAAGACAAAGGGAAAGTGTGTGGCTCATTCTCAGCCTTTGAAGCCCAGGATTCCTGCCCGGATCCTATAGTTTTGATTGGATTGCACCATTGGATGGAGATATTAGTGTTGCAAATCCATTAGGGGTTTATTCACTCTAGAAAATTTTTATATTGGAAAATAAACTATAGGGTTTTTACTATATTTATCCATTTCCCCCACATTTCAGTAGTTAGGAAGCTGTTTAATACTCGCCAGCCTCTCTTTAGTCTTATGTTTCTGGTGTATTGTCCCTCCCTCGTGCTCTTTTCCCCCAAGAAACAGGGGCAAAGAGTAGATTTTGAATGCTCCTGCTTGTGGCAGGCATCCTCTTCCTGGCTCACAGCTCACCCTGGCCTTTTTAGGCAGCAGGCTGGTGGGGTTACTGGGATACCCAGAGGTGATGTGTGTGGCTCTGACAGTACCCTGGTGGATTGAGCCGATTTGTCACAGCCAATTGCTTATTTTCAGGGATTTTCCTACTTTGCCAGCATCATCTAGGTAAGGACCAGATGCTTTTAGTTAACATCTTTTGCAGTTTAAGGGGCTCGAAAAATCTTCTTTTATTCCAGGAATCTAATGCCCAGGCCTGAACAAATAGGTTTCCCCTATTCACTTGGAAGGCAGTATGTGATTTTCAAAGGAGCAAATGAACATATGGGTGCTTTTCTTTTCAGCACAGAATGGAACACTGTTTTGGAGACAGTGGGGGAGCAGACATGAGTATGTATTTTAAAGACTGTAAATTGGTGCACACTGTTTTGGAGGCGATTTGATTCTATCTACCAAGATTTAAAATGCAGATACTCTTGACTGAGGAATTTTGCCTCTTACCATGTATCCCCAAAGTATAGCAGCATATGTGTTCAAGGGCGAATATATATTTATACAGCATTGTTTACAATAGCAAGAGATTGGAAGCAATCTAAATGTCCGTTTAATAGGGGCCTAGTTAAATTATCGCACATACATACAATAGATTCTTTTAACAATTGTTAAAAGAATGAGGCAGGTCTATATGTACTAATATGGAAAATTTCCAAGATATACTAGGTATCTAAGAAGGGATGGACAATGCTGCCATTAATGTAAAAAAGAAAGGGGGGGGGCGTATGTACACGTGTGTATGTTTGTGTATGTGTAACCTATCTTGATTTATTATCAGCAGTTGACTCTGATGAAGGAAGCGGGGAGCTGAGAGAGAACTGAGAGGGAAAGAGTATTACTTTTCACTCTATGCCTTTTTGTTTTGTTTTGTTTTCATAAGGTTTTTAATCAAAAGATCACAAATTCTTTTGTGGATGATTAAGTCTTATACTCCAACTGTGAAGCAAGGGAAGAATAAAAGACGAATATATCATATAACCTGAAAAAAATCTCAAAAAGAAAATATAAAAAGGGAAATGCAATCTTTTTTTTTTGCTGCTCTGACACTCTTCCCTGTTATTTTTTTTCACACACACACACTGTATTTTATTTTCACAGGAGATAAATAAACTGCCACCAAGCATTGTAAATGGATGACCACAACAAAAGCAACAATGATTGCAATTACCAAACACGAAACACACTCATACTATGTCATAATATTGACATTCAGTCCAGGAATCCTCCACTGTAACAGCTCCTTTACTTTGCAGTGAAAATTGATTTGTATAATTTTTGCCTCTGAGTCCTTGTGGGATTTTATTTTTTTTATTCAAACAGAAAGTCATAAAAATTATAATCATCCTCATCAGTTCACTCAGTTGTATGCCTTTTTATAAAGCTTAAAAGGTTTTCCTTGTGCATGTAATTCCTATTCAAATAAATAGGTAATTAAACAAACCAACAATAAAGATGTTAATTTTTCATCTTTTCTTTAGGATTTCTTCTCACTGCTCGCTTTCCACAGAAAGGATCCTCTTCCTGGTCATTGGTGTCAGTTAGACCTTTAGGTCTGGCCCCAGTGACTAGTTGTGTGATACTCAGCAAATGATTTAGTGTTGTCCAGAGCCTCACCACTGTTTTTCTCCTCTAAAAATGATTAAAAATATCTCAAGACCTGTGAGGCTTAAATAAGACAAGTTTCCTCGCATAATGCCTAGGAGGCGATCCTTAATGTGGCCTTGAGAAAAGGAGGTAATGCTGGTGGAATAGGTATTTCTAGCACCTTACTACAGCCAAAAATCTTTCCTTTGCCCTTGTTCGAAGGCAAGTCTTCTCCTCATAGGACACTGAAGGTTTTATGTCTTACTAGGTTAAAACTAACAGAAAAAGATGAGAAGATGCCCTAAAGTAAAGAAGCAAAACCTCTTCTACACTGGTGTTATGATTCAAAACAGGTCTCCCATGAGGGCCTCAGGCTGGCATTAGAGCAGGCGGGGCTGTGGTCCCACCGAGCTTGAAGCATCCTCCCAGGGCCCCCGAAGCTTTACAGTTCTTTGTGGCTGTGGCCCTTAGGCTCCTCTTGGGTCCTCTGAGTTTGGCAGCTGCTCAGTCAGCCCAGGAGGACCAAACAGCCACCGAACTATTCAGAGTCTTTTTCCCCCAGTCTCCTGGGGTCTTAACTTTCAGGAAGAGGGTTTTTTTCCCCCTCATTCTATTTATTTTTAGTTTTCAAACATGTTTAAAATATTGTTTCTGTCTTGGTGGGAAGAAGAGGGTACTTTTTGAATAAACTCCTCTCTGGGGGAATTGCTGTGGCAATGGAGGGTGTGTGTGTGTGTGTGTGTGTGTGTGTGTGTGTGTGTCTGTGTGTGTGTGTTTCTTTTCGGAGCTCAGCAGAGAATCTGAAGCAGCTGAAGTGTTTTATGTTGGTCCCACTGTGGCCATAGTCTAGTTGCAGTATACCACATCCTGGGTAGTTTTACACACACCAACTTCAGATTCTGCTGAAGCCAGAGGCCATGGCCTTGAATCCACAGAAGAGGACCTAGTTCTTTTGAGCTCTGGTGAGATGCCCGATACCCATCAATTTATTCCAGCTTTTGGAATGTACTCTGGTTGCAGTTTCACAGGTGCATCTTCATGAGTATGGATATGTCCGTGAGTAGCAGAGACCACAGTACTTTGCACCTGTCTCCATTCCCACTCCGCACATTGCATCAGGGTGTAGTGTAGGACTGGGCTGGAGGATGCTGGCTCTGGAGGAAGACTGACCTGGGTTTGAAAGCCAGACTTGCTACTTTCTAGCTGGGTAGCCTTGGCGCCTTAGTTTGTTTTGGCTGTTCTAACAGAATACCATAAACTGGGGAGCTTATAAACAGCAGAAATTTATTTCTTACAATTCTGAAGGCTGAGAAGTCCAAGATCAAGGCGTCGGCAGATTCACTGTCCGGTGAGGATCTACTTCCTCACAGATTGTTTCTTCTTGCCTATAACCTCATATGGCAGAGGAAGAAGCGAGGGATTTCTCTGTGATCTTTGTATAAGGACATTAATCTGATTCTAACCACAGGCCCTGCCTCCTAATACCGTCATAATGAGGGTTAGATTTTCAACATATCAATTTGTGGGGGGGACAGAAACATTCAGATCATAGCACTTGGGTAAGTTATGGACTCTCCCAAAGTCTTAGTTTCTTCATCTGTGATACAGGGATAATAATGGTACCTGTCTCATGGGGCTGGTGTGCTCAGCACAGTGCCTGGCACACAGCGAGCCCTCAGTCAGGTACAGCGCTAGCTCAAACCCTGGCTGTCTTTCCACTCGATGATGAGTTCTTGCGGGGCAGACACTGTGTCTTTCCCTTTATTACATTCCAAGTGCCCAGCACATTACCTAAGCACTTGATGAATACATAAAGGAAAAATGAATGAATGGATGAGATCCCCAAAGCAGAATCACAATATGACTGATTTTGTGACACACTTACCATTCTTACTTAACTGGTCTCCTGGGAAGAACTCCTTTTAACTTCATTTCCTTCTTGACTACTCCCCTCTCCTTGGAAAACTCTCCTGCTTCTATGTATTGTTCTATAAATTATTTTCCACAGGTGCCTTATTATAGTTTGTTTTGTTTTTTTTAGTCTTAAAGAAACCCTCTCATTCTCAAGACCAAAAGAAAAGAAAAGGGAAGAAAAAAAGATATCAGATTTATAGCAGATTTCGTTAGTATTTCTTTTTCCTTAAAATATACATTTGGCTAGAAAATAGGAGAAATATTTGCTTTTCAGGATTTTATGTATAAAATTCCCTTAGGTCTACTCTGTGGCATTCAATATGTATCCTTAGACTCTTTCCTCTCCAAACTTGGGTTGGGCATCTTTTAAGTTTTCACATAGCTTCCTGATGTAGCTTCATGATACCCAAATTCAAGATTGCCATTACTGAGTTGGTTCAAACTATGCACTATGACTTTCAAAAAGTGAAAACTGACCAGTTAACTGTTTTCTATTTGACCTAAAAATTTTTTTATGACACACTACCTATAAATGGGAATAATTTGATATGACCTTCCCCCTCAAATATTGCGATTATAAGGAGAAGGCACTGGAGTTTTTCTATTTCCTGGAGAAAAACCTCTTTACTTCTGCCTTTCAGACATGGCCAAACTGGGTTTTGATACCCTGTGGGCAGCTTTATAATCATAGAAGGAAAGAGCTGGCAGAGAACATAGAGGTCACCCAGTCCAACCCCTTCATTTTACAGAGACACTGTGTGGCTTAACCAGGATCACAGAGCTAGTGACTGGGTGGTGCCTAGAAGCCGGATCTCTTAAATCATTGTTCAGTGATTTTTCTAATTCATGCAATGCCTTTTCTCCTACACTCAGGATTTAGAGGCTTTAGTGATTCACATTCTGATATTGTTATTCTTAAGTTAAATAATTTGAGGATTGACGGCAGAAGATTGATTTCATTGAGGAAATTCCACAGGCAGTGATGAGGGAGTGCCAAATTATTAAAATGAGAGAAAGCAAAAATGAGGGATCAAACAAAATGTGTTTGGGATCGTATTTGATAGGAAGACCAGCATTTTGTGACCTAATTTATTACCTAGTTATGGAGATGAGTCTAGTGCACATGAAATGAGTGGTGAACAATATACAGATGTTTTGTGAAGTGACAGATTATATGGTACAGAGAAAATGTTTATTGAGTAGTGCAGGAGTGAGAGAAGGCTTCATGGACGATGTGAAACTAAATCCAGGCCCTGAAGAATGAGAAGGGTTAGGATATGCAGTTGGAGAAGCAGGGCATTTTATACAAGAGCGAGCAGCATATGTGTAGTAGTGGAAGGCACTAGGAAGCAGTGTGGGTGTGAGTCTTGAGCGTTCATGGGAGATTTGTGGGGAAGCCTGTCTGACTGGAAAATAAGGACAGGTTGGTAGGGTGGAGTCCGATTAAAAAGGACTGAAAGTCAGGAGAGGTCAGACTTGTAGACCTCAGGAAGCTCACCTTGAATTTTGTGCTAAAGTGTGACTATAGAGACCTGTTTGAGATGGTCACTTGGGCAGTGTGGTTTGGAGACTCTGAATGGCTAGTTACCAGGCACTTGAGTATACAGGCAGGAGATGGTAAAGATGTCAGAGGCAAGTGGAGATGAAAAAGAAGAAGAAAATATGTAGACTTTCAAAGGAATAATTACTGGGGTAACTGGTTAGATTTGGTAGGTCAAGAGAAGAAATTGTTCAAAGTTGTATCCAAGGGTTTTAACCTGCGTCACCAAGCTCAGAAAAGTTTGTCTGTGTCCCTGAAATTCTTTTCCTGCCAAGACTAGAGTTTGAGCTGATTGCTCTAATAGAACTTATTCCTGTTGGCCAATCTTTCTCTCCCCACATCTCTTTTCTTCTTGTTTCAGGTTACAGAACTGTTGTATTAAAGACGTGTCTCATTTCCCTTAAGGAATAATAATCTTTGTAAAAAGGTTCTTGGTTCCTTGCACCTGCCTTCTGATTATTGTTGACTTTGCCACTTAGTTATCTCATGGTTAAATAGAGAGAGAGATCCCTGGAGCCCATTAATCTCTGCAGGTGAGAATGTATTTAATCTACGGGAGAAAACAACATTACTTACCTGGAATGTTTGTTCTCTGACTAATAATTTAGTCACATTGATCCACCCTTTATGCCCAATGAGTTCCCATTTGTATCGGAGGGGGGACATTAGAAATGGTTTAATTCACATATATAACTAAGGAGTCAGTTGAGGGACCTTGGTTATACTCACTAGGAGACTGATGAAGTTAAAAAAATATATAGTGCACAGAGGCCTGCAGATCTTGTATAACAGAGTGACTTTTTTTTCTGGTCCAAGAGACACCTCATTCTGTCACTGCCATATCTCCTTCATCCTGAGAGAGACTGAAAAGAAGATACACTAGAAGAGGGCTGTGCTGCAAGTTTTCCTAATGCCAGCAAATGTTTATGTAGTATAAATATTTATTATTATTATTTAATCCTCACAGTAATCTTGTGATTACTTGTAAATATAATTATCATTTTCATTTTACAGATAATGACACTGAGAAAGGCTGAGAGAGGTAAAATGAGATGGGTGTTAAACCGGCTCTCTGACTTGAAATCCTGAATTTTTCTCACTCTACTGTGAAGAGCGTGGGCAAGAAGTCAGGCTCGCAGAAGCTGCCAACTTGTTTAGATGTTTATTTTTCAATTATGTGACACTGGTTCTTTATGGGCTGTTTGGGCTCGTCTGTTACAACAAGTAATTCAGAGGGTTGTATATTTCCTTCCACTGGCCATTAGTCCCTGTGAACTAATTATGTTAGGAGTCATCCTTACAGCTCTCTAAATTACCCAGCAAACCCAAATTCTTGTTTTGCTTCTTATTAGGTCCTGCTTGACTTGGGAAAAAAATGGCTGTTCCATTTCTTTCACCGTATTTATCTGTGTGGAATGGTAACTTCTACCTGCTCTTGGGAGTTTGGCTCAAAGCCAAGGTGTTTGGGCACAGAAAGGGTGAATTGGCTTGTTTAGGCTTTATCTTGTGTCAGCCATTTTCACAGGGACAGCATTTTGAGAAAAATGTCACAACATGGCTGAAGGAAATGCTGGTTTGCAAACATACTTGTTGTGGTTTCTATGATTTTACTCATTTTTTTACCCCATTAGGCTTTCTTGATAAGCTTGTCTTTTGGACATGTGTTACTCTAAAATAGAGTTACATAAAAGGTGGCATGTTCTCTGCTTAAACATGTGGCAAATCATCAACATCACTCCTTTTAAATTCCAAGAAAATATTCTAGGCACCAAGGAAAAATTAGCTCGGATTTCTTCCTCATGTGATATAATCATTGCATTCCTTGACTGGAGGAGACCTTGAGAAGGCCAGCTTATACTTTCTACCTTGCCCTTATCTTCTTGACGTGGATCCATTAAAAACATCCTTGGGAAAAAAATCGCATTGTATTAAATCCCTCAAGAGAGTCCAACTTCTTTTTATTATTAATTCTACTTTTAGCATTTAGACTGTGTTTAAATAACAGAAAAATGCAGATGATGACAAAGCTGACCAACTTGTAGCCATCTTCCTGTTTGTTTTGGCTCCTACACAGCCAGTTGAATTGATTATGTAAACATCAGCTATTCATATGGAAGAAGACTTAGAGTATGTGGCACTCAGGTCGCAAAGAAAGACCTAACCTTAGTATCAGTAAATTCATCTTTTACCTTACCTCAATTTCTGGGATGTTATTCAAGTAAATCTCCTCTGAAGCTGCCCTAAATGGAGATGGGAGTACCTTCCTGCCAACTACTGTGTAAGAAACGTCCATATATACTGAAAGATAAGATAAAGAAACGTTGGATTCTTAGAGTAAATCATCAGAGACCTCTTTGCTGCTCTAGTCATCCTAGGGACTGAAGTTGCTCATTAAATGAAATTGCTTATAAACAATTTAGCACAAAGCCCAACAGTTTTAAGGATTTGGCAAAAATTAGCTATTCTTCTTATTTAAAGAAACCAGAGCTTAAAATGAGCCCTCCACACAGAGGAGGACAAAGGAAGGTGATAGAACAAGTCGAAGGTGTTGGGAGCAGAACCAAGCCATTGTCCTAATGAATCCCTCTGAACAACTGTCATAACTTTAGGGAAGAGGCATTCTCACTCACTACCCAAACACGCCTCTGCAGTACTGTGGTGTTGCTTCCATTTCATTTAACCACGTAGTAATCTGTTCCCTATTTATCCAGTTGACCTTGTCATTCTCAAATCCTCTTGTTTGAAGACCCTGGCTTTAAGACCCTATTCCATTACCATCTGCAGCAGAAGTATCTGAAGCTAGATGGCCCCTATCACCTGAGTGAAGGGCTGTTCCTGCTTGGGTCAAGCAGATCTCTAAAGTACCTGATCAGATAACATTAGGTGAGAACCCCACACCAGTGCTCTGAGCAGGCCAGTACCATAGACCCCCATCAGAGTTGGCAAAAGGACGCCGCTCCTGGGGAATATTCCCATCAGTGGACTCCTGTTGGCAGTGTTTTGCATGTGTTCGTGCAGATGAGTCACACAGATCACCAAAATTATCCAGCACACTTAAGAAAACCACAATTTCCTGTGCCCTACCACCTGATATTCTAATCCTTTAAGTTTGAGATAGGACCCAGGGAAAAATTTTAGAAGCTTCTTAAATGAATCTAGGAGCCTTTGATCTAAGTAACTGAGCTTTTCCAAAGGAGTGATTTATCCTGAATGAATGGGGAAGCTCTCTGAGCTTTAACAGTTACTCACCTATCTACAAATGTAATATTTTTACAGAGCTTTGGAGGGCTCTGATTTAATTCCATTATTAGCCCTTATTGAATTAGTTGTACCTCCTACAAAGTTCATGACAACACCAAGGTCTTTATTGAGATTTCAAGGTAGGACAGGCTCTTTTAGGTCACCTTCAGTTTCTGAGACATGGGCTGGTGGACTGAGAGGCAGCAGTGTCTGGTCAGCCCATCTTCCCAAGCCCCCCACTGCAGGATCAGCTTCTTCTTTACCCAGTCTTGCCCAGGTTTGGAAGTAGATTGATGGCCTTAGTCTATATTCTTCTGGGCCTGGCATGTGTTCTACCACATGCAGGTTGTATCTGGTGTGCCAGATGTGAGTGCTGTGAGACCTCTCTGTTGGAGCCTGTCCCTCCCCTAACATGCTGGCTTCTGCCTCAGTTTACCAGCCTAATTTTCCAGTTCTTCGCTGGGTCTGCAGCCTGCCTTGAGTGTTGGCCCACTGGCCCAGCCCTCTAACTTACTGCCTGGATCTTGCCTCTTCTCTCCTGTGGCCAGCTCTCTGGATTCCCTACCGACTAATCCTATAGCGCATGGAGTGAAGTGTCCTGTGGGGCTAACAGTACATCTCTAGACTTAAGCTGTCTGCGTTAGAAGTTGACTTGAGCACCTTCTAGCTGGGTGAGCTTGGGCAAGTGACCTAACCATTTAGTTTTTCCACCTTACTTTCTTCATCTTTCCTCCCTTAGTCTCCTTATCTGTAAAATGGAGAAATAATAGTATCTACCTCACAGAACTGTAAGAATTAAATAAGACAACACATGTAAATTCTTAAAAAGTGCTTAAGTGTAAGCCGCTCTCATGTTATTATTGGCTTACTCGGAGTCATGAAACCATTGCCTGCTTGATTACAAATTTTGTCTGCTATATGAAGTTGAGTTCACCACATCCTTTGGACATTGTCCATCGTGCTGCCCAGCACATGAGTTCCCAGCTGTTTATCCTCCACCATCCCCCAGTAATGTCAGCTGTGTTTCCTGGGACCCTGCAATTATCTTGCCCAACAAGCCTCATTTATAACAATTCATTCTCTTCAGTTCTCTTGCTTTTTTCCTGACTGAATTGACCAATTTCCTTCAGATTCATAGGTTTTAATTTCTAGTCACTCAATCATCTTTCTGCCTCCACTTTAAACCTTTTCCAAATTCTTTACTCATTTAATTGCTTCATCCAAATGCAGTTTAAAAATGTTACAAACTAGGCTGAGGGCAGTGGAAAGATTATCTTGGGGTTTCTACATACTTTCCCTGATTCTCTATTCAGGAGCATGCTAACATGATGAACCTCAGAATACAGATGCTTATGTGCTGTCACTCATAACCAAGCATTTTCTGTGTTTTGTTGCATTATTCTACAAAAATAAGTAAGATCTCCTCAAGAAACTGCCCATCTGTTGTGGGAGGCTTAGTGGTAGGCTGCCTTCTTCTTTTTTTAAATTAAAAAAGTTTTTGCAGTGGTGAGGATAAGGAAATAATGATGAGATGAGAAAGAGCATTGCTATTTATTCAGGAACTATTTAACTAGTGCCATTTTGTGCCAGGCTTTGGTCTAGGTGCTTAGGAGAATATGAATGAATAAAACAGACAAAGATCCATGTCATGGAAATTCTCTATCAAAAGTGGACACAAAATCAATAGTTGTTTTTTAATCAAAAGTATTTTTGCTAAAATTTGGAGGGTAGAAATATTTTAAGATGTGTTAAAGTTTAAACAGATCATCAAGGATTGGGAATTATGACATTTTATAACATGCTTGGCAAAATCCAGATGCTAGTGATATTTGAATGAGTAAACAATAAATATAAATAGTAAATGTAATTACCTTGATATTTTTTACATTTTCAAAAACTAAACTGAATAATGAAAAGTATATAATTTTAGGGCTTCCCTGGTGGCACAGTGGTTGGGAGTCCGCCTGCCGATGCAGGAGACAGGGGTTCGTGCCCCGGTCCGGGAAGATCCCACAAGCCGCGGAGCGGCTGGGCCCGTGAGCCATGGCCGCTGAGCCTGCGCGTCCGGAGCCTGTGCTCCGCAACGGGAGAGGCCACAACAGTGAGAGGCCCGCATACCGTAAAAAAAAAAAAGTATATAATTTTATTCTGGTGATCTGGAATCTTGTAGAAATGTTGATGAGGCTACGAGGCTCTAAGGTAAATTGTATGTAGTAAAATTTACAAATGCTGTTTGACAGTGATCAGCCATCGTCTACGAGGGGCTGGCAATCTTTTGGATTAAAAAAAGTCAGATGTTCATTTATTATGATTTTCTGAGTAGTAGCAGAGGTGGCGTTCCTGTCTAAGAAGAGTTAGCGGTGATGGCGGCAAGAGTAGTGGGAGCGCAGGTGTGAGAGTGGTTTAAAGATCATTTTCTTCTCACGTCTATGTTGTTAGGTTGTCTGGTGGATGTAGGGGTTATTTCAGGACATTCAGGGGCAGCAAAACGGACAGAGGATACAGAAAAGAGAGAATAGTTCATTCCAGCCTTTAAAAATACAAATCACTTGGTGAAGAGTCATATCTTAATTCTTTTTAAACTAACATGCTAATATTATAGGAAAGAAAACCACATGAAACCGTGTTTTGAAATGGTTCTGATATTTTAGTATATTTAAATTTATGTGTTAAAATATTAAATAGAAAAAACTAAAGCACAGCTATTAAAAGAAATAGAGTGGAAATTTAGAAATTCAGAGCAAATTCAACAAACTGTTATTGAAAATCCAGCCTGTATTCAGCATTTTGCCAAGGCCCTGTGAATACAAAAATTGGCTAAGACACATCTCTAATTCTCAGAGAACTCACAGTATGGTAAAGGGTGAGGGTGACACACACACACCACCAAATAAATACTATTCAGTGTTGCAGATGGTCTGTCAGGCTAGATTTCCCCAAATTGCAGTGTGGTGGAGAATGGACTGATTCTGGGTGTTATATTATCAGGTTTTCTCTCTCTTTTTACTTTTTTTCTTTAATCTTATGGCTTAATTGTATGTGTGGCTCTTTGTGCAAGTCATCTCAAATTCTTTTGAGAAGTAGGAAATATCCTTTAACAGTCAATCAATAAAGATAATCCTTTGATAAAGTAAAATTTGAACACACAAGTCATGTTGGTTTTACTCTAGCTGAGGCACAATGAATCTGGCCAGAATTGGGAAGAGAGGGCAACTGTGAAGAAGGAGGATTCTCCAGGTGGAAAGGCTAGTGAAATTATAGTTCTGGGGGATTATAGGAGAGGGAAAATGGGGTCTGCCTAGGTAATTAGTAACGAGATGTTTAAAAAGTTTGATCCCATTTCTGATCCCAGGGAGCAGGTTGAGAAGGTAAGATTTCACTCAGTAGCTCCAAAGCACAATCAGATGAGTATAGCCTAAATGTTTCCAATTCTGAAAATCAAGACAGGGAGAAAATTTGGGTGTGAGAAGTAACACTGCATTAAACAGGTAGTGACAGGAGTCAAAGAGTCATGTGATGGAAGGCACCAACTTATTTGTATGAGTTTGCATTTCTTTAAATCTTATTTTATGTAGTTTTAAAACTATTTTATATTGTTTACAATAAGCAATGCTAATGAGTAGCTTCCTATTTATATTGTTAGTTTAGTAAAACTTCTTTTATACAAAAAGAAAAACTGACTCAATTGTGTGCTAAATATTCTGAGAAACTTATCTGGGGAAAGCCAGCTGGAATACATGACATAATCCAGACTCTATTGTGTCCCCTAGTGGCAACAACACAAATTGCAGGCATAGTGATCCTGCCCAGGAAGAATTAACCAGCCTTGCAGATCCAAACCTACTGAGTGACAGTAAATGGCAAATTATGGCAGGGATTGATTGGAAACCACTTTAGATCAAGAATGGAGCATACTATATTGTCATTACTTATTCCTATATTTCCCACTGTGTGATAAATTTTGTAAGAGCAGGAACTGTATTTGACTTATTTAAAGTTACATCTCTAGAGCCTATCAGTATATGATGCATAGTTGGTATTTGAGAAAAGTTAAATAAATGAGACACTGGGGTGAGGAGTAAGGAGAGAAGCAGAAAAAGAGAAATAGGAGGACCTCAGAATTGAACTGTATTTATTTCCCAAATTTGCCTAGAATCCTCTTTGGCTTTTCCCATGAACCCAGATGTTTAACTCCATCTAGAAGGGCTTATTAAGTACTAAAAAGAGTCTTAATTTTAGTTTTCAAAGTATTGATTTGTCTCTCTATTGACAGCATGTTTCATAACAACGTTAGTAATTTGATTGGTAGTTTCTTTGTAGTCTTAGAACTAAGAATTCAGGGCAAAGATGTGAGATTTCAGACCAAAATATATTTTCCATCACCTAAAATACACCAAATAGAGTAAGACTATTGTCTCCAGAGAATTCTCAGCATGCAGGCCTGTCCATTTTATAGAGAGCAGGTAATGAAGTGCTTTTATGAAAGTGCCTATTTAACTCATCTGAATTAAGTGGGAACAACAAACAGAAGAGTTTTAACCACAGAGATAAAGTAACCATCTGAGCTGCAAAGCCAAGAATGAGTCCAAGTTAATGGGCACATATTAGGAAAGGCTTAGGAGAGCCCATTAGAAGAGGCACTGCAAAAATACAAAATGGGGTCTTAAAAAGGATCTTCTGCGTATGAATTAAGGATTAGTGTTTTGAAAATATGATAGCACATAGAAAAATAGCATTAGGAACTGAAAAAGCCATTTTCTAATGCAGCCATTCTCACCCAGAGTGCAAAAGATGCCTTTCAGCTGGAGTGGCTTTTGCCATTGCCTAGTTCCAGGGAGCTGCAGCACTGGCAGGCAGCTTCACATGGCTCCTTCCCTGCAGGAATGCCAACAAGGAGAGGCTTCCAGACCCTGTCTGCACAGGAGACCAGAAAGCTCAGGTTCCTTAAGGTCTAAATAAGGAGATTCATTCTAAGATTCCTCCTTAGTCAATCCTTGATGACTCCAGAGATGGTAGCCCTGTTGGTTTCATTATGTTATTTAAAGGAACATATTAAAAATATTAATAGGACCCCATGACTAACTATATGTATTGTAACACAGGATAAGGTTGGTTTTACACACCTTTTGTCTATTTTATATACTACTAGCCAGACTCCTTAGGTCCTCCTAGAATTTCAGTGAACAATTCTAGCCATCGAAGAAACATTTTTTATAAAAGTACTAGTTTTCAGTGACTAGCATATAAAAATAAAAACAGTTTGACCATCACCTCTCGGCAAAGGTACAACATTTTTAGACGGTAAATAAACAGAAGGTTGTTTTAAGGTGCAGTAAACCTGAGCAAGGAAAAGTAGTCTGGAGATGAATGTAAGAGCAGGAGGGAGGGTAGAAAGGGAGAAGAAATCTGGGTGGTAATTCTACAATCCTGTGACTCCACTGTGGTATGTGCTCCAGTGACGTCTGCAACAATTGGCGAAATCTCAGGGCCCCTTGTCCCCTCAACTGACTGAACTGTTAAAAGGATTCCCAGGTGATTTGTACACCCACTGAAGTTTGAGAGCTTGGCTCCAGTGGTTCTGAGAGGCTGGGTTCTGAGTAGTAAATCTACAGTTGCTAGGGCTTCTCAAACTTTGGTATGCATGAGAAACACCTGGGGAAATTGTTAAAAAGGCAAGTTCAGGGCCCAGATCAAACAGGTTGTGATTCCGTAGGTTTGTGTGGTGCTTAGCAAAGCTGTCTTTCTAACACATTTCCCAGGGGTTTTGGCACAGATGGTCATTGGAGCACTCTAAGAAATCTCTGCCACTGATATGAAGATCTGACAAAGGAAGACTATGCTTACTAAATCTATTGAAGCAGTAGGCCCTTGAAAACTTCCTGTCTGGAAATAGTAATGGAATTCCTTGTCTGAGACATGATAACTGGTTGTACGACCCCAAGCGCTCAGCTTCCTAGCTTTATCTGTGTTCTTTATCCGTGTCACATTGAGCTCTTTGCTCTTTGCTTCTAAAAGTCTGTGTGCTTCAACACCTTAGTCTTTGCTGTGCTCTTTGCACAGGTTTCAGAGTCTGAAAGGCTGTGTTTGGATTTTAGCTTAAGGCATGTGCTAATTTGTTGACCTTGGGCAAGTGATCACAGTCTCTGACACTCAGGTTCCTCATGTGTAAAATGGGTACTGTAGTACCTGTATTATTGGAGTTATTCAACAATTACAAGAGAAATGGCCTGTGTAAAATTTACAGCACAGTGCGTAGCATTTAGCAGACCTCAGTGTTTGATCACAACTACTGTTTGTGTTACTTTTTTTTTTTTTTTTGAGTCTGGAGAGCTCCCTTTTTTCTTCCAAAACTTGCTTGTAGCATTTCTTCAAGAGCTCCCTTTACTTCCACCTTGAATTACTCACGAATCCACATTCTCATAGTACTTAAACATTTCTCTCTTTGTGTTCCTTTTTGTCATGTGTTATTAGTTTGTTCTCTGTCTTTTCACTGAACTGTGAGCTCAACAAGACAGGCAGACAACAACGAAAACAAACTCTGTCTTACCCCTCTGTAGTTTTAGCACCTTGCACATAGTAATATTTAAGGCAAGGTGTTTGTTTATGTGCTACACACTGTTCTAAGCACTTTTAATGGATGAACTCATTTAATCCTCAGAACAAGCCTATGATGTAGATGCTGCTATTATCTCCATTTTGTGAATGAGAAACTGAAACACAGGGGGCTTAAGTAACTTGTCCAAGGTCACACTGCTAAGCGGTAGACCTGTAATTTGAACCTGGGCAGTCTGGTTCCAGAATTCAAAATTTAGCGGATCCTAAATGAATGCTTGTTGAACTGCATTACACTGTGAATACATCAACTTTAGGTGAGGGCTTTCCTCTTCAGAAAATGGTGTTCTGAAGATGAAAAAGGAGCAGGTCAAATCGTTGCTCAGTTTTCTGATGTATCTTATTAACTTGAAACAATATCAAAACAAATCATAGATATAAAACGGTTACTGGGTTCCTTCTGAAAGGAAACTTCAAATCTGTTATGAATGTGATGGTAAGTATTCAGATTATTTCAAAGAGCAAGATTTTGTCTAGCAGCAGGAATAAATAAAGACTTCCTGACATTGAGGTTTCTTTTTTTAGCTTTATTGAAATATAACTTACGTATAATAAACTTGCTCATTTAAGTGTACGGTTTGATGAATTTTGGCAATTATATGTAGCTGCAAAACCTCCACACAATCAAGATACAGAAAAATTCCATCACCCTAGAAAGGACCCTTGTGCCCCTTTGTAGTTGATCCTTTCCTCTGACTCTTGGGTCCAGGCAACCATGGATCTACTTTCCGTCACTATAGTTTTACCTCTTCCAGAATGTCATATAAATGGGATCAAATAATATGGTAGTCTGTTGTATCTGGATAGTTTTGCTTAGCCTAAAGCTTTTGAGATTTATCTGTGTTTTTATTTTCATCAGTAGTTTTTCTTTCTTATGGATATGTAGTGTTTCATATTATAGATATACCATGATTTATTTTTCCATTCACTGGTTGATGAACATTTGTGTTGTTTCCAGTTTTTGGTTATGATGAATAATGCTGCTGTGAACATTCATGTGTGGAAATATGCTTTCACTTCTCTTGGGTAAACATGTAGGAGTGGGTGTGCTGGGTCATATGATAAATCTATGTTTAACTTTATAACATACTGCCATACTGTTTTCCAAGTGGCTATACTCTTTTGTATCCCCCCAGCAATGTACTACAGTTCTGGCTGATTCTGTCTTTGACAATATTTGATATTGTCAGTCTCATTAACTTTAGCTATTCTAGTGGCTGTTTAGTGGTAGCCCATTGTGGTTTTAATTTGCATTTTCTTGATGACTAATGATGTTGAACATGTTTTCTTGGCCTGTTTTCTATTTGAATATCTTCTTCTGTAATTGTCTATTCAAATCTTTTGTTCATTTAAAAAATTGGATTATCTTTTTCTTATTGATTTATATTTATGTTCTGTAAAGAAAATATACTCAATATAACCTTTTGTCAAATGCCTGGTTTGCAAATATCTTCTCACAATCCGTGGCTTGCATTTTCACTTTCCTAATTGTGTCTTTTGAAGAGCAAACATTTACAATTTTGATTAATTTCATTTTATCCATTTTTTTTCTATTTTGCACTAGTTGTGTCTTGTTTAAAAAATCTTTTCATGGGCTTCCCTGGTGGTGCAGTGGTTGAGAGTCCACCTGCCGATGCAGGGGACACGGGTTCGTGCCCCGGTCCGGGAAGATCCCACATGCTGTGGAGCAGCTGGGCCCGTGAGCCATGGCCGCTGAGCCTGCACGTCTGGAGCCTGTGCTCTGCAACGGGAGAGGCCACAACAGTGAGAGGCCCGTGTACCACAAAAAAAAAAAAAAAAAATCTCTTCCTAACTCAGTGACACAAGGATTTTCTTCTAGAAGTCTAATAGTTTTTACATTTAGGTCTACCATCATTTCAAATTAATTTTGAGTTTGACATAGAGATTGAAATCCTTTCAATAGAAATGCTTTCACTAGAGTCTCCTCTTCTTGCTGATATGCCAAATAGCTCATTCTGTAACCATGTCAGGTTAAGATGGCCAGGTAGAAACTAGTATAAGAGAACGTGTGGGTGTGAGACTCAGGGAAACCTTTTAAAGCTGGTAGCTGTTCAATTTTCAAGTCCCACAATACATGGTATTGTTTGAATTAGGCCTGTGACTTTTTGTGTGGTGTGTAGAAAAAACGAGAGGGAAATATCTCACAGTAGATATGGTGTTCAAGTAATTTTTTGAAATCTTTAAACTTTGGGTGGATAGATACGTTTGAATCAAAGTTAACTAGCTAGAATAAGGTTGACTGTACTTATGACTCCAAGTTTTGTTGAATTTTCTAAGTATTAGGCCAAGTGATATTGTTTTGCTTGGTTTTTCCTTTTTCTCCCATTTCCAGGAAGCACAAAGTTCTTATTTGAAGAGAGCACTTTTCTTCTTGCTGCAAACCTGTTTGAAACAGGGAAGGACCAGTCTCAGGAAAACTTTTCAGCCTGATGTCTTTTTTCCTAGCCTGCCTTTTGCCCATAACCACTCCCATACACTCTGTTCCCAAGACAGTCTGAAGTTTCAAAATGCCAACAAAAAATTCTCTGTGTTTAGGTTGTTTTGGATTGTTAATTATTGGTGGCAATGGGTGAGTGTTCAGCACCTTGGAACTTTTGCAAAAGAAACTTAATAAGGATATGTCTGCTGTAGTTGGAAAAGTATTTGATGAACAGCTGACCTTTCAAATGTTTACATGAGTTGAATCTCTGAACTGGTAATGTTAGGAAGGTCCAAGTTCTAATTCAGACTCAGACACTGAATCCCTTTGTAGAGAAAGCTTTTAAATATCTTCAGTTTTCTCATTTGTTTTTTTAAAAAAAAAAGGCTGACTTCGCTCACCCGTTAATTGGTTAATGTTTGTGAATGTTTTGAGAGGATGAAAAGCACTTTCTCAGAGCAGTGCCCTATCGTTCCCTCTCATGATTGTGGTTTGTCATCCACCTGAAGTAAGTGGGTAAGTCATGTACCAAGTTTGCATTGTAGAAAGGAAATGATTCTACAGATCCTTAACCACGGGATGAAAAAATACGTTTCTTTCACGTGGAGTTGGTGAATAAAGCTTCCACTGTTCTGAGGGAAAAATGCCAAAGGAAGCCTGCTTGTGTGGATTAGTTCACTTATGAATACTTTTAAAAATATTTACATAAATCTCTACTGACTAACCAGTTCTCTGAGCACATTCCATAAAAATTTCTTTTCAAGCAATTTCTTTTAGAAATTCGTACATATTTTTTTTTCTTTTTTTTCTTTTTTTTTGCGGTACGCGGGCCTCTCACTGTTGTGGCCTCTCTCGTTGCGGAGCACAGGCTCCAGACGTGCAGGCTCAGCGGCCATGGCACGAACCCGTGTCCCCTGCATCGGCAGGCAGACTCTCAACCACTGCGCCACCAGGGAAACCCCATACATATATATTTTTTGTTCCTTGTGTCTTGCACGAGGGCTGGTGTTCACGGTGCTCGATGGACTTAAAGAAGCCATTCCATGCAGCTATAAGAACTGGGGAGATGGGCTGAGGAAGAAAGCTGGAGTTGAGAAATTCAGAAGGACCTCCTTTCTATTGTGGCTTTTCCCCCCTGAGGTCCTATTTCAGCATTTTTTTTTTCTTAGATTCAGTTGCTTCATTGCTCGAGTTCCTCTTTCAGATGACCTGTGTTCCTCCTACTCGCCCCAGTCAACATGGCTGTCTTCCCCTAAAGCTATTCCACAATGCTCCCTCTGTGGTTCTGGACATTATCCAGGGAGCAGCAAGTCAGGGTACTTCCAAATTTCCACTGAACATATCACTTTGAGATTCTTCTAAAAGCATTGATCATTTTGGTTGCAGCTGGAGTATGAAGGGAATTCTTAGGGAATCCATGTCTTTACCATAGTAGTCATCTGGCTGCCATGAAGGGAAGAAAGGATTGTGTTGTTATTTTTGGAAACAGGAAAAAGAAATCCGGGCATCTGCTCATCTCTGTTGAGGTCTGACCACAGGTTGAAGGAATGGAGAATAGAGGTCACATTTAGGTTTTTATTTGACCTATAGGGTGTTCAAAAACTGAAAAGCAAAAGAGAACAAAAAAAACAAACAAAAACAGAAACCTCAAAAACCCAAACTGAAATTCCCAGCATTTAAAAATCTAGAGATTTCAAATAAAAATCTGAAACCTCAGCTTCTTTTGAAAAATCGGAAAGACTGGTATCTCTGGATCTGCGTTCTGACATGGCAATGTTGACTAGATTGAAGCATCGGCTGCCCCTTTGAGATGTCTAAAGCTTCATATTACCAACTTGTCCCCTGAAGATATGATCTGTAAGGTTTTACATATTCAGATTAAAGGTCCAAATATATTACTTTAAATCATTCTTTTCACTCTCTCTAGATAGTTCTTTTCCTCTGAACAGGAAATAGACATGAGAAAGTATGTTAAGAGAATGTATGACTAGCATGTTTTCGCATGTCTGTTTCCTATTCAAAGAGCAGGAGTTACCTAGAAAGAGTGAAAAAAATGATTTAAAATGATATATTTAGACCTTTATTCAGCTGTTTATAGTCAGCAATTCACAAGGTTATCCCATAATTCAAATTCAAGTATACTGATTTAAATATACATCCTTTGATTCTTCTGAGGGGGAGGTATACATGTGTTATGTATTATTTGTCTTAAAAAATTAAATTTGTTTTCAAAATTGTTTATCTAGACATTTAGGGCCTTTTAAGCAAAAACCTTTGTGTGACCACTTGACAGCTAAATAAACTAATCTCCGCTGTAGTCTGTTGAGTACCAGGATTATATTTATAACTGGAAAGAGTGAAACAGCAATTGGACACCATTAATACCTTTTTACTGAAAAGTATGTGCCAATTTATGAGACCACTTTTATTCTGAACTATCTTTTGTCTTTAATTCTGCTTTTATCCATCAGACATAAATTGCCTCCCAGACTAGGCTTCCTGGTGTTCATTCTTCCTTCCTAATAGTATCCTGATTTCCTTTCGGACTGTTGTCTCTTTCCCATATAATGCAGTCTTGGGAGTCTGGGTCTGATGGTGGTCAATCATCTTCGACCCCCCACTACAGAAGCCCTTGGTTCTTTGTCTCCACTGCTGGATATGTGTCAAGAAATGGGCATGTGACTGAAGCTTGGAAAGCTGAAGTCGCCTGGTTATTTGAATCTCGAGCGGAGCGGTACAAAGTCAAAAGCAACAGTTAAAGCTCACGCACTCCGGGGGTATCGCTCTGATGGTCAGGTAGTTCCTAGCCTTGTTCCTGTCCAGTTCCCAAGTCTGCTTGTCCATGCTCCATGTCAATTTCAGGAGATTCCCCAATATTTTGTTTAATTTTCTGTTCATTCTTTCTTTTTTTGGTTGAGTGGTTTTCTCTTGCATATAATCGGGGAGCTCTAACTGATGTATCCTGTCTCGCCATTTCCCCTGCTACTGCCCTAGTCCATTCCCCACCATCTCTTGCCTGGAATACTGAAAAAGCCTCCTCACCAATTAAAGCAGATGTATGTATCTCCTTTATATGTATCTGCTAAAACATTTATAAGTCAAATCAAGTCACTCCTCTACTCAAAACCTTCCAATGGTTGCCCAGTTCACTCTGAGTTAAGGCCAAAATGCTTAATGGAATACAAGCTTCACAAGGGCATATAATGTTCACTTCTGTATCTCCACTACATAGAATAATCCTTAGCACATTAATCTGTTGAATAAATGATATGCCCCTTGGGGGAGCAATCATGTTTTATTTGACTTGAATCCTTAGTATGCAGCACAGTGCATGGCACAGAATGGGCACATAGTAAATATTGTTTTTTGTTGTTGAGCCTAGCTGCTTTAGCTGTTAAAAAGGACAGAGTCATCAGGATCTAATCCTTTCATGGTTTCACTCTTGTTGATAAGTGGTTTGTAAAAATCATAGGGACTAACTCCACCTAGTATTCAGCTTATATTCATTTTGGTGAAAAACAAAACAAAACAAAAAAATGGCAACCTGATCAGGATGGAACTTGCTTAAAGAAAGGCTCAGATTCGTTTTAGCAAGTTTACATAGTCTGCATTTTGGAGGTGAAGTTCTGAGGTTGAATCAGGCCAGGAAATACAGTTGATCATCCTACGGCAAATTTCATTTGCGAGTTCAATGGAAGTGTAAGTGGAATGGGATCATGTTATTAGTTCTCTTAGAGGCACAGATTTCCAAGATAGGAAAATGAGTGTGTGCTTGCCTGGTTAGGCAAACATGGGCTGTCAATGCAGTGTTCCCAGGGATACTCCTTGGAGGGAAAAAAAGGACTTAAGAAGGGACTGTTCTAAGATGTTTGATCCCTCCATTCTCTTCTCCACACTCCCCACTCCCCAGCACACACCAGTTAAACCAAATGGTTTTAGTATTGTGACAAAAAGATAAATATAATTTGAATCTAAATTTAGTCCATTCTTTCAGTCAGAATATTTCTTTTCTTCCTTTTGCAATTAAGCATTCTAATTTTCTTTTCCCACTGCAGAATTGTGTCTTTTTAGGTTGGCAGGGCTTCAAACGGTATTAATCATAATTTCTAAGTATTTAAGCTATTTCAGTGATTGAAGAGAACTTCTATGATTATAGGATACTGTTGAGTAATGGGTCCTTTAAAAATCTCATTGGTCAGTTTCAATTTAGTTAGGAAAAAATCACAAAAGCAAAAATATAAGTTTTGAGAAACTACCCTTTTTAGATTCAGACAAACACTAGGTTGTATTTTTCTTGTCAGAATTAGAGGAAAGGTTTTGCTGCAAACTTGGGAGAATACTGCTTAATAACTTCCTTGTAACATGATGAGAACTTTTCCTTCCTGAATTTCAGCAATTTTGAAATGCTGAGACGCTTTCATTTTTCCTTTATAATTCGACTCTGGAACCCAGAGTTCTTCCTTGGATTGTGAATTCCCAAACCCCAAGAGCATTTTGAATTTCTAAATTTCTTTTTTAAAAAAATAATAAAATGGTACTGGCAGTATTTCGGTTAGATAAATCGCAGTTAAGGTCAAATCCACCTTGTTTGAAACCTGCTATTCAAATCAAAACCACCTGGGGCCAGGGGTGGTTCTGTTCTACCCACATATCTGAGGAAATAAGAATGGAGCCTCCTTAATGGGGGGTAGAGAGCTGACTCTCAGACTTCATCTCCACATACCAATTGAAGAAATGAGATCACTATACAAACCTTGAAGCAAGAGCTTACTGGATTTTTTTGGGGGGGTGGGCGGGAGGGGAGCATTTTGTTTTTTGTTTTAGTCAAGCTTGCACACTTATAGAAGTGGAATTTGTTATGTGGGTTTTTAATGGATATTCAGATGGCAGCATCAGTTTTCCATTTTAATTTTGTGTCTACTTCAATAAATGTTCTTGTACATGTGAGGTCAAATAAAGTAACTATCCAGACGGTGTTATCATTTTCATTATTTATAAGATAATGTCCATTTGTTGTCAGTGGTACAGTTGTACGTTCTAGATGGCAGGGGCCGTTCTTATTAATTTTTTCATCCTCAGAGCCTAGCACAATGCCCAGCACATAGTAAGTGCTCTATACCTGCTTAATGTGAATTAACTGAGCTAATGGAGTGGTTTGTTACTATAATCTAGCTTTTTGACCTATAGAAATGACATCTGTTATCTTGTTGATATATTCTATTCTCCTTATTATGTCATTTAGAAGTTGTTAGGATACATATATTAGGCTTATAATAATAGATCCTTGAATTTAAATAACTTTATAAGAAATCATATTCATTATTTTAGCATGTTCTTACCACATCTCTATGAAGTCAGGAGGCAGAGAAGCCTACAAGTTAAGAGATTGTTCATCATTCTTTATTCTGACCCTTAGGCCCATTCTCTATTTTTTTATTAACTGTATGGTGGGCATAATGAACATATTATTAATTTCTAATAAAAGAATTTCCTCCTAAAGGCTTGCTGGTTTATACTGTTAAAATAACGATGGGGAATTCAGAAATCAAACTTCTGACACCTTTACATTGTTGGCATGAGTTTAAGGTTTTATTTTAAGTAGCTATTTCCAAATTGAAGTTCAGCATGATGGAAAAACCAACTCTGGGCTATCTTGAGGATTGTTTACTTGGTGGATTAGTTAGACAGTTGTTGGTTTATTCCAAGTTTGCGTTCTCACTGGGGATCCCTGAAGGTTGATATGTGCTCACAGATTACAAAATAGTTTTAATAGCAAATTCAACATAATGGAAATAGCTTCTGCCTTATTCGGCTAATGCACCTATTTAACTCCCCAATGGGGAGAATTGAGAGATGATTTTGTGAGTTCTTATACATTAAAAATCTTATTTAAAGTTTTCAAACATTAAAAAATGACCTGTCTTTTCTTAAAATTGTTTGCTTATTTTCCCCCCTGTGCTTTGCCTATTTCACGGTCTTCTTTATTCTCTTCTCTTCAGAGTACGAACGCTTGTGGTTCTATTCAGCTGCCTCCTCTTTCCTTGAATAATTTTTCTAGTTGGTTCTTTCAATAAGACAGGCAATATTTATTTGGTTGGTTGGTTGATTTCTCAGAATTTTAGATCTGGAAAAGTACTAAGTTTCTCCCCAAAATGTAATCATCCTGATCATCAAGGTTGTCCTTATGTGTGCTCAGACCAAACTCTCCCCATTTCCTAAAAGTTTTTGTTAAGATAGAGCTAATTAGTGCCATCAAAATTTTTATTCTTTTTCCTTTTTAATACCCTTTAATTTTAAATATCTTAAAATGTATACCCAACTACATGGTTGACTCAGATTTAACTGTAAGTCATTATAACTTTCAATGCCTGGTACCTTTATAGGAGGAGTGTCGTACATGGTTATTTGCTTTTGTTTTGTTTTTGTTTGTATTTGCGGTATGCGGGCCTCTCACTGTTGTGGCCTCTCCCGTTGCGGAGCACAGGCTCCAGACGCACAGGCTCAGCGGCCATGGCTCACGGGCCCAGCCGCTCCGCGGCATGTGGGATCTTCCCGGACCAGGGCACGAACTCGTGTACCCTGCATCGGCAGGCGGACTCTCAATCACTGCGCTACCAGGGAAGCCCCATGGTTATTTGCTTAATGAGCAAATTGATCGTAGTTCATACCTGTATTTCTTTTTTAAAAAAATTTATTTATTTATTTTTGGCTGCATTGGGTCTTTGTTGCTGCGCGTGGGCTTTCTCTAGTTGCGGTGAGCTGGGGCTACTCTTTGTTGTGGTGCACGGGGCTTCTCGTTGCAGTGGCTTCTCTTGTTGCGGAGCACAGGCTCTAGGCATGCGGACTTCAGTAGTTGTGGCACGCGGGCTCAGTAGTTGTGGCACACGGGCTTAGTTGCTCCAAGGCATGTGAGATCTTCCTGTACCAGGGCTCAAACCCGTGTCCCCTGCATTGGCAGGCGGATTGTTAACCACTGCGCCACCAGGGAAGTCCCATATCTATATTTCTTAATTGCAACAATAAACACTTTCAACATTGATCTCATATAAATGTTAGGTAAGTTATAAGATTGGTAAGAAAACAATGCAAATTGTTTCACAGAACTGAGGGTTACAGCAGCTATTAATGTGTAATAATCTGTACTGAAGATGTCAGTAAAGTTATCTCAATCTCATTTTATTTTATGTCCTATCACTTGTTTACCCTGTCCTTTGATGTTTGAATAGGACATCAATTCACTTTGATGACTAGTCTTACATAGTTATTGTCTTTTCCCCCTTGATTAAATTTTTAAAAGACTGTCCCTATTCTTAGAATAAAATGTCACAGTGGGGGCAAAGATGTGACAGTTTATGTGCATTGCAACTGTCCATATCTTACCAAATCAGGCTCTGATTCTATGCAGATTATTCTGAGCCTGTTATTTAACTAAGAGGATTTTGCAGCCTTTAAGAGTAAAGCAATCTATTCTCCAAAGTTGATGATAGGCTTTTGCTCAGCATTTTACATGGTATCTAAAGTGCCCTTAAATTTAAAGAGTGAACTTCTGGGTTGCTAGCCCAGTGATTAAGAACTTTATAAATGTCATATTTTATGGATAGATATGAATAATCGTAGTTTCTTATTTACAGTGACCTCAATGATTTCCCTCAGTGGTGGGGCAGGCATCTAAAGGTTATCTCTTTAAAGTTCAAAGCTAATTTAGATGGTGAGATACTGGATCACTTGTGTGAGTCGAGTTTTCATCTGATGTGGAGCTTTCTGAGAGAGTTTTGGTATTAGAATGCCTACCTTTGACTCCTCGCTCTGCCATTTGCAAGCTGTGTGGAAGTGCTAGCAAAAGATTTGACTTTTGTATCTGTTTCCTTACTGGCAAAAAGGTAATAATAATAGTACTTCCCTCATAAAGTTGTTATGAGCTTGTCATTAGCTTAAAGTGCTCAGTTAGCACTCAATAAAGTTCAGATATTATTCTTATTCTCTTTCTATGAGGTATCTCTTCTTTTCTTTTTTCTTTGGCATTGGCGTGACTTTGGCCAGGAATTACCTGACCTTGAGGACTAACTATTTCAATATCTACTCCTGAGGATTCCCCCTTTCTTCCCCTTCTCCTCTTTCCTCCTTTCCATACTGGCAGTGATATGGAATACAATTTTCCTAATTCGTTTCCCCTTCCTTTCTCAGAGTTTTGATATTACTTCCTAAGAGAAAACAGTTTAACAACCATGATGAAGTGATAAAGCTCAAATTCTACAGAGTTCTTACAGTAATGTCTCTGGTATGATACTTGCCTCCCTTACAGAAATATCTCCATTCATTTAAGCTATTTAATGACAAAAGTACCTGCTTTCTCCTTTCTCCATGAATACCCTCTTCCAGAAAGATCAGTACAGAGGGTGGTGGGCTTGTTTGATGAGGTGATATCCACTATAGATTTCTGCTTTATGTAGGAATAGTACCTTGGGGGAATTCTTTGCAAACCCAGCACAAAGTCTATTATATTATTAATTTCTCAAATTCAAAAAGTGCTTTTTGTTTCTTGGTATGGGATTTCTGATTTTATAAAAAAAATATGTCACTGCAGTTTGGTGGGTAGTCTGTATTGAGAAAGTCTGTGAAATTTATCTTTTGTAAGGATACTGTTGAAGATGTTTTTCATTCTTTTTTGTCCTCTTTTGAAAGACTCTTGGAAAAAATTCCTGGCTTGTTTTAGTGTCAACTAATTATTGATTTATTTGTTCTATCTTAGGAATCATACTGTATAAAACCGATGAAGCTCATCTTTTCTGACATTTTGCCTTTTTAAAATTAACCTCATCTTTTTTACTCTTTCTTTTTGTGTTTAAATTTTGATTTAGTGACTGTATTTTAAATATCTTTGTAAGCTACCTTAAAGGTTTCCTGAAACCAAGCTACTGTATATAAGCTGTCATGTTTGTAGGACTTCAAATTATGGTGTTCTAAACATCCTTCGTTTCCTCACAATTACAGTTATCATTTGTTCATCTCTGTGTGCCACAAACTGTGCAAAACACTTTGTAAATTGTCTCTTTTAATCCCTATAACAGCGTTATGCAGAGGCTTTTTCTCCCCCTTTTTATAGGTGAGAAAACTAAAGTGTAGAGAGGTTAGGGTCAAAGCATTAGTAAATTAGGAAGCCAGATTTTGAACTCAGCTGGACCCAAGCTTGAATCCTAGTCTTTACTGTTTTTAATTACTTGAAAAAAGTGAGTTGGTCTTCCATGTTTTGAAGGCTTACTGATTTATAGCTTTTGTATGCTAGGATAATAAATACATTGGCTATCCAAAATCTTCCCTGGCAATGACATTTGAACAATTCAATGTCCTGGGCCTTTAAAATATGTTGAATAATTTAGCATTATTATCAAATGTCAAATTACAGATTAAAGAGGGCATAATAGACATTTTTACTTGCAATCACCTCCAAGATAATTTTACCTGAGTGTATTTAAAATTGGTAGAGGGTGGTCACAGGAGATCATTAGATGCATTACTGCAAATTATGTTTTTTTTGTGAAATTGTGAATTCAATAGTTGGTCATGTGAAGCCAACTTCCATTGTTGTTGATTTTAAAAGTGAATTGTAAATGTATCTGATAATTGTAAAAGTATCTGAAAATGAGCTAATATACTTGAGTGTTGCCACTTGCTGTTCCTGAAAACTGGAGTGATTTATCTCAGCCACACCCCCTGGTCTTACTGATGAATTGCAAAGCAGAGAAAGAAAGGGCAACCTGCTTTCTTCACCCTTGATTGAGAAGTCCAAAGATCTGTTTTCTTTATTTCTGAGTACCCTTTATGGTCTTGCTACAGAATATTAAGTGACAAGAAGAAGGTGTTTTTTTCCCTGTTTTCTTCTCAATTCCTTTAATTTATTTTTCTCCTTTTCCCTAACAGTTTTGGAATTTAAAAAGCTTTTTTGGCATCTTCTGCTGCCAGTGTTAACACCGGCAATTGGTGCAGTTTACAATTGTGCATTAAATATGAATCTCATTTTTACATCACTTGCTTAAAGTTGACTTGTGATACACCTTTACTGGTAACGATAGATGTGTGTTATGAATTATTGCATGTTTAGTCCATGCACTTAAACTATATGGAGGTAAGCAATTACACTTTTATTTAAGAAGTATTCATGTGTCTCTACAACTTAATTTTTTGTCCTGTCTTTGTCAGCTTCGCGAAAGGCCATGATGAGTTTTTATGTGCTTGAGTCAGGTCATTTCCGTTCTGGGAACGAGACACTGAGCAATTAGAATAAATGATTTTGAGGCCTTTTTAGAATTTTAAAAATTAACTTCTGACATAAATCTTTCTCATCTGGATAACTTCTCAGCCTTGAGAGTTTTTGTGGCATGCCTTGTTATCTTTGTGTGATTAGAACATTGTTTGTAGGATATGTGAGTATGTAGGAGTTTATTTCAAACGTTTTGGGGCCCCCCGAGGAGTACAGAGAAGCATAATATTTTCTAAGTTTTTCTGGTCTCTTTTTTTGAATGGGGGCATTTGTTTTGGTTTCAGCTGCACTGTATTTGATTTTAGTCTGCCTGATGTTTCCTCCACCCAGGCCTCTGCACATTCTGTTTTCCTTAGAGCACTCACCTTTAGTGAGTCTAACTTTCCTCTTTGAATCCTTAGTTCTCTAGAGACTTTCTGGCTTCTGGTTTATTTTTTATTGTTGTTTTACGGTCTGTGCCTTTACCAAATTAGATCTTTCCCCCGAACTGACCTTACTTTTTAAAATAGAAGGTGAAAATGATACTGTCCTGCAAACTTTCTTAACTTCAGCTGAGGTTTGTGTGAGAGAACTAAGCTCTACTGAAATTGATTTGAGTGGTCGTTTTTTCAAGTCTCCTAAGAGTGGTACTTAAGTAAGTACCCTTCTGGATGCATTGGAGAGGAATTCATTCATTTCATCCAATGGATGCCTTTGGGCATTAGGATTTAATTCCCTTGCAGAACCCCAATATAGAAGGACAGTAGGACTTGCTTTGAATGTGCATCAAACAAAGGAAGGGGCAGGATGACTGACACTCCCTCAGTGGCTACGTTGCCTTGGGGTAATGTGTGGGGACCTTTAACGGATTATTTCATTTAATATTAGAGTTTGCTTGAAAATCTGTGAAAACAATTAGGACCACTGATAGTGCTTCTGTTAGACCTTTCCTGATTTTTTTTTTTAAGGCTTATAGGAGACCCAGGCTAAGTTGAGTACGTTTGATTCCTCTTGCAGCAGAAATGATAAAACAAAGACCCCAAGACCTTGAACTGCCTGATGGTAGGAATTATGTCCATTTGTACTCTTCTCTATCCTTAGCACCTAGAGCTTCTGGCCTATTACAGGTGTACAATAAAAAATTTTCAATAAAGTAAAACGTAATCTAGACCAGATATACTGTACACATTTATTCTTAATCTCCTCCAAGATAGTTTTACATGCTTTTATTTTAAATTTGTAGAGATTTTAAACAGGTTATGAGTCTGGTTATGGTCTCCCTGAGCCCTCAGATCTTCATTAAAGTGAGTGAAGATTCAGAGAATGCTGAATGTGTGTGGATTTTTTTTGTGTACTTGTGGGTGAGACAGGTAACTATGAGCAGAAACACGTATTTTTCACGAGAAATCTGTTGCAAGAAGCTGGGATGTCCTGGTTCTCAGTTCTCTGGCTGATGCTGCACCAGATAAGACAAAGCAGAGATTATAACAGGAGATGCTTCCCATCAGGAGCTGTCATGAATCACTGCTTTTATTGGGAAGAAATTGTTCGCAGTAATATGAAGACCTTGATACAAGAGTGACCATCCCTAGCACGGGAATACATGAAATAAAAATCTTGGTACCATTTCTAGACCCATTTGAAAATAATTAGGTTTAGGATGACATCAGAGGGGCTTCCCTGGTGGCACAATGGTTACGAATCTGCCTGCCAATGCAGGGACATGGGTTTGAGCCCTGGTCTGGGAAGATCCCACATGCCTTGGAGCAACTAAGCCCATGCACCACAACTACTGAGGCTATGCTCTAGAGCCCACGTGCCACAACTACTGAAGCCCGCATGCCTAGAGCCTATGCTCTGCAACAATTGCCACTGCAATGAGAAGCCCTGCAACATCACCACTGCAATGAGAAGCCCACGCATCTCAACGAGGAGTAGCCCCTGCTCATCGCAGCTAGAGAAAGCCCGCGTGCAGCAACGAAGACCTAACTCAGCCAAAAATAAAAAAATAGAATGACATTAGAGACATTTTTCTACATTATATATACTAAGAACAATCTGACTTCAGTGACAGGGACTTCAGTGAAAACATGAAATCATTTAGAAAATATAACAAGGCTTTGACCAGTGTAAACATTTAAACAATTTCAAAAGCTATGAAGCTGTCTCTAAAAAGTGTTAATTGTTAATCAAGTATTGTCTTGATTACCTTTGTTTTTTCCCCAGAGTGTGGTATTGTATTCCTTACAATTAACTGGGCTTTGTTGAGATCAGTATGCCAATCTTGTGACATTACATATAGTGCCATTAGTTTTGCTATGGACAAATGTACCAAATAAGGAAACAAACATCTATTTCCAAAATGAAAGGAGGAAAAATAAAATGGTTGAAGGATTGATAGGGTGAATGGAGGTAGGAGATGAGGACACAAGAGGCAGAAGCACAGGATAATGATGAAATCCTAAGCCCTTGAGAAACAAAGAAATCTTGGGGAGATCTAGTTCTCCCCAGGCCATAGAACTGAGGGTTCAAGGATGTCCTATCTAGATCTCAAGAATTAGGGAATCTTCGCTGATGTCTGGGTAGCATTAGTCAGCATCTTGAGTTTTCTCCCAATATTGTACCAACTTCTACCCCGCTCCCCATCCAAACCCCCACCGTACATCCCATCACTTACACCAAAATCCAGGAGTCATTTTTGACTCTGCTTTTTCCTCACCTCCAACAACCAATCTATCAGCAATTCTGAGGTTCTATTTCCAAAATAAATGTTGAACCTATTTATTCATTTCTGATTCCAATGCCAATCCTGGTCCTAGGACACCATAATCTCCTTCCTGGACAACTGCAAGAGAATACTGGTCTCCATTCTAACCACCCTTTTCCCACTCTTGCTGTCTATGCTCCTTCCTTCCACAGCAGAGGGATATACGAAAACTAAGTAAAATCAAGGTTCTTCTTTGTTAAAAATCCATCAGTAGGGCTTCCCTGGTGGCGCAGTGGTTGAGAGTCTGCCTGCCGATGCAGGGGACACGGGTTCGTGCCCTGGTCCGGGAAGATCCCACATGCCACGGAGCGGCTGGGCCTGTGAGCCATGGCGGCTGAGCTTGGGCGTCTGGAGCCTGTGCTCCACAACGGGAGAGCCCACAACAGTGAGAGGCCCGTGTACCGCAAAAAAAAAAAAAAAAAAAAAAAAAAAATTCCATCAGTAGGTCCCCTTAAACCTGGGGATAGATTGCAAACCCCTGCACTGCTGGGGGGAAGCTGATCCCTAGCCCTGTGCCACCCACTCTCAACAGGCTCCAGCCACACTGCCTGACTGTGTTTTGGGTCCCAAGGTTTCTCCTATTTTAGTCCTTTTGTTCTTGCTGCCTCCTGGACACATCTTTCTCTTTTTCATCCTGTCCGTACTTTCTCATCCTTCCATGTTGGTTCAAACATCCCTACTTGGGGAGGTCTTCCCTTTCCATTCTACTGAAAATTGTCCCGATTTACCACATTGCTTTATTTCTTTCACAGCACTTGTTAAGATCTATGACTTGTTTATGTTCTATTTCTCTTTCTACCAGAGGCAGGAACCTGTGGCTTTTTCACTGCTGTATTCCCATTGCACTCCATAAATATTGGCTGAGTAAAAGAATTCTTTATTCAGATGTTCTCTCTCCTTATGGCTCAGAGTTACCTCAAGCCTTGATATCTTGTATTTTACTTTCATACAGCTCTTCTCTGTTCCCCTCACCAAACAAACCTCCTACAAATCTACTCATGCAAATAAGTCTCCAGTGGGGCGGGGAGCAATCTCTCTGGTTGCCATAAGGACCCAGCCATGGCTGAGTCCCAGTAAGGGGCACAGATTGGGCTGCAACTGGGACTCTTTTTTTAAAATTTATTGAAGTATAGTTAATTTACAATATTGTGTTAATTTCTACTGTACAGCAAAGTGATTCAGTTACATATATATACATATATATATGAATATATATATATTCTTTTTCATATTCTTTTCCATTATGGTTTATCACAGGATATTGAATATAGTTCCCTGTGCTATAAAGTAGGACCTTGTTGTTTATCCATTCTATATGTAATACTTTGCATCTGCTAATCCCAAACTCCTAGTCGATCCCTCCCCTCCCTCCCACCCCCGCTTGGCAACCACAAGTCGGTTCTCTGTGTCTGTGAGTCTGTTTCTGTTTCATAGATAAGTTCATTTGTGTCATATTTTAGATTCCACATATAAGTGATGTCATATAGTATTGTCTTTCTCTTTTTTTTTATTGAAGTATAGTTGATTTACAATATCGTGTTAGTTTCAGAGGTACAGCACAGTGATTCAGTTATACATATACATACATATATATGTATATATATTCTTCAAATTCTCTTCCCTTATAAGTTGTTACAAAATACTGAGTATAGTTCCCCATGCTATACAGTAGGTCTTTGTTGGTTGTCTATTTCATACATAGTAGTATGTATCTGTTAATCCCCAACCTCCTAATTTATCCCTCCCCACCCCCCTTTCTCCTTTGGTAACAGTAAGTTTGTTTTCTATGTTTGCGAGTCTCTTTCTGTTTTGGAAATAAATTCATTTGTATTTTTTTTTCCACATAAAAGCAATATCATTTGATATTTGTCTTTCTCTGTCTGGCTTACTTCATTTAGTACGATAATCTCTGGGTCCATCCATGTTGCTGCAAATAGCATAATTTCATTTTTTATTATGGCTGAATAAAATTCCATTGTGTGTGCATATGCATATATATACATCTTTATCCATTCATTTGTCGATGGACACTTAGGTTGCTTCCATGTCTTGGCTATTGTAAATAGCGCTGCAATGAAAATTGTGGTACATATATCTTTTTGAATTATAGTTTTGTCCAGATATATGCCCAGGAGTGAGATTGCTGCGTCATGTGGCAACTCTATTTTTTTAATTTTTGGAGGACTCTCCATATTGTTTTCCATAGGGGCTGCACCAATTTACATCCCCACCAACAGTGTAGGAGGGATCCCTTTTCTCCACATCCTCACCAGCATTTATTATGTCTTGTCTTTTTGGTAATAGCATTCTAAAAGGTGTGAGGTGATATCTCATTGTGGTTTTGATGTGCATTTCCCTGAGAATTAGTGATGTTGAGCACCATTTCATGTACCTGTTAGCCATTTCTAATGTCTTCTTTGGAAAAATGTCTGTTCAGGTCCTTTGACCATTTTTAATTGGGTTATTGGGTTATTGAGTTATTGGGTTTTGTTGCTCTTGAGTTACATAATTTCCATGTATATTTTGGATATAAACCATTATTGGATATATGGTTTACAAATATTTTTTCCCATTCTGTAGGTTGCCTTTTAATTTGGTTGATGGTTCCCTTTGTTTTGCAGGAGGTTTTTAATTTGATGTAGTCCCCCTTGTTTACTTTTGCTTTTGTTGTCTTTGCTTGTGGTATCAAATCTAAAAAATCACTGCCAAGACCAAAGTCAAGGAGCTTATCCTCTACGTTTTCTTCCAGGAGTTTTATGATTTCAGGTATTATGTTTAAGTATTTAAACCAATTTGAGTTGATTTTGCTGGCTGGTATAAAATAGGGGTCCAGTTTCATTCTTTTGCATGTGACTATCCAGTTTTCCCAACACTATTTATTAAAGAGACTATCCATTCCCCCATTGTATATTCTTGGCTCCTTGTTGTAAACTAATTGACAATATAGGCATGGGTTTATTTCTGGGCTCTCTATTCTGTTGCATGTATTTATGTATCTGTTTCTGTGCTAATAGCATAGTATTTTGATTACTATAGCTTTATAATATAGTTTGAAGTCAGGATGTGTGATGTCTCCAACTTTGTTTTTCTTTCTCAGGATTGCTTTAGCTGTTAGGAGTCTTTTGAAGTTCTATACAAATTTTAGGATTTTTTTTCTATTTCTGTGAAAAATGCCATTGGAATTTTCATAGAGATTGCATTGAATCTGCAGATTGCTTTGGGTACTAGGGACATTTTAACAATATTCATTCTTCCATGAGCACAGAATATCTTTTCATTTATTTGTGTCTTCTTCAATTTCTTTCATCAACGTCTTATAGTTTTCAGTGTACAGGTCTTTCACCTCCTTCATTAAATTTATTTCTAGGTATTTTAGTTTTTGGAAGCAACTGTAAATGAGATTTTCTTAATTTCTCGTTCTGATAGTTCATTATTAATGTATAGAAATGCAACGGATTTTTGTATATTGATTTTGTATTTTGCAAATTTACTGAATTTGTTTATTAGTTTTAAAAGCTTTTGGGTGGAGTCTTTATGGTTTTCCATATATAATATCATGCTACCTGCAAGTGGAGACATAGTTTTATGTCTTTCTCTCTGATTTGGATGCCCTCTTTCTTCTTCTTCTTGCCTAATTTCTCTGACTAGGATTTCCAAAACTATGTTGAATAAAAGTGGTGAGAGTAGGCATTCTTTTCTTGTTCCTGATCCTAGAGGAAAAGCTTTCAACTTTTCACTCTTGAGCATGATGTTAGCTGTGGGCTTGTTATATATGGCCTTTATTATGTTGAGGTACATTCCCTCTATACCCAGTTTGTTGAGAGGTTTTTTGTTTTTTTTGTAGAAAGTTTATTACTAGAGGATTAATACTTTATATTCTTGTTATTTTTATTTTTAACATCTTTAATGGAGTATAATTGCTTTACATTGTTGTGTTAGTTGCTGCTGTATAACAAAGTGAATCATATATACATACACATATATTCCCGTATGCCCTCCCTCTTGTGTCTCCCTCCCACCCCTCTAGGTGGTCACAAAGCACCGAGCTGATCTCCCTGCGCTATGTGGCTGCTTCCCAATAACTACCTATTTTACATCTCATAGTGTATATATGTCCATGCCACTCTCTCACTTCGTGCCAGCTTACCCTTCCCACTCCCTGTGTCCTCAAGTCCATTCTCTATGTCTGCATCTTTATTCCTGTCTTGCCACTAGGTTCTTCAGAACCTTTTCTCTTTTTTTCCTCTTTAGATTCCATATATATGCGTTAGCATACGGTATTTGTTTTTCTCTTTCTGACTTACTTCACTCTGTATGACAGACTCTAGGTCCATCCATCTCACTATAAATAACTCAATTTCATTTCTTTCTATGGCTGAGTAATATTCCATTGTATATATATGTGCCACATCTTCTTTATCCATTCATCTGTTGATGGACACTTAGGTTGCTTCCATATCCTGGCTATTGTAAATAGTGCTGCAGTGAACATTGTGGTACATGACTCGTTAAATTATGGTTTTCTCAGAGTATATGCCTGGTAGTGGGATTGCTGGTTCATATGGTAGTTCTATTCTTAGTTTTTTAAGGAACCTCCATACTGATCTCCATAGTGGCTGTATCAATTTACATTCCCACCAACAATGCAAGAGGGTTCCCTTTTCTCCACACCCTCTCCAGCATTTATTGTTTGTAGATTTTTTGATGATGGCCATTCTGACTGGTGTGAGGTGATACCTCATTGTACTTTTGATTTGCATTTCTCTAATGATTAGTGATGTTGAGCATCCTTTCATGTGTTTGTTGGTGATCTGTATATCTTCTTTGGAGAAATGTCTATTTAGGTCTTCTGCCCATTTTGGATTGGGTTGCTTGTTTTTTTGATATTGAGCTGCATGAGCTGCTTGTAAATTTTGGAGATTAATCCTTTGTCAGTTGCTTCATTTGAAAAAATTTTCTCCCATCCTGAGGGTTGTCTTTTCATTTTGTTTATGGTTTCCTTTGCTGTGTAAAAGCTTTTAAGTTTCATTACGTCCCATTTTCTTATTTTTGTTTTGACTTCCATTTCTCTAGGAGGTGGGTCAAAAAGGATCCAGCTGTGATTTATATCATAGAGTGTCTTGCCTATATTTTCCTCTAAGAGTTTTATAGTGTCTGAACTTACATTTAGGTCTTTAATCCATTTTGAGTTTATTTTTGTGTATGGTGTTAGGGAGTGTTCCTTTAGTTTGTTTTCTTTTTGAGTTTTTGAATTTTATTTCATTTATTTTTTATACAGCAGGTTCTTATTAGTTATCCATTTTATACATATTAGTGTATATATGTCAATCCCAATTTCCCAATTCATCACACACCCCCAACCTCCCCCACAACTTTCCCCACTTTGTGTCCATACATTTGTTCTCTACATCTGTGTCTCTATATCTGCCCTGCAAACTGGTTCATCTGTACCATTTTTCTACGTCCCACATATAAGCGTTAATATACGATATTTGTTTTTCTCTTTCTGACTTACTTCACTCTGTATGACAGTCTCTAGATCCAGCCACGTCTCTACAAATGACCCAATTTGGTTCCTTTTTATGGCTGAGTAATATTCCATTGTATATATATACCACATCTTCTTTATCCATTCGTCTGATGATGAGGGAGTGTTCTAATTTCATTCTTTTACATGCAGCTGTCCAGTTTTCCCAACACCACTTATTGAAGAGGCTGTCTTTTCTCCATTGTATATTCTTGCCTCCTTTATCAAACATAAGGTGACCATATGTGTGTGGGTTTATCTCTGGGCTTTCTATCCTGTTCCATTGATCTATATTTCTGTTTTTGTGCCAGTACCATACTGTCTTGATTACTGTAACTTTGTAGTATAGTCTGAAGTCTGGGAACCTGATTCCTCCAGCTCCATTTTTCTTTCTCAAGATTGCTTTGGCTATTCGGGGTCTTATGTGTTTCCATACAAATTCTGAAATTTTTTGTTCAGGTTCTGTGAAAAATGCCATTGGCAGTGGGAAAGGGATTGCATTGAATCTGTAGATTCCTTTGGGTAGTATAGTCATTTTCACAATGTTGATTCTTCCAATCCAAGAACATGGTATATCTCTCCATCTGTTTGTATCATTTTTAATTTCTTTCATCAGTGTCTTATAGTTTTCTGCATACAGGTCTTTTTTCTGCTTAGGTGGGTTTATTCCTAGGTATTTTATTCTTTTTGTTGCAATGGTAAATGGGACTGTTTCCTTAATTTCTCTTTCAGATATTTCATCATTAGTGTATAAGATTGCAAGAGGTTTCTGGGCATTAATTTTGTCTCCTGTTACTTTACTAAATTCATTGATTAGCTCTAGTAGTTTTCTGGTAGCATCTTCAGGATTCTCTATTTATAGTATCATATCATCTGCAAACAGTGACAGTTTTACTTCTTCTTTTCCAATTTGGATTCCTTTCTTCTCTGACTGCTGTGGCTAAAACTTCCAAAACTATGTTGAATAATGTGGTGAGAGTGGGCAACCTTGTCTTGTTCCTGATCTTAGAGGAAATGGTTTCAGTTTTTCACCATTGAGAACGATGTTGGTTGTGGGTTTGTCATGTATGGCCTTTATTATGTTGAGGTAAGTTCCCTCTATGCCTACTTTTGGGAGAGTTTTTTTTAAATCATAAATAGGTGTTAAATTTTGTCAAAAGCTTTTTCTGCATCTATTGAGAATATCAAATGGTTTTTATTATTCAATTTGTTAATATGGTGTATCACCTTTGCGTATATTGAAGAATCCTTGCATTTCTGGGATAAACACAACTTGATCGTGGTGTATGATCCTTTTAACAAGCTGCTGGATTATGTTTGCTAGTATTTTGTTGAGGAGTTTTGCATCTTTGTTCATCAGTGATTTTAGCCTGTAGTTTGCCTTCTTTATAACATCGTTTTGGTATCACAGAGATGGTGGCCTCATAGAATGAGTTTGGGAGTGTTCCTCCCTCTGCTATATTTCGGAAGAGTTTGAGAAGGATAAGTGTTAGCTCTTCTCTAAATGTTTGATAGAATTTGTCTGTGAATCCATCTGGTCCTGGGCTTTTATTTGTTGGAAGATTTTAAATTACTGTTTCAATTTCAGTGCTTGTGAGTGGTCTGTTTGTATTTTTCTATTTCTTCCTGGTTCAGTCTTGGAAGGTTGTGCATTTCTAAGAATTTGTCCATTTCTTCCAGGTTGTCCATTTTATTGGCCTAGAGTTGCTTATACTAATCTCTCATTATCCTTTGTATTTCTGCAGTGTCAGTTGTTACTTCTCCTTTTTCATTTCTAATTCTGTTGATTTGAGTCTTCTGCGTTTTTGTCTTGATGAGTCTGGATAATGGTTTATCAATTTTGTTTATCTTCTCAAAGAACCACCTTTTAGTTTTATTGAACTTTGCTATCATTTCCTTCATTTCTTTTTTTTTTTTTTTTTTGCAGTACACGGGCCTCTCACTGTTGTGGCCCCTCCCATTGTGGAGCACAGGCTCTGGACGCACAGGCTCAGCGGCCATGGCTCACGTGCCTAGCGGCTCTGCGGCATGTGGGATCTTCCCGGACCGGGGCACGAACCCGTGTCCCCTGCATTGGCAGGGGGACTCTCAACCACTGTGCCACCAGGGAAGCCCCTCCTTCATTTCTTTTTCATTTATTTCTGATCTGATCTTTATGATTTCTTTCCTTCTGCTAACTTTGTTTTTTTTGTTGTTGTTGTTCTTCTCCCTCTAATTGCTGTAGGTGTAAGGTTAGGCTGTTTATTTGAGATTTTTCTTGTTTCTTGAGTTAGGATTTTATTGCTATAAACTTCCCTTTCAGAACTGCTGTTGCTGCATCCCATAGGTTTTGGGCCTCGTGTTTTCATTCTCATTTGTTTCTAGGTATTTTTTGATTTCCTCTTTGATTTCTTCAGTGATCTCTTAGTTATTTAGTAGTGTATTGTTTAGCCTCCATGTGTTTGTATTTTTTACAGTTTTTTCCTGTAATAGATATCTAGTCTCATAGTGTTGTGGTCTGAAAAGATACTTGATAGGATTTCAATTTTCTTAAATTTACCAAGGCTTGATTTGTGACCCAAGATATGATCTGTCCTGGAGAATGTTCCATGAGCACTTGAGAAGAAAGTGTATTCTCTTGTTTTTGGATGGAATATCCTATTAATATCAATTAAGTCCATCTTGTTTAATGTACCATTTAAAGCTTGTGTTTCCTTATTTAGTTTCATTTTGGATCATCTTCCATTGGTGAAAGTGGGGTGTTAAAGCCCCCTACAATGATTGTGCCACTGTTGATTTCCCCTTTTATGGCTGTTAGCATTTGCCTTCTGAATTGAGGTGCTCCTATGTTGGGTGCATAAATATTTACAATTGTTATATCTTCTTCTTGGATTGGTCCCTTGATCATTATGTAGTGTCCTTCTTTGTCTCTTGTAATAGTCTTTATTTTAAAGTCTTTTTTGTCTGATATGAGAATTGCTACTCCACCTTTCTTTTGATTTCCATTTGCATAGAATATCTTTTTCCATCCCCTTACTTTCAGTCTGTATGTGTCCCTAGGTCTGAAGTGGGTCTCTTGTTGACAGCATATATATGGGTCTTGTGGTTGTATCCATTTATCCAGTTTATGTCTTTTGGTTGGAGCATTTAATCCAGTTACATTGAAGGTAATTATCGATATGTATGTTCCTATTACCATTTGCTTAATTGTTTTGGGTTTTTCATTATAGGTCTTTTCTTTCTCTTGTGTTTCCTGCCTAGAGAAGTTCCTGTAGCATTTGTTGTAAAGCTGGTTTGGTGGTGCTGAATTCTCTTAGCTTTTGCTTATCTGTACAGGTTTTAATTTCTCCATCAAATCTGAATGAGATCCTTGCTGGGTAGAATAATCTTAGTTGTAGGTTTTTCCCTTTCATCACTTTAAATATGTCCTGCCAGTCCCTTCTGGCTTGCAGAGTTTCTGCTGAAAGATCAGCTGTTAACCTTATGGGGATTCCCTTGTATGTTATTTGTGGCTTTTCCCTTGCTGCTATTAATATTTTTTCTTTGTATTTAATTTTTGATTGTTTGGTTAATATGTGTGTTCCCATGTTTCTCCTTGGATTTATCCTGTATGGGACTCTCTGTGCTTCCTGGACTTGATTAACTATTTCGTTTCCCATGTTAGGGAAGTTTTCAACTATAATCTCTTCAAATATTTTCTCAGTCCCTTCCTTTTTCTCTTCTTCTTCTGGAACCCCTATAATTCGAATGTTGGTGCATTTAATGTTGTCCCAGAGATCTCTGAGACTGTCCTCAATTCTCTTCATTCTTTTTTCTTTATTTTGCTCTGCGATAGTTATTTCCCCTATTGTATCTTCCAGGTCACCTATCCATTCTTCTGCCTCAGTTATTCTGCTATTGATTCCTTCTAGAGAAATTTTAATTTCATTTATTGTGTTGTTTATCATTGTTTTTTGCTCTTTAGTTCTTCTAGGTCCTTGTTACACGTTTCTTGTATTTTCTCCATTCCATTTCCAAGATTTTGGATCATCTTTACTATCATTATTCTGAATTATTTTTCAGGTAGACTGCCTATTTCCTCTTTGTTTATTTGGTCTGGTGGGTTTTTGCTCCTTCATCTACTGTGTGTTTCTCTGTCTTCTTGTTTTGCTTAACTTACTGTGTTTGGGGTCTCCTTTTCGCAGGCTGCAGGTTCATAGTTCCCGTTGTTTTTGGTGTCTCCCCGCAGTGGGTAAGGTTGGTTCAGTGGCTTTTGTAGGCTTCCTGGTGGAGGTGACTGGTGCCTGTGTTCTGGTGGATGAGTCTGGATATTGTATTTTTGGTGGGCAAGACTGCGTCCGGTGGTGCATTTTGGGGTATCAGTGAACTTATTATGATTTTAGGCAGCCTCCCTGCTAATGGGTGGGGTTGTGTTCCTGTCTTGCTAGTTGTTTGGCATGGGGTGTCTAGCACTGGAGTTTGCTGGTCATTTAGTGGAGCTGGGTCTTAGTGTTGAGACACAGATCTCTGGGAGATCTCTTTCCGATTGATATTATGTGGGGCCAGGAGGTCTCTGGTGGTCCAGTGTCCTGAACTTGGCTCTCCCACCTCCGAGGCACAGAACTGACTCCTGGCTGGAGCACCAATACCCTGTCAGTCACACAGTTCAGAAAAAAGGGAGAAAAAAAAGATAGGAAGAAAAAAATAATAAAATAAATAATATTATTAAAATAAAAACTTAAAAATTATTACTAAAATTAAAAAAGAGAGCAACCAAACCAATAAACAAATCCACCAATGATAACAACTGCTAAAAACTAAACTAAGGTAAACATAGAAATCAGAAACTAGTCAGTTGCATATAGCAAACCCTAAGTCTACAGTTGGTCCCAAAGTCTACCACCTCAATTTTGGGATGGTTCATTGTGTATTAAGGTATTCCAGAGGTGCAGGGTACATCAAGTTGATTGTGGAGATTTAGTCCGCTGCTCCTGAGGCTGCTGGGAGAGATTTCCCTTTCTCTTCTTTGTTCGCACAGCTCCTGGGTTTCAGCTTTGGATTTGGTCCTGCCTCTGCATGTAGGTCGCCCTCTGCTGTCTCTTCTTCACCCAGATAGGAGAGGTTTAAAGGAGCAGCTGATTAGGGGGCTCTGGCTCACTGAGGCCAGTGGGAGGGAGGGGTACGGAATGCGGAGTGAGCCTGCAGCAGCAGTGGCCATCACGGCATTGCAACAGCCTGAGGAGCGCCTTGTGTTCTCATGGGGAAGTTGTCCCTGGATCATGGGACCCTGGCAGTGGCGGGCCGCACAGGATCTTGGGAGGGGAGGTGTGGATAGTGATTTGTGCTTGCACACAGGCTTCTTGGTGGCGGCAGCAGCAGCCTTAGCGACTCATGCCTGTCTCTGTGGTCTGTGCTGATAGTCGCGGCTCTTGCCCATCTCTGGAGCTCATTTAGGCGGTGCTCAGAATGCCCTCTCCTCGTGCACCCTGAAACAATGGTCTCTTGACTCTTCAGCAGTTCCAGACTTCTTCCCAGATTCCCTCCCAGTTAGCTGTGGCACACTAGCCCCCTTCGGGCTGTTTTCATGAAGCCAACCCCAGTCCTCTCCCTGGGGTCTGACCTCCGACACCTGAGCGTCAGCTCCCAGCCCTCACCCACCCTGGCGGGTGAGCAGAGAAGCCTCTCAGGCTGGTGAGTGCTGGTCGGCACCAATCTTCTGTGTGGGAATCTCTCCGCTTTGCCCTCTTCACCCCTCTTGCTGTGCTCTCCTCCCTGGCTCCGAAGCTTCCCCACCCCACCCCCTGCCCATCCCCCATCTCTTCCAGTGAAGGGGCTTCCTAGCATGTGGAAACTTTTCCTCCTTCACAGCTCACTCCCAGAGGTGCAGGTCCTGTCCCTATTCTTTTGTCTCTGTTTTTTCTTTTTTCTTTTGCCCTACCCATGTACGTGGGGAGTTTCTTGTCTTTTGGGAAGTCTGAGGTGTTTTACCAGCATTCAGTAGGTGTTCTGTAGGAGTTGTTCCACGTGTAGATGTATTTCTGATGTATTTGTGGGGAGGAAGTTGATCTCCACGTCTTACTCCTCTGCCATCTTGAAAGTCCTCTCCCCTGTTGAGAGGTTTTATCATGAAAGGTTGTCGAATTTTGTTAGATGCTTTTCCTGCCTATTGAGATGATCATGTGATTTTCATTCTTCATTTTGTTAATGTGGTTTATCACATTGATTAATTTTGGATTTCAGAACATCTTTGCATCCCTGAAATAAATGCCAGTTTATCATGGTGTATGATTCATTTAATATATTGTTGAATTAGGTTTGCTAATATTTTTTGCCTCTGTCTTGATCATCAGGGATATTGGCCTATAATTGTCTTTTCTTATAGTATCCTTGTCTGACTGGTATCTGGGTAATGCTAACCTTGTAAAATGAGTTTGGAAATATTCCTTTCTCTTTTATTTTTTAGAAGAGTTTGAGAAGGATTGGTAGTTCTTGAAATGTTTGGTAAAATTCACTAGTGAAGCCACCTTGTCTTGGAGTTTTCTTTGTTGGAGGTTTTCAATGACTGATTCAATCTCTTTAATAGTAATTGGTCTCTTCACATTTTTTATTTCTTCATAATTCATTCTTAGTAGATTGTATGTTTGTAGGAATTTATCCATTTCTTCTAGGTTGTACAATTTGTTGGCATATAATTGTTCATAGTTCACGTGCCTTTATATTTCTGTGGTATCAGTTTTAATAGTTCCTCTTTCATTGCTGATTTTGTTTATTGAGCTCTATTTTTTTGTGGCAAGTCTAGCTAAAGGTTTATCTATTTTGCTTATCTTAAAAAAATTAAGCATCACATAAGTTTTGATATGTTGTGTTTACATTTTCATTTTTCCCAAGATTTTTAAAAATCTCTCTTTTAATTTTTTCTTTGACCCATTGGTTATTCAGTAGCATGGTTTTTAATCTCCACATATTTGTGAATTTTCTAGTTTTCTTCTTCTGATTGATTTCATACCAGTGTTGTCAGAAAAGATACTTCATATGATTTCTTTTTGACTGGAGAATTTAGTCCATTTACATTTAAAGTATTACTTGTAGTTATGAACTTTAAAAAAATAATTTATTTATTTTTGGCTGCATTGGGTCCTTTGTTGCTGCACATGGACTTTCTATAGTTGTGGCGAGCGGGGGCTACTCTTCGTTGTGGTGCATGGGCTTCTCATTGAGGTGGCTTCTCTTGTTGCAGAGCATGGGCTCTAGGCTCGTGGGCTTCAGTAGTTGTGGCATGTGGGCTCAGTAGTTGTGGCTCACAGGCTCTAGAGTACAGGCTCAGTGGCACAGGGGCTTAGTTGCTCCACGGCATGTGGGATCTTCCCGGACCAGGGCTCGAACCCATATCCTCTGCATTGGCAGGTGGATTCTTAACCACTGTGCCACCAGGGAAGTCCCCACAGCTTGTTCTTTTCTACCCTCTCTTCTCTTTGCTGAAGCAAATGCCTTAGGTATAAATAAGGCTTTTTAAACATTTTATGTTCATTTGTGAGATTTTGGAGTTAAGATATACAGGTATCGTTACTAAAGAAACATTGTAATTTTCTGCTTCTGGGGCCTGGCTCTTGCCTGTCAACTTCTTCATATTTCAAATGCTCTAATCTGAAATACACTGATATTCCTATTTGGTATGTAGACTGGTCTTTACCCTGCTCCTTGTAACATGTTGTCTTTGGTCCACTTGTCTAGAAAACTTAATATATAAGTCCAGTGGGTATGCTTCAAGCTTGCTCATTAAACTCACATTCTGGGGGTTTACTATGATGGGGACATGTTTTTCTTCTATTTGGAGGAAGAGTGCTAACCAAGTTGCCTATAAAACTGTAGTACTTCTATTCTTTTAGTCTACAAAATCTCTAGAAGTTCTTCCTTTTAATGTTCATAGTCTTCAAATTTAAGATTAGCAATTTTTCTATTGAAGACTTTCATTATTCTCTTTAATTACTTTATTTCTAATGAATTACCACTATCCCTCTCTCCTTCCCTCTTCTCCTTCCTTCAAAACACATTCATTGACACTGCTTTGTGTCAAACAGTGTACAATTATAATTATAGCCAAATGTTTAATAATTAGATTGAGTAGCTCCAGTTGCCATCTTTCATCCATGTTGCTGAATGAAGCTTTGACTGTGTTGAGTACAGAGGAAATGGAGCCATTCTCCAGTATTCTGCTAGCTTTTCTCTTTTCTGGCTGCTGCTGCTTCTTTTTTTTTTTTTTTTTCCTAGTTTTACTCAGTTGGGTTTGTGTTTATTCGTTATACCCTGTGACTCTTGCTGACTGGACTTCTCGTTTCAGATATCACCCATGACTGTTGATGTCACCTGAATCAAATTTATTGTTTTTGGTTTTCTTATGTATGATTTCCTACTTACACACACTGGACATCATTTTATTTTCGAAAATGCTTTTTCTCTGAATTGTCATAGCCAGTTAGAACCCTTTTCAACTTCTAGGAAGCTAACAATTGCACCCCAATGGAGGGAAATAGATTTATTGGGCTCCTTTCTCTCATAGGTCACTGATAAAAATAAACAACTTGGTACTTTTTCTCCTGATGCAGAAAGTAGGTTACCGTGGGCCCACAGAAAATAGCTTCTCATTTTACTGTGTTACAGTGTTGCTTCTAGACAGTGATCATGTGAGATGTTGCTGCAGTTCTGATATTCATTTTTTTCTATGTATTCCCTAGTTAAATGTAACATGTGACAATCATGCTTCATGTTTTATTTTATTTTATTTTAGAATATGTGTATATGAAGAGTAACAAGAGATTAAAGCTCTGTCTGGCTCTTTTGTGGTAACATGTTATCAGCCAGGTGTGTAGTCTTCCAAAAATATTTAAACATAAAGGCATATTCAGAGGGTTTTTAAAAATAGTTTCACACCATACATACTATTCTGTAGTTCTCTTTTACCACTTAAAATTACATGATAGCATCTCTCCAGGTTAATAGATATGGACTGTACTCTTTTTATATAGCTGCATAATATTCTGTAATATGGATATACTATAATTTATAGCCATTACCCTATTGATAGACATTAAGATTGTTTCTAATTTTTTGCCACTAAAAATACTGTATAACAACATTACAGTGTTACACTGATAATCCTAATGCATATATATGTTTTCATTCTGGTGCTTTTACTTCTGTAGGATAGATTCCCCAAGGCACAGTTGCTAAGTCAAGGCGTATATGTGTTTCTTACTGCAATAGATATTGCCACATTACTTTGCAAAATGTTGTAGCAATTCATGCTTCCATCAGCACTGTAGGTGAGTGTCCATTTTTCTGCATCTTTCTCAACACTGGATATTTTTACTCTTTTAAACATAGGCCAAAAGCTAATGGTTAAGAAACAGTATCATGTTTTATTTTCTGTTTCCCTTTGTCCACTGATAAGGTCAATGTATTTTTTTTGGTTTGTTTGTTTAAGTGTTATGGCCATTTGGATTTCCTCTCCTGTGAGTATCCTGTGCATAACCTTTGCTCATTCTTATTTTGAGTTGTTTGTTTTCTTCTTTTCAGTTTGTAGTTCTTTATATTTTAGAACCAGTAATCTTGTATTTGTAATTTTTTTTAAATAAACTTTTAATTTTAGAACAGTTTTAGATTTACAGAACAATTGTGAAGATAGTCCAGAGAGTTCCTGTATTACCCTCATCCTCCCTGCCCCTAGTTTCTCCTATTATTAACATCTTACCTTAGTTTGGCACATTTGCCACAATTAATGAACCCATAGAATACCTTATTATTAAGTAAAGCTCATACTTTATTCAAATATCTTTAGTCATTTTCCCTAATACCCTTTTTCTGTTCCAGGATACCATCAAGGAGACCACATTACTTTAAATTGTCATGTCTCTTTAGGTTCCTCTGTGCTGTGAAAGTTTCTCAGAATTTCCTAGTTTTTGATAACCTTGTCAATTTTAAAGAGTACTGTTTAGGTATTTGTTGAATGCCCCTCAGTTGAGATTTGTCTGTTTTCTCATGATTAGACTGAGATTATGGGTATTTGGAAGGAAGATCACAAAGGTAAAATGCCATTGACATTGAATCACATCAAGGGTACATTCCATCAACATGAGTTATCATTGTTGTTGATCACCTTAATCACTTGGCTGAGATAGTGTTTGTTGTGTTTCTTCATCATCAAGTTTCTCTTCCCTGGCCACCACCCTTTCTATACTAACTGCACTTTGGAGAGAAGTAACTATGTGCAGCTCAAACATATAAGGAGTGGGGAGTTATGATCCACCTCCTTTGAGAGTGCAGTATTTATGTAAATTATTTGTAATTCTTCTGCAAGGGAGATTTGTATCTTTCCCCCACTTATTTATTTATTAATGCTTCCATCGTTGTTTTGTTTGTTAGTTTTAGCAAGAGTACTTCCGTACATGTTCTACTAGATACTCCAGGCTCATCTTGTATATTTCCTGCCCCAGTCCTCGAATCAGCCACTTCTCCAAGGGACTGTGGTTCCTTTAGTAGACAATATTAGAAAACAACATCTGGCCCTACCTAAGATATTGCTACAAATTCAGCTGACAGGGCAAGGAAATGTATGTGTATACATTTCTATACAAATGAATACATTTTTCTATATGTAACTATCTGTATCTATATTACAATAAACATAAGTTCATACTGATGTCTCCAACTTTAATCTATTACCACATGGATCATTCTAGTCTCCTCCTCTCATTTATTTGTAACCTCCACTCCAACAATGAGAAACCTAGCCCCCCCCAATGACTATTCATTTTCTTAATTGTACCATTGTGTATAAATTGTTAACCTATACTTACACCCAAGGGAGATGACTTTATCAGCAAGAGTTCAGTAATTTAGTCATGTTTTTTGGCCTTTAGTCTTATAGATTCTACTCATTTCCATTTCTTTAAGTCAGCACCTTTTGCCTCTATTCCTTTCCGTGAGGCAGTTTCAGACACTTGTAATGCAGTTAGAGTGTTTTGTCACATTCTGCATTCCTTTCTGAGATTGCCTGACCTACTAAATTGTGTTTTTAAAATTTGTATACATTAAGGTTCATTCTTTGTGCTGTAAAAGGCTATGGATTTTGGCAAATTTATAGTGTCATTTATCCACCATTACTATAACATACAGAATAGATTCAATGCCCCCAAAATATCCCTGGTAACTCACTTATTCAACTCTTTCTCCTTCCATAACCACTGATCTTTTTACCATTTCACTAGTTTTGCATTTCCTGGAATGTGATATAATTGGAATCAGAAAGTAATTAGCCCTTTCACATTGATTTCTTTCACTTAGCAATATATATTTAAGATTGACATGTCTTTTAATATTTTTCTAGATTATACCTTTTTAAAATCACTGAAAAATTCCATCATATTATATTTTACTTATCCACTCACTTATTAGAGAATTTCTTGGTTGCTTCCAGTTTTTGGTGATTATGAATACAGCTGCTATAAACATTCATGTGCAGGTTTTTGTGTGGACATAAGATTTCAGTTAGGTAAATACCTAAGGAGAGTAATTATTGAATCATATGATAAAAGTAGCTTTAGCCTTGTAAGAAGCTGCCAAAGTGTCTTCCAAAGTAGCCATAACCACCAGCAAGAGTGAGAGTTCCTGTTGATTTGCATCCTAGTCCCCAGCTGGTATTGTCAGTTTTGGGGATTTAAAAAAATTTTTTTTTACAGGGGCTTTATTCATAACTGCCCAAATATGGAAACACCTGAGATGTTAGTAGGTGAAAAGATCCTATATGGGGTACATCCAGGCAAGGGAATGTTATTCAGTGAAAAAAAGAAATGAGCTATGAAGCCCTAAGGAGACATGCGAGGAAAGGTAACTGCTTATTATTAACTGAAAGAAGCCATCTGAAAAGGTTACACATTACATGATTCCAACTATACAGGATATTCTGGAGAAGACAGAACTATGGAAACAGTAAAAAGATCAGTGGGTTGACAGCGGTTAAGGTGGAGAGAGGGAAGAACCCAGGTGTTTCTCATCCCAGGACTCCCGGAGTCCTGGTAGAACTCCCAAGATCCTGCAAGATCTGGCTTCCTCTGAGAAGAGTGGTCGAGCGCCTCCGGTCTTGATTCCACCATTTTCCAAGCCGCCTGTGATTGCTCAGCACAAGTTTTTTTTGCATTTTAACCACTCTAATAGGTATGAAGATGTATCTCATTTATGTTTTAACTTGCAATTCCCTAACGACAAATGATGTTGAGCATCTTTTCATATATTTATTTGCCATCTTTGGTAATATGTCTCTTCAGATCTTTTGCCCATATTTTAGTTGGGCTGTTTGTTTTCCTATTGATTTTTAAGGGTTCTTTCTATATTTTGGATATAAATCCTTTATCACAGGGGTCCCCAACCCTGGGTCCGTGACCTGTTAGGAACTGGGCCGCACAGCAGGAGGTGAGTGGTGGGCCAACGAGCAAAGCTTCATCTGCCGCTCCCCATCGCTAGCATCACTGCCTGAACCATCCCCCCCTCCCCCATCCGTGGAAAAATTGTCTTCCACGAAACCAGTCCCTGGTGCCAAAAATGTTGGGGACTGCTGCTTTATCAGATATATATTTTGCAAATATTTTCTCCCAGTCTGTAGCTTGTCTTTTCATACTCTTAACAATGTCTTTCCAGAGCAGAGTTTTTCATTTTAATAAAGTCCAACTTAGCCATTTCTTCTTTCATGAGTTGTGCTTTTGGTGTCATGAACAAAATTCACCACTAAATCTAAGAACACAAGTATTCTCTTATGCTTTCTTCTAAAAGTTTTATAGTTTTGAATTTTACATTTAGGTCTGTGATCTCTTTTGAGTTTAATATTGCGAAAAGTGTAAGGTCTATATCTAGGGTGCTTTATAATTTTTTTTTGCATATGAACATCTATATCATCATTTGTTAAAAGAATATCCTTTTTAAATTAAATTGTCTTTGCTTCTTTATCAAAGATTAGATGATTATATTTGTGTGGACCTATTTCTGCATTCTCTATTCTGTCCATTGTCTATTATTTTTCCAATACCACATTGTCTTGATTATTGTGGCTTTATAGTAAAGCTTGAAATTGGGCAGAGTGAGTCCTCCAACTTTGTTATTCTTCTTTAGTATTGTGTTGGCAATTCTAGATCTTTTTTGTCTTTTCATATATACTTTTGAATCAGTTTTTTGATATCTGTGAAATAGCTTGCTTGGTGTTTGGTTGGGACTGCATTAAAGTCACAGACTAAATTGGGAAGAATTGACATCTTAACAGTGAAGTGTGTTTCAATACAGGAACACAGTATTTCTCCATTTACTTAGATTTTAAAAAATTTCTTTCATCAGAGTTTTGTAGTTTTCCATATACAGATTTTTTTTTTTTTTTTTTTTTTTCGGTACACGGGCCTCTCACTGCTGTGGCCTCTCCCGTTGCGGAGCACAGGCTCCGGACGCGCAGGCTCAGCGGCCACGGCTCCCGGGCCCAGCCGCTCCGCGGCACGTGGGATCCTCCCAGACCGGGGCTCGAACCCATATCCCCTGCATCGGCAGGCGGACTCTCAACTACTGCGTCACCAGGGAAGCCCCACATACAGATTTTGTACATATACATAAGAATCTTATTTCTTGGTGCCATTATAAATGATACTGATTGTTTTTTAAATTTCAAATTCCAGTTGTTCATTGCTGCTGTATAGGAAAGCAACTGATTTTTGTATATTATCCTGATGTCCTGTGACCTTGCTGTACTCACTCATTATATGAGTTCCAGGAGCTTTTTGTTGTTGTTGCTGTTGATTTTTTAAAAATTTGTCTACATAGTCAATCATGTTATATGCAAATAAATAGTTTCATTTCCAATTTTTCTTTTTGTTTGTTTAAAATTTTCTCTTCTTGTCTTATTTCACTAACTGGGACTTCTGGTATGATAATGAATAGGAGTGGTGAGAGGGGTATCCTTGTTCTGGATCTAAGGGAGAAAACAACCAGTTTCTTCCCAGTAAATATGATGTTAGTTGTCAGTCTTTAGTAGATGTTCTTTATTAATGTTAAGAAAGTTCTATTCTATTCCTAGTTTGCTGTTTATTGAAGATTTTGCAAATATTATCCCCATTCTATAAATTGTCTTTATATTTTATTCTATCTTTTGTTATATACACATTTTACACTTGCTTCCCAAGATTATCATATATAAGCACTCAGATAAACTTTGACCTTCTTTGTATCCTTCCGTTCTTCCTTTATTTTTCTCTCCAGTGCCTAAGACTTCTTAGTGGTCAAGCATATGGGCTTAGGAATCAGATTCTTCTGGGTTCAATTCCTAGATTTCCCTTTACTACTTGTCTGACCTTGGAAAAATTCTTTTACCTCTCTGAGCCTTAATTTTCTCCCCTGTAAAAGTTGGTATATTATACCTTTCTCAAAGCGTCTTTGTAACATATTTGTAAGTACTCAATAAGTGGCTGCTTTTATGGAGAAAGTTAATGTATTTTTTAATTCTGGAAAACATTAAGATTATATTATCCAGTTGTGTGACATTTCTAAGGAAAGAAAGTGACTAGAATATAGTTTCACTTATGCAACTGTTTTCATCTGTGAACAGAGAAATATCTTGGTCAAATTCTAGATCCATCCATGTTATATCACTGTTATAAGTAAGTAATCTTCTTCTAATTAGTAGCCTTGACAGGGACGATAGAAGTGATACTAAATTTTTGTTGCAGGGAAACTTGATGCGGACAGTCTTTCACAGATGTGTGTAAAATGTTGTGGCTATAACCTGGAAAGTTGGTTGTTTAAATGCTTTACAGAAATTATAAATCAATGCAAAGAATGTTATTAATGAGTTACTAATACACAAAAGAAAATCCTTGGTGTACTATTACTTCATTATGGACATTCAAGTGGGATTTGTATTACTTGCACACACAGTTGGGCATGGGGAAGAAGTTGGTGACTGCTGTATTTCTTTGTCACAGTACTTATTTTGTATTTCTCAGATTGACGTCACAAATTGGGAACAACTTGTCTAGAAATAGCTAAGGTTCTACTAGGAAGAGGGTTTAATTGGGAATGTGCTCTTGGAATTTCTGAATTTGAAGAAGTACGATTGTCGAAGGCATACCAAGTATTTGGAAAACAATACTTGCCAACTGTGTAAAACCAACATGAATCCTGGGCTAGAAATTAAGCCGTTTGGGTGCTAGGGGCCCATTATTTCCCTTGCTTCAAATTGCTTAACCTTTCTTGGTTTCTCCAGATATAAAACAGTAATCATACTTTCCATTATTTAGCTCACAGAATGTTATAAGAACAGAACAGAAATAAGATTCTTCATTTGTTTTCCATTACTTATAGGCTGAAATCCAAATTCCTTAGCAATATCATAGTGGCTAAAAAGACAGATTTTGGAGTCAGATAGATATTTTGAGCCCAGATTTTTACCTCCACACACAGCCATGTTCTTGGACCGTTTACTTGACCTTTCCAAGCTTCAGTTTCCTCATCTATAAAGTAAAGATAATAATTTTTTCCTCATAAGGGTTGGTGTGAGAATTAAATTGGGTAATGCATGTACAAGGCAAGCACAGGGTTTGGTACATTTTATGTGTTCAGTAAATGGTAGCCACTGGTATTCACATCACTGTGTCATATAAGGCATTTGCTAGGTGGTCTTTCCAACCTCATCCACCATCATTGACTCCCTAAATTCACTCCTTGTTTATGCTGAGTACACTTCTCTATTACAACACACCCTACTTACCTCCTGACTTTTCTCTATCATTACACTGTGTCTCTTTGATGTCAGAAATGTTAGCCTATTTGTGGTTGGATCCTCATTAGTTAACAGGAGATTGTAGCCAGTTAACTCAAGAAAATTGTGTAGAACTAAGCTAATATAGGGATAATCATAAATATATAAGAATTGGTCAGATAAATGTTATATTCTGTGCATTAACGATAAAGTGAATAAAAATCCCTGTGTATATGAGACATCTTAAACCAGTGGTCAGTGGGCCAAACTAGGTATATGGAGCTGTTTTATCTGGTCTTTGATGTTAAAATAAATCAGAGGAATTGACAACAAAAGTTTGCATTTCTGGCTTCTCTTGAAAAGGTTGGAGACCTAGAAACTGAACCTCCATTGCTTCATAGAAATGGTTGGGGTTCTCCAGTTAGCCTCACTCTCCACTCAGGTGATAAGCAGTAGAGACACTTTGCAACAGAGACTCTTTGTGTGACTACCAGCAGAAAGTTCATATTTTCCTTCAGAAAAGGAGCTTTGCTTCATGCAAAATAGGGAAGAATACTGCTCTTTATTTATTCCCAGGTAGGTAGGACATAACTGATCTACCTGAAGAAGCAACAGCAGCCACGTACACCGCATCCCAGTTTGCCTAACCAAATATTCTTTAAAATGTTTGATCTTGGTAAAGCCCATATTTCTATTGCTATTTATAGTTTTGGTACTGAAAATCCTATTCAAAATTGCTCTTGTTGTTTGTTCTGTGCTCTTCTGAGAAGCCCTACAGTTTGTAAAGATGAATTTGAGTTATTTATAGAGATGGATTGTGTTAGATGAGCCCTGTTTTCCTAAAGCCCTATGACAGAGGTAGGTGGTGACAGGGTCCAGAGGCCCCTGTGCACTCATGTTAGGAGACTGTGTAGAAGAGTGTTTTGCATGGGTATCAGGCCAGTTTACAAGTTGAGCTTTTTAGAGGTTATTCATTCAAATTTTGATCACTTCAGTAATTCAATTAAATGTCATCTCTTGTGGCTGCAAGTACATCCCATAAATTCCCATGCTTAGGAGTATACCCACAAAGAACAAAGGGAAATGACTTAGCAGTAATCTAGTTAATTTGGTCAATGTAAGCACCCCAATTGGCTCTATCATATTCTGTTTTGAAACTTGAACTGTGCACCCTTATTTTTGTTTGTTTACACTGACTAAATTGAGCATAAAATTACCAGATCACTTTACTCCACGTTTTACAGATACAGCATAAAAGACAGATTAAGCAAAGAGATAGTATTTTTCTCTGAGCAGAGTGTGGGAATTTGAGTTCTTATCAGACTTTGAAACCTGTGAATGTTAAATCATACTTGGTTGGCACTTCCTGCTTTTACATGTCATTGAATTTATTTTCTTCTTCTGAAGCCCAAAGCAAACTTTCAGCTGTATATCCTTCAATGCACTGATGTGAGAAGAGATGAGGTAGAGTTGCAGCTGGGAAAATATTTAAAAATTTAATCAAGAAAATGTTGTATTATTCAGCTCAAGTTCAGGAACAAACATGACTTGTGTAATATTTGGCAACCTCTCATTCCTCTCTCAAAATGAGGCACATCCAAAACACCTTCATGAGGCACGTACTAATTGGCTCTTGCTGCTTGCTAGTTATTGTGTTATTACCTAATCTTATCCATTCAGAGACCCAAAAGGAGACCCATTTACAAGAGACAGTATGATTCAATGGATTAAGTACAAACCCTGAAATTTAATACTCTGGTGCTGCTGACTTACTTGCCAGACTCTTGGGAATATGGGTCAACATTACAATATCTGAGTTTCCATAAGGAACATAATGGTTCTCTTTCCCCACCTCCAACATAAAGATATTATAATGACTTAAAGGTAAATTGCTGTAAAAGAAAATAATACAATGCAATGAATGTGATAAGAAATAATGAGATGGGTATATAGACAATATGTTTATAAGAGGATATAATAACAGAGTAACTCAATTTTCATCACCAAATGACTCAACCATGTGCATGATCTTTCTTATTAAGCAGTAACTGCACAAGCACTCTTTACTTCTTGTCTGACCAGTGAAATGGGCTTGATGGGTTAACTTAAACATCACTGAGATGTAGATACTGTCCCACAAGTATGCACTTTTAATATCTGGCTAAAAATCTCCTTCTATGAGAGGCCTTTTCCAAGTAATCTCCCCAGTCTAATCCCTGACCCAGTTGAATTTGCTCTCTTGTAGGTAATACCACTTAACTTTTCTTACGGAAGCTGTGGCCCAGAATTGCATCTTTCAGTTTTGTTGTGGGCCTGCTCCTAAAGAGAGTGCCTCGAGTGTGGGACCCAACTTCTTCATCCTTGTATCCCCTAGGGCAGGTAGAGTGTCTGGTCTCTAGGTGCCTGCTCAATGCATGATTATTGAACGTATGAATCTATCCATCAACAGTAGTGCTTTGGAGAGACGGGCGCGAGCCGCGGCTAAAAGCGCGGACCCCAGAGACGGGCGGGAGACGCTAAGGCTGCTGCTGCCGCCACCAAAGGGCCTGTGTGCGAGCACAGGTCACTCTCCACACCCCTCTTCCACGGAGCCTGTGCAGCCCGCCACTGCCAGGTTCCCGGGATCCAGGGACAACTTCCCCGGGAGAACGCACAGCGGGCCTCAGGCTAGTGCACCTGAGTGCGCCAGAGCCCCCCGAATCAGCGGCTCCTTTAACCCCGTCCTGTCTGAGCAGAAAACAGACGCCCTCCAGCGACCTACACGCAGAGGCAGGGCCAAATCCAAAGCTGAGCCCCTGTGAGCTGAGAGAACAAAGAAGAGAAAGGGAAATCTCTCCCAGCAGCCTCAGAAGCAGCGGATTAAAGCTCCACAATCAACTTGATGTACCTGCATCTGTGGAATACATGAATAGACAACACATCATCCCAAACTGAGGAGGTGGACTTTAGGAGCAAGATCTATGATTTTTTTTCCCTTTTCCTCTTTTTGTGAATGTGTATGTGTATGCTTCTGTGTGAGATCTTGTCTGTATAGTCTTGCTTCCACCATTTGTCCTAGGGTTCTATCCGTCCATGTTTTTTAAAAAATTTTTTTTTCTTAAGAATTAATTTTAATAACTTTATTATACTTTACCTTCATTCTTTCTATCTCTCTTTCTTTCTTTCCTTCCTTCCTTCCCTCCTTTAGACAACGAATCATCCCAAATTGAGGAGGTGGTCTCTGAGAGCAAGATTTATGATTTTTCCCCCTTTACCTCTTTTTGTAAGGGTGTATGTGTATGCTTCTGTGTAAGATTTTGTCTGTATAGCTTTGCTTCCAACATTTGTCCTAAAGTTCTATCCGTCCCTTTTTTTCTAAATAAGTATTTTTTAATTCAATAACTTTATTATACTTTATTTTATTTTTACTGTATCTTCTTTCTTTGTCTTTTTTCCTTCTTTCCCTCCTTCCTTCCTCCCTCCCTTCCTCCCTCCCTCCCTCCTTTCTTTCCTTCTTGCCTTCTTTCCTTCTTTCTTTCTTTCTTTCTTTCTTTCTTTCTTTCTTTCTTTCTTTCTTTCTCTTTCTTTCTTTCTTTCTTTCTCTCTCTCTTTCTTTCTTTCTCTCTTTCTTTCTTTCTTTCTTTCTTTCTTTCTTTCTTTCTTTCTTTCTTTCTTTCTTTCTTTCTTTCTTTCTTCCTTCCTTCCTCCCCTCCTTTCCTTCTTTCTTTCCTCATACTTCTACTAATTCTCTCTACTTTTTCTCCCTTTTATTCTGAGCCGTGTGGATAAAAGGCTCTTGGTGCTCCAGCCAGGAGTCAGGGCTCTGCCTCTGAGGTAGGAGAGCCAACTTCAGCACACTGGTCAACAAGAGACCTCCCAGCTCCACATAATATCAAACGGCGAAAATCTCCCAGAGACCTCCATCTCAACACCAGCACCCAGCTTCACTCAACGACCAGCAAGCTACAGTGCTGGACAACCTATGCCAAACAACTAGCAAGACAGGAACACAACCCCACCCATTAGCAGAGAGGCTGCCTAAAATCATAATAAGGCTACAGACACCCCAAAACACACCACCAGACGTGAACCTGCCCACTAGAGAGACAAGATCCAGCCTCATCCACCACAACACAGGCACTAGTCCCCTCCACCAGGAAGCCTACACAACCCATTGAACCAACCTTAGCCACTGGAGACAGACATCAAAAACAGCGGGAACTATGAACCTGCAGCCTGCAAAAAGGAGACCCCAAACACAGTAAGATAAGCAAAATGAGAAGACAGAAAAACACACAGCAGATAAATAGGAGCAAGATAAAAATGCACCAGACCTAACAAATGAAGAGGAAATAGGCAGTCTACCTGAAAAAGAATTCAGAATAATGATAGTAAAGATGATACAAACTCTTGGAAATAGAATAGACAAAATGCAAGAAACATTTAACAAGGACCTAGAAGAACTAAAGATGAAACAAACAACGATGAACAACACAATAAATGAAATTAAAAGTACTCTAGATGGGATCAATAGCAGAATAACTGAGGCAGAAGAACGGATAAGTGACCTGGAAGATAAAATAGTGGAAATAACTACTGCAGAGCAGAATAAAGAAAAAAGAATGAAAAGAACTGAGGACAGTCTCAGAGACCTCTGGGACAATATTAAATGCACCAACATTCGAATTATAGGGGTTCCAGAAGAAGAAGAGAAAAAGAAAGGGACTGAGAAAATATTTGAAGAGATTATAGTTGAAAACTTCCCTAATATGGGAAAGGAAATAGTTAATCAAGTCCAGGAAGCACAGAGAGTCCCATACAGGATAAATCCAAGGAGAAATACGCCAAGACACATATTAATCAAACTGTCAAAAATTAAATGCAAAGAAAACATATTAAAAGCAGCAACGGAAAAACAACAAATAACACACAAGGGAATCCCCATAAGGTTAACAGCTGATCTCTCAGCAGAAACCCTACAAGCCAGAAGGGAGTGGCAGGACATACTGAAAGTGATGAAGGAGAAAAACCTGCAACCAAGACTACTCTACCCAGCAAGGATCTCATTCAGATTTGATGGAGAAATTAAAACCTTTACAGACAAGCAAAAGCTGAGAGAGTTCAGCACCACCAAACCAGCTTTATAACAAATGCTAAAGGAACTTCTCTAGACAAGAAACACAAGATAAGGAAAAAATCTATAATAATGAACCCAAAACAATTTAGAAAATGGGAATAGGAACATACATATTGATAATTACCTTAAATGTAAATGGACTAAATGCTCCAACCAAAAGACACAGATTGGCTGAATGGATACAAAAACAAGACCCTTATATATGCTGTCTAAAAGAGACCCACTTCAGACCTAGAGACACATACAGACTGAAAGTAAGGTAATGGAAAAAGATATTCCAAGCAAATGGAAACCAAAAGAAAGCTGGAGTAGCAATTCTTATATCAGACAAAATAGACTTTAAAATAAGGACTATTAGAAGAGACAAAGAGACAAAGAGACTATTAGAAGAGACAAATGATCAAGGGATCGATCCAAGAAGAAGATACAACAATTGTAAATATTTATGCACCCAACACAGGAGCACCTCAATACATAAGGCAAATACTAACAGCCATAAAATGGGAAATCGACAGTAACACATTCATAGTAGGGAACTTTAACACCCCACTTTCATCAATGCAAAATGAAAATAAATAAGGAGACACAAGCTTTAAATGATACATTAAACAAGATGGACTTAATTGATATTTATAGGACACTCCATCCAAAAACAACAGAATACACATTTTTCTCAAGTGCTCATGGAACATTCTCCAGGATAGATCATATCTTGGGTCCCAAATCAAGCCTTGGTAAATTTAAGAAAATTGAAATTGTATCAAGTATCTTTTCCGACCACAGCGCTATGAGACTAGATATCAATTACAGGAAAAGATCTGTAAAAAATACAAACACATGGAGGCTAAACAATACACTACTTAATAATGAAGTGATCACTGAAGAAATCAAAGAGGAAATAAGAAAATATAAAAACAAACGACAATGGAGATACAACAACCCAAAACCTATGGGATGCAGCAAAAGCTGTTCTAAGGGGGAAGTTTATAGCAATACAAGCCCACCTTAAGAAGCAGGAAACATCTTGAATAAACAACCTAAACTTGCACCTAAAGCAATTAGAGAAAGAAGAACAAAAAATCCCCAAAGCTAGCAGAAGGAAAGAAATCCTAAAAATCAGATCAGAAATAAATGAAAAAGAAATGAAAGAAACAATAGCAAAGATCAATAAAACTAAAAGCTGGTTCTTTGAGAAGATAAACAAAATAGATAAACCACTAGCCAGACTCATTAAGAAAAAAAGGGAGAAGACTCAAATCGATAGAATTAGAAATGAAAAAAGAGAAGTAACAACTGACACTGCAGAAATAAAAAAGATCATGAGAGATTACTACAAGCAACTCTATGCCAATAAAATGGACAACCTGGAAGAAATGGACAAATTCTTAGAAATGCACAACTTGCCAAGACTGAATCAGGAAGAAATAGAATATATGAACAGACCAATTACAAGCACTGAAATTGAAACTGTGATTAAAAATCTTCCAACAAACAAAAGCCCAGGAGCAGATGGCTTCACAGGCGAATTCTATCAAACATTTAGAGAAGCGCTAACACCTATCCTTCTCAAACTGTTCCAAAATAGAGCAGAGGGAGGAACACTCCCAAATTCCTTCTACGAGGCCACCATCAACTTGATACCAAAACCAGACAAGGATGTCACAAAGAAAGAAAAATACAGGCCAATATCACTGATGAACATAGATGCAAAAATCCTCAACAAAATACTAGCAAACAGAATCCAACAGCACATTAAAAGGATCATACACCATGATCAAATGGGGTTTATTCCAGGAATGCAAGGATTCTTCAATATACACAAATCTATCAATGTGATAAACCATATTAACAAACTGAAGGAGAAAAACCATATGATCATCTCAATAGATGCAGAGAAAGTTTTTGACAAAATTCAACACCCATTTATGATAAAAACCCTGCAGAAAGTAGGCATAGAGGGAACTTTCCTCAACATAATAAAGGCCATATATGGCAAACCCACAGCCAACGTCATCCTCAATGGTGAAAAACTGAAAGCATTTCCACTAAGATCAGGAACAAGACAAGGTTGCCCACTCTCACCACTCTTATTCAACATAGTTTTGGAAGTTTTAGCCACACCAATCAGAGAAGAAAAGGAAAGAAAAGGAATCCAAATCGGAAGAGAAGAAGTAAAGCTGTCACTGTTTGCAGATGACATGATACTCTACATAGAGAATCCTAAAGATGCTACCAGAAAACTACTAGAGCTAATCAATGAATTTGGTAAAGTAGCAGGATACAAAATTAATGCACAGACATCTCTGGCATTCCTATACACTAATGATGAAAAATCTGAAAGTGAAATCAAGAAAACACTCCCATTTACCACTGCAACAAAAAGAATAAAATATCTAGGAATAAACCTACTGAAGGAGACAAAAGACCTGTATGCAGAAAATTATAAGACACTGATGAAAGAAATTAAAGATGATACAAATAGATGGAGAGATATACCATGTTCTTGGAGTGGAAGAATCAACATTGTGAAAATGACTAAACTATCCAAAGGAATCTACAGATTCAATGCAATCCCTTTCCCACTGCCAATGGCATTTTTCACAGAACTTGAACAAAATATTTCACAATTTGTATGGAAACACAAAAGACCCCGAATAGCCAAAGCAATCTTGAGAACGAAAAAAGGAGCTGGAGGAATCAGGCTCCCTGACTTCAGACTATACTACAAAGCTACAGTAATCAAGACAGTATGGTACTGGCACAGAAACAGAAATATAGATCAATGGAACAGGATAGAAAGCCCAGAGATAAACCCATGTACATATGGTCACCTTATCTTTGATAAAGGAGGCAAGAATATACAATGGAGAAAAGACAGCCTCTTCAATAAGTGGTGCTGGGAAAACTGGACAGCTACATGTAAAAGAATGAAATTAGAACACTCCCTAACACCATACACAAAAATAAACTCAAAATGGATAAAAGACCTAAATGTCAGGCCAGACACTATCAAACTCTTAGAGGAAAACATAGGCAGAACACTCTATGACATAAATCACAGCAAGATCCTTTCTGACCCACCTCCTAGAGTAATGGAAATAAAAACAAAAATAAACAAATGGGACCTAATGAAACTTCAAAGCTTTTGCACAGCAAAGGAAACCCTATCCAAGACCAAAAGACAACCCTCAGAACGGGAGAAAATATTTGCAAATGAAGCAACTGACAAAGGATTAATCTCCAAAATTTACAAGCAGCTCATGCAGCTCAATATCAAAAAAACAAGCAACCCAATCCAAAATGGGCAGAAGACCTAAATAGACATTTCTCCAAAGAAGATATACAGACTGCCAACAAACACATGAAAGAATGCTCAACATCATTAATCATTAGAGAAATGCAAATCAAAACTACAATGAGGTATCATCTCACACCAGTCAGAATGGCCATCATCAAAAAATCTAGAAACAATAAATGCTGGAGAGGGTGTGGAGAAAAGGGAACACTCTTGCACTGCTGGTGGGAATGTGAATTGGTTCAACCACTATGGAGAACAGTATGGATGTTCCTTAAAAAACTACAAATAGAACTACAGTATGACCCAGCAATCCCACTACTGGGCATATACCCTGAGAAAACCAAAATTCAAAAAGAGTAATGTACCAAAATGTTCATTGCAGCTCTATTTACAATAGCCCAGAGGTGGAAACAACCTAAGTGGCCATCATCGGATGAATGGATAAAGAAGATGTGGCACATATATACAATGGAATATTACTCAGCCATAAAAAGAAACGAAATCGAGCTATTTGTAATGAGGTGGATAGACCTAGAGTCTGTCATACAGAGTGAAGTAAGTCAGAAAGAAAAAGACGAATACCATATGCTAACACATATATATGGAATTTAAGAAAAAAAAATGTCATGAAGAACCTAGGGGTAAGAGAGGAATAAAGACGCAGACCTACTGGAGAACGGACTTGAGGATATGGGGAGGGGGAAGGGTGAGCTGTGATAAAGCGAGAGAGAGGCATGGACATATATACACTACCAAATGTAAGGTAGATAGCTAGTGGGAAGCAGCCGCATAGCACAGGGAGATCAGCTCGGTGCTTTGTGACCGCCTGGAGGGGTGGGATAGGGAGGGTGGGAGGGAGGGAGACGCAAGAGGGAAGACATATGGGAACATATGTATATGTATAACTGATTCATTTTGTTATAAAGCAGAAACTAACACACCATTGTAAAGCAATTATACCCCAATAAAGATGTTAAAAAAAACAAAACAAAACAGTAGTGCTTTGGTAACCATTTACTCTAACAAGGTTAAGTTACTTCAACTCAATAGACCTCAGACTTTTCTATCAGTAAAATGAAGATTTGGACTAGCTAGTAAAAAAGTTTCCTTACAACTCCAAAATTTGACTCTATGATTTTATGTATTGTAAAACATGGCAAATATACATAACTTAAAAAGTTTGTGATGTGGGAAATCAGAAAGATTTTGAGTTTGACTTATTGAAGTATTATTGTTTGATTTTAATTTATTGATGTATTTGTGCTCATTTGTATTTCAGAAAGTATTACAAAATAATTAGGTGATCAAACATTTGGGGGGTTGTTTGTTTATAAACATATACTTGGTAGAATGGCCATTGAAAATTATAATTAAAAATGAACACTGACTTAAATAATATACTTACAGAAAATTAAATAGTGAAAAGAAATTAAAACAATAAAACATAATTTAGTATCTTAATGGCCAGCAAACATCAACCATGACTGTTAACATATGACTATTGTCCTAAGTGAAAATTTGTCACTTTTAGTAGAAATCGTAATGTTTGAAAGTTTTATCGTCAAGAGTTTGGGTATATTAAACATTCCAGGTAGAGAGAGGCTCTGGACATATGGAATTGACTTTGACTTAAATCCAGGTGACCCCTCTTATGACATGACTACTGATTACCTTTTCTTATAGATGTGAGGGAATGGTTAGGAGGGAGTGTGAGACCTGCCCTTTCTTTAGGTCCTTTTAAGGTGCTGAAAGTCTTGTTTCTCCTCTGCCCACGCCTGACTTGCCTGGGGGAGCACAAAGCTGCAGGGCCTGTTCAGCTGCGGCTATTTACGTGTGCTGACCAAGGTTTATATGCCAGTCGCTTTCATATCAGAACTCTCTAGTTGAGAAAGCATCTTTGAAAAATTCAGTGATGCCTGTTCCAAGAAGGATTTTTATTTGAAATTCTTGCTTATTACGCCTTCCTCTTCATTTTGGTCTCTTTTTCTTCTTCCTTCACCATGATTCTCCATTCATTTATTCACTCACAAACACATACGGGACACTTCCTGTATACCAAACACTTTGTTGGGTCATGAGGATAGAGAGCTAAAGATATGCTTCTCACCATCTAAGAGCTTATTGCCCAGTATGATTTTTTTGGGTGCAAAGTCTTTGCAAGATTGGTCCTTTGCTGTTTATAACCACTGGGCATATACTTATACTTTGAATGCTTAGCTTCTTTTTTTCTTTTAATTCTTTTTGATGTGGACCATTTTTAAAGTTTTATTGAACTTGTTACAATATTGCTTCTGTTTTATGTTTTGGTTTTTTGGCTGCAAGGCATGTGGGATCTTAGTTCCCTGACCAGGGATTGAACCTGCACCCCCTGCATTGGAAGGTGAAGTCTTAACCCCTGGACCACCAGGGAAGTCCCTGAATGCTTAGCTTTTGATTCTTAGCTTTAAATAATTGATTCCTAAATTATGTTAAGTATCTGTGAAAGTCAATCAGCCAAAGCTGTCTTTAACCATCAGTTAAAAAGATATGACCAGGCTTCCCTGGTGGTGCAGTGGTTGAGAGTCCGCCTGCTGATGCAGGAGACACGAGTTCGTGCCCTGGTCCGGGAAGATCCCACATGCCGTGGAACAGCTGGGCCCGTGAGCCATGGCCGCTGAGCCTGCGCGTCTGGAGTCTGTGCTCCGCAACGGGAGAGGCCACAACAGTGAGAGGCCCGCATACCGCAAAAAAAAAAAAAAAAGATATGACCACTTAATATTAGTTTTCTTTCATTTTGCAAATGTCTCTTTTTCAATGAGAATTTCAAAACCAGGATAATGCTTTTGCAGCTTTAAGCTTTCTGATAACCAGCTTCTAATCTTATTGGTCACTAAATTTGAGGGTGGATGTGGAAAGAAGATTTTTTTTTTTTTATTCTTTTCCTCTAATGGTATTTTTAAAAGTCAGTAGTATAAATTTAAGTTTCAGGCCACCATGAACATGTTAACATGGGGCCTTTATATGTTTGTCATGGTCATTAATCCTAGTGCTGCAACATCAACCCCTGAAATCTCATTAGTTTAACACAGCAAAGGCTATTCTTACTTATGTAAAGTCCAGTGTGAGTCAGTAACTTTCCTCTGTTTGGCACTACAGCATCTGGAACATGTGGCCCTCAGTATTGCTGAGGCAGGGAAGAGGGAAGAGAGATGAACAAGGCATACCAGTTCTGAAATGCCTCAGCCTGGAAGTGAAACAGGTTAACTTCTCTGAGGGTCCGTTGGCCAGAACTAGTCACATGACCTCAACCTAAACGCAAAAGAAGCTGGGAGATGTTGGGAGCATGTGGATAATTAGCAAGCCCTGACTATCTCTGCTAAAGCACCCAACTAACTTTAATGTCCCATATTCTGTGATTAGGCAGGGCTGGAAGTAGAAAGAGTCCCACGGGCCCTCAAAACCATATGTACACCTCTTCTTACAATTCTTCAAACATTACTGTTATGACTTTAAAATATTTATTCTCGTCTATGAGTAATTTATGGTTTTATTCCTAATTTTCTGTGTGACATTAAACAGAATGCCTAATGACATCACTATCTCAAAAGGAAAATCTGTTGCAAAACCTCTTTTTCTCCTATTACAAATAACTTGGTAAGTCTTTGTTCCAGGCCATTTTAGTTGTTCTGTTAAAGAGTGATGAACACCATCTCTTTTTCTTTGCTGATTTTGCCAAGCACATAATTCTTTAGGTAATTACTGAAGTGATTACTTATGCTTCAGGAGTCTCGACAGCTTGTGCTGACTGGCATCAGGGCATTATCAGGACTTTAAAACCACCTTGTGGGTGTTTTTGAAAACAAAGGAATGTTTTAACCATATTATCTAATACTGTTAGCCAAGTATTAGGTAATACAGTACAGAATATTGTCAGTGAGAAACAAAGCTCAGGTTTGGTTTAATTTCTTCATCAGCTTCCCTTTTACTGCTGTTGCCTACGTTTGTCTGGAATTCTTTTCTTATGGTGCCTCCACAAAAATTTATACAGTAAATCGCCTACATACGAACCTTTAAGTTTTGAACTTTTAAAGATGCAAACCTATGTTCGAATGTCCAGTCGTGAAAGTTAGTTCACATGTCTGGTGTACATTGTCACGTGCGTGCATCCTCTACAAGTGGTTGTGCTTTTGTGTACTTTATTGTACAGTACTGTACAGAGTACAGTAGTACAGTATCTTTAGTTCAAGCTAGATCTGCAGGAGGATGACTTCATTGAACTCCTTGCTGTGCAACACAAGGAACTTAATGAAGAGCTGATGGAATTGGAGGCCCAGAGAAAGGACGAAGAGAGACAAGAGGAAGAAGAAGTAACTGAAGAACCGAAGAGATTCACAGCACAGGAAAGGGGATTTTCGTCATTTGAGGAGGCGCTATTAGTTTTTGAGGCACAGGACCCGAACGTAGAACGGTACACGAAGGTTGCAGCAGCCATTCAGAATGCAATCCAGTGTTACCATGTCATCTATGATGAGAAAAAAAGAGCTACTACCCAGACATCACTGGATCGTTTTTTCAAGAGGGTAGATAGAATTGAATCCAGCAAGGAACCATAACCTGTGCCATCAGCGTCAGGCGTGAGTGAAATTGCAGCTTGCCCTCCATCTCCTATTGCTGGTGATCCTTCAGCTCTACCATCTCCCACCTCCCCTCCCTCCTCCAGTCAGTAACTCTTCTTGCCTGTTCACTCGATGCCAGCCACTGTATGCCAGCTGTTGTACTGTACTTTTAAGGTACTGTACTGTAAGATTTAAAATGTTTTCTTTATTTTTGTGTTTGTTTGTTTTTTATGTATTATTTGTGGGAAAAGTATTATAAACCTATTACAGTACAGTACTATATAGCCAATTGTATTAGTTGGGTAACTAGGCTAATTTTGTTGGACTTACAAACAAATTGGACTTACGAACTCACCCTCAGAACGGAACTCGTTTTTATGTAGAGCACTTGCTGTACTGGTGAGCGGGACTCCAGCCACATAGAGACTGGTCATGGGAAAGCAGTTCCTATTGTACTCTGCTGGTGGGAAGACTTTATTTGGCAGATAAACATACTTAGGAAATGCTACACACACAGTCTCAGTAGCTTTGAGGCAAATTTCCATTTCAGTTTTGTCTCTTAAATTCTGCAGACTTAATTAACACCTCTGATGTGTTCAAACAATATGATGATGAGATGTTTCCTGTAGAAACATGCTTGACTCCTAGCAGTCACCTGTTTGGTAAAACTGAAACACTGTATGTCATGATTTTTAGAAAACATCCAAGTTGTGTGCCTCGATGCCTTAGTTATATGGTCTCAGTTTATACTTAGAAACTTTATAGGATTTTCCCCCCACAATTATTTAGTAGCTACCAGACAGACAGCTTCTTTAAATTAATAAGTGACAGATCAACATAACTCCACTGAGCAGGTGAAGAAACTGAGACAATTTCGTGGCTAGCCCAAAGCATCTTGGTGAGTCAGGGGCAGATTTAGGATTAACCTTAGTTCATATGCCCAGACCAGAGCACCCTGCATAACTCTGAAGTTAAATTTCTGGAGGCAAGGACACTCTCTTTTTTAAATATTTACTAGAACAGTAGGATGATGTATAGTTAAAGAAATCGGTGACTCTTTAAATCAAGTTATGTGATTCATCTCAGAAGTGTGGCTGTAATTGCCTACCCGGATGGGTGAAGAAAGACTTGAGAATACACAAAAGGCTGCCTAATGTAGTGGAAAGAGCAAGGCACTACCGCTGGAAGAAGCATGTTCCAGTGAGAGCTGTGTGACCTTGGTCATGTCACTTAACTTCCCAAGAGCCTTAGTGTCTCCGCTTGTAATATGTGAGGCATCAGCGTAGATGTTCCCTAAGGTCTAAATTTCTATTGCAGATTTTTGAAACTGTTATGTTTGTGTTAGGAAGCATCCTCCGTAGGTGAATCTTAATCCAACCAAAATTTCCATTATTTTAAAGAGTTATTTCTAAGTGCAATTGCTATGAGAGACAGTTTCCTTGGCTCTCACTTGGCATCTGGAATCTTCTCTCTGTCATCAGCTCTGCTGAAGAGCACAGAAGGGAATCGGAGAATGAAGCTTGGCTGTGAAGAGGCTGAGTGCACAGAGCAAGCACAAACTTGTAAGGCCAGGCTCTCCTTACAGCCCTGCTTTCCATTTTCCCCAGAGCTGGAGGCTGAACTCTAAACCACCTCCTGCTACCCACACACCTTACTGATGGATAGAAGAAATCTTGGCGTGGGGAGAGTGTTTGCCGGGTTATTTTGGTAGCAGCTCTTGTATTCACCCTCACCCCCATGTACTTGGTTGGTTTGCCATGGAAAGAGTCTGGGGGAATTTGCTTTTTCAAGCTTTTCCTCTTCTCCCACGCTTGTGCCAAGTGAGAAGAAAAATGGGGCATCAGCCTCATGGAAATACAATGGTGCCTCCCTATTTCTCCACCTGCCCCTGTGGAAGGGAGCTTGATGACCCTCATCAAGGGCACAGCATGGGGGTTGGAGTCCCTTTGAAGGGGTATTCTCTAAAGAGGCTTATTTCTGAATATCACTCACCCAGAGGCCAGTTTCACATCCTGCAAAAAATCTCTGAGAGAATGTGTCAGCAGAACCAGCATTGCATGTCTAGACAAAGAATTGATATTAGCATCATCAGCCAGCATCCAATCTGTTAACTCTTGTGTAAGCATTTGCTATCTGTGCCCCAGGCATTTTTTGGCTTAAAGTGAAAACTGTAGCTCTAAGATTTAGACTTAGGTCTCTCAGGAGGTTCTTTCAAGGGAAGGAATCACAAGGTACCTTATTTCAAGATCAGATATTTTAGTGATTAGTATGAAAGTCTCCTCTTTTTTTCCTTCCTCAGTAAAATGGTGGCTGTGTCGTCACCACCTTCACTGTATTATATATTCATTATTTTAAAAAAATATTTATTAAGCAACCTCTCGAAACCTATGCAGGGCATTCTGCTAGGTTCCGCTGATACATTGATGAATAAATCAGCTAAGGTCCCTGCCCCTCTGGAGTTTATAGCTTAATGAGGAGACCACAAACAAGAGTAACAGGATATTTCTGTCTCAGTTTCGACTGAGGCACCAGAGAACAAAGCAGTAGGTGTTGAGTTCCTTGGCTTTCTAAATCGAGGTGCTAGACTACCTCTGCAGGATTTGCAGAAAGGGTGCCTCAGAACTGGTTCTGCCAGCCTGACCCATCATCCACCTCCAGGACATTGATGAGAAGGCTTAGTGTTCTTGGAGGTTTAAGTGCTGGTAGGGAGAGTTTGTTTGAGGAGAGTTGTCACTGTGCTGAGTGGTTGTCCTCACCTTGGGGAGGGGCTATGTGTCCCCTCGCTCAAACCTCTTTGGGAGGAGGCTTCTAGGGAACCACTCAGAGAGAGCACTGTCCTGTGTTGCCTGGAGTTTGGGAACTTGGGGACTAACATCTGAGGCATCTCAAGGCAAAGGCCAGAGTGGAGGAGGGTAGGACATGGTGGTGGGGGTCGCAGCAGAGAAAAGGTGGCTGCATTGGGAATGCCAGCACTTTGGGAGTTGACTGGGCAAGAATTGACTCTGAGGAAAGAACAGATTGGGTCATCTTGAAAGTAACTTGACAAGAAGGACATATGGAGGGGTGAGGTGACTTTGGAAAAAAAGCTGGGCTTTTAGAATGGGGCAGCTGAGTGGGAATGAGGGGGAACTTCTTAAGGGGCCAACCAGAAAGGGCTTTGCCCAGTAAAGCTGCTGTGGATAAGACATCTGCCATGATGGGAGTCACTGAAACCCCATAAAGAATGGGCTTGGGAAGCTTGGTTGTCTGCTAAGTGCAGAGGCACCAAGCCCAGATTACAGCCATATCTGACAAGTTAGATCTATTTTCCCCTATTCTAATCCATCCCCTGCCCCCACCTGGAAGGGCCTGAATCCACAGCTAGCAAGATGGGAGGAGGTGGGATGAGGAGAAGTTTGCCCCATTGGACAATCTTCCAAGCCTGAAGCAGATCTGAGCTGGCAGAGGGGAGAAATAGCAGGTTAACTTAGGTTTGCAGTTTTGATATTAAAATCACCCGAGAAAAGGGACTATTTGCTTATGATCAGGAAATGGCTAGGATAGCTATGGGACAAGTGGGAAATTTTCATCTAACGACAGGGAAGGACGTATGAAGGGAGCAGATTTGAAGTAGCAGGAGTAGGAGAGGATAAATCGCTTTTAGCTCGTGCCATACTGATCCTGGTTCTTTTATTAACCGGGTAACACTAGTGAATGAATGAAATATAGAATTATAAAACTGTGTTCTTAAAGGATAATGGGGAGCAGTGGTGGTGGTCTGGAGCCCACTTAGAGAGCTCGACAAGGGTGACCTCTCAGGAAACAATAATTAACGAATGAGAAGGAGCCAGCTGTGCTGTGTTTGGTGAGAGTTGGGGGAAGGCGGTCCCTGCAGGGTCCAGGCAGAGGAACAACATTTGTAAAGTTTATGTGGAGTCATGTGATCAGTACCCAGTAAACGTTCGAGTGGCTTCAACCAAGGATATGTTGGTTCTTTGTACAGGGCACTGAGTTAAATGCCAGGACTACAAACAGGACAAATGCCTCCTTCCCCGAGGTTTAAGGCTTAATTGATCAACACATTAAAACAAACAAACAAACAAAATGAAACAAAACAAAAACAAAAAAACAAAACAAAACAAAAAAACTTTGATGAAAGGTTAAGATCTAAAGGCTATGAAGAGCGAAGAAGCTCTTGTCCTCTGCTCTCAAGCTCCTGATGACCCCAGGTAACGTTCTCCCTTTTGGAGAATTGCCGTGACAAGCAGACTCTTTTAGTGTGCTGTTGACCTTTTATGGAGTGCAGGGGCAGCTGGACAAAGAAACATAGAGCTCCCCGACAGTTCCAGGAGGGAGGGAAAACCTCTGAACTTGTCCTAGGGCTCTGTTTATGTGTAAGACTTAGAAAAGACTACTTGCTGTAAGCATGCCGTCCAACATAATAGAGGTACGATGTCAACAACTCTGTCAGTTGGGGCAGATATAACTCCTCGCATTGACACAATGATTGGAAAATTGGCTCGCCTTAGCTGGCGTAAGTTTGTTCACTCAGGAAATGAAAAGAACAGAAAGCTGAACTGGTGACCTGGTCACGGCCTGGGGAGAGTCTTTTTGGGAATGTGGACTCATCCATTTAAAGCTCAGATCCTGGGCAGATAGTGACCTCAGCGAGTGTCTGTGTGGGTGGCACTTTCGCAGCCTCGCTGGGGTTCTAGGTGGCACTCAGTCTCCACCAGGAAATGGAGCATCTCAGGGCAGGGAGCGGTGTACCAAGGCCTGTGGGGCTCTCAGGAGACAAGGACTAGACAACCCCTGCTTTCAAGGAACACCCTGGTTGGGAGATAGAACTGCCGTTGCCAACGTATCTGGCAGGCACATGTGCAGAGCCAACTCAGGGAGGTGAAGAAAGAGGTGAAATATGCTTTCTGTGAATACCAAGAAAAGGCAGTGCAATCTCAATGACCAGAGTTTTCCATGTCTCTAGCTTTTAATTTTGTCTGTTCACTTTCCCAATAACACATGCTCAACAGAGAAGCTAGCAAGTGCAGACAGTGTAAGAAATCAGCATTGTTCATTTTTAAAGAATGTTTTGTAAATAGAGAAGACACTACTGAATTTTGGAGGAGAGAGTTTGTGCTATGTCTTTCCTCTTTTCCCTTTGGTGGGGAGAAGAAATTTGTCCCATTAGAACCTGTGTCCCTTAGAGAGGAACCAATCTCTAAACAGGCTGCCTGGTTCTCAGAAAGTTCTCAATAAATATATTTAAAAATCTAAGTTGGGGGATTCAGGGATCTAAGAGTTTCAATTTTTTTAAAAAAAAATTTGAATTAGAGTGCTTTGTAACTAGTCTGTCTTGCCAGTATTATGTAAGGATATCAGACCCTAAACATGCTCTTTGATACTCTTTAACTTAAAAACACAGTGAGTTTCAAAAATCAGTTTTCAAGTTGATATTGTGGTCCTTGGGTGTACTTTTTCCTTGGCAACACACAGTAGCAGAAAGAGCACAAGCATTTGAGTCAAGCAAACATGCATTTGAACACCAGCCTTACAACCTGTAGATCTGGAGTCTGGGACCCTGCTCTAGAGTTCCACTTTGGAGGGTCCTCTCTGATCCTGTGACAGTTGCAGCCCTCCTCATAGAGAGAGAAGTCTGAGGGGCTGAGAACACATGCCCACCTGAACCCTCTGTCCCTGTGCTTTCAAGACCTGAATTCCCTGCCCAGACAACTGAGAACACACTTCCAGGGACTGCTGGGGCCTGGAATAGGCTGGCTGGGCTGTCCACCCTTTGCAGGATGGGGCCTGACCGGGATGGGTGTGGGGTGAGAGGCAAGGAGCATGGGGCAGTGGGCTGGGGAACTTCCATTTGTCCTCTATATTGAGTACTGAAAGTGTCACACTGCTTGCAAGCCACTTGACCATTCTGAAGGTCATTTTTCTCCTTTGAAAATGTGTATAAGAATTCCTATCTTACAGATATTAAGGATCCAATCAAATTATTATATAAACATAATTGTATGGAATATAGTAAATGACAAGTCCTTATCACTGCTACCAATCATGGCAGGAGTTTCAGGCTAAACTCAAAATGTCTGCTAAATCCATCACACAACTGAAATGCACTACTAATTATATTATTAGCACTAACAGTATTTCAGGTATATGGTTTCTTATCTAAAACCTTTGGGGCCAGATGTTTTCAGAATTCAGAATTTTGAGGATTTTAGAAATATGTGCATAAACCATGTATCACATTGTCCCTGGAATAGTTGAGGCAGGGCCATGTTATCAAATACATTAATATTTTTATAGCAAAACCTGTTGAATGAATATGTATGGTAAGTAAAGACTATACATGATAGTATAGACCCTCTCAGGATTTTTATCATCCAGTCCTAGCTCCCCTGTGGTCTCTATATGCCGTCTGAAACTTGCTTCTCCCCAGGGTTAATATTCAAAGTGTCTGACAATCTATGCCCTGGAGCTGCAGCTGGGTCTTACTGTGCCAGGCACTACCTCTTTAGGTACAGAGGGTCCAATAGGAGGGGACTCACCAAACGATGTTTGGAGGGATGTGGAAATGGTTGAGAGCAGCTGCAATTTATCAACCTGAAGAGGAGTCTTGATATTTTAACATTCAGGAAAAGTAAATGGCCTCATATCAGCTTAGGTTATTTTTTTAAAATAACTTTTAAAATTTTAGAACAGTTTCATATTTATAGAAGGATTGTAAAGATAGTACGGAGACTTTTCCATATGGTTTTCATCTTACCTTAGTATGGTACATTTGTCACAATTAATAAACCAATATTGATACATTATTATGAACTGAAGTCCATACTTTATTCAAATGTCCCTAATTTTTACCTGCTTTCCTTTTCTGTTCCTGGATTCCATCCAGGACACTCCACTTCATTTATAGTTGTTATGACTCCATAAGCTCTTATTGGCTGTGACAGTTTCTCAAACTTTTCTTGTTTTCCATTACCTTGATAGTTTGAGGAGTACTGGTCAGATATTTTGTAGAATATCCTTCAACTGGGATTTGTCTGACAGTTTTCTCATGATTAGACTGGGGTTATGGGTTTTGGGGAGGAAAACCACACAAGTGCCATTCTCACCACATCTGAAGGGTACATACTATCAATATGACTTATCACCGTTGATGTTGACCTTGATCACCTGGCTGTGGTAGTGTTTGTCAGGTTTCCCCACTGTAAAGTTACTCTTTCTTCTCGCCTTTTCATTTTGAACTTGTTGGAAGTCACTCTGTACAACCCATGCTTAAGGAGTGAGGAAGTATGCCCCCCTCCTAGAGGGGGGAGTGTCTGTAATTGTTTGGAATTCGTCTGTGGAGGTTGGTCTCCTCTTTCCATAAATCAGATCTCGCTGCCAAATGGGTTAAGAAATCTTTTTTTTTTCTTTAAAAATGTTTGTATTGTGGATAAGGGATTATGGACCAGAACCAGCGTTATACCTAAATTTTAAAAGTGCTTGCACTCACTGTACCCCCTGGTGATAGAAGAGACTGAGTTGGTGGTTCCTTATAGGAAGAAAGAATGAAGGGGACTAGTAGGAAGGGATAATGGTGGCCTGTTTCTGAGAGCCGTGGATGGTCCCCTCCCATCACACGTGGCTTGGCTGTACATTCCTAAACAAGAAGTACATTTCGTTGTTTCCATACCTTCGTAACAAATTTATCCTGAAGGGAAATACTGGGAGATATGGTGATGACCAAGTTAAGAGTGTAAGTTTTTAAAAATAGACAAACTTTCCCTTTCGTGTGTTTGTCAGACCTTTTAAAACACGCATTTTCATAGAAACTCTTAAATTGGGATTATTCAGGACTAGGAGAGGTGTGTATAGAAAGAAATGTAAATTTTTCTCGCCCTGGGCATGCAGAGTCACCTCCCACAGTCACCAGGGATCCGCTCCACCCTCCTACATTCCCTCCTCCCTCTGAGATGCCCTGTACCTGCCTCCAGGCAGCAACATGTCCCAGGCTGAGTCCTCTTTCTCCTCAACTCTTCTCACCCTCCTCCCCTCCCAGCTGGGTGAGACCCTCTCAGGATTTTTATCATCCAGTCCTAGCTCCCCTGTGGTCTCTATATGCCGTCTGAAACTTGCTTCTCCCCAGGGTTAATATTCAAAGTGTCTGACAATCTGTGCGCTGGAGCTGCAGCTGGGTCTTACTGTGCCAGGCACTACCTCTTTAGGTACAGAGGGTCCAATAGGAGGGGACTCACCAAACGATGTTTGAAGGGATGTGGAAATGGTTGAGAGCAGCTGCAATTTATCAACCTGAAGAGGTGTCTTGATATTTTAACATTCAGGAAAGGTAAATATTATTAAATATATTTTGTATCATATTGGTCATAGGAGCCTTCCAGAATTAAGCTCTAGCCTCCACTTACTGATTACTAACAGAATGTGTACATACCCTCAGGGTTGACTTTCTAGGTTTTGGAGTTGCTCACTGACCCAAGAAGGCATCCATTTTAATTAGGGCTGTGGTGTGACCTAATATTGATATGTTACTGTTCAAACTCACCCCTAAAACCTAATACCCAATGTCATAATGATCTTAGAGCAAACTCACAAGATGGTATGAGCCCCAGGCAGCACCAGAATTGTTTAAAATGGGCTGACAGGAATGTAGCTGTAGTGAAGTTTTTCCTATTTCAGTCTTCAAAGGAGCGCAGGTCAGGAAATTTCTCTTCTATTGATTTCACTTGATCTCTCTCCAACCTATGACATCATTGCTTACAATTACATGCATCTCTTTAGTATACTATGGGTGATCCTATCTCTTCCACCTAATTTAGAGGAATAATGTGGAGGTCTTGAAAATGGTATGAACTTCTGAGGGAAAAAATGGTATATGTAGGGATTATGGGAACATGTATATGCATATGACTGATTCGCTTTGTTGTGCAACAGAAACTAACACAGTATTGTGAAGCAATTACACTCCAGTAAAGATCTATTAAAAAAGAAAAATAAATAAAAGAAAGTTATATGTAATTTAGATGATGAATAATCTTCAAACAACTCCCTGAATTTGAGCTCCAATTAGAGAGAAATAATTAGACATGTTGGCATTGAAGAAATAAAATATTTCAAACCACTCTCTGATCTTGGCCATGTCTCTTTCAAAGTCCAAAAATTAAACATAATGATGGACTAGATAAGTAAGTTTATTATTCACCATCTGGTTATGCCACTTGATGAACTGACTGGAGTTTCTCAGAGACCTTCTTTTCAAAGGCTCCCCTGGGTTAACAATTCCCTCAAGCCTGTTTTTTGTGGTGTCTTTAAACCACATGTCACTGGATTCAATTGCCTATAGCAAAGACCTCTCAACTTTCTTGTCAAACTCTTTTATCCATAAAAATTATTTGACTTCTTAAGTCTTATAATACACTTTATACATTTACTACCAAAATAATACATTATGTATGTCGTAAAACTGTTTGCATAGCTCATTTGGAAATTTCTTGTGTACTGCCTTGTGAAAACCTTGTATCTTGAATTGTTTTTTAAATAGTTAATTGTGATTTACATTTTCATTGATTTATGTTTCCTTTTTGTCTCTGATTAGATTTATAAAACTAAGGTCAAGAGTTAAAAAAAGAAAAATATTCTCTACAACAGCACCTTTCGCTTAACTGGAGTCTTGTCGGGTTTTGCCCCGTTTGTGTGTTCAGCAGCAAGCCACTTAACTTGCATGAGCGCTGATTATCTCATCTGTAAAGGAAGGGCTTGGACTAGATGATTTCTAACATCCCTCCAGCTTTATAATTTGGATGATAGGATTTGATTTGGCAAATCTCCCAGAGAGATGTTCTCTGGGTTTGAGAAGGCTGTCCTAATTTGACCATGGATGTTATGAATTTAGAAAAAAACTCTTTTAGAGAACTCCCCAAAGACAGATGCCCTAGAGGCTTGGTGTCCTAAACCATCTTCCTGCTGCACGGCTCAGACAGTAGGTTGAGGGGTGCCACTGTGGAATGCCACACCACAGCATCAGAGCGGCAGGAGGCTGCTTGCACATGTGAATCATGAAACTGTCAGCAACAGCATTATTCATAAAGAGAACTTCAGTTGAGAGCTGAGTTCAATAATTTTCAGCCCAATATGCCAGCACTTGGCCTTCTCACATTTTTTGGTTGCATTATGTTAAAAATCCTGATTTTATTTTCTAATCCTTTGTGTGTGAGCTGTGGTGTTTAGAGAAATAGATGCATAAAAAATACATATCAAAATGCCATATCCTGTAAACATAGCTTACGCTGATTATTTTAAATGTTTTCTTTACTCAAGCAGGTGGATTTAGGACATAACAGTAATAATAAACACTCATCTAAAGAACAGATTTTGATCAAGGAAGTCTCCCATTGGTTATATATATATAATCTTTACTCTGTTGGTTTTCCCAGGGCAAAAATTGCACAAAAGAAACAGACCACAGCTCTTGCAATATAATACCAGTAAAACAAAACAAACAAAAGAAAAAGCACACAAAAAACCAAACAAGCCCCAACCCCCCAGAAAAGCAAACAGAACCTCAAGACAAAAACTGGCCTAACAATGCAAACTAAAACTTAAGATCCTACCACACCTAGGCAGCCATCCATATCCAGTCTGTATCCTGGAAAGACTTATAACTAAGCAAAGAGAGGAGAGACCATGAAAAGAATCAGTCATGGATTTTTAATTTATAAGCACAGACTGATCCCAGGGAAGACTTACAGCAAATTTTATTCCCATGCCTCTTGCTGTTTTTTTTATCATACAATCTGTGTCTGTCGGCAACAGCCTTTGATTGCTTCTTTAGCCAACCTGAAATGCTAGGAGGATCCTTGTTTAACCAGTTTTTTTGTTTTGTTTTGTTTTGTTTTGTTTTTTGCGGTACACGGGCCTCTCACTGCTGTGGCCTCTCCCGTTACGGAGCACAGGCTCCGGACGCGCAGGCCCAGCGGCCACGGCTCACGAACCCAGCTGCTCCACGGCACGAACCTGCGTCCCCTGCATCGGCAGGCGGACTCTCAACCACTGCGCCACCAGGGAAGCCCAACCAGTTTTTACTAACTACGTCTCTATGCCACCCTCACCATCATTTAATTTGTTTTCAGGACCAGAGATCTTTACTCACATTATATTTAAGGATCTGTTATAATATTATCAAGGGGGATTAGAAGTAATTATATAGGAAATGAAAAATCAAGAATCTTATATTTCTGTCCCAGGCAAGGACCATAAATTAGTTGTGCCACAGCAGTCCTCTTTTCCATGGGATTATCTTTATGATAACACTGATGATAACACATTTGACATTTTGTGTAAAAGATGCTTTATATTTGTCATATAGAAAATATGAATGTGCAGTCAGCATTGGCATCTAAGCAGATGTAGATACTGTGGTTAAACACAGGAGGAGATTTCCTATGAAAAGTGGACAAATGTGTATTACATGAAAGTGATTGTCAGCACTACTTTAAGTAGATACTGCTGCCCTTAGTGAGAAGAATGTAGAATAAATGTCAGTTGTTTTTATTTCATGCCTAGATTTTGTGTGTTAAAAGTCAGATTAGGGCTTCCCTGGTGGCGCAGTGGTTGAGCGTCCGCCTGCCGATGCGGGGGACGCGGGTTCGTGCCCCGGTCTGGGAGGATCCCACGTGCCGCGGAGCGGCTGGGCCCGTGAGCCGTGGCCGCTGAGCCTGCGCGTCCAGAGCCTGTGCTCCGCAGCAGGAGAGGCTGCAACAGTGAGAGGCCCGCGTGTTGAAAAAAAAAAAAAAAAAGAGTCAGGTTAGTTCTCTGATTATATGATTTAAATGCTTGGATTGATTCAGTATCATTAATAATTTTGCATTTTGTGACCTCAGTTGTTCAAGCCAGCTGTTTTGCTCACCAGGGATGCTCAAAGTGGGGAGAAAGGCAAAGTCTGTGAGTCAACTGAAGTCTGCTATAGACTTTCCTTTAGATTTAAAAAGAAAAAATTTAAATCATGATATTCCATGTGGAAAATATACTCTACTGTCTTTTTTTTTTTTAATGCCAGGGAAATCCCCACAGCACGTTCAAGGCTAAATAAGCAGGGAGGTTGCAGACCATGCTTATACTTTATAGGCTGGGTATTTGGGAGACTCTCTGAGTCAGCACCCTTTCTTCTGTGCCTTCTGCCCTCCCTGCCTAGGAAGGCCAGTGTGGGTAGGGCTAGCCTTAACTGTGGGGACAGTCAGTAGGTGGCTGTCTTAAAAATGCTATTTTCCCCCCTGTTAACTTGTCCTTTTCAGATATCTATCTATCTACCTATGATGTATATATATGTAATTTACTCACTTGATAAAATGTATTGAGTACATTTATGTACAAGGTATGTAGAAGACAGAAGATAGAAAAACAAGTTTCAGTGAGTCCTTTAGCTTACAGAGATGTGTAGAAAATGAGACATCGTCACCTGTAATAAAATATAACGTAGGAAGTGTCAAGTGCCATAAAAGGGAAAGAGCTGAAGTACTCTTTCCTTTGGGTTAAATGAACATATACTCTGGGTGCAGCCTCACTTTGGCTCCAGTCTGGATAATTGGTCTGGTTAGCCCACCATCTCGCAGAATCTGAAACAAGAGAACCCACGAGGAGTAAGATTTGCTGGACGAGGCATTGCAAAATCAGATCAGGAAGATGGTTGGCTGATTGTTAACAATCCGTCTGTAAATCTTTACTGAGTCTCCACTTTGGGCTGGGCCATGGGGTTATGGAAGAGAACAAGCCAGATGTGGTCTCTGCCCTCCAACAGTCTGGAAGTTGTTTTAGTGAAGAGCATGATCAAGCAGAAATCAGGAAAGTGTGCAGAGAGAATAAACTGGAAAAAAAAAAAAAGTAGCTTTACCTGGTTATAGTTATGCTATGCGTTAGCCAAGAATGTGAGTAGATGTCATGAGTCTAGATCTAATATTTCCCTTTTTTCTCTTTGCATTGAATCTGTCTGTGAATTAGGCAGAAGTACCAGGAACTGTAGTGGAAAATAGATTCTGGAATGGTCCAGAGCCTGGCTGAGGGAAGAGGAGGGAGAATTGGTGGGCAGCCTTGGTGGTGCAGTGGGACATGAAGAATGGGAATTCTGGGAAGAGATGTATACATGGCTCTGTATTGGAGATGCTGCCATTTATGGTTATATTTATAAATATTTTGATTCTGAGAAGATTAGAAGTGGCTGAGGAGAAAGGGAGAGCTCTGAGGGGTGTCTGGCAAGTGGGTGATAGGAGAGGAGAAAGCAACAGTGGAATCTGACAACTCAGCAAATTCCTCAATCTTTTTTTCCCCATTAGCTAAGGAGATAGTGTCTTTGAGTTGGTGATAAGAGAAGACAAATGGAATGGAGAAGGAGGATAGAGCAGAAACCTGAGCCACAGTTGGGCTGAGTGCTCTTCTCTGGGGAGGATATATGTATGGAGAGGTGCAGAGATTGACTAAGGACAGATTTTAAACCAAGAAAGTCTATGTGAAAATGTGTTAAGTACTTTAAAGAGTTAAATAATGTAAGAATCAATTGTATTCATTGTTTTCATTTATGTCTCCAGTCTGCCCTCTCTCCTCTCTTCCTGTTTTCTTCCCTTCCTTTCTTTCCTTTTTTTTCCCCTTTTTTAAGTACTAATTAGGACATATAATTTCTTTTTTCCCTGGTGAATAACTTCCCATCTACCTAGTGGTGTGCTGATAAAGAAAAAAAAAGCATATTTATGTACATACATTTATTATAAACTTTTTTATATGAAGGATGTATAGCACACAATTTATAAATAACAAAATATACAATACTCTTTATTGTAAATTTCTTATAGCCAATTGATTCTCACAGACTGCTTTTATTGATTTTTGCTGAACTCCTATATTCTTAGCCAACCTGTGGTTGGCTGATGAAAGAGCATAGTTCTGACATGAATGTTGGTTACGTTTTCATTAAAGTTAATAAGTAAAATACAGGTAGATCAATGATGACAACTGTCAGAACTTCACTTGTTTGTCAGTGGTGTGATGACTTCTTTGCTGAACTAGCTAATAATTTTTGAATACTGGAAGAATAATTTCTGAAGGGTTTGTTTGTTTTTATTTTGTTTTATTCATAAGGTGATAACTACAAATAGGACACACTTTTGAGTTTAATCTGCATTATTAACATTTTCTCACTTTCATTATTCATTATTAACATTTTCATCACTTTCTTAAATGTAAGCAATTAACAAAACAATAAATCAAGCCCCGACTGGTAGCTTTTGCCAATTTCCATGGTGTTAATACTTCCAGCATAGTGTCAACTGAACATGCAGTTGGCTAGTAATGGGCAGCAGCATACCATAACACATGGACCATTTCCTCCAATTCAGATACAATAGAGGTAAATCAGAATAGATAACAGAATAGATAACAGTAAATGTAGTAAATTAATTAGGAAATGATGAATTTTGAGTATTTATGACTTTTTTTTAATACATTTTTGAGAATTTATTAACTTAATTTTTAATATAATGAATTTAGTTGTAAGTTTCTATAATTTAATTTTTAATAATGGCAGCATTTAACAAATAACTGAAAAATTCCTGAAACTGTTACAGTCAGCTCTCTTGGGCCAGAATGAGCTACTATTTTCATTATTATATTATAGTTTAGGAATCTAGGTCTCAGAGAAGTAAAATTTTTTTTAAGTCACATACCTACTAGGAGATTCATCTTTTTTTTTTAAACATCTTTATTGGAGTATAATTGCTTTACATTATTGTGTTAGTTGCTGCTGTATAACAAAGTGAATCAGCTATACGTATACATATATCCCCATATCCCCTCCCTCTTGCGTAGGCGATTCATCTTGAACCCAGATTTTTTACTCCAAATCTCATGAAGACAGTCACTCCAGAGAATCTGGATAAAGGGCACCCCATCAAATACAACACAGAGAAAGTCATGAAGAGAGACTTTGAGATCCCCAGGAGCCTCTTTGCGCTACCTAACCTTACCAGTTTTCTCTGCTCTGGGCATTTGGTTCTATTCCACCAAAGAAATTCCAGTTCTGATTCTTTCTGGACCATACACTACTAGGTCAAGTTATTGCTATGAAGGATATCTTCCAATTTGCATAGTCTGTTAAACAATCAATTTACAGGTATTTGTCGAGTAGCTGTGAACAAGGTCCTGTGCTGGGTGCTGCAGTCATTCACCCCCTCCGTACACTTCTGACAGGTCACACTTCCTCTTGTTTATGAGGGGAAAAAGAGCCAAGTCGGAATCATCTGTGTGGCAAGTCTACTATTCATTGGATTATAAAGCTTTAATGTTTGGACGTAGGTTATAGTTTTAGTTTGGCAGGTTTCCCTCTCTAGTTAGAGTTAATTGTTTAATATTGGAACACTTTTTTTGGGGGGGGGGCTCTAATTTGTTTAAGAATTTTTAGAGGAAATACAATTTCTCTCTCTCTCCCTCTCCCCCTCCCTCCCTCTTTCTCTCTCTTTGTACAGCTTCTGACTCATGATTTGTATTCTTGTTACTCTTTTCTTTTCTAACCAAGAAGAATGAGTAAAATTGTGGTTCCTTATTTTGCCATAGAATTAATGGGATCTGACCATATACAATCCCTGTAATTCATCCCCCAAATGGGATGTGTGGTATTCTAACATTTCACCAAAATATATATTTAAATTTTTTTGGCTTTTAATGAGTTAAAAAACTTTCCCCCTCAATCAATTATTTTCTATTAATTTCAAATTTATCTAGGCAAACTGATATTAATAGTTTACTATCAAGTCAATAGGAAGATAACACATTTTGACTGGATTTTTCAATGTATGTGAAAAAATACTTAGCCTCAGATGTATCTTTGTATGTATCAAACCAGAAGAAAATCAGCATAAGCTTTTTAACTTTATAAGACATAGACTTTCCTTACTTTTATTATTGCTCTAACAGTAATACTCAGAAAATGTAGTATAAACTAACTATGAAATAGTACACTTGAGTAAATGAAGTCAGTACAATACACAACAGTGGTTTTCCACTGGTCAGGACTCAGTTGATGAGAAGAACCCATTGGTACATATGAATTTTTTGTGATGTGCAAGAGGTTTCCATTTCTTTTTTCTGGGCAGCCAGTGCCAGTGAAGCCATCTTACTGACTAAGATGGAAATTGCTTTAATTCTGAGGTTCCTTGTTGCACATTTATGTAAAAAAATTATTGAGCATCTACTGAATGCCAAGCAATCATCTAGGTTCTGGGGATGTGAAACACTGAAGTAGACATACAAGGTCCCTGCTCTTATGGAGACTATTATCTAGAGGGGGTGAAGTAAAAATAAACTAGTTAACATAGAAATGATTAAGACACTCTCAAAGAAAGAGACATTTAATGAAGATGGCAAGCAGGGCAATGAGATAGAAAGTGATTGAGGTAACTTTACCCAGGGGTGGTCAGTGATGTCCTCTCTGAGGCGGTGACGTTGTTGCTGAGACTTGAATGACAGTAGGCAACTTTCTGTGGAGCAATCTGTTAGCATTTCATGCAGCTGCTGTTCTTATTTATGTTGTAATGGTTAGACTGGAGTGATACTTCCACTCAGTAAGAGCAGTAAGTTCAGAGATGTGTTAGTTTTCTCACACTTTTGTGACTTTCTTCTGCTATGTCCTGATTAATTAAAAAAATTTTAAGCCAGTACGAAGAGTACATAGTTCATTTCCCTACGAGCTCCTATTTGAAGCCAAACTACTGATGGATAGTTTCACGAATACCATTATGCCTCTGGTTAGGTCACTACTGTGTAGCAATGATAGTCCAAGTGGGTAAGTGCTATCATAGTGGAAATCACAGGGTGCTATGAGCCTGTTTAGCTCCATTTTGGAAACCAGGTTAAATTTTTTGAAATAAGAGACTTCTAAACTGGTATCTGAAGGACAAAGAGGAGTTTCCTAGACGAAGGAGCAGGGGAGCAAGAGGGAAAAGCCTTCCATGCAGAGGAACATGTGCAACAGCCTCCAGGGAGAGAGAATATGGTACCTTCAGGAAACCACAAATAATCTGAATTTGGCTGAAGTGTATAGCACAAGAGGAAAAGTGGTGCGAGAGAGGACACTAGCAGGAGTCAATTACAGAGGGGCTGGTGAGCCTTGTTAAGAAAGTAAGACTTTAGAGAGACCTTCAAGATGGTGGAGGAGTAAGACGCGGAGATCACCTTCCTCCCCACAGATACACCAGAAATACATCTACACGTGGAACAACTCCTACAGAACACCTACTGAACGCTGGCAGAAGACCTCAGACCTCCCAAAAGGCAAGAAACTCCCCACATACCTGGGTAGGGCAAAAGAAAAAAGAAAAACCAGAGACAAAAGAATAGGGAAGGGACCTGCACCTCTGGGAGGGAGCTGTGAAGGAGGAAAAGTTTCCACTCACTAGGAAGCCCCTTCACTGGCAGAGACAGGGGGTGGTGGAGGGAAGCTTCGGCACCACGGAGGAGAGCACAGCAACAGGGGTGCAGAGAGCAAAGTGGAGAGATTCCCACACAGAGGATCAGTGCCGACCAGCACTCACCAGCCTAAGAGGCTTGTTTGCTCACCCACCGGGATGGGTGGGGGCTGGGAGCTGAGGCTCAGGCTACGGAGGTCAGATCCCAGGGAGAGGACTGGGGTTGGCTGTGTGAACACAGCCTGAAGGGAGCTAGTGCGCCACAGCTACCTGGGAGGGAGTCCAGGAAAAAGTCTGGAGCTGCCTAAGAGGCAAGAGACCATTGTTTCGGGGTGCGTGAGGAAAGGGGATTCAGAGCACTGCCTAAACGAGCTCCAGAGATGGGCGTGAGTTGCAGCTATCAGCGTGGGCACCAGACATGGGCATGAAATGCTAGGGCTGCTGCTGCAGCCACCAGGCAGCCTGTGTGCAAGCACAAGTCACTGTCCACACCTCCCCTCCTGGGAGCTGTGCAGCCTGCCACTGCCAGGGTCCCATGGTCCAGGGACAACTTCCCTGGGAGAACGCACGGCACGCCTCAGGCTGGTGCAACGTCACGCTGGCGTCTCCCGCTGCAGGCTTGCCCCACATTCCGTACCCCTCCCTGCCCCCAGCCTGAGTGAGCCAGAGCCCCTTAATCAGCTGCTCCTTTAACCCCGTCCTGTCTGGGTGGGGAACAGATGCTCGCAGGTGACCTACACGCAGAGGCGGGGCAAAATCCAAAGCTGAACCCCAGGAGCTGTGCAAACAAAGAAGGGAAAGGGAAATCTCTCCCAGCAGCCTCGGGAGCATCAGATTACATCTTCACATTCAACTTGATGTACTACGCATCTCTGGAATACCTGAATAGACAACGAATCACAACAAAATTGAGGTGGTGGACTTTGGGAGAAACTCTAGACTTGGGGTTTGCTTTCTGCATCTAATTTGTTTCTGGTTTTATGTTTATCTTACTTTAGTATTTAGAGTTTATTATCATTGGTAGATTTGTTTATTGATTTGGTTGTTCTCTTCCTTTTTTTAATATATGTATATTTTTTTCCTTTTTCTCTTTTTGTGAGTGTGTATGTGTGTGCTTCTTTGTGTGATTTTGTTTGTATAGCTTTGCTTTTACCATTTGTCCTAGGCTTCTGTCTGTCCTTTTTTTTTTTAGTATAGTTTTTAGCACTTGTTATCATTGGTGGATTTGTTTTTTGGTTTGCTTGCTCTCTTCTTTCATTCTTCCTTTTTTTTTCTTTTTTTATTACTTTTTAATTTTTTTATTTTTAATAATTAAACTTTTTTTATTTTAATAACTTTATTTTCCCTTATTTTTTCTTTCTTTCTTTCATGTTTTTTCCCTTTTCTTCTGAGCTGTGTGGCTGACAGGGTCTTGGTGCTCTGGCTGGGTGTCAAGCCCGTGCCTCTGAGGTTACAGAGCTGAGTTCAGGACACTGGTCCACCAGAGACCTCCCAGCTCCACATAATATCAAACGGCAAAAATCTCCCAGAGATCTCCATCTCAACGCTAAGACCCAGCTCCACTCAACGACCAGCAAGCTACAGTGCTGGACACCCTACGCCAAACAACTAGCAAGACAGAAACACACCCCCACCCATTAGCAGAGAGGCTGTCTAAAATCATAATAAGGTCACAGACACCCCAAAACACACCACCAGACATGGTCCTGCCCACCAGAAAGACAATATCCAGCCTTATCCACCAGAACACAGGCACCAGTCCCCTCCACCAGGAAGGCTACACAAGCCACTGAACCAACCTTACCCACTGGGGGCAGACACCAAAAACAACAGGAACTATGAACCTGCAGCCTGCAAAAAGGAGACCCCAAACACAGTAAGTTAAGCAAAATGAGAAGACAGAGAAACGCACAGCAGATGAAGGAGCAAGGTAAAAACCCACCAGACCTAACAAATGAAGAGGAAATAGGCAGTCTACCTGAAAAAGAATTCAGAGTAATGATAGTAAAGATGAACCAAAATCTTGGAAACAGAATGGAGAAAATACAAGAAATGTTTAACAAGGAGCTAGAAGAAATAAAGAACAAACAAACAGTGATGAAAAACACAATAAGTGAAATTAAAAAGTTTCTACAAGGAATCAATAGCAGAATAACTGAGGCAGAAGAACGGAGAAGTGACCTGGAAGATAAAATAGTGGAAATAACTACTGCAGAGCAGAATAAAGAAAAAAGAATGAAAAGAATTGAGGACAGTCTCAGACACCTCTGGGACAATATTAAATGAACCAATATCCGAATTATAGGGGTCCCAGAAGAAAAAGAGAAAAAGAAAGGGACTGAGAAAATATTTGAAGAGATTATAGTTGAAAACTCCCCTAATATGGGAAAGGAAATAGTCAATAAAGTTCAGGAAGCACAGAGAGTCCCATACAGGATAAATCCAAGGAGAAACACACCAAGACACATATTAATCAAACTACTGGGCTTCCCTGGTCATGCAGTCGTTGGGAGTCTGCCTGCCAATGCAGGGGACATGGGTTCGAGCCCTGGTCTGGAAGGATCCTGCATGCCGCGGAGCAGCTGGGCCCATGAGCCACAACTGCAGAGCCTACGCCTCTGGAGCCTGTGCTCCACAGTGGGGGAGGCCGCAATAGTGAGAGGCCTGTGCACCGCGATGAAGAGTGGCCCCCGCTTGCCACAACTGGAGAAAGCCCTCGCACAGAAACAAAGACCCAACACAGCCGTAAATAAATAAATTTAAAAGAAAAAAAAATCAAACTACCAAAAATAAAATACAAAGAAAAAATATTAAAAGCAGCAGGGGAAAAGCAACAAATAACATACAAGGGAATCCCCGTAAGGTTAACAGCTGATCATTCAGCAGAAACTCTGCAAGTCAGAAGGGAGTGGCAGGACATATTTAAAGTGATGAAGGGGAAAAACCTATCACCAAGATTACTCTACCCAGCAAGGATCTCATTCAGGTTCGATGGAGAAATTAAAACCTGTACAGATAAGCAAAAGCTAAGAGAATTCAGCACCACCAAACCAGCATTACAACAAATGCTACAGGAACTTCTCTAGGCAGGAAACACAAGAGAAGGAAAAGACCTACAATAACAAACCCAAAATAATTAAGAAAATAGTAATAGGAATATACATATCGATAACTACCTTCAATGTAAATGGATTAAATGCTCCAACCAAAAGACATAGATTGGCTGAATGGATACAAAAACAAGACCCATATGTATGCTGTCTACAAGAGACCCACTTCAGACCTAGGGACACATACAGACTGAAAGTGAGGGGATAGAATAAGATATTCCATAGAAATGGAAATCAAAAGAAAGTTGGAGTAGCAATTCTCATATCAGACAAAATAGACTTTAAAATAAAGACTATTACAAGAGACAAAGAACGACACTACATAATGATCAAGGGACCAATCCAAGAAGAACATATAACAATTGTAAATATTTATGCACCCAACATAGGAGCACCTCAATACATAAGGCAAATGCTAACAGCCGTAAAAGGGGAAATCAACAGTGGCACAATCATTGTAGGGGGCTTTAACACCCTACTTTCACCAATGGAAGATGATCCAAAATGAAACTAAATAAGGAAACACAAGCTTTAAATGGTACATTAAACAAGATGGACTTAATTGATATTAATAGGATATTCCATCCAAAAACAAGAGAATACACTTTCTTCTCAAGTGCTCATGGAACATTCTCCAGGACAGATCATATCTTGGGTCACAAATCAAGCCTTGGTAAATTTAAGAAAATTGAAATCATATCAAGTATATTTTCTGACCAAAACACTGTGAGACTAGATATTAATTACAGGAAAAAATCTGTAAAAAATACAAAAACATGGAGGCTAAACAATACACTACTAAATAACCAAGAGAACTGGGCTTCCCTGGTGGCTCAGTGATTGAGAGTCTGCCTGCCAATGCAGGGGACACAGGTTTGTGCCCCGGTCCAGGAAGATCCCACATGCCGTGGAGCAACTGGGCCCGTGAGCCATGGCCGCTGAGCCTGTGCGTCTGGAGCCTGTGCTCTGCAACGGGAGAGGCCACAACAGTGAGAGGCCCACATACTGAAAAAAATAAATAATAAATAAATAAATAAATAGCCAAGAGATCGCTGAGGAAATCAAAAAATACCTAGAAACAAATGAGAATGAAAACATGGCGGTCCCAAACCTATGGGATGCAGCAAATGCAGTTCTAAGAGTGAAGTTTATAGCAATATGATCCTATCTCAATAAACAAGAAACATCTCAAATAAACAACCTAACCTTACACCTAAAGCAATTAGAGAAAGAAGAACAAGAAAACCCCAAAGTTAGCAGAAGGAAGGAAATCATAAAGATCAGATCAGAAATAAATGAAAAGAAATGAAGGAAATGATAGCAATGATCAATGAAACTAAAAGCTGGTTCTTTGAGAAGGTAAAATTGATAAACATTATACAAACATCAAGAAAATAAGGGAGAAGACTTAAATGAATAGAATTAGAAATGAAAAAGGAGAAGTAACAACTGACACTGCAGAAATACAAAGGATCATGAGAGATTACTACAAGCAACTGTATGCCAATAAAATGGACAACCTGGTTGAAATGGACAATTCTTAGAAAAGCACAACCCTCTGACACTGAACCAGGAAGAACTAGAAAATATAAGCAGTCCAATCACAAGCACTGGAATTGAGACTGTGATTAAAAATCTTCCAACAGGGCTTCCCTGGTGGCGCAGTGGTTAAGAATCCGCCTGCCGTTGCAGGGGACGCCAGTTCGTGCACCGGTCCGGGAAGATCCCACATACCGCGGAGCGGCTGGGCCCGTGAGCCATGGCCGCTGAGCCTGTGCATCTCGAGCCTGTGCTCCACAACGAAAGAGGCCACAACAGTGAGAGGCCTGCGTACTGCAAAAAAAAAAAAAAAAATTCACCAGGCTTCACAGGTGAATTCTATCAAACATTTAGAGAAGAGCTAACACCTATCCTTCTCAAACTGTTCCAAAATAGAGCAGAGGGAGGAACACTCCCATCCTCATTCTACGAGGCCACCATCACCCTGATACCAAAACCAGACAAAGATGTCACAAAGAAAGAAAGCTACAGGCCAGTATCACTGATGAACATAGGTGCAAAAATCCTCAACAAAATACTAGGAAATAGAATCCAGCAGCACATTAAAAGGATCATATACCATGATCAAATGGGATTTATCCCAGGAATGCAAGGATTCTTCAATATATGCAAATCAATCAATGTGATAAACCATATTAACAAATTGAAGGAGAAAATCATATGATCATTGCAATAGATGCAGAAAAAGCTTTAGACAAAATTCAACACCCATTTGTGATAAAAACCCTCCAGAAAATAGGCATAGAGGGAACTTACCTCAACATAATAAAGGCCATATATGACAAACCAACAGCCAACATCATTCTCAGTGGTGGAAAACTGAAACCATTTCCTCTAAGATCTGGAACAAGACAAGCGTGTCCACTCTCACCAGTGTTAGTCAACATAGTTTTGGAAGTTTTAGCCACAGCAGTCAGAGAAGAAAAAGAAATAAAAGGAATCCAAATTGGAAAAGAAGTAAAGCTGTCACTATTTGCAGATGACATGATAGTATACATAGAGAATCCTAACGATGTTACCAAAAAGCTACTAGAGCTAATCAATAAATTTGGTAAAGTAGCAGGATACAAAATTAATGCCCAGAAATCTCTTGCATTCCTATACACTAATGATGAAAAATCTGAAATAGAACTTAAGGGAACACTCCCATTTACCATTGCAACAAAAAGACTAAAATACCTAGGAATAAACCTACCTAAGAAGACAAAAGACCTGTATACAGAAAACTGTAAGACACTGACGAAAGAAATTAAAGATGATACAAACAGATGGAGAGATATACCATGTTCTTGGATTGGAAGAATCAACACTGTGAAAATGACTATAGCACCCAAAGCAATCTATAGATTCAGTGCAGTCCCTTTCCCACTACCAATGGCATTTTTCACAGAACCTAAACAAAAAATTTCAGAATTTGTATGGAAACACACAGGACCCCGAATAGCCAAAGCAATCTTGAGAAAGAAAAATGGAGCTGGAGGAATCAGGCTCCCTGACTTCAGACTATACTACAAAGCTACAATAATCAAGACAGTATGGTACAGGCACAAAAACAGAAATATAGATCAATGGAACAGGATAGAAAGCCCAGAGATAAACCCACGCACATATGGTCACCTTATCTTTGATAAAGGAGGCAAGAATATACAATGGAGAAAAGACAGCCTCTTCAATAAGTGGTGCTGGGAAAACTGGACAGCTACATGTAAAAGAATGAAATTAGAACACTCCCTAACACCATACACAAAAATAAACTCAAAATGGATTAAAGACCTAAATGTAAGGCCAGACACTATCAAACTCTTAGAGGAAAACATAGGCAGAACACTCTATGACATAAATCACAGCAAGATCCTTTTTGACCCACTTCCTAGAGAAACGGAAAACAAAAAATAAACAAATGGGACCTAATGAAACTTCAAAGCTTTTGCACAGCAAAGGAAACAAGACTAAAAGACAACCCTCAGAATGGAAGAACATATTTGCAAATGAAACAAATGACAAAGGATTAATCTCGAGAATTTACAAGCAGCTCATGCAGCTCAATATCAAAAAAACAAACAATCCAATCCAAAAATGGGCAGAAAATCTGAACAGACATTTCTCCAAAGAAGATGTACAGACTGCCAACAAACACATGAAACGATGGTCAACATCACTAATGATTAGAGAAATGTAAATCAAAACTACAATGAGATATCACCTCACGCTAGTCAGAATGGCCATCATCAAGAAACCTACAAACAATAAATGCTGGAGAGGGTGTGGAGGAAAGGGAACCCTCTTGCACTGTTGGTGGGAATGTAAATTGATCCAGCCACTATGGAGAACAGTATGGAGGTTCCTTAAAAAACTAAAAATAGAGCTACCATACGGCCCAGCAATCCTACTGGGCATATACCCTGAGAAAACTATAATTCAAAGAGTCATGTACCACAATGTTCATTGCATCTCTATGTACAATAGCCAGGACATGGAAGCAATCTAAGTGTCCATTGACAGATGAATGGATAAAGAAGATGTGGCGCATACATACAATGGAATATTACTCAGCCATAAAAAGAAACGAAATTGAGTTATTTGTAGTGAGGTGGATGGCCCTAGAGTCTGTCATACAGAGTGAAGTAAGTCAGAAAGAGAAAAACAGATACCATATGCTAACGCATATATATGGAATCTAAAGAGAAAAAAAAAAGGTTCTGATGAACCTAGGGGCAGGACAGGAATAAAGATGCGAACATAGAGAATAGACTTGAGGACACAGGGAGGGGGAAGGGTAAGCTGGGACAAAGTGAGACAGTGGCATGGACATACATACACTACCAAATGTAAAATAGATAGCTAGTGGGAAGCAGCTGCATAGCACAGGGAGATCAGCTGGGTGCTTTGTGACCACGTAGAGGGGTGGGGTAGGGAGGGTGGGAGGGAGACGCAAGAGGGAGGAGATATGTGGATATATGTATATGTATAGCTGATTCACTTTGTTATAAAGCAGTAACTAACACACCATTGTCAAGCAATTATACTCCAATAAAGATGTTAAAAAAAAAAAAAGTAAGACTTTAGATGAAGAAAAGGACAATGTTCATTCAACACATTTTTATGAAGTGCCTCCTATGCACCATGCATTGTTCTAGCACTGGGAATACATCAGTGAACAGACAGAAGTCTCTGCCCTCATTCAGTCTATATTCTAGTGGTGGGGAAAGGTTGATAATAAACACAAAACATTCTCTTTTTTTAAAAAAAATTTTTATTGGAGTATAATTGCTTTACAATGGTGTGTTAGTTTCTGCTTTATAACAAAGTGAATCAGTTATACATATACATATATCCCCATATCTCTTCCCTCTTGCGTCTACCTCCCTCCCACCCTGCCTATCTTCTAGCTGGTCACAAAGCACCGAGCTGATCTCCCTGTGCTATGTGACTGCTTCCCACTAGCTATCTATTTTACATTTGGTAGTGTATATATGTCCATATATACACTACCACTCTCTCACTTTGTCCCAGCTTACCCTTCCCCCTCCCCGTGTCTTCAAGTCCATTCTCTAGTAGGTCGGCGTCTTTATTCCTGTCTTGCCCCTAGGTTTTTCATGATACAAAACATTCTTAATCAAGTAAGGTGCCAAGGTTTGGAGGATTTTTGAGCTTGATGCAATATGGAAACAATTTTTCAGCTGGGAACACTCAAGAGATTGTAGGTTAACACCATAGAATGTATATATTGTTGACAATGGCACTTGAGATTTTGACACACTTTTCACTTTTCTGAGTGAAGCTAAACTACCATTTCAAAGACACAAGAACCCTTTCTGATCAGGATTGCTCCAAAAGCCTGAATCTCTTGAATTCTCAATAGTAAGTATTAATTAAACAGAAAGAGATTGGTGGATAAACTGGTAGCAAGAGTACTACTGATATCTTAAAGTTAATTGGAACTCACTGAAATTGTATTATTTTGCAGAGATTGTGTAGTAATGTTCCTTTAAGCTTAGGGCTGCAGTGTCCAAACTTCTATGCTATAGAGCTTTTCAAAACTTGTACTAAATTTGGAGGAATATGCTATTATAATATGTACCAATTCAAGGGAACTTCTCATTATCCAGGGTATTTGCCCTATAGTAATTAAGAGTTGGTCACATATGTAAGTTGAATTTAAGAAGTGAAGTTTTGTGGTTAAACAAATTTTTGCTTATTATTATTATTATGGAGACAGTGAAATTACATTTAGTTAAAAAAAAAACAAAACTGCACTTAACCAACAGGGTAGGTTCCAATGAAGCACCAAGGGTTTGCTCTAAAGATAAGTTCCAAATTGCCATCAACTTCCTGTTTTTGGAGAGAAGAAAGGAATCCAATTTTAAGCCCTGTCTCTTTAAAAGAAAATGCGAGGTGGTGAACTACGTGGCGCTTTTGATTATATGTTGAAACTGCACTAAATCCCTGAAATCCAAAAGAATATTGCACTCTGGTCCTTTGTGCAGAATGCTCACATGAGTGCTCACAGGAACCAATCCAGAAGCAAATTGCTGCTGATAGTAACTGACAGCATGAATGACTGCACTCTCAGAGACTCTGCCAGCATCAACCCATATGATCTCACTTTTGCTCATATGGCAAGCCGAATTTGTGCATGTGCTAGAACCAGCCGCTCAAGTTCAGGGAACAGCAAGGTTTCTCAGCTGTCGTTTGAAAACAGCCAGCACCTTCGTAGTGAACCACCATGGCATCTCATCAGCTCACCCTTATAAAACTGGGAAAGATTTTTCCTTTGCTGATTTTTTGACCCTAATCATGTAGAATCCCTTAGAAAAAGGGGAAACCGACTCGTCTGTTTGTCATATGAAAAGCAGACGAGTCAGTGAATGCGGAGGACAACATCAATTTTTCTTCCACAAGAGAAATTGCCTCTGGGTCTACCCCCTGCTATGGTCCATTTGTAGACATTCTGCTGCTGGTAATTGCTGTGCTGATTCGTAACAACCTTCAGAAATCCTTCTCTAATTTGGAATGGAAGAAGAACTATACTCTTCATTAGTAATGCTCAGTTGAACTAAAATATATATTATGGTAAATTCTCTAAAAATGAATTTGTGTATACCAGCACAACCAAGATCACTAAAATATAAATCAAATATAAGAGGAGCTCATCCCATATATATATGGCTGTAAAAAAAACAGGAACTAGAAACATTTTTCCAAAGGATGAAATCATAGACCCAATATCCACAACCCAAGATCAGTCTTCAGATTTCTTCTCTTATTTCAGTTCATTACAAAACTCACCTAAATAGTACCGAAATTATAGGGGGGGGGGGGGGGAACTCTTATGGTTTAGCCTTTGCCCATCATTAGCAATATAATCTACTGTTTCTGGGAAAACATGGACCTTCTGAGGTCTTGAACTCTGTTCTTGGCAGGTAAGAAGCCTTCCAGGTCATCTTTAAAGGCGTATTTATTTTTAATTCTTAAGTCTACACATGTTTTCTGTTAATAAGTTGGAATCTTAAACAAGATTGTTATTCACTCTATTTATTTACCTTAGAAAGTACTCAGTTCTTCTGAAACAATGGTCCCCTTGAAAATGGGTGCTATTAAAATAGGGGGAAAATAGCCTTTCTTTTTTCAGTCCATGTTTTTGGTCTCTCTAGAAGGGGTGATGAACGTCAGGCCTTGCAGGATATTTCTAACAAGTTAGCACGGTTCTAATGAGAGACAGGAAAAATGGGAGAGCCTTGTTTGTCATGGACTAGTTGAGGGCACCCTGAAGGGGAAGTTTTGGGATTGAATGATCCATTCTGTCTGGGGAAAGTCAGAGGTAGAAGACAGACAAGCCCAGCAATGGTAATACAAAGTAATACAACAGGGTAGTGAGCACTTACCTCTCAACGTGGATGTTCCACAGGCCTCTCCTGTTCAGCAGATTCAGAACTCAACCAATCATCTATTTTGTGTGTGTGTGTGTGTGTGTGTGTGTGGTACGTGGGCCTCTCACTGCCGTGGCCTCTGCCGTTGCGGAGCACAGGCCCCGGACGCGCAGGCTCAGCGGCCATGGCTCACGGGCCCAGCCGCTCCACGGCATGTGGGATCTTCGCGGACAGGGGCACGAACTCGTGTCCCCTGCATTGGCAGGTGGACTCTCAACCACTGCGCCACCAGGGAAGCCCAACCAATCATCTCTTGCTCCTCCTCCTGAATTCCTGATCTCAGTGAGTATCACTGTCTACTCCTGCAAGAAGGCAGAGAAACTTGACTCCTTTCTGTCCCTTGTGCACCACGGCCCAGCCATGACTAAGTCCTATTACTTCTCATTCATTTATCTCTCTCAGATTCTCAAATTCTCTTCCATGTTCTTTTTTGTTGTTCTTCAGTAAAATTTTGCAGTTTTATTTATATTGTTCCTGTCCATTTCTTTTTTTTTTGAATTTTATTTTATTTATTTTTTATACAGCAGGTTCTTATTTAGTTATCCATTTTATACATATCAGTGTATATATGTCAATCCATGTTCTTGATTCCCATACTAAGTAACCATGTCATTTTCTTTACAAATTGGTCTCTCAACTGCCCTAATCTCGCTCTCTCTAATCCGATCTCCACACTTTCTAAAAGATACATCTGATCATCTCATTCTTCTGCTTAAAATGATCCCCACTGCCTTCTAGAAAAAAGTAAAATCTAAACTCCCTTGAATGACATATTTACCTCTCAATCATCATTCTTTCTCTCCACCCTTGCTTCATCATATATAGTTTCTGTCTTGAATGCCCTCCCCTCATCCTTTCTTCTCTTGGAAAATTCCTACTCGTCTTTCAAATTTTGATTCAGCTGTTATCTCCTCCAGAACACCTTTCCCTGACCCTCTTCCTGGCCCCCATCACAAAATGTTCCCACTGTACCTCTTTTGATGACTGTGCATCACGCATCTTGAGGGCAGGTGGACCGTTTTTATGGTACTTACTCAGCATCTAGCATAGAGCCTGGCAAATTGCAGGTGAATGAATGCAAGGAGTAATCAGAGAAAGTCACAGAGAAGATGGAGTTGAACTGACTCACTTTTTTTTCATTTTCCTTTTGTTTACTGTAGGCAATGTATAATATTAGGATTTGGTTTACCATAAACAAGGTACATATATTTGAAAAGTAATGTTTTTAATGAAAATTTTTAATTAAAACTTTTAAGATTAAGGTTAAGTCTAGTAAGAACAGTTGGCAATTTTGATATCATTTCAATGACTAATTCCTATTCAAAATTAATTTCTACAGAGTTCCACATAATGTATTCACAAGACTCATCAATGTTTGTTGATTAAAGTCATGAACTGACTCACACTTGAGGGAGAAATAAGACAATGTAGAGAAGAGTGTTTGAGGCAGATGGAATAACATGTACAAGAGCATGAGAGAGCTTGCCATGCGTAGAGAAACTACAAATGGTTTAGAACTGCTAGAGAATAAGAGGTGAGATACAGAATTCTGTGGCATGAGCCATATTCACAGTTATGACACATTTGTTATAATCTGTGACCAGCTTCTCTCAAGGGTTGGAAAGGCTTCCTGCTTTTCTTGAGGCTCTATGTATAGTTAAAAATGAAGAAGTGTATAGATCCCTACTTTTCTTTTTCTTTTTTACATCCTTAATGTACTTGTTTTCTCTTCTTGCCATCAGATAAAGAATGCATTGGTGTCTCTGAGAATATTCACAACAGGAAACATGCTTACATTTATAAAATGATCCAGCTGTTATTTCTTCATTCCCTGATAGAATCTCTTAAAGTCTTCATCTGGGGTGAAATATTCCAGATTACTTTTAGTCCCTGATTCATTTTCATTAGAAAAGTTCAGAATTTATACATCAGGATTTTTCTTCCTCTGGAGCCAGTGCAAAAACTTTTCTTCAAATGAAAATTTGGGCAAATCCTGATGAGTTTCCAGATTCTGTGTATCAGGACCTGCTTTTGTCCTTTGCCTCCTTCCTGGGGCTGCTGTTACCTCCTGAGGTGGACTTAGGGCACAGGGCAACAAATGGACTTGAGGAGCCACAGTTAACCTCCCAAGAGGGTTAGCAAGACTTGCAAGCCACTGTTTGCTGTTTTTTCTCATTTCTCTCTATCACGTAACTGTGACTCAGGTCTTTGTTTCTCAGAAGGAGAAAAGTGAGGTGCAGACAGCTGGAGCATCACTGGTGACTCAGTGGTAGAAGACGATTTAGGAAGAATACAGCTTCCCTAACTTTTGATTCTGTATATTTATTTTTCTCAATATTTTGTTTGTGGTTATTTCTTTATTAGGGAAGTGGGAGAAATATCATTTAATACTTTAAATGACTATATACAAGAAACTGAAAAAAGGGCCAAACTCTCAATATTTCATTTATAGTTAGTTGCATAAATACACAGACATTAAAATAGACAATTTAGAGGTTGTAACATTCTTTTTTTGTTATATAAACATACCAAGGGAGATTAGAAGTGGCAGTTTCATCTGTTGTTTTTTTAAACAATTGGAAAACCTCAGTGACACCAGTTTTCAATACAGAATATTTTTCTCATTTCTATAACATAAGTGAGGAAGATAACAAGAGCTGTGTTAACTTCTTATTTATATGCATAACATTTAAATAAAGTCCTTGTGATTAAAAAAATGCCTTTTATATTTAGTATCCATCTTTAACTTCCTCGGTGAGGTTCTTAATATTGTAAAACTTTGCGTTTCTCTCTTTGTTTTCTCTTCTCTTCCACAATTTATGCCCTGGCAAATAGCCCTCTGGGTTAGACGTTCCCTTCACATTTCCTAGGGTGTTTCCTAGTTAGCCTGCTAGTGGTCTTTAGGGCACTAATGAGAAGGCATCTGGTGATTTAAACTGGAGACTCTTGGCCAGTCAAGAAGTCCTCACTTGTGCTTGGGAGTAGGGTCTGAAGCAAAGCATGGGCTTCACCTCTACAGCCCTCCTCTGGGTTGGGATAAGGAAAGGAAAGCAGTATTCTACTTCTGCACAGACTCTGGTTATCACCTAGGATTTAATTATGGGTGGGTCTAAAGAAAGACCTTTAATCATGGAGTCCTGTCTGGAAAGGGATGGATTGCTTTTAAATCAAGGGTAGGCAAAAGTTTGAACTCTTCCAAATATTAGTGTTATAGATCAGATTTTTACCATGTAAATATTGGATATAATGTGTGACATACAAAGGTTGATGGACAGTTTTAATACAATATAGTATTAATTCATTTATTTATTCAACTAATATTTATTTAGTATATTCTATAAACCAGATTCTGTGATAGATGCTGATAGTCATAGGCAAACACAACACAGTCTCTGCTCTAATACAGTCTATTTTTAAAGTACAATGCCTTTAGATATAAATATAAGTAAATATTAAGAAAGTACCTATTTAAAAAATATTTCCTCTTTTTGCTTTGATAAAACAAAAATTGTATGTAAGTGGATGATTAGCTAATTACCGTTTCCCTGGCTACTTATAATAAAATAAGTATGTGTATAATAAGTATGTGAATAAAAATGTGTACTTTTAATAATTATTTAATAATTTAAATAATTTAAAAATTAATTAAAATAGTTTGAAAAGAAATATTTTGTATTTTGGTAGCCAGTATGTATACATTTTGTCCAAGTAGAAAAACATCTCAAGAAAAATAGATCCCTTAAAAGCTATTTGGAATTTATTTCAGAAACACATAATTCTACATCTATTGCCAATAACTTAATTAAGCATTACTTTCAATTTCTTTATTATCTTTGATTTTTTTCCTGTCCTTTCATTTTTTTTTCAGCATAGTATCCAGAAGAAAGAGCTTCTGGACCTGCACTTGAGAACTTGGTTTAAGTCCAGGCTTTGCTCCTTGTGGTTGCATAACCTTGGGAAGTCACATTTACGCTATCTTGGCCTAGTTTCTTCATCTATAAAATGATAGGATTATATTGAATAATATTCAAAGTCCTTTCCAACTTTAACATTCTCTGGTTCTTTAATCTTTTGGACTTGGGGGCAGAATGTAGACACATGGACATGAACACATGTTGAGATATGGTATTAAAAATAGAAACTACCTAGAATTTCGGATGTAGTTGGAGTTATGAATGAATTCTGTTTTGCTTATACCACAACACAGACTTCTCTCTGCTAGATTTGTAGTTTACCAATTCGTATTTTCCAAGGAAAATGCATATATATGTGAATAAGCGAGGCATTTGAAATGAATGTAGCATTTAATCACAGAAATTCAGAGTCACCCCAAACTGGAGATACCAACATTATCCATGTCCAGGGCAGGTACAGCTCAGATAATATTGCTCTCAGATTACATCCCAAGTCACAGGATAGTGCATCAGAGCACTATCCTGCAGGCATCCTGTTGATGCAAGGCCCCAGGATCCCACCTCACTTCTGACATCTTCTCACTTAGTCTTTTTTTTTTAATTTACTTTTAGCTGCGTTGGGTCTTCGTTGCTGTGCACAGGCTTTCTCTAGTTGCGGCGAGCGGAGACTACTCTTCGTTGTGGTGCGTGGGCTTCTCATTGCAGTGACTTCTCTTGTTGTGGAGCATGGGCTCTAGGCGCGTGGGCTTCAGTAGTTGTGGCACGTGGGCTCAGTAGTTGTGGCTCGTGGGCTCTAGAGCGCAAGCTCAGTAGTTGTGGTGCACGGGCTTAGTTGCTCTGCAGCATGTGGTATCTTCCCAGACCAGGGCTCAAACCCATGTCCCCTGCATTGGCAGGCGGATTCTTAACCACTGTGCCACCAGGGAAGCCCTTCTCACTTAGTCTTTCCTGATCCCTTCCTAAGTTGGAAACGCTTTCTTCCTTCTTTATGCTCCAATTCGCTTGCATTCAGTCTTGTGTTAAAATTAGCTGCATACAATTCTCTCTTGCTCAGTGGTTCTTAAGCTCCCTGAGAGAACATATCTGTCTTGTTTACTGTGTATTTCCCATGGTGCCTTGCACAAAGTAGGCACTCAATTGTTTTTGTTGAATAGATCAACTCAGCTGAGAGACTACTGAAGTTAAAAACAACTACAAAAGTGTTGTGTTTTATCTCCTTTTAAGTTCCAATGCAAGGTTAGAGCTTGATAGAGGTTCTGAGCTTGATAGTGGCAGAATGGCGTCTGGTGAAGAACCCCATGTCTACTAAGGTATGGGAATCTTGGCAGCTCAGTCAAGATGAAAACAGATTCTTGCCTGGGGTTTTGGAAGGAGACTCTAAATGCCTTTGTAGTTACCCAAGGGATGACACTCACCTTTGGTTAGCCCAGTCACTGATCCACTCTCCCATCCGGGGCTATCTACATTCTCCCATAGAGCCTGACTGTGGGTCATACTAATATTTCCTCACATGATTCATTACTTGCTGACTAGATAGGCCTAAGCCTTTATGTTGCACAAAAAAAGTACTAGCCTGAATAAAGAATGAGACACTAAGTAAAAAAATCATCTAGTATAGAAATATTTAGTAGCAAAATATACTGTTCTTCGTCCTTTTTGCAAATCACATTCTTCTCAGTTAAAATCACTTTTATTTTTTCAATAGTTTCTTCCATAAATATAATAATATATTTATACTGTTATTTCTTGATTAAATCAACTTTAATTATTGATGTTTTCCTGCTCTGAATATTGTGGATTTAACTTATTGAAACATTACTCAACTTTTCTTCCATTCTTTCTCCCAATGTTTGTTATTATATTATTAATTTTAGGTTTTCTATTGTTATTTTTTTCATGTCTGCAATAATAGTATGTTTTATTTCTTGTTCCTTCAACTTTAGGTGTACTTCTTGAATCAATACTAAATAAGATAGTGATAATATTCAGTGGCCTTTTCAATGTGGTGGCTGTATCTTTCTACATTTTCTTCATTTAAAAAAAAAATACTGACTTTTCTGTATTTTCTCTGTTCTGTTTCTGGAACCCCAATTGGTTGAACATTGAACTTTGTGGATTGATACTTTGTGACTCTTATCTTCTTTGTCATCTGTTTCATCTTTTAATTTTTCCATCCTATGTTCTAATATTTTTAATCTTTCTGCCCGTTTGTGAATTTTTGATTTTTGCATTAAAAAAAGGTTAAGAGCTAGTTCTTACTGTGATCTATCCCATTTTTTTAGATTCTTTTCTTGTTTTTAAGGTTACAATATCATTTAAAAACTCATGAGGAGTCTAATTAGAATTTAAGAAAAAGATTTCTTATGTTCCTTGCATTTCTACTATATTCTCCTGGGTCTGTGGCTCTGAGTTTATCTGGATCTTTGTCTTTAATGCTGTTAGTCTTCCTCATATGTCTGGTAGCCCTTGATCATCTGTTCCTATTTTAGGCTAAATGTTTAGTTTGATTTTTCCAGGTTGGGGTGCAAGTTTCCTTGACCGCTGCTCTATAGGTCTGTTTGTTTCCCCAGGATGACTCTTCCCTGAATTGAAGGCTCTTTGTATGTAGGTAGGGCTTATTATCTGCAGGATTTACGTAAGGGTGGGTGGGTGAGAGATTGAGAAACCAGAGCTCACACTAGTACCCTATACTTTTCCCAGGCAGCTTACTCAATTCCTTTAGGTGCCTGTGCTGTTTTTCTCTCATAGGAGTGAACACTGGGTTGCCTTTTATTTTACATGCAGAGGTCCTGGGTGTGTTAGATGTATAAGCGTGTGTGTGTGTGTTTGTGTGTGTGAACTAGTACAGCTATTTTATTGAAGGACTTTTGATAACCCCCCTCTTTTCACTGTCCACCACTGTATCTGTTCACCCAGAGCTGGCAGTCTCTCCAAAGTTCTATTGGAAATTAGGCTCCACCCTTTGCTGTGGCCCTTTCTGCTGTTCTGTGCTGTAGCCTCCTGTGCTCCATTTCATGTAGCCATAGAATTCTATCTGCTTTCTGTCCCTAGGAGTTTACTGATTCATCTCTCTTGTTCTCTTTGCTGTGAAGACTTCATTCTCTTGTGAATTTCTTTATTATCTTTTTCATGGCCTCAGGAAAAAGGTAAGACAACCTGAGTTGTCAGCCCACCATCTTGAACTGGAACTCCTTTCCCATACTCTTGCTGTAGGTGCTGGTTCCCAGTTTGATGTGTACTTTAGCAAGCTTTTAAGGGAATTATTTTAGAGAAGAATACTATCCTCTAAGATTGTAAGAAATTATAACTTCTATATCCAGCAGAAGCAGAAAACTACCATACCTGAGGAACTTTAACTATATGATCCAATAATAACAGGCACATAGAGCTACTTATGTACCAGGGCCTGTTCTGAGTACTTTATATATATATTAACTCATTCAATTCTTACAATAACAGTATAGGGAAAGTACTATAATTGTCCCCATTTTACAGATGAGGAAACTGAGGCACAGAAAGGTTAAGTAACTTTTCCAGGGTCACACAACTTATGAGTAAAAAAGCCAAGATTCAGATTTCATCTCCTGAGACTGAGCTCTTAACCTTTATGCTATATTGCCTCTCCTAATCATGTCATTAAAAAAAATAAACCATGAGGATAGAATAAAGGTGGAGTATCAAATAATAGCTGATGAAATATTGTCTTTAAAAAATAAAACATTTTCAAGAAGAGTCAAAATAGTGAATGTAATTCCATGGTGATGAGGAATACTGAATTATGGAATTCTGGCTACACAATTAAAAATACTGTCAATGGAAAGAAATAGGGAGGCATGAAGAGAAGCTGGCATATTGCACTGTAAACTGTCTGATAAGGCTGGAAGATATCTGCATAAATTGTGGATAGGAGACTCTATAACTAAGAAGAATACAAAGGAATAGGACAAGAATTTCAAGACAGTCAAGGCCAAGGATTAGCTGAGTCTCACCAAAACCACTAGAGACAGCAGCAGCAATTTTTAGAGCTATTTTCAGAACAATATATAGATGAAAATTATAGGTCCACTGCTTGAGAATGAGGGTATCATGTTAAAAGAAAACACTGTACTTCCGCTTTTCTTCTGTCTATACCAAGAAGAATGTCCTTTAATCTGGCATCATTGAAAGATCATTGCATTAAGAGGTCACTGACATCCAAGATAAGAGATGCTTAATGATAACTTAAATATTTTAGATGAATTCAAATTCCAGGCCCAGAAAAATTACATTTTAGGCAATAAACAATTTTACTGATATGATCATAGTACTATCATATTGTTTGAGAAATTTTGGAGAACAGGGAAAAGAATTCAAAAGATTGTAGAAAGGTACATGAGATCCCAATTTTCAAAAAGGGGGAGATGATGGCTTATGTTGTGTGTTTTAAATATTTACTCCCCTTTCCTGAAAGCACCTTTCATTTGGGCCCTTTTGTACAGGAAGGTTATACTTCCAACCCCATCCATGTCAGGCTTGCCATGTGTCTTGCTATGGCCAGTGGAACGTGAGAAGCAACACTAGCCACTTTGAAGCAAAATCTTTAAGAAACTCCGTGTTTTCTGCCGTCATTGTTAAAACGTTGTCAACTATTTGAATGACCGTATAGTTGTTATATTTCTCAAGTTTACATAACATCAGACCATTACATAAGATAATTTCTGGAAAAGAGATTCCATATGTTGGATGGCAAAATTAGAATTTAAAATGATATAATCTGTTGAAAAGATACAGAAACAAAGGTGATAGAATTTATAACTTGAAGTTATAAATAACTTCATATATAAGTATAACTTGAATAAATGTGTAACTTGAAATTGTATTTGTAAACATCAGTTGTATTGAATGAAGGAGACCTGCTTGTTGAAATTCAGGTAAAACCAAATAGTATGGATTGGTCCAAACCTCAAGTAACATCAGTTTGCTGGTGCCTCTATAAAAGTGAAGGTGATCTGAAGCTATATTAATAGAATGTTTAGTATCCAGATTATTAAGGGGGTTATTATGTATTAGTATTATGTCCAGTTATGGGTATTACCCTTTAATAGGAATATTGATAGAACCCAAGAGTGTTGAGGTCAGTTTCCTGGGTAGAATTGGGCAGGTAGAACAAGTATGTCTAAACCTAAAGCAGAGAACACCTGGCTTGATAAGAGAAAGGCTAGAAGAGGAGGAAAGGATACCAACTGCAGATGTGTCCATATCCAAGGGAGGAAGCTGGCTAAACATTTATATATCACAATCTGCCTGGCTGCTTTAATATACTTGATCAGACTCCTGCTTTCCTAATCAACCCCACTCCCTGGTGATTTTAAACTATAAATACCTGGAAGAGAGTCACTGAATAAATGCATATCATGAAAGTGCTTTCTAATCCTGGACGAACATCAGGATCATTTGGGGAGCTTTTAAAAATGCAGATACCAAGACTCACCTCAGACCTACCGAACCATAATTTCTGATGTTTGGCCCTGGGAATCTGTATTTTCATAAAACTCCGTTGATTCTAATGATCTAATGATTTGTGAGCCACTGTGTCTTGTAAAGTGGTAGGTGTTCCAGAGGAAAGGGTTGGAGTAGAGAACATCGGTGTATCAGCACGGGAGGCAAGTCTAGGTCAGTTGTTCCCAGATTTTGGTCTTCAGGGACCAGTACAACTCTTAAAGAAATAGGACTCATCAATATAAGATGGCTGACTTTCTAGCATAAGAAACCAACCAACCAAGCAAACTATCTATTATCTTTATAGTTTCATTTAAAACAAAAATTTCAAAAGGACCTGGGCAGATCACGATACAGGAAGAAAGTACTACAGTCTTTTAGATTGAATGAACTTAGCCATTTTTCTCCTTTCAGCATAGACTGGTGACATTTTCTTCACCTTGTAGTGTCATTTGGTATGTCAGCATTTGAGAAGCAACAGTGTAGGATATGTACGGTTCCATATGATCTCTGGCAACATGCTGCTCCACTGCTAGGCAGGGTCAAATGGCGCATAGCTGGGTTAGGGACTCTACTTCTGACAGTGGTGGAGGGGAAGGCTCTGAAAAGAGAATATGGATGGTGCAGTAGGGTGCAGGCATACTTTGGATGATATAGGGTCTGTGAGCAGTTGTTTGGGAAACCAGCTCTCTAGCTGTAGAAGAAAAACTTGTGGGTACCTGAAAGCTGCATTAAAATGCATGAAGGGCTTTCATATATAATAACCCTTGTTATGCCAGAGGGCAGAGCTAGACTTACGGGAGGAAGCCACTGCAGACCCATTTCAGTTTAAAGTAAAAACAGTTTTCTGATAATCAGACCTTTCCAATAGATGTTAACAAACTACACGGAGATGGGATTATCCCCTCCGGAAGAGCTCAAAACACACCTGAGCAACAATTTGTTAGGAATATGATAAATTAGGAGTTTGGGATTAACATATACATACTACTATATATAAAATAGGTAAACAGCAAATTCCTATTGTTTAGCATAGGGAACTATACTCAATATCTTGTAATAACCTATAATGGAAAAGAATCTGAAAAAGAATATATATAACTGAATAAGTTTGCTGTACACTTGAAACTAATACAGCATTGTAAATTAACTATACTTCAAGTAAAAAAAAAAAAGAAATGTGGAAAAAGTGTTCTGGACTAAGTTGGAAATTGGATTAAAATCACTGTTTTCGGGCCTTAATAACACCTGGAAAGCCTTTTAAACAAATACAGATTCCTGGACCTCTGCTTAGATGCATAGAAACAGAAACTCTCTGAATGGGACTAAGGAATCTGTATGTTTAATAGGTACCCCAGGAGACTGTAAGTTAAATTGCCTGCTGCTGTGGAAAACAATTAGATGAAGTGAACTCCAACATCTGAGCATCTGTGACGAAAGATTCTATAAAATTCGTAAAGAGAACTTTTTTTTATGGCATTAACATTTGAATATTCACTTAGTATCAAATGTTTTATTATTGGTTATTTAAAAGTTACATCTGAAACATCAACACAAAACGAAAGCACTGAACTGTTTTTAAAATATGGTTTGCTTTGAGCTTGAAAGAGGAATTAGTTTCACGTGAGGAAAAGGAGTTATGGACCTAATTATGAAATATGGATATGTAAAAATGCCAGAGATAACATGTTTGTGCCAAAATTTTTAATTTACCAGATTAGTGATTCATTCTTTCCAATCTCTAATGGCATATTGGTTTAAAATGTTTATTTCTGTGGAAGAAGACTTTAATTGGGACTTTTGTTATTTTGAAATAATTTTTCATTTTTGTGAATGTTTCATTTTGTTATAGCTTGAGTCACTGTCTTAGTAATAGCATTATCAAGGCAGAATGGAAGAGCGGCCCAAAGGTCCTCTAACTAGTTTTTAGAGTCTGTAGTCTGATCTGGACTGTTGTCTCTAATGAGACTCTATCCCAATCTTCTCTGTATAGATGATCTAAAAGGCTTTCAACTGTTGACAAGAGGCTAGGCCTTGAATTACAGGCATAAGAAACAATTGAATATATAAACAATCAATCAATTGAATCAATTAAATAAATCAATCAATTGAATATATAAACATTGCTCAAAACTTTTTGAACCCCTGAGAAAATTTTTTCTAATATCCTTTGAGCCATTCAGTGCCTTAGAAATATATTCTCATAAACACATTTTCCTTCTCTTCTTTTAGCATCTAGGCTCTATTTGAATATTATTCATTTACATATTCAACAGAAACCTAGTGGGAGCTAACTTTATGCCAGGCACAAACAAGGCTAGATATTGGATAAATAAGTTCCCTGCTGTCATGAAGCTATGTTCTGATAAAGGGAAAGACATAATAAACTTGCAGGTAAATGTATACGAATTTCAGCTAGTGACAAGTGCTGTAAGGAAAATTTAATGGATCAGAGAACTGTTGGGGGACTCTTCTTTAGATGGGGTAGTTTGGAAGAGGAGGTGCTATTTGAGCCAAGACCTGAGCAGTTGTGAGAGAAGAGCTTCAGGGAGAGACAATAGCCAGTGAAAAGGCCCTGAGGTCAGAATAAGCTGAGGAATTGCAGGTCAGTGTAGTACCATTGTAATGAAAACTTGGGAGGGGGGGAAAGGAGGTTAAAAAAAAAAAAAAGGCAAGGCCAGATAATGCAGAATCTCACACGCCCATGATAGGAATTTGAATTTATTCTAAGTGTGATAAGTTCTGATTAGGCAGTGATATACTTTTGTATTTTACAAAGATAACTCAGACTGTGTAGAGATCACCACAGTCAGTTAAGAGTGGAATGAGGAAGACCAGCTAGAAGGCTGCTGCTTTAGTTCAGTTTAGAGATGATGACTGCTTGTTAGAATAAAGCTATTGACTGAGGGAATGTACGTGAAAATCACGTATATGCCCCTTTCAACAGACATTCTCAATCAAGAAGGTCACATATGTGACTCTTACAAGAATCATGCAATTCTTGAATTTGTATTCAGCCTTAATGTTCACATGTCCAGCAAATGTCATTAGTTTCATTTCTCCCTGCTCTTAGCTTACTACCGCCTTCAGTTGAGAATCACTAGGGTAGATGATTGAGCAGGACAGCTTGGTCTTTATCAGGCCAAATGTACCTCCCAGTTAAAATCTAGAGACCAATGCTCACTTATTTCTGCTATTTCCCTTTTTCTTCCCACAGGCTTCTTTTTCCCAGTTTCTACCTCTTAATTTTCTGTCTTCAGAGGAACACAGGCTCCCAACTTCTCCCCTCCTCATCTGTCTATTCTAAAAGACACACAGATCTTAATTTGTATGCTGTTGTTTTGAGGGATTTATTTTTTGTATATAGAGGAATACAGAGATGAATATAAATAAAAATGTAGAAAACTCCTCAATTTATTCCACCAAAGGAAGGGAGGGTGAACAAGCTACCCTTTCTTTTCATTAGATCATAAGTACAGGGGAGGGGGTAAGACACATTTTCAAACTTTTTTTTTTCGGTACGCGGGCCTCTCACTGTTGTGGCCTCTCCCATTGCGGAGCACAGGCTCCGGACGCGCAGGCTCAGCGGCCATGGCTCACGGGCCCAGCCGCTCCGTGGCGTGTGGGATCTTCGCGGACCGGAGCACGAATCCGTGTCCCCTGCATCGGCAGGCAGACTCTCAACCACTGCACCGCCAGGGAAGCCCTCAAACTTTTTTTAAAAGGGGAAGTAATATGGGACTTCCCTGGTGGCGCAGTGGTTAAGAATCCGCCTGCCAGTGCAGAGAACATGGGTTCGAGCCCTGGTCCGGGAAGATCCCACATGCCACAGAGCAACTAAGCCCGCGTGCCACAACTACTGAGCTTGCGCTCTAGAGCCCATGAACCACAATTACTGAGCCCATGTGCCACAACTACTGAAGCCCACGCACCTAGAGCCCATGCTCTGCAACAAGAGAAGCCATCACAATGAGAAGCCTGTGCACTGCAACGAAGAGTAGCCCTCAGTCGCCACAACTAGAGAAAGCCTGCACGCAGCAACGAAGACCCAACGCAGCCAAAAAATAAATAAATAAAATTATAAAAATTAAAAAAAAAGGGAAGTAATATGTTTACATGTTACATTTATTGAGTGATTGTTATGTGCCAAGCATTGTTGTCCAGGGTTTTACTGTACTGATTCTCTTATTGTCATCCCTCTTCATAGATGAGGAAACTGAGGTACGTAGCTATTAAGTAATTGGCTCAAGGTCCCATAGAGAGTGAGGGGCCAACCCGGGATTTAAAGCCAGCTTTTTCTCTTCTCTAGGCTATGCTGCCTCTCCAGGTGAGAGGACTTGGGAATCTGTAGAGAAAGGAGCCTTTGCAGGTGTGGTGCTGAAGAACCATTCACCAGGTATGTGCCCTGCCTTCCTGACTCCCAATGTGGCCCTAACTCCTCCTTCAGACTTTCTGTGCTTAATCCACCTTTTACCTCTGGGCCTTGCTTTCAGAGCCCCACTTTACCTGAATCTACCCTTCACTTAGGTCTTTACTGATAAGTATCTTTTTAAGTATGTGTTTGCCAAAATTAAAAGAAATATTCCCCGTTTCCCTATCACTGAATTTCTGACTTGCTTTACCAGCAACTGTCTGCTTCTCTGTGGGTGCTCTCCTTATGTCTGAAGCAGGGACCAGGAGATCAGAACTCCCTAAGCTACAGGGACACAAAGCTTTCCTCTCTGTGGTTTGTCCACTTGGGTGTTGAGACATTCATTTTTCAACTTGTCACTCTCACAGGTATACTCTTGGTCACAGCAGGCTCCAGGAGATTACTTGTCTCGCTACTGAATTTTCTTTATATGGTTTTTTTTTAAGTATGTCTGAAATTATAGTCTTGAGCTTTCCTTTTTCATACACAAACTAATCATTATGAAACCCAATAATGATCCCTGAGGGAAAAACCACATGGAGTGAAAGGGCTCAGACGTGGAGTGAGGGTGTTGGACAACAGACATCATTCCGGGACCCGTGGACACAATTCTTTCCGGGGGGTCGGTGCATTGCATTTTTATGACTTGAAGCTATTTTTCAGCATATTACACCATAGTTTCTGTGAAGCACAACTGTGTGTTGTAATGTCCATTTTCATGCTCCATATCATTCTTGAGCCTGAAATTGCAAAGTTTGAACATCATGTATTATTGATCTATGTTTTTGACTTAAACACAGGAGAGGGTAAAGCTTAAAGGACCAGAAAATTCAGAAACACTCCATGAGATAAAGGGACTGATTTTCCGTAATCTCTTTGACAAAAATGCTCTAACATTTTATTCTTATGGGTGATGTGACTACAAGATGGTTAACTTGATTATTTGCTTTTGAATGTAAGAAAGGAGTCTGAAGGAGAAGTTCCTTTAAATTTGAGATTTAAATATAATTTCTCTTCCAAATAATAGAAGATGGGTATACCCCAGCATTTTACTTTTGAGAGAGAAAGATTTTGGCATTCAGTTTTAAAGGTAGAGCAGTCCTGTTCTTGGGCCAAAATCAGAGTAAGGAATGTTCTGGAATCTTTGCCTCTCAGAAAAGGGGGAAAAATATCACTTTTTACCTTCTAGCAAAATCTGTTCTTAAGAAAGACTCAAGTACTTGTTTACACTAAAGTGAAAATGACTGAACACCGCTTAAAACACCAACTCTCTCTCCCAAAGGAAGTTGTAGTTTCACAAGGATAAAATCTTCAGGTGAAAGAGTGAAATCCTCTCAATTATCGATTTATGTATTTGTTTGTCTGTTTGCTTCTTTCTTAAAGTTTACTTTGTACTTTGTTCCAAAAGGGAGATTTAAGGCCATGCCTCATGAGATAAAAAAAAATTAAAAATAAATGAGAACATTAGGATGACTCTAATATTGGGGATTTGGGATTTTAGGAAAACATGGAAAGAACTCTTTATTTTGTTGTTGTTATTGTTAGAAATTCTTATTTTCTCTTGAAATCTTACTGGCGCAGGGGTTGGGTGGAGTCATCAACTCCCTTATAGCAGACCAGCTTTTCAGCACATGGGAGATAATTTTTGGTGAAAAGTTAGTGTTTTTTAATCTCTCAGCTTGCTTGGGACATTTAGTACAGTTTACTATTCTAGGGTTAGTTCTTTGATAGCCTTCTCGTTGGTTATTTATTAACCTCCCTTTAAAGTACAACTTAATCGTTCAAGAAAGGTACAAAGTTCAGTTAATGTTTCTATTGTTTCTAATTATGATAACACATAAGACCACTGTATAACTAGAAATGGCTCCTAAAAGATAAAATTCATATATGAAACAATTAGCCTGTGGGGCACTGGCTCAGTATTAACATTATACAGGGGAATCCTGCAGTAACAGGAAAATGCTGCCACATCAATGGAATGTTTATATATCATCTGTGTTTCAAATAGTCTATGTGCTTCAATCCTAACTTCCACCACCTCCTCCTGCCCCTGTTGCTTTCCTTATAAGGACAGGATGTCAAAGGAGATCGAATGAATACTCCCCTAGGGAATCCAGAAAGAAGAAAGCAGTAGATCTCCTGCTTTCTAGAGATATGTCTGTTTTGCAATTCATCGAGGATGATGATTGCTTTGGATTCAGAATTCAAACTGAATACAGGGGTTCAGTTTTTGTCCCCATTTGTAGTAGTGGAAAAAGGAGCCCTAGGAGACTTGAGTAAGTTTAGGTTCTGCATTTACCAAGCAGAAAGAGATTGTGGTTCTCTTACCTGTCCTCCTAGAACCTAGAACACTGCCTACGTATGTATGTGTTCAGTAAACACTTGTAAGGTGAACGTACAATGAAGTCTTCCTTCTGAGAGCTCGTTTCTAAGCGTCAACGTAATAGGAGCTCTGAGGTACTTTTCAGGTACAGGAAATCCTTCAATTCCTACCCTGTTGATTGACTGAAGATGAACCAGCTCCTGCTCACTATACTGTGTTGGTCAAGGGTGCTTAGCCCTGGAATCAAGTTGGTTAGATTCAACTGGTACCTTCACCATTTGCTAGCTGTGTAAATGTGGGGAGGTTGCAGAGCTATTCTGGGGCTGAATTTCCTCAACTATGAAAGGGGTGGTTAGGAGAAGGAACTGATGTATGAAGTGCACAGTACTAGATACCCTTTGCCTGATGAATATTGGCCAGCAGCCACAGTAGAGTACCCTAACCCTGGGAAAGCTCAAATCCTATGTGCTAAAAGGAAGACTCTTTTTGGCTAGAAATAATAGGAACTTCCAGGAGTTAAAGACAGATTCACAGCTGCCTGTGGCTTTTCAAGTTACGTAATAATTAAAAGATCATTGTAAATGACTGCTTTCCAGAAAGAAGTAGGTAGCTATCAAAAGGTTTTGAATCGGGAATAAATATTGGTGGATTTCTTTCTTCAAAGAGATTTTTAGAATTATTTCCAATAAAATAAAGAAAGTTTATGGATCTAAAAAATAAAAATAATGTTTAAAAGCCTTAAAGATGAGATTTTGCTTGGAAGTTATTTTTCTTTAACGAACATGCCATTCATTCAACAAATATTTATTAAGCAGCTACTATATCTTAAAGCACTGTATTAGGTACTAGTGAGAAAAAGTTAAAAAAGGTATGGTGCCTGTTCTTAATGAATTTAGAGAGTCTAAATATTTAGATAAGCAATGCCTTCAAAATCATTATCCTGAGATCCTATGCATTTATTCCAATATTGCTGCTATTGCTTTCAACACCTTCAAACAACTTTTGGGCAAGTGCCTTCAGAGTCAATGCCCAAGCCCCACAAAAACAGCAGTGGCCTCTTTACTTTTTGGAAGGACCAATATTCAGCTGACATTAAAATACCCCAAATCTCCTTTATTGGTTTGTTAATGTCACAGCTCAGAAACCCCCAAGTGCCCACTCATCCCCACTGCTACAGTTTCCCCTACTGGACCCTCTAGAAGGACTCACAATCCTGCTACTAAAGAGTTAATACTTGGATCTTGGGCAAAGCCCTCTAGTACCTTGCTTCAGTGACGTCTATTCTGATTGATCTGTGTCCTTCCATACCTATTGCTGAATATTTAAAATATCACCCCTAATTTAGAGTGTCACACTGCATTACCCCTAATCCTTTTGTCACATCCAATATTTTTCTACCCAGGGCACCCAGGACCCCATCTCCTGCTCTAGATTAGTTTTAGCTATTGATGAAGATCGAATCTAACTTTAAAGGGCAACACTTGGCTATCTTTAAAGACATTTCTTTTTAAAATAAAGGAACAGAGTAAAGGCAAGTCCAAAAGAAAGGTCCTAAGATTGTTCTAAACAAAGGCAAACATCATCAAGGTTTGTCTGGAGGGTCCCAAGGTGACTGCTCAGAGGGGATGACATTCATTTCCTATGTAAATTCTGATGCTTTTATGAACAAAAAGAATAATATCAGGCCAATTCCTTTATCGTCACATCTTGCATATTAGATGAATGTCTGCTTTTAGAGAAGTTGTGTTTAAAAGTCATAAAACCTCACTTAGGAGCATTATTAGAACCTAGCATATTTCTTCCAGCTAACAAAATGTTAGCATAAAGGGATATGATAGGCATTTTGGAATTCCTAATACCCAGGTATAAAAATAAAATAACAGTGAATATTTTTTCCAGTGACAATATGATTCAGAATCATTCAAAATTGTTTAGTGTGGCACAATCCTAGGGGAGAGAAAAGTTTTTGTTTCAGGGAATGTGAATTCAGAAACATGTATTGTGATAAAATATGCTTATTTTTAAGAGGAGAATTTGTATGAGGGGATCTGAATTTATTTTTACTTTGTTAAAAGACACTTACAAAGCAAAAATCCCAATTGGCAAAACAAAATAAAACAAAAGACTTTGTGAAGATAAAATTATTTAATGATTGGTGGGACATGATTTTGAAAGGAATGAATATCTGATACTTGTGCCAACGACAATTTACTTTAGGTCCCATAGCCTAGAAAGTTGATAAGTGGTGCTTAATTAAAAGTTCTGCTGATTTAGCTGCTAAATCATTGTATGAAAATCAGTAGATTTTTTTTTCCATAGTGACAGCGGATTTTATAGATAACATTAATTCATTCTCTATCATTTGACCATTGAACTGAGGTTTATTTGTTGAATGAATGTACAAAGAACTGATCAGAGGTAAGAATAATACATCTTTTTGGATATTTTCTTAGGACTTTATTTAAAGATAATAATTTTAAAATATTTCTTGAAAAAATAATTACAAATGGATAGAAACTTTTTACAAATGAGATAAGATTACCTGCAGTTCCTACCAACTGTAAGTAACCACCATTAGGATTTTTGTGTGTCTTGATACACATTTTCTGTACATGTGTATTGTAGGTATGTATACATGTATATGTATATGTGATTTACAAAAATGACCATATGCACACCTTTTTCTTTTACATAATATATTGTGATATCTATCCATGTAAGCCATTAAAGTGTTCTAGAGAATTTTTAGTGACTGCATAATATTCTAGTTTATATATATATATCATAATTTATTTCACTAATCTGTTATTGGGTGTTTAGGTTGCTTTTAATCTTTTAGCTATTACGTTGTAGAGACTTTTGGCCATTCCAAGAAGTTAAAATCATTTTTGTGCTATTATTGCCTTGGACAGTTTAGTTAAGCCTGTGAATCCCCTCTCAGAATAATTTTTTTTTGCATAAAATATAGGGTTACAGAAGAAACCAATTATATTGAAAGTGTTATCAAAATATTTTTTGAAATTTGTGATATATGTGCCTCCTTATAAACATATGAAATAACAAGATCTAATGGCACATCTAATAACAATAATTTTAACTAGTGATAAACATAAATGAGTTTTGAGATACCTAAAGCAATTAGAATAATAGTAGCTGCTGTGTTCCATTTACTTCATTGTGATTTGTTGCTTACCTTAGTAATATAAGGAAATGCTCAATTTCAGTTAAAGGTTAATAATAATAAAGATGTGAGGGACTTCCCTGGTGGTCCAGTGATATAGAATCAGCCTTCCAGTGCAGGGGACATGGGTTTGATCCCTGGTTGCGGAACTAAGATCACACATGGGGAGGGGCAACTAAGCCTGTGCGCCACAACTACTTAGCTCATGCGCCTCAATGAGAGAGCTCGTGTGCCACAAACTACAGAGCCCATGCTCTCTGGAGCCTGAGTGCCACAACTAGAGAGAAAAACCAGCACACCACAGCTAGAGAGAAGCCTGCGAGCTGCAACCACAGATCCCGCATGCGTCAGTGAAGATCCCACGTGCGTGCCGCAACTAAGACGATGCAGCCAAAAAAAAAGAAAGAAAAAAAAATTTTTTTAATTAAAAAAAAAGAAAGATGTGAAATGTGTTCCTTCCAGACTCATAGATAGCTTGAATTTTATTCATTAACCTTCATAGCCACAAACCTCAGATTAAGAACTTTACTGAACATTATCAGATTAACTTGAAAGCATTGAAACTAGTAATAAGGGAGTTTTGTATGTTCCCCAAAGATTAGCAATATGAACTTAAAATAACAAAATGGTACTAAACTTGGTGAAACCAATGGAGGTTGAGAATCATAATCTGTAACACAAATAGACCAGGATGATGAGTAATGGTGGAAGAAACCTAGGAGGAGTTGCGGGAAGCTAATTATGAGTAGGGTTTCAAAGGAATGGAAGAGCAGAGAAAAACCCTGCTATTTAAGGCTTCTAATGAAAAGACAACGTGTTATTGAAAAGGGGAGAGTGAACTTTTAGCTTAGTGAAACCAAATGTCCTAGCCTCAACAACCAATGACTACAAAATATTATCTTATTTCCTCTAACTACATAAGTGATATGAACTCCAGTCTCACAGACCAACCCGATCGCCTGAAATCGGCCCCTCCCGCAAACTTTGCACTGACTTTTCCTCCTGTCCCAAGGGTGCTGTCTTGAGGATGTGCAGGATGGGGCAGGTCTTCGTGTTTTTCCATTTGGGCTTTCTGCAAAGACACTACACATTGCCTCTGTTGTCAGTCACCCTCATGAGGTTGACGTGAAGATGTTTTTACTATCTCTCTGACTTGGTGTTGGCGGTGGGGAGAGTCCCCTCTGTGCCCTTAGCTTCTCAGTTCCAAGCAAAAACCAGTTCTTCTCCTAATTCCACAAGCAGAGACAAGGCTGCAAGTTCCCACAAAACTTCACCCAACGTGGGATGTGGACCAGATCATGTTGGGAAGTACTACATAGAATAACCTACATCCAGGACAAAGCCTGTAGGACCAGCCGTGCCTCAGGGCAGCTAAAGGGATTTCTCACTCTCTAGCTCAGTTTGGGAGTGTTTAAGTACTCCCAAGAGGCCCCTAGAGAGGAGAGAATTTTTCTTTTCTCCAGTGCCAGTCCTACTCCCCATAGTTTCTACACTTCGAGTCCAGACCCCTCCTGGGATTGACAGTGAAAACACCATATGAGGAAGATCCCAGCTATAACCACAGAGGTTGGCCTATAATTTATTAGTTCAGCATCTATATATTCTGGGTTATTTAGTACTAAATAACATCATGAGTAGGAATTCCAAAGTCCAGTCTGTTTCTTTTTTCAGTTTCTCCTCTAGCATTCAGTGACATTCATATCTGCATATATATATATTTTTTTTTTTTTTTTGAATTATTTATTTATTTATTTTTAGCTACATTGGGTCTTTGTTGCTGTGCGTGGGCTTTTTCTAGTTGCAGTGAGCGGGGACTACTCTTTGCTGCGGTGCATGGGCTTCTCATTGCAGTGGCTTCTCTTGTTGTGGAGCACAGGCTCTAGGCACACAGGCTTCAGTAGTTGTGGCATGGGGGCTCAGTAGTTGTGGCTCGCAGGCTCTAGAGCACAGGCTCAGTAGTTGTGGCACACGGGGCTTAGTTGCTCCGTGGCATATGGGATCTTCCTAGACCAGGGCTCAAACCCATGTCCCCTGCATTGGCAGGCAGATTCTTAACCACTGCACCACCAGGAAAGTCCCTGCATATACTTTTTATGTCTTTAACTTAAGTCTTCTGCAAACAACTGCTATGACAAGGACAAACACACCTTCATGTCTTTTACCCATTTTCTAATTGCATGGTTTGTTTTTTTTACTGTTTGGTTTTAAGAGTTCTTTATACATCCTATATAGTAGGCCTTTGTTGCATATGTAGTTTGAAGATATTTTCTTCTAGTCTGTCTTTTTATGGTCTTTTGCAGAGAAAAAGTTTTCCTTTTGGTGAAAGGACAGTTTATTGATTTTCCCTGTTATGGGCTGTCCTTTTGGTGTCAAGTCTAAGAACTCTTTGCTTAGATCTCAATCCCAAAGATTTTCTCCTGTTTTTTCCTACTAGTTGGAAGGTAACATAGTTTTACATTTTACATTTAAGGCCATGATCCTTTTTGGGTTAATTTTTGTATAAGTCATTTAGGTTGAGGTTCCTACTTATTTATTTTCTTTCTTTCTTCCTCCCTCCCTGCCTCCCTCCCTCCCTTCCTTCCTTTCTTCCTTCCTTCTTCAGTTGCTCCAGCACCGTTCATTGAAAAGGCTATTCTTCCTCCATTAAACCACTTTTGCACCTTTGTCAAAAGTCAGTCAGGTATATTTGTATGGGTGTATTTCTAGGTTTTTGATTCTGTTCCATTGATCTATATGTCTTTCCCTCCACCAGTACCCCACAATTTTGATTACTGTAGCTACACAATAAATCTTAAAATTGGGTAGACTGATTTCTCCTCCATTATTCTTCTTAAAATGTTTTTAAAAACTATTCTAATTCCTTTGCCCTTCCACATAAATTTTAGGAAGAATAATCTTGCCTACATCTACAAAAATTCTGGCTAGGATTTTGATAGGAATTGGATTAAACCTATGTATTAATTTAAGGAGAATTAACATCTTTACTTTGTTGAGTCTTCCAGTCCAGAGACATGATATGTCTTTACATTATTTAAATCTTTTTTGATTTCTTTCATTAGCATTTTGTAGTATTCAGCATACAAATCCTGTACAAATTTTGTTAGGTTTACACCTAAGTATTTTCAGGTTTTTTTGATTGATTGTAATTGGTATTTTTAATTTTGATGTTCATTACTAGTATATAGTAGTGGAATTGATTTTTGTATATTTATTTTGTATTCTGTACCCTTGCTGAACTGACATAGTATTACTAGAAGTTTTGTTGTAGATTCCTTGGGATTCTTCTATGTAGACAATCATGTCATCTGCAAATAGATCTGTTTTTTTCTTTCTGATCAGTTTGCCTTTTATTTCCTTTTCTTGCTTTATTGCAACATCTAGAACTTCCAGTAGTATGTTGAATAAGAATGCAGGTGTCTTTGTCTTGTTTCTGATCTTTGGGGGAAAGCATTTAGTCTTTCATTATTAACTATATTAGCTTTATCAAGTTGAGGAAGTTTCCCTCTATTTCTAGTTTTCTGAAAGTTTTTATCATGAATGAGTGTGGAATTTTGTCAAATGCTTTTTCTTATCCAGTGATATAATCATGGATTATAGGCAATATTTTAAGTCAAAATTTAGCTCCTGGAAACTTTGTAGAATACTTTATGGTGTTATTTTCTTATATACTCAAATAGGGAAGGCCTAATATCCCATGAAATAAAAGAGAATTTTAGATCTTGGAATTTTCATTTGCCTTCTATGAATTGCAAAATAAACAGATTTATGAAGAGGGGATGATTAAGCTATTAAATAAATATATATTAGGTACCTACTGTGTCCCAGACACAGTTCTAGTCAATAAAGAAGACAGACAAGGTTTCTGAAATCTTGGAGTTCATATTCTGGGGAAGGTAGTGAGGAGGAATGAAAATAAAGTGATAAAAATCAAGAAAAACCCCAGGTTGTATTAGGCATTTTGATGAGAATAAAATGGGGTTATGTGTTACAGAGACACAGGGAGAATGTTTTATATTTGGTGTTAGAAGATGCTGTTAAACTGAGAAGCCCAGGAAATTATATCCATAGTCCAAGAAAAAGTCTTGTGCTTACATTGCTCTAGTTTGCTCTGTCCTCCTCTGACCTCCTTCTGGCCAAATCCTTAAAGCCACAGCACAGTCCCTCATTCTTGGTAAATCCTTCTGGGATATTCCTGCCAGGAGGAAGAAAGTGCACCTGATGTAACAGCCACTGTATGTACTAGACTGGAGGATGATCTGATTGGCCCAGTGCAAGAAGGGTTGGAGAGTAGAAGAAACCACAAGCAGAAAGGCCAGATGAGGAAATTAAGCTAAATATATACTATCTCAAGTATATTCCCAGAAGTTACTGTTAAAATTAAATCCTTGCTCACAACGAAATATTGTACAGCAAAGGTTCTCAAACTTTTTGGTCTGAGGACATTTATGCCCTTAAATATTACTGAGGACTCTATAGAGCTTTTGGTTATATAGATTATAGATATTCATATTTACCATATTATTATACAAAACTGAAAAAATTTTTAAATACTTATATGTATTCATTAAAAATAATACTAAACTCATTGCATGCTAACACAAATAACATATTTTTGTTAAAAAAAAATCTCTTTATTTTCCCCAAACAAAAAATTAGTGAGAATAGAGGCCTCGTTTTACATTTTGCAATCTCTTTAACAATTGGTTATGAGAAAATAGCTGATTTATCATCTCTACTTCTCCAGTGATCTATTGGTATATGTTTTATTTAAAGAAATCCCAGTCTCACATAGGTAATTTCATTGTTTCTTTTAGATAAATGTGGATATTCTTCTTTGATACTACATTAAAACTTGACAAGTGGTAGTTTCTTAAATGTTAGTTGTAACGTGGATTCTGAAACCATATCAGCAAACTTTTCATATTCTGTTACAATAAAATCCATTGGTCTTACATGAACTTTGAGTGGATCTTTTACCCAGGCATGACTTTGTATTGTGCATTGGTTATTTGAAAAATATTGGTATACTTAGTTATGCAGATCCTCCACATGTTTGTATATTTCCTCATATAGTGTTTTTTAAAAAATCACATATAGTAAAGTCGTTAGATATTGGGAAGCTGTCAAGTTTATGGTGACAGATATGTTTTCCAAAATTCTAATTTTGGTTTGAAAGCTCAAGTTTTGTCATTGTCATCAAAGACTGCCTGTCATTTTCCTTGAAGTTACAGGCTCACTTCATTTATTTTTAAGAAAATGTTTGCCAAATGCCCAGTTCTCAATAACCATAGTTTTACTGTCATTCTTTCAAGTAAAAATAGTGTTCTTTAATAAAAGTGACTAGTTTAGTTTGCAACTCAAACAAATTTCTTTACCCCATGAGTTCTTTTCATCCATTGTACTTTGGGATGCAGTAGAGGTCCTTTATGCATACTTTAAATTATATCACACAGAATATTAAAAGAAGTACTCAAGGGTTGAGAGTGACCATGTCCCTGGGATGCCTTTTTTGAGGAATCTCCTCAGGGAAAGGTCTGCTCAGTTTATTCCTGAAAGAGTGGAGCTAAGCATCACAGTATATACTCTGCCAGACCATTAATGACCCACTTTTAAGGATTGTTTACCCACAGCTCCTTGCCAAGCAGTATGTAGTTAGGAAAGGAAGAGAGCGAGACAGAGAGACAGACAGATTATATGTAATTAATATGAATTAATTATGTTAAGGGCCCTCTTTCTGAGAAAGAGGAGTAGAGGGGAAACTAATATTTATTGTGGATCTACTGTATTTCAGGCACTATATAGGCACTTTACACATGTTCTTTCATTTAATCCTCAGAATAAACCATGAGGTAAGTGTTATACCTATTTTATAGATGAGGAAACTGAGCCCTGTAAGGATACTAAATAATTAATCCAAGGTCATGCACCTAGTAAGTGACATTACGTAGGACACGCCAAAGTTGTTGGCATGACTGACAAAAATTGATATCGCTGAAATCCTTCTCTCTCACTAAATCCACTGAAGACCCTGCTCTCTCTCTTCCTAGGAGACTGTCAGTGTCTATTACAAAGGTTCTAAAGTCACTTTCTTTTGGGGCCTCTGGCTGGCCCTATTTGTTGCCTAATGAACAATTCTCTCTCCCCTTTCTACCTTGCTGTCTCTCATAGCAGAGGCTGAAAATACTAAATACTGGTTTTCCCTTCCTCCTTTGTTGTTAATGGCGTGGACCTGTGACTCAGTCCTGGCTAATCGAACCTGAGGAGAAGTTTGCTTGGAGACTTTTGAGGAGGGTTTGCCTCCTTAGCACAAATATATGTAAGAGGAGTCTCTACTCTTCCTATCTTCCTGCTTTGGACATTGATTTGTGAAGACGTGATGCTTGGAGCTGTGGTAGCCATCTTGTGACTAAAAAATTTCCTCATGCTTTTTTTTTTTTTTTTTTTGGCTGTGCTATGCGGCTTGCAGGATCTTAGTTCCCTGACCAGTGATTGAACCCAGGCCCTTGGCAGTGAAAGCCCGGAATCCTAACCACTGGACTGCCAGGGAATTCCCTCCTTATGCTTTTTATTCTCACATGGTAAAAGACACCATCAGGCACACTGGAACATACTATAATTAATCTCTTTTATTGAGCTGTGAAGTACAGGCTATGTAAATAAAATGACCATGGTAAAAATATAAATTTTTTATGCAAACATTTTTGAGGAGAAAGGGACTTTTGAGATTATCTTGATTATCCACTCTTCATTTTACAGAAAAAAGAAACCCAGAGCAATTAAAGGTTGTTCCCGAAGTTATAGAGCTGGATAGAGCAATTAAAGGCTGTTCCTGGAGTTATAGAGCTGGCTAGAAGACTATATCCAATGTTAGTTCCATAAGACATTCCTTGATGAATAAGACATCACTCATATGTAGCTACATCATTGAAACTATTTGTGACTAGTAAGTGACCATCTGAAATGATTCAACTTGTTTGGTTCATTTTTGTTTCTAAATAGCTCTGAACTTTGTTGGCTATTTAATGATATTATCTGACATTCTTTTCTACTGAGAGTCTTCCTTGAGTTTAATAAGTTATTTGAAATAAAAGTACCATGATTTCAGTTATTCTGCAGAAGAGAAATCCAGCACATTTTCTGTGATGCCCTTACCCAGTATCATTTATCAGAGATAGAAGAGTTGTATCACTTCCCAGTGCCATTATATATAAATTGTATGCTTCACTAAAGGAGATTATAGTTAATTTCATTCACAGCATATATTTTCAGTGCTAAATTAAGCAGTATTAGGTCATTATGAATGACCTGAAGGTCTCTTTGTCTTCTCTAGTCTCTTATGGGTTGATGTGTGTCCCCCAAGAGGATATGTTGAAGTATTAACCTCTGATGCCTGTGAATATGACCTTATTTGGAAATAGGATCTTTGCAGATGTAATCAAGTTAAGATGAGGTCATACTTGATTAGGGTGTACCCCAAATCCAATGACTGATGTCCTTATGAGGAAACAGAGATTTGGACACAGGACGCAGAGACACAGAGGAGACACAAAAGGACCCCACGTGAAGGTGGAGGCAGAGATTGTAGTAATGTGTCTATGTGCCAAGGAACCCCAAGGATTGCTGGCGATCACCAGAAGCTAGGAAGAGCAAGGAAGGATTCTTCCCTGGAGTTTTCAGAGAGTGCATTGCCCTGAGGATACTTTAATTTTGGACTTTAAACTTCTACCCTCCAGAACTGTGAGAAAATAAATTTCTGTTGTTTTAAGCCACCAAATTTGTGGTGATTTGTTATGACAACTACAGAATACTAGTTCACCTTCTCAGATGACACATGATGGCAAGTGGTTGTCAAACCTCCCCTCAGGGTTCAAGTAGATTGAAGAAGAAAGCATTTGTTATCCTGGCTTCCACACAAGTAGTAGAATTCACTTGGAGGTGGCCAGCTTGGGTCACATGCCCACCCCTGAATCAGTTGGTATGTCTAGGCTATTAGGTGTTCTGATTGGCCAGATCTGAGTCATGCACTCAGCTCCCTGTGTTCAAGGGTGAAGGCCCACTCACCCACATGGACTGAGAGTTGGTGCAGTCTGGTGTCCCAAAGGAAGTTTGCCAGCTGGCCCCAAACCAACAAGTATCTACCCTGTGACCCTTATCAAGTTCCTTCATGTCATGATGCTATCCTCTTCTCAGTCCTAGTGCTTTGCTTTACAGGTCACTTAATTAAAGTACTACACTATGGTTTGTTTTGTATTTATCTGGTTTCTCTTCTTTTTAGGAAGAAAAATTCCTAGAGGTTAGTGGCGTGTTTTATTTTTAGTTGGTAGCCCAAATTGTGCATAATATTTTCTTGTTGGTGTTGTTGAATTTAATATTAGAAGGATACATAACAGTAAATTTAGTGTTATAGTGCTAAATATCTCACTGTAATAGCAAAATTAGCCAGAAATTCATCTAGAATACATTCAGATTCATTCAGTGCAACATAACCTCAATTCTATAATATTTTATTGCTTATGTATTCAACCCACAGTACACATTTTCTTTCTTTTACTTCCTCCATCAAATTATCTTCTTATTTATGTACCACACTCCAAGTTTTTTCAATGATGTAAACATAATCAATGTTTTATTTCATTATTATAGCAAAACCTACAACGTCCAATATATAATTGTTTCCTTAAAATATATTTCATATATATGAAATTTTTATTTGTCAAGAAATTCATGTTGATCAGCAGTTAGGGCTTTGGGGAAATCACTAGATCAAGAGTTGTAAGAGCAGCTTTGAAGACTGAAGGAGCAGATATACCTGCTCTTATGAAAAGATGTGTCATTTGCTTGCTCTTTTCAGATTTCATTCGACCAGTGCTTCTGTAACTTCTCCTATTCTTTGTGCTATGAAATTTATCATTTTTGAACAATAATAACTAAGCAGCGTTGTATCTTCATGGTCCCTGTTGCTCTGTTTTTGACCTCTAATGTCTGTGTTATAGGTGCCTCAAGAAACAGAAATTTATGTTTCTACACTTCTGAGGCAATTATATCTGTGCTATCTAGCATTTAAAGGACAACAAACTGTGTCCTCAGTGATAAGGGAAGGTTGTTAGAAAACTTTTCTTCTCCTTAGGCATGTGAACTTGACATTTATCTAAACTGTTGGCTGATAATTGGGGAATGCATTTTTATAAGGGATCCTTCAGATCTGAAAAGTAGACCAACACCAGATGAATCACAAATAACTTAAAAAAGAATTTAAAAAGTTAGTAGTAACCCAGTGAAGAAATGAAAAAATCAAGCATCAGATCTATTTGAATTATATTCTCATCCATTTTAAGACAGAATGTAAAAGGTGAATTGTCTTTCACACATTCAAGTAATCAATATCAGTAATTGTCTTATTTTTAAAATAATTATTTAAAAGAAAATAAGAAAAAATATTTTCACACATTGGTTGATCTTTATCTGTTTTGCACTCTTTAATTTTAACCCAATTAAAAAAAAGATTCATAATTGTCTATTTATATGCTTATCCAGAAGTAATGCTTCTGGAATAGGTAAGAGAAAGAAAACCAAATTAGAAACTATTACATATCACCATAATAAAGAGGAATAATTCAGTACAATTTCCTGATATTTGAGATTATTTAATTGTTGAAATATTTTTATAAAATTCATTCTTAATTTCATGGATACATGAACAAATAATTAGATAAACGCACTTAAAGTGTGAAGTGCCCAGTACTAAGGTTAGTAATCATGTGAGCTTTATTTTTTCCTAACTGAACTAGAGTCAGATTTCCTATAAGCTTGTGTATTCATATCTCTTGAGGAGCAGGCGTAAATAAGGGAGAAAATGCTCTCCTTAAAGAGGGCTCTGCTCTAACTGCCCTAGTACTGCAGGAGTCTGGGGGAGGGGGAGGGGAAGGAGAATGCAGCACAGCTGCTTACCTTACATGTTGAAGGCATGGAGCCAACTCTTCCAGCTTTGATATTACATCAGGCTCTAAACTTAAAATCATATCATATACAAGGGATGAAAATAAAATTACTCCACTTATGAACATGAATGTGGAGGCAATTGTACCACCTCTCTGTCATTTGCCAACAATGGTGTTTAACAAATTTATTGACTTAGCTTCTCTTCTTTTTTCTTCCTTTCTCCTTTCCTTCTTTCCTCCCTTACTCACTTTCTCTCTGCCTTGTTTGGTTAAAAAATAGATTTATGGAAGTTTACAATAATATCTATACACTAGCACTTATTACATGTAAGGCAGTGTATAATATGGGAGGATATAGGGATGTAACAAATTGAGCAACTTACACTTTAAAACACATAAGGAGCATACTAGATAGTAAAGGGTTAAGTGGGAGTCCAAAAATAAAGGGTGGAGGAAGCTCATTCATTCTTCTGTAGAAGAGGGGAGAATACTGAGTTTACTTGGAAAGCAGTGAAAGTAAATCTATAGATATGTTGGAAATTTTCTGAAAAGATTTTACTTATGAGTTATGGCTACCTCCTTACAATGTATACGTAGATACCTTTTTTTCTCTCTCAGGTGATTTTTTAGAGGCCTGTTGTAATTTTTAAATATTTGTAGATCTAACAGAAAGAGTAATAAAGTAAGACAAATTATTACTTAAAGATAGGTAAATATTACTGATGGGAAGTAAGTTGGCTAAATCAGGAACATTATACTTGGACAGAGCTGTTCTATAACATGAACCTATTCAGCGAAAAAAAACAATTTAGTTTACTCTCCCTCATCCTCCCCTCTCCTCTTCCCCTTTCTATGTTTTTGAATGTCTACAGCTCTTCAGTTTCTAAACTACTTACCTTAGCATCCCTCTGCGGAAGATAAATGTGGCGTAATGTGGCATTAACTATAGTTATTTCCTGACCAACCTCTATTTTTACCTGTCCTCACCTTGCACTTCTCAGACAGGGAGAAAATTAAAAAATAGCATGAGCATGGGCATTTCTGAACCTACAGAAATTCTTACCAAAAGGCCTTGACTGCCCATTGGCTGTAGCAACTGGGAAGTAAGGATGAGTAGGAGTCATCACTTGCCTTTATGCAAACTGGAAATCTTTCTTTAGTGTCCCTTTATCAACCTGGCGAGTGATCCAAAGGTGAAGAGTATGATGTTATAACCTCTGGGACAAGAGCAATAGGGACTCTTTAAACATAGCCAGGCTTCTGGGTAATGACGATTGGAGGGGAAAAAAAAGTCAAATTTATTTTAGAGTATAAGAATCTGTTTTATTGCAGAAAGTAAGTAGTATTTTCAACTTTTCCAGCTTCTTGTTGTCTAGATTTAACTCTATTTTCCCCCCTCTCGATTCTGCCCAACAGCCATCTTGGCAACTATTCCGTGGAATCATTTCCTGTCATGACATTTTTAGAAACCAAAATAACAGCATTTACAATGTAACAGCTAAATATTCCTATAGGGTATCTGGGTAAAACAAGCATTTTACACGGTAGTTTTGAGCACACCATTGGGTATGTATTCAGACGGAACCTCATCTGGGTGTCCACAGTTTCTAGCTAACCAATAGGCTGGTTGCAGCATTGTTTGCCGTCACTTTAGAATCATACCTGGCGTACACAACTGGCGATATTCTAGCTTCCAAGCTTTTCTCATGTAGCGCCTTGTTTTAATTTCAGCACAGACATTTATTCAGTGTTGGGGTGCTTTTAATAATAAGGGGCAGCTGTGTAATTTTCTGTAAAGAATGAAGCAGAGGTACATTGTAATATTTCATGGGCATATGAGATACCATAAATGGAATTTCAGTTGGACAAATTCAATACGTTTTGAATTCTTTGGATTTTTTTTAAAGAAAAAGATTACTCGTGTTTTTTTCCAATGGAATTATTTACTCAACCTTTTACATCATCAATTTTCCATTTTAAATTTAGTGCAGCGTAAACTCAGAGAGGTGCTGGGAAAAATATCTAAAGTATCTGCAGACAGTCGGTGTTCTTAAACCACGATGGCAAGACCTCAAAAATAGATGCAGCCCCATCAAAGTTAAATTGAATGACTCAGTGTCTGGACCACTCAGAAGGGTTTTTTCTATTTAGGAGAGGGGAGAAACTGTTCACTTTAGAACTTCAGAATCATGGATGGCAGAAGTTTGTTTTGTTTTGTTTTTAGATGGGGGAAAAGTGCCATCACAGGAAATTTGTATAAAAACCAAAGCCTCTTAAAAATATATAAAGTCAGATCACTTTTTTTTCATTCATTAATCTAGAACTATGCCTGAGAGATCAGTTTACCCAACTCCCACATTTTTTAGACAGAGCCATGAGGCTCCCTTCCACCTTGTCTGTCACCTTCTACAGAGGCTGGATAAGCCAGATACAGACTTTCCCAGACTCTCTTGTATATAGGGGTGGCCATGTGACCAAGCTTTGGCCAACAATATCAAAGGGATAATCCTGCTGGATTACTTCAGGGAAAAAATCTTTTCATTGTTAAAAAGAGAAAGTAGCTAGATAAAAGATAAAAATCTTTTTCAACCTCCCTAAATTCATGTTTTTGAATGGGAGTGTGATACTTGGAGCTTGGCAGCCATCTTGGGACTATGAGATGCCAGGACTAGGGATGGAGAGACAATAGAGCAGGAGGATGGAAAGAGCTTGGATCTTTGATGACTGTAGCCAGCTACTGCACCAAATCTGGAACATCTTATCTCTGGATTTTCTCCTGTGTGAGACAATTAAATGTCTTTATTTCTTAAGCCACTTTTAGTCAGTTTTTCTGTTACTCATATCTCTGCACATTCTACTTAATACACCCGGAGAAATTAATCTGCTCAAGTTCATAAGAGAACATAGTAGCATAGTCTTGATTGGAATTCAGGCCCTCTAATTTCTTGTTTCATAGTTTTTCCTCACTTCTACCCTGTTCCATTACCAGATTATTCTCTGCATGAATAAATATCTTATTGTCTTGATTAAACCTGTTTTTAAGTGTGGTTCTCCAGTAAGTTTTATTTGTCCTGTAGATTAGTGTCTGCATGTGCAATCCATTTAGCCAAAGCAACTCCCATAAAGTTTATAATCCATCTCTGCACAGAAAGGCTTGACAAAGTAAGTTCCAGATTATTGGATAATTCATTTACATATTGAAAGCCTTGATTTGAGAAGATGTAACTATTCTGAGTCACAGTAATACTCAGAGAATTTAATGTGTCAACATGCTTACAAAGTTGATTGTATTTCAGAACCTCAAATTTCTATCCTGGAGAGTATTTTAAGGAGCAAGTAGATAACATTATATCAAAATGGAAAAATATGAGCAAATGTTTTATGAAAAATTTAAAAGTAAGAATAAAATATGTAGGTAACAGTATCTCAAAATACAGGGAATTTTATTAGAAATTATCTGAAAATTGAGCTTTGTTCCTGGATCTATTCTTTTTGTGTAATAAAAAAAACTTACCTGATTGGTTTACTGTCTCTTTAAAACAACAATTTTGTGGCACCACAGAATTCTAGGGTTGAAGCGACTAAAGAAATTCAGGTTATCCATTACCCAGCTTTAAGAGAGGACCCATCAAAACATTCCACTCAGGTGAGAATGGATTCTCTTCCAAATGTTCTCTGTTTCTGTACAGAGGAGAGAATGATCCTGTGTTATGATTATATATCAAATCATGTGTTGAGTACTTCTAGATTATTACATGAAGGATGCCAAATACAAAGGACGCTTTGCTCTTTTCTCTGTCAGGTCCTTAGAAAACATTTTGTTTTCCACCAGGCTGGCGAATGACCTTTCACATGTTACCATTGTGTTGAGATTGAGTTTGTTTTCCATGAATGATGCCTTCTAAAATGCCTTCATGGCATAGTGACTTAGCTCAGAAAGTGTCCATTGGAAAAAGAGACATGATTTCCATAGCAGTAGCAGTAGCATAAAGATAATGAAGCTTGAGGAAGCAGTACTATAGTTGCTTTAAAGAACACATTTTTTTTTAATTAGAGGTTCCTAAATCTCTTGAATGTATAGTAAAATATATCAAATAGTTCACAGTAAACATTATTTGCTTTGTATTCTGTTTTAAAGGGAAGGAATAACGTTTCAACACAGTGTGCCCTGTTTTTCACTCATATGATCCATTCATTGAATTAAGAGACATTTCTTCACATAATGTAGGAAATGTGAAGGGGAATCTAGATTAAAAATGCCCATGATATTCATTTCTTTGATGAAGTTATTCTGATGGGCCATCAGTAAATTCTTTTACCCTCACCTATGTTCCTTCTCTTATAAAGTAATAGTGTCTTTCTGGTCCTTCTTCCCATCCGGACATGGAAAACAGTTGATCAATGACTCTTGGTATCTGGCTGTTGGACCTAAGAGGTAGCATCTATGGAGTGCCAGGGATGGTGACAAAGCAAATACTTTCTTATGTTTAGATATAGCTCTTAACCAGCTAGAGAAAGATAAACCTCCCATTCTCACAGTGACAAATGAATGATCAAGCCTGTATGGTACCAAGTCTGAACTTCGTTGTATAGCCCGGAAATGACTCCATTCCCTCTAGCTGATGTCCTGCAGTATGAGGGCAAGAGTTAGGGTTCCTGACTTCTCCCTTATGATTGGCAGCTGTCAGAGCTGCCTTTGGAATGTCCCCCAGAGTTGCCCTGGCCAGAGGGACAGATTTGTCCTCTGACTTCTCACCAATCCAGGTTCCCTACCTACTCCTTAAGTCCTTTTAGGTCCACCATGACTCTGCAGTTCTCTCTCTTTTTTTTTTTTTTTTTTTTGTGGTACGCGGGCCTCTCACTATTGTGGCCTCACCCGTTGCGGAGCACAGGCTCCGGACGCGCAGGCTCAGCGGCCATGGCTCACGGGCCCAGCCGCTCCGCAGCATGTGGGATCTTCCCGGACCGGGGCACGAACCCGTGTCCCCTCCATTGGCAGGCGGACTCTCAACCACTGCGCCACCAGGGAAGCCCTGCCGTTCTCTCTTTACTGGTATTTTTTCTCTTTCAGTTTATCTGTAGTTGGAGTTAATGCCCAGGCACTCTCCCATAATCCTAATAATTAATATATGTAAAATTAAGTAATTGAAATATTTTCCCTTGATAGCTCTCTGATTATACCTCTTTAAATTTCACTTCCAATTCATTCATATCTATAAAAATCATCATGGTAATAAAAATGGTGGAAGAAAACAGAAGTAAATCTTCATAATCTTGGGCTAGGCAACGGTTTCTTAAATACAACAGCAAAAACACAAGCACTAAAAGAGAAGGTTGTTAACTTGGATTTCATCAAAATTAAAACCTGTTTTACTTTAAGGGACACCATCAGGAAGATGAAAAGACAGCCTATGGACTGGGAGAAAATATTTGCAAATCACATATTTGAACATATATCCAGACTCTCACAACTCCATAATAAAATGACAATACAATTTTTATTTATTTATTTTTTGCGGTACGCGGGCCTCTCACTGCTGTGACCTCTCCCATTGCGGAGCACAGGCTCCAGATGCGCAGTCTCAGCGGCCATGGCTCACGGGCCTAGCCGCTCCGTGGCATGTGAGGTCTTTCTGGACCGGGGCACGAACCCGTGTCCCCTGCATCGGCAGGCGGACTCTCAACCACTGGGCCATCAGGGAGGCCCAACAGTACAATTTTTAAATGGGAAAAGTATAAGAATATACCAACAAGCATATGAAGATGCTCAACATCATTAGCCATTAGGGAAATGCAAATCACAACCACAATGAAATATTACCTCACATTCACTAGCATAGCTCTAATAAAAAAGACAGACAATAGAAAGTGCTGTCAAGGTTGTGGAGAAATTGGAACCCTCATACATTGCTGGTGGGAATGTAAAATGGTACAGCCACTCTGGAAGACAGTTTGGCAGCTCCTCAAAATGTTAAAACACAGAGTTACTGTATGACGCAGAAATTCTACTACTAGGTATATACCTATGAGAATTGAAAAGAAGTCTAAACAATAACTTGTACATGAATGCTCATAACAGTATTATTCATAATAGCCAGAAGGTGAAAACATTCTAAATGTCCATCAACAGATGAATGGACAGACAAAATAATGTGTATCCATACAATGGAATATTATTTGGCCATAAAAAGGAATGAAGTACTGATATATGCTACAACATGGGTGAACCTCAAAAACATTCCAAGTGAAAGAAGCCAGTCACAAGAGACTACATATTGTATGATACCATTTATATGAAGAACACAGAATAAGCAAATCTATAGTGACAGAAAGTAGATTAATGGTTGACCAGGGTTTGTGGGAAAGGGAGGGAAAAGGATGAGAAGTGACTGCTAAATGGGTATGTGGTTTCTTTCTGGAACAATGAAAATGTTTTAAAATTATAGTAACGGTTTCACAATTCTGTAAATATGCTAAATACCATTGAATTGTATACTTAAACACATTTAAGCAGGTGAATTTTATGGTATAAATTATATCCCAATAAAGCTGTTAAAAATAGTTATGGTATAATAACATGAAACAATGACATTAAGTAATACTTTATGATTTATTATTTTCCTTGTGGAACAAAATTATTAGGTTATAAATAACAACATTAAAAAAAAATAAAGGCAAAAACACGCATATTGAATTTTGGCAGTGCCTAGGTGTTTAGATGCTATTCAGTAGAGCACTGCATGTCAGAACAGAGGAGATTACCAGAAGGTTATTTAAAAGGATCTGGTGCAGTGTGCCAATCTCAGTTACAGGTGGGCACTTAACCTATTTTTACTAATCAGGATTGGATGGGGTAGAGGTGAGATGCCAATAGGGCCATTGTGCTTTAAAAAAATTATGGTATGTGTTGGTGGTAAAGGGATTAAAAAATCATAGATTTGGTATAGACCACAACCATGGGTGCATACTTTATCTAGAGAAGTGTTTCTCTGTAAACCAGGGTCAATTCTCATCAGTATTTTGAGGAGAGAGTACTTATTAAAAAATGAAATTTTATCAATCCCACCCTAGACCAATGAATATCTTTGCAGGGTAGGGTGATAAAAGATTGAAGGAATTTTAATAATGTTGCTAGGTGATTCTTTTTTTCTCTCCATCTTTATTGAGTTATAATGGACAAATAAAAATTGTATATATTTAAAGAGCACGACCTGGACTTGACATTTTGATATACATCTACATTGTGAAATAGTTGCCTCAACAAGCTAATTAACATATCCATCACCTCACATAGTTAACCAGGTAATTCTTTAAAAAAAAAAAATTATTTATTTATTTGGCTGAGCCGGGTCTTAGTTGCCGCACATGTGATCTTTGTTGCGGCATGCAGGATCTTCAGCTGTGGCATGTGAACTCTTAGTTGCAGCAAGTGGGATCTAGTTTCCTGACTAGGGATTGAACCTGGGCCTGCTCTATTGGGAGCGAGGAGTCTTAGCCACTGGACCACCAGGGAAGTCCCTAACTAGGTAATTCTTACGCAACTAAGTTTGAGAACACTGATACAAAGCAGAAAGGCCAAATTTATTTAAAAATTTAATGCCATTCCAATAGAAATTCCTACAGGGCTTTTTCTAAAAATGCACAAAAGAGCACAGCAATTCTACTTTAAAGTACAGTCATATATTTTAGTGAAACACTTGCATACACAGGTATTCTTTACAGCATTGCTGGGTGTAGTAAAAATTGAGAAACAACTGAACTGTCCACTAGTCAGGGAACGGATAAGTTAACTGTAGATTATTGCTATTTGACAGTTAAAATGAATACTTGTATCAGTATGCATATATCAATATGAATAGACTTGTAAAACAAAATATTCTATGTAAAAAGTAAATTACTAAAAGATATGTGCATACGATATAGATTAAATGAAACTTAAAAACCAAATAATACTATACATTAATTCCGGCATACACATGTGGTAAAATTATGCGGTCTTGCATTGGAATTGATTCCCCCGAACTTCAGGGCAGCTCTGGAGAAAGAAGAGAGAGAAGGCTTGGGGTGGGATTAGTGCTTTAGCTGTATCTGGAATACTTTATTAAAAGAGTAAATAAACGTGAAGCCAAGACAAACTAATGTTAACATCTGTTAGGCCTGGGTAGCAAATAATTAACTTCTGTTATATTTGAAATTCAAAAACCAAAATCAATAAACAAAAATTAATTTGTGGAATTTTCAATACTGATCAGCTCTTTTAAATGAGCTGACACAAAGCCCTATACTTAGTTTAAATCCTCCCATCAATATTTGCCATACCTGAAAGCTGGACAGATGGTAAATATAATATAATTTCTCCTTAACAGATGGGTGAACTGGAAGGTTTAATTACTTTCTCCTAGTTACATAGGAGCTCTGGAAATAAAATATTTTGGTCAATAACTTGGGGGTTTGGCCACCACATAGGATGTCAGAACACAATGCTAAACCTTTATAGTTTCTACTATGAGACAACATAACATTCACATATATGTTCTGTTACATATATAAAACAGAAAATCTATATCTTCATGTATAATCAGACACTATAGAACAGGAAAATATTCTTAAAATTTTGGGTTTTCTTATGACCGCTGCTGTAAATGAGCTTTTCCATTCTGACATATTCCAAATACATGATAACTTATTAATCATTTTTTAAATGGCTTTTCACATTAACAAAAAAAGCCAAGAGTAAATCAGGTCTCTTACCAGAGCATTTGATTTTCCTACTCCAAAAATGGGTATTCAGGGCAAAGAGCATCTGGCTTATATTCAGAAGACATAAATTTTCTTCTCAAGTCTTCCACTGGCCACTGTGGTCGACATCAATTCTTTGAACCTTCCAGGGTCTGTAAAAAATTATGCGAGAAAGATATATCAGGTTAAGAGAACAGCATTAATTTTAAAATACGTTGCTTGTTTGGAATATGATAAAGAGATTGCTGGGGCTGGAAAGATGTGTTTATGGAAGGCCATAGTAGGAGATGAGACCGGGGAAGCTTTGGGTCTTACTATGCAGCAGCTGTAGACTTTTTGAGGAATGGTGCAGTATTCTCTTCATTATGCTTTGCTTGGGAATATTGTCATTCAGTAATTGCAAGCAGTATATGAAGAAACCATGCAATATCAAGTCAACCAAATAGAGATTTATTTTGCTCACAAAGCAAGGAATCAGGAGGTGGACAGGCCAAAGCAGGTGCAACCTCTCCATATAGTTATCAAGGACTTGGGTTCCTTGTAGCTTCCTGTTTCACCAGCCTTAGCTTGAGGCTTTTGTCCTTATTCTTTCAGGATAGCTGTTTCACCTCTAGGCAGGAAGAAAAGGGAAACTCGAAAGGCAAAAGTTCATTCCAACTAAACAGTAGCACAATAGCTTTGATGGAGGTGCCATCTAGTAGACTTCTGTGTACACTTATGAACTCTTTATGATAATTAAGGTACCAGATATTTCTAGTGGGTGAATGAGGACTTTGTCACCTGAATAAATTAAAGTTCATTTAGCAAGGGAAAACTAGCTACTCAAGAGGCAACTAGCAGCATCTGCCACAATTTCTTGATTCCTAAACTCTCCTCAGGGTGCCCTTCCAAGTGGTTTTCCCAGTTCAACTTGGTGGACCCCAGGAGAGCTTGGAGGGAGAGAGCCAGGGCAAAAGCTTGCTTTGGGATAGCTTCTGGCCTGTCTGCCTTGGCTGGCAGTATGACACAGAGGCGAGTGTGGTTTTGAGAGTCAGACTAGGGTTCAAATCCCAGCTCCTTCCACTAACACATTGCGTGGCTTTGAACGATTTAGTCCAATGAATATTTATTAAATACCAGCTATGTGCCAGGCACTCTGCCATTCCTTGGGCATATGGCAGTAAAAAGGGCAGACACTGTCCATCCCTTCACAGAGCATACTTTCTGGTGGTGACTGAGCCTTTTCTATAAACAGGAGTTGTGGTAGGGATAAATTTAGTTCTTATAGCATGTAAATGCTAGTTAAATGGTAATTGTTCAGAAGCTGTCCTAGATTTGGTTTCATTCTACTGAAACTAGTACTTACATTTGGGAGCTTGGATCTCTCCACTAGAAGTTCTGCTTGCTTTTGGATTAATCCCAGGAGTCCTGGGCTTTTTTTGGAGCTAATTAAGGCCAACTATCTTCTCTCTCCCTCCACAGTGACCCTAAACCTCATTGGGTTAAGAGCACATGACCTAGTTTCTTCCCTCTGGGGGAAGAAAGTTCTCAAATATCTTCTTGGAATCTCAGAAATTCCCTGCCTCTGAAAATCCTTCTATTTTGAAGTTGCTCAGGGACTGGAGCATAATTCTCCACTCCTCCTTGCTCCGTGGGTAACTCTGGTTTCCTTTTCTAAGAGCAGGAACCTGAGAATGATCCTAGCACTCCAGAGACATTAGGATGCCTGGGATGCTGGAATTGATCCTAGATTATGGGACTTTGATTCTAGACCACGTGATTCCTGATTTCTCCCAATGGTCTAAGGAAATCCTGGGAAGATCAACAGTGCTAATTCTCCTTGTCATTTATTTTGCCTTTGATTACATCCAAAACATACTGGAATATTATAATGATTACCTCTTACTAAGTAACAACTATGAGCTAGGTACTTTTTCTGTATTATCTCATTTAATAACCTTGTGATTATTCCCAGTTTACAGAAAGGAAACTGAGTCTGCAGAGATGACTTGCACTCTGTCCAAGGTCACTTGACTCACAGTGGGTGGAGTTGGGATTCACACCCAACTCTGACTTCACACCCCTATACTGTGGTTGTTTTTGGAATTAGCTATTCTTGTGAAATATTTATCACAGCCGTCTTTGGACACAGTTTTGTGGAAATCCCAAATACCATAATGGTCAGCTCTATTTCCCTTTTAAAACTCACAATTCGGGGCTTCCCTGGTGGCGCAGTGGTTGAGAGTCCACCTGCCGATGCAGGGGACGCGGGTTCGTGCCCCGGTCCGGGAGGATCCCACATGCTGCAGAGCGGCTGGGCCCGTGAGCCATGGCCGCTGGGCCTGCACGTCCGGAGCCTGTGCTCCGCAACGGGAGAGGCCACGGCAGTGAGAGGCCCGCGTACCAAAAAAAAAAAAAAAAACCTCACAATTCAGTGATATGTCCAGGAAAAGTGGCTGCTGTTGCCAAGCTCCTGTCTTCTCTGCCTTGAGCCTGGCTCTTTGCTTGCCAGCCTGGCTCAGTGGGCAGTTGCCAGTTCTGAGAGCTTGGTGCACACTGTGTCCTGATGGAGACCAGAGCCGGGCTCAGTACGCAGTTGCTTCTCTAGGACTGCCTTCCGCAGGGACTCTGGAAGTCCTTCCCCTTTCTCAGTCCAGAATTAGTTGTGTCTGAAATGTGCTTGGATGAGTACTTCCAGTGCATACCTCTGAACTGTTAAGTGAGCTGAGGGATTAGGAATGGAGGAAAGGCAAAACAAAACATTCTATGAATGTCTAAAAAGTGTGTCAGAGGCATTTCTGCTAAACTTTCTGATACTCCATTCCTAGCCCTGTGGTGCTTTCTACCAAATATTGCACGTTTTGGACATATTTATTCTAAAAATTATTTGCTTACCTGAAATTCAAATTTAATTGGGTGGCCTGTATTTTATCTCCAATGAACATTGTGTTTATTATGCTCGTGACTGACTGGACCTGGGTTCTTCTTCTCTGACTGTGTTACATTCCTCCCCATATGTGATGATGCAAACATGTCCAAACCCTGTCTTTGAAGAACCAGCTCAAATGCTGCCTCTTTCCTGATTCCCCATCCTTCCAATCAGAAGTCATATCTTCTTCCTCTGAATCCTATAGCTTGCCTCTAGTTTTATTTGTGTGTTTGAAATATAGTTGTGTAAGCATTTCTCAAAGTGAAGCTGAGACCTAGACCCTTCTGGTGAGTGACGTTAGATGACAGACCTGTCCCCTTCTATCGATTCGGATTCATTGATATTCAACAGAAACTAAAACTGTTTGAGGTCTGTCCTCAGTGGGAGTTCATATATCTGCATCTGAGGTGGCCCTTAAGAGGCTTGTCCTGCAGGGAGAGAGAACAGCCCCGAGGGGAGGGGTCTGGAATGGTGGGCCGCCTAAGAACCTTCTTAGTGGGGTTGGTATCCTTGGTTTGTCTCTGCTAGAATTTTACATATATGAATCTTTCTTCAAATGTGTGTCTAAGATTTTTTTTTTTTTGGTATATCTGTTTTCTAATTTTGCCTAATGTGGGAATTAGGGATAAATTAGTTTCTTAAAATGTTGTCTAGAACTTTTATATTCTTTTCTTGCCTGTGGAAGCGATCACAAATAGTTTGAAAATCATCAATTCCTTGGACATTTTCTATAATTTGTATACAAAAACTAAAGGGGCCTGGAACCATATTCTGGAGATAATCTTTAACAAAATTTTAAATTCTTTTCATAATCATTGATCTATTCAGATTGTCTATATTTTCTTAATTGAATTTTGGAAGTTGGAATTTTTTTTTCTATAAGTATATCATTTTTATTCACACTTTACTTTTCATAAAATTGTATGTACATATTTTTAGCAATGGGAAAAAAACTCCTCTGTACCTGTTGATTTGTCTCCTTGCTCATTCTTAATTTTTCCTAAAGATTATTTTTATCCAAAGGATTTTCTCATGGATTTGTTTTTAATTGTCTTTTTCCATTTTTTAATTTATTAAAGTATATTTTTACCTTTAATTACTTCTTTTTGTTCTTTAGGTTTACTCTACCTTCTAATTTATTGAAATTGTATGCTTAGTTCTTTCATTTTCATTATTTCTTGATTTAATAATGAAAGGTTATATATTGATAAGTATAACCAAAAACAGTTTAAACCATCTCCCATAATTAAAAAAAATTAACTACAGTGTTATTTTCTCAAATGATGTTGAGCAAGGTAAAAACAAGAAAAAAAAGGTTTATAATCCGAATACCAAGTTTAACAAATTTTACCCTTTTGGGGCATATCCTTTTGGATTGTTCTCTTTCCTTTTCTCTCTGTACATATATTTTTTAAAATGGCATCATGCTGTATGCAATTTTACATTTCTATAATTTTTAGATAATATTTTAATGATATAAAATTAAAATCTATTTAATCATTGTTAATAGTTGCATAGTTTTCCACAGTTTGGATATACTGTAATTTATTTAAACTTCCACCACTGATGAATATTAAAGTTACTTCCTCTTTCCTATGTTAATATTTTCTTTGTTTAATAAGGGCTGAGAAAGTAATAAGGTAGGAACCAATAAAAATACTGCATTGGAAATGATTGTACATACCACTTTGTGCTGCAACCTTATTATTTCTAATTTTATTTTCTTCAGTGTCAACATAGATTAAAGTTATAATATTGCATCTTTTGGTCTCCTTACCTCCCCCTTTTCTTTTTGCTGCCTTTTATCCAAGTAAATTTCCATCTAATTTGCAATCTAAACCCCATTTCACCTTTTATAGGTCATGTATTCTTAATTTTATTGGGGACATGAAGCACATGTTTTCTAACATTTACTTATATTTCCTATATAGTAGGTAATTTTTAAATTTTGATTTTTTAAAAGTCTTGAATGTTGTCTTCAATTTATTATGCCACAGAATATTTTTATAACCCCATCTCAGTATCGTTTCTCTCTGTTTCTCATTTTTGTGTAAGCCGTGGGATACCAAGTGCCCACAAACTGGTAGGTTAAACTCCATCTTTCTTAAGCTTGATATTAGTTCTTTTGTTGGTTAACAGATTCCTCTCCTGCAGACTGCAAAGAGAAGGAAGGGAGATGGACACCTGGGCAGTCCAGTAGAGAAATGTTGATTGTGCAGTGTTTTCTCTCCATATTTGGTGAAGGTGCTGTGCAGGTGTCAGATTTCTGGGTCCAGCTTTCTTGACTGCCTGTTTCTTAGCCACCTTGCCTCTTGCTTTATATAAGCTGCAGCGTGCCCAGCTGCAATCTTACTACTTGGTATGGCCTCTTTAATAATTTGGGGGCTTCAAGAAATTCCTTTCAAATGCCAGTGATTTGCCTCGGCAAATTGAAACACAAATTGAAGGAGTGTGTTTGCTCTCTGCTGTCTTAGAATGTTCAGCCATCAGATCTTGTCCTTATAAATAAGTGACTATGTGCTGGAGAATTTCAGAGTTATTCCTTGACTGGTCTTATTTGCTTTTTATCTGATCTACTCTATATATAGCTGAAACTCCTATAAGTTTCTGCTTTGTGGATGGTTATCGCCATGGTTTCTAATTTGAAGGTGACTTTCTCTCATCTTTTATAACCCTTTGAACATTTCAGTGGAAATCTGAGAATAGGGGGTGTGAGGCATTTATGCTTTGATTCATATATCCAGTTCTTTTAACATTATCCTGTTGACTTGAATGTAACAGACATTCAAAGAAGAGCTAATGACTAAACAAAGAATGAACATCATCTTGAGCTTAAAGGGTACTAATTGTCATATGACTTTTGTATTATTCTTCATATGTTGAAAACTTTGAGGTTTCTTTATATTTCTAGATACTTCAAATGGTAGTAATGGCAATCAAGTTCTGATTAGAAAAAAAAATGGGACTACTCTTGAAATAAGTTTAACTATTTATTCCTTCACTTGTAAAATAACTTTTGACTTTGTTCCTTCAAAGTGCAGTCTCTGTGTTAGGTACAATGGATATAAGGATGACTATATGCTTCCTACCCTCCTGCAGGAAACTCACATATAGTTTACTGGCAGCAACTGCTTTTTTTCCCTTTTCCAGGTCAAACATTAGAATTGCTTTTTGAAAATGGAAGTACTCAGGATAATAGAATGTCTTTTTCTCTCTGGCAATGGGGGTCTTGTTTATTTGAGTAACTCAGCGAAGGAATTATTTTACCAGGGGCTTACAAGAGATTGGGCGAACGTTTATCCCACTAATCCTGGGGTAATGGAGAGAGAATTTCCTCCTCTCTTCTATGGTTCGTAGACTCAGTGAAGTCAGGAAAGTTAAACTTGACTGAATTTACAATTTCTTTTAAGTATTTTGTTGTTAAATATGTAGGTTTTTCGTTCGATTAGTCACTGGAATCTATGCAATCATATATTCATTTTAAGTGTTACTATATTTCTATCCACACATATAATAGAAGACATAGATAACTTCCACTTCTGGAAGATAGGCATTTTATTTTTGAACTTTCTACATGCTAGTCAGTGCATATCACTAATAGAAAATATTTTGCCAACTAGGAATAGAGACATGGATCCTTCAGAGCCAGGCATGTGGGTTTTATCAAATGTAGTAGACGTTTGTGGATTTTGTCTGCCTAGCCTCATTTAACCTTTCTTTTGCTAAAATTACCCTGGCTTTTCACTATGCCATCTCAGCTTGGTGGGGCTATCAAATGAGGTACCTCCTTACCCAATGCATGGGAACATGACTCAAGCTATACAGATGGGACTTTGTTTTTTTTCCTGAGAATTAATGTCTCATAAAACCGTTGTGAGGATTAAGTGAGTTAATGCATACAAGGTACTTAGAAGCATTAATGGCACAGGGTAAACAGTATACAAGTGTGAATTTTATTATTAAGCAGAATGACAGAAGATTAAAAAGTGATTAGAGCTGGAATATTCTGCCTGGCTGCCCTAAGACACACTCGTAGTTCCTCTACCTTGATCTCCAGAGTGAACTAGTTCTGTCATTTTCTCCAAGGCCAGATTATAAAGCATTTCCTCCAATTCTATGAGCTACCCTGTATCCTTCTGATAAATTCATTTTGTCTCAACTTTCTCTCCTTGCGATCCAAGAATCTTGATGGATAAAGAGAAACTCTTAGTGAAGCTCCAAACATTGGAATTAAGTAATATTCTAAAATTTAAAAAATTATTTATATTTACTTTGGAGTGTGTTTTCTTATTCCTTCTGAATATGGTGCTCTATTCTGGGAAATTATGTCAAGCAAAATAATAGAATAATAGTAGGATTATCTGGCATAGAAAAAGCTGAGACACGCAAAATGATGGAAATAAATGTGCTCATAGTAGTATTAACTTTTAAAGAAAACTCACCATCATGACCATTAAAATTATATATACCAGATACGGCTTAAGAGATTTACAGATATTATTTCTAATCTTTATAGCAAGTCTGCAAATAGTATTAACCTCGTTTTATAGTTGGGAAACCTGAATGTTTGAGGCTTGTCCATCAGTTAGCAGCTAACGAGAATTCTAACCCAGTTCTACTCACTACAAAGCCTGTAGTCTCTCCTACATTGACACACTTTAGTTTTCTTAAATTGTGAAAATCTGTTTCTATGTTTGGATGTTAAGTTGAAAATTTTAAATGCTGTTTATTCATTCTTTCATCAAATATTTATTGAGTGACTATGTGGGTGAGGTCTCCATGAACGTATATAAATATAGCCTCAGAGGATATGTTTTAGGAAACGGGGATGGCAAAGTGTAGAAGAAGGAACTTTGTAGTTATTTAGATTAAATGTAAAATATGTCTACTAGTCAAGGGAAAGGATGATAGCTATTTTTAATTTTTGTTTAGATAATCCACTCAAAATTTATTTCCGTTGACTCCAGAAAAATTTTATTTTTCCTCTTCCCCTAATCTCAATCTATTCTACTCATCTAACATACATTCATATAGTGGTGTATTTAGAAACCTTTCTAAGTTCTAGAGAATTTTAGGTCACTTAATTTTAGGGCATTTCTATGCAGTAATAATGTAAAGGGTGTTACTTGATGAAGAGAGCCGGAAACTTCTAGAAACTGGATAGAGTCCCAAATATACCAATCCTGCTGTTACAGTCTTAGACACACCTGTATAGGGCCAGAGATGAATAGTTACCATCTTAGCCTCCAAGGAGCTAGAATCTAATGATTGTGCAGAAACTTTCATAGCATCTATACACAAATCAGGCAACCACTTTATTCTTACCTTTTCTAGCACTCATAATGGGGGTCTTGCAGAAAAGTGCAGAATACTGTAAATTTTAACCTTTTTCTTCCCTTCAGTCTCACACTACATACTATACCTCTTTAGCAATAGAAGGGAAGAGGTTAAATAAGCTGCCCTCATTGACAGTGGAGTTTACTTAGTTTGTGCAGAAGATATTTTCTGTGTGCTCAGAGATATCAATGTTTGCTTTCCATGTAATGGAAAAAAACCCATAAAGGTAATGAATAGATACTCCTGCAGCTGAAATGCCAAAGAAGCATAACCAGGCTTTGGTTCTACTCATGCTGGAAGGTTTTGTATATTCAAATTCATTACTAATGATTCATTTTATTTTAAAGACTTGGTCTACATGAGATTGTATATGAAAAATCTATGCAGTTGGACTGTAATATTTCTGTGAAAATTTAAATTGGTAAAAGAAGATAAAAGAAATTCATAAAAGAATGAAGCTAGATAGAGAGTACAAATGCCTGAATAAATGACTCAGGGCAAAACAGACTAAGCAGTACCTAAGTGTGAGCTTTTATTATTATTAAACAGAGTGGCAGAAGGTTAGAAAGTGGTTACAGTTGGAACATTCTGACCACCCATGTCAGCTTCCTGAAGAAACTTAAAAACAAACAAACAAAAAACAACACTGTATTTTTCTTGTAACTGCTTTTGATACAGTAGAATATATGGTCTCCTTTTAATTTCTTTTCAGCCACTTTTTATTGGTGGTGAAGGGTAGAGATCAAGTATCTTATAATAAAAAATCAAGTTATGGCTAGTTTTATGTCTCTCATTCTGTCCTATTCTCTTGCAGCTCCTTAGGGTGCTAGCTTGGAGTCTCACTGGGCTCCCATGGGAGAATGTGGGCTCTGTGTGCTCACAGTGAGAGCCAGGCTGTACAGGAGTGTATCCCAGAAGCAGCACCAGCTGCCCGTTGGATTAGAGATCCCTCAGGTGGAAGTGGTAGAACTGAGAAGCCCAGGCACTCAGAGCACCTCCCCAAACCACAGCCTCCCAGGTCAGCGATTCCAAACTTGGCTGAGGTTTAAAAGATGCAGACTCCAGAGATCCAGCCAAACATTCCACACTGGCATATCCAAGAGCGGATCCTGGAAATCTGCCTTCTTAACAAGTAACCTGAAGATCGGCTAGGATTCCCCACTACCATTCTAAGTGCCTTGTGAGGAAGGAGCAACCCTCCCTGTTTGCTCCACCTGCACGATTGTTGCCATGTATGACACAAGAATGGCCACCAATGTGCTGTGGAAGAGTGAGGCCTGTCTTCAGGGCAAGCTTCTCAGTGCATCCACCTCTTTTAAGACTCCATCCACCTCTCTCAAATTGACAGTTTTGCTGCACCGTAATCTGAATTTGACATTTTCATCCACTTTCCTATTTTCTGGCTTGGCTTTGCCCTGGCCATTTATTAGGTGGCTGGTAACCATGTACCTTAAAGATAAATATTGGTGTTTAATAATTTCAGTAATTAGTGGAGGTTCCAGAAAATGGAAGTGCAACTTTACCTATTGAAGTGCCAAAACTTAAAAAAAAAAAGCGTTAAAACTCCTCTGCTTTCATAAAAGTATTGAACCTTTGTATATTTCTTGATGATTCAGAATTGTCATGAAAATATGATTTATTTTACTGTGCTGTGCAATATACTAAGGAAGTCATTGAGGTAGATAGACCACTGTCTCCTGCATTTTTGTCTTAGGTTGTTGTTACTGGTTTTGGTTTGCCTGTGTGCTGCCATTAGCTCTGCCTTTTCCTTGAAGGCCAGCTGTATCTGTACCGCTGTCAGTGTTTTGCCCGGGCAGTACACAGCCCTTCATTTTTCTGTTTCTAATATTTGCAGGCTGTAGTACCACATAGCCAAACTGCTGAGAGCTGGGTCTTAATTAGAATGAGCTGGATTCTGGGCAGATGTCTGGCAATCTTTCCTGGGAATAACTATCCAGCTCTGGGAGAGGAATGTCGTGACATGTATTTAGCTGCTCAAGAGGTTTTGTTTACTTGTTTGCTTTGTTTACTGTGCATGGTTGTGTCTCAGAGGACTCTGAATTGTTGGAGTGGTTAGTTCTGAATAGCTGAGGAACTATTGTCTATAGACACTATTATTGTCTATAGTGTAAAACTTGGAACGAGTTCCTGTTTCACATGCTCAGACTAGAAAGAAGCAATGTCCAGTTGGAATGCGGAGCAAACACAGTCAGAGCATTGATTTTTCTTTCCCTCTCAGGATAGCAGCCATGCTGGTCCTGGACTGCAGCAGGAAGGAGACCTGACTTCTCTCCTTCCTATTATTTTGCCCCCAGAAAAATTGCTTGGCAACTCTCACAACCACACAAACGCTTGTGTGCTTGGTATCTTAGGAAAATGCAACTCTTTTTAACCTGCTGATAATCACAGCAAAGAAAAGCATCTGTGGGGTTATCTTATGGGAGCAAAGGACTAATGTGCACTCTCCAAAGGAAACTGCCACTGCCCTCGCTGCTCTCCTGAGCAAGGTGACTGGTGCCACAAAGCGGCCATGTGAGAGACACACTGCTTTGGTACAAGAGGAAGGATGTTCCTGACTTACGGGCTCAGTCACAGTAGCTCTCTTGGTGGTGACAGGTGGGGCCACTGCTTATAGGAGACATATTTACCAAAGCGAGTAATTGATGCATATACCTTTGAGGTCAGTGAGAAGGGCTTCCTTCTGGCTTTCTGCTCTTTGCCATTAACACCGTAAATCCACCTGCCCAAAATGATAGCCATCACCAAGCATTCTTGACTTCTTTATTTTTTTTATCTCTGTGAATCTTACTTCCTCTCTTTCTCTCTCTTTCTTCCTGTGTCTCTCTCCTTTGCTCCTTCTTCCTTTTGGTCCTAATCCCAAAGTATATATTTTTTTAACTACATGATCACTCAGTGCACATTGGCTGAGTGTAAAGAGTAGGAAAATTGTTTTAATGACCATCGAGCTTTCAGTGTCCGTAGTCAGGATGATACAGGCTGCACCAAATGGGATGGTATCCATGGTGAGGGGGGCAGAATGCGCCAGGCTTTTGTGTCAAAGGGAGATGAAACACATGTCATATGTCTGGACATATTGTTTCAAAGTTCTGATCCTGAGTTTATCTTTACTGATCAGCTTGCAAGGCAGAATCAGAATATATCAGAACAAGTGGCAAAATGGGATAGAGCTTCAAAAAGACTTAAAAATAAAACCAGAGAAAAATGGGTTAGAATAAAATTAATTAATAATTAAATTAATGTTTTTGTTTAGTTGTAATGTCAGTGACTATTTTTTTTAAAAATAATTAAGCAGTTCATTTCAGCTTTTAAGGGACAAATTTTAAATCCTAACCATGACTCACAATGAAATAATGTGCCAACTTGTACACGTTCGTATTCTTGTATTCACAATGTTGTAAGAGAAAAGTTTAGAACCTTTGCAAAGGAGGTGTTTTGTTTTTCAAATATTGAGTTAATTTCACATATTGACTTTTAAATTTTGTTGTCAGATTTGTTGTGAAAAATTATTGCATTTTTACACGTTTGAGGTTTTCTAACCTGTGAGCTTCCATTCAGTTATTGGTGGGAGAAGATTCAGATTCCTGTTGGGGCTTTTTTGCTTTATAGAGGTAATTGCAGCTGTTTGTGGAGAAAGGCTGACCTCATAACCCCTCACCAATTTATCCAGGGACTAAATATTGTCCTTTGTCGCCTAGCTTCCATATGCCTTTTTAATGTGTATTATTTAAGATTTGTTTTTCACAAGGTGATACTTAGAGACAAGGATAAGATGACATTGAACGTAAAAGAAGAAAGTATTGGTAAAGAAATATTCAAAATACACAGAACATTTGCCTTCATAATTTATAGTTTGATTTTATGATACCTGTGATTCACTTTCAATTCTATTATGATCCTTAGATGTATATGCCTTTTTGAAGCCGGATATAGAGTAAACATGGAGAGTATAGACTGAAGGGATTCTGGAGTCTGATTGCTGAGTTCCATTCCGGCATCACCCTTAGTTATGTGATCTTGAAACATTATTTAAACTCTCTGTGCCTTATTTTTCTCCTTTAAAAATGGAAATAATAAAACTGTTTTCCTCATCGGATTGTTGTGAAATTATAGATCATGAATTTAAAGCACATAGCTCAGTTCCTTACATGTAGTTAAGATGCAACACACGTCTGTAACTACTGCTTAGGTTGTTCTGGCGAAAAATTAATTTCTTTTCAAATTCTGACAAAATAAAGACACTTCCCAAATTAACTGAAAAGGTAGTTGTCCTTGAAAGAGGCCTACAAGTGGCATAAAATTGAGGTGGATTGAACACAATAAACAAAGGAAAGCAATAAAATCTACTTCACAGGCACTCAATAAATATTTGTTGTATAAGAGAGGATTGGTAACTAGGTATTAGGAACGCATAGATTCATAGACTCTTTGGGTTGGGTGTGGACGTGTAAGTAAATATCATCCTTTCCAACTGCCTCATTCAGTGTTTTCTTCTCCTCTACTGTTTCTCACAGAATAGACATTCATCCCAATACTTGAACCCTTCCACTTATGGCAACCCATCCATGAGGAGCCAGATCTTATTACTAGAAAGATCCCTTAGGTTGGGCTGAAGTCTACTTCTCTTGCTCTCACTCATCCTTCCTGATTTGGCTTCTGAGGCTCTTCATATGTCAGTGACTCACAAGTCTGATTATACATATTTTCTATGTTCTCCATTTCCTTCATTTCCCAGATGAAAATCCCCAGTTCCTTCAACCTTTCTCAAATGACATGATTTCAGGTCCTCTTATGTTATGATTGATAAACTTTGAAACTGGACTTGCTTCAGTTAGAAATTGTATTTTGCTACAAATCAACAGGGACCACCAAACTAGAGGCTTAAAACTGGAAGGGGTTTATTTTTCTCTCACACAGAAAAGATCCTGCAGTAGACAGCTCAGAGGCAGCATAGTGACTCAGCAAATTCATCAGGGACCCAGGACCTTCTAGGTTTCTTCTCTGCCTGAAGGTGTAATTCTCATCCTCACGCTCTGGAGGTGACCAGTGTAGCTCCAGCCACCAGTGTTCCCATTCCAGGCAGGAAAAATGGGAAGAGCCAAAATCAGCAGGATGCAAACCTCCTGAGTCTACCTCCCCTTTCAAGGAGCTCTTTTGGACACATTAACAGCAACTTCTATTTCTTATTGGCCAGATTGTGTCACATGCTCAACTCTAATGTAAGAGAGGCAAGGAAATGTAGTTTTAAAGCAAGGTTTTATTACCACCCTGAATAAAAGCAGGGTTCTTTCAGTTAAAAAAAAAAAAAAAAGAGTAGACTAGATATAAGTAATGGGTAATCTGTATCAGGATGTCCTCTTAAAATATCCTCTTCTGAAATATGGCTCCCCTACTTCAACAACAGTCTAGATGTGGGATGACCCTGAAGAGTAGGATGAGACTGTGTCTGTCTCTGGAAACCCCACTTCTAGAATATGGTACTGATTAATGAAAGATCAGAGAAAACGTCCAGAGCAGTCCTTACTTGGTCAGATCTTTGTTTATCCAACTCATTTGAGCTTAGAGCCAATAATCTGAATGTTTTCTAAGGCTTCCTACCTGTTGAAAGTTGAATGCCTGCTCTTTTCTGGACTGTTTTCTGCTCTGCACTATAACCAATGTACAAATATAGTAGGCCCATAAACCAGCTTCCAGTTGTGCTAATTTTTTCATACGGGCAAGACTTACTAAAAAGCCTATGAATAAATGGCATAATTATAAAGTCATTTTAGAAAGATGTAAGTCACTTAATAAAGTTCTTTATGGCATGTGTATTAATGCCAATAATATTTTAAGAAATTACTCCAGAGTACAGTCTTGTTGGGATGGATGGCACCTAGAAAATTCACCTAACCACGCTGTTGTTAACTTCTTTCTGTCCGAGAATCCCAGATTCACTGGAAGGGGGTAGGGAGGGAGAAGCATAGTAGTAACCTCTGGGAAAAACTCTAAGTAAAACCAAAGAAAATGCATACTTACTATATAAGGAGTCCTGGAAGTTTGTACCTGGTCTCTGAAAGTGAAAGGAGATGAGGTAAGAAGATGGATTGGTATATCACAGACACCAGCCAGTATACACATTCTCTAGTAGCTCAGACCAGACCTAGCTAGCTCAACTATGGTTCATAGGCAGATGGTTGTGGTGGTAATAGTTAAGGACCTTCTTCTTGCCTAAGTCTAATGAATACAAATAATGTGATGAGTAACTGACTTTATTACAAAAAAACCTGGAAAAATTGCCTCAGTTTATTCTCTGGACTCGTTAGACAGGGAGTGGTTTCAGCACCAAGAATGCTGGCATTTAACTTCACTTATGAGGCCAACTTTAAGAGTATACCCTTTTTCATGTTGTTTTCTACTTCTTCATTTTTGTGTTGGAAATAGATAGGAGTGGAATGTAAGACTACAATCCAAGAATAGGTGGATGAATGCAAATTGTGTCTGGTTTCCCCGTACTCTTACTTGATTCTGGTAGAATTTTATCTGACAGTCACTGAAGGCTTCTCTTCAGCAGTTTTTTCATTAGCCCCTAGGAAAAAGTGGCAAAAATATGGTTAAATATATGGTTACTGATTTCATAAAGGCAATGGTAGCTTTTGGGGTAGAGGGAAACAAGCCCAAGAATGCAGTTTGCTTTTACCTAATAATCATTAGCCTGTGTTCTCTGTGAGTTCCAATTACTATCATATATTTTTACATTCATAAAATATATGAGAAACTATTTCTGCCCTCATAAAGCTTATGATTAAGTGGCTACTGATAGCTTACCTTTGTATTGTATTTTGGAGTTTTTCAAGTGCACAAGCATTGTAACAAAATCCTTTAAGAAAATCTCAAGGGAAGTCGGGTAGGTAGTAAGAAATAGTCCCATTTTAAAACTGAAGAAATTGAGACTCACAGAAGTTAAGTAATCCATCTGGATTGCACAGAAGGTTAATAGCAGAGAGTGTTAATTGTTAATTCTTCTAAGTTTCACATTTTAATGTAAAGAGTTATTTATATGTGAAATTTTACTATAAGAACCTTAGGTGAAGTTGGATGTCTGTTTTTAATCTCTTTCGGTAATAATAATGTTCTGACCTAGATTCCTGAAATATAGGTATTTCATCCAGGTTGATTCATATATTGCAGATCTGAACTATTGATAAGATGTCATGAAAAGAAATAGCAGTTGAATTTGTTGGTTGTTGAATCTATTTTGTAGTCAAAATTCTAGTGCTCTCAGAATGACTGGAGTCTACTTACCAGTTAAGGTTTGACTCATCATATGACAGCTGTGGTAGACTTGAAAAAGACATACAGGCAATTAGGAAGTGTGTATTTCAAAGCAGTGAATCACATTTGAAGGATTACTTAAGAAAATGGGATCATGTCTCCTGTATCCTAAAGAAGTCAAATAACATGTTTTTTTCTTTTTAAATAACAAAAAAAAGAGACTTTTTCCCCCTTTAACCTTCTTTCCACACAACTTTCATTTCTTATTTCAAATTAGATTTTGTGGTGGTTACTACCTCTCTTAACATAGCCTACTATGAGAGGGTTTAATCTTTCCAGGATGAAAACCACAGAAAATACGGACATGGTCAGCAAATGTCATTATTGCTTTTTACAGGCAGCAGAGAGTATCTGAACCAGTGAGTCTCAAGCCTGGCACATACCAGGGCCACCTGGGGAGCTCGTAAAATTTGCTGCTGCCTGGACCCTAGTTTACCCAGAGCCACAGAATCTCTAGCGGTGCGGCCCAGGCATTAGCATTATTTTAAAATATTCGTAGCTAATTCTAATTGTGCAGCCAGGGTTGAGAATAGCTAGAAACTCCCACTTCTGTTGAAAAGGAAAGAAATTAAATCAAGGTAACTGATACAAAAGAGTGAACAGCTTGTAGTGTCATCTGAATTTCTGAAATCAGTATCTAATGGATATTCTGTTCAGTGTGACAAAGTGTAATGAAAACATTCAGGTAAGGGGAGAAAATATTTCAAGCAGGAGGATCTTCTGTACTTCTTAAATGTCCCCACTTAGATGGCTATCCCATCTTAGCTTAGACAACTGCTTTGCTTGTGTGGCCCTGGCTTTGAATTAGATTCCTAAAATCAAATGTGTTAAAACACTTATCTGATGCCCAGATTTGAGTCGATTTTTCTGAAAACTTAAATTTATAGGAATGTAAATATGTTTGATTGCCCAGAGCCTTGTTGTATATATCTATCTTTGTCCCTTTATCCTTACAGCTCTACCTGTACAGGGAATGTAAAATGGACACCCTGAAACAATCAGTGGCATATTAGAGCATTTGAAGCCTCATTTGCTTTTTCTTAAAGGTATTTTGGCTAATATAGAAGGGTGTGGGTATCAAATTATCAAAATATTTCTCAGGTTTTCTAGTCACCTAAAGTGTATTCACCTATTTATTACACTTTTCTGTGCATTAACCTTAACATTTATACATTCAGATTAGAATGCCTAGACTCTTCTTTTATGGGCAGGTGGTAATGCCTATTATATTTGTCAAATTCTTCAGTATAAGGGTGTGGGCAGTGGGGTAAGAGAGAGGAGAATTTACATCCTTTTACTGGTAAAGCTGTGTGAACTTCGGCAAATCAGTAACCTCTCCAAGCCTCAGTTTCCTTGTCTGTAAAATGGGAATGATAAAAGTTCCTGTCTCTTAAACTTGTCATGGAGTTTAAAAAAGCTAATGCATGTAAAGCACACGGCACTGTGCCTAGTACATAAGAGTTAAAAATTATGATCATTATTGCTTTTATTGTTATTCAATTCTTTGAAAAAAAAGGTTGAGGGAAAATGAATAATCACTTTGGATTAAGGATTTTTCAGTGGAAAAATTTGCATTTATCCCTTCTGCAAGTATTTGAAATGTAATCATTTGAATGTCTGAAACCTAAAATCAAGAGCTATGACAGCGTATTTCATTTCAAAGGAATGCTGTAAAATCTCATCTATTTTGGTATATGATTTATCAAAGTCACTTTGCCTGCCTCTAACATTTTATGGGAGTGGCTAGGAAATATGCACCCATTAGAAAGGAGAGAAGTGCAGTTTGCTTCTGGCAAGTCACAGGAATTCCTTGGGATTGGGGTGGAGTGGGGTGAGGTGGGATGTGATCCAATCAGGAAAGTGCTGCTAGAAACTCTAATTCTTTTATGTATTTTTTTAAACATAGCTTCCAATTCTTATTTGAATATTAATAGATTGACTTATCTCAGAACTAATTTAGGGTGAGAGACAAAACCTTGGGAACAGAATGTAAAGATAGTCGTGATCTTCCAGTCACTTTACAGAAATGTCTATTTGCTGACCCCCTCCTGGTCACCTTCTCCAGAGCACAAAACTACTACGTATTTTTCTCCTCTTTCAGTATGTCTTAAGTGATATTATTTAGGTGACTTTATATTACCTCTCATTTCAGAAACAAAATACAAACAGACACAATAAAGGGCTTAATCTAAAGATTAAAGCAATTCGCAAAGAGCGGGAATGGAAACTAAATTCCCCACATTTTTTCCCTTGGCTTTGAATTTTCTTTCCCTTGGGGTAGCTTTTATTTCTCTCTTTTCACTGATACTAACAGCTTATTACAACTCGTGTCTGTCTGTACTGTGTTCCCCTCTTATTAATCTCTCCTTCCATGTCTACACTTTGAATAGCAGTTTCCAAATTTGAGAATCATTACTTCCTTAGCTCTTGAGGGTGAAAGCCAGCATGTATCCATGTATACATTTGCGGTTGGAATCTTACCCAGTTATTCTGTTAGTTACAAAAGTAAGCATTGATTGATGTGTGATAGGAGAAGAGTGTCTAATTTCAGGAATATTTTATTTTGGGAGCAGGTGAGGTTTTTGTTCAATGAATTCTCCATGAAAGCACTAATATTTATCTCTACAGACTATGATTTTTCTATTCCTGTGACCATTGGAGTCCGTTCTCACACTTTCTCTTCTATATTAGGCACGTTTGAGACTTCCTTGGTAGTCCAGGGGTTAAGACTCCATGCTTCCACCATAGGGGGTGCAGGTTCAAACCTTGCCCGGAGAAGTTCCACATGCTGCCCCGTGCGGTGTGGCCAAAAAAAAAAAAAAGAAGTGTATATTAGGCATGTTTGCTCATTGCTAAACCTTTTCAGTTATTCATGATCCTAATTAGAATTTCTAGATGAATTAAAATGCATTTCCTTTTAGATGATGTTTCAGACATAGTAATTATTCTACCAGGAGCTTAATGAGTCATGCTCTGGGGCAAAGTGGGGATTGGCAGGAGGAAGGAGGGAGGTGAAGAAAAGTAAAAAAACGCAGGCATGTATCAGGAAAAACTCCAGCCAGGGTTGATGGGCTGAGCTTTATTGATGCTGCTTTATGATATGTGTCAAAATAAATGCAGGAAACAGCTTTTGCTTCAAAATTTAGAATGTTGTGGTAACTGATATTTAAGTGAAGGAATGTTACAGTTGAAAGAGCTGACCTAAAACTCTTTCCAAAACTATCAATTTTATTTATTAAACTTACTGAAGAAAAGTGACAAGAAAAGGCATAGATCATTTATTTATTTGACAAGGTACTCAGAGTTCTTTTTCTTAGTAGAGCAGCAATTAAGATGGGTTTTATTATGCTCAGCATGTGTGTTTGCCCAGTTTGAAATTGTTTACATATTTACTGGCAAGGCACTAATGAAAATAAATCAGCCCAAAGGACTTTTATCTCCCTGTCTGTGGAACACTGTGAAAGGTGCATTTTTAATGGATGATGACCACAGTTGTTTTTAAAGGATTCCTGAATGAAGTCATGAAGTCTTAAGAATTTTGGAACCCAAAGTTTTGACTCATGTTACAATTTGAGTAACTGCTTTATACAAAAGGGCCTGGTCTAATTTTTAGCCTGTGCTTCATTCTTGCAAGTTGGAGGCTCATTTGCTGAGGATAATATTTATAAGTCCCATAATTAAGGAAATTCTTTAGTTAGACGTACTTGTGAGAAAAGAGATACATCTAGGTCACTTTAGGGCACCATTTCTCAAATCAGCTGTCCTGTGCTACACGTTGGCAGTTATGTGTGCTTCGAAATAGACTGCTAAATAGGATTAAACTCTTTTTTTTTGGAGCAAGGTTTCTAAGAGATTTTAAAATGCAGTGGACATTGCAACTAATCAGGAAAGGACATGGCATTCAGCATTTCCCAGACTATTATCAAGCAGTATCTATTCTCATCTCTTAGAACTCTAAAGTTTCTCAGAACATAGGGGAAAGCTGCCAGGAGTGATTGGGTTCTTCAAAAGTACACAGCTGGCAGTCAACCCCTCTGGGCCCCCATACATTGGGCCTAAAGTACACTGGCGTGCCTGATTCAAGAGCAGGGCTTGTGACCCTCTTCTCTGTGCTACTTGTATTTGTACTTCCTCAGAGGGAGGAATGAAGTCTATTGGCCACTATCCAATATGGGGCACTCCTGTTGATCTGTCTTTAACCATGGTGCCCCAGAGTACTCTGGCCTCAGCAGGAATTCCTGGACCAGTTAGCTGTGGCCAAGCTAGTAATATGAAATGGCCCAAACCACAGAATTTTGGTGCTGTTTTTCCTTAGATGGAGGCTATGTCAGGTCGTTAAAATTTAAGGGCTGTTCTGTTTAGGTGGCATTCATCTTCAGGTAAGATAGTTATTCATTCATTCAGCAGTATTAGATACCTATTATGTATTGAGCACCACGTTGGGCTATGGGGATACAAATGTGAGTAAGATACCTCCTGGTCCTCAAGCAACTTACGGGTCATTTAAACAGTTCACATAATGGTTGTTCTTGCTTGCTTCATAAGATATTATTTGGATATAAAATCAGTCACTTCATTTTTTTTAATATATATATATATATTTTGGCTGCATTGGGCCTTTGTTGTGGTGCGCGGGCTTCTCATTGCGGTGGCTTCTCTTGTTGTGGAGCATGGGCTCTAGGCGTGCAGGCTTCAGCAGTTGCAGCATGTGGGCTCAGTAGTTGCAGCACGCGGGCCTAGAGCATGCGGGCTTCAGTAGTTGCAGCGCGTGGGCTCAGTAGTTGTGGCTCGCGGGCTCGTGGGCTCTAGAGCGCAGGCTCAGTAGTTGTGGTGCACAGGCTCAGTTGCTCCGTGGCATGTGGGATCTTCCTGGACCAGGGATCGAAACTATGTCCCCTGCATTGGCAGGAAGATTCTTAACCACTGCGCCACCAGAGAAGTCCCAGTCGCTTCATTTTTGAAAGTCAGTATGGGTGATTAAAATATGTATACATAACATCCTGGTTATTTTCCTGTTACTATTTGATCTTATGAGTCTAAATGTTCTGTAGTATTTCCCCACAGAAACCAGTACCAGGTAGTGCTAGCACAGGCGTGGGGTACCAGGAATGCACTACTTGTTGGGTGTTTAATTGCTAACAAGGCAGATTATGACTTCTTTCTCATGCTTCTTTCCTGGCCCAGTTAGCTATGGCCAAGCTAGTAACATGAAATGGCCTAAACCACAGGCAAAGTACAAATCTGCATGATGCCATCTTTTTTTCCCTTGTGCATTCTCAGGACAGGCAGCTCACATGGCACCTGACCGATCGTAGGGCAGGAAAAGAACACGGCAGCAGCATCCGCAGCACTGCCAGAAGGAACACTTCTGTGGCAGTTGTATGGATCTTTGCTGCCTGTGGGCTACTCATCCCTGTGCTTCAGTGCAGGCCTTGATGAAGAAGAGAAGTCCAGGGCAAGAGAAAAATTAATTTGTTCTCTTATCTGAGTTTAGAAGGATTCTGGACTCATGGCTTCCTAGGCTTCAAGTTCAACACTGCAGTGTAGAGGGAGCCCTACACTGCTGGGTTCTGATTAAATATGTTGTAAATTATATGCAGTAACGTCAACAGGTTAAATATCTATTTGGGTTAAAAAAAAAAGGAAAGATTTCCACCCAGGAAGTTTAGATATATCTATTTGAGTATACTTCACAGTTAAAGAAAGTTGGGATATCTTGGGATAGAAAGGATACAAGGCAAAATTACTGAATTTACTTTTGACATTGACACCAGTTGCTAAAAAGATTGTTTTGGATTACTTTTCATTCATAGACAGAGACAGTGAATGGGGAAAGATACTGTTCCTGGGCCTTCTCCTCAGAACCCCATCACTCATCCTTCTTTTGATTAATATTGTGCAAAGCAACAATCTCATGCATTGTTCTTTATGGGTTCATTAGGTAAATGCTGACCCCAGAACTAAGTGTTAGCACTGCTTTTCCTTTGGTCAGGTCTTTGTGCATGTGTTCTTCACAGTTTTTTTTCGCTGTTGTGGCCTCTCCCGTTGCGGAGCACAGGCTCCGGATGCGCAGGCTCAGCGGCCATGGCTCACGGGCCCAGCCGCTCCGCGGCCATGTGGGATCTTCCCGGACCAGGGCACGAACCTGTGTCCCCTGCATCGGCAGGCGGACTCTCAACCACTGTGCCACCAGGGAAGCCTCCATCTTCACAGTTTTCTGAGAGCTTACTCACCGTGTGGCAGGCACTATGCAAGGCACCTGGGAAAATAAAACAGTGCACAAGACACACTCCCTGCCATCACTGACAGGGACAAAAGTAAACATAATACAAAACATGGAATGTGTGTGGTACACTCCATACAAGGTGGTGTAAAGGAAGTTGTAACAGCTCTGTAGAATATGATCATGACTAGGCAGATTCTGGCCGCTGTTGGATTGGTGTGGACCAGTTTGTGAATAAGCTGCATAAGGACCCCAGGCAACCAAATGGCAACCTCATTTTGGGTAAACATGGACCTCATGTTATTGTATTCTTTCAGAACTGCACTTTGCAACTTCTGAGCACTCTTGAAACAACAGGCTGTGACACCATAGCTTTTGTTCCTTTTGGACAAGTTCACCTTCTGGGAACATAAATGGGTACTTGGTATATTGTAGGTTATCACCAGCCTCCAGCATGGTCTACAGTCTTGTCTGGTGCTCAGTGTTTCAGGAGCAGGTCTAAGATATGCCTTTCTTTAAGACAAATTGTTCTCTGATTTATGATAATAAATATTTTAATTTTTTTTTTTTAATTTTTTTTTTTTTTTTTTTGCGGTTCGCGGGCCTCTCACTGGTGTGGCCTCTCCCGTTGCGGAGCACAGGCTCCGGACGCGCAGGCTCAGCGGCCATGGCTCATGGGCCCAGCCGCTCCGTGGCATGTGGGATCTTCCCAGACTGGGGCACGAACCTGCATCCCCTGCATTGACAGGCGGACTCTCAACCACTGCGCCACCAGGGAAGCCCAATATTTTAATATTTTAATGAAGGAGCTTTCTAACTTTTATTACATATTACCTCTTTTAAAAGATCATATTCACTTACCATAAATCATTGATTTTAAAGCACATATTTTTTCGTATTTTAACATTTTTGAAATCAGGATGTGTTTTACGATCAGTGGCCTGCCATCATTTAGTTACCAGGATTCCTCCTTATCCCTTAAAAAAATCTTAAAGACACGTGATTCAACTGGGGGAGCATTGGAGGCCCTCCACCCCTGCCCATGTTTTTGGTACCTGATACACTAAAGGAATTCAGGGATTCATGCCCCTTTGGTCCTACAGTTGTGAGAAAACCAGGGCACCTTATCTTACATCCGGACATATTATTGTGTCCCCTCCTTTGTGAGAGAGGGAACAATGGTATAGATAGATACGGGATAAAATTGGTTCATGAATTTATACTGTTTCATAATGACTTCATCTAACACTCAGGGAATGCTACAAAGTATATATTCTTCCACTGTGCACTATACCCATGGACATATTTGAAGAATATAACAGGTGTGAAAGATACTCCTATATGATAAGCTAAATGACTATGAGAGGTGTAATAATACAGTATATGAATAATACCAAATGACAGGGTCAGTTACTCAGTATAAGTCCTGAGCTGGAAGAGGTTACTTTGGGTTGGGAAAAGTTAATGGAAGGTATGAGAGGTAAACTGGCTTTTGAAAACAATAAAAGATTTGGATAAGAAGAAATGGAGATGAGGGAAAATATGTTCTCTTCCCTAAAATTTTTTAAACATCTATCTCCATTAGAGGAATTCAAAGTGAATGTGTAGTTTTAGGCTCTTTTTTTTTTTTAACATCTTTATTGGAATATAATTGCTTTACAATAGTGTGTTAGTTTCTGCTTTATAACAAAGTGAATCAGCTATCATATATGTATATCCCCATATCTCCTTCCTCTTGCGTCTCCCTCCCACCCTCCCTATCCCTGAACATGCACTTGAAAATACAGCATACATTTATGACATTGGCTGTTTTACTAAGAACCAATTAGAATATATCTACTTTTCTGGGAATTCTGAATATTTTTCACTAACTTGGGGTGGCAGAGGAAGACAACAAAGCACTGACTCATCTTTGAGATAGTGCAGAAAGGATTAGCTGGGAAGACTTAACTCCAGAGACGTTTCAAGGGGACTGGCTATCTTAGACCTGAGTGTGAAGTGAGTATAACCCATGACTCACAGAGAACTCTTGACATGGGTAAAATGACTAAGCCATTTTCATTTGAAACAAGCTGGACTAGGCCACACTTGGATTATTTAGCAGGAAATTATGAGGTCTTCTAAATAAACAAGCCACAGTTTGCCAGATAGTCTCAGCTTCCCTTGTGGTTATGCCACTTACCTTTCCAGTCATCACAGTGAGCCCCTTCTTCCTGAGCTTGGACTATGAAATGCTGTGCTACCTGCAGGACTTAGCTGAGGGCTCATTTTTATTCTTAAATGGGCCAGATTTCCCCTTTCCCTTTTCTTTTTTTTAAAAAATAGTTTACTGTTTTTTATTTATTAATTTATATTTATTTATTTATTTATTTATTTATGGCTGCTTTGGGTCTTCGTTGCTGTGTGCGGGCTTTTCTCTAGTTGCGGCGAGCAGGGGCTACTCTTCGTTGTGGTGTGCAGGCTTCTTGCTGTGGTGGCTTCTCTTGTTGCAGAGCACAGGCTCTAGGCGCCCGGGCTTCAGTAGCTGCAGCACGCAGGCTCAGTAGTTGTGACTTGTGGGCTCTAGAGCGCAGGCTCAGTAGTTGTGGCGCACGGGCTTAGTTGCTCCGCGGCATGTGGGATCTTCCCGGACCAGGGTTTGAACCCTTGTCCTCTGCATTGGCAGGCAGATTCTTAACCACTGCGCCACTAGGGAAGTCCCCCCTTTCCCTTTTCACTTATTTCCTTCCTTGCTTCTTCTAACACTTTAAAGCTCAGTTTGAGTGCTCCAGGACAGTTTATCAATAAAGTTTGAGGTTATGTCTTTATATTTGCAGTATAAATCTAAACTTTAAAAACAAGTGATGAAGACCCACTCTGCTATCATGAACACCAGATCATGTTGCTTATTTAACATTTTTCTTTCTATTTTCTGCTTATCTTTGGTTCTAATAATTAAAAGCCCTATGCAACACATTTAAAAATTCTTCCATTTTAACAATTTTTCTCCCAGACTTGGGGCATCAGATTCCCCTTCTATACATCTGTTCCATTCTTTCTATCTGCTGGAGGAGTGGTTATCCACCATGTTGCACCCTAGATACTTTTGTAAAATACTGCTGCCCAGGCCCTATCCAGAGAGATTTTAATTTATTGGTCTGAAGTAGGGTTCAGAATCAGAATATTTTTAAATTGAGATCTAGTTGATATATAATATTATGTTAGTTTCAGATGTATAACATAATGGTTTGATATTTGTATATATTGTGAAATGTTCACCACAGTAAGTCTAGTTAGCATCCACCGTCACACATAGTTACATATTTTTTTGTGTATGATGAGATCGTTTAAGATTTACTCTTAGCAGCTTTTAAATATACAATATATCATTATTAACTGTAGTCACCATGCTGTGCGTTACATCTCCATGACTTATTTATTTTACAACTGGAAGTTTGTATCTTTTGACCACCTTACCCTTTTTGCCCAACCTTCACCCTCTGCCTCTGTCAACTACCAATCTACTCTCCCTATCTATGAGGTTTTGGGGTTTTCGTTATTGTTTCTTTTGTTTGTTTGTTTGTTTTTCTTAACTCCTCAGGCAATTGTAGAGCCAGGTTTGAGAAACATTGTATTAGTGTTGAAACCTGGTCAAAACCAGTGAAAATCTCTAAATCAGAGGGCAAGGCCTGTCCAGCTTAATGAATCACAAGGCAGAATATCTCCGGCAGCTACTGGAACAAAGAACTGCTGTGGATATCCAGAAATTCTTGGGCCCCAGTGCTGAATTATCCCTAGATTCAGGATTTTGACTCCTTTGTCTGTTTCTTCCCTCTAGCTTCAGAGTGGTACATCCAGTCACCCTGGGGCAGCTAGTACATACAGTACCTTTATGAAGCTAGATGGTGTCTTCATTGTTTCAGATACCTTGCTGTTTCCTGGGAAATTGTTGGAATAAATGTACAAATGTATGATAACCTTGTAACTGGTACCCCATGGAGTTGTGCAGTGCACAGCCTGCACAACCATACCCTGTGACCCATCATGTTCTTGTTTTTCCTGTTTAAACAAGTCATGACCTGAACTAGTGACCTGGGGACTATAGGCCCCAGATGACAATCGTTGGCAGGCTGGTGTAGGCACAGCAACTAAGATAAAAGGCAACTTTAAAGTCTGAGATGATGGGTTAAGATATTCTCAGGAGGCTCCCTGCCTCATGGCTCTGTCATGTTGCTTAATTTAGCCCAGGTTGCTAGGGAAATGAATTCAAAATTGACCAAGGCAGTGTCTAGAAGTACTGTGTGAATAATAAATTAAATTCATGGCAAATATACCCTTTGCTTGACAACCTTGGATGGATTTATTTGCTTACGCAGGGCTAAAGACTAACATAACCTGCCCAGTCTTGACAAAATCGCTGAGTAAGTCGTGCTTATTTTCAGATTCTTCAGCATCTTCTTTTTTTACTTTTATCTTTTTTTTTAGCATGCTGATACTTTTAGTTTAGTTTAATTTATTTTTTATTCAATTTATTTAAACTGAAAAGACAAAACAAAACAAAAACTGTTCACCCATTTCTCCCACTCCCCACTGCCCCGCATCTGGCAACTACGGATCTGGTCTCTGTATCTATTAGCGTGGTTACTTATTTATTTTTTAGATTCCACATATAAGAGAGATCATATGGTATTTTTCTTTCTATAACATCTTTTTTGTCCCTTCTGCCTGGAAGTGAACACCTAGAAAAGGCAGCTATGTTACACGTGGAATATTCTGATAGAAGGATTTAGCCCTGCACCTCACTGTCTGGCCAGTGGGTTCCATGGATGGTTCCTGTCTTCATTGCAGTTGCACTTAAGCAGGCCTGATGGTGTAGTTGTGCTGTCTACAGGAACTTTCTGCAATGATGGAATGGTCTATAATCTGTGCTATCCAATAAGATATGTTCGTGTATATGTATGTATGTGTGTGTGTATCACTAACTGTATGTGGCTATGTACAGAGCACTTGAAGTGTGGCTAGGGAAACTGAGGGATTGAACTTCTAATTTTAAATACGTTTAATCAATTTCATTTAAAATTTAAATAGCTGCAGGTGGCTAGTGGCTGCCATACTGGACAGTGCAGGTCTCAGAGAGGGGTCTTATCTAGAGTGGGAGGAAACTCATATTTGTTGTGTACCTTCCCATCGTCAGGGACTTTTGTTTTGATGATCTGATTTAATCTCATGAAACCTCACAGGGTAGATATTATTCTCTCCATCTTATAGAATGAAAAGAACTGAAGCTCAGAGAATCAATCGCCCATATTATATGACTGATAAATGATCAAATCAGCATTCAAACCTTGGTCACTTTGGTTCCAAAGCCTGTGCTTGAAGTTTTCTTGGGGAGGTGGTCTTCACTGTGAAGAGTTAGAAACGAAATTTCGAATGAAAGCATTAACGATAACCGCCAAAACACTGCCATCAAACGTCACCAAATGATAAGAAGAGAATTGCCCAGAGAGGAGAAGGGAGTGTGTGCTGGTGCTGGGCAGAAGCAACACCTAGTGGACGGGGGTGGGGGGAGGGGTGGCAGGAAGAGGAGGGACTAAAGCCACTGTGCCAGTGACAACAGGTTTCCCTCAGTGTGGCCTCCTCAGCGTGTCATAGACAGAGTCATGTGCTCTGTCCTTACTATTTCCTTTCTCCGTCAGATTAAAATTGGGCTTTAGTACTCTAAATAGAACCATCAGAAGCTCGCTTATTAGTCGTTGCTGAGGACTGAGTACAGGTACATCTGGGAGTTGCCAGCTTCTTCTCCTCAAAGCCCACAAACCCTGCCAAGGGCAGGACCTCTGTTGAATGGCTTCTCGCCTCACCTCCCACTTCCTCTCTTCCTTTATTTCTTAAGATGCTCAGAGTCCGTATTTATTGTCCTGTGTTCTGCTTTATTCATGGCTATTCCCCACATCTAGTGAATATGCAATCACCCTCGAGGCCGTGGTTCTCAGCCCTGGCTACATTAGAATTAACAGTTGCACTTTAAAAAATCCAGCTGCCAGATATCTGCCCAAACCAACCGAGTCTGAATTTCTGGGAGTGGGGTCCCACCATCAGTATGTTTTACCAGTTTTCCAAGTGTGTAGGAAGGGCTGAGAAGCACAGTCCTTGCTGATGAGCCATCTGGGTGCTTCCCAGAGTTCTATTGTTCCCAGATATTTCGAACCCAGGGCACTAGGTAGATGAGGGTTGTGGGTGGAAAAGGGTGAGTGTTGCAGGTGATAAGAAACAGGCAGTTTGAAAATGACTCAGGGGACCTGAAGAGAAGTGGCAGGGGCCCCTCAGGGGGCTTTTTTCACAAGCCATTGTGGATCATGGGTGGAGAACAGGAATCCCTGATGGAAGAGGGAGCATCAGGGTGAACTATCAATAGTGACATTTCTTCCATTTGATGCCATTTGTTGAGAACCTTTTGTACCAGCCCCTGCTGTAGCAGCACAAAGGTAGATAAGAAGGGTGTCTCCCATGGAAAGAGTTGCAGGGTCTGGAATCAACAAAAAGAAGAGAAAAATTAGGGAGAAAACCTCATTTGACCAAGTAGGAGTAACCTGCTTTTAACTGTTTGTGTATGTTTGCCATTTATTACCCAGCACAATTAGCTCTCAGACACATCATTAAATGTGTGTCGGGTTCTCTTAAGTTGTAAGTTGTATTCAGCTGCAGCAGTATCCTCTATTTATATCTTCTTAGCCTTCATGTGGTCTGTTTGTGCACACTTTAAACAAATTGAAAGGAACCTGAGTGCCATGTCCACCTGCAACTTCTCCTAAAAGGATTATGTGTGAAGTAAATGTCTATAATAGTTTTTGGAAATGCATTATATAAGTCCACTCATCTTCTTTCACACCCCCTTGCCAACCCATTCCCTCTACCACATCACAACTAACAAGTTTCCATTTCTAACCATAGCCTAAATCAAAGTATTTTCTGTGCTTTGATGGGGCCATAAATGGGAGAATTAAAGGAAAATTTCCCTGTTGGTCTCAAGGTTCTGTGTTCGGGGGAGCAGCACAAGGTCCTCTTCTGCCCTGGAGGCTACATCAGGTATGTCTCCATGGCTTTGTGCCTGCTTGCCACGTGCTTCAGCATCAGCATTCACTTGAAAAACTATCTTCATTTATCGTGAGTGTAGTGCTCAGGGTGGGGACCTCACGCAGGAGAAGGGGGGAGCTTGAGGACGACAAGCATTCCTATCCTCTGGGCACTTGACTTCCTCTTTGTACCCTCATGGATAACACAAACAAGGCATCAATTAGTTTCATCTGTCTTTGTATTTTATATAAATGGAATCATACAGTGTGCACACTTTTGTGTCTGGCTTCTTTCATGTAACACTATGCTTGTGAGATTCATTCTTGCTGTTGTGTGTAGTTGTGGATCGTTTACCTTCACAGCGATAGAGTTTTCTACTGTGTGAATATTTATCCATTCAAATCCATTTATCCATTCAACTGTTGATGGATATTTGCGATAGTTTTCAGTTTGAGGTTGTTACAATTGCTGCTATGAACAATCTGGTACAAGTAATCCAGTGAATGTATATACGAATTTCTGTTGGGAATATACCTAAAATTGGACTTGTCATGTGATAGGGAATGTGTGCATTCAGTTTAAATAGATACTGCCAAACAGATTTCCAAAGCAGTTGTACTAATTCTCCTGTCCACCAGCAGTGTATGAGAGCCCTGGTACCTCCACTTGGCCTTTTCTATCTTTTCATTTTCGGCATCCTGGTGTGTGTGTGTAGGATCACACTGTGATTTTAATTTGCAATTTCTTGGTGACTATTGAAGTTGAGCGTCTGTCGTGTTTATTGGCCATCTATAAGTAATTTCTGCTGCTTGTTTTATTATGGTTATTTTAATAACTTATAGACAAGTTTCTTATCCTACTTTTTCACTAGGAGTTTTCATAACTTCTTTTTTTACTGCTACAACATCATGGAGAAATCAAATTCCCTTTTCTTAGGCTAATACAGTCATTTTCTTAAATTGTTCAGTTACCTGGTCATTAAAGGAACAACTGTTGTCTCTCAAAGCAAAGAGGAGGATTTCACTGAAATCAAATGATTTAATGTATAATAAATGTGAACAGATTGAGGGAAAATGATGCAGTCATTTTGGAATGTATGACTGATATATCTTTAGATATTTTGTATCAGTTATATCTTCCTCAAAAGACAGTCAGCCTTAGTGCCGAAAGCACAAGCTAGAGAAGACCTTATTGTGACGGAGTTTGTTTTCTGAATGAGAATACCGTTCTAGAGTTGACATGCCATGGATAAAATTTGATTTAAATCAAATGAGCTATTGTTTAAGAGTCCTTTCCTGTTACTGGAATTCAAGGCTGCCAAGCTGTTCTGTGAAGTGCAGTGATGGAACTTCAGAGAAGGCGTCCACAGTTAGGTGAGTTGGATAAACTCATTAAACTAACAGATTCGAGCACTGGGGGCTTTGCTCAAGACCACATGGGCGGTGTGACAACCAAGAATAGAAAAGCTGGAGGAAAGCAGGAGTCACAGAAATATCATAAGCAATATTATCTGATCCTATCTTCATTTTTCTCTTCTAAGCAAATACACAAGGGATTTATTGCCTGTCAGTGAGTGACAACAGTATATAAAAAGGACTGGTTCTCCTTGTTGGAGAAAAATATTTTAGTTGGTCATATATTGCTGACTGAACCATCTTATCCTTTGAAGCATCAATAGAATTTAAACTGATCCTAAATCTTTCCAAATTGCTTGTTGAGATATTTTTCTACACAGAGAATATTCTTAAGAAAATGTTTAAATCAAGGACAGTTTTCTCATAACTTTAATTTCTTTGACCTCTACTCCATGGATCAAGAGTACACACAGTGCAGATCTCTCTCTTCACCTGTCAGTTCTTGCTCACGCGTGTGCTGGGTTGGCCTTAGCAGTAAATGGATCAGTGCTGTACTGACAGGGCCCTGAGGCTTGACCATCTAACATCTCATCCCTGTGCCTGTCGTTCTATAACTGCTATATTCCTTTGAGTTTTGAAGGCTTCGGGGTTTCGGAATGAACTTTTAAAAATACATGTAAACTTGGTAGAGGACCCATTTGAAATTTTTCTCATTTGACATCTTAGCAAGGATTTGCTAAAATAGATCCTGCACAGGAAAGAGGGGGAGATGGGAGGGAAGTTATGAGAGAAGAAATGAGTTCGAGACCCAATTTTACAGTCCAATCTTGATTCTGTCCAAAAAATTTACCAAAATTAACACTCCTAAAAGTTATACATACATTTACTTCTTATCCCAGGAGCATCACAAATTTGAGGGTACAATGTATTTTGGAACAGATATCAAGAAATGTGATCAAATACATTTTCTGCCATTATGAAATTTGCCCTGAGGTCAAACATTGATTTTTTTATATGTCTCCATTTTCAGCCATTTCCTCCTACAGATGATGGGTGTGACAACAGAGAGGAAGGGAGACAATTAATTATTTCTCTTTGTTACTGGCCTTTGCCTCTAAAATTTCTTCTGGACCATCAAACTAGCACATTCCCTCTGCCTCTAAACAGCTCATGTTTAAAAAATATTTTGAGAGAATTCTTCCACTTTTTTCCATTCTGTCATGAAAATCCCTGGTTATACGTTCTAGAGAAACTTGATACAAGTAATAAACAGGAAAAAAATAGTTCACTGAAAGGACCACCTTATAGAGCTCTCCTTGAGCTCCAGATCGGCTCTCTGACACTCCCTTTTCTCCTTCCTTTTGGAAATGCCTGAATTGTACCTTCATGGGTGGTAAACCCTTTGTGCTTCAAGGAGGGAGAGATGAAGATCTGCCTGACTTTGCTGAAGTTAGTCAATTACCACTTTGGGATGGTAGCAGATGTTACTGCCTGGAAGATACATTGACCTTTGATTTGAAAGAAATCAGGGCTGTCAAGTTTCAGATAATTGTGTCTTAGATAATTCACAGCTCATCTGGGGCCCTTGGCTCTTTTATTGACAGTAAGCCATATTTTAACCTATCCTCAGATATACAAAGTCTATTCATCGACTCAAGGAGTCACTAATTTCCTTTAAATTTTCATTAAAAGCAGAGACATTACTAAAGAGCTTGTATTAGTCACACTTTGATCCAGCTTCAGTTAGACATTTGAGGCAAGAATGGGCAACGAAACAAATGATGTCAAAAAAGAGAGGCTAGTACAGCTATTGGATACTCCACTCTTCATGTCCAACAAATATGGGAAAATGTGAAGGACCTGTTGGAATGGCATCTGGTCGGCCAGTGTGACAGCTGCAGAGGGAATGGATATTATATTATTGAAGATAGTTTGTGTAAGCTCTCATGTTTGCCCTGTCTCATCCTCCCTTCCCTGTCCTCACTTCTACTATGACATTCTTTGCTTTCCTTCCTTCCAGGGAAACGGTACATCTGCTTAAGACATAGAGTTTCTATTGAAGGACACAATAATTCAAAAGCTATTTGTGTTCAGATATTACTTACCTATTTTAAATAGCCCAGCCATGATGAAATACTAGCATAGCAGAATCTAAAATAGTTTGGCCCAGCTTATTAAGTTGTTATGATGCACATTACAGCTCATTTGTGGTAATTAATTAGTGGAGAGAGGATAAAGCCTCAGCCTTGATTGTTTCTATCTAACAAATGTTTTGGAGGAGAGTTCATTTATTAAGAAGAGCACAACTGAAAAGAGTACATATGCAAAAAGCTCCTTTTGTTCTCCCTTCACTTTACTTTCTTTTCCAAGGCTATTATTTAAAATAAATTTTTTAAAGCTCTAAATAGAAACATGCACTGTGTTCCTTTGCCAGTGGTCTTTTTGACTAAACTGACATTTCCTAAGTCACCATGTTTGCATGCAATGTTTTCTTCTCCTAGTGGTTCCTGGCAGATCTTTGTGCTTTTAACCCTTTCAAATCCTTAGAGTATTTAGGGGATAGAGTTGGAGAAATGATGCAACACAATTTTCTCCCTCTCCTTGTCAAGCCTCCAGAGTAGGATGAGATGACTAAGTATAGTTTTTTGGGGTTTTTTTTGTGGTACGCGGGCCTCTCACTGATGTGGCCTCTCCCGTTGTGGCCTCTCCCGTTGCGGAGCACAGGCTCCGGACGCGCAGGCTCAGCGGCCATGGCTCACGGGCCCAGCCGCTCCGTGGCATATGGGATCTTCCCGGACCAGGGCACGAACCCGTGTCCCCTCCACCGGCAGGCGGACTCCCAACCACTGCGCCACCAGGGAAACCCCTAAGTGTAGTTTTGTAGAGTCAAAATAGCAATATAAAACCCATACTAAAGATATACAGTATGTTGATATTGGTTTGCCAAACTAGCATCACTATTTTTTATGCATATCCATTTTTTACACGTCAACATGCAAACAGTAATAATTCTTCAATTATTTAGCTCTTAATAGTTTTCAAAGTAGCCATATTTTATATATATATAAAATTTTATTTTGTCATCTTCCTAACACTGAAGCAGGCTGGGAAAAATGCTATAACCTTCCATTTACAAATAAGGGAACTGAGATGAAAAGATGCTAAGGCAGCAGTCCCCAAACTTTTTGGCATCAGGGAACCAGGGACCGGTTTTGTGGAAGACAGGTTTTCCACAGACGGGGCAAGGGGGAGGGTTCAGGCAGTGATGCGAGCGAGCAATGGGGAGCAGCAAATGAAGCTTCACTCGCTCGCCCACCGCTCACCTCTTGCTGAGCGGCCCTGTTCCTAACAGGCCGAGGTCCCAGGATGAGGGCCTGGGGCCCCCTGTGCTAAGGGATTTGGCTGAAAGCATACAACTGCCTTTAGAGGAAATCAGAGACAGGCCTGGCCTTCTGATGCTCAGCTGGTGCATATTCCTCTGTATAAATGTTACTAGAATTTTAAACACACAGAAAATAAATATTTCAGATACCCACATATCCACCTCCCTAGATTTAACAAACATTAGCCTTCCATTTATTTGCTTCACGTCATTTTTGTTGGGGCGTTTGTAACCAAGCATTGCCAGTGCATCTGATACTATCCTTTCCCCATCTCTTTTTCATCCCCCCTGCCCTCCCTTGAGAGTTACCATTATCCTGAATTTGTTGGGAAGCATTCTCATGAAAGTTTTGAGACTTTTACTCTATATGTACATGTCTGTGAACATGTATGATATTGCTATGTTTTAAATTTTCACATATGTGGAATCATATGTACCATTTTGCAAGTTCAGTTCGGTCCTGTCTCTTCAGTAATGTTTCTAAAATTTATCCATGTAGATCTAGTTCATTCATTTCAAGAGCTGCATATTATTCCACTGTATGAATAAGCCACTGTCTATTCATCTATTCCTTATTTATGGACATTTAGGTTATTGTCCATTTTTCCCTATTTCAAACAGTGCAGGAAAGAACATCTTTGTGCAGTTCTCCTTGGCCACAGGTGCAGTAATTTCTCTGGGCCTGAAGGATATACCTGGGCATTTAATTAAAATGCTATGTACATTTTCAGCTTTTCTAGGTATTATCATATTGTTTTCCAGAGTAGTTGTACCAATTCGTTCTCTCACAACCAACATGTAAACTCTTTTTTCACAATCTCTCCAACAATTGGTGTTACAAGTTTTTATGTTATTCCTCCCCCCACCCCATACTATTGGTGTATAATGATTTCTCCTTGTTTTTATTTAATTCTGATAAGTCTGCTTACCTTTTCTGATATTTATTGATCATTGAGATATCTTCTATAATTAACTGATTATATTATTTTCTTCTTTTGTTTTTTCTGTTAAACTTTTTTGCATTTTTCTTATTATTTATAGGAATTCCATATATATTCTGGATACTTTAGCAATTATATACTTTGCAAATATCTTCTCCCAATATGTCTCTTGTCTCAACTTTGCTTATGGTGACTTTTATTACTATAGAAGATTTTGATTGTAATGTGCAATATGATTTATCAGTATTTTCCCTTATATTTTGTAGTATTCTGACTTTTAAGATCTGATATCATAAAGATACTCACCTATATTATTTTTCTAAAGGATTAAATCTTTGCATTTTACACACAGGTTTTACATTCATTTTGAACTTATTTTTGTGGATGGTGAGTGAGAGAGATCTATTTTTTTTTAAATATAAATTTATTTATTTATTTATTTTTGGCTGTGTTAGGTCTTCGTTGCTGCTCACGGGCTTTCTCTAGTTGCGGCGAGTGGGGGCTACTCTACGTTGTGGTGTGCGGGCTTCTCATTGCGGGGGCTTCTCTTGTTGCGGAGCACGGGCTCTAGGCACACGGGCTTCAGTAGTTGTGGTGCGCGGACTCAGTAGTTGTGGCTCACAGACTCTAGAGCGCAGGCTCAGCAGTTGTGGCACATGGGCTTAGCTGCTCCGCGGCATTTGGGATCTTTCCAGACTAGGGATCGAGCCCATGTCCCCTGCATCGGCAGGCAGATTCTTAACCTCTGCACCACCAGGGAAGTTCTAGAGAGATCTACTTTTATCTCTTCCTTGTGGATAACCAGTTGTCCCAATGCCTTTTACAGAATATTCCATATTTAAGCTTTTGATTTTTAAGAATTTAGCTTTTATTTTCTATCAAATTTGTATATGTACAAAATATAGATATTCAAGAATTCTATAGTCTTTTTAAAAAATGAAAAATGGAAGTGCTCTGCTATTACATCTCTTACCATTTCCCCCACCCCAGATACAAACATTATTTTACTCTTTTGATCTTTATAAACTTAAGAAAAACCTTTTTTCTCTTAATAATATGCTTGTGTTACCAATATTTAATTTTTCATTTTGGGGCATTATTCTTTAACTTTAAATTTTGGAAGATGAGGATTCTTTCCTGTTTCTACTCTTCTAAAATAGTAGTATTGTAATTGTATTATTTCAGATTTAAATTATTTTAATATGTAAACTATTTACAAATGAATTGTGTACTACAAGAATTACTTTTCCTTTCCGGCATAATTTTAGTATGTTTTTCCTAGATTTAGTGTCTTATTTTATTCTTATTTTTTCCTATGTTCTTATAATTATACTCAACCTTTCTCTAATTTATATAAATCTCCTCTCATGTTTAAATACTTCCATTTTCTGACAACATCATCTTAAAATTTTTTATTGAGATACAATTCACAAGTTACATTATATTAGTTTCAGATGTATAATGTAATGATTTTGATATTTGTATATATTACTAAATGGTCACCATGATAAGTCTATTTAACATCCATTGACACACATAGCTAAAATTTTTTTCTTGTGTGGTGATGGAATATTTATTAAACCAACATTGCAGTAATCTATTTTCGGAGAATAGAAACAGGAAAGAACCCTCATCTTCCAAAGTTTGAAGTTAAAGAATAATGCCCCAAAGTAAAAAAAATTAAGAACTGGTAACACAAGCATATTATTAAGAGATAAAAGGTTTGTTTGCTTGTTTGTTTTTTAAAGTTTATAAAGAGTGAAAGAGTATTTGGAAGAAGCTGATGTGTGTTTGGTATCTTCTTCCTGCCTGGGAGAGGTGGGCAGGAGGCACTCAGAAGGCTGTAATGAGGAGAAAAGTCAGTAAGTGGGAGGGCTGACGATTTGGAAGACCAAGGATATATGAGTTTTCTGTGAGCCAAGTGAAGGTAGCCAGGCTTGCATTGTCTTCAAACAAACTCCCCCAGGAGCTTCCTCCTAGGCAAGGAGACCCCAGAGGTAAGAGAGTGTGGGTGCACTTTTGGGGTCAAGACCTGGGACAGTACATTAGAGGTCAATTGGAAAGTGCATTGTTGCAATGTGGAGGTTCTAAGGTAGGCGGCTGTCTCTCAAAGGGCTCTCAAATTTACTTTTGAGTTCCCGCCACCCAGAGGACACTTACAGCCAGATTTCAACAGCACCATGGAGGGTCCAACAGAGATGTTCTCAGTCATAACAAGTTTGCCATACAATGAAGCACTTTGTAAACACTCCTGAAGGAAGTACTCTAATAAGAAAAGGCTAATTCTAGGATATGCAGCCAAAGATATAAGAAATAAGGATGACTAAATATATGTACTAAAGTTCATTTGTCCAAAAACTTATCAGGGGCCAAAGGGAAAAAAACAAAACAACAAGAAACCTTCTTAACATTCTAGAACTAAAATGCTAGATAATATTAGGATGGAGAAGAGAGAAATAGAGACTAAAGGGATGTAAATGTGTCTTAACATTATAGCCTCAATATCTATAGAGCATCATGATTAAGTAATGTTTATTTTTTTCTCCACCAGAAGTATAAGGATGTTTCTATATCAGAAAATGTCGGTGAATTATTTGTAGTATTAAAAATAAAAATCATGTATTCACTTTAAGAGATGCAGGAAAATTATTTGATAATAGCAGCCAGTAAGTGGAGTGAGTGGAACAGTGGTGAACAGGGAATGTCATAAGAAAATACCCACTTCCCCTTCTCTGTAGGGTGATGACCTTCCTATAGGCAACTCTTGAGTGGAGGGTGGAGAATCATAACTTTAAATGAAAATAGAGATGTTTTGTTTTGTCTTAGATTGAGTTTCCTAGAAGCAGAAGCTGAGTGTAGAATTCAGGGGCAAACAACTTTTTGAGGGATTCTCTTCAGAAAAAGCCAGTAAGTTTAAGGATAAGGAAGGTGGAGAAGCAGAGCAACGATGTGATTTCAGGTAAAGTCTAGCCTTGGTCTGATTTATGAGGGAGAGGTCTGCAGCATATCCTGCATGGCAGAACTGTCCCTCCTGGAACCAGGAGCTCCTTTGAGAGTTCTCCTGAGAGAATTCTCTGGGAGCCATTCATAGACACAGCAGCTGAGAGGCAGGCCTGCAAGCCCATTAAATGTGATGGAACAGGGTGGGGGGAACACCTAGCTTCTGCCACCTGGTTTATTTCTTGGGCTGGAAATTCTAGTTTCTGAATTGCAATCATATTTTACAGCTTAAGGTGATCATAGGATTATTTTCTGTATCCTAAGTGTGCTCAGAAAAGGCATGAGATTGTTCATGTTTCCATCCAGGGGCAGAGGAAGATGTCTCCTGACTCAAAAGGACAGCAGAATACAGAAAACAGAAACAAAATGGCTTTTTATGATAATGCCTCATGAGTCCTACATGTTCCATATGCCACATGTGTGTATACACACACATGCATACGTTTACATATTTTATCACATTTCATACCATACATACATGTATGTACACATGTGTATGAATACATACATACATACATATATATTTCATCTACTATCTCTTATAGCTCATAAAAAAATAATGTTATATTCTTTCAATGATCTTAAAAAGCAGCCACTGTTAACATCCTTATTGTACAAACATTAAAATCTATATGGCCATTACTGCTATAGCAAGAGTATAGATGATACTTACATTTTCTTGTCAGCGTTCTACTTCTTTGAAATAAAGAAAGTTGAAAAGAGGGCATGTCTTTTTCTGCCAAAGATCTGGAAACACTTTGTCCCTGGAGTAGACTTCCAGCCAAATGAGGATCTCCATAGGAATGAAAGAAATCACACTCTCTGCTCCAGGATCCTGTGTTTGCCAGGTCACATTGCTTTACTTTGGATTTCTACCATCTAAGCGAGGGTCAGTCCAAGGATCTGAGACCCACCGTGGTGCAGCAGATTGCTGCGCATCGCCAGGGAAATGTGTCCTCTTGCATCTTTGCCAGGTAAGAATCTGAAGATGAGACGTTTGCATCCCTGGCGCCTCACATTTTGTGCCAAACCAGGACTGCACTGCGAGAAGTCTCCTTGCCAATTTTCCTTTATTAAAAAGATACTCCTTTCCATGCCCAAGAATAACATGGAAAAGGATAACCATTTAACTATGTTTGACCATGGTCCTGAGGAATTCAGCAGGATCTCGCAGAGTTCCAAACTATACATTTTTCAATTCACAAGCAAAGGATGAATGATACATCAACAGCACCATAATAGAAAATGTGTAATTCTCTAGAAGGCTTAACAGTGTCACCGGAGTGCCAAGCGTCCATGTTATGAAGGTTGTCATACACCATGGCTATAAACATAGTGTGCTAGCATTACATTTTGAGCAATAATAGAATATGCTTCTTTGAAAGTTGTGAAAGCTGAGCTGCCATTAAGGATTTGGCATTTCATTTTGCTGTATGGAAAGCCATTTAGCATGTGGTTTGACACCCAGCATTTGGGAGTTCGTCCAAGTTCAGTTGTCCTAGGCAGTTAACATCTTCTTCTTGTAGAGTTTAGATAGCCCCACTAGCATTCAGGATTTCCAGCCACACACTGTATTATTTTAAAGCACATCTTTTAGTGCCAGACAACGGGCAAATGCTAGTGAAGTTCCAGGTAGAGGCATGTTTATTTGTTTTCTGTGGTTCAGAAACCATTTCCTTTTGCTTGAATAAGACACTGTCTAAAAGCAATTTCCTTTCTCTTTCCATGGCTCCGTGAAATGGTAAATTATTAAAATGATCAGGGCTACTGGTATGATAGCGAATGAGAGGTGATCTCGCATTGGAGGAGGTACTGAGCATAGGGAAAGTTTGAAAAAAGGAACATAAATCCCTTCTATGGGACTCAAGGTTGGGTTTTTTTTTGTCATTAGTAGTTCCTCTGTCCTCCCCTGATCTACACACACACTCCTTGGTTCCACTACTGCATTATAAAGATGATGCATCTCAGGATGAAGTTCTGTCTTTTAGCCCATGTCACTGCTCGGGAGAGGTCATGAATATGAAGAAAACAATGAACTAGAATTCACAAACAAAACTGAATGAAGTTGCTGAAAAGAAAACTTTGTTTGTAGCTGGATCTCTGTGTACAGAGAGACCCAGTACATCCATACTGGACGGCTAGTCAGAAAAATCTAGATTATGGCCCCTGCTCTGACACCCATGTAAATTTTGGCAAGACCTGTAACCACACTAAGCCTCAGTTTTCACTTTCATGAAATGGTGAAACTAGTTACCTGCTTTGCCAACTCCAAAGAATTATTGTTAAGTGTCAAGTGAGGTAATGTATGTGAAAAAACATCATGAACTGCAAAGTACTTTCCTAATGTAAAATACCAGTAGGACAAAATGTATGTTAAAACTAGAGTTCAGATTGTTTTTTTTTAACTTTTTGTCCCTTCCTATTTAGTCACACTGCCACTAGGTCCCAGTCATCTCAATTCCTACTCAGGGCTGGTCTCCTGCCTCCAATCCCATCCTTCAAAATCCTTTCATTCCCTCCTGTGCTATGAAGCTAGGTGAATCTTCCTAAATTACCATTTTCCAGGGAAATATCTTAACTCTTGCAAGCCAGTCAAGTCCTACATAATATTTTAAAGTGATAAAAACGAGATGCCACTTTAAAGGAATAATGTAAATGGTAATGTAATGTAGATATCAGTTTAGATCTCTCTGTCCCTTAGGAATCTGGAGATCTAAATAAATTGATTCCTACTCCTAATTCCATAACCCATCACTGGTCAAAATAATGTCATGCACATTACTGACATTATGTATACTTCCTCAAGATTGCTATATTCATCTGAACTTTTTTCCTCCAAATGACAGAAATTACAATTTTTTTTTTTTTTTTTTGCCGTATGCGGGCCTCTCACTGTTGTGGCCTCTCCCGTTGCGGAGGACAGGCTCCGGACACGCAGGCTCAGTAGCCATGGCTCACGGGCCTAGCCACTCCGTGGCATGTGGGATCTTCCCGGACCAGGGCACGAACCCGTGTCCCCTGCATCGGCAGGTGGACTCTCAACTACTGCGCCACCAGGGAAGCCCTCAACTTACAATATTTTAAGCAAAAAAGTAAATAGGTTTGCTTAAAAAACTGGAAAGTGGAAAGGTGGTATGGCTTGAGGCATGGCCAGCTTCAGTGACTTGAGTTATATCAATAGAATTCTGTCTTTTTCTTTTTGCTCTGCTTTCCCCTGTGTTGTCTTCACTCTTAGGCAGTTTCTCTTCATGTGGTAGACATACTGATTAAGCAGTCTGAATTAACTAAGATTCATTAGCCATTAATTATTGCTGCAAGTAACAGAAAAGAAAATAAAAATGGCTTAAATAAGATAGTCTATTTCTCTCTCACATGTGGGTCTGCATTTGAACAGTTCAGGGCTGGTAAGACAGCTATGTCCCATGAAATCTTCAGGTACCGATTCTCACGGCTTTCTGAACTGCCATCCCTGGAGCAGGGGTATTGTTCATGGTCCAAGATGGAGGTCCTATCATAATATCCATACTCCAAGCAGCAGGATGCAAGAAGGGGAAAAATAATGATGAAGGATACAAAGCAACTGTCTCTTAAGAAAGATTTCTGAAAGCTCTCACATGACATTTTCACTTATGTACCATGTGTTGACATGGTCATAAGTAGCTCCAAGGGAAGCTGGAAAATGTAGGCTTTATTCTATAAGACCATTTGCCTAGCTGAATCTTTATTATTGTGGAAAAAGGAGAAAAAAGATATTGGAGAACAAGTAACAGTTTTTGCCACAGGTTTTTAACCTAACACACATTATATTAGCTTTGTAAACTTCATGTAAACTTCATGGAAAGAGAATATCTTCTCAGGTATGTTTGGTAAAAAACTCCTGGAAAGTCTTTGATAGACCCACCTTGAGTCACATGTTCATTGTTCAACCAATCACTGTCACTGGTGGGCATGACTGATGAGACCAAGTCATGTGCTCAGCCCTGTGGTGGGGATGGGGGATGGGAGCCAGACCAGCCACATAAGACCACATGGGATGGGCTCCTCCAGGATAAAAGCTATGTATGAAGATTCTGATAGTTAATTTTACATGTCAACCTGACTGGGATAACGGATGCCCAGACAACTGCTAAAACATTATTTCTGGTTGTGTTTGTGAGGGTGTCTCCAGAAGAGACTAGCATTTGAATTGGTAGACTGAATAAAGAAGATTGCCCTCACTAATGCAGTGGACATCATCCAATCCATTGAGGGCCTGAATAGAACAAAAAGTAGAGGAAGGGCAAATTTGTCCTTTCTGCTTGAGCTGAGACATCCACCTTTTCCTGCTCTTGGAGAAGCATTCCTGGTTTGTAGGCCTTTGGACTCAGACTGAATTACACCACCAGCATTCCTAGTTCTCCAGTTTGCAGATGGCAGATTGTGGAACTGTTCAGCCTTCATAATCATATGAGCCAATTCCTATAACAAATCTCCTCATATATATATATATATATATATAAAATCTCCTATTGGTTCTGTTTCTTTGGAGAATCTTGCCTAGTACAGGGAGGATGTCTAATATCAGAAAAGAGGAAGGGATGCTGGGTGATATGAAGAACAGATGTTCACCATGGCTTCTCTGTCTCCAGTTTCAGCACAAGAATATTTTATTTTATTCTTTGTCAGCTGAGAAGCAAAACCCATTTTCTTCACTGAGTGAAAAAAATCTCCCCCACTGTAATTTCTGTACAGAGTAGTCAGAGTAACATTTTACCATATATGTCTAAATATGAAAAAAGCCTGAATATTAAGCTACACTTCTATTTCCCCAAAGAAATACAAATGTTGTATGAATGTAAACTTTTGGAGTTGTGCAGTGCATAACATGAACAACCTTATGAGGCATCCCTATGTGCTATCATTGGAAATTTTACCCCAAGTGTCAATCAGCCACTGGTGTAACACTAGGAAGAGTTTTTCTTTTTTTTTTAATTTAATTTAATTTATTTATTTTTATACAACAGGATCTTATTAGTTATCTATTTTATACATATTAGTTATCTATTATATACATATTAGTGTATATATGTCAATTCCAATCTCCCAATTCATCCTACCACCAACAACAACCCCCCCCCACCCGCTTTCCCCCCTTGGTGTCAATACATTTGTTCTCTACATCTGTGTCTCTATTTCTGCCTTGCAAACCAGTTCATCTGTACCATTTTTCTAGATTCCACATATATGGGTTAATATACGATATTTGTTTTGCTCTTTCTGACTTACTTCACTCTGTATGACTGTCTCTAGGTCCATCCATGTCTCTACAAATGACCCAATTTCATTCCTTTTTATGGTGGAGTAATATCGCATTGTATATATGTACCACATATTCTTTATTGATTCGTGTGTCGATGGGCACTTAGGTTGCTTCCATGACCTGGCTATTGTAAATAGTGCTGCAATGAACATTGAGGTGCATGTGTCTTTGTGAATTACAGTTTTCTCTAGGTATATGCCCAGTTGAGGGATTGCTGGGTCATATGGTAATTCTGTTTTTAGTTTTTCAGGAACCTCCATACTGTTCTTCATAGTGGCTGTATCAATTTACATTCCCACCAACAGTGAAAGAGGGTTCCCTTTTCTCCACACCCTCTCCATCATTTGTTGTTTGTAGATTTTCTGATAATGCCCATTCTAACCAGTGTGACGTGATACCTCATTGGACTTCTGATTTGCATTTCTCTAATAATTAGTGATGTTGAGCATCTTTTCGTGTGCCTCTTGGCCATGTGTATGTCTTCTTTGGAGAAATGTCTATTTAAGTCTTCTGCCCAATTTTTTATTGGGTTGTTTGTTTTTTTAATATTGAGCTGCATGAGCTGTTTATATATTTTGGAGATGAGTCCTTTGTCCGTTGATTCATTTGCAAATATTTTCTCCCATTCTGAGGGTTATCTTTTCATCTTGTTTATGGTTTTCTTAGCTGTGCAAAAGCTTTTAAGTTTCATTAGGTCCCATTTGTTTATTTTTGTTTTTATTTCCATTACTCTAGGAAGTGGGTCAAAAAAAATCTTGCTGTGATTTATGTCAAAGGGTGTTCTTCCTATGTTTTCCTCTAAGAGTTCTATAGTGTCCATTCTTACATTTAGGACTTTAATCCATTTTGAGTTTATTTCTGTGTGTGGTGTTAGGGAGTGTTCTAATTTCATTCTTTTACATGTAGCTGTCCAGTTTTCCCAGCACCACTTATTGAAGAGGCTGTCTTTTCTCCATTGTATATCCTTGCCTCCTTTGTCATAGATTAGTTGACCATAGGTGCGTGGGTTTATCTATGGGCTTTCTATCCTGTTCCATTGATCTATATTTCTGTTTTTCTGCCAGTACCATACTGTCTTGATTACTGTAGCTTTGTAGTATAGTCTGAAGTCAGGGTGTCTGATTCCTCCTGCTCCGTTTCTTTCCCTCAAGATTACTTTGGCTATTTGGGGTCCTTTGTGTTTCCGTACAAATTTTAAGATCTTTTGTTCTAGCTCTGTAAAAAATACCATCGGTAATTTGATAGAGATTGCATTGAATCTATAGATTGCTTTGGGTAGAACAATCACTTTCACAATATTGACTCTTCCAATCCAAGAACATGGTATATCTTTCCATCTGTTTGTGTCATTTTGATTTCTTTCATCAGTGTCTTATAGTTTTCTGAGTACAGGTCTTTTACCTCCTTAGGTAGGTTTATTCCTAGGTATTTTATTATTTTTGTTGCAATGGTGAATGGGATTGTTTCCTTAATTTCTCTTTCTGATCTTTTGTTGTTAGTGTATAGGAATGCAAGAGATTTCTGTGCATTAATTTTGTATCCTGCAACTTTACTAAATTCATTGATTAGCTCTAGTATTTTTCTGGTGGCATCTTTAGGATTCTCTATGTATAGTATCATGTCATCTGCAAACAATGAAAATTTTACTTCTTTTCCAATTTGTATTCCTTTTATTTCGTTTTCTTCTCTGGTTGCCATGGCTAGGACTTCCAAAACTATGTTGAATATTATGGCGAGAGTAGACATTCTTGTCTTGTTCCTGATCTTAGAGGAAATGCTTTCAGTTTTTCACCATTGAGAATGATGTTGGCTGTTGTTTTGTCATATATGGCCTCTATTATGTTGAGGTAGGTTCCCTCTTTGCCCACTTTCTGGAGAGTTTTTATCATTAATGGGTGTTGAATTTTGTCAAAAGCTTTCTCTGCATCTATTGTGATGATCATATGGTTTTTATTTTTCAATTTGTTAATATGGTGTATCACATTGATTTGCATATATTGAAGAATCCTTGCATCCCTGGGATAAATCCCACTTGATCATGGTGTATGATCCTTTTAATGTGTTGTTGGATTCTGTTTGCTAGTATTCTGTTGAGGATTTTTGAATGTATATTCATCCGTGATATTGTTCTACAATTTTCTTTTTTGTGGTATCTTTGTCTGGTTTTGGTATCAGGGTGATGGTGGCCTCATAGAATGAGTTTGGGAGTGTTCCTTCCTCTGCAATTTTTTGGAAGAGTTTGAGAAGGATAGTTGTTAGCTCTTCTCTAAATATTCACCTGTGAAGCCATCTGGTCCTGGACTTTTCTTTGTTGGAAGATTTTTAATCACAGTTTCAATTTCATTACTTGTGATTGGTCTGTTCATATTTTCTATCTCTTCCTGGTTCAGTCTTGAAAGGTTATACCTTTCTATGAATTGTCCATTTTTTCCAGGTTGTCCATTTTATTGGCATATAGTTGCTTGTAATAGTCTCTTATGATGCTTTGTATTTCTGCAGTGTCCATTGTAACTTCTCCCTTTTCATTTCTAATTTTAATGATTTGAGTCCTCTCCCTCTTTTTCTTGATGAGTCTGGCTAAAGGTTTATCAATTTTGTTTATCTTCTCAATGAACCAGCTTTTAGTTTTATTGATCTTTGCTATTGTTTTCTTTGTTTCTATTTCATTTATTTCTGCTCTGATCTTTATGATTTCTTTCCTTCTACTAACTTTGGGTTTTGTTTGTTCTTCTTTCTCTAGTTCCTGTAGGTGTAAAGTTAAATTGTTTATTCGAGGTTTTTCTTGCTTCTTGAGGTAGGATTGTATTGCTATAAACTTTCCCCTTAGAACTTCTTTTGCTGCATCCCATAGGTTTTTTTTTTTTTTTTTTTTTTTTTTTTTGCGGTACGCGGGCCTCTCACTGTTGTGGCCTCTCCCGTTGTGGAGCACAGGCTCCAGACATGCAGGCTCAGCGACCATGGCTCACGGACCCAGCCGCTCCACAGCATGTGGGATCTTCCCGGACCTGGGCACGAACCCGTGTCCCCTGCAACGGCATGCGGACTCTCAACCACTGCGCCACCAGGGAAGCCCCATCCCATAGGTATTTGATCATTGTGTTTTCGTTGTCATTTGTCTCTAGGTATTTTTTGATTTCCTCTTTGATTTCTTCAGTGATCTCTTGGTTATTTAGTAACATATTGTTTAGCCCCATGTGTTTGGGGTTTTTTTCCTGTAATTGATTTCTAATATCATAGCGTTGTGGTCAGAAAAGATGCTTGATATGATTTCAGTTTTCTTAAATTTACCAAGGCTTGATTTGTGACCCAAGATGTGATCTCTCCTGGAGAATGTTCCATGTGCACTTGAGAAGAAAATGTAATCTGCTGTTTTCAGATAGAATGTCCTATAAATATCAATTAAATCTATCTGGTCTACTGTGTCATTTAAAGCTTGTGTTTCCATATTAATTTTCTGTTTGGATGATCTGTCAATTTGTGTAAGTGAGGTGTTAAAGTCCCCCATTATTATTGTGTTACTGTCGATTTCTTCTTTTATAGCTATTAGCAGTTGCCTTACGTATTGAGGTGCTCCTATGTTGGATGCATATATATTTACAACTGTTATATCTTCTTCTTAGATTAATCCCTTGATCATTATGTAGTGTCCTTCCTTGTCTCTTATAACATTCTTTTTTTTAAAGTCTATTTTATCTGATATGAGTATTTCTACTCCAGCTTTCTTTTGATTTCCATTTGCATGGAATATCTTTTTCCATCACCTTACTTTCAGTCTGTACGCAGCCCTAGGTCTGAAGTGGGTCTCTTGTAGACAGCATATATATGGGTCTTGTTTTTGTATCCCTTCAGCGAGTCTGTGTCTTTTGATTGGAGCATTTAATCCATTCATATTTAAGATAATTATCGATATGTATGTTCCTATTACCGTTTTTTGTATTGTTCTGGGTTTGTTTCTGTAGGTCCTTTTCTTCTCCTGTGTTTCCCACATAAAGAAGTTCCTTTAGCATTTGTTTTTGAGCTAGTTTGTTGGTGCTGAATTCTCTTCGCTTTTGCTTGTCTGTAAAGCTTTTGATTTCTCCATCAAATCTGAATGAGATCCTTGCAGGGTGGAGTAATCTTGGCTGTAGATTCTTCACTTTCATCACTTTAAATATATTGTGCAACTCTCTTCTGGCTTGTAGAGTTTCTGCTGAGAAATCAGCTGTTAACCTTATGGGAGTTCCCTTCTATTTTATTTGTCATTTTTCCCTTGTTGCTTTTAATAATTTTTCTTTGTCTTTAATTTTTGTCAATTTGATTACTACGTGTCTCGGTGTGTTTCTCCTTGGGTTTATCCTGCCTGGGACTCTCTGTGCTTCCTGGACTTGGGTGGCGATTTCCTTTCCCATGTTAGGGAAGTTTTTGACTATAATCTTTTCAAATATTTTCTTGGGTCCTTTCTCTCTCTCTTCTTCTGGGACCCCTATAATGTGAAAGTTGGTGCATTTAATATTGTCCCAGAGGTCTCTTAGGCTGTCTTCATTTCTTTTCATTCTTTTTTCTTTATTCTGTTCCATGGCAGTGAATTCCAACATTCTGTCTTCCAGGTCAGTTTTCTGTTCTTCTGCCTCAGTTATTCTGCTATTGATTCATTCCAGTGTATATTTCATTTCAGTTATTGTATTGCTCATCTCTGTTCATTTGTTCTTTAATTCTTCTAGGTCTTTGTTAAACATTTCTTGTGTCTTCTCAATCTTTGCCTCCATTCTTTTTCCGAGGTCCTGGATCATGTTCACTATCATTATTCTGAATTCTTTTTCTGGAAGGTTGCCTATGTCCACTTCATTTAGTTGTTTTCCTGGGGTTTTATCTTGTTCCTTCATCTGATACATAGTCCTCTGCCTTTTCATTTTGTCTGTCTTTCTGTGAATGTGATTTTCATCCCACAGGCTGCACGACTATAGTTCTTTTTGCTTCTGCTGTCTGCCCTCTGGTGGATGAGGCTATCTAAGAGGCTTGTGCAAGCTTCCTGATGGGAGCGACTGGTTGTGGGTAGAGGTGGGTGTTGCTCTGGTGGGCAGAGCTCAGTAAAACTTTAATCTGCTTGTCTGCTAATGGGTGGGGCTGAGTTCCCTCCTTGCTGGTTGTTTAGCTTGAGGCGACCCAGCACTGGAGCCTACCCAGCTCTTTGGTGGGGCTAATGGTTGACTCTGGGAGGGCCCACGCCAAGGAGTACTTCCCAGAACTTCTGCTGCCAGTGTCCTTGTCCCCATGGTGAGCCACAGCTGCCCCCCGCCTCTGCAGCAGACCCTCCAACACTAGCAGGTAGGTTTGGTTCAGTCTCTTTTGAGGTTACTGCTCCTTCCCCCGGGTCCTGATACACACACTATTTTGTGCCCTCCAAGAGTGGAGTCTCTGTTTCCTCCAGACCTGTTGGAGTCCTGCAGTCAAATCCTGCTAGCCTTCAAAGTATGATTCTCTGGGAATTCCTCCTCCCATTGCCAGACCCCAGGTTGGAAAGCTTGACATGGGACTCAGAACCTTCACTCCAGTGGATGGACTTCTGTCATATAATTGTCCCCCAGTTTGTGAGTCACCCACCCAGCACTTATGGGATCTGATTTTATTGTGATTGTGCCCCTCCTACCATCTCACTGCAGCTTCTCCTTTGTCTTTGGATGTGGGGTATCTTTTTTGGTGAGTTCCAGTGTCTTCCTTTCGATGATTGTTCAGCAGTTAGTTGCAATTCCGATGCTCTCGCAAGAGGGAGTGAGAGTTTTTATTTCCTATGATTCCTGTAGGTAAATAATCATAATCACTGCAACCTAACCATATGTTGTATTTTTAAAAATTCTTTTTAGATAGCCACTTTTTATTCCTAAGTGAAACCCAACACTTGTCATTGTGAGGTTATCATAACCTTAGGAATATTTCCTAAGTCTGCTATTTTAAAAATTGCCAATTTTATCAGGTTAGTGTTTTTCAACCTTGGCTGCTGCACCTTAGATCACCTGAGTGATCTTAAGGAAAAAAACTGATTCCAACGTCTCATTGTCAATTAATCAATCAGACAATCTGAGAAGTGGGGCTTGATCTCCATCTTTTTTTTTTTTTAATATGAATTTCTTCAGATTGACCTTTGCAAGCAACTAAAATTAACATTGATTGAGATCTATGTTGGCTAATTGGTTTTTCATTAAAAAAATTGTCAAAAATAGAGTATGAGAGATTTCATAAAGACTCAAATATAGAGTGGGGTTTTTTTTGCCTTATATACAGGCACATACAGACTTACGTTTTCTCAGTTATCTCAGTCATCTGAAAATGCAGAAACTGTGCATCTTCCTAGTCATGGATACTTGGACTCACTCCCAAGAGGGATCCAAACTCCCTGTCCTTCCCACCTCCCTGGCATTTTAACTGGCAGGACTTACTCTGCTGTTTGAACCCTGTGGTTCATCTTTGCTGGTGAACAATCTTAACATCATTTTCATCTTGTCTAGACTTAAGCTTATACTCTTTAACAATTTAAAGAAATATCCTGAGCTCAGCCTTGTCCTAGGTTGCTCTGTTGAAGCTGCCATATGTCTTAAATGTGCAGAGGCCCATCAGAACCTAGAATTTGGCCTTATACCAAGCAAGTGTATCTTGCTTGTACAGTGTCATAAATCCACCAGTGAACCTGTGCTAATTTAACTTAATTCCTTTCTCAAATGGCTTTACAAAATGTTAGTAACTGACGGTCAGTTGCAGAATTTATTTTCATGGTCTGATCAGCATTTTCAATGATGGAAACCTGATTACCAAAACGCCTGGGTCCCCCACGCATTCTCTTCAGCCATCGTTTAGAAGGTGCCATTTTGACTCTAATGAGATGTCATGCACCAGTTTAGAGGCAGAATTTGCACTGGCTGTTGGGAGGGACATGGAAGTCGTGAAGGGTCACTTTCTGCAGCTGCTCACTACTAGCTCTAAAAGGCATGAATTTAGTGTTTCACTAAGAAGAAGAGGAAAAAAGATCAGGGGATGGAAATAAAAGAAAGCACAGTATCATTACAAAAATGTTTTCATGTAGCTGATGAAGAAGAGAGGAAAGATAAAGTTGATCCACCCATTACCACCAGGGACTGTGTCCTCCTGGAATGACTATTGGCTGAATCATTACCTTCTTTCTCATTCTAATCCTTAATTGAAACCTGGGGGATTTTCAGACACCCCAAACCTTTCATGGTTGTTGGGGTATTAATAATCAGGTCTCCAGTTGCCCACGTAGTACTCCTACGCAACCCCCCTGCATCTAACCAGTATGGGGTGAAGCTTTTGCTGAGTTCCCCTGTCAAAGGTGCTGGTACCTCTGTTCTGGGGCTCCCAAGGGCTGCTTCTAAGGACCCAAGTCTTTCGTGGGGGCAGCATGGTGGAGTGGAAATAGCCTGGGCTTGGGAGCCTGATAGATCTGCAGCTTCCTTGTTGTGAGTGGATAAATGGAAAATGCTTAGCATTGTGTAAAAAGGGCTCAACAAGTGATATTTGTAGGCCATGCTAATTATATAGGATAGAAGAGAAGATACCAGGAGAGAAATTATAAACACAAAGTAGGTGATGAGGCAGCAAACACCTTAGCAAGGCAATTTAATTTAGGAAAGTGATTAAAGACAAAAGAAAGCTGAGACAGCTTGATAGCTGTAGTTTTAGAGAAGGATATGAACTTACTTATTTGCTTCTCTTGCATCAATCTTCATAAAAAGTGAAAATGGACTGATTCTGATGGCATTAATTCTTTGACTACCCATAGTCTTGTCCCTTTGCACAGGTCAACAAAGTAATACTAGAAGGGACTTGGAAATAGGAATTAGATCTTTCTAATCATAGCTCTGATCCTAGTTAACTGTTTATACTGTCACAAATAATTTGGTGTTTTGAGGTCTCAATTTTTTCATCTGTAAGAGGGTGACAAACCCCCTGCCTTTTTCCCAGGGGGTTTCAAGGCTCAACTGAAATAGTACTTACCCACTTATTTACCTCATTTAGTCATTTAACAAATATCTATTGTCTACTATGCACCAAGCACTGTTCTTGGTGCTGGGGATATAGGAGTGAACAATGCAGACTAAGTCCCTGCTTTTATGGGTCTTACATTTCAGCAGTAGGGGAAAGAGAGTAAAGAAATAACAGATAAATGTATAATATGTCAGGTACTGATAAGTGCTATAAAGAAAATAGGTAGCATGGGGGCTAGAATTATTGAAAACTCTTTATCAACTGTAAAGAAGTATAAAAATTTAAGATTTTACCCTAATTTCAGGCTCGATTGATTAATAGGATTAAGCTCAAGGTCTTTGTCACTAGACAGTATATTTTATTCTTTCAAACAAGGGGGAATTCCCATTATTGTTCATTACCAGATTAGCCTTTTTAAAAAGGACCCATTTCCCCACCTTTTCCTAAGTCCTCACATTGATGTGAGCCTTTTTGGAAAGAGCTCATCCACTTTAAAATAGAGGGGAATTTAAGTCAGCATCAGAAATATCTAGGATTTGAGTGTTTCCTGAATCCTAATTCCAGTCTTCCTCTTTCTGTTTCTTTGGAAAGTTCTTCTTTCTTTTTCTTTTTTTCTTCTTCTTCTTCTTTTTTTTTTTTTTTTTTTTTTTTTTTTTTTTGCCTTAATTCCCATTCTGGAAAATAGGAGAGATCTTTTTTTATGGATTATTCAGTGCTTTGTTTTGTTCTTAGGCCTATGAAGTCATGTTATCTTTATAGAAGCTATGTATTAAATATTAATCTTCAATAGTGGTTATACTCAGTTCATTTTAAGTAATTTCCTGATGAATGTTAAAAGCACACTTCTTAAACATTTGTGAACGTGCCTGTAAATGGAAGACATGTCTCTGAATAGAGGGAATAGCAAATCACTCTCTTCTTCCACTGGGGTGGACACAATTGAATTACAAAGTGAGGCTGAGAAGCCAGTTGCAGATTTTATTTTAACACAAACAGAGCACTCTTACCTACTCAAGGCTGAGTACTGCCAACTCTAACTAGGAGAATTGCTTCCATATAATACAAGTTGCCCTTGGGCATTAAGCTGGCAGTTCTGCAAAATCAAAGTAGTAGAATTCAAATTAATTTAGATATTCATTCCATTAAGCTGGGCTTCTTTAAAATGGAACTCCCTATGTTAATATTCAGTAGTAACAGTTCATTATCTCTTGTTCTAAGATGCTTTAAATACTCTTTAGAGAGTCTCTAGTTGTCACAGGAGGTTGACCAACAGAAATATTTCCCAAGCCTTTTTAACAGTGACAAGATATTACCTTTCTCTCAAAGGGCAAGGAGGGTCAATGGATGGATGCTGTGAATAACTCCTATAGAGGAATCTTCCTTCACTTGTTCTCTGGACTCAAAGAACAAATATTTAAAGAATCAATAGAGAAAAAAAAAAAAAAAGAATCAATAGAGTATTTTATAAAAGAATGAGCCCCTAAAGTTATGGACAGGATATGGACTGTGTTGTGACTTTGAAAATGCCGTGCTTTGCCCCAGTAACCAATATCATTAGCTTTAAATTGTCCTCAAAGCTTAAATCCAGGGATTTTTCCCAAGTTTGTTTCCCTGAAAATTTTTGATTTGTCTAAAGTGGGAAAGTCTCTTGCATTTTTATTTTAATAAACTGCTAAGAAGGCTAGAAATTAAGACAGCATTGAGATCATAAAACCCAAAATCTAACTTAAGAGTCTCAGCATGAGGGTGGATATTTTTTACAACAACAGTTCATTATTACTTCCCTGTCTTCAAGCTATTCTGTTTGTTTTTTTGTTTGTTTGTCTTACTAAAGGGAACTAAAGATCTTATTTCTTTGCAGTTTGTTAGAAGAAAATAAAGTTTTGCATGATACAAACACCAGAATAAACAGTGATTTAATTAGATATTTAAGTATTTGCTAAAACATTATCTATTTCTCTCTCAAGTCCTACTTAAAAAATCAATTACTTCCTTTGAAAAATAGATTTTTTTTAATGTTTGTATGTGCCATAATTTCCAGTATGAAACTCAGCTTTTTAAAAGTAAAAATCATAGTCAAATTCCATTTTTGGAATTTGTCCATTCCACTTTTTCTTTCTTATTTTTTCTACCTTTCCTCTCAGTTCCTATAGTACTCAACAGGCTGTGTATCTGTGCACCTGAGGGAAAAGACAAACATCTTTTTGGAATAAAACTGTGTGATACAATTTGCTGGCAGAAGTGGGAGGAATTCTCTCAGGCACACTATTTTTGACTCCCACCATCTTGACCAGAGCTTCTCTCTATCCATACTCCAATCTCATAATTTGAAAAGAAAAAGAAAACATTATTCCAGCTCATTCTGGCTTGAAATAGGCCTTTGAGAGGAATTTACAAAGAGTCATTTCCATGACAATATCAAAGCCCTTGATTTCTATTCCCTGTTATAAAGAGGAAAATCTCTCATTCAAGTGACCCTTCAGATCTGTATTTATCCAAGGTGTGAGATCAATGTGAAATGAACCCATAAAGGGGTTGGGAAAAACCAATGAGCAGGCCCTGCGATTCTTTCCTGGGATGTTAAGGGGCTCCATGTAACCTCAGCTGTATTTGCATTAGTCCTTTGTTCAATATAAGAATTATAGAAAGCACTTTAGGTAAGGAAATTGAAACTTTATCTACTTCTATTCTAGATTCTTTTGAAAGCCCAGACACATCTGATAAAATAAAAACACATTTGTATAGACAGGGGCACTTTTCTAAGAAATTAAAAAAATTCAAATAACTGGGGAATTTGATAGATTAGTATTTAAAGAACAGTCATATCTGTTCTCTTTTAAAGTCATTCTACTTCTGCATTGTTTTATAATCTTAAAATATTTTAAAAAATATTTTCTGTAGTGCTAGAAACAGAAAACCTTTTTTTTATGGTGGGTTTTTGAGTAGTAATTCTGCTTTTGGTACTTTTTTCAAAACACTGAAGATAGTAAAATGAAAAATAAATATGCTGAACTTAAAAAAATTTCTCTTTTTAAAAAGCTGTTTTGAGTTTCAGATGGGATTTCAGTCTTTTTCCTATTTTGTGGGAAAGATTTTGGCTTTTAAATTGCACAGCAAATCTAACCATCAAGGGCAAGAAAATCTTGGACGCACATTGAACTAATGCTGTAAATTCTCTTATATGTCTTCAAATACTTTGGAGAAATCTACAGGAGACGAGGAACTGTTTTTGGTTTTGTTTTCCCTCTACCCCGTTTGGGAAGTAAAAAGTACTATTGAACACAGAGTTTCATAATAATGACATAATTATTTTTGTTTTCTCACCAATGCCAGCATGCTACTGGTAAGGTACAATGGTACTGAAAAGAAGTCATCTGAGAACTGAATTCTAACCACTTAAAAAATATCTCGTGCAGCCACCAAACGCTCCCCCCACCACCCTGTTACCTCTGGTTTGTAAAAAGCTATTTCAAAAATTTCTGAGCAGTGATACAGCTTCACAGAGTGGATTGATAAAATAGTAATTATATAATCATAACTAGATTAATATTAAATCCAAAGTCAATGTAATAAAAAAATAAACTTCTGCATTGTTTTATAACCTTAAAATATTTTTTTTGTGTATGTGAACTATCTCATTTTCCAAAAAACTGGGAAACTTTGGGCATATGACTATGTTACAAGGACAAGTAAAGTACTGTATGTTCTTGGAGTCCATGAGGCAAAATTCTTTGGCTGATTCCATTTGCATGGCTTGTGAAGAGCTGAATTCCTGTGCCTCAGTTTCTCTATTAAAAACATGGATCTAAAGAAAAACAAACATGGTTAAAGAAACCATTGGCTAATTAATAAGCACAAATGTTCAAAGGTCTCAAAGTTGAGTTTTCCTTCTGAATTTGCAACTAGATGGGAATGAGGAAATATGGGAGATAAGGAATACATTATAAAATGAAGGCCTGTGAAGTTTTCTTTTAGGTGAGCTGGTTAATGAGCAGACATTTTCCCCTACATGTGGTCTGAGCAATTTTGCAGTCAGTACCTGGGACTGCAAAGCCCATGTGTGGTAAGGAATTTTTCATTTCAAATGTCATGTTCCATCTTGCTGCTGCCATGCCACATTGCTTAACTTTGGAAAATATCTTAATCTTAGAGTATGTTGGGAATAGTGGGTACTTGTTAGGCTTGATAATGATTTTTGTCCCCTTCTATGTTGTACATATGATATTTTTATGATGTTTCTATTGTAAATATTTTCCTCAATGTATTTGAAATTTGCCTTGTATTCAAAAAAGGAGACCACTTTACTGGAGACAATGTGCTTAGTGGGGTGAAAACAGGTTTTGGAGTCAGGAATTCCGATGTGGATTTACTAAATATCCTTGGATAAGTTATTTAAACTTTCTGACTCTCAGATTTCTCATCTGAAAATTGGAAGTAATAATGCACAATTCTCAGTTTTGTTGGGAGACAGATGAGATGAAAAAACATGCCTAGTGTGGTGCTTGGCATACAAATGATTTATTTAATTATTGCTGTTTTTAATAGAGGCAAAACTCTATACTTTCATTAAAAGCCTTCTTTGAAGATTTTTTGAAAAACTGAGTTGACTAAATGGAGTGACCCAAATGGATTAAGTTACCCAGTTTTTTTTTTTTAATGTAGATAGCATTAGTGATATTTTTGTCTTTCAAGCATTGGTTTCATTTTTATCAGAATATTTGGACAGTGGATATTTTAGACATGTGTGAAAGAAATATAACCAACATTTTTTTCTGCATCTTAATTTTAGCTTATGCCTTCATTGGGCTGTTTGAGCTTCTGCCCACCTTTCCAGGGTTACATACAGGTTTGGGGTCTTATACAATACCAGAGCACAGGGATGGGAGTGGGCAAATTCTCTCTTAGTCATTGGTACACAAAAGTCACTGCTGCTGGGAATAATTGGACAAAGATCAGGAAAAACTCCATTCTCCTTGCCAGGTCCTAAGTTAGCTGGCTATTTTCATAAAGCAATGAGTGAAAGGTTCAGTATTTTAAGAAACAGACATTAATCTGAAGAGTTTTTATAGCAATGCCCCTTTTATTTTCCATTCAAAATAAAATTAAATAAAAATCGGATATTATCCATGCTCATTTCTCAATGTTTTACTCATGAAGTTTCATTTTTATTTCTTTGGTCTAAGCAACAAAGATGAAGCTTCCCATATCCACTTGATGCCTTGTCTTTGGAAAACAGACAAAAAAACGTTTATTCAGAGTCAAGTTCAAAGGGCACAATTTACTCACTGCTTCCTTTTGAAAGTGAGGTGAACTGCCTTCCTTTTTAATATCTGAGATGATTGACAGGGATGACATTTAATTAGAATGTTTTCTTTCTCATTTGAGGCAAGCATCTTTTATTGTCTAGTGGAAATATTATAAAGTAGCAAGCTGTGGTAGCCAGCCTCCAAGATGGTGCCTAATAAGAGCCAACGTGAACTTGCTAGTCACGTGAGTGAGCTGTCTTGGAAGTAGATCTTCCAGACTCAGTCAGGCTATCAGATGAGCATAGTCTCAATTGACGTTTTGACTCATGAGAGAGCCTGAGCCAAAAATGACACAGTTGAGTCACTCCCAAATTCTTGACCAACAGAAACTGTATGAGATAATAAATAGTCATTACAATTTAAGCCATTAAGTTTTGGAGTAATTTGTTATGCAGCAATAGATAACTAACACACAAGTATATAAAAGTTCTTATGAATATATACAAAGACTTTACTGATAATCCCTTACTTTTTTCCCCTCCCTTTGTAAATTATACACATTATCTTTTGGAAATGAATGGCTCAAGTTGTGTGGTCCTGCACTCTTCAAACGGTAGTCCACACTTGTCAAGTTCATTTTTTTCCCCCAGAAGAGAGCACATGTCAAATGACTAAGAGTTTTAGTCAGCTGAGCAAGACAGTCCAACATTATCCTGTCTTTGTCCAGAGGCCTCTCTCAGTTCCTTCAAGTACCACTCTTGGTGGAAGTGGGTAAGTGGAACTCAGGAAAATTTTTGCTGTTTCTGTGCCAATTTGGGGGTGGGGTGGGGAATAAGTATGGGAGATTCTGAACTGTCTATATTCTCATCTACTTAGGTCCACCAGAGTTATGCCTTCTTTCCAGGAGTCATGCCATAGTGTCATCTTTTAGAACCTTCCAAAATCTCTACTATTATCATCAACTAGGGGACTCATTTCTATTTTATCTATGTGTGTGCATGTGTGTATGTGTGGGGGGTGACTGGAGGCGATAGATGTAGCATCTTCCTGTTTCTTCCAAATATTTTATCTCTACCCCAGATATTTTTATTTAAATTTTTAAGCATTTGAAAACCAAAGTCAGAAAGACTCTTAGATTTTTCTGCTTTTTGCCTTTTTTCACTCCTCCTCTTTGTTTGAATGAAGTGAAGGGAAGAAGGGAACACTGGGAGAAAAAAAAAGGAGCATATTAATATTTCAAAAATATTATCCCAACACATTTGCAGCAATTAAAACAGGGGTTTCAAGTTTCATCTGGATATTACCCTAAAATTATATGTTAATAAAAGTTATCTGAAGGTGGGAATAGACATTGAGAATGAAATTTAAGGAAAGCTTAGAGACTTCTGTGGGTTCTAGGTGTTTTGGAAAACTTGAAACATCTATTCTTAGGACCCCTCAAATAAAGTTTTTACAATAGTATAATTTAGATACATTTTAATATCACAATAACTATTAAATTCCTTTAAACATTCCACAACTTTAGGTAAGCTAGTTCTCAGTGCTATTTGTTGAGTACGCAGGCTAGTGATCTTACTTATAAGTATCATGTAGAGAGCTGCTAAAATGCTCAGGTTCCACCCCAGTGATTCTGATTAAGACCAAATTGGCTCCATTTCATTTAAGGGTGTTGTCATTTTTATTGCTCAAGGTACTCATTCACCTTTTGACTAATAGGTTAATGTTCTCGCAAGATGATTATGTTGAGTTTAGCATTAATAATAAAGGCAGTGAAAATGATGATTATTAACTGGGAGAATTTTGTCTTTTAGTAGTTTATACAGCAGTAAACAATTTACAGAGTACCGTGAGAGATCAACACAGAGGAAGTGGAGCCAAAAGGTGGGAGACACGCACAGGATTCTGATGACACCAGCTATTTACCTGAAGCCAGTATACTCCTGGACTATTCAATTGTATGAAACAGTAAATTTGACTTTTTTTGACTAAGCCAGTTTGAGTCGGGTTGTCTGACATTTTAAACTGTCTCAACGGATACATTTCTCCACAAATGGTTGTTGAATTAACGCTTGAATGAAAGATTCAAGTGCGCATGGGGGGAGGGGAGCAAACAGTAGCCAATTCCTCCTGTTTTTTTCTTTGTCTGGGAGACATCTCTGTCATGCTACACAATTCCAGTGGCCACTGGTCACATAGACTATATAGGCATACTACCTCGTCTTATTGCTCTTTGCTTTATTGAGCTTCACAGATATTATGTTTCTTACAAATTGAAGGTTTGTGGCAACCCTGCATTGTCAGATGATGGTTAGCATTTTTTTTTAGCAATAACGTATTTTTTAAATTAAGGTGTGTATGTTTTTTAAAAGATATAATGCTATTGCACACTTAATAGACTACAGTATAGTGTAAACATAACTTTTGTATGTACTGGGACACCCAAAAAAATTCATGTGACTCGCTTTATGGCAATATTCACTTTATAGCAGTGGTCTGGAACCAAACCCACAATATCTCCAAGGTATACCTGTTATATGGATGGTGGGCATAAAGGTAGCCTTGAGGGAAGGTGATTGTGGGATAAGAGAGAGAATCTGTGGTTCTTAGTTCTTGAATATGTAGACCCTGGAGTCCCATTTCCCAAAAGTGGGAAGGCCCAGTTATTTAGACTCCCATGTGTTATGGATTTATTACTCTTCAGTGGTTACATTCAGTTGTTTCTTCTTCCAGAAAACTCCAGAAGCATTTAATTTGGCTATGCTGAAATAGTATTTAGAATATGTGTATTTCTTAAGCCTAGGCATCATTCCCATACATTTTATGCATAATTTAAGTAAATGTCAGATTATTTTTATTGTAAGTTTCATTCTGTTAAAATACCCATTTTCCTGAGTCAATTCATAGTGACTCAGGCTTCATACTGTACTGTTCTGTAAAATGTTCGACAGGCTACAACTTAAAAAATTGGGAAATTCTTGCTCTATGTCCATGCATTGACTTGGGTTAAGTCTTTCCTACTGTTTTTGGTGGGGGGCATTGTTTTGTTTTGTTTCATTTCTGTATCCAGCTTTGTGTACTTACTCACTGAGTGGTTTGAAGAGACACAGGGAAGAAAGCTGGGAGAAGAAAACTGGCCTCTTGTTGCAGTTTTTAAATTTAATAGTATTCTCCCTCAACACAGCTTACCTCAGAAGTTGTCTCCTGGAATTCTGTGAACCCTATTGCTTTTAGTTTTTAAGTGACTGCTTTTGTTTGGCTGGCATAGGTCCAGTTGAACCAGTTCTCATCATAGTGCCCAGGACATTGAGAAAAATATGATTTCTCTTTCCCTGTTTACAGAGAACGAGCACATATTGCTCTGCACAAAAGGAAATTGCCAGTCTCTGAAAATTTCCCTTTGCCGTATCTAGTGGAGTAATGTAGGCAAGCAGTTTTTGTGGGGTCTAAAAATACTTCATTTTGTAACACTTTTGCAAGTGGCCAAATGTAAGCAATATGTTCTATACATTTTACAATTAAAAACCTAAGTCATCAGCCAAGATCATTAGCTTTTTATTGAACATTTCTAGTCACCAAGCTTCAGAAGGGTAATCCTACTCTACATGGTAAAGGAAGGTACACAGTTCTGTGTAGTGGCCAGCATAGGTACCTTCTCTGCTGAACTTCTCCCGCATTGAAATGCTCCATCTCCTTAACATTTCCTTAAGTTTTCAAAAAAAGGACAGCCCGGCATAAAATATTTTTCTGCTCATGACATCTTGCCAAAGGCTGCTGGAAGCATGAGCATCTCCAGAGGAAACTTCGTCAGTTAATAGGGAAACATTCGCCAACGTTACATTTTTCTATTTGTAGAACATTCACTACAAAGGGAAAAAATACTTCCCTGTGTCTGTTTCTATGGTGAATACTGACGCAAGCAAATTATAGATAGAAATTTCAAATAAGAGACTCAAACGCATAATGGATATAACTTTCTTTTTAGGAAGAAAAAGAATTGTCATCTTGAATAGCCACATTTAACATAATAGTGCTTTTTAAATCTCTCTTTTGAATTGAATGCCCCTCATGGAGATGTAGTAAAAATGAACTACTGCTTTTGTGTGTAAACAGGATAAGCTGATTTTGGAAGGAGCATACTGGACTTTGGTCTATGTCACAATACTTAGGGACCGATGGAAGTGTAGTACCATGCAACATTTGGAATCAATGGGCTCACTGGGGACTTTGTGCCCTTGGTGTGACCCAGTTCATTCATATGAGACTTGATAATGACACTGACAACAGTAAGGAAAATTATCTTCTCGTTAATTTGGAGACAAGACATCTAGTTCCCAAAGTGAAACAGGAACACTATAGAAGCCCAGAAGAAATTTGGAACAAGTAATAAGGGGTTAGTCCCGTATTGCCCCGCAGAATCAGGATGCATCAAATATTTACTACCGTAAAGATTCGTCTCTAAATCTTAGGCTTGGAAACCGAAATACGCTAATATCAAGATAGAGGTTAATTCAGCTAAGGGTTATTACTTCCAGACAATAAAACTAGGGATTTTATTTTGTAATTGCTCCTACTTGACAAACATAATGGGAATTAAGAAAAAAAAAAGCATTAATGAAATCAGAACAACAGAAAAAGTCCTATAAGTAACATCACATAAAGCAGATGTTTGTTTTAAAATATTAAAAGTGAAAAAATATACAAAAATATGTGCAATAAGATATCCAATTTTGTATATAATAAGGCATATCATGAATACACATACACAGTAAAATTATGGAAAGGCTTTAAGTGTTAACAGTTGCTATGTCTGAATAATGGTATTATGGAGGATTTTAAACCTCTTTTTTTCCATTGGAGTATAATTGCTTTACAGTGTTGTGTTAGTTTCTGCTGTACAATGAAGTGAATCAGCTATATATGTCCATATATCCCCTCTCTCTTTGACCTCCCTCCACCCTCCCGCATCTCCCCCATTCCACCCATCTAGGTCATCACAAAGCACCGAGCTGAGCTTCCTGTGCTTTATAGCAGGTTCCCACTAGCTATCTAGTTTACACATGGTAGTGTATATACGTCAATCCTAGTCCCCCAATTTGTCCCAACCTCCCATTCCCCCTGCTATGTCCACATGTCCGTTTTCTATGTCTGTGTCTCTATTCCTGCCCTGGAAATAGGTTCACCTGTAACATTTTTCTAGATTCCACATATATGTGTTAATATATATTTGTTTTTCTCTTTCTGACTTACTTCACTCTGTATGACAGACTCTAGGTCTATTCACATCTCTACAAATGGCCCAATTTCGTTCCTTTTTATGGTTGAATAATATTCCATTGTATAAAGGTACCACATTTTCTTTATCCATTCATCTGTCGTTGGACATTTAGGTTGTTTCCATGTCCTGGCTATTGTAAATAGTGCTGCAATGAACATTGGGGTACATGTGTCCTTTTGAATTATGGCTTTCTCAGGGTATATGCCCAGTAGTGGGATTGCTGGGTCATATGGTAGTTCTATTTTTAGATTTTAAGGAACCGCCATACTCTTCTCCACAGTGGCTGTATCAATTTACATTGCCACCAACAGTGCAAGAGGGTACCCTTTTCTCCACACCCTCTCCAGCATTTATTATTTGTAGATTTTTTGATGATGGCCATTCTGACCAGTGTGAGATGATACCTCATTGTGGTGTTCATTTGCATTTCTCTAATGATTAGTGGTGTTGAGCATCTTTTCATGTGCCTCTTGGCCATCAGTATGTCTTCTTTGGAGAAATGTCTATTTAGGTCTTCTGCCTATTTTTTGATTCGGTTGTTTGTTTTTTTGATATTGAGCTCCATGAGCTGTTTGTGTATTTTGGAGGTTAATCCTTTGTCCATTGCTTCATTTGCAAATATTTTCTCCCATCCTGAGGGCTGTCTTTTCGTCTTGTTTCTGGTTTCCTTTGCTGTGCAAAAGGTTTTAAGTTTAACTAGGTCCCATTTGTTTATTTTTGTTTTTATTTCCATTTCTCTAGGAGATGGGTCAAAAAAGATCTTGCTGTGGTTTATATCAACTTGTTTTTCCTATTTTTTCCTCTAAAAGTTTTATAGTGTCCAGTCTTACATTTAGGTCTTTAATCCATGTTGAGTTTATTTTTGTGTATGGTGTTAGGGAGTCTTCTAATTTCATTCTTTTACATGTAGCTGTCCAGTTTTCCCAGCACTACTTATTGAAGAAACTGTCTTTTCTCTATTGTATATTCTTGCCTTCTTTGTCATAGATTAGTTGACCACAAGTATGTGGGCTTATTTCTGGGCTTGAACTATATTTGAACTACATTTCTGTTTTTGTGCCAGTACCATACTGTAGCTTTGTAGTATAGTCAGAAGTCAGGGAGTGTGATTCCTCAGCTCCGTTTCTTTCCCTCAAGATTGCTTTAGCTCTTTAGGGTCTTTTGTGTTTCCATACAAATTTTAAGATTTTTTTGTTCTAGCTCTGTAAAAAATGCCATTGGTAATTTGATAGGGATTGCACTGAATCTGTAGATTGCTTTGGGTAGAATAGTCATTTTCACAACATTGATTCTTCCAACCCAAGAACATGGTATATCTCTCCATCTGTTTGTGACATCCTTGATTTCTTTCATCAGTGTCTTATAGTTTTCTGTATGCAGGTCTTTTGTCTCCCTAGGTAGGTTTATTCCTATGTATTTTATTCTTTTTATTGCAGTGGTGAATAAGATTGTTTCCTTAATTTTTCTTTCTGATCTTTCATTGTTAGTGTATAGGAATGCAAGAGATTTCTGTTGCATTAATTTTATATCCTGCAACTTTATCAAATTCATTGATTAGCTCTAGTAGTTTGCTGGTGGCATCTTTAGGATTTTCTATGTGTAGTATCATGTCATCTGCAAACAGTGACAGTTTTACTTCTTCTTTTCCAATTTGGATTCCTTTTATTTCTTTTTCTTCTCTGATTGCCATGCCTATGACTTCCAAACTATGTTGAATAAGTGTGGCAAGAGTGGATATCCTTGTCATCTTCCTGATCTTAGTGGAAGTTCTTTCAGTTTTTCACCATTGAGAATGATGTTTGCTGTGGTTTTGTCATATATGACCTTTATTACGTTGAGGTAGGTTCCTTCTATGTCCACTTTCTGGAGAGTTTTTATCATAAATGAGTGTTGAATTTTGTCAAAATCTTCTGCATCTATTGTGATAATCATATGGGGTTTATTTTTCAATTTGTTAATATGGTGTATCATATTGATTGATTTGCTTATATTGAAGAATCCTTGCATTCCTTTGTTAAATCCCAGTTGATCATGGTGTATGATCCTTGTAATGTGTTGTTGGATTCTGTTTGCTAGTATTTTGTTGGAGATTTTTTCTTCTATGTTCATCAGTGATATTGGTCTGTAATTTTCTATTTTTATGATATCTTTGTCTGGTTTTGGTATCAGGGTGATGATGGCCTCGTAGAACGAATTTGGGAGTGTTCCTCCCTCTGCAATTTTTTGGAAGAGTTTAAGAAGGATTGGTATTAGCTCTTCTCTAAATGTTTGACAGAATTTACCTGTGAAGCCATCTGATCCTGGACTTTTGTTTCTTGGAAGATTTTTAATTACAGTTTCAATTTCATTACTTGTGATTGGTCTGTTTATATTTTCTAATTCTTCCTGGTTCAGTCTTGGAAAATTGTACCTTTCCAAGAATTTGTCCATTTCTTCCAGGTCGTTCCTTTTATTGGCATATAGTTGCTTGTAGTAGTCTCTTATGATCCTTTGTATTTCTTTGGTGTCAGTTGTAATTTCTCCTTTTTCATTTCTAATTTTATTGATTTGCATCCTCACCCTTTTTTTCTTGATTAGTCTGGCTAAAGGTTTATCAATTTTTTTATGGTTCGATCAATTTTTTATGGGTTTTTATTATATACAAAACCCCATGGTGAATAACTTAAATATATTGATAATATTTCTGCACAAGATGCCGTTATGAAATGTTTACAGATGAAGAAGTTGAGAACAAAATGAGTTAAGCAATGAACTAAGTTCATACAATGTGTGATCATGTTAAAATTGGTAAATAGGTTGTCTAAATATAGATTCTAAGACCTTAAAAATCATAGTTGGGAGAGCACTTGCATTCCTAGAGATTTTGTTAATATTTGTTTATATCTGTATCTATCTATATTTGTATCTATATCATAATCACTCTCTTCAACTGCTAAATATTTTCAGGTAATATAGAATATACTTCAACCTGGGTGGTTAATAGACCAGAGCTCTTCTGTTAGCCAACCTTTTTTTTTTTTCCCACACACACACACACTGTATTTTATTTTTACAAGAGATAAACTGACACCAAGCATTGTAAATGGATGACCACAACAAAAGCAACAGTGATTGCAATTACCAAACACGAAACACACTCATACTATGTCATAATATTGACATTCAGTCCAGTAATCCTCCACGGTAACAGCTCCTTTACTTTGCAGTGAAAATTGATTTGTATATTTTTTGCCTCTGAGTCCTTGTGGGATTTTTTTTTTATTCAAACAGAAAGTCACAAAAATTATAATCATCCTCATCAGTTCACTCAGTCCCATGTAATTAATTTTTTTTCATCTTGATCTTTTGTTGGCACTTTTATGAATTCATCAGTTTTCCATTAGAGTTCTGAAAATGCTTATTCATTCAGTTCAGCAGTATTGTCAGGTTTATCAATTTTGCTTATCTTCTCAAAGAACCAACTTTTAGTTTTATTGATCTTTGCTATGTTTTCTTCATTTCTATTTCATTTATTTCTGCTCCGATCTTTATGATTTCTTTCCTTCTACCGACTTTAGGTTTTCTTTGTTCTTTCTCTAGTTGCTCTAGGCGTAAGATTAGATTGTTTATTTGAGATTTTTCTTGTTTCTTGAGGTGAGATTGAATTTTTATGAACTTCCCTCTTAGAACTGCTTTTGCTATGTCCCATAGGTTTTGGGTCATCATGTTTTCACTGTCATTAGTATCTATGTATTTTTTTATTCCCTCTGATTTCTTTGGTGATCTCTTGGGTATTTAGCAGTATACTGTTTAGCCTCCATGTGTTTGTGTTTTCTACAGTTTTTTTCCTGTAATTGATTTCTAATCTCATAGCATTGTGGTCAGAAAAGATGCTTGATATGATTTCAATTTTATTAAATTTTCTGAGGCTTGATTCATGACCCAAGATGTGATCTATCCTGGAGAATGTTCCATGTGCAGGTGAGAAGAAAATGTATTTTGCCTCTTTCAGAGGAATGTCCTATAAATATCAGTTGAATCTATCTGGTTTATTGTGTCATTTAAAGTTTGTGTTTCCTTATTTATTTTCTGTCTGGTTGATCTGTCCATTGGTGTAAGTAGTGTGTTAAGGTCCCCCACTATTACTGTGTTACTGTCTATTTCCCCTTTTATGGCTGTTAGCATTTGCCTTATGTATTGAGGTGCTCCTATATTGGGTGCATAAATAGTTGTAATTGTTAAATCTTCTTCTTGGATTGGTCCCTTGATCGTTACATAGTGTCCTTCCTTATCTCTTGTAACAGTCTTTATTTTAAAGTCTATGTTATCTGATATAAGTATTGCTACTCCAGCTTTCTTTTGATTTCCATTTGCATGGAATATCTTTCTGCATCCCCCCACTTTCAGTCTGTATGTGTCCCTAGGTCTGAAGTGGGTCTCTTGTAGACAGCATATATATGGGTCTTGTTTTTGTGTCCATTCAGTGAGCCTGTGTCTTTTGGTTGGAGCATTTAATCTATTTCCATTTAAGGTAATTATCGATATGTATGTTCCTATTACCATTTTCTGAATTGTTTTGGGTTTGTTTTTGTTGGTCTTTTTCTTCTCTGGTGCTTCCCACCTAGAGATGTTCCTTCAGCATTTGTTGTAAAACTGGTTTGGTGGTGCTGAATTCTCTTAGCTTTTGCTTGTCTGTAAAACTTTTGATTTCTCCATCGAATATGAATGAGATCCTTGCTGGGTAGAGTAATCTTGGTTGTAGGTTTTTCCTTTTCATCACTTCAAATATATCTTGCCACTCCCTTCTGACCTGCAGAATTTCTGCTGAAAAATCAGCTGCTAACCCTGTGGGGATTTCCTTGTATGTTATTTTTTGGTTTTCCCCGCTTCTTTAATATTTATTCTTTGAATTTAATTTTTGTTAATTTGATTAATATGTGTCTTGGTGTGTTTCTCCTAGGGTTTATCCTGTATGGGACTCTCTGCACTTCCTGGACTTGGGTGGCTATTTCCTTTCCCATGTTAGGGAAGTTTTTGACTATAATTTGTTTGAATATTTTCTCAGACCCTTTCTTTTTACTCTTCTTCTTCTGGGAACCCTATAATTTAATGTTGGTGCATTTAGTGTTGTCCCAGAGGTCTCTGAGATTGTCTTGAATTCTTTTCATTCTTTTTCTTTATTTTACTTCTTGGAAGTTATTTCCACCATTCTATCTTCCAGTTCACTCATTAATTCTTCTGCCTCAGTTATTCTGCTATTGATTCCTTCTAGTGTATTTTTCATTTCAGTTATTGTGTTGTTTATCTCTGTTTGTTTGTTCTTTAGTTCTTCTACATCTTTGTTAAACATTTCTTGTATTTTCTTGATCCGTACCTCCAATGTATTTCCAAGATTTTGTGTCATCTTTACTAACATTACTCTGAATTCTTCTTCAGGTAAGTTGCCTATTTCCTCTTTATTTATTTGGTCTTGTAGGTTTTTACCTTGCTCCTTCATCTGTAACATTTTTTTTTATTATCTCATTTTTTTTTTGATGGGTGGGACTGTGTTCCTGTCTTACTGGTTATTTGGCCTGAGGCTTCCAGCATTGGAGTTTGCAGGCAGTTGGGTAGAGCTGGGTCTTGTTGCCGAGATAAGGACCTCCAGGAGACCTCGCTCTGATTAATATTCACTGGAGTCTGAGGTTCTCTGTTAGTCCATCGGTTCAGACTCAGTGCTCCCACCACAGGAACTCAGGCCCAACCCCCGGCCCGTGAACCAAGATCCTGCAACTCGTGTGGTGCGGTTTTAAAAAAAAAAAAAAAAAAGGAGCAGAACAATAACAAAGAATAAAAAATAAAATTAGAAAACTAACAGACATATTAGAAAAAATAAAAATATAAATGAAACAACAACCAGATGGTAAAACAGAACCACAATAGCAAAAAGGAAAATAAAAGGTCCAGAAAAGGCCTTGGCTGTGGCAGGGCGGAGCTTAGGTTAGGGGCAGGGCTTAGGTTGGGGGTCTGGGTCTAGGCTCAGGACCCATGCAGCAGGAAAAGGCCCTGGGGGTGGGGCTTAAGTGGGGGCGGGTTGTAGGCTGGGGCAGGGCTTATGCTCAAGACCCAGGGTCGGGAAAAGGCCCTGGGGTGTGGGGAGCAGGGCTTAGGCTCAGTGTGGCTGGAGGGAGCCCCAGAGTGCCTCTAGCCTCAGGATGCAGAGGATCAGACCTGGGACCTCAGCAGGCTCACTGGGGCCCGAGTGGGCGGGGGCAATGCTAGCCGCTTTTCCCCCCACCCCCATCCTCCAATCCCCAAGGGTCCCTCCCCATTCGCCTCTACTCTTCCTAACCCCCATCCCTCCCATGCCCCCAGGACCCATGCAGCCAGAGGGGCCTCAGAGGGTGAAGGACCAGGCCTGGGACCCCAGCAGGCTCTCCAGGACCCGAGTGGGCAGGGGAAACGCTAGCCACGTTCCCCTCCAATCCTCTGAACCCCCGAGGGCCTCTCCCCATCCCCGTTGATCTCCTCACGGTGAATGGGCCTCTTCAGGCATGGGAACCCCTCCCCACCCCCAGCTGCCCCTCAGGGGCACTGGTCCCATCCCGCCTCCACTTCTCCTCCTCCCTTGCTCCCCCGACATCCTACCCAGTCGCTTGGGGGTTCCTCCCTTCCCCTTGGGTGTTGAGGTCCCCCACCAGCATCTGGTAGGTGCCCTAGTTGTGAGGAGATGCAAACTCCCAGTCCTCCTACTCCACCATCTTGGGTCCACCCCCCAACCTCTTCTTTGTATATTACTATATTTTTCAAATTTACTGCCATGAACAGTTGTTACTTTTATAATTAGAGGGAAAATAAATGCCAAAAAATAGCTAAAGTTTTATACAAAATTTCTAAGTAATATTTTTTACTTAAGAGGAGCTATATTGTTTCAAGGGTATAACTACCCAACATAGAAAACTCTAGTTGGATTACAGATTCTACATTACACTATTTCCTTCTATAGCGTTTGCTACATTTTCTGGTTTGGGTAGATCCTCTTTTATTGCTCCACACCAAAGTTTTTCCACTAGAGGCAATACAATATCTTTGCTTTTGCTGGTACCTTCCACTCTTCTCTCTGAAAATTGATGTCTTTAAGTTCCTTTAAAATGTGTCCAAAAACCATCTCCCTTCAGGAGGTCTTTTCTGATTCAACGTATCCCAGTTTGATTGCAATGTTTTCTTTTTTTTTTTCTTTTTTTTCGGTACGCGGGCCTCTCACTGTTGTGGCCTCTCCCATTGCGGAGCACAGGCTCTGGACGCACAGGCTCAGTGGCCATGGCTCACGGGCCCAGCTGCTCCGCGGCATGTGGGATCTTCCCGGACCGGGGCATGAACCCGTGTCCCCTGCATCAGCAGGCAGACTCTCAACCACTGCACCACCAGGGAAGCCCTTGATTGCTTTTTAATGTAACTCTTTGGCTCTTGTGTATTTAATTTTTAAGGTAACTTTATGGTTGTTGTTATAAATCTTTGCAAATGATTTTCTATTGAAGCATCCTTCTGTATCTAGAGGATAAATTCTCAGAGTACAGTGGCTAGGACGTTGTGATTTTTGTTTCCTGTAAAACAACTGGAAGAGTGAATTTATACTAATTAAGTGGCTGAAAATATATAGTAACAGGTGAACTGAGAATCCTGTGAGAACAACTGAGCAAAGGCATCTGGGTAAACTTCTGAACTCTTGGCTGCTGGTTGAATCAAGTCTGTCCTGAGAATGTCTTTTCAGCTGTGTTGATTACATCTAAACTATTGCAATATTGTGGGTTTGGAGGAAAAGGTATATTGGGTATACACTCCTCATTTTTCATCATAGACTGACTGATTTTCAGAGACAGGAACCTAGAAAGTTGGTCCAATTTCACATTTCATAATGGCTTGCTGACCACCTTCTTAGACCCTAATTAATAATTTTCTATTGCTCCTCTACATTAGATAGTGTTTGGTAATTGAATATTGTGTTATTTTGAATTATTTTTATGTCTTCCCGTTTCAGCTGTAAATTCAGAGTCATAGGGTTAGAGGATATTTTCAGTGTGAACAATTACCTATATTCTCTTAGAAAGTCTTTATAATGTATAGATTGGAAGTTCGTTCTTTTCTGCTAATATTTAGGAAGCTTTCTTTTTTAGTAGATCCTTTACTCACTGAAATGTGGCATTTGACAAAGTGTCAATATCAGCTAGAAAATTTTCAGCAGGGAGCTAATATGATGCTGGGTGCTTGTCCTTTCCAGGAATGTTAGTTTTGAATGGGAAATTCAGAGAACAACTGCTTTATACAAAAGAATAATCTGAGGGGAAATTTTGGGGGTTAGGGAAGGAAGTTACCTAATAGATAGTTTTTTGCTTCTACCCTGAGTAAGGTTTTTCTCCACATCCAACCAGATGTACTTATGCTTGTATCTCATGGGTTTGCTGCTGCTGTGGCATTCTACTGGTGGTGAGGAACGTGGCAGAATAACACCCACATTTGCCTCATCCAACCTAGATGTTTGATGTGAAACATGGTTCTTGGGGTGGCAGCAGCTACATAAGCTGGTGGCATATTCCTTATACTCTCTTCATGTCCTGCTGTTAACTAAGCAGGAAGATAACCTGAAACAGTGGGAATTAGAAAGTTGTCCTTTGCTTGTGACAGAAGAGCCAAAGATGAAGTAGACTCAAGTAGTCTGAAATAACTTCCTTGTTTTTGTTTTGTTCTGTCTTCCCTTTTTCTTCGGTAGTGATATGGCCATGCCTGCCTTCCAAGTTTTCAAAATCCTAGTAGACACAGAAAAACGTTTCTTCTCAGTTTTCAAACAGAAAGCTTATGAGCAAGTTAGAAATTACTGGAGCTCAACTCCTATGGTCCTTTCTGTAGTGAGTGTGCTTGTGCCCTCAGAGAACAGAGATGTAGAGGCATCTGACTCATATACATCTAACTCCAGCCGGACTCTAGTCTGACCACAAAATACAGATGTTATGTTGCCATGTGGCATCTGCTGGATAGGCAGTAGAAATCTTGCTACACTTTAAGCATATGTTTGCTGGCTGACCCTAGGCCCACTGGAATTTTCTTACAACTCTTCTTAGATATTTTTGGAAACCAAGATTCTCTGTATCAGTGACATAAAATCTGCAGGTGACATTTGCAGGGAAAGGATGGAAACAATCCACAGTATAGGGGCCTGGACTCAAATATTGCCTTCCTCCTCTTCTGGTTCTAAATCTAGTCCTTTCAGTTGCTGCTTAGTGAGAACTGCTTGTTATCTAAGTAATGCAGACCTTTCTTGCCAGGCAACTCAATAAACTCATCTTTGTTTCAAATTGATATTTGGCAGTTTTTGTTTCTCATTGTCTAACATGGGATAAGTGTAATTGGTCAATTAGATGAAAGAGACAGGGTTATGAATGCATGAGGATGTGTGACTTTAATTCCAATCATTAAAGTAACTGTACCTACTTCTGTGGACTGTTGTGACATCCACATAAGTTAGTACAAGTAAGTGCTTAGGACAGGGCCTGACCCATGGTAAAGTTTAGCTGTTATTATTAATCCTATAAATTGGGAATATTAACATCATTTTCTAGTGTCTGAGGACAAATCCAAACTGCACCTGATAAATATATAGATTTCTGGAAACCACTGGCTATGAAATGAATGACGAGAGTCTTTAATCTGTAAATAAACTTTTAGGACTTTAAAAATGGAAATTAAACAAAAGTTGTAATGCCAAATTCTTGAATAAGGGGTCCAGATATTAGCTACTTTAAGTAGTTTCAGTCAGGGGGAATATTTATGAAAAATACAAAGCTCTCAGGGCCTTAAGTTATGTGCATGCATGTAAAAGATTAAAGGCAGAACAGAGGAATTCTCTATTTATAGGAAGGCCTATTAATTTGTTAACTGATTCAGTACCTGGGATCAAAATCAACAAGGCACCAAAAGAGAAGGCAGCGTAAAAAGACTGAAATATTCCAGTAAATTCACTTTAAAGTGGTGGCTTCCAGTAGCTAGTTGAAATGATTGGGAGAGCAAATCACAGTGTTGAGAGACATCAAAATGTTCTCCTCTTTGGTAAATTTGTGCTCCACGCCTGCCTGGCTTCTATGCTTCTGTTGGCTGTGACCCTCTTTCCTGCTCCGCTACATACCGCCTACTGCTCAGTTGGAGCACGCGCAACTCATAAGGGCCGTACTACCAGAATCACTGGGTGGAAGACACTGATAAAAAGTAATATTTATGACCAGCAGTTCACAAATACACTAATAGCAGCACAAGTCAACATTTTGCTAAAATAAGATTCTGCTTTATAACTTCAATGTTACATGGATTTTAAGCTTAATTTTCTCCCTGCCTCTCATTTGATGAGTATGTGGTTGTAAACTTAGTGCCAGATGTCTCCCGACATGCCTCAGATGTTACTGCAGAAAATTAGTCTAAAGGTTACTCCTTTGTTGTATTTCTCAAGACAAATTTTTTTTCTGCTCCTTTGATGAACATTTTATTGACTTAGATTAGCTATTCATAACAGAAGCACTGCCTAGTCTACTGGAGGAACACCTTGGGAATTTTACATCCCAATACCAGGAATAACAAAAAAAGGAAGATAAGAAACCCATTTTTGAAGGGAAAGGCTGGCTGCCCTGGTGAATTCGTTTTGGTTTTGTGCTGTGAGACTTGTTTGGGTCAAAGTTCTTACTAAGAAAGCAAAAGGACTGGTGCAGAGAAAAAGTAGTAAAATAATTCTTTCCATATTTCCCCTCTGTGGTATTCAGAACTACTTCATAAAATGAAGACATGCTTAAATACATGACTTACTTGGCTACCATTGTGTGAATACCCACAAGTAGTCTCTTTTTTACTACTTTAATCTCTATAAGCTATAGGTTCAATTGGAGTTCCTCATCTTAACCATAAAACACAGAAAATGATTTAAGTGACTATATCCTCAGTCCCCTCAAAGATGCATAGGAGAGAAATTTGTTCATTACAAACTGTGGGTGCCATCGCCAGCAGGGCTAAATTCTCTCAAAACTGGCTAAAAATCACTGACAGACATTCAGGTCTACTGTCATAGGATACATGTTATGGTCAACAAAAGGCTAAGGGTCAAAAGCCTTCAGAGCTGGGAATAGTCAAACCAATAGTCAAACAAAAATGCAAGATAATGCCTCCCTCAACTCTCAAGGTTTTTTTTGCTGTTGTTTTAGACAGCAAAATCAAGATATAGGACGATTCCTCATAACCCTTTGTAATTAATTCGCTTCCCTCACCTCTAGCTACCAGCAACCGTGGATCTGAGTTTTTGCCTAGTTTTTTCCTTTTCCATAATACCATATAAACGGAATCATTCAGTATGTAGTTTCTTGAGTCTGACTTTTTTCTCTTAGCATAACGTTCTTGAGACTCATCCATGTTGTTGCATTTATCTGTAGTTCTTTTTTTAAATAGCTGTGTGGATATAACATAATTTATCTATTCACTAGTTGATGGACATTTTGGGTTGTTTTAGCTTTTAGCATTTATGAATAAAGTTGCTGTGAATATTCATACGCAGGTTTTTGTGTGGACACAGGTTTTCATGTCTCTAGGATAAATACCTGTAAGTTTAACTTTGTAAGAACCTGCCAAAATTTTTCCAAAGTAGAATTCCGACTGGCAATATTTAAGTGTTCTAGCTGCTTTGCATCCTCATCAGCATTTGCTATTGTCATATATATTTTTTTAACTTGAGCCAATGTAATAGGTGTGTAGTGGTATCTCACTGTGTCTTTCAAGTTTTCATAGTTAAGTTTATATGATCAGTTTTGAATTGCACATCAAGTAATCTAAGGCATGTCAGACATCAGAAAGACAGATTCTATTAGCCTTGGACGATGGCTCTTTAGCATGTTCTCCTACCGATGTGGCACCACTGGGCTATCACTAATCATAAATTATAACTATGCAATACCTAAGCCTACACAGATTCAGCAAGCCCAGAATCTTTGCTTCCTAGCCAGTTAGGATCCTTCTATCATAGGATTTATAACAGAATCACTAGAAGCTTTTTGCTCCTTTTTGTTTTTTTTCTTCACACAGTGTGTCAGGGAAATGCCTACCAGGGGAATATTTCTGCTCATCATCTCCAAAATGGAAAAGTAGCCAATTATTTTCTGCAGCCCTCCAAGCTAGCCTCACATAGAAAATTGGCTCTTGCCACAGTGAGAAGGGAATAAAAGTTTCTGGAGCTACAGCAGCAATTCACTTTTCATTTTTGCAGAAGTTGGGCGTCTTTCCTCTTGTCTTTATTGTGATTATTTGTTGGGCCCTGTGATCACTTGCTGTTGCTTGTCTTCCTCCTGCTGATACTAAGTTTTGACTTGGATAGGGGCCCTCCCTCATCCTTCCTATGTAGTCGTGGTATGAGTGAGATGGAGTGAGTGGAGCTCTGGTCCTTTTCTTCCAGCTTTGACTAGACCAGAATGTTCTCTGTTACACAAACATGGCGGGTCCTTCATGACTTTATGACTCCCCCCACCCCACCCCCACTCCCCACTGCTTTTGCTCTCCTCCTCTGCCTGCAAAATTCCTACTTGTCCTTCAAGATCAGATCAAATGTCACCTCTTCTATGATGCCAGATTCCCTGAGTCCTGTTAGTCACATCCATTGAACTTTGCGCTTGTTTTGTTTGAAGACTTATCACATTGCCTTGTGATTATCTGTCAACATTTCTGTATCTCTCCTAGACTCTGAACTCCTCTCAGGCAAGAACCACGTGTTAATTATTGTTGGCTTAACATATAATACACACTCAATAAATATTTTTTGACTGACTCTAAATTTGCAGGGCCGCTTTTTTAAATGCAGAGATTTTCTTCAGCTTAGAAAAGGAATGATAGAAGCATCTGCTAAACAGAAATTTTTGTTGAGTAAAAGCCGTTCATATATAGTTTGGCAAAGTGGTAGTTGTAAGATTTGATTGATCTCTGATAGAACTGGATTCCTCTCACCCTCACCCAATCAATGTAGTTATAAACCTTATATAATGGGAAAGAAAAATAAAAGAATTAAAAGAATTCTATGATTCTAATCTCCATCATTATACTATGATATGTATATAAGTAATTGCTTTAGTCATGTCAGCAAAATGTTAGGCCTTGGGACTGAACAAATAATTGTTTAGTATGAGTATATCCCATGCAGTATTTGGGACATACTTATACTAAAAAAAAGTTTCGTGTTTACCTGAAATTTAAATTTAATTTGGTGTCCTAAATACTGTCTACCAACCCTAGCCAACATGAAGCCTCTTTACTTCACACAGTAGAATGAATGGTAGGGAATAAATGCTCTTGGAAGTTAGTCCTGAAATATACAATGGACAATGCTATTATTCTCCCAGATTTGCCAGTAAAGGCAACTTAGTTGGATGACCATCTTAGCTAGCATTTGATGCAAGATCAGGAAGAGAACTGAGATCAGAAAGCAGTGAAGTCACTGACCCTGTGGCCATTTGGGTCATGGAAAGGCCTGTAACTACAGTAAATTAAAGAACACCACATATTCCGTGCTACTTTTCTCATTGGGAGGAGAAGTCTATTCCCTTCTGTTTGAAGGTGGGCAGCTCTGTAACTGCTTTGACCAATAGAATAATAGCAGAAGTAACACTGTTCCAGTTTCTGAGCTTAGGCCCTAATTGCCTCTCAGTTTCCACTTCCTGTCTCTTAGAATCCTCTTTTTGGGAGCTGTGAGTTCTTTATACAAGAAGTCCATCTTCTCTGACACTGCCATGCTGGAGAGGCTTTGGGCGGAAACTTTTGTTGACAGATCCTGCTAAGCTCACCCTCCTGCCATCCCCGTCAAGTCACATGAGAGTGAGCTGTTGTGGACCCTCCAGACCCTGAAAGTTGAATCTCACCAACCCCTTCAATGGCACATGGAACTAAAGAACCACCCAGCTGATCCCTGCCTGAATTTCTGACCCATGACATCTGGAGATATGATACAATGGTATCGTTTTAAGTTGCCACATTTTAGAAGGTTTTATAAACCAGCAATAGATAACAAGAACAGTGAATACAAATAGTAAGTTCCTTGACCCGGGGGTGACTTAGTCAAGAAAGGAGTGCCTTTTGTCATTGAGCATTCAAATCTCTCCATTTGCTTGTTTGGTTGTTTCTCAAGGAGATCTTGCTTGGAGTAGAATCTTACCTAGAAAATTACACGTAATAAAGCTCAAAGCTGAGTCATAGTTAGGAGTCCAAAGTGACATCTTCTCTGTCCTTCTCTTGTCCCCAACTCCCCAGAGGTCCAGAGATATTCTGCAGTCCCACTGAGAAGGATTACAAAATATGCCTGAGACCTAACCTGAGGGGCAGGTTAACCACAAGAAATGTGCAAACCTGGAACTAGATGCAGAGAAGAGCGATGTAGGGGAGCAGAACTGTCAGTATGAAATAAAACCATGTATCAATGTGCGGGGGGTAGCAATATGTCCAGCTGAAATTACCAACAGCAGCACTTTCTGTCTTGAGGAAACTTTCTGCAGGTAGAGGAGAAGGCTGAGAAAATGCAGAGGGAGTCTGAGAACTCCCCACAGGGAGTGTAATGGGAATCCCAAAGGTGAATTATGCAAGAAGGGAGCTGACGCTCTGACCCAAGCCACCCAGGGCCAGAAAACTTTACTAATTCCTTAGTGAGGAGAGATGAAATAAGACCACACCTGGGTTACATATACTGTAATCAGTGATATTTGTCTAACTTAATCAGTGATTTGTCACGTAAAACTGTTTCTAGTTTTACTTAGGTTCTTTTTAAATAAGGTTGTTTTTTTTCTGAAATATTACACATAAGATCTCTGTTTAGATATTGTTGAATGGGAAGTACCCAAACTTGGGTGGTTTCAGAAGATTATCTAGTTATGTTCTTGGTACCTAGGGAGGAACTAAGTTTGAGTCAACAGGCTCCTGAAAAACAGATGCTAGTAAGAAAACAGATGCCTAAGGGAGAGACTTGCCCAGGTTGGGCATTGCCGGGTAACATTTTCACACATGTAGCTGTTCAGAAAACCCCTGGTTTATTTTAAGTGAGGCACACTGCCTTAGAAAGATGCCGTCCTATTTTAGAATTAAAGTCTAGCATACTTAATTCTGTATATACTTGAAAAATAATTTGATTTAATGAATATGTATGACGATTATATTAATTCTTTAGTTATATTACATGAACCCTCTTCCAAGCAAGTGCAAATGCTTTTAAACAAGTCACTTCTAAAAACCATCACATCGCATTGCTCCGTTGCATGCAGCAGCAGTCAGAGAAGCTCTGACTTGGCACGTTACTGTATTAACTTAATAGGCGGAGTGAATTCTTAGGTCATCTGAGGTGGGCCCCTTGGAGGGCCTTACAAGAGTTTTATTAGGGAACAAAGAGCACATATAAAGGCTTGCTAGTATTTCTACCCTGGTTTCATTCATAATATACATTTACAGCCTCCAGAGCTAATGCTTCCTTCAGAACCAATAATGCTGTATGTTGGAAATCAGTTCAGCAATCACTCAAATTTATCCTGAATGTATAATGCTGACCGTATAACAACAGAAAAATAGTCATGAAGTGCTCTCATGGCATGGTCAGTTATTATAACAATAGCTCAGTGGCTTGACGTTTTCAGCAGTAAAACATCCAGGCATCTGAACTGCAAAAAAAAAAAAAAAAAAATCACAGCAATTTTTAGTCATAGCAGCAAAAACTTATCTGTAACTGTAAGATGATTTTTTTTTTGCCTGTTAACCTTCCTGCCAAAGCGATTGCTCCCCAGCTGGCTTGTTTGTTTGACGTTGAAGTGAACAATTTTGGGACATCTAGCAAGTCATTGTGTCTTTGAAACTCTCCAGGGCAGGAGTGGGCAATTATTTTGACTTAAAGCACAACTTAGTATGTTTGGCTGAACTCAAAGAACCCCTTGTGGGGAATGAGCCCTTCTTTGCTGATGTCGGAACACACATATCAGAGCTAACAGCATTAATAACTCTATGTGTTTACAGGAACCGTGTTTCTGGACTGATTGACTCTGTTCCTCCTACTACTACCGGTATTGTCTGTAGAGGGCCGTACTCTTCTTGTACCTCAGCCCTTCATCAAGACACTTGGCTCTGTTCACAGTGAGAGGGGACTGCTTGCTGAGTTGTAGACATCTTTTCACTTTCATCGCCTGTTCTCTCACATGTGCCATGATACCCAAGGGCTACAGGGTGAAGTGGAAAGACGCTAGACCTAGAGTCAAGAGGCCCTGATTTCATATCCTCGCATGATAGATGACTGACATATCATTCAACACTTTGTTTCTTGGTGTCTTCACTGAGCGACAGTGAAATGATTACGAGCCCCTACTCTGTAATCAGATTGCCACGGTTACTCTGTGCTTCGGTTGCTTCCTATGGAAAATGATGGTAGCAGTAGCTAACACTATAGTGCTTACGTTGTGCTAGGCCATTTCCTAAGTGCTTTACATGTGTATTAACTCATTTAATTCTCATGACAACTCTATGAGGTAGAGTATGATACGACTATTCTTATTTTTCAAGTAAGGAAGTTGAGGCACAAGGAAATAAAGTGATTTGTCTAAGCTTGTACAGCTGGCATGAGTCAATGTTGGGATTTAAAGCCAGGTAATGAGGCTCCAGAGCCACTGGAGCCCCACTACCTGCCCTGGAGGTTGTTATGGGGATCAAAGTTTGGCTAGTCTATCTATGAAATAGGCATAATAAGATCACACCTACTGTCTTCACAGGGTGTTCTTTTATCACAGTCACAACAGATGTGACAGCAAAGTGAGAGGAGCTTAAAGTGCTTTAAAAAAAATAGCACAGCGTGACCTTCCCTGCAGTGTTATTAGTAAACAGCTGTCACTTTTGGGTTCCAGAGCTTGCCAGATGATATTATGTGATAGAAAGGTGAATCATTGCATCAGTATTAAGTCACTCAAGAAAGTAAATGCCAGGTGCTCCAAAGTGCAAATATCTGGTATAAGAATCAGATGACTGAAGCCAGGAAAAGGCCAGATGAAGTTTCCCTTAACATGCAGTGAAAAGCATGTGGCCAGCCTGATGGATTTTAATCTGTGATAAAAATGAGGAGCCTCCTCAGGCATGAAGAGGTGTCAACACCTTTTTCTCTACTAGACATGTCAGAGGTATTTTTGGGCTTACCCTGCGAAAGAGTTTCTGGAGCCTCCAGATGTCCATGTCCCGGTGAAGCAAGAAGTTTCAGCCTGTACCGCTCCTCCCGAGCAAACCACAGCCTCCAAGAAGCTGAGGCCGAGGATCTCTCATTAAAGGGCATGGTCGGGGCTTCCCTGATGGCGCAGTGGTTGAGAGTCCGCCTGCCAATGCAGGGGACACGGGTTCGTGCCCCGGTCTGGGAAGATCCCACATCCCGCGGAGCGGCTGGGCCCGTGAGCCATAGCCGCTGGGCCTGCGCATCCGGAGCCTGTGCTCCACAACGGGAGAGGCCACAACAGTGAGAGGCCCGCGTACCGCAAAAAAAAAAAAAAAAAAAAAAAAGGGCATGGTCAGTTTTGAGAAGGCTTTTGTCTCATCACCTGACCCCCTGAGCTTGGGGCTCCCAGATTAAATCAGACTTGAAGGAAGAAAAAATCAAATTTACATCAAAACCAAACCAAACCTGAATGTAGGCTAAATTCAAGATAGAGGAAGAACCACAAGCGTTTCGTTTGCTGCTCCCATCACTTGCTGCATGTTTCTCCTAGTTATGCAATTGGACAGTCCCCTGCCCCCCAAAAGCCTCTATTTAAACTAATCTTATAGGATTGCACAATGGCTCAGGTGGCCATACTTCTTTTGAACACTTTCTCTTTAAGTCTAAGGGAATCCTGAAAGTTGGTTTTTGCTGTGTAAGATTTAATACGGGGAGTGGCAAACTGGCATCCCGCAGGCTGAATCTGACCTTCCCTTTCCCCCGCCCAGGGAAGTTTGGTATTTTGAAAGAACCGAATTAGTCATCACCAGGATTTAAAAGGCAGATGAGTTCAGTAAAAATCTAGATTTATGACCTTGGAGGAATTGGAAGACTTGGTGGCAGTAGGCCCTCATCCCTACATGGCCACAACGAACTAAAGGTGAGAGGTCACAACCTGCTTCTCCAGGTTACCTCCCAGCCTCCCAGCTCAGCTACCTGACCCTCCGTTGTATACACAGAGCCCCACCTCAGCATTAGTGCGTTTGGGGCCAGATAATTCTCTGTGCTGGGGGCTGTGTATCATCAGATGTTTAACTGCAGTCCCACCCTCTACCCACTAGATGCCAGTGGCGTCCCCCATCCCTCACCCTTACGGCCCACCTCACCCCAGTGGAGACAACCAAAAATGTCCCCAGACATTGTCAAATGTTTCCTCGAGCAGGGGGTGCCAGGGGCTTCAGTTGATAACAGACCATTACATTAGCATCTGTAAACTAATGAAATAATATTGTAAATTCTTACACATTAGCATTTTTCCTTTCTTGTGCTCAAAGTGTCACACTGGGGAGTAATTGGCAAAGACCGCCTAGGCCTTGTGATTGTTTTGAAATTCCTGATTAGGCTGGAACATTCTTCCCTTCCAAATGAGATTTCTTATAATCTCAGTCCAAGATTATTGGACCATAAATTGACACTAGAAGGAATTTTAAAGATCACAATGTCTTCGCTTTACAGTAAGAATTGTGAGTCCCAAGGAGGAGAATTGCCCAGGTCACACAACTGGTTAATGGCTTGAACTAGAACCTAGATCCAAATTCCTAGCTTACTATTTTCTGCACAACATCAAACACTTGAGCCATAAAGAAAAATCTAAGCATGATATACAAATGTCCCAATGACTATATTTAACCCAATTGTGGCTGCTCTTCTAGTTGATTTCAAGTCAATTATAATTATTTCTGCATACTGCCGTGATATGATATCTCACCTCTCCAAATAAACTGCCAAAATTTCATTTTCTTAGCTTGGGGACCTGAAAGAATGGGCTCCCTTTGGAGTGCAGGCCCCTTAAGGGGGAGTCAGAGGGGAGCTTTCTGCCCTACTTTATTTGGGTGTCTGCTCTTGGAATTTATATCACCACTCAAAGCATGCCCCAGTGCTCTGCTCGGAAAGCGAGGGTGCAAGTAGGACTTTGGGGTTGGGAATTGTGATTCTTCAGTGGCATTTGGGGAGGCCCCTTGTGGACCCTGAGAGTGCTACAGAGGTGGGCAGGCTGTGTGATGAGTCTGGGAGAGGAGGCAGCCTTGCAGGTGGTACCAGAAACTCCCGTGGTCATTTGCAGGGACATAAGCAGTCAGCTTTATGCACCACAGCCTGCCCCTCCCCCCTCTCAGCCCTAGCCCCAGCCCTTCTCTGCACACACATGCTTTGCAAGGTGCCTGGTGCCACGTAATTCATTTCCCCTAAGAAAACTGGCCTTGGTATTCATCCTTACCAAGTTCTACTGGTGCCCCGGTGCTTTCGGGAAAGAGCAAAGGTGCCATTGGAGACCCTTGGGAAGGGTCTGGCATTGAGACGTTTCATTCCTTCCCATCTGCCCAAATGTGCAGCGGCCTCCAGCATGGGTGGGAGCAAGGGGAGGGCAATGCTTTTGGTTCACAGCAGGCAGGGACTTTGAAAAATTCTTCACTGTTTGGCTCCTTCATTTGTCTCAGTGGCTTTCTTCCATGCTGCTGCTTCTAATATCTTTACATCCTACTTCTAAAAACCTTCATGTTGCCTCAAACTATCAAGACTCACAAATTTTGTAGAAAGTGTCACTCTGCCCAGCTCACTAGTACATGGATGACATCCGACACCAGAGTTGACTTCCTTCCTCACCTTTAGTTGTGCTCCCCAAGCACGGTGGGTTTCCAAGGAGCAAGGAGCTCTCAGCTTCCTTCTGCCATTATGTTTCCCATGTGTCGTTTTGTTTTGGGTGTATGCATGCTAGTACATGGATGACATCCGACACCAGAGTTGACTTCCTTCCTCACCTTTAGTTGTGCTCCCCAAGCACGGTGGGTTTCCAAGGAGCAAGGAGCTCTCAGCTTCCTTCTGCCATTATGTTTCCCATGTGTCGTTTTGTTTTGGGTGTATGCATGCTGGTGTCAGGACTCTGACCAGCCACTCCCTTCCACCTTTTGCTTTTTGGTCTGAGGAAAATTTGACTTTTACAGTTAATGGTTCTCCTCCGGCTCCCTGCACTGACCCTTGGACCCAGTCCAAGTTGAATAAGCAAACTTCAGCTCAGAAACTTCCAAGGATGTTCAGGAATTGGAGGATTTTGGAAAAGTGGGAGGAATACTGATGTCCAGAGAGGCAGGCAGCTGTCTGTTTTCTCGCTCCCTCTGCATGCATGAGATGTTTTATACCTATCTTCAAACAAGTGTTCACTTAACCAAGGAGTATCTGATTAGCAAAGACTTTCAAGTGGAATAAGTTCCTGGATTGTTAAGCTTTGGTTTCCAGAGAGCCTTGTCACTGAGGGGATTGAACTTTGAGCTGAATGCTTTATGTTGTTTCTTATAACAAGGGGTGTTTTGTTGATAGTTGTAGCTAGACCTCATACAACAGTAAATAATCTGCTTACAAGTATCAGGAGCTGCAAAGAGAAATAAACCATAGTCCCACACTTCATTTCTCATTTTTGTTTGCAGACACATGACAAGAAGATGGGACTATTCCTTTTACATTTTTCTTCTCGATTTTTTTCTTTTTTCTTTAACATCTGGGTCTTCATTGCCTCTTGGTGCCTGTTTAACACCCACAGCCAACAATTACCAATCCTGGTTCTAGCCTGAGTGTTCATTATTTTAGCTTTTTCTGGTTGTCATTGTTAAGGAACTACTTACAATTCCAATTTCAGAGCTGCAAGGAACTGTAGAGGTCATAGAGTTCAATCATTCCCTTTGACCCGTGAAGAAATTGAGGCCTTAACGTGAAGTGCTTTGTTTCAGTTTATACAGCTGACCTCTAGCAGAGATGGGAGTAGAACCAGACCCTCACTCTAGACCAGGTGCTATTTTCATGTAGGGTATGGTTCCCCCTTTCCTTTTGCTTTTTTCTGGCACCCTTTCTTTGGGCTCTCTAGAACATAAAATTATCAGATATAAAATTATAAGCCATAAAGTTCCAAGAAGCCCTGTTTAATCTGAGTTTTATTGTTTAGCAGACGGCAGCAGATACTAACCCTGGCTGCCTCAGACGATAGCCCATATCTTATTGATGGAAATTCTCTAATTCAGTTCCTAGGATCCTCATCCTTTCCAGCTGGTTATTAATTATCAGGCAATATCCTCTTGAGCTGTCTCTACTTCTTAATTACCTTATTAATTGTATTCACATAAATTGATCTCTCTGACATTCTAAGTGTGACTCACTGAGGAAATACGTCTAATAGTCACAAGAGACTCCGACAAACTCACAACCTTAACTTATTATTTCTATTATGCAGACTGATATCACTAGAAGTCAGAAGAGACTGCTTTGCTGAACAGGCCTTTATCCTAATCATAATTAGAATGTCCTTTAACAATTCTCCCTTGCACACGTTTCTTGCTTACTTAGATACACATGAGACTTACCAGTTCATTTCCACCCTGCCTGCACTCTTTAATCTTTAACATAGAAGGAATTTCCTCCCTCATATTACCTTGTGGTAATCCTTTATTTGCAATTCAAGGCAATTATAGGAGAGTAAACATGAATATATTTTAGTTCTTGGGTTTTTACTGTAACACTGCACCCTAAGGGCCTGATGCCCAATTCAACATTTAAAAACAATTTTTAAGTCAAGTTTTTATATACAAAGATAGTTTCTTAAGTGTGTGCTATTAGAGGACTCATTTTTTTCCTTCCTGATATGGTACACTACTATTAACCCCACATTTTTGCCCAGGTGCCACTTAACTTTTATGAAAGGACAAGAGTAAACAGGTCTTTATGTAAAAGTTGGTCCTTGTTCCATACAATCCTTTGGGTATTTGTATTAGAAATGGTTGATTGGCAGGAGTTAGAACTGAAGACTAGAATCTCTATGAAAAAAATATATGAAAAGGAGTTAGAGAATTCCTATGCATGTTTATTTGCATTGGGGGGAAAGTCATCTCCAAACTCTTAGAAAGAAGGGAATAATATAAATTCTAAATGCCAGTATTTTTCATGGTGAGAAAAATGAGTCACCTGGATGCCACCAATGGGCAGATTTTATTTTGGGCAGGGATTCAAGGATCCAATTTGATGATTTACGTGACTGAGTCTCTTCATGTGTCTGCGTCTCTTCATGTGTCTGCGCACCCTCAGAACATTCACCAGAGGTTCTACAGATACCACTATCTCAAACTACTCCCTACTGAACCCCTCATATTTTCACTGCCTTGCCCATTCACTCATCCAACCCAAACCCGGAACTTGGATGTCCTCTTCTTGATTCTTCCCCTCTCCCGATCACCTGCCAAACCCCTTCTTCCAATCAGTTATTTAGTTCAGTTCTGTTGATTTGGCTTCCTTATTACTTCTCCTCCGTGACTGGTTCCTTCTAGTGCTGCTGCCCCAGCTCAGCTCCTTGTCCTCTCTTTCCCAATCTATTGCAATAATCTCTCTTCTAACTTCAGTGGCACCTCATCTCCCATTGGATGACTTACTTACAAGGCTTTCCATGACCAGCCTCACTAGTCTTCTATCTCTACTGCCTTTTCTCTCATCCAACACTTCAGCCATGTTGAACTAGTCACATGTCCCCAAACCTCCCATGTGATTTTATATCCCATCCCTTTAAATGTTCTCTTCCTCTTTTCTTGGAGTGCCATTCTCACAAAATTTTATCTGTCAAACTCCTACTTATACTTTAAGACCCAGTCCAAGCATCTTTTTCTGGAAAGCCAGACTGGGACCCCAAACAAATTTGGTCATTCTTCTCTTTGTGCCCCCTCTTTAATTTGTACATACTTATTAGCTGTATTGCAATCGTTTGTGTGCCTGTATTTCCTTTTAGAATGTAAGTTCCTCAGAGGCAGGAAGTATATGCCTTTTCTTTTCTTTTTTCATCTTCAACTTCTAGTGCATTATGTAGCACACAGTAGATTCCCAGTGAATATAACTTGACTGAATGAAAGAGTCTATGATCTCTTGAGATTCCTTCAAGTTCCACTCATATTATTCATGATTTTATACTTATTTTTGGTTTCAACATTGATTCAAATGCTAGGGGCCAATTTGTTGCCCAACTGTTGTTTTTTTTTTTTTTTTGCTTGCTTACAAGGCTGCTCTTTCTCTGGAACAGTTGAGGATGGGGTGGAGGAGAAGCAGTCATCTTGTGCAATGAAAATGGTAGAGTGTATCCTCTGTTGCAATGTACCCTCTGTATAATGGGCAATGGGATGGCTTTGGAATAAAACTGACCTCAGTTTAAATTTCAGTTTTGCCCCTTATTCCATGTGTGACTTTGGACAAGGTTAATTGACTTCTCTGAGCTTCAAATTTGTGATCTGTAAGATGATAATGATAATAACAACTGCTTTCCAAATTTGTTTTGAAGGTGAAATGAGGTAATATGTGTATAGCACTTATAATAGTCCTTGGCATGTAATAAATTCTCAATAAATGACATTTGTCATCATTATCATCACCTTTATTGTAAAGTCTCTATAGAACATAGGCAGGGGGAAGTGTGGTACTTCCTTCTGGTTGCCAAGGGACTCCTTCCTCAAAGATAAGTGCACTACCAGGATCTTCATCAAAACCATAGAGTACAGAGATAGTTGAGAAACAGTTAGTTCTAAGAATGGTAGCTGACTAGTGCCATTCTTTGCATAGGGGAGATGTTAGTTAATTCATTATGTACAAAGGGTACCTTTAGGTGTTAATCCTCTCCCTTTGATAAAGGCATGTGATGCCCACACACTGGCCTAAACTCGGTGGGATATTGGGCTGGGAATGTATTTTTAGAATCAGTAATGAAGTTTTCAAGACACTCAAGAATATCTTGGGTTAGCCAAAATAAAAGATAAAGTCTTCTTTATATACACTCTTTTAACTGTTTTGTGCCTGTAATGTAGAGGAAACAATTTTGTAGTAAAAAAAATCATTGGACTAGAAGTTGAAAGACCAATTCAATGATATACTCTGGGAATAACTTAGGGTGGTTACTTACATAGGCACTGAGAGCTTCCATATCTCTATAGTGAGGTTAAGACCCATCCTGTTGATCTCACCAATTCTTGAGAATTTGAAATCACATCATGTATTTGAAAGTGTTTTATAATTTATAATAAGTGATATACAAATCCTAGTTATTTTGATGATCATTCTGCTTTACTGCCAGCCTGCTTCCTTCACCAGATGATACTAATCGGCCCAGATGTCTAACAGCAATACAGCTGGTTCAAAAATGAGGAAATGAGTGGCTTTAGTTAAAATTGCCCAACTTTTGTCTCTTCTTTTTCTGTCTTCTGTTCTTGTGCTGTGGGGTTTCCCTTGGTCTTTTCATTGACTATTGAAGATTTATTCCCGTGATCCCAGTTACTATTTCTAACCGCTTTTCTGAAAAATGTTAAAAGCTCAAAGCATCTGTCAGCTCTACCAAGCTACCAGACCACAGGGAATACCCCAGAAGGCCCAGCTGATTCTTCTAAATGTGCTGAATGGAGTTATCTTTTCATTTGTTTTTGCAGGTTGGAAACATGATTGAATTTAGCTATTATTTCCTTTTTTGGATGTGAGCTAGCTGCTTTACAAAACTGAGTATTTACTACTAACCCATTGCTGGGACAAAAGTTACATCACCTCCAACAGTGTTTCAAACCCTCTGACTTAAGACTAAAGTTAGGTCTTAGCTACTCCTAGAAAATATCTGGCCCTTTATTTCAGCCAAACTGTTCTATACTCACTAACTTCCAAACATGCCATTTCCTGCTTCTTTATTTTTGTTTGTCTTGGCTCTCCACTTGGTACCCCCTACATTTCCTCTCCCACCATGGAAAAGTGAAACTAAACAAGAAGCCATCAATTAAAGCTCTGCCTCATCAATGTTTCTTGACTCCTCCAGCTCCCATTTGTATTTCTCTTTCCCCCATACTATTCATTGGTCCTAGTATACATTTTAGAAATTGTTGCTAAAAGTCCTATCTGTATCTCATTTGGTAACTTTTAAAATAATTTTATGGGGCTTCCCTGGTGGCACAGTGGTTGAGAGTCCGCCTGCCGATGCAGGGGACACGAGTTCGTGCCCCGGTCTGGGAAGATCCCACGTGCCGCGGAGCGGCTGGGCCCATAAGCCATGGCCACTGAACCTGTGCGTCCGGAGCCTGTGCTCCGCAATGGGAGAAGCCACAACAGTGAGAGGCCCGCGTACAGCAAAAAAATAAATAAATAAAAATAAGAAATAAAAATAAAAAGACGAGATGACAAGTGTTGGTAAGAATGTGGAGAAAAGAGAATCTTTATGCATTTTCTTTCTTGGTACAGAATTCTAGCTGGACTTGTAATTATTATACAGGTTTATTATCATTACTACTTACCATATACTATTATTATTATTAATATCTGTAGATTCACTGATAATAACTGAGGATCTAGTGGAGACTATATATATGCATATGCATATACATATGTGGGACTGCAACTGGCTTCACTACTGCATTAGGGAGAGAAATGCTCAGAAAACAATGTTACAATGTGTGTGTTTAAATTGGTGAAGGTTGTGAATTTAAAAATTGTGTGCATGTCAGCATAGTATCTGTTTCAATATTTTGACTCAACCACAAAGCTCACTCTTTAATATTAGAGAGTTCAACTTATTATGGAACTGAAGCTGTCCCTTTCTGGATCCCTCAGGAAAAAGCTGAACAAACAGATGGACCTTCCTCGGAATGTCAACCAACAAGAGCCCTGCTCCTGCTGACAGAGGTTGTAAATTTTACTGACGACCTCTCTAGAATGTCATCTCCAATGCCCAGTTTCCCTGGGAAGCTGCAGCTAGAAATAACAAAGCCAAAGTCTATCTTTGTTGCCTTTCTTTAGGAGGCCCAATAACCCGTAACACTAGCACCATAAGTTGAGCACTACTCTTCATGCTCCTAAAATTTTCTCCTCCTAACATAGTTTCAGTGGTTACTGTCATGATCTAACCATTTCAGCTACATTAATCTACACAAAGCTTCTGCACAGCAATGAAAACCATCAACAAAATGAAAAGGCAACCTACAGAATGGAAGAAAATATTTGCAAATTATATATCTGATAAGGAGTTAATATCTAAAATATATACATAAGGTGTGTAAATATACAAAGAACTCATATAACTCAGTAACAACAACAACAAAAAAACCCCAACACTCCAATTAAAAAAAACTTATAGATATAAGTGGGCAGAAAAACTGAACAGTTTTTCAAAAAAGACATACAAGTGATTAGCAGGTAAATGAAAAGGTGGTCAACATCACTAATCATTAGGAAAATAAAAATCAAGACTACAGTGAGATATTACCTCACACCTGTTAGAATGGCTATTATAAAAAAGAGAAGAGGGCTTCCCTGGTGGCGCAGTGGTTGAGTCCGCCTGCCGATGCAGGGGACACGGGTTTGTGCCCTGGTCCGGGAAGATCCCACATGCTGCGGAGCGGCTGGGCCCTTAAGCCATGGCCGCTGAGCCTGTGCATCCGGAGCCTGTGCTCCGCAATGGGAGAAGCCACAACAGTGAGAGGCCCGCGTACAGCAAAAAAATAAATAAATAAAAATAAGAAATAAAAATAAAAAGACGAGATGACAAGTGTTGGTAAGAATGTGGAGAAAAGAGAATCTTTGTGCACTGTTGGTGGCAATGTAAACTGCTGCATCCACTATGGAAAACAGTATGGAGGTTCCTCAAAAAATTAAAAATGATCCAGTAATTCCACTTCTGGGTGTTTATCTGAAGAAAATGAAAGCACTGTCTTGAAAAGATATCTGCATCTCTGTGTTCATGGCAGCACTATTTACAATAGCCAAGACATGGAAACAGCCTAAGTTTCCATCAAGGGATGAATGGATAAAGAAGATGTGGTGTATATGTACAATGGAATATTATTCAGCCATAAAAAGCGGAAAATCCTGCCATTTGCAAGAGCAATGAATGGACCTTGAGGACATTATGCTAAGTGAAATAAATCAGAGAAAGACAAATACTGTATGATCTCACTTATATGCAGAATCTAAAACATCAGACTTCTAGATACAGCAAGTAGATCGATTGTTGCCAGAGGCAGGGAGAGGCGGTTGAGGGAAGTGGATGAAGGTGGTCAAAAGGTACAAACTTCCAGCTGTAAGATGAAGAAGTTCTGGAGACATAGTGTTCAACATGGTGACTGTACTTAACAGCAATGTGTTGTATATTTGAAAGTTGCTAAGAGAGTATATCTTAAAAGTTATCATCACAAGAAAAAATTATAACTATGTAAGGTGATGGATGTTTTTATTGTGGTAATCATTTCATAATATATATGTATGTAAACTCATTATGTTGTATGCCTTAAACTTATACAATGCTATGTGTCAGTTATATCTCAATAAAACTGGGGAAAAAAGAGGTAGCCAATGATTTAAATTTGTTGTTTGAAAAATGATCTTTTATTTTTTTAATTTTAAATTTTAATTTTTTTCATCTCGAATTATTTTATTTTCTTGCTGTTAGTAAAATATCAGTTCATGGTACATTAATTGAGCACCTACTAAATGCAAGATGTTTCATTGAAAGAACATTAGATTTGAAGTCAAAGACAAAACCCTTAAAGCTGCCACATTAATTTTGTTTTCTTGAGAAAATCTATTCATATTGTTTGTTTCCTCATGTATATAATGTACATAGTTTTAATTCTTAACCCTGTTATCAACGTCATTGAAAATAATGTGTATCAACACACTAGTAAAACATAAGTTGTTAGTTATGTTGCTAGCTCATTCAAGGTAAATTCAAATTACAAGCATGGCATACTGGGACCTCTATTATCTAATACTAAAAAATGTTTTAAACACCATCATTACCCAAATTCCCGTCTCTATCTGTTACTCTAGTTATAACAAAATGCTTTCAGTAGCTTCAATATACTTACATTTTGTTTTATTTTTTTCTTCTTTTTATTCTAATTAATTTTTTTATTGGAGTATAGTTGATTTACAATGCTGTGTTAGTTTCTGCTGTATAGCAAAGTGAGTCAGTTATACATACACATATATCCACTCTTTTTTATACTCTATTCCCATATAGGTCATCATCACAGAGTATTGAATAGAGTTCCCTGTGATATTCAGTAGGTTCTTATTAGGGAAAATGATCTTTTAAATTGGTAAATTCTCTAAGAAAAACTGGGAACTTTGAGTTGCAGAATAATTTTAAAAAATTTTATAAAGCTAATCAAATCAGAGTTTCCCTTGGGTTTGACCTTCCTTAGTCTCACACCCCTGGATGAGATCCACTAGAGAGGAACTACTAGACTTGATCCTTGTGAGAGACTGAGCAGCCCAGCTGAATGCTTCTTCCATCCATTTCCTAAACTCATAGGAAACTTTAAACTTTAACATTTAAACTCTAGTAGCTGTCCAACTTCCTTGGCATAAAATAGCCTTATGCCATTCAATTAATATTGAAAAGTATTAATTCTAGAAAAATTAATAATATAAGAAGATTAGAATTAACCTAAATATACAGCAGTTGGGAATTGGTTAAATTATGGTATATCCAGACTGTTGAATACCGTGATTATATGCACAAAAGATTATTTTTTTAAAAATAGAACAATTTCAGAGATGATGGTGATAATTCAGAAGGCTTTCTTTGTTAGCAAATAACTCCTGAGGTGTTAGCTATTCCCCACTCATGGAAGAATTTCTCCCTTCCTTTAAGATTAATCCCAAGAAATCCTGCAAGTGTTTATAATCCAACAACCTGTGCTTTGTACACAATAGGCTCTGCAAGGAGATTTGTTAAATTGAATACCGTGAGACATGTTAACTCTGTTTCTGGGTTGGCTTAAGAGATATCTTGGAATTTGAACATTTCTTTCTTTTTAAAACATTGTTACGATCATTAAGGATGGACCAACTTGATTTCACAGTGAATTAACCATCTCTTGTCTTTTTCTCCAAAGTCTTAATTATTTCTGCCAGTGAAGGATGAGTCAGGAACACCTTGTTAATGCCAAATTGGCTAGAATATCCTGCTTTGGAGGTATTCTGTATACTAGGTTGAATCATATGACATTGCCAGTATTTGACCAGCTTTTATTTTCAAAGATAGTAGTTTATATGGTTTAACCTAAGACATCTTTTCTCCCTATGTCTGGTAAGAGATAGCCTAGCCTTCAGAGGTGGACACAAACGAGACACTTCTGCTGGCCTCCTCCCTGTCTCATCTCTGTGCCAACAAGGAAGTGGAGGGGAGGGATAATGCCAGATTGTCTCTCCACTTAGCTTATTAAGTACAGGGTGAATGTGGTGGTGTCTCCAAGGGGCTTCACTTTTTAGACAAATGTGCCAGTTTGGGGTTTTTAATTACTATATCTTTTTGATAGCTCATTATTTTATTATTTCTTCTTCTCACCTCTGTCCTCCCCAATTCCCATTCAGATTATTGGCCTCTGTATTTTTAGAAAGTGATCTAAAGTATGTTTGTAAGAAGCCTCTAGCCATCAGCATATGGCTTCAGTCATTCTGAAGCTTCGTTTGATAGTGTCACGAAGGATTTTCCTTTCAGTCAAAGCTAATGGAAATAATACATGATAGGAATTGTGCAAATCTAGTTTCTGAATGTCCAAAAATTCTTTTATGAATTAATGACGTAAAACGTAGTACACTTTGTATTCTGCACACAGAATTCCCTTCTTTCGAGGAGATAGCCCATTATTTATGGGTATGTGGACCCTGGAGTGACTTTGGCAAAAGGTGAACAACCCATAGGTGCTCAGCATTGGTAGCAGCATAAGGAAAACAATAACTTCTGTGCCTGTCTTCTGTCACTCTGATCCATGCCTGTTTACTGCTTCCTCTGATTCTCTGCCTATTGCAGTAATAAAATACAAGATCAGGAAGTGACCATAAAAGTCATCTAGGACAATGGTTGTTAACAACCGTTTTTATCCAGATAAAAATTATGGATTCTTTACCCAGAAAAGTGAAATTATATATTCACTCCAATGTTGCGCTTACATAATCTATGAACTCCAGGCTAAGAATCCATGACTTAGGAGTCCTACCACTATATTTACATGCCGGAAAACTGAGCACCAGGTAGATGCAGTGACTTTCCCCAGAATAGAAGACTTTCAGACATAAATCGGAGAGAGACTCGAACTCAGTCCTACTTTCTCCACTTCTCGTTCTCTTCTCTTTCTTTGTCAGGTTATATGTCTAATTCTCCTTCCCTTCCTTACACGCAGAACCTCATAAAAGCAAACTGTAGTAGGAGGTAGGAAAATTTGACACAAGGGGGGTTTTGTGGGATCTCCCACTTCTAAACCAGGAAGATACAGGCAGAGACTACACCAAAAGCATTAATGAACTTGGTCAATTTGTTGAAAAAATTTCAGTTCTTTTAGCCAAAGTATCAAATCATTCATGTTTTTATTTTTCAACTGGATCAATCAACTTGTGCTCTATTGTTGCTTATTCTCCTTATTTCTATATATTCACCAGCACTAAAATGGTTCTAACTCTTCTAGCTTTTATTTATCTTCTTCTGAAAGAAACTAGCTGAAACAAAGGTCAGAGTTTAAGGAAATTACTTCATTGACAACATTCAATATTTACTACATTTCAACTTTATTCTGGCCCTGAACCAAGTTACTATCTCCACCTGGTGGGTATGTTGACAGAAGTGTCACTGATTTGGAAGGCTTTTCAATGCAGAGGTTACTATGGATTAAATCTTCATCTAACTGGTTTTGCTCTTACATCCTTAAATGATGAAAAGATGACAAGGAAGGATGGGGGTATAACCATTCATGAGCCAACGTTTGTCTTATGTCACATGTGAAAATTAATGTGACCTTCCTATTTGGCATTCAACATATCATTGGAAGAAGATGGAACAGTTACTCCTCATACTTTGCTATTTCTTTTGAAGGAGGCCTTTGGAACCAGAAGCCCTTCATGGCTCTCCTATCACTGGCTCTGTAAATGATTTGGGATAATGGAGGCCCCAGAGTCCCCCTTCTGTAATATGGGAAAATAAAATGTTCCTATCAGGAAAGTTGAAACAAGAGATCAATGAAGAGCCTCCCACAAACAAACAAATCAAAACAAAAACAAACCTCCAGGGTATCCACACAGAGTAGGAGAATTCATGCCATAATAATATGCTGCCTCAAACCTTGCATTTCTCTGTCACTCTTACAGAGAGACACAGCTGGCTGCAGCTAATGTTGCTTCTTGTTTGGGAAGATCCTGGGCAGTGTTTCCCAGATTTGGGGCTGTTGTATAACACCTTCATTATTTTTGTCAGGATAATTTTCTCTAAGTTGACTCAGACCTTTTTTTTTTTGAGTAAATTTTTCCCTCATAAACAGAAAATTTAGTATTGCTTATTATAACTAATGGGTGACTGTAAGGATAGACATATGACTATTAAAGTAAAAATCACTGTGTACCCTTAAAATCATTTTGCACACAGAGCATGCTTGCTCTCCCTTGAGATACCCTGGTCTTGGAGATCCTAGAAACTGAGGTGTAGGTCCCAGCTTCGGGATGGAGCAATGGCAGGGAACTCTAGGGATGACAGTGCTGGAGTGGTTTTATTTCCAGCTGCAAATCAGGGAGAGGGTAATAAAAACAAACCTGTCTGGCTCACACAGCAACCTGACATAGTCTTTGCTGGCCCTGCCCAGCCTTTCTCCCTCCCCACCTAGCTTGGTCTCCAGGCTTGGGCCCCATCTGTGCCTCGGGCTTCAGCCGAGCCGCGTGGTTTGCTTCTGGCCACCAGCACTCACAGTGTAGGTTTCTGCTTTGGTCCTTGTTGTTTGGCCTTTCTCTCCTGCAGGACATGGGGCTTGGGGTTATAATTTTATAGGGAAAGCCCTAGTCTTTTTATAGCTTCTCTCCTTGCCATTCCTTGACTCCATTAATATCCCATCAGCGAAGTGCAGAGTGCTGCTCTCCCCTCATCCTTTCTCAGCGTGGAGCGTGACCCAGTTAACTTGAGGCAGGAGTGCAGGGCTCCTCTGCCTCTGTCAGCACTTCCGGGACTCAGCGTCTGCCTGAGTTAGAGTGACCTGGACAGTGTGTTCTTGGTAGGGATGTTAACACAGGGCGGCTTTTTCTGTTCGCTGCACAGTCAGTTGAGGAGCTGTGTGTTTGGAAAAGGAGCTTGGAAAAAGAAAAACCAGAATGAGCAGGCTTTTCCTGTTGATTTATACTCCCTAGGTGTGTGGGCAAGCCCCAGCGCTGCGCAGAGGCCTCAGTGCCCTTCTGTGTGAGGGAGGGAGGTGAAAGGAACGGGAACCTGAGGGCCTTCTCGGCGCGGTGATGCTGCAGTCCCCTCCCTACCTTCCTGCGCAGCAGGCATCTGAGACCAGCAGTGGCTGGTGCTGGCCAGGGTGGCCTCCTGCTGTCAGGTGAGGCCAGAAACTAGGCCCAACGCTGAGGTGCCTTTGTCCTGCTGCTGGAGGGCAGCCGTGGGAAGGAAGCTGGACAGCCCAAGCTGCTGTCACCTTTCGTGGTGAGACCTGACGTCAGGACAGCCTCCGTGTGGTGGAACAGTGGTGGGTGAGAGGGTGCACACAGCACAGTGGTCACCCGAGGTGGGTGCTGGAAAGGGCAGCTGCTCTAACTGAGGACAGGATGAATGAGAGTAAATAGGCTGAAGCACTGCAATGCTGTGTGGCCTTAGATACAACCCTTAGCCTCTCTGAGTTCTGTTTATTCTCATCTGTAAAATATATGTATGCAAGAGATGTAGCAGAGCCTCGACTAGAGAGTTGAGCAGGTGTCTTTCAATAGCAACATTCTTTGATTCCACAAGTCTAAAGACTCCTATATTTTAAAAATGATTTTATGTGTCTCAGACCCCAATTCAACATCCATTCCATATTCTCCTCACTTTTAGCATACTTTCTATCTGTTTTGTCAAGAAAATAGTGGTGTATTGGGGATGAAGTTTCTCTATGATACTCAGGTGCAAGAATTGTCATATTACACTTTTTTAAAAATTCAAGTTCAAAATTCTCCCCCAAGAGTGGCGACTCTCAGTAGCAGTCGTGATTGGAGCTCCTGCCCTCTAGCAGCTGTCAGGCATCCCTGGAGGACTGCTCAGCCCAGAAAATTTGGGGAGAGATCTTCCTTTTCCAGCCTATCATGGTCCCTGCTTACTGTTTATTATCTGGGCCGGAATGGTCCACTGTAAGGCTGGAGGTTCCGTTCCCCAAGCCCACTCACCTCGCTCCACCCGTGCCCAACTCAGGCAAGGTGGCCAGGTTCTCATGACTGGGGAATTCAGGACACCTCACAGCTATATGCCATCTCTTCAGAGAGCCTGCCATCTTAAAGGAACGGCTTTAAGGAACTACCTAGCTTTCAGCCCTATACACAACTTGCTACCCCTGGCCCCTTTCTCCAATCCAGGGAAGTCACCTCCAGGGTCTCCCACTTACCTTCTTCAACTTCAGTACCAGCTCTATCTTCTCTTACCTCAGGTATGAATCCAGTCATACGGTAGGCAGTTTAATGACCATTTGGGGAATCCCAATTAAAGAGACACTAAAGAAAAGGCTGGGAGGGAGTTGCCATTCTCGTATCCCAGAAAGTTGCTTTCAGCCCCAGAAGCATAAAGGTCACTCCAGTGCTTCGAGGCAGGACCTGGAAACGCAGCACAAAGGCTGACTTGTTCATTCGCTAGAGACTACTAAAATAATAAGAGCAGTATCAAAAGTGATATCTCAATAGATTTTCCTGCTACGGAAGCAGCCGAGCATGAATTCTCTCAATCTCTGCATCCTCCACACCCAGAAACTGAGCTGCACTCACACCCCTCGTGATCTTTCTCTAGTTTCATAAGATGTGATGCCCCCTTTCATTCTGGGCCCACTCAGTTAGACTTGCCAAGATGAGGCTCCAAAGCCATCCTCCCTCTTGAAACTTCATCTTTTCCTCTTGCAGGTGTGTGTTGCCTTCAGACTATAAGCTTATTAGTTTCCCTCCCATTCATTAAAAAAGAAATCTGTCTTTGGCCTCATATTCCCCGGAAAATGTCCCATGTCCTCTTCTCTCTTATCCAAACTTCTTAAAAGAGTAACCTGTACTCAATGTGACCACCCGGTATACCATTCGTTCACTCTGCGCCCCCTGCAATCTGGCTGTGCTCTTGTTAAGGTCACCAGTATCCTGATTACAAAATCTAATGGATGTTTTCCAATCTTTGTTTTGCTATACATTTCTGGGGCGTTTGGCAATGTGGACCACATGCACTCCTGCCCCCCCAAAGTAATAGTACATTTCCCAGTTTGTCTCATTCATTTCTATTCCTTCTTAACCGTGGGCTCCTCCCTCTCTACCCACCACTCACATACTTGTGTTCTCCAGGTGTCTGTTTTCAGCTCACTGCTTCTCATTATAGATACTCTTCTTGGGTGAATTTATCTACTCTCAGGAGTTCAACTACCACCTGTATGCTAATGACTCTCTAATTCGATCTCCTACTCAGATTTCTTCCCTAAGCTTCCGACTCACCAATTCCATTACCTGCTAGGTACCTTCGCTTGGATATTCATCAGATATTTCAGATTTGAGTCCTCAAAAACTAAGTAGCACTTCCCTCCAGACTCAGTCTCTCTCTGTTTGTGGTGTCACCTTCTCTTTACCCAGTGATCAAAGTTATAAAATAACAGCCTTGACTTTTCTGTCTTCCTCACCCTCTTCATCCAGCTGATCATTACATTCTGATGGTTTCCCCTCCCATGGATTCCTCAAATCCATCCTCTTCCCTCCCATCACTGCTGCCATTGTCAAAAGCATCTTCTCTTCCTGGACTGACAGAGCCTCTAACTGGTCTCCTGGTTTCCAGACTTGCTCCCTTCAGTTGAGCTCTTTCCAGAGCTACCCGAATGATCCACATAAAACACAAAACTGACCCTGTCCCTCTCCGCTAAGCCATTCCATGGCTTCCTGGAATCTACATGAGCAAGTTCAGCTTCCTTTCCTGGCATGCATGGCCCTCTGTGGCTGTCTCTTGCCTAATTCTCAGTCCTTGGCTCCTACCATTTGGATTCCAGCAACACTCAACTGGCAGTAGTTCCTTGTACACATTTCATTCTCCCTCTGTTCCTTGTTTCTGCTTTAAAATTAAATGTCATACTTTAGACTGTCAGGTTGGCATTATAAGGGAAGTTTCAAGTTCATTTGCTATTAAATATTAGAGCCTCTGTGCTTAGGGGCGGAGAAAAGAAGAGAAAAGGCTCATAGCTACAACCTCATTTCAGCCCCTTTCTCCCCCCACACAGACAAAAAGCGTACTGGGCTTGAGATATTTGTGTGTCCTGCTTAATTTAAAGCTGTTAATAAGTATGTCAAACATGTTCGGTTTTCACTCCAGGCTGTTCTTCCAAACCCGCGAAACTGTTTGTTACGAAGAGTGCGCTGCCCTCTAGAGGTGGCTTTCAGGGACAGAGCATATCACATCCGCACTTTTAAAGCATTCTGCAGTTTCTCATGAGAAACAAATTTCATAGCAAGACCTTTACTGTTACTGCTATTCGTCCAAAATGTGCTTTCCCAGGTATGATTCTGATTCACAAAATTTTTATTTATTTCCATAATAGTGTTTGGGGAGAAATCACATGATGTACCTCAAAGTGCACTTGATTTGGAGTTAGAGGACTCAAGTTCTGGTTCAAGTTGTTCCACTAATGTCTGCGAACTTAGATCTCTCATCTGTTAATCAAGGGGTGCAAGACCCCATTCAGAAAACTGTGAGTCATCTGAAAGTATATTTTGGCAATAAAACTGGAAACAGAAACATCAGTAAATACTTATTATATATATTTATATAATTATATTTATATATTATATTATATATTATATATATATAATATAATATATATAATATATTATTATTATATACTAAGTATACGCAAGACACTAGGCTAAGAGCTGTTTTGCAGAGGTTTTGTGTTTACATTTGATCTTTAGAAAGTTAAATGAAAAATATTTGAAAAAAAAATTGGAAAACATTCAGGGTTTCAATTTAAATGAATGAGTTTAACCCTGATCCCATTAAAACCTGAAAGTGAAACTGAGCTAAAACAAATGTAAAACTTACCCTGAGGTTTCCAAGAGTCTATTACAGTATGAAAGCAGAAGTGAGTCATACAGCCACACACACACACACACACACACACACACACACACACACACACACACACACAGTTTAATTTGCCAATAAGCTGGTGTAAACCTCCTTTAGCCTGATTTCCCCTCCTCTATTTTCAACCAAGAGAAGAAAAACGAAGTCTTTCATTTAATGATTTGAGCCAACTATGATCGCTACATACTGTGTAATGATGACTGATGATAGGTAAAATTATATTTATTATCTTACAATGGCAATTGACTCCTGAGAATTTCTTTGAATGCTAGAGAAAGGGAAAAATGATTAACACACCATTTATGTTCATAGTCAGATTGGGAGGAAGAGGCCACAAAGCCCAGAACACAGTAGCTGGGAGACAAGAAGTCTGTGTTCCTATGAGTCCACTTATGCTTGGAGGAGTCTGGGGGCACCAGGTGAATCTTCTGTAATGCAGGGAGCCACATCTGTATACTATGCTTATAATGCTGCTCCCGTGCTGTGTCATGTTAACACTCCCTTTGGCATCTGCCTCCTTGAATGAAAGATGCTACCAGGGTCAAAGCTGGCCTGCTGTGATAGGAGACCAGCAGCCCAAGTGGATGGAATCTTTTCCTCAGTTACATGTCTAGATGTCTTTGGACCTGATTTCTCACATCAAGCTCATAACTTTACCTCTATTTATCAGTTTTACTGTCTGTAATTTGTCAAAGTCCTGTGGACATTATCAGAGAAATGTACCTAAGAGAGTATCCCAAACATTTTGAACGCATACAAGACATTATTACTTAAAATTATCTCTTAAGATTCCATAGCTAAGGAACCCTTTAAAAATCTTTTGGGGGCCTTGGCCTAATCTATTCAGAATTCCTTGCTGGAGGTACAGCTGGGAAGTAAGTCTTGAAAGGAGAAATGAAGAGAGTGAACAGACTTTACTAACAGTGTCCATAGTTTTATTCCTGAAAGTTGTGGCATAACTGTTTGCTAGACCACAATCATTAAGAAATTCTCAGCATCATCTTTCACGTGTCAGACTGAAAACACCAAAACAAACAAACAAAAACCGAAAAACAAGGACCGAATTTTATCCTCCTCTCATATTTCAAATGCATTTCAAAGTTCAGTTACAAATATTGTTAAGGTAAGAATCTTCACTTGCTGTTACATAGTTCTCGGATTTATGACAATCACTGTATGCAATTGTCTCTGCCCTTGTCATGCTTTACTTTACTTATCAGTCTCCTCTTCCCTTTCTTCTTTCTTCATAATCCTGATTTATCCTATTAAGAGAACTCTAAATTTGATGGGGTGTAGTCATAGTATAGGTAACTCACAAGACCTAACAGTATATTGAGATAATGAAAAGTACTGAACGCTGAGTCTGGAGGAGGAAAAGTGGTTCATATCGCTTCTTCCTCAAAGCAAGCTGCTCTGAGCTTCAGTCTAAAGAGAATGAATTTTCAATACGTAGGAACGTGATTTGGTGGATGGTCTTGCTGCTCTCCTGAGGGAGATCCTGTTGCTCTTCCTGGAAGGAGGGTGCGTGGTGAGCAGCGGATGCCCTGCCCGGAGGCCATGGTAATTGGAAATGTAGCAGAACATCCTGTTCCTGGGAGAACTTCTGCTTGGTTGTTTGTGCTCTAGAGACTTGGCTCCTGGCGTTCTTGCGCAGACCTTTGGACCCTGGCAAGGCCGCTTGTGTTTCTGTCTTGGTGTGTGTACTAGCCTGGCTCTGGTTTTGCGTGGGATGTGGCTGTGGAAGCTGCTCGGCCTGCCCGGCACGCGCTTGCCCACGGGCCCTCTGCTAAGTTTCCGAAGCAGCAGTAGCACATGCACTTCACTGGGAAATGAAAACTATTACTTGAGCAAGAAAGTGACAAAGCATCTTTCCTAATTCTTGCCTAAAGAGCGAGGGGCCAGCTTCTGGCTTTAATGGTGATTTTTTAAGTTTTTGACTATTGCCAGATACCAATGCTAAATACTTTTAGCTGTACGACTTGATTTGAATAGTACATACCAGAAGAGCACAATCAGAGGCTCTTGATGACATAGTACCAAGTGAGGATAATAGCATATGATCCCAAGAAAATCATTCAAACAGCTTGGGGGCTTGGTATTTGTATCTGTAACATGGAACCAAAAGGTAAAAGCAGTATGAATAACAAAACCTTCCTCACTGGGGTTTTGAGAAGGATACCAGGTAGTCCTCACGAAGTATTTTAAGTCTCCCGGAAGGAGGGCCCATTTTAAATTCAAGGTATTACTATCACTAATTCTTGGTCATGACATTGTACACTATAAAAGGGAAATGAAAGAGTGGATGAGTTAAGTGATGAGCCTAAAACCACACAGTGAGCTGGGGAAAACCCCCAAAAAGAGAGCTGTAGATTTGTTTCATCAAGAAACACAGCTGGGCTCCCCTGGTGGCGCAGTGGTTGCGAGTCTGCCTGCCGATGCAGGGGACACGGGTTTGTGCCCCGATCCGGGAGGATCCCGCATGCCGCAGAGCGGCTGGGCCCGTGAGCCATGGCCGCTGAGCCTGTGCATCCGGAGCCTGTGCTCCACAGCGGGAGAGGCCACGACAGTGAAAGGCCCGCGTACCACAAAAAAAAAAAAAAAAGAAAAAAAGAAACACAGCTATATCTGGGCAAAGCCCCAGAGTTTAAAGTGACAAGGACACTTGACATAGACCCTGAATTCACAGGCATGTAGACAAATAATACAGTTACACTGGTACAATACACGTGGAGTCACAGCAGTCCTTGTCTTTGGAGGGGAGGGGAGGTGGGTCCTGCTCAGGACGAGACTCTTCTGTGATTGATTTGCAGGTGCAGGGAGCAGGTGACCTCTGGGAACTCCCCGCAGGTTTCTGATGGTGACTGGCTGGGGAGGCTGCAGGTGGAAAGGGACAAAAATGCCTTGAGCTCTGCGCGGTGGGATCCTACCTTCATGCCCCAGACACTTTAACTGTTGCCCGAACTCATGGCCCGTCAACCAGGAAAGCATCACAGAAAGATGTTATGGCAATCAGTTGTGAAATGGAAAAATCGACTGGGCAAGACTTTGTGAGCAGTCAGTATGAAGAGAAGAAAGGAAATTCAGCCAAGCAATGTCTTTGCTGTTTGCCTCAAGGTTATATTTTGTAACACATAATGGCAACAGTTAAACAAGGACACAATATTATCTAATTTGTGCTGTTGTCTTCCCTGCATCTGGAACATTTTCTGCAGGAGCCGCCTTTGTCTCTGGCATCCTCTGGCAAACAGTTCCCTTTCAGCTCAGGTCTTTTTGCAGAAGGAGCTTGATGTTGCAAGCAGCGGGCTCCTTCTGCCCTCAACTCTCCGTGGTGGTTAACATGTCTTTCATTTTTTTCCAAGTTGCACTAGTCTGGTTCAATTTTTATTTCTGCTAATTTTTAATGAGTTAGTAACTCAGTGGTCCTGGCTCTGGATTTCTCAAATGTGGGTTGTTGGTAAGGATTCAATCAGCTTGTTGGCTCCTAATAGGTTCTGAAATCCAGTAACATTCGTGGCGTGTGTATTTACCCGGGTGGCTATTGAATCGCAGAAGGAGAAATGGTCAAAGAGTAGAATCCAGTCAAAGCCTCTTTGGTTGCCAAGAGAGTTTTCATTGCGTAAGCTCTGCCCTCATTGAAGCATTCACCCTTCAAAGGAGGATGTTACTATCTCCTTTTCTTATCACTTACTTTATTTTACAAGAAACTTCCACATCTTCCAAACCAATAAGCATGTCAGATTTGGTCCAAGCTCTACAAAGTAAATGCTGTGAAGATTTTCTAATTAGAAATTAACTTACATTACAGCTATAACTCTATATGCTGAACCTTATTCAGAATGATAATGGAAATTAACTGAGTAGCCAGTCATTTATATCTAAAAGCTACCATCACCACATATGCTGAAAGAAGCATTAGTGAGTATACTTGAGATGTATTTACATGGAAAAAAATTAAAATAGTATAGTAGAGAAATTCTGACTCTAGGATTAATAAAACCATATTTTGTTAAACCCAAATGCCTAACCGATTATATGCAAAAGGATAATTTATGCACAGCATGTAAATAATCATGATTCTCAGTGGGAATTATTTGCATTTCAATTGTCACTAGTAATGAAGAGCTGTGTCTTATTTGTCCCCTTGTCATTGGAAAGAATACTTTACCATAAATTTAATTCAAGTTTTTATCATAAAAGTATTACCCTAAAAAATCTTGGTCACAATCTCCTTTTGTAGAATGTCTTTCTTTTTGTCTCTGTTTTGTTTCATTTGTTTTTGTTGTTTTTGTTGATTTTAAATCAACTGTTATAACTGATTGAGTAAGGTTCAAGGTGGTGTATGTATATGCTCTTCTGAAAGCCAGCCTGAAGGTTGAATTAGGGATAACAACTTCTGCTTTGACGAGAGGAGCTGAATTTGGGTTCTCATTTGTGTAGGTGCCAGGGTAACAACCCACAGTCTTCCCGAATGTAGTGGTTCTCATTTACATACCATATCCTCAAACTACCTCTACTATAACTTTCTTAATGTTTTTCTTTAAAATGATGCATCTTTCACTTAAATAAACTTTCTTTAAATGGAACTTTTGGATAATGACTTCAGATGAAAAACCAGAATTCCCTGCCACAATAGATGGCAACCATGAAAGGAAATAATGGTGAAAACAAGAAAATATTATTGGATTCCAGCTAGAAACTAGAGTCTGCCAAGGCACTGAACCTAAGGATTTCTCTCTGTTGGTTTCTCTCCTTTTTTTGTAAAGAGTTAAAGACACTAAATGGAGACTTTCTCTCGACATAGTGAGGAGTGTAGGAAAACTGAAAAGGGAAGAAATTTCTCACAATGTGATTGAGTGGTGTTACTACCTTCCCCCAACCCCAAATCACCTTCACCTTAGAAAACAATACTTCGGTAAAACCAATCAAGCCCCATAAGTTTAACAGCTGAGTGGTGGTGGTGGTGGTGGTGGTGTACAGCTCTCCAAGTGAGACCAAGCTGAACCTCCGGCTCTTGTTCTCCAAACGACTTCTTCCTCTTGGGGATTCTAACTGTTGCTGCTACCACTACGATGGCCTCCAGGTGAGTCCTCCTGGACATTCTAGCTTAAGTAGGAACACAGCCTTCCTTCCTTCCTTCCTTCCTTCCTTCCCCTGAGGACACCTGAGAAAAGACTGGACATTTACATAAGACTTTATAAAGAAATGGGATAACAGAAAGGAAATAAAGAGAATAACTTAATTTGCCTTTTTATCTTTCCCCTGAGGCAGTGGTTCTCAAATTTTAGCTTGCATGGAAGTCACCTGGAGGGCTTGTTAAAATACTGCATGCTGGGCCCACCCCCAAGTCTTCTGATTCAGCAGGCCTGTGTTGGGACGTGAGAAGCTACACCTGGAACGAACACGCAGGGGAGGCTGAGGCTGCTCGTCTGGGAATCTCACTTGGAGAGCCACTACCCAGAGGAGACACGTTAAGGCCCAGCATCTCCAGCCTGCCAGCCTTTAAGCCAGGCCCAAGTCTGAGGTATGTGGGGACATTCCTTAAGGGCTGAATCCTAATTCTAAAATGGAGAGGCAGCTAATCTTATAAATAAGATTGAATTCAATTCTCTCTCTCAAGCTAGAATAGATCAGCTCTTCCCTCATAGCGGCTCACACGTCTCCCTCTCACAGAGGTCTCGCGGCCATAGTTCCTCAGTCCTAAGGTGCATATTTCCCACATTTTTACATCTCTGAAATTGGCATGTGTTTCACAGGCATTGTTAGTCATGCTGCAAGTCGGGTCATAGTTGTTCAAGTTGTCATTTCTGCGTTTCTGGTACTGCATGAGTGGATTTCATTGCCATTTAAAATGTTTTTAAAATTATGATACTGTGAGCAATAAAACAAGAAGTTATTGTGTATGAAGAAAAGTGTGGGAACAGGGCAACGGGGCTTACAGTTGGTATTGAAGCAAATATTTTGTCACTAGAAGAACGATAACAATTCTGTATTTTTAAAAAGAGCTATGATATTATAGTTTTATCTTAAAATACTAACATTTATAACACAACCATTTAAAGGATGGTGAAAATGTTACTCTCACCTTAAAAATAAGGCATACATAGATTTTAAAAATTCCTTTAGGGAAATACAGAAGCAAAAAAAATGTGAAGACCTCAGCTCTAGAAAATAGGCCTCACAGTACTGGCACCTGGCCAGAATGAATTCTTTAACTATCCATGGCAAAATGAGAAAGTAAGGACAATATATTCATTTTTTTAAAAAAATGAAGCTAAATGTTTTCGTTTAAAGTTCTGTTCTATAGTCTGAATTAGGTCCTTTCTACAGTTTTGGAGTAGAGGGAGTTAAAACATTTTTTAGTTTCAAAATAATGATGTTAATACATTACAGGCTTTTTTCCCCTTTTCCACATTTCCTTTTAAAGCAACAGCTGGGCTTTACGGGGCCTATACAAAGAGGCTACATACATAGATAAAGCTGAGTTTCATTTTGCTACCGAGATACACACAAAAGTATGGCCATAACTTGGAAAGCATTGCAGTTGAAAGAGAAGAAATTGCCAAGTTCTGCCTTTGTCAGGATGGTAACTTTAAGATAGACCCACATTTTAGGTGGATTGGGAGACCATCCAAGGACAATATTAAAGGATGGTACAGCAAGCCTTAAAGCAATAAAGAAGATTCACATAGGCAGTTTCTGTTGGTGAGGCAATTGTATTGGAGGGAAGGGGGTGTTGGGAGGGGGAGGGAATAGAGGGTTATTCTTGTATAGCCTGGCATATAGTTAGTACTAAAATGTGTTGAATATATGAACAAATGTAGCATTTGAAAATTTCTCCCAGTAGGAATTTTTTCTCATTAGCTAATAGTTAGCTCTTTTTTTGAGTATTAATCTCATTACTCCTTCAAGGCCAAACAAGATTATCAATCAAATGGTGTGAGAAGGAAATCACGTATTAACTACGAAAGAAAGCAGTGGCTCATATGCCATGAAGAGAATTCAGATTAGAATGAATGAGAGTCAGGTAGCAGACAGAGTTAATATTCTAACAATTGGACTATGACCTAATGAGAAATTAAACACACTATCCTCTTCCTTTATGTCCTCATTTATTTTTGTTGGGGTTTGGGGGGATGTGCTGCCTTAATTTGCTTTCGATGACTGTATTCTTCCTGGGAGGAATGGAATAAGTGACTAATACCTGAAAAGTGGATGGCAGGTACGTTGAAGTGAGAGGCAGAGCAGACATACATTTTCTGTGTCAAGCACAATTTCCCAGGCTGAATTATATTTGAGATTTGAGATTTGTTTGTATCGGTTCTTTCATTATCACTTAACACAAACAGCTGAAAAACCAGATCAAGTGGTTAAGTGTGGAATCACATGATGTAATGTCTCCTAGACACAAGGGGTCAGCATTTCAACACAGACGACTGGGTTGAGGGCTTGCCTTCAGTTCTGCTGCTCTGCTCGGGTTTGATATGTTTATGCGTGTGAGGCTGGATAGGGAAATGAAATTCAATTTGTATTTTGCACATCACTTTCTTTTCCAGTTTAGAATTTTGATGGCTCCCTTTTAAACTTAATCCATCTGCTATTGCCGTGGGAAATATCTAACAGCGAATCTTCCCAGTCTCACTGGCCCCCGTGGTTTCAGCAAGCTTCAGTGACCTCTTGATTTATATTGCTTTCCCTTTCCCTAAAAGAGATTCGTAAACTGAAAAGTCCTTAATCTATGCTTGCTTAATGAATGTCTTGGGTGATTTCCTAGACTGCACTATTTTATTGTTGCCAATTTGTCAGGAAAAAGGGCTATGGGATGAATGAGACTGTATGTTGATTCTGGGTTTATTTGGGGCTTTTGACTTAGAATTGGGTTTCATGATCATTACTCTTTTCTTTCTAAATTGAAGTATAGCTGATTTACAATGTTGTGTTAGTTTCAGGTGTATAGCAAAATGATTCAGTTATGTGTGTGTGTGTGTGTGTGTGTGTGTGTGTGTATTATATATATATAATTTATTCTTTTTCAGATTCTTTTCCATTATAAGTTATTGCAAGATATTGACTATAGTTCCCTCGGCTATACAGTAGATCCTTGTTGATTATCTATTTTATATATAGTAGTGTGCAGCTGTTAATCTCAAACTCCTAATTTATCCCCTCCCCCTTACCCTTCAGTAACCGTAAGTTTGTTTCCTATTTCTGTAAGTCTATTTCTGTTTTGTAAATAAATTCATTTGTATTATTTTTTTTAGATTCACGTATAAGTGATATCATATGATATCTGTCTTTCTCTGTCTGATTTACTTCACTTAGTATGATAATCTCTAGGTCCATCCATGTTGCTGCAAATGGCACTACTGCATTCTCTCTATGGCTGAGTAATATTCCATTTTATATATATACCACATCTTCTTTATCCATTCATCAGTCAGTGGACACTTAGGTTGCTTCCATGTCTTGGCTGTTATAAATAGTGCTGCTATGAACATTGGAGTGCATGTATCTTTTCAAGTTAGAGTTTTCATCTTTTCCACATATATGTCCAGGAATGGGATTGCTGGATGATATGGTAACTCTATTTTGAGTTTTTAAAGGAACTTCCAGACTGTTCTCCACAGTGAATGAACCAATTTACATTCCCACCGATGGTGTAGGAGGGTTCCCTTTCCTCCACACCCTCTCCAGCATTTATTATTTCTAGACTTTTTGATGATGGCCATTCTGACCAGTGTGAAGTGATACCTTACTGTAGTTTTGACTTGCATTTCTCTAATAATTAGCAATGTTGAGCATCTTTTCATGTGCCTATTAGCCATTTGCATGTCTTCTTTGGAGAAATGTCTATTTAGGTCTTCTGCCCATTTTTAAAAAACGTTTTATTTTATATTGTAGTATAGTAGATTAACAATGTTGTGATAATTTCAGGTGCACAGCAAAGCGACTTAGTCATACACATACACGTATACATTCTCACCCCAGGCTCCCCTCCCATCCAGGCTGCCACATAACATTGAGCAGAATTCCCTGTGCTATACAGTAGGTCGTTCTTGGTTATGCATTTTAAATATCTGCCCATTTTTTTTTGACTGGGTTGTTTGTTTTTTTGATATTGAGCTGTGTGAGCTGTTTGTATATTTTGGAAATTAATCCCTTGTTGGTCGCATCATTTGCAAATATTTTCTCCCATTCAGTAGATTGTCTTTCATTTTGAGTATGGTTTCCTTTGCTGTGCAAAAGCTTTTAAGTTTAATTAGGTCCCATTTGTTTAATTTTGTATTTATTTCCATTACTCCGGGAGATGGATTCAAAAAAATATTGCTGTGATTTATGCCAAACAGTGTTCTGCCTGTGTTTTCCTCTAGGAGTTTTATAGTATCCAGTCTTACATTTAGGTCTTTGATCCATTTTGAGTTTATTTTTGTATATGGTGTTAGAGAATGTTCTAATTTCTTTCTTTTACATGCAGTTGTCCAGTTTTCCCAGCACCACTTATTGAAAAGACTATCTTTTCTCCATTGTATATTCTTGCTTTCTTTGTCATAGATTAATTGACCACAAGTGCATGTGTTTATTTCTGGGCTTTCTATCCTGTTCCATTGGTCTATGTATCTGTTTTTGTGCCAGTACCATATTGTTTTGATTACTGTATGGTAATCAAATCAAGCTTTGTAATATAGTCTGAAGTCAGGGAGTGTGATACCTCCAGCTCTGTTCTTTCTCAAGATTGTTTGGCTATTTGGGGTCTTTTGTGTTCACATACAAATTTTTAAATTATTTGTTCTAGTTCTGTGAAAAATGCCATTGGTAATTTGATAGGCATTGCATTGACTCTATAGATTGCCTTGGGTAGTATGGTCATTTTAACACTATTGATTCTTTTAGTCCAAGAACACGGTATATCTTTCCATCTGTTTGTGTCATCTTCAATTTCTTTCATCAGTGTCCTGTAGTTTTCAGAGTACGGGTTTTTGTCTCCTTAGGTAGGTCTATTCCTAGGATGATCATTGTTCTTTGATCTGCCCTTTCACTGCCATTCCTGACTCAGTGCAAGAGCATGCTGCAGTATGTCTTGGGACATGCTATACTTTCCCCATAGTTAAAAAATTACATACAGTAAAATTCACTCCTTTTGGTGAACATTTCTGTGAGTTTTAACAAATGAATAGAGTTGTCTAAAACCACCACAACGAGGTAAAATTCTATCACCCCAAAATGTTCCTTTATGCTTCATCGTTGTAGTCAACCTCTCTGTCCATCTGGACCCTTGGCAACTACTGCTCTGTTTACTCTGTCATCATAGTTTTGCCTTTTCCAGACATTATATAAATGCAATTACATGGTATGTAAGCTTTGAGTCTGTATTCTTTCACTTAATGAATTTGAGACGCATTTGAGATTTATCCATGTTGCATGTACCAGTAATTTGTTGTTTTGTTGTTATCATTGCTGGCTAGTCTGTTTATCAGTTTACCAGTTGAAGGACATTTGGGTTGTTTCTGGTTTTGGGTGATTGTGAATAAAACAATCATAAACAGTTACATACAGATTTTTCTGTGAATATAAGTTCTCGTTTCTCTTGGGTAGAGGGATAAGTTAAAATATCCTTTATTTTCAAAATGATAAGGTTAATGCATAACAGACTTTCTTTTTTTAAAAAAATTGTTTTTCTTTCCCACACTTCCTTTTAAAGTAACAGCCATGTGATCTACAGGGCCTGCACAAGGAGGCTCCCCACGAGTTGATGAAGCTGAGTTTCATTTTGCTGCTGATACACGTGGAAGTATGGCCTATAACTTGCTAAGCATTGCAGCTGAAGGTATCTAGGAGTGAAGATGACGGGTCAAGGACACTCTATATTTGCAATTGCTTAACGATCCTCTTCAAAACGCTCCAAACTCTCATGAGAGTTGAATACATGTACAGAGTCTAGATTCCTGCACTCAGAGAATGTTCATGCATTTATAGAGTTTAAACTGAAACAATAATATATTTAAGCCAGAAGAGATCTTATGTGACATTTAGACATTGTTTTATAAACAAGCAGTTGAGGCCTAGAGAAAGGAAGGGGTTTACTTAAGGCCATTTAGCTAACCAGCCACACGTGGGTCTCTGGTCTTCTGATATTGTTTCAATTCAGATTTCTTACCATTTGGTAAATAATTATATTGACTCCCAAACAGAAGTAACAAAAATTATTAATTAACAGTATAAGCTTTTATAATGCTTTTAATTTATTAAAAGTATTTTTACATTTGCCATAACCTGTCCCTCCCGAGACTTTCCCATCTCAGTTACCAGCACCACCATCCAGCCAGTTACTCAAGCAAGAAACTTGGTTATTTTTGATGTTCTGAGCTTAGAAAATTCCGTGTCACAGAGCGGACATTCAGTAAATATTTGCTGAGCGAAAGAGTACTTGGACAGATATATGCATTTGAAATGTCTAAAATCTGATGTAATTCACACTGCTTTTGTATCATAGGTCGTAAAGGCTTTCACATGAACAATGAATCTCAAACATTTGGCACGTAAAGCACTGGATGCCTTTTGGTGTGCTTTCTAATTTTTAAGGTGATTTGAAATAACTGACCATATTTTATAATGCAATAAGATTATATTTTTATCATTCATTTTGTCCATTTCTTCCCTTTTTTCATGAACTATTTATAAGGTTGTTATTATGTACTAGACCCTGTGCTAGCACTGGTGATAAAGATATGAACAAGAGAATTATCTTCTCTGCCCTCAGGGTGTTTACAGTTTGGCAGGAAAGGCAGACAGAACAAATAATGAGAAATGTCCCTTTTCATGTGAGTGTGATGTATTATGGGAGTGTGTAGCAGGTGCGCTCAACTCAGTCTGAGAATGAGAACAAAATGGAATCAGTAAAGCCTACTGAGGGAGGTGACATCAGAGGGGATCTAAGAGTAGGGTAGCAATGAGCAGGTGAAGAGCGAGGGGGTGCATGTTGCAGGCAGAGGGAACAGTGTGTGGAAGGAAGGAAGAGACATTGCACATTAAAGACAAACAACAACTGCCCCAAACCTAGAAGAAGGCCTGTGGGGTTGGATCAGGATGAGTGATGGGAAGAGTGATGTGACCGTATGTGCATGGATTTATCTATGGGCTTTCTATCCTGTTCCATTGATCTATCTTTCTGTTTTTGTGCCAGTACCACACTGTCTTGATTACTGTAGCTTTGTACTATAGTCTGAAGTCAGGGAGCCTGATTCCTCCAGCTCCGTTTTTCGTTCTCAAGATTGCTTTTGCTATTCGGGGTCTTGTGTGTTTCCGTACAAGTTGTGAAATTTTTTGTTCTAGTTCTGTGACAAATGCCAGTGGTAGTTTGATAGGGATTGCATGGAATCTGTAGATTGCTTTGGGTAGTAGAGTCATTTTCACAATGTTGATTCTTCCACTCCAAGAACATGGTATATCTCTCCATCTATTTGTATCATCTTTAATTTCTTTCATCAGTGTCTTATAATTTTCTGCATACAGGTCTTTTGTCTCCTTAGGTAGGTTTATTCCTAGATATTTTATTCTTTTTGTTGCAATGGTAAATGGGAGTGTTTTCTTGATTTCACTTTCAGATTTTTCATCATTAGTGTATAGGAATGACAGAGATGTCTGTGCATTAATTTTGTATCCTGCTACTTTTCCAAATTCATTGATTAGCTCTAGTAGTTTTCTGGTAGCATCTTTAAGATTCTCTATGTAGAGTATCATGTCATCTGCAAACAGTGACAGCTTTACTTCTTCTTTTCCGATTTGGATTCCTTTTATTTCCTTTTCTTCTCTGATTGCTGTGGCTAAAACTTCCAAAACTATGTTGAATAAGAGTGGTGAGAGTGGGCAACCTTGTCTTGTTCCTGATCTTAGTGGAAATGCTTTCAGTTTTTCATCATTGAGGACGATGTTGGCTGTGCGTTTGTCATATGTGGCTTTTATTATGTTGAAGAAAGTTCCCTCTATGCTTGCTTTCTGCAGTGTTTATATCATAAATGGTTGTTGAATTTTGTCGAAAGCTTTCTCTGCATCTATTGAGATGATCATATGGTTTTTCTCCTTCAATTTGTTAATATGGTGTATCACGTTGATTGATTTGCATATATTGAAGAATCCTTGCATTCCTGGAATAAACCCCATTTGATCATGGTGTATGATCCTTTTAATGTGCTGTTGGATTCTGTTTGCTAGTATTTTGTTGAGGAGTTTTGCATCTATGTTCATCAGTGATATTGGCCTGTAGTTATATTTCTTTGTGATATCCTTTTCAGGTTTTGGTGTCAGGGTGATGGTGGCCTCGTAGAATGAGTTTGGGAGTTTTCCTCCCTCTGCTATATTTTGGAAGAGTTTGAGAAGGATAGGTGTTAGCTCTTCTCTAAATGTTTGATAGAATTCGCCTGGGAAGCCATCTGGTCCTGGGCTTTTGTTTGTTAGAAGATTTTTAATCACAGTTTCAATTTCAGTGCTTGTGATTGGTCTGTGCATATTTTCTATTTCTTCCTGATTCAGTCTTGGCAGGTTGTGCATTTCTAAGAATTTGTCCATTTCTTCTAGGTTGTCCATTTTATTGGCATAGAGTTGCTTGTAGTAATCTCTCATGATCTTTTGTATTTCTGCAGTGTCCATTGTTACTTCTCCTTTTCATTTCTAAATCTATTGATTTGAGTCTTCTCCCTTTTTTTCTTGATGAGTCTGGCTAATGGTTTATCAATTTCGTTTATCTTCTCAAAGAACGAACTTTTAGTTTTATTGATGTTTGCTGTTGTTTCCTTCATTTCTTTTTCATTTATTTCTGATCTGATTTTTAGGATTTCTTTGCTTCTGCTAACTTTGGGGGTTTTTTGTTCTTCTTTCTCTAATTGCTTTAGGTGTAAGGTTAGGTTGTTTATTCGAGATGTTTCCTGTTTCTTAAGGTGGGATTGTATTGCTATAAACTTCCCTCTTAGAACTGCTTTTGCTGCATCCCATAGGTTTTGGGTCATCGTGTCTCCATTGTCATTTGTTTCTAGGTATTTTTGATTTCTTCAGTGATCACTTCATTATTAAGTAGTGTATTGTTTAGCCTCCATGTGTTTGTATTTTTTACAGATCTTTTCCTGTAATTGATATCTAGTCTCATAGCGTTGTAGTTGGAGAAGATACTTGAGACAATTTCAATTTTCTTAAATTTACCAAGACTTGATTTGTGACCCAAGATATGATCTATCCTGGAGAATGTTCCATGAGCACTTGAGAAAAATGTGTATTCTGTTGTTTTTGGATGGACTGTCCTATAAATATCAATTAAGTCCATTTTGTTTAATGTATCATTTAAAGCTTGTGTTTCCCTATTTATTTTCATTTTGGATGATCTGACCATTGGTGAAAGTGGGGTGTTAAAGTTCCCTACTATGAAAGTGTTACTGTCGATTTCCCCTTTCATGGCTGTTAGTATTTGCCTTATGTATTGAGGTGCTCCTATGTTGGGTGCATAGAAATTTACAATTGTTATATCTTCTTCTTGGATCGATCCCTTGATCCTTATGTAATGTCCTTCTTTGTCTCTTCTAATAGTCTTTATTTTAAAGTCTATTTTGTCTGATATGAGAAATGCTACTACAGCTTTCTTTTGGTTTCCATTTGCATTGAATATCTTTTTCCATTACCTTACTTTCAGTCTGTATGTATCTCTAGGTCTGAAGTGGGTCTCTTGTAGACAGCATATATATGGGTCTTATTTTTGTATCCATCCAGCCAATCTGTGTCTTTTGGTGGGAGTGTTTAGTCCATTTACATTTAAGGTAATTATCTATATGTATGTTCCTATTTCCATTTTCTTAATTGTTTTGGGTTCGTTATTGTAGGTCTTTTTCTTCTCTTGTGTTTCTTGCCTAGAGAAGTTCCTTTAGCATTTGCTGTAAAGCTGGTTTGGTGGTGCTGAACTCCCTCAGGTTTTGCTTTTCTGTAAATATTTTAATTTCTCCATCAAATCTGAATGAGATCCTTGCTGGGTAGAGTAATCTTGGTTGCAGGTTTTTCTCCTTCATCACTTTAAATATGTCCTGCCAGTCCCTTCTGGCTTGCAGAGTTTCTGCTGAAAGATCAGCTGTTAACCTTATGGGGATTCCTTTGTGTGTTATTTGTTGTTTTTCCCTTACTGCTTTTAATATGTTTTCTTTGTATTTAATTTTTGACAGTTTGATTAATGTGTGTCTTGGCGTGTTTCTCCTTGGATTTATCCTGTATGGGACTCTCTACTTCCTGGACTTGATTAACTATTTCCTTTCCCATATTAGGGAAGTTTTCAACTATAATCTCTTCAAATATTTTCTCAGTCCCTTTCTTTTTCTCTTCTTCTTCTGGAACCCCTATAATTCGAATGTTGGTGCGTTTAATGTTGTCCCAGAGGTCTCTGAGACTGTCCTCAGTTCTTTTCATTCTTTTGTCTTTATTCTGCTCTGCAGTAGTTATTTCCACTATTTTATCTTCCAGGTCACTTATCCGTTCTTCTGCCTCAGTTATTCTGCTATTGATTCCATCTAGAGTTTTTTAAATTTCATTTATTGTGTTGTTCATCGTTGCTTGTTTCCTCTTTAGTTCTTCTAAGTCCTTGTTAAATGTTTCTTGCATTTTGTTTATTCTATTTCCAAGATATTGGATCATCTTTACTATCATTATTCTGAATTCTTTTTCAGGTAGACTGCCTATTTCCTCTTCATTTGTTAGGTCTGGTGGGTTTTTAATCTTGCTCCTTCATCTGCCGTGTGATTTTCTGTCTTCTCATTTTGCTTATCTTACTGTGTTTGGGGTCTCCTTTTTGCAGGCTGCAGGTTCATAGTTCCCGTTGTTTTTGGTGTCTGTCCCCAGTGGCTAAAGTTGGTTCAGTGGGTTGTGTAGGCTTCCTGGTGGAGGGGACTAGTGCCTGTGTTCTGGTGGATGAGGCTGGATCTTGTGTTTCTGGTGGGCAGGTCCACGTCTGGTGGTGTGTTTTGGGGTGTCTGTGGACCGATTATGATTTTAGGGAGCCTCTCTGCTGATGGGTGGGGTTGTGTTCCTGTCTTGCTAGTTGTTTGGCATAGGGTGTCCAGCACTGTAACTTGCTGGTCATTGAGTGAAGCTGGGTGCTGGTGTTGAGATGGAGCTCTCTGGGAGATTTTCGCCGTTTGATATTATGTGGAGCTGGGAGGTCTCTTGTGGACCAGTGACCTGAAGTTGGCTCTCCCACCTCAGAGGCACAGCACTGACTCCAGGCTGCAACACCAAGAGGCTTTCATCCACACAGCTCAGAATAAAAGGAAGGAAGGAAGGAAAAGAAAGAAAGAAAGAAGGAAAGAAGGAACGAAGGAGGGAAGGAAGGAAAGAAAGAAGATAAAATAAAATAAAGTAAGATAAAATAAAGTTATTAAAGTAAAAAAATAATTATTAAGAAAAAAAATTTTTTTAAGAAAAACAAAAACGGACAGATAGAACCCTAGGACAAATGGTGGAAGCAAAGCAATTCAGACAAAATCTCACACAGAAGCATACACATACACACTCAATAAAAGAGGAAAAGGGGAAAAAAATCATAAATCTTGCTCTCAAAGTCCACCTCTTAATTTGGAATGATTCGTGGTCTATTCATATATTCCACAGATGCAGGGTACATCAAGTTGATTGTGGAGCTTTAATCCCTGCTTCTGAGGCTGCTGGGAGAGATTGCCCTTTCTCTTCTTTGTTCTCACAGCTCCCAGGGCTCAGCTTTGGGTTTGGCCTTGCCTCTGCGTGTAGGTCGCCTGAGGGCATCTGTTCTTCACTCAGACAGGACGGGGTTAAAGGAGCAGCTGCTTCGGAGACTCTGGTTCACTTAGGCCGGGGGAGGGAGGGGTACGGAGTGCGGGGCCAGCCTGCGGCAGCAGAGGCAGGCGTGACGTTGCACCAGCCTGAGGCCAGCCGTGCATTCTCCCGGAGAAGTTGTCCCTGGATCCCAGGACCCTGGCAGTGGCGGGCTGCACAGGCTCCCCGGAAAGAGGGGTGTGGATAGTGACCTGTGCTCGCACACAGGCTTCTTGGTGGCGGCAGCAGCAGCCTTAGCGTCTCATGCCCGTCTCTGGGGTCCGTGCTGTTAGCTGCAGCTTGCGCCCGTCTCTGGAGCTCCTTTAAGCAGGGCTCTTAATCCCCTGTCCTCGCACACCAGGAAACAAAGAGGGAAGAAGAAGTCTCTTGCCTCTTCGGCAGGTCCAGACTTTTGCCCGGACTCCCTCCCGGCTAGCCGTGGTGCACTAACCCCCTACAGGCTGTGTTCACGCCGCCAAGCCCAGTCCTCTCCCGGCGCTCTGACCCAAGCCGGAGCCTCAGCTCCCCGCCTCGCCCGCCCCGGCGGGTGAGCAGACAAGCCTCTCGGCCTGGTGAGTGCTGGTCTGCCCTGATCATCTGTGTGGGAATCTCTCCGCTTTGTTCTCTGCACCCCTGTTGCTGTGGTCTCCTCCGCGGCTCCGAAGCTTCCCCCTCCGCCACCCGCAGTCTCCGCCCGCGAAGGGGCTTGCTAGTGTGTGGAAACCTTTCCTCCTTCACAGCTCCCTCCCACTGGTGCAGGTCCCGTCCCTATCCTTTTGTCTCTGTTTATTTTTTCTTTTGCCCTACCCAGGTACGTGGAGGGGTTTCTTGCCTTTTGGGAAGTCTGAGGTCTTCTGCCAGCGTTCAGTGGGTGTTCTGTAGGAGTTGTTCCACATGTAGATGTTTTTCTGGTGTATCCGTGGGGAGGAAGATGGTCTCCGCATCTTGCTCTTCTGCCATCTTCCCCTCCAAGTGAAGCTCAGGTTCTTGATGTCTCATCGCAGAAAGAATTCAGTGAGAGACCAAGTGATAAGTAAGAAGTGGATTTATTTAGAAAGAAACACACTCCACAGGCAGAGTGTGGGCCATCTCAGAAGGCGAGAGCAACCTATTTTCACTTTTAAAATAAGACTTTGGCTTCTGTGGAGAGGTTGATTAGAGAAGGTAAGAATGAACACACAGGTGGAGACCAGTAAGGCAACTGTAGTCAACCTGTTACTGCATCACAAATCTCTCTAAATTTTAGCAACCTGCAGCAAGCACTATCTCATAGTTCATGGGTCAGGATCCCAGTGCAGCTTGCCTGGTGTCACTGATTCAGGACTCACAAGGCTACCATCCGGGTGTCAGCCAGAGCTGCTGTCATGTTTGACGCTCACGGGAGGGAGGAGCCACATCCACGCTCACTCACACGGCTGTTGGCCGGAACCAGTACCTCAGAGACCATTGGGCTGGGAACTTAGTTGTCATAGTTGTGGCTGGAGGCTTCCCTCAGTTCAGTGTCATCTGGGTCTCTCCACAGGGCAGCTCTCACTCGCAGCAGCTGGATTCCTTCAGAAGCAGCAAGTGAGAGAATGAGAACAAAATGAAAGCCAGAGTCTTTTTGTCACCCTCTCAGCCATGGCAACCCATCATGTTTGCTGTATCCTATTTAGAGGTGAAAGGAGAGAGGATCACACCACACTGTGAATACCAGAACGTGGGGTGGGGGGGGGCGGTCACTGGGAATCATTTGCCACCGTGTAGCTCTTGCAATGGTCCAACTCAAAAATGCAGTTTGAACTTGGGTGGTAGCAGGAGGGTCAGAGAGAAGTGCTGGTATTCTTCCTCTTGCCAAACACGAGTAATATTTAGAAGACAGAATTGGAAAAACTTGATAGTTGCTTGGATATGGTGGATAAAGGAATGAGAGATTTTAAAGAAGACTGCAGATTTCGGGCTTGAACACCTGAGTAGATACCAGCACTATTTGCTTATAGTGATATCCTGCAGGAAGGGAGAGATGATAAGTTCAGTCCTGGATATAGTAGGTTTCAGGTGACTCTGCAGTATCTAATTTGACATAAGCAGATAGGTAGTTATATATTGAAACTTGGAGCTCATAAGAAAGTTATGGGTCATATGATAGAGTTTGTATTTGTCACCATAGGGATGGTAATCAAAGCCTCTCTTAGGTCTGGTTCCCTAGAAGCTCAAATTTCCCAAGTGACAAGTGGTCACTGGGAATGAGGTGAGTAGACTCTAATTCTACCCTGGCTCCTGGATTCATCCATTCTATGTATTGGAGACAGAAGAGCACATAATGACCATTGGCATAAGGTATATGTTATATCCTGAAAGCAACACCCCAACCTCACTGGGTGTCATCTCCAAACTGTAACCTTAGTTGTCCCTCCAAGAGGCTGTTCCAGTCTCTTATCAGGACAGTAATGTCTGGGTTATGCAGTATGCGAGAGACCAGCCTCAGTCTACTTTTAGTTTGTACCAACATACCAATCTGACCCAGCTATGAACCAGACCTAGGTCTTTTCCTCCTCCGTCATTGGATGGGTTCTCAGGTATTATATAACAGAACCATTTTAACATGCCCACATCCTGGGGCCTTTGGATCTTCTTCTTGGAACTCTAATGAGGCTGTCCTGGCATCTTCACCTCATTTAACGTGAATCACACATTTCTCACACCAAATGTGTGGTTTTTTCTTCCCACACCAACCAATTTTCCAACTTCCTGGACGCCAATTAGGTGTCCTACGATTCAATTATAACACTATCTGGAGTTAGCTTAGACCCCACAGGTTAAGAGCTTAGACCCCACAGGTTAAGAGCTCAGTCCCAAAAGGCTGCCCTCCCTCACAACTTCAGACATTAATCACAAGTCCATGTTGTCACCTGTGTTCTGACTGACCAGCTATAAATCAAAGGTTTCTGTGACCCCCTCTTGAGGTTTGACAATTTGCTAGAACTGCTCACAGGACTCAGGAAAACAATTTATTTACTATATAACCAGTTTGTAATAAAAGGATACAACTCAGGAACAGGCAGATGCAAGAAATGTACAAGGTAATGTGTGGGGAAAGGGAGTGGAGCTTCCATGTCCTCTCCAGGGGCACCACCCTCTTAGTACCTCCATGTGTTCACCAACTCAGAAGTTCTCTGAGCCCCATAGGATTTTTATGGAGGCTTCATTACATAGGCATGATTGAGCAAAGCCTTCGTCATTCGTGATTAACTCAAACTCCAGGCACGATCCTCTCCCTGGAGGTCAGGGGGTAGGGCTGGAAGTTTCAACCCTCTAATCACCGCCCAGCAGCCATCCTCCAGGGGTCACCTCATTAGCATAAACACAGGTATAGTTGAAGGGGGCTTATCATGAATAACAAAAGAGGCTCCTCTTATCACTGCCACTCAAGAAATTTCAAGGGTTTTAGGAGTGCTGTGCTAGGAACCAGAGCCAAGAGCAAAATATTTGTTATTATGTCACAATATCACAGATGGGGATGAAGTAAACTGTGGATATACAACCCACACTTGATTGCCAACTGACTAAACTGTCTGATCTGTGAAATTATACTAGAAAGGTCATGATTCCTGAACTTATGTTTTTTTCACTACTCCCACTTCAACTAAATCCTCCTCCATAGGCACCCAAATATCTTTCTGGGCCATGTAGAATCTGTGTTAAAAAGAACAGCACGTTTCCTGACATCCACAACATTAGGGAGGAAGGGTGAAAAACAATTGCATAATTACTGTTGCACAATCGCAATTGGAACTGATCCTTCCAGCCTGAAATTGGTTCTTGGTCTCCCCTGGTGACATTGCAGACCTTCATTATAAGTGGAGAAACTTGGTAACCATGTCACACATTTCCCTGTGGTCTGAAACATTTAATGAGATGATGACCTGTATTTATCTACAAAATTTGACACCATTAGCTGTTAGCCAAACATACAGAGTGGAGGTTGAGACCATGACTTGTAATCTCAGAATTTAGATGTTTCTCTAAAAAACATCTGGGCAAAATGAACAAATTTCCTCTATTACTAGGGATTTTGATATTAGAGCAGATGCATTGTAACTCGGTAGCGGAGTGTGTATAATAGGCTGCATAACTGTTTACTAATATTCAGTGCCCCATTTTCAAAAATTTTACACTTATCTCACCCTTTGAAATTAGGTTTGGTTATATGACTTGCTTTGGTCAAAGAAATGTTATGTCAGTGACACACATATCCTTTCCTGGTGGAAGTTTAAGAACCGGTGCATTTTTGTAGTGCTGCCTTTCTCCTCTGCCTTGGCAACCGGCAGTTATAGCCAGTGGTTCCTTCTCTGGCTGGATCACTGGGTAAGGACAAAGTGATGTGGAGCAGAGCCCCCAGCTAGCGTAGAAGGGAAATGTATTATGAGTAAGAAATAAACCTTTGTAACTTTAAGCCACTGAGATTTGGAGTTGTTTGTTACCACAACATAATCAACCTAACTTGACTGATAAAGAGTGTATATTTCTACTGCACACCTCTATTATATTATCTGGAGTCATTTTTATAAGAAAGAAACATTGGGGGGAAAAGGTAGTGTGGGTGTAACAAGAAAAAATTGGTAGAAAATAGTCTTTAAACTGTCACTACAAATTGGTGAAAATAACCTACTTGTTCTTTCATGTTTAACTATATACTGCTGTAAAAATGATCAAATATTTTGTTTTAAGTGCTTAGGGGTAGGGAAGGAGGTGGAGGAGTTGGGACTTCAAAATACTAAATGTACAAAGTAATGGAAAGTTCTCCAGATTTTCTAAAAGGATCAAACAAAAGTGAACTAATAGAAATACCTCTAACTACAGAGACAAAAAAAACCCTGTTGGCTGGGTGTTTTTCTAACTCCTCATCTAAGATTAGCCTGTGGGTGTTACCCCACTCTGCTGATCACATTTTAGAAGATCAATCCAATGCTTGGAATATTGGAGAAATCTATCAGATCTGCCTACCACCCATGAGGTAGGCAAAATATGACGGCCAGAAACTAGTTAGAACTAAAGAAAAGTCCCCAGAGAGCCTTTCTCCAAGTTGCTGAAGACTTTATCAGGTTGATATATGTTTTCTTGGTTCGAAAGGATTTCTTTATGTCTCTTAGAGTGTTCCTCAGATTGAAATGTGAATTGAAAAGTCTGATGAGATACATTTATGTATTGCAATATGATTACCACCATAGCATTATGGTACATAATTATATCACATAGCATTATAGCATATCATTATATAGCATTATTAATAGCATTATATCACATAATTATTTCTTTTTTTGTGGTGAGAATTAAGATCTAATCTCTTAGTAACTCTGAAGTTTATAGTATGGTATTATTGACTACAATCATATATGAATGTATCAAATCAAAATGTTGTACATGTCAGTTATATCCCCCCAAAAAGTTTGATGAGATGATAAAATCAGGGCCTGACTTTAGTGTTCTTTGAAGAAAGTAAGCACGAGTTGCTTCATCTGACTTGAATGTATCGACAGTTATCTTTAATTGCTTTGCAGGGTATGTATGTGTGTGGAGGGAGCTCCAAGAAATTAGACATAATGTAATTGACCAGTCAGCTGTTTTCAAGGGTTTCCAGCGGTTACTTGAGAAATGTGGCATCAGTGCAATAAGGAGACCAGGTTTTAGATTCTTCTCCAAGCAGAACATATCTGCTTCCGCAAACAGGGTTTATAGCATCCCTTTAAACACAATACCTGGAATAGAATGAATTCTGCCTAAAAGAACCAAAGTGTAAGTAAAAAATGCTTAGGTTTACTGGACATGTATGCAGTCTTACTTGGCCATGATATACATTTGCTGACAATGCTATAGAGAAGGAAACACTTGCAAATATCAATTGATTTAAAAAAAACAACTTCTCTTTGAGTAAGTGCATAAACAAAACCTACGGCTTAGTTTACTGCTATCTATAAAAGCAAGCACAAAATTTCCATACTGTTTAAAGCGAGGAGGTAGGAAAATGAAGAAACAAACCCAAATTTTATGTTCAGTGTAGCTAGAACAGAGCTCCAGAGCTCCAGATTTACGTAGTCTGCCTGCTAGCCACGTCCACTTAAGTGTCTAACGGGCATCCAAACTTCTGTGTCTCGGCTGCACTCTTGACATCTCCCTCCTTTAACCTGCTTTCCCTGCAATCTTTCCCATCTCAGGAAATTGAAACTTCATTTCTCCAGCTGCTCAGGCCAAAAACTTTGGAGTTACGTTTGACTCTCCTCTTTCTTTCACACTCAATGCATCGGTAGATTTGGTCTGCTTTATTTTAAATATATATCCTGAATCTGACTACTTATCACCATCTCCCTTGTTCTCAATCTAGTCCAAACCATCACCAGTTCCCTTCTGGACTAAGCAAGAGCCCCTACTCATCTCCTTGTTCCCAGTCTTGTCCTCTCAGAGACACTTCTCACCAAAGCAGCCAACAGGAATTTTTTTAACATTTATTTTTTAAAATAACGTATACATATACATAATTTAAAGAGTCAAATAATTTCAAAAGTTTGTTACTTAAACAGCAGTCCCTTACCTCCACCCTCCCCCCTTTTACTGCTTCCCAGAGGCAACCACGTTGAACTCCTTTATCTGATTCTTTTGATATTGACCACATTTCATTCAGTCACCAGTGCCTGTGATTATATGATGCTACAAAAGCTGCCAGTTACACCACGGTACGCCATGGGTTGAGACGTATCATGATTATGGACATGCTGAAATGTGAAAAAATGTCTCAGAATTGAAGAAATATGGTACTTTCATTTCTTTGAATAATATGGTTTTATATATGTGTATATATATATTCTTGATTCTTGGGTTTAGCCATTAAACATTGACCTCCCGCTATGGAAGATGAAGCTCCATTATGCTTTTATATCCTCTCCCCTACTGTCATACCCCTCATCCACATATAATGTAATATGATTGTATTAATATCCAACATCTTCGCAGTATGACTATATAAACATAGTCACAGCTGGACCATATAATCTTTAATTATCTTGTCTCTTTCTTTCCCATTCCTTTCTGTTTTCCCCTGGAATTATTGTCTTTTAAAAAACTTGCTTACATTTCTATACAATTATTCTCAAATTCACTCTCCTGTGTATAAATCTCAGAAACTTTCAGTTCTTTGTCCCAGAGTCTTCTGAGCCCTCTAGCCAGGAGTGTGACGGCAGAGCCTGCTGCAGAGCTGTGAGCTCGGCATTTCTTTTCACCATCACCCTGGGATTCTTGTTCCCTCTCTCAACAAACCCTTGTTCCTTGGATCCCGCATAGTCTTTCTTGGTTTGCTCCTTTGTATAGAGTGTCTATTATATTACTTTCCTGAGAAAGTTTCAAAGTAATGTTTTGAAACCTTGCATGTCTAAAAATAATTTTATTCTACCCCTGCATTTAATTGCCTGGGTATGAAACTTCAAGCTGGAAAGAATTTCTCCCAGTATTTAGAAAGTGTTGCTCCATTTTTTCCCCTGTAATCCAGTATTGCTGTTATGTGAACCCTGTCTTCTCCCCTTTTTTGAAAGTGCTCCTTTCTTTGTGACCAGGGTCCTGAAACTTCACAGTGGTTTGTCAGTAACTCCTTGAATCATGAGGGGATTCAAGGATATTCAAGGGGATGATTTCATCCCCTCCTCCCCAATATTCTCTTCTCTGTATTTTAAAACTTTCATTATTTGGATATTGACCTTGTGGATCATTGTCTTTTTACCTACATATTTTTTTCTATTTTTGATCTTTCATCTTTGTTTACATTCCTCTATTTTCTATATTTTTTAGTTATTTTCTGGGAGGTTTTCATTCAATCCTCTCACTGTTTTTTCCTTTATTTCCAGTATATATTTTTTGTTTCTTAGAATTATTTTATTCTCCAGATTTGTCTTTAAACAGTTAAGAATCCATTTCCTCTCTTCTCAGTCTGAACACATCAACATTTTTTGAACTTTTCTTCTTATGAAGTTTTTGTTTCTTCTAAGTTATTATTTTGGTTGGTTGGCTTTGTCTTCTGACCTTAAGATGAGTAGCTATCCTCAAACATCTGTCAGTCCTGGATGCCTGTTCAAATTTAAGTATTAGACACCAGAAAGCTCTTTTGGAAGCTGTGTGGCTGGGTTTCACTCCAACATTGGTGAAATGTTGAGCCATTTTGTTAACAAGCACCCAATATTAGTATCTTCAGATATTTTCTTTTGGGATAATCATATTCCTCAGAGAACAGTCTCCATTAATCGCCTTTCTGATGTCTAATCACCTCCCTGCCAGAGAACTGGAACCAAGTAAGGGAAGACAGCTGAGAGTCTCAACATTCAGTAGGTAAACTTCACTCAATCTCCCTCTTTTCAATATGTACGCCTGCTCTCAAGTGATTCTCTGTCTCTTTATCCTGCTCTATTTTCCTTCTTAGTGCCCTTCACTGCATGACCCATTATATATTCATCTGTTTGTTTATTCTGTCTTCTCCAATTAGAATGTAAGGTCAGTGAAAACAGGGCTTTATCTCTTTTTTGTTCACTGCTGTATCCCCAATATCTGGCAACAATGTGTTGCACGTAGGATGTGCTTAATAAAAATTTATGTAATGGGATAAGTTAAATCATATGAAATTTCTGCTATTCAACTATATGCAAATTCATATAGTTCAAGCTAAATAAAAGAGCATCCTAGTGGCTAAGGATTAATAGCTTTTTCTTAGTGATAGGGAAGTGATTATAGGAGGTATTGAATATCTTTTATAGTTTATTGTATGAAAGTAATCTAATAAATAGTGAGTGAGGAAACTCAAGCCCAGAGAAGTTAAATGACTTGCTCAGGATAAGACTATGTTAGGCAGTAGTAGAACCAGGACCAAAATCTTATATGTATCAGGCACTATTAGAGGCTCTGGGGATGAACCAGTAACTGAAGTAGACATGGCCTCTGCTGGGGATTTCTGGAAGTGAGAGAGAGAAAAGCCAAGCAAACAAGTATAATAGGGCATTGAATGGAATTGTTCTTATTATCTTGCAAATTCAGCCAAAGGCCCCAAACATAGGCAATATGAACCCTCATAAACTAAAGAGAGCAATGTGGAGCTGTCAAATACCCCTCCAGGGCCAGACTGGTCCTTCAAATCTCACCCTGACAACTGTACCCAGCCTGTTCACTCAGAATACGGAAGTTCATAGAGAAAGGGGCACTGATTCACAGTAAAGGGTAGTCTTAGGAATTGAGAGCTCTGTGGCTTTATCTGCGCTGCCTCTGTATTCAGACTGGGGATATGGTAAAGAGACTGGATTGTAAGTGTCCAGCCTGAATGCTTCTACTACTTGGTGCAACTATGATTCCAGAGAGATTTAATGTGAAATTATGAGAGTATGTAAATATTAAATGTTCAAGCAAAATGACAAAAGAAAGCACATATCATTCCTATTTCTCCCAGAGAAGATCAACGAGAAAGCTTGAGGCTCTGAGTTACAGATTCCCCTGTTCATGATGTAAATCAAATTGGAGGGCTCTCTAACTACATAGGCCTAAAAGAAGCAAAGTTGATATCCATCATACACTCACTCACACTTCCAGTTCTTGGTATCCATCTTCATGTTGAAAGGAAATGAGAAACACTCATTGAGCAGATGGCAGTCTACATCAGGGCCCATGAAGTACACCTGTGTCTCGCAGGCCACAGCTACAGTGGAAACAGCTGTTGACCTGGACGCGTGTGTTAGTTTTCCATTAGCTCACTGTGTTCACCAGGCCATCTGTAGTTCAGAGCTAAGTAAATGGAGTCATTTTTTCATGGTTGGCTCATTTCCATAGGTTGTTATGTAGAAAAACTGATAAAACATGATTGCTTCAAAGGGGGGAAAAAAAAAACCCCCGCTCAGAGTTTCTGGCAAAGTTTCCAGGAAGGTCATCATTAACAAGGCTATTCAATAAACTCTTACCCCCAGGTCATCATTAACAAGGCTATTCAATAAACTCTTACTGCCTGTAGGTACTTTACTAATCCTATGGTAGCCTGTGGTGGACGGGAAGTCTACTTGGATTGCTGTCAAATGTAGTGTGGGGCAGAGGCTTAGCATATCCACATTTATGTTATTTTTCAATGGCACATTTCCTCCTCTCTCTCCCTTTCTTTTCCCTTCCTTCCTTCAGGAACATTTTTGCCAGTGATATTGCGATGAAGTGTTTTATAAGGTGAATGAGCTCTCAAGGGGTGAAATAGCACTTTTCTTCACTTATATTACAGCAGGAATCTCTGTTTCTTTCACCTGTTGAAATACACTTTCCAGGAAGGAAGGAACCATTCTGAGTATTGGGTCCTCATTACCTACCATATCATCTAGCACATATTAGGTGCTCAATAATACCCATTGGCTGCAAGTATGAATAAATTGTATACATATACTGGGAGGAATTTTGGTCATGAGCCTAGATGGTCAATCTGTATTAGTCTTTAAATAGCACACTAGAGATATAGGCTGAAAATAGAATAAAAAATGAAGACAAGCAGGAAAACCCCCTAAACACAGCAGTATTTATAATTAATATAGAGGTAAATGGCACTTTATAATCTAATACTGAGGCAGTATACCTGGCTGCCTTTATTATCACTGATAGAAGTTCCCTAGCTCACTTTCTGATTTTTTCTTCTAATAAATTGCCCTTGATTAAAATTTTCTTTAATAAATAAAAAATTCACATTTATTAGTTACAGATACTGTGCAGAGATGTTTTATCGATGTTTTCGCCTGCAAATTACAGGAAGCAGAGACCACTATTTTGGAGATAAAGAAATTGAAGGCTCTGAGAGTTTAATTTTCCCACAAGTAGTAAATAGAATGGCTAAGATTTGAACACAGGTTTACTTGACTGCTACATCACACTGTCTGTTAAACATCCAATGGCTCCTTCAGTGCTCCCTGGATATGCCTCATCCCCTTGAACTCTATTTAGGATAGAATTTCCTGAGAGCTTTGTTCTTCAATGCTTCAGTTTTTTCTTTTGCCCATAAATTTGATGACACTGAAGTTGCACCCATGACCTTTAGAATATGACTAGACCTGGGGCACAGTTGGCTCTTATAGCCAATGAACACTGTGGTAGCTGCCCTCAGAAGCCATGAGAACCTGCAGGAGGAGGACTTGGGGAGGATGAACCCCACTTGCTCAAGAACACAGCTGAATACTCCTAGAGAGACCAGAACTTACCAGGGAGTGCAACATTGGCCACAGATGTGGATATCATGGACTTGGATAGAAGATGAACAAGTCAGATGCCAAGGTGAAGGGTAACTGGGAGGTCCTATTTCCGGATTTAAATGTCCTTGTCCCTACTAAAGCAACAAACCCTGCTGGGGCTTCCTCCACACCTTCTGGGCTGAAATCTTCCAGATTTCTGCCTTTCCTCAGGATACACCTTGGGAACCACTCTCTTATTTCCTTTATCTTCTGTGATCTTTCTTCCTTGTTTTATGGATAGCCTCAGCCTGAGACCCCATTAGTGCACTCTGAAGAGAGCACCTTCATCATCATCTTAGAAAATTAGCTTCTAGATGCCTTTTTCATCAATTTATACTCAACCCGATGAAGCAGTTTCCCTGACTTCCTGACAATCTGTGTCTCTGCCCAGCGTTTGGAACAGGAGTGGAGCCACTCCCGACACTTCCTGTAAGCTCACAATTACTGTCTGTTCCTTATATCACTGAAACCTCACTTTCAGCCCATCCTTCTCTTTATTCTTCATGGTCAGGCCCCCAAGCTGAACTGCAGCAGTTCTTTTCTCAGTGGCTTTGGCGTTTCATTTGGAATTTATTTAGTGCAGTGTCCAGGCACATCTAGGAAAGGAAGTTGTTTGCTAATTAGGACGTACAACCCTCTCTCTTTTGATCTGATCCTCCATTTTCTTTGCTTTCTTCCTTATGAGAGAATCTTTAGCATCTGCTTGAATGCAGACACGCATATCTTTCCGCTGTAATCCTTTCTCTCCATTTGACAGGCAGGATTGTCTTACAAGGAAAAGCTGAACACTCTGACAGCTGATTACGTTACATGCCTTTTAAAATTTTGCTCCTTAAAGAGCATTGGATGACAGTGATGATGACCTATGAAAAGCAGTTAAGGCTTCAAGATCATTTCTACCTGTGAGCTGGGAATGAGATGGCAGGGAGCGCCAAGGGACTCTTTGTGATGGATAATAGCTTCTTTGGGTAAGGCACAAGGTAGGACATGAAATACCGTATCTTAGCTTCTGTAACAATGAGTTGCTTTTTTCTACTAAAATAGGTAAACAAATGCAATAGAATTCTCGAATGCTGGTAGATCAACTTAATCGTCTCTGTTTTTGCCAAAATATTCCACAGAGAGTGTAGCCATTTTTCTTTTTCAGGAACACCAGGCTTTCCTCTCTCACTAAGGTGTAGGGCTTTCAGAAAATTGCTTAATATCCTAGAAGATTTGCAGCCCTGTAGAAATTTTCATAGGGAATGAAAGCGGCTACTCCCTTGAAGCCAGTCTCGTGAATAACTTCACATCTAAGGGTGGAATTGTAATGCTCAGAGGCACAAGATGAGCAGTTTTATTATCGGTGAGGCTCGTTTTGCTGGGTATGGAGCATGTAATTTCCTGTTGATAGAATCTGAGTTGTTGGAGCAATGGAAAGTCTTGTTGTTCTTTGAGTCACCGGCAGAAGCACCTTGACAGAGTATTGTCCTATTGGATTGGTAGGAAGAAGCCTGATTGAGAAATCTCAGTCTACCAGGATTCTAAAAATCTTTGGCCTTGCATGCTATCTTCTTAAACTGGCTGTTTTTGCTGAAGAGAGTTGATATTTTGCCTCTTCTGAGTGTGGGCAGTAGCATTTGCTGTTCCATTTAGCATATGAAGTTTATATAAAATGTGTAAAAACATTAAGATGGGGCACTTTATGTAGAGAACCTCTTCTGTGCCACTCAAAACTGGATAATTGCCAGCTATTCAAATATACTTGGTGGAGAAAAGATGAGTTTCCATGGCACCAAAGCAATGTCTGCCTGAACCATATGTTTTCCAATCCAAATACAAGATTTTTTTTAAAAAAACTCAGAACGTTCTCCCTCTTTATCAGATTCTTGCTATCATGACAAGCAAGAAAACAGCAGGAAATACTTAGGACCTTATAACACAGATCCATTTCCAGAAAACAAGCCAGTCCTTTAGAAAAGGACATTCCAGAAAAAATCCCTTATATGTCCATGTTAAGTATTTAATCTATTCTGAAACTTTTGACATAGAAAAGGTGTAATAGAAAGCGTTGTGGACTGAAATAATTTGATTTCCATTCTCTAAGCTCGGGATGAGGGAGGAGGGAATGCTACACAACGAGAACACCATCCCAAGCCTTCTTTGTGGCTCAGCAAAGTATCAACTTCAATCTGAATCATGCATGTGCCCGTGGGTACAGTAAGCACCTATGGCTGCTTAACATCTTTTGAAAACACTCTCTTATGTCTTGATCATGTCCCCATTTTGAGTCCTGCCTTGTTGAGATATGATGCAAAAGACTGCCCCAGAATCCCTCGCTGCTTAAGGTACAAAAGCACATGACCTAGATTTTCCCATTTGGATGCACCTGTGCAAGAGATGGATGAGGAAGTGAACAATGCTAGGATGTGGTCCCACACAGACCTGGCCAGCCTGGTGGCAGAGGGGTTCTTGTTCTTCTGGGTTTGCAGTGGTGGCACATCTGGCACCCAGTCCCAGGTACTCTCAGTGCCAAGCAGTGGGCAGTGGCAGCTGTGGTGTTGTCACTAGGGTGTTTCCCCACAGGTGGTTGGGTGTTGTTCTTGGGCACTTTATTACTCACTAGTCAGCAGTGCAAGTCTAATTCTCTGACTCTGCTTGAGATTCTGGAAACAAAACATGGCAACAGAGAAGTAGTTTAACTTCAGCAGAGATAAATAAGAAGGGCTTTGGAAATGGAAGATTCAGAGTGTCCACAGAATAAAAGAATCTGATAGATTTTGAAGGCCCTCAAATTGAATGTTCTTTTTTTGATTAAATATGAGATTTTTCCCTTTAACTTTCCCCATAGCTGTACAAGGAACGACACTAGGGAAAAATTCTTGAGTATATTCAAGGGCTTGTAAAATAGTATGAAGGAAATAAAAATTGTCCCAAATCATCATTTGGGATAAGTTATTATTAGCTTTTTTCACTCCAGGTTTATTGAGATATAATTAACATACGACATTGTGTAAGTTTAAGGTACACAGTGTGATGATTTGATATGTGTATGAATTGTGAAATGATTCCCACAATAAGGTTAGTTAACACATCCATCACTTCACATAATTATTTTTGTGTGTGTGTGTGTTTATGTACAGTGAGAACTTTTAAGATCTACTGTCTTAGCAACTTTCAAGTATAAAAATACAGTATTGCTAACTGTAGTCACCATGTTGTACATTAGATCCTCAGAACTTATTCATCTTATAACTGGAAGTTTGTACCTTTTGACCACTTTTATCCACCACCACCCCCCGCCAGCCCCCCGCCTCTATCTAACTTATTTCACTTAGCATAGTGCCCTCAAAGTTCATTCATATTGTCACAAATGGCAGGATTTCCTTCTTTCTATGGGTGAATAATATGCCATTGTTTATCCATCTATCTCTCCTTTTCTCTATTTGCCAAGGGACACTTAGGTTATTCCTATGCCTTGGTTATTGTAAATAATGCTGCAGTGAATGTGAGGGTACATATATCTCTTTGAGATAGTGTTTTCATTTCCTTCACATATATACCCAGCAGTAGACTTACCAGATTATATGATAGCTCTATTTTTATTTTTTTTTAGGAACCTCCATGCTGTTTTCCATAGTGGCTGCACCAATTCACATTCCCACCAACAATGCACAAGGGTTTTCTTTTCTCCACATCCTCACCAGCACTTGTTATTGCTTATCTTTCTGATAATAGCCATTGCCGTTCTAATAGGAATGAGGTGATACCTAACAGTGGCATTGACTTGCATTTCCCTGATGATTAGTGATGTCCAGCACCTTATCATGGACCTGTTGGCCATTTGTGTATCTTCTTTGGAAAAATACCTATTCAGTTCATTTGTCCAATTCCTAACTGGATTATTTGGTTGTTTTTTTGTTTTGTTTTTGCTACTGAGTTGTGTGAATTTCTTATATATTGGGTTGGCCAAAACGTTCGTTTGGGTTTTTCCATAAACATTTTACTGAAAAAACCCGAACGAACTTTTTGGCCAATCCAATATTTTGGATATGAACCTCTTATCAGATATAGGATTTGTAAATATTTTCTCCCTTTCCATAGGTTGCCTTTTCATTTTGTTGATCATTCTTTTGCTGTGCAGAAGCTTTTAGTTTGACATAGTCCCACTGGATTTTTTCTTTTGTTGCTCATGCTTTTGGTGTCATATCGAAAAATTCATTGGCAAGACCAATGTGAAGGAGATTTTTCCCTATGTTTTCTTGGGAGTTTTATAGTTTCAAGTCTTACATTTAAGTCTTTAATCCATTTTGATTTAATTTTTGTGAGTGGTGTAATATAGGAGACCAGTTTCATTCTGTTGCATGTGAACATTCCTTTTCCAGCATCATTTATTGAAGACACAACCTTTTCCCCATAGAGTATTCTTGGTCCCCTTGTCAAATATTAGTTGACTGTATATGTGTGGGTTTATTTCTGAGCTCTCGATTCTGTTCTGTTGGTCTATGTAAATGATTTGATGCCAGTACCATTACTGTTTTGATAGATCTTTCTATCTATTAATGTGATGTTTCATATTTATTGATTTGCAATGTTTAACCACCTCAATAATATTGAGTGTAAACTGGACTTGACTCCTCCCCAAAAATTATTTATTTATTTATTTATGACTGTGTTGGGTCTTCGTTTCTGTGCGAGGGCTTTCTCTAGTTGCGGCAAGCGGGGACCACTCTTCATCGTGGTGTGTGGGCCTCTCACTATCACGGCCTCTCTCGTTGCAGAGCACAGGCTCCAGACACGCAGGCTCAGTAGTTGTGGCTCAGGGGCCTTGTTGCTCTGTGGCATGTGGGATCTTCCCAGACCATGGCTCAAACCCATGTCCCCTGCATTGGCAGGCAGATTCTCAACCACTGCGCCACCAGGGAAGCCCCCTCAAAAAAATTTTAAATGCTACCCTAATAAATTAGTTTTGAGGAATTTTGCATTTCAATATCATGAGGCTATACCAAGCAAGTTAATATATTCAGCAATAGATTAGGATGACCTCCCAATGTGAATGTAAATGTGGGAATAATGATCAATAACAGTCACATAAATAAGAGAAGTCAGAAAGAAAAACAGTTTAAAAAGCCTCTTTGACACTTTGTTCACATGCACTGAAGACTTGGTTACTGGCACAAGATGGTGAACGCAGCTCTTGGTCTCCTAGGGAAGCTGTTTGCTTTGCCATGTCACATACACAATTTTTTGATCTCAGATACTATTCTTCTGTTACTGGCACAAGATGGTGAACGCAGCTCTTGGTCTCCTAGGGAAGCTGTTTGCTTTGCCATGTCACATACACAATTTTTTGATCTCAGATACTATTCTTCTGTCTGGTTTCCTTGTGTTTAATACTTCTGACATTTGGCTTGTTTCTCTACCTTATATTATGTCGTTTCATTGGGGGTACTTTGAAATCAGTATAAGGAATAATCAGCAGACTACAATTCTGTCTTAAGTGCATTTCCTTCTCAAAATACATAGAATTATATGGCATTCTTAGGATTTAGTGCTTCTACTGATGACATATAATGTAGAGCTGAGTAAAACTATACAGCCTGAGATAGTTAAGTCTATTATTACCTGATATAGAACATAAAAACAGAAGAGGGAAAGCAGCTGGATGAAAACAGCCAGAGAAAGAAAAGAAAGGTGTTTTCCTGCTGTCAGTATTTCTTTCTGAGCTTTGAATTTATCTCATTTCCTCTCTCCTTGGGACTCCGTATTTTCAGCTAGTTTGATATAACTTAAGCGTACTGTCAGTACAGTGAAGTCACCTGTGCTCAAATGCATCTTCACCACTTATTAGCTATGTGACCTTGATCAAGTGACTTCAGCTGTCTGTGCTCTAATTCCCTTTCTATGTAATGGGTATAATAATAAGTGAACCTACATCATTGAATGAAGATTAAGTGAAACAATTCATGTACCATGTTCAGCATCCTGCTGCCACCAAGTGAGTCCTCCATGGTTATCAGCCATGACTATTCCACCCTACTTTTACTCATTGGCACTTTTATCTCAACTGTACTTTAAATGAGTAGGAAAAATAAAGAACTATATTAGATATTTCAACAAGTACATATTAAACTATTATATACCAGACATTGTACTAGAGTTGGGGATACAAAATTAATACAAACAGTGTCTAGAAGGACAGATACTTTGTCCATGTAGCACATTACTCTATTTCTAGCCTCTATCAAAGTGTCTGACATATAGTAGATGTTATAGAAGTATGTGCTGAAAAGCAAATAATCAACCTATGAGGTAAGTATAATTACTCTCACCGTTTTACGGATGAAGAAACTAAAACTTAGGAAGATCCATTTATTCTGTGTCCATTCAGATCCATTTATTCATTTATTCAATAACTCAATTTCGCTTCTTTTTATGGCTGTGTAATATTCTGTTGTATATATGTGCCACATCTTCTTTATCGAATCATCTGTCAATGGACACTTAGGTTGCTTCCATGTCCCAGCTATTGTAAATAGAGCTGCAATGAACATTTTGGTACATGACTCTTTTTGAATTATGGTTTTCTCAGGGTATATGCCCAGTAGTGGGATTGCCGGGTCACACTGTAGTTCTATTTGTAGATTTCTAAGGACCCTCCATACTGTTCTCCACAGTGGCTGTATCAGTTTACATTCCCACCAACAGTGCAAGAGGGTTCCCTTTTCTGCACACCCTCTCCAGCGTTTATTGTTTCTAGATTTTTTGATGATGACCATTCTGACTGGTGTGAGATGATATCTCATTGTAGTTTTGATTTGCATTTCTCTAATGATTAGTGATGTTGAGCATTCTTTCATGTGTTTGTTGGCAGTCTGTATATCTTCTTTGGAGAAATGTCTATTTAGATCTTCTGCCCATTTTTGCATTGGGTTGTTTGTTTTTTTGATATTGAGTTGCATGAGCTGTTTCTAAATTTCGCAGGTGAATCCTTTGTCATTTGCTTCATTTGCAAATATTTTCTCCCATTCTGAGGGTTGTTTTTTCATCTTGTTTATGGTTTCCTTTGCTGTGCAAAAGCTTTGAAGTTTCATTAGGTCCCATTTGTTTATTTTTGTTTTTATTTCCATTTCCCTAGGAGGTGGGTCAAAAAGGATCTTGCTGTGATTTATGTCAAAGAGTGTTCTGCCTATGTTTTCCTCTAAGAATTTGATAGTGTCTGGCCTTACATTTAGGTCTTTAACCCATTTTGAGTTTATTTTTGTGTATGGTGTTAGAGAGTGTTCTAATTTCATTCTTTTACATGTAGCTGTCCAGTTTTTCCAGCACCACTTATTGAAGAGGCTGCATTTCTCCATTGTATATTCTTGCCTCCTTTATCAAAGATAAGGTGAACATATGTGCGTGGGTTTATCTCTGGGCTTTCTATCTTGTTCTATTGATCTATATTTCTGTTTTTGTGCCAGTACCATACTGTCTTGATTACTGTAGCTTTGTACTATATTCTGAAGTCAGGGAGCCTGATTCCTCCAGCTCCGTTTTTCTTTCTCAAGATTGCTTTGGCTATTCGGGCTCTTTTGTGTTTCCATACAGACTGTGAAAATTTTTGTTCTAGTTCTGTGAAAAATGCCATTGGTAGTTTGATAGGGACTGCATTGAATCTGTCTATTGCTTTGGGTAGTATAGTCATTTTCACAATGTTGATTCTTCCAATCCACAAACATGGTATATCTCTCCACCTGTTTGTATTATCTTTAATATCTTTCGTCAGTGTTTTATAGTTTTCTGTATACAGGTATTTTGTCTACTTAGGTAGGTTTATTCCTAGGTATTTTATTCTTTTGGTTGCAATGGTAAATGGAAGTGTTTCCTTGATTTCTCTTTCAGATTTTTAATCCTTAATGTATAGGAATGTAAGAGATGTCTGTGTATTAATTTTATATCCTGCTACTTTACCAAATTCACTGATTAGCTCTAGTAGTTTTCTGGTAGCATCTTTAGGATTCTCTATATAGAGTATCATGCCATCTACAAACAGTGACATCTTTACTTCTTCTTTTCTGATTTGGATTCCTTTTATTTCTTTTTCTTCTCTGATTGCTATGGCTAAAACTTCCAAAACTATGTTGAATAATAGTGGTGAGAGTGGGCAGCCTAGTCTTGCTTCTGATCTTAGTGGAAATGGTTTCAGTTTTTCACCTTTGAGAACGATGTTGGCTCTGAGTTTGTCATATATGGCCTTTATTATGTTGAGGTAAGTTCCCTCTGTGCCTACTTTCTGGAGGGTTTTTATCATAAATGGGTGTTGAATTTTGTCGAAAGCTTTTTCTGCATCTATTGAGATGATCATATGGTTTTTCTCCTTCAATTTGTTAATATGATTTATCACATTGATTTGCATATATTGAAGAATCGTTGCATTCCTGGGATAAACCCCACTTGATCATGGTGTATGATCCTTTTAATGTCCTTTTGGATTCTGTTTGCTAGCATTATGTTGAGGATTTTTGCATGTATGTTCATCAGTGATATTGGCCTGTAGTTTTCTTTCTTTGTGACATCTTTGCCAGGTTTTGGTATCGGGGTGATGGCAGCCTCATAGAATGAGTTTGGGAGTGTTCTTCCCTCTGCTATATTTTGGAACAGTTTGAGAAGGATAGGTGTAAGCTTTTCTCTAAATGTTTGATAGAATTTGCCTGTGAAGCCCTCTGGTCCTGGGCTTTTGTTTGTTGGAAGATTTTTAATCACAGTTTCAATTTCAGTGCTTGTGATTGGTCTGTTTATATTTTCTATTTCTTCCTGGTTCAGTCTCTGAACATTGTGCTTTTCTAAGAATTTGTCCATTTCTTCCTGGTTGTCCATTTTATTGGCATAGAGTTGCTTTAGTAGTCTCTCATGATCCTTTGTATTTCTGCAGTGTCAGTTGTTACTTCTCCTTTTTCATTTCTAATTCTATTGATTTGAGGCTTCTCCCTTTTTTTCTTGATGAGTCTGGCTAATGGTTTATCAATTTTGTTTATCTTCTTAAAGAACCAACTTTTAGTTTTATTCATCTTTGCTATTGTTTCCTTCATTTCTTTTTCCTTTATTTCTCGTCTGATCTTTATGATTTCTTTCCTTCTGCTAACATTGGGCGTTTTTTTTTGTTGTTCTTTCTCTAATTGCTTTAGGTGTAAGGTTAGGTTGTTTATTTGAGATGTTTCCTGTTTCTTGAGGTAGGATTTTATTGCTATAAACTTCCCTCTTAGAACTGCTTTTGCTGCATCCCATAGGTTTTGGGTCATCGCGTTTTCATTGTCATTTGTTAATAGGTACTTTTTGATTTCCTCTTGATTTCTTCAGTGATCTCTTGGTTATTTAGCAGTGTATTGTTTAGCCTCCATGTGTTTGTATTTTTTACAGATCTTTTCCTGTAATTGATACCTAGTCTCATAGCATTGTGGTCAGAAAAGATACTTGATATGATTTCAGTTTTCTTAATTTTACCAAGGCTTGATTTGTGAGCCAAGATATGATCTATCCTGGAGAATGTTCTATGTGCACTTCAGAAGAAAGTGTATTCTGTTGTTTTTGGATGGAATGTCCTATAAATATCAATTAAGTCTGTTTTGTTTAATGTATCATTTAAAGCTTGTGTTTCCTTATCTAGTTTCATTTTGGATGATTTGTCCATTGGTGAAAGTGGGGTGTTAAAGTCCCCTACTATGATTGTGTTACTGTCAACTTCCCCTTTTATGGCTGTTGGCATTTTCCTTATGTATTGAGGTCCTCTTATGTTGGGTGCATAAGTATTTGCAATTGTTATATCTTCTTCTTCTATTGGTCCCTTGATCATTATGTAGTGTCCTTCTTTGTCTCTTATAATAGTCTTTATTTAAAAGTCTATTTTGTCTGATATGAGAATTGCTACTCCAGCTTTCTTTTGGTTTCCATTTGCATGGAATATCTTTTTCCATTACCTTACTTTCAGTGTGTATGTGTCCCCAGGTCTGAAGTGGGTCGCTTGTAGACTGCATATATATGGATCTTGTTTTTGTATCCATTCAGCCAGTCTGTGTCTTTTGGTTGGAGCATTTAATCCATTTCCATTTAAGGTAGTTATCCATATCTACATTCCTATTACCATTTTCTTAATTGTTTTGGGTTTGTTATTGTAGGTCTTTTCCTTCTCTTGTGTTTTCTGCCTAGAGAAGTTCCTTTAGCATTTGTTTTAAAGTTGGTTTGGTGGTGCTGAATTCTCTTAGGTTTTGCCTGTCTGCAAACTTTTAATTTCTCTTTCGAATGTGAATGAGATCCTTGCTGTGTAGACTAATCTTGGTTGCAGGTTTTTCCCTTCATCACTTTAAATATGTCTTGCCAGTTCCTTCTGGCTTGCAGAGTTTCTGCTGAAAGATCAACTGTTAGCCTTATGGGGATTCCCTTGTATGTTATTTTTTGGTTTTCCCTTGTTGCTTTAAAATTTTTTTTTTGTATTTAATTTTTGATAGTTTGATTAGTATGTGTCTTGATGTGTTTCTCCTTGGATTTATCCTGTATTGGACTCTCTGCACTTCCTGGACTTGACTGACATTTTAGTTCCCATATTAGGGAAGTTTTCAACTATAATCTCTTCAAATATTTTCTCAGTCCCTTTCTTCTTCTCTTCTTTTTTTGTGACCCCTATAATTTGAATGTTGGTGTGTTTAATGTTGTCCCAGAGGTCTCTGAGACTGTCCTCAATTCTTTTCATTCTTTTTTCTTTATTCTAATCTTCAGTAATTATTTCCACTATTTTATCTTCCGGGTCACTTATCCGTTTTTCTGCCTTAGTTATTCTACTATTGATTCCTTCTAGAAAAATTTTAATTTTATATATTGCATTGTTTATCATTGTTTGTTTGCTTTTTAGTTCTTCTAGATCCTTGTTAAACATTTTTTGTATTTTCTCCATTCTATTTCCAAGATTTTGGATCATTTTTACTGTCATTACTGTGAAGTCTTTTTCAGATAGACTGCCTGTTTCCTCTTCATTTGTTTGTTGGGTTTTTACCTTGCTCTTTCATGTGCTGTGTGTCTCTCTGTCCTCTCATTTTGCTTAACTTACTCTGTTTGGCACACTTTTCTCAGGCTGCATGTTCATATTTCCTCTTGTTTTGGGTGTCTGCCCCTAGTGGCTAAGGTTTGTTCAGTGGGCTGTGTAGACTTCCTGGTGGAGGGAACTGGTGCCTGTGTTCTGGTGGATGAGGCTGGATCTTGTGTTTCTGGTGGGCAGCACCACGTCAGCTTGTATGTTTTGGGGTGTCCCCTTCTTTTGATTTTAGGCAGCCTCTCTGCTAATGGGTGGGGTTGTGTTCCTGTCTTGCTAGTTGTTTGGCATAGGGTGTCCAGCACTGTAACTTGCTGGTCGTTGAGTGGAGCTGGGTCTTAGCGTTGGGATGGAGATCTCTGGGAGAGCTTTCACCATTTGATATCATGTGGATCCAGGAGGTCTTTGGTGGACCAATGTCCTGAACTCAGCTCTCCCACCTCAGAGGCTCAGGCCTGACACCCAGCCGGAGCACCAAGACCCCAACAGCCACACGGATTTTGGGAGGTCTGAGGTGTTTTGCCAGTGTTTAGTATGTGTTCTGTAGGAGTTGTTCCACTTGTAGATGTATTTCTGATGTATTTGTGGGGAGGAAGGTGATCTCCACTTCTAACCCCTCCACCATCTTGAAGGTCTCTACAACAGTCCATTTCTCTGTGTTTTGTACCCTGAAGTTTCCTCCTTCTGTAGTTCAGGAACTTTCTGGTTCAGTCAGTTGACTGATCATAAGGTGCCCAAGGGAGGACTTTACAAAGCCCCTGTTCTTAAAAGCCTGGCTGGAGTCTCCAAGGTGTCCTGTGTTTTCCTTGACATTTGAAGCCACCAATTTCAGAAACAGGGCACATTTCTCAGTATAATTGCTTTACAACGGTGTGTTAGTTTCTGCTTTATAACAAATTGAATCAACTATGTATATACCTATATCCCCATATCTTAAGGAAGGAATTTTTAAATTAATCTCTGAAGGGCAAATAGAAAAGAATTAACTAGAAAATAAATTGAGAAAGAGCATTTCTGGCAGAATAGTGCATAGTCATGACTAACTCGGGGCATTGCAGTAAAAGAAAGAAGGCCAGTGTGCTACACTCAGAGAGCAAGTAAGGCAGTAAGTTGCATGAAGCTACAGAAACAGGTTAGGGCCAGATTTTTCAGAGCTTCAGAACCAGGTTAAGCATTTTGGTCTTATCCTAAATCCAGTAGGATTTAAAGAAGAGAGTGATGTGGTAAGATATACAATTCAGAAAAATCACAGTCTGAAAGGACAAGAGGGAGAACTCTGTTGAAAGAAGATGGCAGTGTGGACCAGGATGGTGGGTAGGAGATGGAGAAAAGTGGGTAGATTTGAAAGATACCTGTGGTATAGACTTCATAGACCTGTTAACTTAGATCAGGGAGATGAGCAGGAGGCCAGTCCAGATTTTATGGGACCTGAAGCTTATGAAACTGCGGAGTTCCTCCAGAAATTGATTTCCTGTATAAAGGAAGGTCCAAAGATGGCTGGCAGAGGCCCGGAGACATTGCATGCAGAACACAATGAGATCTGGACGAGGAAGAGGAGGGGCTTCCTTTCCTGCATCTCTCTTTATTGAGGGGCAACACTTTCCCCAGAATCCTTCACAGCATTTCTCTCAAGTGTAGGAGTTTGGATAGAAAAATAGACGATCCCTTCCAATTCTGAGACTCTCTGATTGTGGTGGGCAGAAAACAATTTAGGCAAGTGCATTATCATCTGTGAGCCAAGAAGGCAATGCACACCCATGCTCTAGTAACAAAATACAGTTATTGTCCAACAAGATACTGTTGAAATAATAATTTATGCTTGGACAACAGAGGTAAACTGAGCTGTACTCAGCAAATTGGGAAAATGGCCACTCTATCTATTACGGACATGAGTGACTGGGTAGGTTCCCTCTTTTTTCTCACATCTCACTTGTCTCCCCTCATGAAGATGAGTTCCAGCTCTCCCCAGGGATCACTGTGGGTGGGCTCTGACTCCTCTCCTCATTGATAACAGTTGGCACACGTTTTCTGTCAGCTGACGGGTGCTGTAGCACTTTGTACTGAGGCAAGGAGAAGGCATGAGCTGTACGGTCTCAGAAAGAATCAGGCATGTGGTGATTGTAAGCCTTACCTCTGATAGAACCCAGAATCATGCTAGGAAAGTATTAACTGGAGGTAGTTTTCTGGCAGATCATATCTCCCCAAGTGAGCTGAGAGAACACTGGCCCTGGAAGACGGTCCAGGAAAAAAGGATTCTGTCTGGAGAAGTACATCTGCCTCTTGAAGAGTTAGAATGCACAGCATTGTATTGAGAGGACTTCTGAGAACTCCTACAATAAGGGAATACAAAACACTCAGTTTTTCATTCACTGTTTCACAACTGTACATGACCAGGGAATCCCTTTTTAACACACACACACACACACACACACACACACACACACACACACACACGCCACTGATTAATATGCTGAAGAATACACTTTCAGGGAAAAAAGATACATCAGCATCAAGGCAGGAAGGGCAAATAAAATGGCCCAACATAGTAGAAAACTCCTAGAGATCATGCCCAGACTAATAACATCCATTTTCAATATGTTTTGGCAGCCCTTGGGCTGGACTACACATAAATTCATGTGGAGTTGATTCTTGATCCAAAGAATGCATGAGTTATTGGATTGGACTGTTGCTCTCTTAAGAGAAGAGCTTTGGTTCATTTCAAGATAGGTCATAGAGTGATTACTGATAAAGACAACTGCCTCTCCCAGTTTTAAATTTATTGAGATTTGAAAATTTGAAGTAAAGAAGCAGTATAAAATCTATCTAGTTGTTTCTGGAAGCATAAAATTGTCTATTGAGGCATCAGTTTGAAAGTTGGAAGTACAACCGAAAAGTCAAACAGGATGGCATAGTGAAAAGATGGGGTCAGATAGACCAGTTTTAAAATTTTGGCTTAGCTGTGTGACCTTGGGTCAGTGACTTAACCTCTCTGAATCTCAGTTTCAATAACTATGAAAACATTTCCCTTGTAGCATAATGCAAGCATTAGAAATAGTACATCCATTCTCGTGAATTATTATCTCATCATTGTGAAAATATAGAACCTATGTGCTTGTCATGTAGTAAATGTTCACTTAAAGCTATTTCTATTAATTCTAATAGAAAAGAACTAAGACACATACTATTCATTTGATTCCCATACTATAAATATTTTCTCAAATCTATGTCACCTTTTTGTCTTTTTGCTAATATAAGGCATAGCCTGGGATGTGGAATTACTGCCAGGTTAAAATCTCAATTCTACTACTTGTTATCTATGTGACCTTGAACAAACCACAGTACCTCTCTCTGCTTCAATTCTCTAATCTACAAAATAAGGACACTCATATTATCTATCTCCTATTTCGTTTACAATTTTTGTGAGAATTCAACTAAACAATGCACCGTGCTGCAGATACAGTTAAGGATTCACTGTTTTCAATTGTTGTTAGTATCAACAATTCTCAATGCTTTAAAAAATGTTTGCATTTCAAAACTCTGACTCATTGCACACAGAAAAAGTGATTGGACATAAGACAAAATGTAGCAAATGGTTTCTTTATTTCTTCATCTCCTTTCTCTTCACATGTCACCTGTGGCTTTCCTTGGCCTTGGGTAACTGCTGTCTGAGTCTTAACTGTCACTTTGACACGGACTTCTCATTGCAGTCCAATCTTCATTGGCTACAATTAAATGCTTTCCAATATTGCCTTAGGAGAAGAAGGTTCCCATTGCAATGACAATTTCCAAGGCAACATCACCTTGGCCAGTAATAATTTACAGTATTTCCATCTTTTTTTTTACACCTTTATTTGAGTATAATTGCTTTATAATGGTGTGTTAGTTTCTGCTTTATAACAAAGTGAATCAGTTATACATATGTTCCCATATCTCTTCCCTCTTGCGTCTCCCTGCCTCCCACCCTCCTTATCCCACCCCTCTAGGTGGTCACAAAGCACCAAGCTGATCTCCCTGTGCTATGCAGCTGCTTCCCACTAGCTATCTATTTTACGTTTGGTAGTGTATATATGTCCATGCCACTCTATCACTTTGTCACAGCTTACCCTTCCCCCTCCCCATATCCTCAAGTCCATTCTCTAGTAGGTCTGTGTCTTTATTCCCATCTTATCCCTAGGCTCTTCATGACATTTTTTATTTCTTAGATTCAATATATATGTGTTAGCATACGGCATTTGTCTTTCTCTTTCTGACTTACTTCACTCTGTATGACAGACTCTAGGTCGATTCACCTCACTGCAAATAACTCAATTTCGTTTCTTTTTTTTTTTTTTTTTTCCCTTTTTTTCCTTTTTTTTTTTTGCGGTACGTGAACCTCTCACTGTTGTGGCCTCTCCCGTTGCGGAGCACAGGCTCCGGACGGGCAACCTCAGTGGCCATGGCTCACGGGCCCAGCCGCTCCGTGGCATGTGGGATCTTCCCGGACCAGGGCACGAACCCGTGTCCCCTGCATCGGCAGGTGGACTCTCAACCACTGCGCCACCAGGGAAGCCCTCGTTTCTTTTTATGGCTGAGTAATATTCCATTGTATATATGTGCCACTTCTTCTTTATCCATTCATCTGATGATGGACACTTAGGTTGCTTCCATCTCCTGGCTATTGTAAATAGAGCTGCAGTGAACATTTTGGTACATGAGTCTTTTTGAATTATGATTTTCTCAGGGTATATGCCCAGTAGTGGGATTGTTGGGTCATATGGTAGTTCTATTTGTAGTTTTTTAAGGAACTTCCATACTGTTCTCCATAGTGGCTGTACCAATTCACATTCCCACCAGCAGTGCAAGAGTGTTCCCTTTTCTCCACACCCTGTCCAGAATTTATTGGTTCTAGATTTTTTGATGATGGCCATTCTGACTGGTGTGAGATGATATCTCATTGTAGTTTTGATTTGCATTTCTCTAATGATTAGTGATGTTGAGCATTCTTTCATGTGTTTGTTGGCAATCTGTATATCTTCTTCAGAGAAATGTCTATTTAGATCTTCTGCCCGTTTTTGCATTGGGTTGTTTGTTTTTTTGTTATTGAGCTGCATGAGCTGCTTGTAAATTTTAGATATTAATCCTTTGTCCATTGCTTCATTTGCAAATATTTTCTCCCATCCTGAGGGTTGTCTTTTGGTCTTGTTTATGGTTTCCTTTGCTGTGCAAAAGCTTTGAAGTTTCATTAGGTCCCATTTGTTTATTTTTGTTTTTATTTCTATTTCTCTAGGAGGTGGGTCAAAAAGGATCCTGTGGTGATTTATGTCAAAGAGTGTTCTGCCTATGTTTTCCTCTAAGAGTTTGATAGTGTCTGGCCTTACATTTAGGTCTTTAATCCATTTTGAGCTTATTTTTGTGTATGGTGTTAGGGAGTGATCTAATCTCATAGTTTTACATGTACCTGTCCAGTTTTCCCAGCACCACTTATTGAAGAGACTGTCCTTTCTCCACTGTACATTCCTGCCTCCTTTATCAAAGATAAGGTGACCATATGTGTGTGGGTTTTTCTCTGGTTTTTCTATCCTGTTCCATTGATCTATATTTCTGTTTTTGTGCCAGTACCATACTGTCTTGATTACTGTAGCTTTGTAGTATAGTCTGAAGTCAGGGAGCCTGATTCCTCCAGGTCCATTTTTCGTTCTCAAGATTGCTTTGGCTATTCGGGCTCTTTTGTGTTTCCATACAAATTGTGAAATTCTTTGTTCTAGTTCTGTGACAAATGCCAGTGGTAGTTTGATAGGGATTGCATTGAATCTGTAGATTGCTTTGCGTTGTAGAGTCATTTTCACAATGTTGATTCTTCCACTCCAAGAACATGGTATGTCTCTCCATCTGTTTGTATCATCTTTAATTTCTTTCATCAGTGTCTTATAATTTTCTACATACAGGTCTTTTGTCTCCTTAGGTAGGTTTATTCATAGATATTTTATTCTTTTTGTTGCTATTGTAAATGGGAGTGTTTTCTTAATTTCACTTTCAGATTTTTCATCTTTAATGTATAGGAATGACAGAGATGTCTTTGCATTAATTTTGTATCCTGCTACTTTTCCAAATTCATTGATTAGCTCTAGTAGTTTTCTGGTAGCATCTTTAGGATTCTCTATGTATACTAACATGTCATCTGCAAACAGTGACAGCTTTACTTCTACTTTTCTGATTTGGATTCCTTTTATTTCCTTTTCTTCTCTGATTGCTGTGGCTAAAACTTCCAAAACTATGTTGAATAAGAGTGGTGAGAGTGGGCAACCTTGTCTTGTTCCTGATCTTAGTGGAAATGCTTTCAGTTTTTCACCATTGAGGACGATGTTGGCTGTGGGTTTGTCATATATGGCTTTTATTATGTTGAGGTAAGTTCCCTCTATGCCTACTTTCTAGAGAGTTTTTATCATAAATGGGTGTTGAATTTTGTCGAAAGCTTTCTCTGCATCTATTGAGATGATCATATGGTTTTTCTCCTTCAATTTGTTAATATGGTGTATCACGTTGATTGATTTGCATATATTGAAGAATCCTTGAATTCCTGGGATAAACCCCACTTGATCATGGTGTATGATCCTTTTAATGTGCTGTTGGATTCTGTTTGCTAGTATTTTGTTGAGGAGTTTTGCATCTATGTTCATCAGTGATATTGGCCTGTAGTTTTATTTCTTTGTGACATCTTTTTCAGGTTTTGGTGTCAGGGTGATGGTGGCCTCGTAGAATGAGTTTGCAAGTGTTCCACCCTCTGCTATATTTTGGAAGAGTTTGAGAAGGATAGGTGTTAGCTCTTCTCTAAATGTTTGATAGAATTCGCCTGTGATACCATCTGGTCCTGGGCTTTTGCTAGTTTGAAGATTTTTAATCACAGTTTCAATTTCAGTGCTTGTGATTGGTCTGTGCATATTTTCTATTTCTTCCTGATTCAGTCTTGGCAGGTTGTGCATTTCTAAGAATTTGTCCATTTCTTCTAGGTTGTCCATTTTATTGGCATAGAGTTGCTTGTAGTAATCTCTCATGATCCTTTGTATTTCTGCGCTGTCAGTTGTTACTTCTTCTTTTTCATTTCTACTTCTATTGATTTGAGTCTTCTCCCTTTTTTTCTTGATGAGTTTGGTTAATGGTTTATCAATTTTGTTCATCTTCCAAAGAACCAGCTTTTAGTTTTATTGATCTTTGCTATAGTTGCCTTCATTTCTTTTTCATTTATTTCTGATCTGATTTTTAGGATTTCTTTGCTTCTGCCAACTTTGGGGGTTTTTTGTTCTTCTTTCTCTAATTGCTTTAGGTGCAAGCTTAGGTTTCTTAAGGTAGGATTTTATTGCTATAAACTTCCCTCTTAGAACTGCTTTTGCTGCATTCCATAGGTTTTGGGTCATCGTGTCTCCACTGTCATTTGTTTCTAGGTACTTTTTGATTTCCTCTTTGATTTCTCCAGTGATCACTTCATTATTAAGTAGTGTATTGTTCATCCTCCATGTGTTTGTATTTTTTACAGATCTGTTCCATTAATTGATATCTAGTCTCATAGCATTGTGGTTGGAAAAGATACTTATTACAATTTCAATTTTCTCTAATTTTACCAAGGCTTGATTTGTGAGCCAAGATATGATCTATCCTGGAGAATGTTCCATGAGCACTTGAGAAAAATGTGTATTCTGTTGTTGTTGGATGGAATGTCCTATAAATATCAATAAAGTCCATCTTGTTTAATATATCATTTAAAGCTTGTGTTTCCTTATTTATTTTCATTTTAGATGATCTGTCCATTGGTAAAATTGGGGTCTTAAAGTCCCCTACTATGAATGTGTTACTGTCGATTTCCCCTTTTATGGCTGTTAGTATTTGCCTTATGTATTGAGGTGCTCCTATGTTGGGTGCATAAATATTTACAATTGTTATATCTTCTTCTTGGATCGATCCCTTGATCATTATGTAGTGTCCTTGTCTCTTGTAATACTCTTTATTTTAGTCTATGTTGTCTGATATGAGAATTGCTACTCCAGCTTTCTTTTGGTTTCCATTTGCATGGAATATCTTTTCCATCCCCTCACTTTCAGTCTGTATGTGTCCTTAGGTCTGAAGTGGGTCTCTTGTAGACAGCATATATATGGGCCTTGTTTTTGTATCCATTCAGCCAGTCTGTGTCTTTTTGTGGGAGCATTGAGTCCATTTACATTTAAGGTAATTATCGATTTGTATGTTACTATTCCCATTTTCTTAATTGTTTTGGGTTCGTTATTGTAGGTCTTTTCCTTCTCTTGTGTTTCTTGCCTAGAGACGTCCCTTTAGCATTTGTTGTAAAGCTGGTTTGGTGGTGCTGAACTCTCTCAGCATTTGCTTGTTTGTAAAGTTTTTAATTTCTCCATCAAATCTGAATGAGATCCTTGCTGGGTAGAGTAATCTTGGTTGCAGGTTTTTCTCCTTCATCACTTTAAATATATCATGCCAATCCCTTCTGGTTTACAGAGTTTCTACTGAAGGATCAGCTGCTAACCTTATGGGGATTCCCTTGTGTGTTATTTGTTGTCTTTCCCTTGCTGCTTTTAATATGTTTTCTTTGTATTTAATTTTTGACAGTTTTATTAATATGTGTCTTGGTGTGTTTCTCCTTGGATTTATCCTGTATGGGACTCTCTGTGCTTCCTGGACTTGATTAACTATTTCCTTTCCCATATTAGGGAAGTTTTTAACTATAATCTCTTCAAATAGTTTCTCAGTCCCTTTCTTTTTCTCTTCCCCTTCTGGGACCCCTATAATTCGAATGTCGGTGTGTTTAATGTTGTCCCAGAGGTCTCTGAGACTGTCCTCAGTTCTTTTCATTCTTTTGTCTTTATTCTGCTCTGCAGTAGTTATTTCCACTGTTTTATCTTCCAGGTCACTTATCCGTTCTTCTGCCTCAGTTATTCTGCTATTGATCCCTTCTAGAGTATTTTTAATTTCATTTATTGTGTTGTTCATCATTGCTTGTTTCTTCTTTAGTTCTTCTAGGTCCTTGTTAAATGTTTCTTGCATTTTCTCTATTCTATTTCCAAGATTTTGGATCATCTTTACTATCATTATTCTGAATTCTTTTTCAGGTAGACTGCCTATTTCCTCTTCATTTGTTAGGTCTGGTGGGTTTTTAATCTTGCTCCTTCATCTGCTGTGTGTTTTTGTGTCTTCTCATTTTGCTTATCTTACTGTGTTTGGGGTCTCATTTTTTCAGGCTGCAGGTTCGTAGTTCCCATTGTTTTTGGTGTCTGTCCCCAGTGGCTAAAGTTGGTTCAGTAGGTTGTGTAGGCTTCCTGGTGGAGGGGACCAGTGCCTGTGTTCTGGTGGATGAGGCTGGATCTTGTCTTTCTGGTGGGCAGGTCCACATCTGGTGGTGTGTTTTGGCATGTCTGTGGACTTATGATTTTAGGCAACCTCTCTGCTAATGGGTAGTGTTGTGTTCCTGTCTTGCTAGTTGTTTGGCATAGGGTGTCCAGCACTGTAGCTTACTGGTCGTTGAGTGGAGTTGGGTGTTTGTGTTGAGATGTAGGTCTCTGGGAGATTTTCGCCGTTTGATATTATGTGGAGCTGGGAGGTCTCTTGTGGACCAGTGTCCTGAAGTTGGCTCTCCCACATCAGAGGCACAGCACTGACTCCTGGCTGCAGTACCAAGAGCCTTTCATCCACACGGCTCAGAATAAAAGGGAGAAAAAGTAGAAAGAAAAAAGAAAGAGGATAAAATAAAATAAAGTAAGGTAAAATAAAATAAAGTTATTAAAATAATTTTTAAGAAAAAAAATTTTTTTAAGTAAAAAAAAAAAATCGGACGGACAAAACCCTAGGACAAATGGTGAAAGCAAAGCTATACAGACAAAATCTCATACAGAAGCATACACATACATACTCAAAAAGAGGAAAAGGGGAAAAAGTCATAAATCTTGCTCTCAAAGTCCACCTCCTCAATTTGGGATGATTCATTGTCTATTCAGGTATTCCACAGGTTCAGGGTACATCAAGTTGATTGTGGAGCTTTAATCCTTGCTTCTGAGGCTGCTCGGAGAGATTGCCCTTTCTCTTCTTTGTTCTCACAGCTCCCTGAGTTTAGCTTTGGATTTGGACCTGCCTCAGCATGTAGGTCGCCTGAGGGCGTCTGTTCTTCGCTCAGACAGGACGGGGTTAAAGGAGCAGCTGATTAGGGGACTCTGGCTCACTGAGGCCGAGGGGAGAGAGGGGTGCGGATGGGGGGCAGGCCTGCAGAGGCAGAGCCCGGCGTGCCGTTGCACCAGCCTGAGGCGTGCCGTGTGTTCTCCCGGGGAAGTTGTCCCTGGATCCCGGGACCCTGGCAGTGGCGGGCTGCACAGGCTCCCGGGAGGGGAGGTGTGTATAGTGACCTGTGCTCGCACACAGGTTCTTGGTGGCGGCAGCAGCAGCCTTAGCGTCTCACGCCCGTCTCTGGGGTCTGCCCTGTTAGCCGCGGCTCCTGCCCGTCTCAGGAGCTCCTTTAAGCAGGGCTCTTAATCCCCTCTCCTCGCGCACCAGGAAACAAAGAGGGAAGAAAAAGTCTCTTGCCTCTTCGGCAGGTCCAGACTTTTGCCCGGACTCCCTCCCGGCTAGCCGTGGTGCACTAACCCCCTACAGGCTGTGTTCACGCCACCAACCCCAGTCCTCTCCTGGCGCTCTGACCGAAGCCTGAGACTCAGCTCCCAGCCCCGCCCGCCCGGCGGGTGAGCAGACAAGCCTCTCGGGCTGGTGAGTGCTGGTCAGCACCGATCCTCTGTGTTGGAATCTCTCTGCTTTGCCCTCTGCATGCCTGTTGCTGTGCTCTCCTCCGTGACTCCGAAGCTTTCTCCCTCTGCCACCCGCAGTCTCTGCCCGCGAAGGGGCTTCTTAGTGTGTGGAAACCTTTCCTCCTTCACAGCTCCCTCCCACTGGTGCAGGTCCCGTCCCTATCCTTTCTTCTCTGTTTATTCTTTTTTCTTTTGCCCTACCCAGGTACGTGGGGGAGTTTCTTGCCTTTTGGGAGGTCTGAGGCCTTCTGCCAGCGTTCAGTGGGTGTTCTGTAGGAGTTGTTCCACGTGTAGGTGTATTTCTGATGTATCTGTGGGGAGGAAGGTGATCTCTGCGTCTTACTCTTCCACCATCTTCCCCCTCTAGCCTATCTTCTTGATTGATTCTAATTTTTTCTCCTTTCTTGAATTTGTAGGTAAGAGCTGCATATTGAAATCTATTTGGCTTTAATGTCCGTTTTGTTTTCACAGCACCATAGTAATAATAAGAGTAACAGTCTCACTAATTATAAAAACTAAAATTTATTGAATATTTATTAGGTCAAGAACCATACTGAATTATTTATCTCCATTATCTTATTTAATTCTAACAGTGAACCTATGAGCAGTAGACTTCATTGTCATACATGAAGAAACAAGACCCAGAGAGGTGAAGTAACCTTCTCTAGGGCACACAGCTGGGACATTGTAGAGCCAGAATTCAAATTCACTTGTGGCTGACTCAAGAACCTATACCTTTAGCTGTTGCTGTTGCATTTTCAGACTTTTCTTGCCCTTTAATAATGATGATGCCAGTAATAACTCTAAAGGATTTAAGGCAGAAGCAGATATAGAGGCTACTCTCCTCACATCAAAGCAGCATCTAGATTTATAAACCATCTGCTGTTAGGGCTACTAGGGCCAGGGATAAAGGAACTGACGATGGAAGGGAATAGTCATGACAGCCCTGCAGGAGCAGACCTGAGAATGTTTCCCCCTACCTTCTCCTATGAAGAAGACCCTTTTTGAGACTGTGGCCCCTTCCCCAGGTAAATATTCAGTGAAAATACCTACAATATGGGCTTCTATGGAGGTGGAGGGTATGTGGGTGTGGATGAGAGTGAATGTCCTTTATGGAGTTCCAGGCAAGTTGTCTGGAAGGAGCACATATCATAGAGGTCCCGTATAGAAAGTGATTTTTGCCTCCCTTGCACATGCCCTGAGAATGGTGGACACATAATGACCATAGTCACCTCTTTGCCCATACACTGATGATAGATTAGTGCTTACCTAATATCTATATGTAGCAATATACAGGCAACACAAATTGTACAGATGTACAAATTGCAAGACAAAACCCAAGTGAGCAAAAGTTACTTCATTTTTTTTTTTGTAACAGAACTTTGTTTATGTTGAAAGTTGCGTTTCTAATAAGTGGTGTCAACTTGATCTCAGCCAATCAAGTTTTCTTCCCTTATGCTGGGGTTGCTTCTGAGAGCGGCTGGTGGACCATGAAGGCATTGAATGGGGTAGGGACGGGGGAGAGAGGGGAGCATAGGTGTCTGCTCTGAGCTACCTTCTACCAATGCCATTGTCAGCTGAAACGTCCATTCTAGTCTTTGGGAAGTCTTGTGCTGATCAATGTTACTCCATGCTCCTTGAGAGTTATGTGAGAGTCATTTTTGCTCTTGGCTATTACCTCCTAAATGACTACCTGTATGCAGTTGTTTATTATCTGAGGCTCTGCTTCCAGGTGGGACTAAGCTTGGGCAGGGTTTTTGTTTATCTATTGGATCAGCATTAAGAGGTGCATGGTTTAATACTGGCTCTTTTTTTGTCCTCTAGGCTCAAGAAGGCACAATTTGAAAGGGATGGTATTGGTAGTGGAATGAACAAATGGAACTTTTATTAGTTTTGTTGATATAGTAAGGCTGTGTAATCAACTACCTGAAGACTCAGTTGCTTACAACCAGCATTTATTCTCAATTCAACTTGCCAAGGTGACGAGTTCAGTTTATTTAGGCTGCACTCATCTGGACAGCTCTGGTTCATGCTGTGAGATGGCTGGGGTTTGTTCCAGAATGTGGATCTGCTCCATATATATCTGTTCCGGAAACAGGCTGAAGGGGCAATAGCTCCCAGGAACATACTCTTCTCATAGCACGGAACCACCGAAAAGTAAGCGCCAAGCCAAACCGCGAGCAGATTTAGGGCCCTTATTTGCACCACGTTCACTAATATTTCGTTGACCAAAGCAGATCAAGCTTAGCATCCGTAGGCCAGGAAAGTACACTCTGTCTACTGGGGCAGAAGGAGTAGAGTGAATAATCATCATCATCGTGTGTGTTAGTGCTACATAGCCTTGTAAAATTATGAGGCAGTTAGGAAAACATTGCTCTTCCTGCTTATGGGTTTAAATTTATATTTAAGAATTAATGTCTGTCCTTGAGTCATGTGTGTGTATTTGTGTTTGTACTCACAACCTGCGCATGGTTAGTCCAATAGTTACCAAATGGGCATTCAAAAGAAAACAGAGATATATCTTCAACCCTCCTGGTGGGAAGACTTTGAAGGTGGCTGGATATGGAGGACAAAAGCCAGTTGAACAATCCTCTGGAATTCTTGAAAAATTATTTTAGTTTTACTGAGTATTTATAACTTAGGGGGAGGGAATGGGGTTTGGGGGAAAACCAACACTCCCCCTCCCACCTCCCAGTAGGAAGAGGTCAGATTCTGCAATGGTGGATGGAAATTCCTGGAATGAAGGTTTGAAGCAGGAGAGAAAAATGGGCCTGAGAATAGGAGATCAGAGTTAGGAATTGGGGGCTTCTAATGAGGGGCCCTCTGGGAGGGAGTTAATGCTTAGTTGCTGTAATCTGGCCTATAAACAATGTCATGATTAGTGAACTGTTGCAAATGACTTCTCTCACATGCAGTCCCTGTAGTTCGGGTTTTTTGTTTTCTGTTTTTCCCTCAACACTTTAGTTAACGCTCAATCATACAACTCACACAGTGAAAGACGGGGCTATAAAGGAAAATGAAATATACCTATTTAAGCAGATTCTTAAATTACCTTCAAGAAAGCCCATTTAGGGACTTCCCTGGTGGTCTAGTGGTTGAGACTCTATGCTTCCACTGCAGGGGGCTTGGGTTCAATCCCTGGTCGGGGAACTAAGATCCCACATGCCCTGTGGTGAAGCCAAAAAATAAAGAAGAATAATTAATAAAAAAGGAAAGAAAGCCCATTTAACTTCTTAATGTAAACCTTCACCTTTTCCTTTTTACGGTTCATTTGGGAAATATAATAAGTAAGAGAAGGAGGTCCTGTTTTTGTTGGAAACATAAGCTTTTTTTTTTTGACTTTGTGAGAAACCATTTATTCTTTTGATTTATAAGCATATTGTACATATTCTAGTTAATACATCAAGTATATAATGTGGGAGTTCCTTTAAAATTGCTAAGACCATACATGTTAAACTCAGCTACACATTGTATTAGGCTACTAGACAAATGTCATTTTTAATACCACAACACATATATATTATACTTTTTGTTTTCACTGACAGAGGAACATGCCTTTCAAAAATATTTTATTGGATGAAACTCTCTTATTCTCAGGAAAATTTTGGTTTTTGATATAATTTATTATGCCTTTTAAAATTCTGTTTGATAAAAGCATTTGGTAAAGCATTATAAATACCTGTAAAGAAAATATAGTTTAAAATTCTGAGGGAAATATTATATAAGTTTCCTTTTCTACATTTTCACAAAAATCCACACAGGCACTAAGAAAGACTGACAAAAATATTTTATGTCTGAACAGTATGTTCCAGGTTGGAAACATTCAAACATGACTTTATTTAAACATTAAAGCTTCTCTTGATTGAACCTTTGGCTACAATCCAATGGTTGGTTGGGGTTTTAACCAGGAAAAGATACTGTCAGAAGAATGAAAAAGAAAGCTTCATACAATTAGCACTAGGTTAGGAATGGGGATAGGATGAGTTTTCATTTTTTACTGTTTATTGGCCTCTCTGGGCCTTAGCTTTATTTTTTTAGTTGAAAATTGATCTAACAACTCTCTGGTACTTTTCAGCTTTATTTAATACTTTTTCTTGTGCAGAAATTTTCAAAATTCTATCTAACACTATGTATCAAACACGTGATACTTCCAAGGACAGAGTGATACTGCAGTTCTTTCAGGAGAACATCCTACATGCATCATGGGTATTGCTCTGGAAATACCCTCATTCTGCACAAATTCAAATGGTAGAATTGGGGGTGAAAGTTTGTCTTACCAAACACACTTTAAAGCAAGTGACAGACTCTAGGGTTCTTTTCCTGATCTAGTTCAATGTAGTTCTCTTCCTGGTCCAGTGCATGTGTGGCCTTATGAAGTTCAGACTTCATGGAAGAATTGCAAACAGCAAATTCAGTGGGAGAATGCCAGTATTGTAGGTGACAGGAAGCTTTGTGAGCATATAGGGAGTGGAAAGTGAGGGGATTGGCAGTTAATGAATTAGTATAAATGAGCATCTGGGTAAGGTGAGATTAAACACATAAGTCAAACAGGATTTCAGAGCTACTTTCAGGGGTCTCAAATACCACTTTTTTTTTTTTTGGCCTATAAATTAGATCATGACAGATTCTTATAATTATGGATTATCATACAGAAAGAAGTTGGGGATATTTCTTTCCTAATGCATTTACACTTTGTACATGTTCATTAGTGCAGGAAAGGGTAAAATCAAATGCCTATTGAATGCTGACCTGTAAGGTGCCCGTGATAAGCAGCACGGAACAGGGTATCATGGGGGCATGTGTTCAAGTCTAGCTGGGCAGCTGCTACTCAGCTCCAGCCAACTGTTGCGATGAGGGAAGATGGGTCTGAGAATTAGGTTTTATGTGAAATCTCATATTTTCAATAATCACTCACATATTTAAAACATTTAACAGGCCAGACAAAATCTAGCCTTTGGGCTGCCAGCTTGTGTCCTCTGAGTTGAAGCTTGGAAACAGTTTGGTGAGGATTTGGATACTATCATCTATAAGACTGGAGAAGGGCCTTTAGTGTCAAGGAATAAACACTTAGTCTCAAAGATCCAGAAAAATCTGCTCTAATGAACATAATTTAAAAAGCAAATGAAACCTCCCACTGGCTCTCCTTATTATGAATATTTTCCTGTTATTGGTTTTCCATGTTATGAGTGGTTTCCTATTATGACTATTAAAAACATTATGATTAGGAATTTGCCAAGTCCCGAGTATAAGTTTGTTCTAAGAAAGTGGTATCAGTAGCTCTCTCAATATTTAGTTTGTGGCTGAGAAAGGAGAAGGTAATGAGGAAGAGAGGAAGGCCAGAGCTCACAGCACGAGTCACAGTCACCTTTAGATCCATGGAGACCTCTCCATGGCAAAGAAAATGCTCTAAAACTGCTCAAACCAGAAAATGCAGGGTTTGAGGCCTGTTTCTGGATCTAAATAACCCAGCCTTTCCCCAGGATGATCTAATGGCCACTTCCTGAATGAGCAGTACTTTGGAGTAGAAAGACCCAGGGTGAGTCTGGGTGTGAGTCTGATTGTGAACTCCTTCATTAGAGACTTTCCAAACCCTTCTTTGGCATCAAAATTTGAATCACCACATGGCAAAGACAGAGGACAAGCTGTTAAGAATAGTTTTCCTTCCTCTCACTTTTTGCAGATTACTTTTTCAAATTAACTGTTGCCCAGGTGATGCCTTTTCTTTTCAGACATGAAATGGGAGGCTTGAGGAGGCATTCTCATGTGGTATGAGGACCACGTCTGAACCGTGGCTCCAGAAAGAACAAAACATTTGACTTGTGCAGGCAGGGAAGATGTGTTTTGAAAGAGCTATAATCAATTCAGGAAGTTGGATTTACTGCTTGAGCTCAGAGCTTTCAACTATCCAGGTTGGGGAGAAAAAGAAAAAGTACCGCAAAGGATATTACAAGCAGAAGAATCAATGACAAAACAACCACTTCAGACACAGGCAATATCTAACGGGAAGGAAAAAGCATGACTATTTCCAACTTAGGGCCACCACTCATTTTAATTTTCCTTCCTCAGAATGTCCACCAGAGCTTGCAGCAGCCGGTCATCCCTGTGCTTATAAGGTTTCGTGTTATAGAAAACATCAACATAGTCATTATACAGACTATCCTCAGAGTCTTTAAGCTGGGAAGGTTTGTTCAGCCTTTCCAGGGCTTCATAGAAATTTTCGTAAGGGATGTTGAGCTTTGCACTTGGAGACTTCTTTGGTGATTGCTTTGGGGGTGAGTTTTTGCTGAAAGCGCTTTGTAGGAGTTGTAGCATGGCCTCAGAAGGGGCTCCCTCTGCCAGCTCATCCCTTCTGCCCCCCACACCGCTGCTGCTGGGGCTTTTGGATGCCAGAGGGTTCTCATTCAGGTTCTCTTGTGTGGGCTGCTCCTGAAACACAGAAAGCCACCGGCAAAGGGGAGAAGGCTCATTATTCAGGAGCAGGCAAGCCAGCTGCAGCACACGCCCACTGCCTGCCCCTCGAGAGGCAGTCTGGGGAGCAGAGAGAGCACAAGGCTTGGAATCACACTATCTCGGAGTTCAATCCTCATTTTCTCATTTACTGAGGCACCTTTGGCACCTTTTTAAACTCCGTGAACTTCTCCTGTAAGATGGCAATAATAATCCCTCCATTTCTGGTGGTGTTGAAGACTGAACCAGATGATGTATGTAAGCGCTTATACCTATCGGTCTCCTTCACTTGTCAGCCTGCTGTAGTAGAATTCATGTTAGGGAATTTAACAATATTGAATTCATTAATTTTAATGTCTGAATTCTGGATGAAAAAATAAATTTTAAAAGATAGTAGGGGGCTTCCCTGGTGGCACAGTGGTTGAGAGTCCGCCTGCCGATGCAGGGGACACGGGTTCGTGCCCCGGTCCGGGAAGATCCCACATGCCGCGGAGCGGCTGGGCCCGTGAGCCGTGGACGCTGAGCCTGCGCGTCCGGAGCCTGTGCTCCACAACAGGAGAGGCCACAACAGTGAGAGGCCCGCGTACCGCAAAAAAAAGATAGTAGGGTTTCATCCTATGGAAAAGAAGCAGTTTACCACTCCCACTCCCTTTCCTCCCACCCATGTTTTGGGAAGGAGCTGATAATAATGTAGGTAATAACTCGTACAGAGGCGCCAACAGTGCTGTCATGTGGGAATAGCTTTCTAGAGGCCTCTTGCTCTGTCAGGAGCTGCACTTTCAGCCTCTGAGTTGTCAGAAGGGGCCTGGGAAGAGATTGGGGTGGTGGGCGGGGAAGGGGGGAACTGGAGAAATCAGAGAAGCAGCTCTTTGTCAACGTTGTGGAAGCATTTCAGTATTTTAACAGCCAAATGGTCCTGTTAATACCCCTTAAGGAATCTTGGAGGAAGAAATACCCACAAGGTCCACCTGCCTCCAGAATTGGGAAGAGGAGGGCTCCAAGGTGGAGTCCCAGAGGAAAGCTATTCTGCAGAATGTAAACGGGCCATAATATGAGCTGAGGCCTTCTCACAGCTAGTTTATAAATTTCTTGAATAAATAATGTCTTTGTACCTTCCAAAACACCTGTCACAGAGCCAGACCTATTCAGGAAAGGACATTCTGGGAATTCTGATAACCTACCTACTACCTCTGAGGCACTGTGCTAGAGGCCTGGGGGATACAGAGATAAAGAAAATGTGTTTTCTGCCCACCATCTGATAAGGGAGAAGCCAGCAGCCTCAGTAGGCTGAGACCTAGGAACGTAACTGACTGACTTGAGCTTTCCTTGGCAACTTTCTGAGAGAAACTGTGATTCTATAGCTCCCCTTGGAGTTGCCAAGAAGTGTCAGTTAAGGAATTAGTAAAGAGAAGCCTGCATGATTTGATCAGTTGAGCCTTGGTCTTCTTTCTGTAAAATGGATATATTGAGGTCTCTCCTTTCTAGGTTACAAGGATTATACGTTAAATGAGACAATGTGAAAAATGCTTACAAACTAGGTGCAATACAAATGTTAGCTATACGTGATCATACAAAAAGACAGCTCTCTTTAAAATTTGATATTGTTATAAATGGAGAAAATTCATGTTAGAGAACTGAATAATTTTGAATTCATTCATTTTAATTTCTAACTTTCGGATAAAAGAATAAATGAATGAAACAATTTCCTATGGAAACTAAACAGTTTACTCCTACTCCCTTTCCTCCCAACCCATGTTTTTTTGTGTTTTTTTTTTTTTTGCGGTGCGCGGGCCTCTCACTGCTGTGGCCTCTCCCGTTGCGGAGCACAGGCTCCGGACGCGCAGGCTCAGCGGCCATGGCTCACGGGCCCAGCCGCTCCGCGGCATGTGGGATCTTCCCGGACCGGGACACGAACCCGTGTCTCCTGTATCGGCAGGCGGACTCTCAACCACTGCGCCACCAGGGAAGCCCTGCCAACCCATGTTTGATTCACTTCCTGCCTAAAAGTTAGGGGCAGCTTCACCCACTACACTGTCTACTACAGTTCACAAAAGAACATGCCAGTAAGAACAGAGCCACACAGACCTCCCCCGAATCCACCATCTTCTCCACCCCTCTTCGGTCATTCTGAACGGTGTTGTAGGACGTGTACACCCGGGGCTGTTTCATGTGTTCTGGTTGAGAAGAGGTCCCATGCAGAATTAGCTTCCAGTTCACGATTCTTCCTTCATTTTGCATTCTTCCAGACTAATGAGTAAGCATACATAATTTTAGTGTATGTTCTGAGCAATATAAACTCCTTCAAAATAGCTAAATTTTATAGTTTAATTTTAAAATTCTGTGCATTTCATGTGTAGAGCTCTGGGTACAAAGACAAAAATCACTGGCCTCACTCTTCCTATGAAAATAGATAGTTGACAGGTTCAAAGATTTAAAAACTGATTAATTGCCTTCAATTAAAAAAGGAGAACTCTCTACGTGAACTTTCTTTTCTATACTGGGTGTGTCCTTGAAAAGTTGACTATATCTTATATAATGAGAATTATATTTATCAATTATCAACTTGTAGAAGCATTCCATTGGGGAAAAAAAAAGTCTGCAGAGTAATATAAATAGCCCTCAGCATTAAGCAGTCCTTAAGAGCTGTATATTTATGGGAAGAGTAATAATTTTCACAGGCTCAACAATTATGTTAAAAATAATGCTGAAATCTAAAATATCTTTTAAAAAAATCTAAAATATCTTTAAAAATAATCTAAAATTATAGAATCAGATTTTGCAGACTTGGTATAAAATAGTCCCATCTTGGTAAACAGATTTTCTTAGTTTCCTTATGGTGAAACTGAGTAAAAGAATGGAAGCCAAGGTCAGGAACAGGACCATAAACTAAGAATGTTTTCTTGTTCTCCCTTTGAGAGCAGAAATTTTTACAACTTCCATTGCTAAATCACAATTTTAGCAGTCTTTAGATGAAAGCTATTCTCAGAGAAAAAAAAAGTAACAATGACTGTAGAATTTTTATTAACTTAAGTAACATCTCCAGGAATTTAAAATCATTTATTTTAAAAAAGTTATCTAGACATTGAATCTGGTGCTACTGGTACTTATAACACTGCTATCTCAGAATAACTTGGACCTGAAAAACCACTCATTTATATGCTCACCTATAGAAAATGCTGGAGAAATGATATAAAAATAAATAATTCAAATGTATTTGGCTTTTTGCTCAGACACTTTATTTTTGGGACTGTGTGTTACAATTATAGAAGAAAATCAGTGTTAGCAAACAGAAAGAAAACTGAGAAATGCTTTTGTTTCATAACTGAAACAAAACCAAAAAAGTCGTATTAAATAAGATATGTTATCTAACAAGTAGGCTACTTTTAAATAGCCACTGCAGTAAATATTGCTAAGAGTTCTGTCATATGACCCCAGCAGAGTGTCATAGCAAAGTTGGTGTAGCATTTAACTATGGTTGTAAATACAACTGATTCTGGTGGCTGAGTAGGTCATGTGGCTGGCTGTGTTTTGACATGACATGGGTATACTTGGATTTGCCCCACAGTCTGTCACATTGTGTATCAAAATATATTTTCTTCCTTCTTATATGGCTGGTGCCTAATTTTTTTAAATTTATATTCTATATAGCCAAGTGGGGAGAGCTTGAAACACTAAACTTTCTCCTTACCTCTATAAGGAGTGATCAAATTTCCTTTGGGCCCTTTCTTATGCACTAACTTTAGAAGAGCTTCAGAGTGTTTAAAAGTGAGCTTGTGGTTCTGTATCCTTTCATTCATACTTACAATGTCTGTAATTCCCAAAGTCCAAGTGCCTATGGGATTCTCTCCCCATGTGTGAACAGACATGAAGTCCCAATTCTTAAAGCCATTAGGAGATGTATCCCGCTCTCTTTCAGCCAACAGTACGGTGCTGGTTCCTGTTTTCATGCAAGCATCACAAATTAACAAGTGTCCTAACAGATCTGATAGTAGGACACACTTTAGCATTTGATAACTGAAAATAGAAGCCGGGTAAAACTAGCCCTCTTAATTTTCCCTTTGAGTATAATACTAGGATGGAGACATTCTCAGGAAATAAAAAAGTTTTTATTCACCGTACTTAGTGCATTGCCTGACATATAATAAGCTGTCAATAAATATTGTAGAAAAATAAATAATGGATGAATATATTGAGTAAGGTTTATCTGAATAAGGAGAATTCAGAGAACTATGTTTATGAACTACATTAAAGAAGAGCATCAAAGACCTAACATACATATTAATGGAACTATCATTTTGAAATTTAAGAGGAAGTTTTGAAAATTTAATAGGTGCCTGAGTCTATAATGTAGCATAGACATAATAAAATAAAGCCATATATAATTTAATCTCTTGTCATATAAAAGCTACTAGTAAAAGTAGTTTACTAGTAAGAGTAGTTACTCTAAATTTTCAAATCCAAGTTCTCTATAGATCAATAAATAATATTTTTAAAAGAAAGTGTCAAATGAACTATAGGGCCATTAATGAAAAAGCATTCTGCCAATATTTCAGGCCAATTCCAAGGTATTAAGGAAGCATAATTCCAGAATTAACAGAACTTACTCCAAACCTCTAGGAAGTTCATATCCTGGAAGGGCATTATAGAGATAGTTCATCTTTCTCATACATCACTTATGGGAATTAAATTTAGTCAGTTGAACCCTACTAAAACATGAAAAAGGATTAGGACAGCTTCTCCTGGTTGGATCATGGTTTATGTTTCACAAGCTCTTTACCATCTATGATCTTGTCTGACTTAGTAACCTTTCAGGAGAGGACAAATTGTCCATATGTCGTATCATATGCCTTAATCATATAATTGTGGAAAATTTGTTAGTCTCCTCAACTCTCTTTCATGGATCAGAATTCTCAGTTTTTCCACTTAATTCCTTGGATGAGACTGATATATCTGTCAGCTTAATTATTAGAGTAATTTTCACTAATGTGTTACCTGAGAGAAATGAATGATAGATCAGTGACCTGGGATAATGAGCACAGTTTGAAAATGCATAACTCAGAAGGGTTTATTAATTGGTATTATTTGAATAGGCCTCATTCTTTGCTTATCTAAGGATCAGTTTGAATGAGCAGAGCAGAGTTCTGATGCAAAAAAAAACCAAACAAACATATTTTTTAAGACCTGAAAGTGTCTATGGGAAGACTTAGGTCTATATATAAACAAAAATCAATCATTGATTTGAAATCATTTAATTTATACTGAAAAATTTAAACACATAATTTAGAAGAAATTGAATTTTGTTTTGTTTTGTTGAAATTTACCAGCAGCAGAAGTGAGGGTGACATGAAGGTCTCCTCTGCGGGAATATTCAATTGTTGCTTCAAATTGCACATGTTCCAGTGACTTGATAGCATTTTCTTGTCCTTCACAAGCTCTTGTTGGAATTTCTATGATAACTTCTCCATTAGCTTTCAGGGCTCTAAATACATTAAAGAATCATCACTGAACAAAGTGTATCTCTTCTTCCTTGCATTTTATGGAAATATGTACACAACACTCTTAAGGAGATACTCAGCTAGGCTTGTTGTCTCTCTCTATTACGAGTAGAAACCAATTCAGGATTAGGTATAAAGTAATTTTAATGCACAAGAAAATGATAAGGTTTTTCTGGAAATAGAAAAAACAATTCTACAATTTATATGGAACCACAAAAGACTATAAATAGCCAAATCAACCCCAAGAAAGAAGATCAAAGCTGGAGGAATCACACTTCTTAATTTCAAAATATAATACAAAGCTACAGCAATCAAAACAGTATGGTACTGAAGGAAAAAAAGCACTAATTCGAAAGGATACATGCATCCCAGTATTCATAGCACCATTATTTATAATTGCCAAGATATGGAAGCAGCTTAAGTGTCTATCAACAGATAAATGGATAAAGACGATGTGATACACACACACACATACGATGGAATACTAACCAGCCATAAAAAAAAAATGAAATTTTGCCATTTGCAACAACATGGCTGGACTTGGTGAATACTATGCTAAGTGAAATAAGTCAGAGAAAGACAAATGCTGTATGATATCACTTATATGTGGAATCTAAAATACACAACAAACTAGTAAATATAACAAAAAAGAAACAGACTCACAGATATAGAGAACAAACTAGTGGTTACCAGTGTGGAGAGGGAAGTGGAGGGGCAATACAGGGGTAGGGGATTAAGAGGTATAAACTCTTAGGTATAAAATAAGCTATAAGGTATATTGTACAACACAGGGAATATAACCAATATTTTATAATAATTATAAATGGAGTATAAACTTTAAAAATTGTAAATCACTATATTTTACATCTGCAACTTATATAATATTGTACATCAACTATACTTCAAAAGAAAAAAGTATAGTACTGGCATAAAGACAGAAATAGAACAGAATAGAGATCCCAGACATAAACCCACCCATTAGACCTGAAACTGTAAAACTCCTAGAAGAAAACAGGGAAAAAGCTTCATGACATTGGTCTTGGCACTGATTTAATGGATATGACATTAAAAGCACAGGCAGCACACACACAAAAAATAAACGAGTAGGACTACATCAAACTAAAAAGCCTCTGCACAGCAAAGGAAACAATCAAACTGAAATGGCAACCTGCAGAATGGTAGACAATATCTGATAAAGGGTTAATCTCTAAAATATATAAGAACTCCTACAACTCAATAGCAAAAAAACCAACAACCTGATTCAAAAATGAACTAAGGACCTAAATTAACATTTCTCCAAAGAGGACATACAAATGACCAATAGGTATGTGAAAAAAAAATGTTTACCATCATTAATCATCAGGGAAATGCAAATCAAAACCCACATCAAAACACCTGTCAAGGGGCTTCCCTGGTGGCGCAGTGGTTGAGATTCCGCCTGCCGATGCAAGGGACATGGGTTCCATGCCCCGGTCTGGGAAGATCCCACATGCCACGGAGCAGCTGGGCCCGTGAGCTATGGCCGCTGAGCCTGCGTGTCCGGAGCCTGTGCTCCGCAACGGGAGAGGCCACAACAGTGAGAGGCCCCGCGTACCGCAAAAAAAAAAAACACCTGTTAAGAGTCAGATGACTATTACTAAAAAAAAGAAAAAAGACAAAGTGTTGATGAGCATGTGGAGAAATTGGAGCCCTTGCACAATTGGTGGGAGTGCAAAATGGTACAGCCACTATGGAAAACAGTATGAAGTTTCCTAAAAAAAAATAAAACTGCCGTATGATACAGCAGTCTCACTTCTGGATATTTATCACAAGAATTGAAACCAGGATCTCAGAGATATTAGCACTCCCATGTTCATTGCAGTATTAGTCACAATAGCCAAGATGTGGAAACAACCTAGATATTCATCAACAGATGAATGGATAAAGAATGTGTAATATTCCATACATACAATGGAATATTAGCTTTAAAAAAGAAGGAAATTCTGCTTTATGTGACAATATGGATACAACTTGAGGACATTGTGCTGAGTGAATAAACCAGTCACAGGTAGATAAATATTGCATGATTCTACTTATATGAGGAATCTAAAATACTCATAGAATCAAAGAGTGGAATGTTGGTTGCCTGAGGCTTGTGGGGGGAATGGAGAGTTCCTAATCACTGGGCATAAACTTTAAGCAAGATAAATAAGTTCTAGAGATCAGTTGTACATTGTACCTATAGTTAACAATTATGTATTGTACACTTAAAATTTAAGAGGGTAGATCTCATGTTAAGACTTCTTAACACAATAAAATAAAAAGGGAAAAAAGGAAAAAAAATGTTAAGGAAGACACAGATACTTAAATACAATGCTATTTGCCATGGCATTGAATTCAAGCAGATTTGCCTTATAGCCTTCAAAAAGTGGTCCAATACTGAAATATACCCTCTTAAGAAATGATTTTCTCTCCCTAATGCAGGCCCTCCAAGCCTCCCACCCTTGGGTATTTTGTGTGAGTGGGTCTTCAGTATAATTGCAGTTGCCTTGATACGAGATTCTGCTTCCGTAGCTAGATGTAGTGGGAGAGGTGTCGTCTAATTGAAAGCCATATGATAGAAGATCCTTCACGGAAGGAAAGTCATGAATCACAAAGCACTGTGGCATGAAGCGAGGTTCTTTTGGAAGTAGGTTTGGGCTAACACTGGTTGGCAAGTACTGCATTTCATCATTTCTAAGATGCATTAAAAAAAACTTTAACATCTTTGAATTTGGAATGAATATTAAAGAACTGATGGTTGGTAATAGTTTAATTGGCAATGATTTTTCTTAGTGATATATAAAACAATTGTGCACATTAACTTACTGCTATCTGGTTGGTAGGCTATGAGAGGAAAATACAAATATGTTAACGTGATTTGCAAATCTTTGATCTCTGTGATTCCTCATGGACACACAGGGAACACTGACAAATGCCATCTCCATCTACTTCGGAAGGGTAGGTGAGAAAAATTAGGCAGAGTGACAAATGTCATACTCAAATAGTGCCATGGGCGCACATTTGTTTAAAATTCCTGGAGACACTTACCTGGGCTCAAAGTCATTGTCCTTTACAACACATTCCTTCTTCTCAGGCACACTGCTCCAGGTCCTGGGATCAGCTAAATCCACCAGAGCTTTGGCATTTAGCAACCCGAATCCAAATCGACTATTCACCATCAAGCCTGCTCCATTCTTTTTCCATCCAGGGTTATTGGCCAGTGGGTCATACTCAGAGGTCCAGACAACCAAGTGCTGCATATCTCGCCAGGTGAGATTTGGACTGGAGAGGAAGTGACCCAAAGAATCTTTAAGGGACAAAAAGAAGTTTCCTTGCAAAAGCAAGTGCTAAAAACAATCATCTCCATTCAGAGATGATGAGGTATCTTTTGCAACTGTGCTTATGTAAATTTTGTGTGTATCACTATTGTTATGTCTTTCATTCATAATTTAAAATTCAGTCTTGAAAACTTCTCCTCATACCATATAAGTTACAATCTTAGCATGAGTAAAATTGGTTTTCAGCATTGTAGAAAAGTAGAACTTGGCCCCTGATTCCTATGTACTTACATTTAACTGGAGCAAAAATTAAAAATGACAGCACTTCCTTTGTGCCCTCCAATCTTCTGCTGTTCATTAACAGCCTTAGTATTTTCAGCATTATGAACCCACAGTTGAGCTTTTGACTTCCTTCTTAGGAACACTCAGATTTAGACATGGGCTGGCTACCTACTCTTAAATATATATATATATATATATTTTTTTTTTTTTTTTTTTTTTTTTAATTTTTCTTTTTTTGCGGTACGCAGGCCTCTCACTGTCGTGGCCTCTCCCGACACGGAGCACAGGCTCCGGACGCGCAGGCTCAGCGGCCATGGCTCACGGGCCCAGCCGCTCCGCGGCATGTGGGATCCTCCAGACCGGGGCACGAACCCGTGTCCCCTGCATCGGCAGGCGGACTCTCAACCACTGCGCCACCAGGGAAGCCCAACTCTTAAATATTTTTTATCTCTTTTCTTTATATAGCAAAAGTGTCAAGAAGCTCTTAGCTACTTGAGATCATTCTTACAAGGCACCATGCTGAATAGTGTGGGGATATTCAAGGAGGTAGTTCATGTTTTTAAGAAGTGTACAATCAAGTAAATGAACTAAGTCTTTCAATAACTATAATATATCTGCTGAATGCTGTATTCATAGCATAATGTACTGTAGAACTTTGAAGAGAAAGAATTCTTTTGGGATGGAAAGATCTAGGATGGCTTTTCTAGGAGGAAATATTTGAGTTGATTTTTAAAGGGTGGGTAGAATGTCAAAAAGTTGAAAGAGAGAGAACAGGGGATGAGGCAATGGGTCAAAATCTCTGACAGGGGAAGGATAGGATGTGACCAGAGTACAGTGAATAGTCTTGTTTACTGAAGCAAGGAAGAGGTGAGCTGGAGTACTGAGCCGGATGGTGAGGGCCTTGAATGCCAGGAAAAGGAGCTTATACTTTATCGTTTGGGTAAAGGGGAGCCATTCAGGATTTTTGAGCAAGGGAATGGTATAATGAGGAGTCTTGGCAAAATTAATTTAGCAGCAATATAAAGATAAATCAGAGATGCATGGGATTGTCAGGTCTGTTATAATGAATATGAAACCTTCCCTGATCACCCTATTTAAGATTTCAATTCTCCCCAAATACTCCTGAGCTCCCTTGCCTTGCTATACTTTTTTTTTCTTTCATAGTGCTTATCATCTTCTAACATACTGAGCAACTCATTTGTTTTGTGTATTATTAATGTCTGTCTCCCCTGCTAGAATCAGCTGGGAGAAGGGCTGAGATTTTTATCCATCTTGTTCTCTGATGTGTACCAAGCACTCAGAAGTATGCCAGGCGCAGGGTATATATGCTTGGGAAATATCGGTTGGTTGGATGATTGAGTGTGTGCAAGTGTTTAACTAGCCTTAAATACAATTTTAAAACTTACTGCTATTAGTCATTAGAGTCTTTCATGATCTCAAGCTTTTCCTTAGCTTTGAGACCTGCATTGTTTCTACCAAGCCAATCAAGCATTATTTATTAAATAAAAAATGCCTAAGTGTTGAGTCTTCAAGGTTTCTATCTTACCATTAGGTTGTGAAACAACCATCAGGGGAATCTGTCTCAACTTGCTATCTTCTCCCCAGAGCCCATCATGGACTGGTTTAACAAACCCCTGGTGACAAGCAAGAGTCAATACACATTCCTAAACACTGAGGAGTCTGTTGCTGACTAAGATCTAAGTCCTCATCATGAGCGCTGCAAAGGCTCTATCTGGTGGGCCTCATGGGGAAGCTGTCCTCTCCACCCCAGTTTGAGTGCACAGCCCGTGCATCACCATCTCTGAAGGGAGCTGCGGTCAAGGACTCAGGCCTTCCTCCCCCATCAAGCTTTTCCCATATTTACATTCCTAGGCCCTGCGCCTTCGTGCCTAGGTCTCCTTATCTGAGGCCTTGGGCAAAGCTCTTCTTCAGGCCCTCAGCCAAGGCCTCCTAATGGGGGAGGAGAAGGAACCTCGAAGATACTTCTCCCCACTCTGACTCAGTACCCAGTACTTCTCCACTCCAAGCCTTCCCCCTCACCCTACCCCACCCCAGAGTCCATAAAGCTACCAGAGCCTTCTGTTGGGGCTTCCTCAACAGTGAGACAACCCCCATGCCCATGCTTTCACCTGACCATCAGCTGGTGCACCTTTCCATGGGGGAAAATGGAATAGGGAGAGTCAGTGTTTTCTCTGGTTTTAGACTCTGGCCTTTACCATCACAGTAAGTGATGAAAGGCTTAACTCTTTCATTTTTGGTCTGTTGCTTTAAAGCTACCCTGACCCCTGGCAGCTCAATATGCTTTCTCTCTGCTCAGCTGAGCTCCTGACAAACAGCTCCTGACAAACACTCTCCTGACAATTCAAGAGAGTGACTGATAAAGGCCTGAACCTACTGAATCAAAATATCTGAGGGCAGGGCATGATTTTCTATGTATATTGGAAAAAAACTGTCTAGGCAGTTTTATGTTATACCTAAAATAATAGGAGTTGGAAGAAAGAATACAAGCATATAACTAATTAAGACAATTAGGGGTCAGAATAGGGAGTAATAGAAGGCACATTAAATTATATTCTACTGCCAAAGACCTGTGTGATCTTAAGCAAAGCACTTCATCTCCCTGGGCCTGAGTGGACTCATCTATAAGATGAGTGGTTGAGTATGACAATCTTGAAAATTCCATATTATTCAGAGCTCCAGTCTGCCCAATACCATACATACTTCATTGTAGATCTTGTTTCCACATTGGCCATCCCACACGGAGGAATAATTAACTAGCTGAGCAGAAGTGGCTTATTTTCTGAAAGTGGAAACTAGTTCTGGCCTATATGGCACTTTATTGAAATTCTTGCTTCCAGTCTTTTAAAGGGAGTTTTAGGTAAAAGCCTCTTATCAAGGGGGTCTCTGGGCAACACACCAATTTCCCACTTGGACTCTCAGTGCGGGTGTGTGTGTGTGTGTGTGTGTGTGTGTGTGTGTGTGTGTGTGTGTAGGTTGGGATGAGGATATGTAGTAAGGAGGCATGGTCTTGATAATCATGATAATCGAACACAAAGCAGATTTTCTACATTTCTACAGTTAGAGAATTGTTTTTTATTTAGTTGCAGATTTTGTTTTTTAATTTTCTTTTACCTATTCTTTGCAAAATATTCAAAGAGGCTTCATTGTCATGCAATTAGGAAAATTAAGCCTATTTTTCATTTGAGTGAGTGCATTTGGTAAATGAAAAGGAGCTTCTAACAATAGTGCATCTCATTCCTGACAGTCTTCCTCTGTTAATTAGCAACTCACTCCTCAGTGGCATCCAGAATAATTAAATTTTTTAAAAATTACATTGGGTTGCTAATCAAGGCTGTGTTTATAGAAAATAAGGGCTTTGGAATTAAACACTGAAATTAAGCATTGCTTCTAATTAGAAGAGTGTCGGTAAAGTAATCTGGAGACAAAACTCTAAGGGGAAAAATCTTAAAGGCTACGTGGGTTAGCCTCTAATCACAATTAGATAAGCCTAGATGTTGAAGATTTTCTAACCTAGAGACTTTCCAACATTTCGCAATCCACTGAGTCAAGGATTTCTTTGATGTGATTTACCCAAAGGTTTCACGCAACTTTGAAAGTCCGTTTCCCATCCTCTAACCTTTAATGAAAACAGAAGATTGGTTCATCTGTTTGTTTAATACCTCCAAAGATGTGAAGGGATTCAATGTTTCACTTTTTGTTCTTTATTAAAAATTATTCTGATTCTTTGCTCTCCCCTCAAAAGACAGGTTACTGTCTGCCATCTTTCTTAAGTATAATAGTACCACAGGCATTTATCCAAGGAATTCCTGTCTCTTAGTGTGTGTGTGTGTGTGTGTGTGTGTGTGTGTGTGTGTGTGTGCGTGTGTGTATTATTTATAATATATATATATATATTTCCAGGATATGCCTATTAAGTATCCTAATGGGCATCTTTACAGTCACAGCCCAGTGAGATTGTAGGAAAATACAGTTGTAAGGTAACCCTTCATAGCAGCTGTTTCTCAAATTTTGGCTAAGGTAACTACCAGCATAAACATTGCCTGGAATATCAGAAACTTCTGAATCTGAGTCACTGGCCGTTGGACCCGGGAATCTGCAAACTAAATAAACACCCAAGGTGATGACTGTATGCTGGTGTTTGAGAAACACTCTTTTAGGGAAGGAAAGTATTCCTCTGTACATTTGCCCCAGAAATTATTCTTTGAGCCAGAAATCATTCTTTCTCCTTCCCTCTCCTCTTCCCTTTCCCCAGAGTCCCATATTTAATGCAGCATAGTAAGTAATATGCATGACAGGAGCCTTTTATTCAGAACTCATAAATATGAGTTAAGATGTTTCTTTATCAGTCTCAATCTTCTTAACTCCTCTTTCTTTGAGGGGATGAACTTTCCCCTCCCTCACAGGACTATAGGAGGCAGTGTCCCGTAGCTGCTGGTAGTACAGGCTTTGGGGTCAGACAGACCTAAGTTTGAATCTTTTGTGGAAACTTGGTTACATTTCTCAACCTCTCTAAGTCTCAGTTTCTTCCTTAGTAAAATGCAATTAATAATTTCTGTGTCACAAGACTGTTGTAAGGATTAGAGTTGGTCTTGTATATAAAGAGGTTAGCACAGTGTCCGGCCATGGTAAGAGGCTGATAAATACTGAATGTTATTATCCTTGATAAATTTAGCCCAGAGTTGTTCTTCAGTCTCCATAGTTGTTCCTTGAGGAGAAGCACATGGTTAAATGATTCTTCCAATCTTGATTGTCTAGGGACTCTTCTAGAAATTCTGGCATTCAGATTTTCTGAAATAGTCATTTGGGTATAGACAATTGAATGGAGCTAAGAAAACTGCCCAGTTGAGAACAGACATCCCAATAATCTGTATGTACTTTGGCAGGAAGTTTATGAATGTTAAGATAGATTATGGCCATCTTACTGATGATTGAATCAAAACGAAAAGAATTAAATTCTTATTACATGCACCAGGGAGATCATAGACTCTTAATGTCTCTTAAATCGTGAGCAGTGTGAGAATCTGATGGAACCTACAAACCATTCCCCCCAAAATGCCAGACACGCACTCCCAAACATTTCTGCATCTAGTTTCAAAGAAGTTCATGGACCCCACGTATTTCATAACAATCCATGGAGCCCCTGCTTTATACATAGTCCATTAGGAATTAACTGAGATTAATAAGGCTAGATCATTCTTAATCACTTTCTCCTTATACAGAAATAGAAGGTTTGAAATTTTAGAAGTCAGAGATTACACTTTTAAAATTTCAGTTCTTGGTCAAAATAACATTACATCTGTTCAGCTAGATGGGTGTTTCTACTATTCTGGTCACTAGACAAGGATGGGCTAGGTCTGGCTAGTTACATTTGCATGCATCTGATAGGTGTTGGGTAGGGAAGACAAGATTTTAAGGATGGTTTTCTTTTAAAAGCTCCCTGGAGCTAAAAACTTGTATCCTAAAATCATAAATATCATGATCTTGTTTCACTACGTGTGTATAACTACTTGCCTTTATAGGACCTTATTTCTTTCACTCTGGACCTCTTACCACCAACCTCAGCAATTCATGTTAGATGATCTCTATATGCTGATACCTTCAGTTTCAAGCTGGAGGATTTTGTAAAGGGAAAAGGTTCGAAAAAAAATAATCTGATCTGACCCTTCCATTCTATAGATGATAAATTGAGCCCTCTTAATTTGTCTAAGGTCACATAGCTAGTGATACGCCTAGAACTTGAAGCCAGGTGTTCCTTGCACTTTTCACTGCTTAGATTATCTTTCCTCAAATTTGGTTTGGGTCTGCTGATGCCAGTCAAAGCTTGTGTCTTTAGACTTTGCCCTCTGTCCATCCCCTTCCTGTTACAACTGGACTCAGATTCTGAACATAGCTTTTCTGTTGGATTCAAGAGCTTCAGATTTCCCTGTTTCTGATCGGGCATCTGGATTTGCTCTTCCTTTATCAGTATCTTTCCAGCCCCTCCAAGTAGGTAGACTCTTGATACAAGCCTTACTAGGCCTATCTTTCTTAGCCGCTGTGGCCGTTTCATAACTGAGATACCAGGGACTAAACCACAACTCCACAGGTGGCTCCAGGGCTCCTGGAACAATGCTGGACTCTCCTCAGCAGCTGCAGGGCTTTTCCAGCTATGGCCCGGGCCAAGGAGTTCTGTTCTTCTACTACTGTGAACCTCACCTCATCTACTGAACCTGACATGAAGGAACTGCTTTGTCCTCTCTGTAGAGAATATGGATGTTCTTCTAAGATAACTTCCTTATTAGGAAGGATAATAGTAATTTACAAGTTTTAACACATCCTCTATCATGCAACCCTAGCACCTGACTTAACATTTAAAGATTTCTCACCACACAACATCGGAACATTTTTTCCTCTGTATTAAGTATTAGACTATTGAATAACTATTATGAAGGGAAAAATGTTGCTAAATCTCTTTTTGGTAACATATACTAAAATAAATTCCAGGGGGATTTAGAACATAAATATGGTAAAAGAACCATAATAAAAGACATATAAATAAATGTGTATATAATTTGGAGTTGTAAAGATTTTTCTGAGCATAAAAAGGAAAAAAACCTTAAAGAGACTAACAAAGATAACTGTATACATATTAACTTCATTACATTAAAAATTACATGTAAGTAAAATTAAAAGGTAAATGTCAAACTAACCAAGCATTAGTAGCTTTTCTAACTAAGGCCATAAAACAAAATCAAGGTCATAAACAGTCACAGATGATAAATGGCAAAAGAATATAAAATATTGAGTTTCATTAGTAATGAAATAAAAGCATATAGAGATGAGATGCCATTTTCACCTAACAAAGTAGCAAACATTTTAAAAGATAATAAAAGTAGGTTTGATCAGGGTTTAGGAAACTGGCACTCTCACACATATACTGCTGGTGGGAATACAAAATGGTACCATCTTTATCAACAGTAACTTGTCAATATGTATCAAAATCATTAAAACATGCATGCCCTTTGACCCCAAAATTCCAATCGTAAGTGTTTATCTTAAGGAAATTATCAGAAATGATAACTGATATCTATGGACAAGGGTGTTTGAGCATGAAATGGCCTTAAGAAAATTTGCATTTATATAATGGTATACTACAAAAAGATAAAAGTCCTGTTTTTAATTCTCATGTCCTCTGATGTGTTATATCAGCTCTAGGGTGGGGCTTATATAATCTAAAAAAAAAGGATGTTTTTTAAACGTATTATTCCTAACACTACCCACAGGAAATTATCTGGACAAAGTCTTTCTTGGTGGGAATAAACAGAAGTGAGAAGGCCTTATAGCTGAGTGGTAGGAGGACTGGAGAGGACTGAGTGGGAGGAGAGCATGAGTTTTTTAAAAGTCAAGGAAGATTGATTTAGATATGAGAAAGTGCTCTTAATATAGGTGGATTTAAAAAATTACAAAATAGGGCTTCCCTGGTGGCGCAGTGGTTGAGAGTCCGCCTGCCTATGCAGGGGATGCGGCGGGTTCGTGCCCCGATCTAGGAAGATCCCACATGCCGCGGAGCGGCTGGGCCCGTGAGCCATGGCCGCTGAGCCTGCGCGTCCGGGGCCTGTGCTCCGCAACGGGAGAGGCCACAACAGTGAGGGGCCCGGGTACCGCAAAAAAAAATAAAAAATAAATTACAAAACAGTGTGTGAATTAAGATTCCAATGTTGCAAGAAAAGTGTGTGTATTAAATCTACATTGAGATGTTGACAGGAAGAGAGCTTATTTTTTATTATTTTTTGTAGTTTTCCACTGTAACCATATATTCAGAAAAAATATATATGCTATGAAAAAGAAGGAGAAACAGTTTTTTACAGGTGATTAGACACATTCTGGGCCTTACTTTGCTTCCAGGGCCAGAGCGAAGATGCCAGCAGCCAGGGGTGCTGAGGCAGAGGTGCCTGTGTGGGTCTCTGTGCAGTCGTTGTGCAGGTCAGCACTCGTCTGAGGGGCACCAGGAAAGAAAGAAACATGGGAGAACATGTGAGGAGTGTGATCCTGTCCCCGGGGGTTAGCCCTACCGAGGGCTGCATCTGTTAGGATCAGGAAGCCCAGCTGATTCGATTCCCTACTTCCTCCTCTAAACTACAGGCGGATGTTTGCCATCTGCTGATGTTTTAGCTCACTCTCCTCTATATGCAACTTGTCTATAATTCTGGCGTCAGAATGCCTTTTTCTGGGGATGAAGTCCTCCCACTATGAATTTTTTTTCTCTTCTGAGATTCCCAAATGAAATGCTGTCTGTAAGAAAGGGAGTGTTTCAAAATCACGGTGAATCATGCTGGCCCATTAATCATCAGGTCCATTGTGTTTGGCCTGGCATATTTAGAAGGTTTGCCTCAGGCACAATTCCCTTCTGCCTTCAGATTGACATTTGACTGCCTCTTCAGCACCAGGAGGTAAAGCCATCCTGATCTGGGCCACTTGAACTATTTGCACAAAACGTGTCTAGTGTGTGGTTTGCACTCACTGTTGACGTAATCTGATGGCCATGAGTTAGTGTCACATTTGTACTTTGATGAACATGGCGAGTTTTTCAAATGAAAGTGTGCTGGACTTAGATCTGGGCTCAAATTCTAAACCTGCCACTCAGTAGATGTGTCCCATGGGCAAGCCACTTGGTTTCCCCATCTGTCAAATGAGGTTGATATTTCTTGACTCCTATTCTGAGGCTGAAATGAGATCCTGTCTGTGAAAGCATTTTCACACAATGTGATTGCACATAAGGAATTACCCAGGCTAATTTTAGCTTAGTGAAGAGGTTGCTGAGATGAAGGGAAGAAACCAGAGAGACTTCCAATTAGTCTGCCTGAGGACCACAGTGGTGTTGGTTGAACAAGTACCTGGGCCAAAGGATTACTAACAAGACACCCACCCAGGCTCTCACACTATGATTTTTAGCTAGAGATTTCAAGGTGTGGGAGGGAGGTGCAAAAAAACCAGTTTGTTCTATTATCACCTCCTTTGGCTTCCCACTTGGAGTCGCTGAATATCTCAAGTTCTGGTAGCCCTGTTCCTCTGGGGGCTGCGGAAGCAAGGTTGCCCTTTTTACCTGTTGACGCAAGTAAGCCCCAGAGATGACTGTGCTGAGGAAGAGGTTTGCGTAAGACAAAGGCTATGTTAGTGCAACTGTCTCAAATAGAATCCACCAGCTGTCTCTTCTATGGCTCGTTTACTTAAGGAGGGATCTTTACAAAGATGGAAATTCTTCCTCCTGCTTCACAGAGTGGCTCAGATGAGGGACCGTCTATGAAATGGTGACTCTGAAATGGACCACAGGCCATTTTTTGAAAAGCCACTCTGAACACCCACAGGGTCATCAAGAACCAGGGGCTGTGAATGCAAGTGGGGCACATGTCTGGTAGGCTCCTTTACAGCAGGGTATAAGATATACCTGCCGTAAAGAACCCCTAGGTAGAATGTTACTGTCTCTTTGAGTAATTGAAGATGTGGGCACGAGAGGTAGGCCAGGGCTTCTAAGTTGAGACCATAGTTTTACTGTCTAAACTAGAGTAGGTTGCAGAAACAGGGAGTTCCGGAAGAGTGATCCTGCGTGAAGATCGTAGTTCTGACAGTTTTGTTGAGATGCCATTAATATGAATTTTACACACATTCCAAAGGCTAATTATTAGGCAGGTTACCCACAATCTAATTGGATCATGACCTGGTTTTTTACTGAGATTAGGCTCTACATACTTTAGCTGGTTGGTTCTTTCTGTGTCAGGAGTTAAGTTTGAGGCTTTCAATTCTTAAATGAAAAGAAGTGCCTCTCTTTGTTCTCAGAGCCCCCGAATGGGCCTTCATCATCATGCCCTTGAAGGGAAATCCAATAATTGCCCTTGGCAGTCTGACTCATGGAAACGAAGGCACAGCCACGCGGGGGCTGGAGATGTTCTCTGAGCATATAACCTTCCTAAGCTCCTTATTTGGATGCTGAGAAGTTCACCTCAGGGGAAATTTAGACTGTTATTTTCCTGTAGGTCGTCCATCCTTAGGAGACATAGCCAGTGTATGCTCTGTATTTTTATCATCTGCTAAAGGGCAAGTCAGACATTTTCCCTGCTATTAAAGGATCAACAAGTACAAGGGTGATAAAGCTCCAACAGCCCTAAAATCTCCTTTAAGGCTGTTTTCAGGGAGGCATCACACAAGCTGAACAGACATTTGGAGTCTCGGCCATATGTAATGACAGATTGGTGGCTTCTCAGGGCTGAGTTTAAAAATGACTGAGAGGCGACATCATTTTGGCAGAAGCATCATTATGCCCGGGAGAGAAAACTTCCCAATATATACCCACCCTTCAAGTGAGCAAAGTGTGAGTCTCCCCAGCTGAGACATGAAGCTTAAGCAAATCGGTTTGACCAAAGGATCCTTCTGAAGGCGAGCCGTGTTCTCCTACCTAAGCAGAGAGAGTTAGACAAAAGCAACCTACGATTCGCTGGTCGGTGTAATCCCCGCTGCTGTACGAGGTGGCCAGCGTAGAGGAGCACTTCTCAGCGTACCAGGGGGATAGGCCTTGCTGCGAGGCACTGCTGATGGAGATGGTGTAGATACTGTCCGTGTACCCATCACAGTCACAGTTATCTCCCTGACGCCCCCCATTCCCAGAAGCCCAGACGAAGATAGAGCCCTTTCCTTGTCTCCCCTAAAGGAAAAGCCAAAACATATCACGTCTATTATCATCACTGGGGTCACTGTCACATCCCAATAAAATCCCCAACAAATATATAAATACATGCATGAAGTTCTCAGAAACAGTAATTTGGAGTCTGTTTCAACTCCAGGTCCTCCAGCATCGATACTGGAACTCTCGCGAGACTGTATGTTACAAGCCACTGAGCTCTGGTGCTGCCAGCCCTCCTCCATCTGGGCCCTCTCTGGGATGGCGCTGAGTGAGGACTTTTCTCTTTTTTCTTTATTATGTGGATTCATAATCTGGCCTTCAGCACTCACTCGAATTTCTTCACTGTTCCCTTGGCTTATGTCACTACGCTTGAATCTTTGAACTTCCTTTCTTTCTGCTTGAATCTTCTGGCTGACTGATAGAATGACAAAATCAGGCATTATTCAGATCTGCTTTGCAGCTGCATTAAAAGGGACTCTTCAATTGAATGGAACTCGTCAAGGCTACCCTTTCTATGAGTTTTCAATTTGTGCTCTCCAAAATTCCTACTTTTGTTTCATCCTGTGCAGAACGAGGCCTTAGAATCCTGGCAAGAATGCACTCAACCCCAGTGACAGAGAAACACAACCAAGGCACAAGTATTCATCAGGCACGTGCAGAGAGGGAGGTGGCACATTGCAATATTTAAGGATGCATTTTCAGAGTATTTGAAAGAAGTCTGGGTAGTAGTTTACCTCATGTAGAAATCCAAAAGCAGCAGGAAAATGAGAAAGGACATATCCAGAGTATTTTTGAAAGTAAATATTCTAAGACTAATGAATATCTGTTGAATGTCAGACCCAAATGGGGAAAACTTTCTTAACCCTTAACTTCCATCCCTTTTAAGGACGATTTGGCTCTCTAAATGCACTTCAAATCATAAACAATAACAAGAAGTTCACAACCATTTCTATGCATATAAACTAAGTGTCCTTCCCTTCTCCTCATATTCAAACAGTCAGGTTTCATTTCAAGTGGGTCTGTGTTAAGCATCTCACCTGTTTGACACCATATTCAAAAGCCTTCTGGGCTAGTCGGCCAGGCCCCTCCACAGTTTTCCCATCATCATTAGGGCCCCAGCTCGCACTGTAAATGTCCACATGTCCAGGATTAAATCCAATTGAGCTGGCTTCAATAGCATCCGTCACAATGCCATCGAGCATCCTTATCCCTGAACAGCAAAACAGACAAATACATATGCTGATGTCAGTGTGTACATGTAGAATGGCACGATGCTCTTAATATTCATTTTTTAAAGGACTCCCAAAAGAGTCAAAAATAGGTAACCAGTGTATGTCCCAAATGACTGTGACCCAGCTGCTAAAAGCACAGCAGGGAGATCAAGTCACCGCCTGCATAAGCTTCCTTATGTGCTGTGCTGTGCTGTGGCCATGGTTGTTGTCACTTACAAAATGTCTCCCCTCCCTCTGCTGCCCTGATAACCTGAAAATGACAGGATAGCTTTCAGAAAGAGGCATCAAACAGCTCTCTCTCAACATGCCTGCTCATGACTATACCATGAATGGCTGTGGCCTGGTCAGTGCCTTACAGAGGACTCTGTACGGGAAACCGTGCAGCTTGAAAAGATCTACTTACAATAGGAAACTCACAAATAGGGAACAATCTCTTGTTTCTAAGCACTGATTAAAAATAACCCAGAGGCCATTCTTTTATGTGTTTGCTAAGAAACATTTTCAGGGAACATGCTTCCTTTTCTTCTAAATAATCTCAAGGATGAAATCATTGCCATGGATTTTACTCCTGAGGGGGAATCGGTTTTCATCAGGAGAAGGCAGATGCAGTGGCTCTATGCTTTCCAACAGGCTGTCACCCATCATCAGACTCATGTATTCAAGAGCCAGGAAGGCAAAAGCAATTTAGACGGATCCAGGCAGCTACCTGGTTATTCCTGGCTTCAGGCTAATGATGCAATGGAGTGCACAGCTTTATATTTTCACACTATTATTTACTATGGAGCTTGGGTAAAAGAACAGGTAGTTGACATGACTAGTAGAAGTTATATTTATTTTAAAAAAATTGTTTAAAATGCATTTAGGAGAAAAATCCCAGCTCTGCTATTTACTAGCTCTGTGATCTTGGGCAAGCCACTTAACTTCTATGTGCCTCAGTTTCTTCAGCTGTAAAATGCGGATGATAACAGCTCGTGTGCATTGAGGATATACTATATGCGGCTACCATTGTACAGGCCTTAAACATATGAACTCATTTATCCTTATGACAACCATTTGAGGTGGGTGCTGTAATTCTCCCCATTTTACAGGGAGAGAGACTGTGGCCAGAGAGGGACAGGGACTTGCCCAAGGCCACACAACTTGCAGCTGGGAAGCTGGGACTTGAATCCCAGAAATCTGGCACTCAAATCCATCCTGTTAACTTCCAGGATGTGGATAATGTCTTGGAAGGTAAATGATGGACATACAGTAGGTGTGTTTTGGTTTCCTGGAGAATCTTGCCTTTGATTCCTCCTCTATAAAATGAAGGGATGAGATGATTCTCTCACAGACTATAGCTACTTAGTTCATCATTACTTAAAAGCGCATTCTTTTTCTAGGTGATTATGTAATTTGTGCTCCTGCCTCCATTTTCTTTAAATTAACATGGCATTTTGACGATGCTGGTATAAAGGAATCAAGAATGACCCTTAAAATCTAGGAGTGTGCTGTAATAGTGAGAGATGCATTCTATATGCTAGGATGTATATTTATTTGATTTCTGAAATGGAATACAAAGCCAGATTCAAGGTATACTCAGGTAGAGCTTAAAGGAGTTTTACTGTCATTGCCATGTTCTACAATGAATCGTTTTGTTGTGGTTTTAGAAAACAAACTAAATGCAAAATTCATAGTATAACCATGAAAGCCTGAGGCAGGGCTAGTGTGAAGAGGAGAGACAAGTGTTTTATTCTCTGTGAGCCCCTGCAGATCCACCCTGCACCCTTCTTCACAGGAACGTGGATGGCAGCAGTGGGTTCTTTTGTCTTCCCATTGGTTTCAGCCAACTGAAACAGCAGCAGGAGGTTTGGGGGTGAGGGGAGAGTGAGGTACTCATTCCTGGATCCCCCCTGCTTAGAAGCAACTCCATTGTTGTACTCATGGCCACAGCTCCTGTCCAGTAGCTGTCTCATGTGGTCACAGCTTTCTCTCTCCAGTTTCCATGACTACTCCCTCCCCTTGCTCCATTAAGTCTAAAGGTGGTAACATCTGCTTACATCAGTTAGTCTCTTGTTGGTTTCTTTTAGCTCTTGTAAATGGTTCCTTTATTAAATTGCCCTGATGGAACTTACCATATGCTTACCTATAAAGACACTGACTGAAACAACCAGAGATTCTAAATTTTTGCTACCACAGATAACCTTTGGCTCCTTACTATAAGAAGTATGTATTCTTTTTATTGTTTTTAACTGTTCTTTGTTATGAACTAAAGGACTACAGAATTGACAGGCAGGGAAAATCTTCGCCTAAATTTACCTCCTCCTCCTGTTCTCTTAGCAAGCACTCAATAACAAACTCTTCTAAATCAGAACACAGAGAAAATTAGATTTGCTTCAAAAGCTATTCAACATTTCCTTTTCCCACCCAACAAAGACGTATGGGCTATATTCAGCTATCATTTTCTAAGAATCCAGGTCAATTGATTTGCTTGCAAATCACATTCAAGTCGTGTAGCAAATTTTTCATGGAGTTCATTTCTTCCTCTGGTTGTTGCAAAGTCCCCCCACACCACCCCATTTACACCAGGTAATGCAAGACTCAAATTAAGGTGCAAAACTACAGGAACAACCCTTTGCTTTACCTCCAACTTTGGAATTGTATGCAACTCCGACCCCACACTTGTGATTATTTGCTTGCATGGCAATTTCTCCTGCACATCTGGTCCCATGTCTGAGGATTAGAAAATAGGATTTATAAAACGTAAATGAGGACAGACATTGGTGTTGCATATGAATCCATGGTACATGGATATGTTAACTTTTTGTCAGGCTTGTTGCTGGTTTTCTTCCCATCGGTATTAGATGAAGTGTAGGTATCAGATGAAGGGAACACGTACTGGAGCCCAAGTATATGAGTTCAAGTTCTAGCTTCTGCCACAAACTAGTGATGTGACCTTGGGTAAGTTACTCGTCCTCAAAGAATTGTGACATCCCATAAAATATTGTATGCAGAACACTTAGGAAAGTGGCTGGTATATAGTAAGAACCCAGGAAGTGTTAGCTATTGATACCATCTCAAAGAAATGGTTTCTGTACCAGAATTTTGGTGTTAAAGTGACTCCTCACTTCCCCTCACTAGTGACTTCCTTGGATTAGTTTAACCTGTACAAGTCCTAGTAGGATGTGTAAAACAGAGCCCCCTCTCAAGCCCTCCTCTCCTCCTCTAACCATATACCAGACTAAAACATCTGAAGGTTTCCTGGTACCAAGAGGATTTTGAAATTTTAACAAGACACTACAGGCTATTTGGGAAACCAGGGTGCTCCTGCAACTCTGACTGGGACCAGAAACCTGAACAAGACTAGTTTTGCAACTAGGGACAATGAGGGTAATTTATGATTTCAGAGTGTTTGGGGAAAAAAAAAAAATCCATCTCTAAAACAGACCAAAGTCCACCATTAAAGTATCAATTCTGAAATTCTGGGGATAGTGATTATCTTTTCCCATCACTTCCCTGACCTCAGGAGGGTCAATAAGTTGAGAGAAACTTTAATGTGAATTTGTTTACTTCATGACTTTATTCCATTGTGGAAGCTCCTGGGAGCAGCATGAAGGCTGTTAGTGCCTTGGAGGAGCCACTGACCAGATATGCTGACACAGAGGAAAAAAGAGGAAGGGTTAGCTCTGAGCAACTCTGTCAGCCAGCTCCCTTTGAACACTACTGTACTAGACATCAATTAATTTAGCCCAGCATGAAATATAAAAATCCTAAATTGACTGGGTCATTTAAAATAAGCCTGTTTCAATCCCTGGTCTGGGAAGATCCCACATGCCACAGAGCAACTAAGCCCGTGCACCATGACTACTGAGCCTGCACTCTAGAGCCCGTGAGCCACAACGACTGAGTCTGCATGCCTAGAGCCTGTGCTCTGCAACAAGAGAAACCACTGCAATGAGGAGCCTGCACCTCGCAACGAAGAGTAGCCTCCGCTCGCTGCAACTTGAGAAAGCCTGCGTGCAGCAACAAAGATCCAATGCAGCCAAAAATCAATACATTAATTAATTAATTTTTAAAAATTGCCATCTCTCAAACCACTAAAAAGAGTTAAAAAAATTCTAAATATTGATACTTGATTTATTTAATACTTGTATTATGAATTAAAGAAAGAATAATTCCTAAGGAAAAAAATAAAATAAGCCTGTTTCACTTATCTTTTTTTCCCTAAAATACCAAAGATGATTTCCTGTTCTCCTTCCACTAAATGATGTTCCTCCTTTATGTTACTACTGGATAGGAGTCCTAAGTCAGAACAATGTAATTATCTTTAATTCACAGTCTTCCCTAATGTAGCAGGCACCCACTTCTTTTTGGTCTTCTAGCATTTCCCCCTTTTGGGAAGTGGCCCTTGCTCACTTCTTGTGATTCTCTATCATGAGGCTTGTCCTCCCAGAGAGCATTTCAAGAATTGATGCAGATTCTGGGGGAAAGAATTATATTCTTTCTCAAGAATCTTCAGCTTTAAGTTCCACGTGAGCCATGTGGATCTTGCTACCAGGCAGTGTTCTATTGAGAATGAAGCTAAGTGGAGGTGAGCAGCACTAGGAGATGGATACAGAGTAATTGGTGTCCTGATGGCATACTATTTGAGTTTCTGGATCTTGTAATGCTTGAAGCTGAACATCTCTTGGGGAAAAATATTTTCATATCTCCATTTTACTTAATCTTTGTGTTAGGATTCTCTCACTTGCAACTGAAGCTCTCCTGACCAACACACCCATTCTCTGAGAAATGCATGCATATTGAACACATAGAAGGCACCTTATGCCTGTGGATTAGCCTTCTTTCCTTTTGTGGAAGGGAAAATTCAGTTGCCATCATCGGGGAAATATGCTACCAGAAGTCACCACCACCTGTATTTCCATTTACACAAGATGGAAGACAGCGCCCAAGATAGCGAAGTCTCCAGGTAGAGCCTACAGAATCAACCTGTTGGCAAACATCTCCAGCATTGTACCTCTGTCCTAAAAATGATGCAGTATGACACTACCTATTATTTATCTCTCTTTATATAGTGTTTATCTCTCTTTACATAGTACTATTTTCTTAAAATGTGCAGGATCGTGGTACAAATAGGGGTTGATATCTTTGCCTCCTCTTATCCTCACTTCTCACCTGCACACCTTGAGAAAAAAAGACTTTATTAAAGTGGTTCTATATCATTCTTCCTAGACCTGCAGTTTTCTTTCCTTAAATCAGGCTCTGAGATAAAAGAACACTCTATTATCTTAGAACAATGGTTATAACTGGCATTTAAACAAATTGATTTTTAAAAAATTATTCCAGAAGATAATGTAAAGACTACTATTGTACTAGTTAAAATATCCTTGCCACACATGTTATAAAATAGATGAATAATCTGTAATTGGTGTTGAAATACTGATCACAAATTCATGCCAGATTAGTAGTAAGAGTTACCTGCACTTTTAAGATTTTGTTATTTAGTGATTCCTCATTTGATTTGCAGAGGAGAATTCAAATGTAGCTTTTATTAACCTCATTTACATAGTAATAAAGAACAGCAGCAACACAGATAGTTTGGAGAGATAATGCCCTTGGAATTGGGAGATAATAGGTCTCTAACTGCTATAAAGGCCAAGACAAAATGGGGCCATTCATTTTCTAAACCTAAGGGATTTATTTCTGACAATATGCTAGAAGGGTAACTCTACTTTTATTATACATTTTGATAAATGATGGGGATGCTAGCTTTTTGGTTGATAGTCAAGAGGACCCTGAGAGATAGCTGCTTATTGTGTAATTTTCAAATAGCAGATTCTGAATTGGCTTAGAAAATTGTCTCTGCTTCTGCTCTTATCAGATGATACTATTCCTGTCAAGCTTTTTTTCTCAGTGAAAGGAGGTCTACCTTAGTTGCTAAATGAAAAACCTTGATCATTATCATCATCATAGCACACATTTAACTTTTTCTATATACAAGGCACTATCCAAGCCAATTACATATATAAACTTATTTAATCCCCCTAAGAACCCAATGAAGTAGGTACTATTATTACCTCTTTAGTAGATGGTAAAACTAGTCACAAAGAAGTTAAATAATTTGCTCAAGGTCACTCACCTATTAAGTGGAAGATCTAAGATTTGATCTAAATCTAGCTGCAAAGTCTGTGCTCTCTTGTTTGGCCATGCTACACTAACTCTATGCTATGTGCAAGGTCCACGGTCTGCTATTCTCTGGAAGCTCAGAGTTTTCAGGCACAAAATACATACAATTATGTGTTGCTTCCTTGGGGCCTTTGGAACTCTGTGAATTGGGGGAAATGTGGCTATTATCAGTACCATAAGTTGAGAGTCCCTTTTCTGGGGGGGAAGGGAAGAGGGACATCTGAATTTCCCTTCTCATGAGTACAAAACTCTAGAGAATGTCATTTCACCAGGTATTCACCTATCATGCATCTACCACACAAGTTATCACCCACTTTGGATCCTGGGCCAGACCCAGTACACACTGCCTAAGAAGGAGGCTGACACCTTCAGCTAACAGTCTCCTCAGCTGTGCCCGTGTGGTCGGGAGCAGATTTCCCTCTTAGTCTTGATCAAGGGGATGGATTGAGAGTTGTCATTTTTACTTCATTCTAGGAAGAGTGTCCTTTTCTTCCAAGCACTTACTGCCCATTTCCTTAGTAAACTTCTTTTAGGAGGGTAGGGAACAGATACCTTGTCACCATTTTAGGAGACGAAATAAAAAATAAAGGCAGAGTGAGATGAGTGATTTCCTCAAGGTCATCCTCCCTCCTGGTAATTGGCAAAGCCATCACTACCAGGCAGGCTAACATTACAAGGTCATGCTCTAAAAGAACATGTGTTCCTTCTGGTCTTGCACTGCCCTCACTCAGAAATATGGCTGAACGTTTGTCTCGGGGGGTCCTGCTCTAAGTTCCTGAGATATCCCACTTTCCTCCAAGGGTGCCCTCTCATGGTTCCTTTTGTATTGTTACTGGAATGTTCTAACCTCAAGGGCTGTTTGCTGTTAACCCCTTTAAGAGATAAACCCTAAAAGAAGTAAATGGTACTGAAAGAACCCTCCCCAAGCCTCCCCTTCCCCTCAAGGAAGAAATATACACTCGGAAGTTGAGGCCAAGTCCTGGAGCCCCAGCCTCCCTTCCTGGGGTTTGTTGGCCTCCTGGAGGACAATCCAAAGTAACAACTTTAGGTCAACATTACTACACCAGCCACATGGGAATTCTGAGAAAATAAAGGAGAAGGAGAGAGGGAAACTGAGAGCAAGAGAGAGAGAACTCTATTGACCCTAATTGGTTAATAATCTGAGAGAGGAAGAAAGAAAAGGGAAGCACTTTATGTGGCATCCACGAAGAGCTTTTCCCTACTTGCTCTTTCCATCCCCACTTGTAGCAGCACTCATTTTGCCTTGGCTTTCATCTGCTTTGGTGCAAGTTTCTTTTGGGTGGAGCAAATGAAGAGGAAAGTGTGAATGTCTCCTTGAAGTCTGTGAGAGACATCATTATGCACAAAGATGAGTTTTCACACGGGCATGGACACTTGAGGCTGTGTGCCTAGAGGGTGAAGTTCCTTTGGAGCTAAGAAAAGAAAGGTTAAAATGTCTCTTGCCTTTGGGTCTTTATTTGGCCTCTTGCTTCGGTGGGTCTGGCTCTTGGCCTCACTCGTCACCTTGTGGCTGCTATGGAGAGTTAATTTAGGGGTCAGAAGATATCCTTTTTCTCTTCCCTTTAGCTTTAGAATACCCAGCAGAAATTCTGGAACAGGCTACTAATTAGCCCAATGCCCCGGAGACTGTGTTGGATTTGAGGGCCAAGCCCATGGTATATTTCTCGTCTGGTGCCTTGTCATATTCTTCTGAGGGAACTAGTGAGCATGGTTGTGGCCGACATAGGAAGTCGTGGGGATTTGTTACCTTGGTCATCTATATTTCTCTTCATGACTGACATCAAGCATGTTGCTAGTAATAAACGATTCATAGAGGAATTGGGGGCGGGGGGGGTGGACTCAGATTTTTATTCTTTATGTCTCAAACAATTTTTTTAAAGCCATAACTATTCAGTAACGTTTGAGGGGAACATTTCATAATGTAAGAAGAAAGTTTAATTGAAATATGGTTCTATAAACCCAAAGGAATATATAAATAGAAACTTTTGTTTCTGTTTTAAAAGCAACAAAATATTGTGGTATGGATGGTGTACGTGAACATTTTCTGAGAGCTCAAATGTGGATTATATTTATAGTGTAATTTTCTCAAGTAAGATAGAAGCATTTTAAAGCACTTACCCCCACCCCCAAATCCACATTTACTCACTTGTTCTCATTTGTGGGATCATATCGGGGAAATGGATCATGGTCATTGTCGTTAAAATCATAGCTAGCCTCTGGATCCTAAAGAGAAAACAAAAATAACATGGTAGCATCATAAAAAAAGCAGTACTTTCCGAGCCTTCTATCCCTATCCTATTCCCATCCTGGCTGATAGCTCGAAAGTCTGCATTTTAGAGTTTCTGGCCCAGTTTCTGATCATTTATCATCCCCATAAACCAGGCAGAGGTGATATACACAGAAAAGTGAGTCATCATCCAATTCTCAGTGAATGTTTCCAAACCTCTAGCTCATAGACTCGCATAGGATATTAGAACAGAAGGAGTCAAAGTTCACTTAGTTCAACCACCTCATTTTCCAAATGAGAAAATTGAGGCCCAGAGAATTTGAATGGCTTAATTAAGCTAGAGCCCTAGTTAGTGACACTTTGATGCTCATCTTTCTTAAGAATATAGGTGCAAAGAGCTGGCTGTGGGCTGGGGCTCAGGTCTGCAGTGATCTCCTTCAGCCTCCTCAGTTAAAATAAACATGTAATTTAATTAAAGAGGCTGTGCTTGAAATTCAAGACAAGCTTCCAGGTCCCACCCCCCTTTGCAATCAGATTGCTACACTTAAACATCTTCCACGTAGGAATTGTATCACTACTACTGCTACTTCTCTATGTTTTCCATATCTTTTAATAATTCCTAATCTTTTTCATCTCTTCTTTTCCTTCCTGTTTCCTTTGCTCTTTAGTTGGGGAATGTTGGTTGAGTAGAAAGGATGAGAGAAAGACAAGGGGCAATATTCAAGATGAAACACTGATTTAAAGACCTAAAATATTATGGAGAACTTCATAACCAATTAAGTAAATAACTTTCATTTACTTATTTCCCATTTTTAGTAAACTTTTCTCAGCTTGCCATTTTTGTATTGTGTAGTGCACGCTTTGATTTGCATGGAAGGAATCACATTCACATAACTTCACAATGTGAGAGATATTGACCCATAAGGGATGTCAGCAGGAAGACTGTGAACATGGTCTCAGGCATCAGGCTTGATTTGATTGCTTTCATGTCCCCAAATACTGAGTGGCATAGAGTTTGAATGGCTTTTAATAATCTAGCTGATGTTAAGTGCCTCCCCCTACCCCAACACACATGCTTTCGTACAATCCTTGGCTCCAGCAAATTCTTTCGATGCCCAGTGATACAAAAAAAAAAAAAAAAATTTATGTGCACTGGCAGAAGGGTGAGGGAAGTGGCAAAACCGTGGCCCGTCATTACCAGGGCTGACATCAGAGTAGCCTCCTGCTTGAGGGAAGCAAAGTCCTAACTGTGTGTCAGTGTAGACAACTCCCTAAGTTGCAGCAATGGGAGGGCTTAGACTCACATAGTTGGCATAGATGTCTGTGTGATTCCACTCCAAGCCATCATCCAGTACAGTGATAACAACTCCTTTGCCTGTGATGCCTTTTTGCCAAACAGGTATCACGTGGAGGTCCAGCTTGGGCAGGGCTGCAGTCATCCTAGTATCTTGCTGATAAAGAAAAACCAAGAAGCATTGATAAAACCATGACTTGTTTGCTGCAAAATAAGAACTGAAGCTCCAGTCTGGAGACCCATCTTTCTTCTTCCTGGGGTCACTCTATTCATTAGAAGCGGGCAATTAGGTGAAATAAAAAAACAAAGTTAAGGGTGAGACCAAGTGAATCATCAGAGTGCTGCTCTTTTTCCAGTTGTTCCAATGGAAAATCACTCAAAAGGATGAATCACCCTGTGCCCCTTGTCTTTGAGCTGCGTGGCTTTGAAGAAGTTCATCCCTAAGTTGCTTTCATTTATAATTACGTGCTCAAGCTTTTCATCTACCAAAGCTTTATTTGATGTCCCATGTTTCCATCTCCCCCCCAAATCCTGAGCCTCCACTGCCACACTGAATGTACTTTATATTGTCTGGTTCACAGCTCTTCAAGGATGTTTTTATAAATTTTCTAAAAGAAAAGACAGAACCTGGAATGCCCAGGAGGCTGTGGTCTTACCAAGACTTGCAATCTAACTGCCTATGTCCAAGTATTAGTGATTTAGGGAGTAAGTACCTGTGAGAGAAGATTTGGGATTTGTTTTCAGATAATTTTTCTGTTAGTTACTGTATGTGGGACTGTAAGGAAGAAGAGCTAGACAGCAAGGGAACACAGATATGAGCACATCCCCAAGCATTCAAGAGAGATGCACTAGAAGAATGCCTGCTTTTTAGTGAAGAGGTCAACAAGATATTTATAAATAACAACAATCAAAAGTATCAGTGAATGCATTGGCCCCTGGCTGATGTCCTCAGAAAGAGGTGGGGGCAAAACAAGAATTTACTAGGCCAACATGAAGCTGAATCACAGGAGGCTGGAACTACACACAGATTGTTGGCCAACGCCAGAGAAGAAGGACTCTCTGTCAGTCAGAAGAATGATCATAGAGTGTGGTTGTTAAGAATATGGCCTCTGGAGCCATGAATTATGCCCCCTCCGCTATAATTACGTGATTTTGGCAAGTTATTCAACTTGCCAATGTCTCTGTCTCTTCATCTGTTAAATGGGGATACTTACTATACCTACAACAAAATGTTGTGTGAGAACTAGATGAGTTAACTCATGTCAAACATTTAGAATAGTATTTGACACATAGCAAATGCACCAGTGTTAGCTAATGAGTCTCTTCTGCTGCAAGGAGTAGGTATTGCCTAGGTTAAGAGAGTTTCAATAGGAATTGATCTCCTTTCCCATCCATTATGCAACAAGGATGTCTAAGCGTTAGCTTATGGTTGTCATGAAAATTCATCTTTTATAATATTCTCAACAATAAACACTTCTATTAACATGTATTACTACGATAGAGGCTTAACATTAAAACAGAGGAGAGCACTCCGTAGGCAAGCAGGAACACTTACAGTTTCTCCACTAGGTGCCTACATTCCAACAAGCATTTGATAACTATCTTAAAGGTAGAACTGGTTCGCAAGTCTGGACCTCTGCAGATAGATGCCTTTTGTCTTTCCTTGTGTTCCTTCCTTTAGCCTAGTTCAGAAATTCTCACCTGTAAGCATGTGCAAATTGCCTCTCAGGGCTATATATACTGAATCATGTTCACTGTACTCTTTGGGTGATTTAAAGGGTTCTCAAGAGAAACTTTGATCAAATATGTTTTTTTGCCATGACTACTGTTTTGGAACCCCTAACTTGCAAGACATGATTCTTCTGTACTTATTCCAGATAAACTTAAGAAGACAAAAGGCAACAATCCCTCCTCTCATAGTAGCTAAAGATCTGTGTTTCAGACATCCTCACATAATAAAACAGAAGATCCAGATCATGGAAGGTCCCGTCAACCCTAATCTCTAGGTAACACAGCCCTCTGCTGAATTATCTATCATTAAAAAATCTGTTGTGCAGATATAACAAATAACCCAGGTCCTACACAGTCCTCCTGTAGGTACTTACCAAGTACCACTGCTGATTCCACATCGGATCATTGAAGAGATCTAGTGCTGAGTCTCTTAGAACTGAACGTTTACTTCTCTCTTTTTCATACTGTTGTTCAGCCCATAGCACCTACAAGGAGTTTTAGAGCAAAAAAATCAACAAATAGCCACCTCTGGTGTAATCATCTTCCCTCTAACTAGCTCTAGTACTCTCTCCATCAGAGTTCAGGCAGCTCCACAGTGTTTTCGTTTGACTATAGATCAAACTGGCAGCTCAGTGAGAAGAAGGGATTGCCCACTGGTGAGATGAACATTTCCTCTATTACAGTAAAATGTACCTTTAGGGGGAGGAGAAGCAGTCAGTGAAGTGATGATTCCCTCAAATTATTTACACTGTGATTACAGTGGAAGTAAAAGTTCAGCCTGCTTTCACCAGCAAATGGACCATATTACTCACTTTTATATTGAGGTTCCAGGGTTCTGTGGCAGAAAATTTGTGCATTTTCGTGGAATGAGTCAACAAGCTAAGAGATCCTAGAACTGCTGTTATATTGCTCTTACAGCTTAATTTCTCTTTCTTTATATACAAAAATAGAAATTGCAAATGTGACAAAAGACAAGAAAGGCGCTATGTCTTGGCAGATTTGAAATTCTGCCTCCTCTATTCTTCAGCCTTCTGTTTAAGTGTATTTAATATGAGAAACAGATCCAGGGTGATGAATGGGCACTACTGACCATGCACACTTACCATTGATTTAGTTTCATATATTATGCAGACACCTGACAATACAAAAATTACCTTCCCCACATTTATAGCATAATCCTATTATACTTGAGGCCCTGAGAGGGTGAGGGGCTGCCTTGTGGTTATATTCATGATGAGATAATACCATGCTCTAATTTTGCTGAGCAACATGACTCTTTCCTACCCAAAACATATCCTCTCTTCTGTACTCATGATGATAGTCCATGGTGTGATAGGATATTTTTAATGTGAGAATACTAATGAGTCAGATCCAAAAATAAAAACTGAAAAATAATTTGCAACTAAAGGATAAAACCATCCACTAAGACTGTCCTGAATTTCCAATTAGAAAATGTACTGCAAACCTATTATAAACATTGGGAGGGACTTGAGAGTTGGAAATCAGTCACTATAATTTATTTTTAAAGTGCCTGTGTCTTCAAGCGTAAGTGTTTTGGCTTAAAATACCTCAATGCTTGGAATATACTGCCTGTCTTCTGAGTTGGTCTTTGGGAACTGGCTGCTAGGGAACAAGTACTAATCTTTGAGGGAGAGAGTCACTTACAGTTGGAGATTTCATTAACAGGCTTATAAAGATAGCTTATTGCTGCATTTCAGAGTGCTAATTTGAAAGAATATCATCCCTATCAAAAAAAAGGAGCAATAAAATGAAAATCAAAAGCAATTTTTAAAAAATGGAATATAAGAGGAGACACTCTGTCATCTGATCAGATAAACATCCAATTGTTGGAAACAGTGTTATGATTAATGTCATTAACTCCAAATGCCATATTAATCTCTGTAAGAGCAGACCAAGTGGAACAGAGCAAATTAATGGTGTCCTTCTATTATGTATATAATAAGTATCATGTGCTTAATTGTAAATAATCCTTTTGATTTGAAAAGGGAATTAAAAATCATCTAGTCTAACCTCCTACTGCAAGCTTCAGTGTGTTCTAGGGTTTTTCCTGAACTAAAGTTATTCTGGGTATAACTTTTCATAGGATTATATAGACTCCTTTTTTATGAAGTTATGCTGAAGAGTAAATTCTTAGCTCTTCTTCCTTATGCTTTGAGATTTCTCCCCCAAATCAATTATTAAGGAAATATCTAAAGAATAGAACTGGGCCATCTCTTCATTTTAGTGAGATACTGAGTAATAGTAACAGTTAGGTCTGCTCCACTCTATCCAATTTCCTCCTATTAAGATGAGAAGGAAGGTCAGTTTTACTTTCTTGTGCATTAATGTCAGGCATGTATTTAGGCAGACAAGGAAATCTCTCTCTTGTTTTGCCCAAGGACTAAGCCTAGCCAGAGTGCTAGAAGTTGCCCTACCTTCAAAGCCCACATACAATTAGCCATCTGCCTTGGGACAGCGAAGAGAAGATTTCGCTGGACAAGAAACGTTTAAAGTAATGTCCAGGGCCTCTGATTAGGTCTCTCACTTCTAGCCATTAACTTGGGTAAAAGCCAGCAATGGTTGTTTGTGAGCTGTGGTGTTGCTGTCTGTGGTCCTGATACAGCATTCTTGGTCTGGGTTTGGTTGCTTCGTTCATGTTTGAACGCTGGTAACCCAGGCCCAGTCATTTCCTACTCTCTTAATCTGTCTTCCTTTTCTTCTTTTTTTTTTTTAAATTCTATCAGTTGCATAACAAATAAAATAGCAAATTATTTTACAGGGTTCACGAATTCCTGTACTTTAAACAGTTCTAGCACCTTTCTGTCACTTATACTTTTCTTTATGGGAAGTTGAAAGTATGTGTTGTATCTCTCACAAAGCTTCCAGAATTCTTTAGAATGTCCTAGACAACAGAAATCATGTACACAGACATCAGGCCAGCCAGGATAAGTGTTCACCAGTATGGCAAATTCTTGTGAAATGGCAACGTTGTGTATGCAGATTCCAATACTTCAAATTTCTATTTCATTTCAACATTCTATTGGTGTGTTTGCTGACCCTGAAAACAGACTTCAAAATCAAAAGGTACATTAGATATACATGAAATTGGCTCCACACTTTACCTATATCCATTCTAGACATTTCCTGCTGTTGCCTAATCATTGAATATGTATACAGACCAGGATAAAAAGAGATCAAATGCTTTGGATCAGACTATACAATACTTATAGAAATATTTGCCTCATGAAGACATGGATTTAAAGCTCCTTCAAAAGCACTAGTTCCCTACATAACCAAACCAGACAGAATAGCAGAATGTTTTTTCAATTACACTGAAATGTTATTAAGAACAGGGTTTATGTATTATATTTCTTTGGCATCATCACATCGGATATCAAAGTGCTTGGTACATAATAGGCATATAATAAAAGTTTGTTGATCGATTGTATTGTCAAACAGTTCATCAGTGCTGCCACTTGATTCTCATATTCATTTTCATGCTCTTAGACTGGATTTGTGAGCTAGTGTTTATAGTGTGTGTGTGTGTGTGTGTGTGTGTGTGTGTGTATATATATATATATGTATAAAATTTAGTCAGCCAATTCAATCTGATCCAGTTATTATTATGTGCAATTATAACACTATGAAGATAATAAGAAACACTACAGATTTTGTGAACACAATAAAAAAATCATATTTGCTTTTGCTCTTGTTAGCAATCACAAAGAAGGCAGATAAGTCAGGTTACTGGTTTGAAGACAAATGCACAACACTTACACGATCATCATCAGATAATCTCTTAGTGATATGAAGGGCACTCCTTCGAGACCTCCGAGGATGGTTTTTATGTTTGAATAAGTAGTGATTTTCAAGTGACCCAATCTATAAAAGAAAAAATTAAAATAAAAATCCTCTTTCCAAAGTAAGTATCTATAGGTTAGGTTGAAACACAGCTAACTTGGAGACAGGCAGCTTTTGTTAAATCCATTTCTTGTATTGAGGTTAACTTTTTTCTTCATGAGGAAGACACTGATAGAAGCCTTCCCTCTCAGTGTGTTGAGTGAGACGAGCTTCATGACATTATCACTTGGGCTTACAGCATACTTGGGAGCCGTTGATGCTTCTGTTCCATGTATTTCAGAGGAACTACATTTGCTTTTCTAGGTGATGTTATTGTGTAGATAGACATTTCTTAAAAAATATTCATTTTGTCAAATTTATTCTGTCAGAGAACAATAATTTGTGGAAGGCAGGCAAACCCTTTGGTACGATATATAGGCAGTGCCACATTCAGCTAGAATAATTTGTAACGAAATATAGCCATTGAATCCATAGTGATAATTATTATAAGCTACTAGTAGTGACCATCTGACTTTCCAATAGTTCAAGTCTTTGAGGAAGAAACCAGCATGCCACATTTAGGACAGGTGTTCCACCTTGGAGTGTGTAAACTTCTCTGGGTGACTGTCAATACATTTGGTCCATTTAGAACTAAGTTCATTATTCTTTTAAGCTAGTTTCCCTTTATTCAAAATAGTACTTAATTTGAACCTACCAAATTCTCTAGATGCCCTGTATGTTTTTAAACTGAGACAAACAATTGACAATGGGTTATTTCAGAAGAACTGCATTCTTTAAATTGGTGTTTCTTATCACCTAGAGAATTTTTTAATAGAGATGCTTAGGGCCTGCTCCAAGCCTGAACCTCAGGGGCTGAATCTGCTATAAGCTTTACATGGAGTTGGGGAGAGAGAATATTAGCCATAAGAAAAGATCACCAGTGCTTAGCTCTGTTTCTGCTATCAACTGGTTTTGCTTCTTGTCACCCCTGCCCCCAGTCCTAGCTTTTGAGGCCTTAAGGAGCTCAAGATAGTGATGCTAAGTTAAGTGTAAACAAAGGAAGAAACAAGCAGAGCCAGGAAAGCACTATCAGTCTTTTACAAAGAATTATTATTTTAAAAACATTTACTAGTGATGCCATTTAACTGGAAATATGCATATGCAAATCACATGCAAGTATAGATAGGTTTTCCCACTATTTTCTGAAGCCTCTTGTGACTATGCCACCCCTTCCTCGAAGATCCTACCAAGAGTACTGATTTATTGTTATTTATTTATTTATTGAGACTTGTGATTTTGAAAGACAGTCCGCATAATGAATGGTCCGGGTTTGGATGTATGTCTGGGGCTAATAAGGTGAGAAAATGAAGAGGGAGTTATTTTTTGCTCTCTCCTCCAATCTCCTTTCACACAATTACCAATGCTATTTAGCTACCCAAAAGATTAAGTTCCCAGTTTTTTTTTTTTCCCTCATAGGACACACAAGATTTCCATGATGCCCACAGTACCCACCCATACAGTTCTGCCCACTACTCACTCTCTTTTTAGATCCCAACAATGCCTTGCGGTTTCCAGAATTATAAGTAAGTCACTTTCTTTTTTATCTCCCTGATTTCCCACAAGCTGTTTTCTATGCCTGGAGTGCCTTCTCCAATGTCCTCATGTTCTCCAGGGCAACCTTTGATTCTTCTTCCTAAACCTGTGCAAGTGTTTCCTCCTTGGGCTGTCTTCTTTCACCCCTCCCCAATTCCCTTCCATCCTCAATCCTTCAATCAACAAGTATTGAGACTCCAGGAACAGCTTCTTTTGCTATACCAATTGCTTGCAATTGCAGTCATTTGTTTCTAAACCAGTCTCTAGACTCTCGATTCCTTGAAAGTTTATTTTCCTCCTATTATTCCTCAGCCCCTAACACGGAGCCTAGCACAGAACAAGGACTGGACAAAAGCAGAAGTATGGGTCTGCTACTGGGACACGGAGAAGAGAATTCAATATGCGTATTGACTTCCCTGCTGGGAATTTCAGACAGTTTGGCTCATGAAGTTGGAGAATGAAGCCTCTGGGAAGGAAAAGCACATTCCCCAGTGGATCTGGATCTATGGAATTGCCAACGCCCACACCCCATTACTCATCCATGACTTCAGCTGCATCTCTACCACCACCTCTAGAAAAAACGCGCCAAAATGTTTTACAACTCCTTCCTCCCTCCCCCCCCCCCCCCCCCGGCCCGTTTCCATGCACAGCAACTCACAAGGCAAGGAATGAGGGCTTGATTCTGAGCCAAGGGAAAGGAAAGCTCAGATTAGAACTCACACCCCCTGCGGTGCACAGCTAAGGAGCCCCCTACATAATGCCTTAACGGCCCCCCACCCCCCAGCTGTCTATTAAGCCAGGCCTTGCTTGGACGGGCAACAGCTTTTTTCACTGGATGAAACCCCTGGAAAGCGAATACGCATTTGGCTGGGGAACAAGAAAGATATCCTTTCCCCAGTCACTTCGGCAGCTTGACCCTTCAGGGGAACTGACCGAGCAAAGTTGTGAAGCTCGGACGTTGCAAGTTTCCATTGAGAATCCAGAGCTCGCGGTAGAGGCCCGGAGAGTTGGTCCCATGTCTTTCACCCACCTCATTCTGCCACTCCATAGCCCCCGAGCCCCCGGGTCGCGAGGCCCGGCCACTGACACTCTCCCATTTCCCTGGGCGTATCCTCGAAGGCTGCCGGCGAACATCTCCAAGCCTGCTTGGCCCCTTGAATCAGGACTTGGATCTGCTGCTGCCATATTGAAAAGAATGAAACAGCCAGCTCCTGACGCAGACCCGCGGAGTCTCAGGGGACAGAGCGCACTGCCTCTCCTCTGGGCACTGGTTAGTAAGAGCCTGCGTGCATCTCAAGTTCCGTGAACAAGCGTGGAGGGATTTTTCTTCCAAACCGCGCGGGAACGGATTTCAATTCCAGAGCGGACAGCAGCAAGACTAAGCTGTACCCAGCTGCAGCGGCTTGGTTCTGCCTGGCTGCGCCCAGCCCAAACAATAAATAAGGCAAGCCTTCTCCAAGCGCGCCAGGGCCGAGAGCTGGAGAAGCTCCCGCTCCTTGCCACTGTGCTCAGGAGAGTGCAACCTGGGACTCCCACATGGGAGATTACGCTCCAGTCCCGCCAGTCCCCTCGAGCCCCAGAAAGTTTTTTGAAAGTGCAAACTCTTACCTGACCCAAAAGGTCATAGCCCAGCTCCTCGGCTATCGCTGAGGCTGCCTCCGGTCCCCCGGGGATCTCCGCCGCCCATTCATTCACAAACTGCCTCTTCGCTTTTACATTATTCAATGCACACCAAGCGCAAAAGAGAGCGAAAGCAGTACACTGCAGAGTCCAGGCTCTTGGCTCCATGGCTCTCCCACTCGCTCGCACACGAGTGGGAAGGAGAGGGGGAATGAGAAGCAAGATAGAAAAGCCAGAAAGGATCGCCCCTTCCACCCTCCGGCTCTGGACCACTTCTCGCTCCCGGTTGTTCTGCGACAAGACAGAGACGCGCAGGAGAGGCTGGGCGGCGGCGAGCGCTCAGTGCAGCGCTTCGGTCTCCCGGTCTCCCGGCAGAGTGGAGCCCCAGCCCTTCCGAGTCGGAATGGAAATCAGTGTTTACACGTCAAATCTACGAAAGCCATCTCTTGACGTCAGATCTACCTGGACTAAGATCTGGATGGTATTCCCAGCGGGATGGAGAAGCGGCTAAAATAAGCAGCAGAGAAGAAAAGGAAGGAAACGTTTGCTCGTATCGGTTAAGTCTGCTCCCGTTCTGATTGTAAATTCTGTAGCCGTGAGGAACACCTTCACTTCTCAAAGAGAAGTGCCCCATTTGAATATAGCTACCACGAATCAAAGATCTGGCGTGCAGCACACTTTCCTTCCCTTCTGTCCGTTTTCTTTATCTTTACTTGATTATCTTGTGTAAGAGGAGAAGGGAGGGAGGAGGATTCTTATAACGGCCCTGTGGATATCGGCACCTGCTATGAAGAACAGGGCTTTTCAGTCTTTCAGATCGGACAGAGGCTGGGAGGGCAGAGAGAAGGGAAGCTTCTACTGCCCGGATTCTAACCTAAATCGCCTGGGATAAACGAGCACTTCTGGAAGACAATGCTAAAGCAATACTTTTAAAAACGTATTTTTAACCGTTCAAACCACCTTAGTTAACAAGTTTACATCCTTCTCTCCTCCGTTTCTCAACCTCAGTAAAACAATATCTAAAATTCTATTCCAGATATTGCAGGACCCACTACCACCCACTTTACAGTCCTTATCAGAAAAAAAATGATTAATCTCGTGATTTTAAAATTTTATTTATTTTTATTCACATGATTTTTAAAAACAGAAAATTATTTCCTTTATTTATAAACAAGGGAGTGTAGGGACCCAAGTGCTGTTGTGTTGACTCAGGGAGAGAAAGAGCAGGTTTCATTAACTCTGAACTTTCCATTCTTCCTTCAGTAGAGCTCTTCACTTTGGTGTTGAACTGAAGCTATGCCATTACTTTCCCATAAAATGCACAATTTCTTTTTGTGGAAGGGTGTTTTCCCGTGGAAAGAGAATAAGCAGACGTCTAAATGGTTCTCCCCGCCACCCACCCCTCCGCCCCCCATCCCAGAACAGGGAAATGGGTACAGTGCACTGTGGCTGAACCTATTCTGATCCTGAGGGGTTGAACCTGGCGGGAAATGCCAGGATCTCCATTCAGCACCGAGGAATGGACAGCGCCACAAGCGCTGGTTGCTGGAGCTGCCCTTCTGAGCTCCAAAAACTGTCGTCCTCCCGCAACCGCCTAGAACCAAACTGTTTCTCTTTTGACTGGTGCCTTTCCTCTCTTTAAAATGGAAAAATAAGAAATTGACCTCAAGGGAGAAGGACGGTTAGGTAATGATCGTGACTACCTCCGTCGGAGTTCGCGGGAAAGCGACGGTCTCAGCCCAAAAGTAAAATTGCAGGGGATTCAAAGTCTTGCCTGCGAAAGGTCTTTTTCTTTTTTTAAGTTCACAGCCGCCGGGGGGCGCAGCCTATTCTAAAAGAAGAAAAGAGATAAGAGTGGAAGAAAGCATATGAGCTTGTGGAGAAAGGAAGCAAGAGATAACTTTTTACCGGAAGCAAGTGAGATGGAGGCTTGGTGGAGGATAAGGCTGAGAAATGCATTTGCCTCCATGTTTGGAGAAATGTGGAGTAGATTGATAATTTCTTTAAACATAAAGCTTCTTAACAAAAACAAATTCCAACGTTAATAAGCCATGTGATGCAGTTAAGTCTATTACTATAATGTAACTCTCACATGAGGTGCTGTAGAATGGGCTCAGATTGACAGTTCTTCTGTCAGCTCCGTAAATTCACGTGTGTGAATGTTGATGGCTAGGTGAACTGTCTTCTTTTCTCTTCGTGCCTCAGCCTGAGTTGTGGCCTCAAGCTCTCTAGGGTGTTTCATTCTCACAACAGACAGATGCTAACTGTGTGCTAGCAAAGCAAAAGAAACTTGTGGCAAATATTTAATAATGGTGTTTCATTATTAAATATTTTTAAATATTTAATATTATTTATTTAATAAATATTTAATATTATTTAATAAATATTATTAAATATTTACTGTGAATTTGACAGTTCAAGTAAATCGTTAGCGAGGCCAGTGTCTCAGTAATGAAGAATTTGTCTTAAACGGAGCACCCTACACACCTGGAGTAAACATTTGGTTGATATATTTAATAGGGCAAACTAAATTCTCACAGTAAAACGATAATCTCCCCATCCAAACTATATACTATATATATATATATATATATATATATATATATATATATATATATATATATATATATATATCAGTAATTTATTCTGAAATTCTGTGAATCTTATCTGATAGACCTTATTTGCCACAGTTTCTGGGATGCAGAAGAAATGAACGTTTACCGAGGCTGGAGGGTGCAAATAGATGTAGAATTCATCTTAACTTTGTCATATCAAGGGCTAGTCTTATCCTGCTATGTGGATCATAGCAGGCCCATCACTGTCATATTTTATATCATGAATTAGAAGAGCCAATTATCACCCTTAAGTTGGTTTTAACAGCATTTGATTCATCTGATTAATTTATGTAGAAAACAGGATAATTCAGAAACTGAGGAGGACTGTGTTTCTATTATGAATTATTAAGTAAGTGTCATGCCTTTCATGACTGCTCCCAACTGCCCAGTGATACAGTTAATCATTTATTAGGTTTTCTTGGAAAGTAATAAGAGCAAGGCTATTATGAACAGGAAGTAAGAATATGTTCAGAGGTGACCGTATCTCTTTAGTCTTAGAAAACAAAATGTTTAAACCTTTTGTTACAGTGAAATAAACTGTGTACACTAAAGTGCACAAAGCCAGGTGCTCAATGATTTATCACAGCGTGAACACTATATAACCATTCAGGTCAAGAAAAAGAGCATTGCTAGCCCTCCAGAATAATATTCCAGGTTTTTTTTCAAGAGGCATGGGAGAAGGAGTGAGGAAATAACTTAGGTGTAACATTTTCCAATTGTTATGTAGACTTACCTGTTTTCTTTGGGTAATAGTAGCTATATATTAAGACAAATATATAATTAATTAGTCCATATACTAAAAGATATTTGGTAACAGAACATATTATAGAGGGAAATCTGCCTATAGCAGTGTTCCCCCAAATAGAAAATTAACAATATTTGTATGACACACTGGGGTAAAACTGGAGGAAATTTGGGAATATCTGTATGGTACTTAGTAAAGGTATTCATTACATTTTTTTATATGATACAGTTTTGACAAGAAAATAAAACACAATATTTGGAGCAATATATTAAAATTGAATATAGATAACATTAAATTGAGAACTGTGAATATACTTCCATCAATATAACTTTTTATCTCAGGTTTTATGCTTGAAAGCCTATATACCATTTCTAATCAAAACAGTAAGTCTTTTTGAATTGTTGATGGTTGCTGTCAATGAAAAAAAAAATTTGTACAAGAGAATAAAAATTTTGAAACAAGTTTTACAACCATTAAACAATTTGCAACATTTGATTTTAAATATAGCAACTCTTCCTTTTAGCTCCTTGTGAGATTTACCATTGGAATTTCATAAGAGGATGCTATAGATTTAGAATTTACCTAAACTTTATATGTCAAGTATTACAAAATCATTTTTTCTAAATTGAAAAATACACACACCTTTTAGAGATGTTACCATGTACCTACTTTGCCACAAATGGATAAAAGTATTTAATGTATGGGAAGACTGATATCGGGATCATCACCTAAAGATACACCTGCCAAAAACCTCTTTCTTTCTCATTGTCTATCCTCCCATGGCCAAATTTTGGTGGGCATGCTATGCTAGTGAAGCACTTAAGACCTGAACTTCTCCAACAGATCCACAGAGCCTTCTCCTAAGATAAAAACGGACATGCTTGCAGCAAGTTGCTGAAGTTGATATCAAGATGATAGACACTTGGCTTGGTTGAGCTCAATGTCTTGAGGCCAGACTAATGAATGCTAGGTGTCACTCACTAATCGTGATTGACTAATTGCCAATCTGGTTGGGTCTTCTTCCCAGGAGCCCAGGATCAAGCTACTTGGCTGGCCTTCCCAAAGGATAAGAAGACCGAATATCTTGAGGGACATCTATAGTTCTACCAGCTGGAAAGCCCTAATCTATAGAAATGAAGGTAAGAGAATAATAACGCAAAGTCAGTACACTGAAAGGCTCTGAAGTGGATGGATAATTATAAAGGACTTCTGTTGAGTGAACTAGACAAACGCTTAAAGTCTTGAATTTAATATAGATTTGGATTATTAAAATTGAAGAAATGAGTGCTATTAATTCTGATTACTGAACATGACTCGTCACTTCTAATGAAAGTGGATAATTAAATGTAGTCATGTACAAGTATTTATTAACAATTTTTCTTACCTTAGAACAGGTTCCTTAAAAATATGCATTTACTGTTTTGTAGTTTTGTAGTATGGCTGCTTCTGTCTCCAGGCAATGCTCCTGCTTCCTCTATGTGCTCAAACACTGCCATTTTCATATGGAAAACACAGTACATAACTGCTTTCTTTGTTCCTGAAGTGTATTTTTTTTAATGAAAATTATAGACTCTCAGTATCAAAAAGTAACCTTAACAAGTTATCTGGTTCCTTGCTTCTCAAAGTGTGGTCCATATACCACATGACAGGCATCACTTTGGAGCTTGTTAGAATTTAGTCTCTCAGCCCCCACCCCAAAACTACTGAATCAGAATCAGTTTTTCTAATTAGTCTATGTCGATTCACATGCAATTAAAGTTTGAGAAGCATTGATCTAGTTAACACGTCCCTAAATACATAACACTCCTCAGGAATAGTCCTTTTCACCATTGAGAATGACGTTAGCTGTGGGTTTGACATTTATGGCCTTTATTATGTTGAGGTAAGTCCCCTCTATTCCCACTTCTGGAGAGCTTTTATCATAAATGGGTGTTGAATTTTGTCAGCAGCTTTTTCTGCATCTATTGAGATGATCATATGGTATTTATTCTTCAGTTTGTTAATGTGGTGTATCACACTGATTGATTTGCATATATTGAAGAATCCTTGCATCCCTGAGATAAATCCCACTTGATCATGGTGTATGATCCTTTTAATGTATTTCTGGATTCGTTTTGCTAGTATTTCTTTGAGTATTTTTGCGTCTATGTTCATCAGTGATATTGGCCTGTAATTTTTGTGTGTGTGTGGTATCTTTGTCTGGTTTTGGTGTCACAGTGATGGTGGCCTCATAGAATGAGCTTGAGAGTGTTCCCAATTTTTGGGAAGAGTTTCAGAAGGATAGGAGTTAACTCTTCTCTAAATGTTTGATAGAATTGGCCTGTGAAGCCATCTGGTCCTGGACTTTTGTTTGTTGTAAGTTTTTTAATCACTGTTTCAGTTTCAGTACTTGTGATTGGTCTATTCATATTTTCTCTTTCTTCCTGGTTCAGTCTTGGAAGATGGTATCTTTCTAAGAATTTGTCCATTTCTTCTAGGTGGTCCTTTTTTTTTGGCATATAGTTGCTTGTAGTAGTCTCTTATGATCCTTTGTATTTCTGTGGTGTCAGTTGTAACTTCTTTTTCATTTCTAATTTTATTGATTTGAGCGGATAAAGAAGATGTTGTACACATATATGATGAAATATTACTCAGCTATAAAAAGGAATGAAATAATGCCATTTGCAGCAACATGGATGGACCTAGAGATTATCATACTAAGTGAAGTAAGTCAGACACAGAAAGACAAATATCATATGATATCACTTATATGTGTAGTCTAATAAAAAATTAAAGATCCAAATGAACTTATTTACAAAACAGAAACAGACTACAGATATTGAGAACAATCTTATAGTTACCAAAGTGGAAACGTCGAAGGGGGGAGGGATAAATCAAGAACTTTGGTGAACACACACACACTACTATGTATAAGATAGATAACCAACAAGGGCCTACTGTATAGCACAGGGAACTCTACTCAGTATTATGTGATAATCTATATGAGAAAAGAATCTAAAAAAGAATGAATATATGTATATGTATAACTGAATCACTTTGCTGTACACCTGAAACTAACACAACATTGTAAGTCAACTCTACTCCAATAAAATTGAAATTTTTAGAAAAAGGAATATTTCTATCAAGTGGTTAGGTAATTCAAGGTCTCCCAAAACAGCCCATTCTTTGGTTTGGGTTGGCTCAAATAGTTACAAAGCCCTTCCTTATAATGACATAAATCTTCCCTCATTACCTGCCTCTAGTCATGCTAACTTTGCCCTATAGTACCACACTGATAGGTCTCAAGCTCTTTTCTTTATGACAGCTCTTCTGACCTGGAAGACAGATTATTTTGTCTTGTCTAAGTTTTTTCTACTCTAGGTTAAACATCCCCAATCTTTTTAATGATTTTGCATCCTGGTTACTCTTGTCTGAACAAGGTCTTTTTTACCACACTTTTAAAAATATGGTACCCAGAATTAAATGTAATATAGTTGGCCAAACCTTGATTAGAGCAAGAATTTTACCTCTTTTTGGAAACTATCCTTTTGCCACTATAGCCTAAAACTGAGTTAGCTTTACTTTTTTCTTATTGAACAAATAATTTACTAGAATCTCTATTTGTAGTCACATGTGCTGCTATTAAGTTACATTTCCACCCTGATTTGCACAGTTTTTATGTTTTTGTTATCTGTGTATATAGAGGCAGGGGGTTAAGTGTTTTCCTTGTTGAGTTTCAGCCTCTCAGGATTTTTGGAATCTTGATTTTTTCATCCATTGATTTGCTCCTAGCTTTATGCTATATACAAATGTAGTCAACTTTCCATTAGTATCTTCATTCAAGTTATTAATAAAAGATTTAAATTAATTAATTAAAAGACAGGAGAAAAGATAGAACCATTAGAAACTTCCCTACAAGTTAATTGATTTAATAATCATTATGCTTTAGAATCAGTCACAATTTTATCTTGCCGGTGACTGTTCAAAAGGAAAGCAAAAAGACCTTGTCACATGATATGCAGAAGTCCAGATATATAGTGGCTATAGGACTGACTCTATGTCATGCTGGGTGTCAGTGATCAAAATTTATTTTGTGAGTAATAAAAAACAAAACTTTAATAATTTGTTCTGAAATTGATGGTAGTCCACTGATCTAGTTCATAGAACTTACTTCTTTTTCATTCTTGGAACTGAGAATTTTTGACTCTCTCGTCTTTCAGTACGAATCTTTATTCTGCTTTCTAATATTCCTCAGTGATCTTTGACACTGGTTCAGGTGTCTCACGTTTAGAATAAATTTATTCTTAATTGAAGTTTACCCATATTATCTGTCCCCGCCCCTTGAATTAGTCCCAAGTAGTAGTGGTATAAACAGAATCATTTGATACATGTAACATTTTTGTCTATCAAAACAAAAGTAATCTTGGATGAATCAAAATTATTTTGGTTTCAAAAGACAAAGAGCTGTATCCTAACTAAAACTAGCTTAAACAAGAAGAAGGAAATACATTGGCTTATGTTATTAAAGCTTGAAAAAAGAAAGATAGAACTGGCCCAGGAGACTGGAATCAGAGACTTAAACAGCATTATCGAGTGCCCTCCCCACCCCCTCTCTCCTCACTTCTCAGCTTCTACATCTTCTTAGCTCTCGTTTCTCAGGCTTTTCCAAAGGGTAAAGTACACAACTGTTGGTACTTCTGGGATCACAGCTTTCCAGTTCATAATCCAAGGAGAAAAAGAGGACCTCCTTTCCATCCTCAACATGAAAATCCCAGAACAAAACTCTGGGTGCTATGTAGGTTTGGGTGATATGTTCACCCTGGGCCAATCACTGTGGCCAGGAAGTTTTAGTGTTGTGATAGACCAGACGTAGGCCATGTGGCCAACGTTGTATTTGAAAGTGGGAGGAGGGTATTAGCTTTACTACGACTTGTAGCCGCATCATTATTTCAGTGTTTTCAGTAAGGAAAGAGCAATTCCCCAAAGGAAGGGTGAAGTGGAGGTCCCTATAATAAAGGAAGAAAAAGTGTTTAGAAACAAAAGCAAGTTCCCATAATAAAAGGAGAAAAAGTGTTTAGAAACATAAGCAATCACCATGCCCTTCAGTAGGCAGAAAGCAAGTAAAAAATAGTCATTGACAATTCATATTTTCCCATTCTGCATATTATCTGTCCTGTGATTGATGCATTTAAGCATCATTTAACATTTAAAAGCAAATATCAATGTTGAATTAGTTAATTTAGACAAAATAATATAAATATAGCATGTGATAAATTTAAATCCTTAAAAATTGTTTAAAGAAGATTTAGGGGTAAGATTATAAAAGCAAGATAATATCTTTTCTAACTTTCATCTTGAAAGTTTAGATTTACAAAAGGTTACAAAAACAGTACATAGAACTCTTATGTACCCTTCACTCAGCTTTCCCACCTTATGTATCTATAGTACAATTAGCTAAACCAAGACATTAACATTGATACAATACTATTAACTATTCTACAGAACTTCTTCAAATTTTCTCATGATTAGATTGGAATTATGCATTTTTTAGTAGGAAGTGATGTTATGTCATTTTCATTCCTGGTATCAGGAGGTACGGATATCCATATGTCTAATTACTAGTGATGCGATCTCTGATCACTTGAGTAAAGTGGCATTGGCCATGTTATCCTCCACTATAAAGGTACTATTTGAGAAAGACTATTTCCATGCAAAAATAATTGTTGAAGTCGTGATAAAAAGAACCAAAGTAAATTAATAATATCCAAATTTATTTTTTTGAGAAAATAAAAATAATTTCACTTCCACGGACACTTGTACTTATGATCCTCATTATTTATTTTTCCACGTTCCAGGAGATTGCTTTTCAGCCTTACTGATTGTATTTCTCGCTTGTCATGTCTGAGATCAGGGTTGGCCCACTCTTATAACCACAATTAGAAACAACTGTTTGAGGCCTGCTTTTCCTCACCTGTTTACAGCAGCTTCAGTGCAATCCTTCCTGGATTACATTTGTTTAAACAATAAACAGATTAATTCCAGCATTCACTGGAGGGACATGAGAAGCAAAGGAAAAGTTAGGTTCAGTCCATTGTTGTTTATCCCTCACTGAGGATGACCAATCCTAAAGCTGATGCTGGGGGATGGCACAGATGACTCAGTTCTCAGCTGCCCTCCTGGGCCTCTTTGACCACTGCTCTCTGACTGGAAAGAGAAAGCAAACCTGTGAAAGCAGAATCGGTCCATAGTACATTACTTTAAAATTCTGAACTGGTTTCTGACGCTCAAGCTCAGGAGATGTGTAATGCAAATAGGGTTTTCTGGCTTCTTTTAAAAACTAGAAAATATGGGTCTGAATTCCCACCATTCTCAGACACTGAGACAAAGTGTCAATTTCTGCCATTACGTTTACCCCCACTTTTGTTTTCTTATGATAGAGTTCAGGTATCCTTAACTGTACCGAGAGTGGGAAAACAAAGCACAGCAGAAGGAATCAAGTTTTTAAAGACAACTTTCTCTTATGCCCGACTTACTCGTTCAGCTACGGTATCTGCCTATCTCCTCTGAGTATTTGTGTCTGCAACCTTTTCCCTGGAGCCTCCTGAAGACTCTTTCCTGTATTGTCCAGAACTGGCCACACTGCAGCCATAGCTCTTTACTCACAAGAAGAAAGAGGCAAAGGACAGCAGGTCCAGTAACTTAAGAAAACATGTAATTGGCCAGGTCTGGGTTGTTACATCCCAGGAAGAAACTAATAGGTGGCAAGAGTTCATTCCCAGCCCATGAACTTGGGGAAGAGATGGACTTGTGAGTGGGTGTGTTGGTGGGGATGGAGGTGGAAGGTATGTTAGCAAGGTGAAGGGGTCAATTCAAGGATGCTCATGGTTTTCTGACTCTCCAGTCCAGGTTAATCAGGATTCTAGGGTGGGGTCACACCTACACATGGGGAAATGTGGGGTTTGGCACTGAGAAAGCTGGGGGAAAATGGGCATGAGAAAGTGTTTTGTGGTGTGTCATGGCTGGTGATCCATTTTCTCCTTCCTGGTACTCTATCGCTAGACCAAGCAGAAGCACGGCCTTTAATTTTATTTGCAAGGTTAGTTGAGAGTTGACTGGAAAACTGACACCATTTGACAGACTGGCCCCAAACTCTACATGGACACTGTTTTGAAAAGTAATAAGCACAGAGGTAAGAACAGGCTCTGAAGCAGACTGCCTGGGTTTGAATCCCAGTTCTGCCACTTATTAGCTGGTGATGTTTGGACATGTTTCTGACCCTTCTGTGCTTTAGTTTCTTCATTTGTAAAAAGGTCTATAATAGTAACTTACCTGATGCAGGTATATAATATACCTAGTGCAAGTAAATGGTAGTTATTTTTATTGAGAAAAGAGCACATTGGCTATACCACAGTTTGCTAGAGAAGTGTCTTTTCAATGCGGAGGAGGTTGTGGGGCTGTGGAAGTACACTGGTGGTGTGATTGCAGTGCTTAAACCTGCCTGGCTCTGGCACCCAGTTCGCACATCACTCTCTCTTCTGTTCCTACTCACTGCTTTCCAGTGTGCTTCCCTCCCTCTTTTCTCTCTTTCTATCATAGTCTTGCATATTCTCCGTAGTTTTTTCCCATAATCCTGTTGAGAGGAGCAAGACAGATTTGATTAACTCTACTCCACTGAGATGGAGAAGAGTGAGGTAATTTACCTTGGGCTCATGCAGCTGACATCACACATTTGACTTTGGGTACCAGCTCCTTCCTCTTTGAGCACTTGGCGTTTGATTTCATGGTGGAGAATAAACAGTCACTGAGTTAAGGGTATTGGGAAGAACTAGAAAGTTACTCCTCTAAACACAGTCTCTAAAAATGGCACTTTAAAAAAAATGAGGTACTATGTTGACTTGATATGTTAAGTATGATGAAAATGTATTATGTGGGGCTTCCCTGGAGGCGCAGTGGTTGAGAGTCCGCCTGCCGATGCAGGGGACACGGGCTCGTGCCCCGGTCCGGGAAGATCCCACATGCCACGGAGCAGCTGGGCCCGTGAGCCATGGCCACTGAGCCTGCGCTTCCGGAGCCTGTGCTCTGCAACGGGAGAGGCCACAACAGTGAGAGGCCCGTGTACGACAAAAAAAAAAAAAAAAAAAAAAATATTGTGTGAAAGCTTGAGCCAGTGTATTCTACAGTCAGTATCAGGAGTAGTGGTCAGAGTTTGAGGCACACAGAGAAAACAGTCAAAAGGGCACCTTTTTAAAAACTTTACTTCACCCCTCCACCTTGTCCTCCTGCTATTAGAACCAACCTATGATTCTACCTGTGTGATTGAATAGTAACAAAATTACTTCATTTCTATTTTCTAACTTCATGTGGGAGGATTTAGATCTGGCCCACGTGTACCATGATTACAGGAGTATAATGATAACTGACATGGTATGGTACCTTATACTCTTGATAAAGAGTTAACATCTACTAGCTTCTCACTACACCAATACCACCAATCCCATTTTACAGACAAGTAACCTAAGTCATAGGCAGGTGAGGCCACCAGAGTTTGCATAATTAATCTGGTAGAGCTAAAATGAGAACGCAGGCCTGCAGTACTTCTATCTTCCTTTGCATGGAATATTTTGATGTTTAATAGTTTGAGCAGTTGAGGATATGAGTCCTCTTACTTAAACTGAAACTTCAGCTTCCTCATCTGTGCAGTAGGGGAAATAATACTGACTACTCTTTATAAGAACTGAAGGTTCTCAGTCATGTAAATCGCTTAGAACAGGGCTTGGGGCGGCATGATAAGTGCTCAGTAAAGGCTACCTGTCATGACTGCTGGTCTGTCCTCTCTGGTCATTTTCTTGGCCTTGAATCAAAGAGAACTGCCCATGGTTTGAGAGTAATCCTGGAAACACTATGTCCCTAGGTTTATATTATCTTAAAATATTATTACCCTTTGTTGCTTTTGCAAGACTGGGAGCTCGCAAAATAAATGAGTTAAATTGGACAGCATCCTTGGCATTAGTACCAGGCATATTTTAGGCCAGTAATTTTCAAACTGTTTATTGTACATAAAGCTCACCTGGGGTGCTTGTTTAAAATGCAAATTGCTAAGCATCCCTCCTCCCGTTCTGATTCTTGGATAGTGTGGGGTGTAGGCATCTGCAAACTTTAACAAATACCCTTGGAGGTCGTAAGAAACTCTGAAAGGCCCTTAACCAGTGTTGACTCCTACTCTGCTGTTGCTTCTCCTGCTTCTCTTTCTTCTGTTCCTTTTTTGTTTTTGTCACTGTGACCATCATCCTCTTCATCCCCTTGTCTTCTCTATCTTCTCATTTCTTTCTTCTTTTTTTTAGCCTTTCAAACAGACTTCCTGAGGTTATTTTCCACTATTAAGCTAGCTATATTATCATCTCTTTAGAGAAAATGCCACTGAACCTGGGGGAAAAATACAGAGTAATTACCCAAAGGGAAAAAATATATATATATAACTTCCCTGGAGCCAATTAGGAAGACAATTATTTAGTTGAAGTGATCATTTTGCTCTCACATGGCTGCTGGGCTCTGGCCCTGTCACAAAGAGTAAAATAGCCCATGTTTGTTTCCAGAGCTTATTAACGTTAGAACCAAATTTAATGCCCTGAAAGTCTTTAATGCCCTTAAAGTCTTTCCTATTAAGATGCATAACTAGGTATAGGATTATTATCCATACAATCCAATAGGAATCTTACTTATATTGATTTTTTGCTTCAAATCAGCCAGGCGTTCCAAGAAATATGTTCTTGGTCCTCTCTCCCCATCCCAACTCCCACCTTATTGAACCTTATTGCTGAGAAACCAGAAAAGAGAGCCAAGTGCCAACTATAAACCACGTAATCGAACAAAGTATGGTCACCTATTTGGATACTATATCTGTACCGCTTCAAAGAAAGAAGATATTTAACGCTTACCAACTTTTAAAGAAATATAAATAGCTAATCCAAAGCATGAGTTTCAAAGTGTTTTTAGCCCAAATTATAGATGTGATTATCAGTGGTTGTCAGTTCTTGCTGCACATTTGGGTCATTTAGGTAGCTTTTAAACAATACTGATGCCATGGACCCACACCCAGAGATTATGATTGAATTAGTATGTCCCAGAGCATGCTAGGAAGGAACTCTACTGAGCATCACAGGATGGTTATTAATACACACAGATCAGATTTACTTGACAACTGCAGCTCTCTGCCTTCCTCTGTAAGGCAGAGGTACGGATTAAGATTAGAAGTAAAATAAAGCAGAGAATTTTAAGAACGTTTTAGTCTCAATTCCTGCATATTTTAGGGAAAGTGAAACATTAGGTCTAGGACTTCTTAACTGCCTGAATTCTCCATTTCATTTTGCTAGGGTGTACTTGACCTTGTCAAAATACTCTTATCACCTAATAACATATGCAACTTCAAGGACATTCCAAGTGAATCTTAGCAATGTGAAGAATGAAGGTAAAAAGCAAGTTAAGTCTGCTGGTCAGTCATTTCTCATGGCTGAATCAGAGTAGTCATAGAAGTAGCCAGAAGGAGTTGAGAGTTTATTCACCCCCCCTCACCCTTTCTGGAGCTTGTGAAGATTAGCTGGAGAGATTTATGTAAAGAGACTATTTTTTTACACTGGTCTTCAATTTCGGCTTAGGCCTTTTCAGCTCTCATTGAAAATAGGTGCATTGAGATCGTGATTTGCCAATATGCCTCGTGTAACAGATTTTTCACTTTGTAGGTGCTAGGCATAAAATTTGTTTTATTTAGAAAGATCACTAATAAAGTTCTAGTACTTGCTGTCTGCCTAAATGTTCTGGCACTTGGGAATAAACCTCCTGTTTTCTATATTTTAAAGTTTAAAGACCTTTTAGAAGTTGAATTCTTTTCTGATTTTATCTCATGCTGCAAAATCTGCTGGCTTATATAATTTAAAATATTTCTTTCAAAGATTTCCACCAAATCATTGTGTATAATAGATAAAAGAAAAATCTTTTCTTTCTCATTTACAGTCTTTTTTTACTATTTCTGGAAAATTTTTCTTATATTCCAGCTCTTCCACTGAGTTCTTCATTTTCATTTTTGCCATCATATTGTTAATTTCCAAGAGATCCTTTTTGTTTTACGAATGTTCCTTTTATTTGTCCTTGTTTTTCTCTCATCGTTGCAAAATGTCCTCATATCTTTGAGAATATTCCTGCCAGTTTTTTGCTTTTTTGAAGTTTCCTCCCCCTGTGCAGTCACTAAGTTTTTTTGGTTTTTGTTTTTCTCTGTTTCTGCTCTGTCAAAGCAAAGGCATTCCTCAGATATCTGACAATCCTTGATTGCCAGACCTTGTTTAAGAGTGAGGCAAGGAAAGGATGGTTGGAAGTTGTGATCCTTTCAAAGGGGACTGACAAGTGAGAACTTTGCTATAGGGCGGTCTAGCAGATAGTCGAGGTGAGAAAACTGATGCAGGAGTCTTTTAAGTCTTTCCTCTTGGGTTGGTCAGGTGCCACAGAGAAGACACCAACCTCCATCCCCCAGTCTGGAGGGAGAGAGGGTGGCTGCAGAGGGAAAAGAACCCTGGGGAACTCAGCATCCATTATGCCTCACGTAGTTCCATAGGAAAACTCCACCTTTAGTTGCGCTTGTGTCCTGATAAATCCCTGTTTTACTCTCTGTAGGGAAGAAACCTTTAGTCTTTGGCTGGGGTGGCAAAAGAGTGGATTCCTGGTAGTGATAAGGGGATCTGGGGGTATAGTTGCTTCAGAAGCAGGCTTTAGAGTAATCCATTTTATTTTAGCATCTCTTTACATCTCAGCTTCCAGAGCCATTTGGTGCCATGAATTCCCAAGCCTTAGGGGAATTCTGAGATGTAGAAAGGGTTAGTTCTTAGTTTTCCCTGCCGCTGGCTTAAGATTCAATTTTCTTGGGTCTGCCAAAGTATTTGCTTTTCTGCTTCCATAATTTTATTGCTATCGCTTCCACTCCTGTTCTCATTACAATGAGTTTATGCCTTAAAAAAATCCCTTCCCTGTAGTTTTGGAGGGGTTTGGGGAGGGAGTGCATGTAGACACATGCATCTAATCAGCTAACTTTACCTGAAAGGATAATAGCCAAACAAACACAATCTAAATGACCCCCAATATTTGACTAGTTAATAAACCGTAGGACTCTCATAAAATGGAAGATTATCTAATCGTTAAAAAATTATGCCAATGAATAGTTATTGACATAGAAATGTATCAATTTCCATGTGGAAAATGACAGATTAATAACATTAATAATAGTAGCTAACAAAGTACTTTCTCTGTCCTCACCCTTTGCTAAGGACCCTAATGAATTTTTTTCATATAATTTCACACAAAAAAAATGTTATAAGGAAACTATCTTTATTATCCATTTTATAGATGAGGAAACTGAGGCTTAGATAAACTAAGCAATTTGCCCAAGGTCACAGTGTCTTTGGCCCAGGTTTGAGAAGACTGTAACTGGGTTCAAAAATGACAGAAATAGAACTCACAGGCACCAGTGAATTCTATTCACAAGCTGTATCCGGTGTCAAAAGGGTATGAGAACAATATTGACAAGGATGCCTCTGACCAAGAATAGCCTCTGGTGTTCCTCTTCTTCCCCCAGGGATAAAGCAATGGTCAGCAGCTTGAGCAGGTGAGAAATCTGACAAATCTGAGAGGCCCAGGGCACACAGTGGTCAGGCTTACCTCCTTGTATGCTTTCCAGGCCATTTCAATCCCCAGAAATAATTTATTCTACCATGTAAGGTAATACTTAGCAATCGTGCTACCTGGCTATGTCCAGGTTCTAGGCCCAGAGATTCTTATTATGACACACTTTGGTGATTTACTTTGTTCTACACCTGCACTGTGAGAGTCTTCCACTCATGTGTATTCAGTGGCTGTCCATAAGTAGGCCTGGTCACAGCCTCTTTTGTAGAGTTAATAAGCAAAGTTTATAATATATGATTCAATTTCTGTAAAATGAAAAGAAACATGCTGGGTTCTGAGAAAAGATGAACCCAGTTCTCATTGTTCTATGTGAAATTGGGGTGGGGAGTAAGGGGTGCTGGGATTCTATTTGGAATTGCAAAATAATTTTGTGTCCAAAAGAACATCACAGAACTCCTAGGATTACCTCCCTACCAGAACCCTTCATTGAGTCTGCATAAGAAACCCGTCCTTCTGTTGTTAACTTGACTCTTTATTATGGTATAAGAACCATTTACTCATGACCCTGGGTTACATCACAAAGTACTCTACCATTACCATGACTTTGAAGGATACCATAGCCAGTTGCTTCTCTCTAATTTCTTGGCCTTCTTCCGTGTTTGAAAAAAGAAAGGACTGGGTAAGCCCATCACTCTTACGGGTGTGGCAGGATAAAATTTTGAGATGTTAGCCAGGGTCCAACATCCTCTCCTATTCAGTCAGTAGCAAGCACTGCTTCAGAGAAGATGTGGGGTTTTATACCAAGAATACAAAAAGAAAATAAGCAGTCAGTGCTCAGCTTTTGAATGTCTAAAAATAAAATTTCAACCTCACTGCAAAGAAAGTAATCTATAAAGTCAAGGGTATAGATATTCCAGTTTCTTTTGAGCTGCAAGAGGCCAAGCCCCGAAGGAAACTGAGCATAAAGTTTGTGCTATAAACAATAGAATGGGAAGAGAATACAGAAAGAGTCAGAGTGCCCCATCCTGGAGACCAGAGAAAGGTTATCTAGACTTGGGGAAAAAGTTACCTTGAAGAAAAAGCAACAGTGGAATATGGGCATGAGACTTCAGCTCCTGTCCCCATCAGAACAACATCTAAGAGAGAGAAGTGACTGAGCTTTCTATCATTTCGGAGATTTGAGAGTATAGTCATCATTGTAAGTATTTAACATAGCACAAAGATTGGCCAATTAGAAGAGATACACAGTCAAACCAACTGATCATTCTGGTGCATGTTGGCTAAATAACAGACCTGGACAGAGTGGAGTAATGCCTGATTCCCATTTGAGAATTCAGAGTGGCAGAGCCTTGTGTATGTGTTTCATAGGACAGTGGCAAGAGAGGAATAAAATTAAAAAGTTAAGGCATGAGAAAGCATGAGATACCTCTCTGAGTTTCTTTCAGGCTTCCAGTAATATGGTGACAGCTGAAAGTGTGCAGCCCCAAGGGGTCTTGGAAGTGGCTGAGAACACCAGTGGACTCTAAGAAGCTTGAACCCGTGTTAGGACCTCAGGCAGTAGCAGAACTAAGGAGCATGAGGGCCTATTTCCAAAGGGTGGGCAAGACAATTTAAATAGCAGCTGATGCCAGCAGAGAATAAAGAATGCCTACTGACCACACACACATGCACACACACACATGCACACCCCTGCCAAGCCCTCTTCAGAATTTAAATATCGTTCAGGGGAGAAAATAGAGAAAGGCAGAACCTTAAAATTGTCTGAGTTTGAAATTAGAATAGCTGAGCAATAATTTTACTATCCACTTGGGAAAATTTGATCACATTTTCTGCTTTTAGACAGAAGTGTGAATTTATGATAGACACTACATTTATTTACAGATAAATGAAGATGTATTTTACCCATTGGGTGCTGATGAGGTGTGTGTGTGCACATACACGTGCACATGTATATAAAACCCAGATGTCAGCCGAGGGGCCCTGTTCTTTGAGATTCTAATTAAATTGGCTCACATGCTGTCCATCGTGTAGTGAGACCACATATCTGTTCCAGTCTCTCCAGAAAATACACAACAAGAAGTAGAACGGCTGCTCTGCTAGAACAGCACATGTCTACATCAGTGGTTTCGTTTTAAGCGGTAGAGATGTCCTGTTGGATGGAACTCTCATCTGTAAAAAAAAGATAAAAGCAGGGCCCTCCTGGCTGAGTGGAGAGGAGGGACCAGGAAGCAACTCAGGGCATCTGTCTGGAGTATTTTCATGGGATAGGACTGCCCCTATATAAAGAACATCATTTTGAAAACTATTGCTCTACTATTGCGGCGCTGGGTGTGTTACAGAGAGTGTATTAACAGGTGTGGGGGCTATTAATCTTTTTTAATTAATTATTATTAATTAAATTAATTAATTATTTATTTAATTTATTTATTTTTTATTTAATTTATTTATTTTTTATTTATTTATTTATTTATTATTATTAATTAATTAATTTATTTATTTAAATAATAAATTAATTTATTATTTAATTATTTATTTTGGGCTGTGTTGGGTCTTTGTTGGTACGTGTAGGCTTTCTCTAGCTGTGGTGAGCGGGGGCTACTCTTCGTTGCGGTGCGCGGTCTTCTCGTTGTCGCAGAGCATGGGCACCAGGCACGCAGGCTTCAGTAGTTGTGGCACGTGGGTTCAGTAGTTGTGGCTCGCGGGCTCTAGAGCGCAGGTTCAGTAGTTGTGGCGCACCGGTTTAGTTGCTCCAAAGCATGTGGGATCTTCCCAGACCAGGGCTCAAACCCATGTCCCCTGCATTGGCAGGTGGACTCTTAACCACTGCACCACCAGGGAAGCCCGGGGCTATTAATCTTAAAGGCCTAGGTTTAATTCCAAACGGAACAGGAAATTTGTGCATAAAATGTTTCTAATTATGTCCCTTGGGCTTATAACTTCATCTGAGTCCTTGCCTTGCTGGATTTAAAGAAGTGATAGAAAGTAGCCAAAGATTTACTCTGGCATATGCAGACCATCCTGTCAGCCGTCCCAAAAGAATCTGCTATATTTCATTCATTCTACGTATGTTTATTATGCTTTCACCAAATACCAAGCACTGTACTTGGAAACAGTTTCCCTGCCCTCAATTGACTATGATATCTTTACATATATGCTGCCTTTTCAGATCAGAACAAGCTGTGAATATTTGGATGTGTTTCTAACAGTGCTTAAATTCTCAAAGCTCTTAGTGCGTTTAGTCCCTTCGGAAAGATCAACCCAGAAACTCGAAATATCTAGAGCTTGCCCAGGTTGTCATGTTCACATGAGGAAGGAATCTGGTCTAAGAAGACACAAGGACACAAAGATCATATCACTGATCAAAAAAGGTAGGCCAGCAGAGACCCTCAAAAACATTTCTGTTTGCTGCTTAATTGATTCATATGCCATTTAAAAATGCAACCATTCCCTAGACCTAGACTCCTTGATAAATGGTGAAGAAAAATAGTACCTTTAAAAAGATTTGGCATTTTATTTGTATAAAGTTATACACGTAATTAGATCAACTACTTCTGCTGGACTCATTATGAAATGAGGAGTCCTCTGCCCTCCATAGTCTGTTCCATTTCCAGTTCCTCCAAAACAACACTTTCTGCTTTCTTAGCTTTCAGTATTTTATCTTCATTTTATTTCCACATCTCTATATTACCTTATTTTCTGCTTTCTTGATTTTTTTTCCATTTTAAGCATTATCTAGCCTAAAAGCACCTAGTTTTCTTTAACCACATTTGCACTCCAGCCATACGCAGTAACTTTTGTCTCTTCATACAGTTATATCACAATCTTGTTTAAACACATATTCAGTGTTTACATGATTAGACTGTGTAAAGTCTTTTCACCCATGAGGCATATTGTCTACTATGATTACTTTTCCCTTCTTATACACTTTGCCAGGTGTGTTCTTTGCTTAGTGTTTTACGTGTTTATCACCAATTCATCTCTAAATTCTCACCCATTTGTCTAAATCTCCTCTCGTTATGCTCAGATGCATCAACTAATCTGTCCATCTCATCTTCCTGGGGATATTCTCCCAGAGCCGCCTGGCCTGTCTGGACAGGATTCTTCTCTTCATGCCTGGTGTATCTTGTACACTTTCATCATCATCAGGGATTCTCTTCACCACCCTCTTGAGTTAGAGCCAATTTCTTGGATTCTGTCTCTTTTGCCTTCTTGGTATTTTCCCTTGTGTTTATAGAGTACTTTTAAAAATACGATTGTGAAAATGTGTAGTACGTGTCTGCAAATGCCTTCAATTTACCCTCACATTTAACTAAGAATTTAATTGGATGTATAATTTCATGTTGGAAAAATGTTTTCCTTGGAATATTTTAAATATTACTCTAATTTCATACTACTGCCAAATGTTTTGTTGAGAAGTTCAAAGTTATTATGATTCCTGTTGTTTGTTTTTTTTATTGCTGGAGGTCTAACATTTTCTTTTTAAAATTATCCCAGTGTTCTGAAATTTCACAGTGAAGTACCTCAGTGCAGATCTATTTTCATCCATTGTACTGGACATTTAGTGTATCTTTCAATCTGAAAACTCGTGTGTCAGGAAATCTGAAGGACAATGTGGAAACTCATTTTCTTGCCATCAATATTCCTTATCCTCTCTTTCTGGGACTTGTATCTGTTATTTGGGTGCTGGACCTCCTGGACTGGTCATTCTTATGGGCAGGAATTATTTCATATTCATATTTTTATCTCTCAGAGTCCCAGGTATCTTATCCTTAGCAGTTGCTCAGCAAATCATGGCTGAATCAGACTAAACTGAAGGAGTTCATATTAAGAAAATTCTCTCCTGCTGGGATGCCCTCCTTCTTCATTTACTGACATTCTGCCTTTCCTCCAAGATCTGACCTATGTCCTCTCTTCTGATTCTTCTACTCTTTCCCTGCAGTACTCCAGTGCACCTATCATTTACTTCTGCGGCATATATTTAACTCTTTATATGAATTCTACATAAGCTTAAATTGCAAACCCCAGAGCAGCAAGGACCTAGTCATACATCTTTGCATACCACCTATTACCTACATATAACCTCAAGAATCTAACTCAGTGCTTACCACTACATAGTTCTTAATAAACGTCTGTTGAACAATGAATAAATGAAAGTGAGGAAATTGATGTATTTTTAAACATCCTGTCACAGAAATAACAAGTAGCTAAGGAATGACTTCAGCCAATGAACAGCCATGACCCCCAACAGCTGTAGAGAAAAAAAACCCAACTGTTTATTTCAGCTAAGAAAGAATGAATACAGAAAAATGGGCCTCCAAAGTATGATGAAATGTAAATCCTCAAAGTCATTGTTTCTGAATCTCAAAACATAGCAGAAAGAGCTATTTAAAAATGCCAGTTGAAAACTTAACCAAGGAGGTGAAAGACCTATGCTCTGAAAACTATAAAACACTGGTGAAGGAAATTGAAGATGATACAAAGAAATGAAAAGATATCCCATGGTCTTGGATTGAAAGAATAAATATTGTTAAAATATCCATACTACCCAAAGCAATCTACAGATATAATTCAATCCCTATCAAAATACCCGTGACATTTTTCACAGAACAAGAATAAATAATCCTAAAATTTACATGTAATCACAAAAGACCCTGAATTGCCAAAGCAATCTTAAGAAAATAGAACATGGCTGGAGGTAGCATGCTCCCTGACTTCAGACTATACTACAAAGCTACAGTAATTAAAACAGCATGGAAAGACAGCGTACTGAACAGGAGAAGATATTTGCAAATGACATGACCAATAAGAGATTAATATCCAAAATCTATAAAAAGCTCATACAACTCAATATCAGAAAACCCAACTGAAAAATGAGCAGATGACCTGAATAGACATTTTTCCAAAGAAGGCATACAGCTAGCTAAGAGACACATGAAAAGATGCTCCACATTGCTTATTATTAGAGAAATGCAAATAAAAACCACAGTGAACTATCATCTCACACCTGTCAAACCTCAAAAAGTCTACAAATAACAAATGTTGGTGAGGATGTGGAGAAAAGGGAACTCTTGTACAGTGTTGGTGAGAATGTAAATTGGTGCAGCCACTATAGCAAACAGTATGGAGATTCTTCAGAAGACTAAAAATAGAACTGCCATATGATTCAATAATTCCACTTCTGGGTATATATACAAAAAACCAAAAACAATAATTTGAAAATATATATGCACTCCAATGTTCAAAGCAGCATGATTTAAAATAGTCAAGATATAGAAGCAACCCAAGTGTCCATCAACAGGTGAATGGATAAAGAAGTTGTGGTATCCTAAAGATGCCACCAGAAAACTACTAGAACAAATCAATGAATTTGATAAAGTTGCAGGATACAAAATTAGTGCGCAAAAATCTCTTGCATTTCTATACACTAACAATGAAAGATCAGAAAGAGAAATTAAGGAAACAATCCCATTAACCATTGCAACAAAAAGAATAAAATACCTAGGAATAAACCTACCTAAGGAGGTAAAGACCTGTACTCAGAAAACTATAAGACACTGATGAAAGAAATTAAAGATGACACAAACAGATGGAGAGATATACCATTTTCTTGGACTGGAAGAATCAATATTGTGAAAATGACTATACTACCCAAAGCAGTCTATAGATTCAATGCAATCCCTATCAAATTACCAATGGCATTTTTTACAGAACTAGAACAAAAAAATCTTAAAATTTGTATGGAGACACAAAAGACCCCAAATAGCCAAAGCAATCTTGAGTGAAAAAAATGGAGCTGGAAGAATCAGGCTCCCTGACTTCAGACTATACTATAAAGCTACAGTAATCAAGACAATATGGTACTGGCACAAAAACAGAAATGTAGATCAATGGAACAGGATAGAAAGCCCAGAGATAAACCCACACACCTATGGTCAATCTATGACAAAGGAGGCAAGGATATACAATGGAGAAAAGACAGTCTCTTCAATAAGTGATGCTGGGAAAACTGGACAGCTACATGTAAAAGAATGAAATTAGAACACTCCCTAACACCACACACAAAAATAAACTCAAAATGGATTAAAGACCGAAATGTAAGACTGGACACTATAAAACTCTTAGAGGAAAACATAGGAAGAACACTCTTTGACATAAATCACAGCAAGATCTTTTTTCATCCACCTCCTAGAGTAATGGAAATAAAAACAAAAATAAGCAAATGGGACCTAATGAAACTTCAAAGCTTTTGCACAGCAAAGGAGACCATAAACAAGATGAAAAGACAACCCTAAGAATGTGAGAAAATATTTGCAAACAAATCAATGGACGAAGGATTAATCTCCAAAATATATAAACAGCTCATGCAGCTCAATATTAATAAAACAAACAACCCAATGAAAAAAAGGGCAGAAGACCTAAATAGACATATCTCCAAATAAGACATACAGATGGCCAAGAGGCACATGAAAAGCTGCTCAGCATCACTAATTATTAGAGAAATGCCAATCAAAACTACAATCAGGGGGCTTCCCGGGTGGCGCAGTGGTTGAAAATCTGCCTGCTAATGCAGGGGACATGGGTTCGAGCCCTGGTCTAGGAAGATCCCACATGCTGTGGAGCACCTAGGCCCGTGAGCCACAACTACTGAGCCTGCGCATCTGGAGCCTGTGCTCTGCAACAAGAGAGGCCGCGATAGTGAGAGGCCTGCGTACCGCGATGAAGAGTGGCCCCCACTTGCCACAACTAGAGAAAGCGCTCACACAGTAACGAAGACCCAACACAGCCCTAAATAAATAAGTTAATTAATTAATTAAGAAAAAAAAAGAGTAAGTCCTATTTTAAAAAAAAACCCTACAATGAGGTATCACTTCATACCAGTTAGAATGGGCATCATCACAAAATCTACAAACAACAAATGCTGGAGAGGGTGTGGAGAAAAGGGAAACCTCATGCACTGTTGGTGGGAATGTAAATTGATACAACCACTATGGAGAACAGTATGGAAGTTCCTTAAAAATCTGAAAATAGGATTACCATATGACCTAGCAATCCCACTACTGGGCATATACCCAGAGAAAACCATAATTTAAAAAGACACACGCACCCCATTGTTCATTGCAGCACTGTTTACAATAGCCAAGTCATGGAAGAAACCTAAATGTACATTGACAGACTAATGGATAAAGAAGATGTGGTACATATATACAATGGAATATTACTCAGCCATAAAAAGGAACAAAATTGGGTCATTTGTAGTGAGGTGGATGGGCCTAGAGTCTGTCATACAGAGAAAAACAAATATCGTATATTAACCCATATATGTGGAATCTAGAAAAATGGTACAGATGAACTGGTTTGCAAGGCAGAAATAGAGACACAGATGTAGAGAACAAACGTATGGATGCCAAGGGGGGGAAGTGGCGGGGGGCGGGTGGTGGTAGTGGGATGAATTGTGAGATTGGGATTGACATATATACACTAATATGTATAAAATAGATAACTAATAAGAACGTGCTGTATAAAAAATTCAAAATAAAACCCTAAGGTATGTATAAATTGTTTAGAATGAATAAGGGAAATTATCGAAGTTGAAGATACAAAAATCAATTATATTTCTATATACTGGGAATGAACAATTAAAAAAAAATGAAACAAAAAACTCAATTTATGGGGCTTCCCTGGTGGCGCAGTGTTTGAGAGTCCACCTGCCGATGCAGGGGACGCAGGTTCGTGCCCCAGTCCGGGAAGATCCCACATACTGCGGAGTGGCTGGGCCCGTGAGCTGTGGCCGCTGAGCCTGCGTGTCCGGAGCCTGTGCTCCACAACGGGAGAGGCCACAACAGTGAGAGGCCTGCGTACTGCAAAACAAACAAACAAACCAACAAACAAAAAACTCAATTTATAATAGCACCCAAAATAATATACTTGGAAATAAATTAAATAAAAGATGTTCAAGACTTGTACACTGAAAATATCAAAATGTTACAAAATAAATTTAAATAAAGTGTAAAACAAAATGAGTATGTGGTATATATAGAAAACGGAATACTACTCAGCCATAAAAATGAATGAAATTCTGCCATTTTGCAACAACATGTATGGACCTAGAGAGTATTATACCTAGTGAAATAAGTTGGACAGAGAAAGGCAAATACTCTATGTTAACATTTATGTGGAATCTAAAAAAATAACACAAATGTATATGACAAAGCAGAAACAGACTCACAGATATAGAGAACAAACTAGTGGTTACCAGAGAGGAGAGGGAAGGGGTGAGGGGCAAGATAAGTGTATGGGATTAAGAGATACAAACTATTATATATTAAATAAATAAGCAACAAGGTTATATTGTACAGCATAGGGAAATATAGTCATTATTTTGTAATAACTTTAAATGGAATATAATCTTTAAAAATTTTGAATCACTATGCTGTACACCTAAAACTAATATCACATTGTAAATCAACTATATTTCAATTAAAAAATTTTAAATGCCAGTTGGATAATTATCTGTTATTTTTCACCATGTATACGCATAAATCCAGTTTTGATCCCGTTTCGCATTGACACAAGCACAGTTATTAATTGTATTTAAGGAGAAGCAGTAAGGTTTATAATTGGGGAACAAAATTATTTTCCAGATTAACTTTATTTTGCCACTACCTATGTATGGTGAACTTAACAGAGTTCTTCTAGAGAGGACTGTAAGTAAAGGAAACTATGAATTTTAATTCTATTTAAGGGAATAGAATTCCTTTACGAAATCAAGAGTGGAACAATATAAAAAAGAAAATGGCTATCCTGGCTATATTACAATAATGTGTCAATGCAGCTGCAGGAGGTATTTGGGGCCTCACCATAAAGCACTGTTGGGGGAGATCCAAGTGTGATTTTTCTATTGACCATAACAGTCTGAGCGAGGTCTGAATGTGTAATTGTTTCCAGTGTATATGGGGTATGATTCATTGACCTTTCAGGTAACTAGACTCAATCAAAAGCACTATCAGAAGACTTTGGCAGCAACTAAAAACCTAAATCTAAAAATAATTCTTCAGTATGCAAAAACATCCATGAAACACAGTGGGCAAAGTGATGCATCTCTTGGTCCACACTAGAGCTGTATCCATGCTGCAAAAGAGAGAATTCAGGAAATCATCTAGATGAATCAAGACCATAAAAAAACAATGCAGACCGGCCTTCCTTAGTTCTAATGAGCAGGACTTTTGATCTGGAATGCCTGCATAATTTCTTCAAGATTTCTCTCCAATCTGTATCCTTAGAAATGCTGACTTTGCCTAATTCTGACTTTCCCTAATTCTCTAAATATAATTTTTTCTTTCTCAACTATGATGTAAGAAGAGACCTTGGAGCTATTGTAGACTATCTATGTGCTATCCTAAAAACTAGCTCCAAATTATTGCAGCCCTACTACGTGACAACCATAATATATGTGCCACCTCCTTAGTCCTGATAACATCTCTATGAGAAAGGTATTATCAGACCCATATTACAGACAAGGAAACCAAAACCAGAGAGATTAAATAACCTGGCCAAGATCTGAAACTAGCGAGTTCCTAAGCATATATTGGAAGATAGATCCAAAGTTAATTCCCTTTAAAAATTCTACAGTGCTACTTTCACGTCGTTATAACACAAAAGAGGTGTTGGTGATTGATTCACTGTCAACAGCCCCAGCACTATGATTTTATTGTCCCGGAGTTCAGCCATCTTACTGTGCCCGAATCTTTGCAACCAAAAGAAGCAATTTTGTGGATGTCTGGCAGAGGCAGGGTGCAGTTGAAGTTGTAGATGTCAAGGTGGCAATTATGGGGTGTCTGTCCTGCTCCCAGCTCTGTGCTGAGCCTAATGGGACACACAAAATACTGAAATGTCCAGTCTACTTCCTTGATACACTAAATAGACATTGTTTCTTTGAAAAATTCCCCTATTTCCCAAATGTTTCACCAGTGGCAACTGAAATGATTTTAGGTGGTCCACTGACCCCTGAATTAAGTAATATTGAATCTCAAAGGGAATATTGTATTCCCTTTTCTATCCTTCTAATAATCATCAAGAAGAATGGCTTAGCTTGGGGCTAGTATGCTTTTTTTTTTTTTTTTTTTTTTTTTTTTTTTTTTTTGCGGTACGCGGGCCTCTCACTGTCGTGGCCTCTCCCGTTGCGGAGCACAGGCTCAGCGGCCATGGCTCACGGGCCCAGCCGCTCCGCGGCATGTGGGATCCTCCCGGACTGGGACAAGAACCCGTGTCCCCTGCATCGGCAGGTGGACTCTCAACCACTGCGCCACCAGGGAAGCCCGGGGCTAGTATGCTTTTAAAGCTCCTGCTAATCTCTTTTACCAATAAAGTGAAAGCAGGCATTTGGTTCAGAGGTTTTGGCAAGCAACAGAGCATTTATTTTATTAGTAGCTTCTATTTATGACAACTGATGCTAACTTTCCATTTGTGATAGTGATATAAGTTGTCCTTTCTAAATGAATTTAGGCTAAAAGTGAGCCAAGTGAAATAATGATATTTTAAAAGTAATAATACAGGCATATGGTGATAATACATGTTAAAAAAATAGTACAATGATATGGCAAGGTAGCCAACCCTGGAAACGGACTGGAGTACAACCAAAAGAGAATAGAAAGGGTCTCAGACAGCCCAGCCTGCAGTAGGTCCTGAACTAGGCTCTGCCCCTGCTTAGTTGTAGGGAGAAGCTACCTCCAACCTCTTTTATAGAGATTAACAGGTGGAAAGTTCTTTTTTATAGAAGAGAAATTGTGCGTTAAAAAAAATTACTCCTGTAAGCCTCACTCACGGTCATAAATAGAGTGACCAATAGGTGACTTTTATTCTAGGCAAACTATAAATAACCCCTGGAAATAAGATGAAGTTGTTTATAAAAAGATACAGATAATGAAGCTTGACATCATGGTTCTACTAATTAAGAGAATTTCATTTGAGGGGTTGAAACCAGAATACGCAGGTAATACATCTGCCGCTTAGTTGTCACAACTAAGGAGCATCTTGCCTCCTGTACAAACTTTCTCCTTAGGATGCAGATATGGGCAACTTAATGATGGCTCTCCTACCCAACACCAGCCGAGAATGTACACTCCACGAAAGCACACATCCCAGATCCAAAGCTTGGTGATTTCACCCCATCCTCTGGCTTTAAACACCTTCTGTGTGCTCATGCTCCTGTGTCAGTTCCGTCAGGTTGAGATTTTGTCTCTGTCACTGGAACATGTGGAAGCAGTCCTGAATATGTGCTGATTGAATTAATGCAGGCTGCCGCTTAAGCTCCTGATTTTCTATAGTCATTCCAGACAGAAATTATCCTGTACTGTTTTTCACCCCTCCGCAATCTCTGAAACAGAGCAGACTGTCTATAGCATGACACGCATTACCTCTATGTATCACGGCTGTCAGTACGAAAATTAAATAACTAAGGCACAGCTACACAGACACTGACCTCCTCAGGTTCTATGAGCATGAAGCTGTTTCCCTCACCAAATAGCCCGGGTTGATAAACCCTCTAAACTCTTGCCACTACTTTTTAATGTTTTTCTTTCTCTACCATTGTTACAAGACTGTCAGGTATCATGATTATTCATTGTCAAAGTACCTAACTTCAGCAGACTTCTTTAAACCTTCTAGAATGGCTGCTTCTAGATAACCAGTCTTGTTAGAACTCTGCGATATGTAAGTATAAATACATATACATATAAAAACACACGTATTCACACATACGTACATACACATATAATTTTTCTGGTTGGAATCCAGTGCTTTGGAGAAGCGAGGGGACGCTTTTCCACGACACGGTTAGTAGAGTGCTGCACGAGCTTAATACGCGGGCTTTGTGACATTTGTTTTAGCTGCCGAGAACCATTCTCTTTTCTTCTTCATTCCCAGTTGTGATCAGTCTAGTCAAAGTTTCCAGATAAATGACCTCTGAATAAGTGGGGTGCTGGTGTAAACAATAAATATATACAGCCTAATAATACTTTGAAGCTCGTTTATCTTTTACAGTTTGAGATTAGCCTGTGCCAAGTTATTTCCCAAGGTAATACCTGTTTTACCCAATTACATCATTTCAGAGATAATGGATTTTCATGTTCCAGTCTCCATGAGCTCTGCTGATTCATTTCAGTTTGCCATGATTCTTTTAATTAAAAGTTTTGATTCCTATTAAAATAAAAATCCACCTTCACCAAGAAAGGTAATGTATTAACTCCCACCAGTGAGTTTAGTTTAACCCAAAAACATTCCAATCCTTTCTTGAAAGCAAGTTTTTGTGATTATTATGGACCTATTCCTTGTCAGGTGGGCCTCAGGGCCTTTGCTATTGTTCCTCTCTCCGCCTGGCACATTCTTCTGCCAGATGTCCACATGACCTGCTCCCTCACTTTTCTTCTGGTCTCTGCTCAAATGTCACTTTGTCAGTGAAGCCTGCCCTAAACACTTTACAGAAGGAGCACTCAGCCCCCTTATCCTGCTCTACTTTTCTCCATAACATTTGTCACTGTCTTGCGTACTACTTACTTATTAACTTAATATCTGTCACCCTGCATTAGAATTTAAGCTCCAAGAAAACCGGGACTTAATTTTGTATACTTTTGCATCCCCAGTACCCAGAACAGTACTTGGCACTATAGGTCCTCAATAAATGTCTGTGAATGGATAAATCATACCCCATATACACTGGAAACAATTACACATTCAGACCTTGCTCAGACTGTCATGGTCAATAGAAAAATCACCCTTGGATACAGGATGCTCTAGAAATATCTGACCCAGACTTGGCACATCATGGAAGGCTTTTTGGAAGAGGCCACATTTAATGTTAGCCCTGAAGGGTAAGTAGGAGATGTTGGGCTGTAGAGGGATGATGAATGTGTGTGTGTGTGTGAATGTGAATGTGTGAATGTGTATGTAATAGCCTAGAGGCAATTAAGAGCATGATAGCTTCAAGGATCTGAGAAGTTTCTATATGGCTATAGCAAAAATGAATTAAATGAGATAGAAATAAATCAGTAAGAAGAGTTTGGAACTGTGGAAAGCTGGGTTATGCTTATTGTTATAAGGTCACAGGAATGCTGGGCTAGTATTTGCAGATCTTCTAATTTTTCAAGAGAAACTGGATTTTGAAAGATTGCCTCAAATTTATAAAAATGCTATATAGACTAAACAAAACAACCGCATATTAGGTGTAGCTCCTGACAATTCCCTTTTAACCTCTGCCTCCCACAGTAAGGTACACATTTTTAGCCCTCCTTAAGCTCTCCACTAACCATGTTTGCAACTTTATCTTTCATTCTTCCTGAGTCCAGATCCCATCCTATGTCTTATGAATTGTCTTTCGAACTCAGCACGTGTTCCTACCTGCACAACTTCATACAAGTGAGTCCCTTAGAATTCCTGACTCTTTTCCCTTCCTATCTGAATCATGTTTCCTTTAAGGGATCGAATGGTCCCTTGTCTCCCCGAACTCAGAATGGATCAGTTACTGTCCTCCATTTGGAAGCCACCCCTCCCAGCAAAGGGATTCTGTTGGGACATGCACCCGACAAAGGCCACCTAGGTAGGGAACTGTACTTTTTCTCTGTGCTGGGTTTATAACTCCTTTGTGCAGCTTACAGTTGGGCTTTAAAACTTAATGCATTTCATCTTTCTTATGTTACTGATTTTGCTCTGGAAAATTGATTTTAAATTTCCTTTCATGATATATATTTACATGAAAGGAAATTGTCAAGGTAAGTCTTATTCCCTGTTTTCATGGGTTAACAGCTTGTCCAGTGTCCTGTCAGTCAACTACGGACCAAGGGCCAAAACTGCTCAGCCACCTATCTGTATACAGTTTGAGAGCTAAGAAAGGTCATTACAGTTTTAAATAGTTGAAACATCAAAAGAGTAATAATATTTTGTGGCACATGAAAATTTTATGAAATTCATATTTGTGTCCATTAATAAAATTTTATTGGAAAGCAACTACACTTACTTGATTAGGTGCTATCTAGGGCTGCTTTTCACTACAATAGCAGAGTTGAGTAATTGCAAAAGATATATGGCCTACAAAGCCTAAAATATTTACTATCTAGATTTTACAGAAATTTAAATCTAGAGAAGTAATTCCTAGACTTCGGGATTTCCTGGATTAGTAAAATTAAAGAACTGGAGAGGAGAGTAAATAAACAGAGCTGCCAGCTTGTAGTGTCTTACCAAGTAAAGACACTTAAATGTTGCCATTATCACCAGAATTTAATAAAAGAAAATGTATTATAGCCCAAAGAAACAAGAATGAACATGCTCTTAGAATAAGGAAAATATTGTGCATTTAAGAGCATGGGGCCTTAGAATTAAACCTAACTGGTTTGAGTCCAGGGTCCAGTTTCTTCTATATGTGGGAAATAGGCCTCATTACTTTACCCTTTTAATCTTTAATTTCCTTAATTTAAGGGTTGTCATAAACACTTTCAGAATTAATCATTTTTTTAGTATCATTTCAACAAAATGACAAGTTTCCAGGTTATCCCATTTTGCCATGTTATCTTTACCCAGCTCACATCCTCAGATCTCACCGTACTGAGAATGCCTATAACATGAGGATGTAGCCCATGTTTTGGCATTTATTATTCATCACCTTTATTTATGCATTCCAGTACCAGATTAGTTTTAATATCCTCAAAGGCAGAGACTACAATTTATAATTTTTTTCATTTTTTAGTGCCTAATGTGATGCCAAAAATAGTTAGTGCCCCTATACCATATACAGTTAGTCCTCTTGTTGGGGCAGGCTCCTGGCTCTCCACACTGCCTCTTCTGCTTTATCCATAGAAAATACTGAGGTCGAGAAACAAATAAAATCCTCAGTCTTTTCTACTTACTAGAAATAAATGACTGCTCTCCAGGGCTGCTTAGGGTGGTCCAGTGTTGGCAATGCAAACATGGCAGAATGCCTCCTCTTATCTCTTTTTGTATAATTCATTTCTCCTTTGGTCATATAATACAGATCACAAGTTCAGGGGCATCTTGCATATCAACCATGTGGCACAAAGTCAAGTGAGGTTCCTATCAAAATGGGTAACTGGGTCAATAAAGCCTGTGCTTATTGAGAGGAAAATTAATATAGTAGTTGAAATATATAATTTGCTGGCTTAGGAAAAATGGGCCGTGATGGCTCTTTTTAAAAAAAAAATAACTAATTACAGCAGGATTCAGCTGCTTAAGCTTTAATTCGGCAGAGCACCAAAGAGCCCTCAGGACTCCCGCAGAGTTTTCTCTCTCCCTCTCTGCTGGAGCGAAACCTTTGAAGTAATTAAGAAATAATTTTAGAGTAGCCACACATGTAGGCAATCAGACCCAATATAAGAAACACCTGTTTTTACTTCAGTTCTGGCCTGCTTACTAATAGGGCATATTTGTCTTGGGACATTGTGTTTGCTTGTGTAATTGTGCATAGCACATTTTCAGATTTTACCACAGATGGGTCCTGGAAGCAGCTCTGAGTGAGTGTGTCTGAGTAAGCAAGACAAAAAACGTTCCTCATCTTCTGTACATACAGACGTAAGCAGAATGAGGCCTTGCCCTACCCTCTGCCCACATCATGCAGGGCAAACAGGAAGCTGTCCGTGAACAGCTTTGGTTTTTCCGGGCTTAGCAACAAGCCTTCTTTTGTTTGGTTAACAATTCCAGACCTATCCAACCAAAAGGGGTGGAAAATATACACAGTAACAGCTAAACATTGAAAGTGCTGACAATGGCCCTGATGTCACAGAAGTAGAAGAGGCTCTGACCCAGAGGGAGGATATGTTTCGAGTGTTTGGAGTTTCAATATCGTGCATATTAGCTGCACTTTGACGAATGTTTTCATGATCTAGCCCGGAAGAAGGATGTTCTGAGAAGCACAAAAGAACGGGAAGAGTTCCTTGAAGACATGGAGAACATAGAGACAGAAGAATTGCAAGGAGAACATGATCAGAGGAGAAATAAAACTCAAGTCCAAAGAAGTAGATAAGAATGGAACATGGTATCCAGTAGCCTTGTTTATATCTGTGAATGGAAATGAAGTGGAGAACAGAGGCAATGGGATGGAAAAAGCCATGCTTGTAAAAAGTAGCTGCCTATTCATGGTAAAAGTATTTTCAGGCTTGAATTATCTTTTCCTCGATTTTATACTTTGTTTTGAATGGAGAGAACTATATAAAAATATTAACTATATTCATGACTTCTGTATAAACTGTATGTCGTTAGACATAATTTCTTAGATAGAAGTTATATTGAGTTATAATTCACATACTGTAAAATTTACCCTTTAAAAGTGTACAGTTCAGTGGGACTTTTTTCATATATTCCCAGAGTTGCGCAACTCTCACCACTACCTAGTTTTAGAACATTACATCCCTCCTCCCCCCAGAACCCTATGCCCAGTAGGAGTCACTCTCCATTCTTGCCCCCAACCTCTTCAATCACTAATGTGATTTCTGTCTCTATGGCTTTCTCTGTTGTGGACATTGAATATAAATGGAATCATATAACATGTGATCTTTTGTGTCTAGCTTCTTTCACTCAATATGATGTTTTCAAAATTCCTCCATGTTTTAGTGTAGATCATTACTTTAGGTCTGGATAATATTCCAGTGTATGGATAGCTCACATTTTGTTTATCTGTTCATCAGTTCATTGACATTTGGATTGTTTCCATTTTTTTTTGGCTATTATGAATAATGCTACTATGAACATTCATGTGCAAGCTTTTGTGTGGACGTATGTTTTCAGTTATTGGGTACATAGGAGTGGAATTATTGGATCATGTGGTAGCTATATGTTTAATTCTTTGAGAAACTATCCAGAATCACCTTCCAAAATGATTGTCCCATTTTCCATTCCCTTCAGGAAGGTTCCAAGAGGGTTCCAATTCCTCTACATCCTCTCCAACACTTGCTATTGTCCCTCTTTTTGATTATAGCCATTCTAATGAAGTGATTAGACACAGTGATTCTTAGTGGCCCTCCAGAATGGCCTAGTACAGGTCAAACAGGTGCGGGTCTTTCATCAGGTTTTACCATCTAATCCATATTATTTTGGGGCTGCAGACTAAATTAATTAAACTAAAAATATATATTTTATCCTAATTTGGGGCTGGTTTTACCCAAGACTAAACCATTAGTGGATATGATTTAATATGGGTCATGTTTTAATAATTATCATGGGCATCATACATGCATGCTTTCATTTGCAAAGTCAAGTTTTCTGTTAAGTGCTGATATATACCAACTGATTAAGCTGATAACCAAATAGAAGTAGATGAGCGCTCCATCTGCTGGGGTGTGGCCAATACTGACTGTAACTGCTTAATAACCAAACAGAGCAGCACAGGTAAACAACCTTAATAATGAATGATGAGGCCTTTTCTAATGGAGGTACAATGAAGCAATACAACATGAGGTATTGAAAAGAGCCCTGGCCTAGGATTCAAGGGATCTGGATTCCAGTCCTGTGAATGAACTGTATCCTACCCTGTTCCCCAGAACTGACTCTTTCCTACCAGGTTAGACATGTCTGCTCTTTGCTTACCACACTCTCCCCATACTGACCCTAAGAGTGCACTTAAAATGTTTTACACTATTGCTTCCTTAATTGACTGCCTGTGGCCCCTAGACTGTAAGTTCTATGAAGTCAGGGGATCCTTTCTGTTGTGTCTACCATTTCATTTTCAGTGCTTTAGCCCAGTACTTGACTTAAAGCAGCTGGTTAGTAAATATTGTAGAGATCTTGTACAAGTCACTGAACTACATCTTCAACTTAACATTAGAACGGAGTGTTATCATTTACCTAAATAGTTCCTCTCTCTACAGATAAGATTCCTTATCTGTAAAATATAAGATGGGATATTAGTAGTACCTACTTAATTGTGTCATTACAGGTCTAAATTATATATAAGTTAACACCCTAAAATTGGTGGCACACAGTAAACAATCAGTAAATATTCATTGTTATCATTATTTTGATTCTCACTCTGAGGTATCAATTTCTCAATAAAAATTAAGAAGGTCGAAATGAGCGTCTCTCTAACATGCCTCTCAGTGCCAATATTTTGATAATATGTTTGTTAGCATGATAATCCCTACCCATCGTGGTTCTGAATATTTCATTCCTGGGGAAAGTGGTATGGTTGACACATGTATGTAGGAGCTTGATAACAATGGAAGTGCCCAAATTTCATTCATGGAGACAAAATTCCATTTGATAATTTATATTTTTCTTTAATTCATTCGTGTTTTGGAACTCAACTTTATTTTTCTCTTGTACGTTGATGATACAGAGTGAAATATTAGAGTGAGTTTAGAAAAGTTTAAGAAAATGTCGTGTCCTTTTTGGTGAAATCAAATCCTGTGGGTTGGTTGCTTTTTGATTTGGAAAAGTTATTACCATAGACCATTTCAAATCCCAAAGTAACTTTCAGAGCACACTGCTCCTTGGGGGAACCACATTATAGGAAAAATACCAGTCCTTTCCGCGAATCCCTGATCTTATCTAGGAGGGAAACACAGTATTAATTCCTGTTCTTCTGAAAGTATTTTCTTGAAAATAATAAACCTCCAGTTAGAGAAAATGGCTGTTACTCAGATTCCATTCATTCATACTGATACTGATTTGTGTTAAAGGATTTTCTAAATGGCTTTGTCAGTCATAAGTGGATTAATGGAGCATAGATGATAGTGCCTCAGCTGAGCCCCCATCGGTAAATTTCACCCAATTTACCCAATCTATCTTTGTGTTTCTCCTTCCTCTTTCACCTCCCCTACCCAACACTGAACTTTCCATGTCTCTTCTCCTTTATCTTTCTTTGTTTTACCTTCTATGATCACTTGACTTTTCCTTCACCTCCATCGCTTATTTTTTTTCTGAAACTCTTGCCTCTTTAACCATTCTATTTTAACATGAGGACTCAGAAAGTGATAGGGAGAAAAGGGAGGAAAATGTAGAAGGTGGGAAGAAAAATCTGGAGGAGATGTAGAAACAAAGTTAATTGTGATTGAGGAGCATAAAATGAAAGAGAGGACAAGTTACCAAAGTACTTAAAGGAAACATATGTGATACATTTTCTGGGAAGGCAAGGATAGAGTGTTTAAAGAAAAAGTACCCAGGCTAGACATCAACACACTTTTCCCGACATTGAAAAAGAACTGCAGAAAATATCCTGGTAAAAGAAACATGCTATCTGACTTTTTAATAAATTCACTTCCTCTTTGAAACAAAGTATTTTCCTAGGTTGTTTCTCTCCCATTATTACTTGTGAGCTCTTTTGTTCAGCCAAAAATGCCAGTACATGCTCTCTCTGATATATTTGAATAGGGTTTCAAGTTAAGAGTAGTTACTGAATTCAAGGACCAGGCCCTATACCGTGTGTGTGTGTGTGTGTGTGTGTGTGTGTGTGTGTGTGTGTGTGTGTGTGTGTGTGTGTGTTTTCCTTTTGGTAAAAGTCCTAGGTTTTACATAGTCCCTTCTTACACCTTAATGTCACTGTACTTGAGATAGCCATAGCTGATTCCACTCAGGTCAAAGAGCATATAGTCAAAATACCAAGTCATATATTACATGGCTTTGAGCCATTTGCAGTCCAAATACTTAATACCCACAAATGAAACTTGGTTGGAATGACAGAAAGAGAAAATCTTTTTTTTTTTTAACAAATTTTGTTGTTTAAATATACCTTTTATTGTGAAATGTAACACAATAGAAATCATCTATTCCACAATAAAGTGAGTAAACCTAGATGTATAGCTTAATGTATATTGTAAACACCTGTGTAGTCATGACACAGGTCAAGAAATATAACATTGCCAGCTATAGATTTTTAGGAATCTTGACGTCTGCTCTGGTCTGAATGTTTGTGTCTCCCTCCTAAATTCATACCCTAGCCTCAAAGGTTATGGTATTAGTAGTTGGGGGCCTTTGGAAGGTGATTAGGTCATGAGAGTGGAGCCTTCAGGAATGGATTAGTGTCCTTAGAAAAGGTCCCACAGGGCTCCCTAGCCCCTTCCACGATGTAAGGATACAAGTCTGCCACCCAGAAGGGGACCCTCACTAGACCATGCTGGCACCCTGATCTCAGACTTCCAACCTCCAGAACTGTGAGAAATGTATTTCCATTGTTTATAAGCTCTCCTGACTGTGATATTTTGTTACAGCTACCCAAATGGACTGAGACAACATCTAATAGGGCAAGTCCCCCCAACTTGTTCTTCTGGTGTGGCTTAGTTCTTTGCCGCCATTTGTTTTTCCATTTACATTTTAGAAATAGGTTTTCAGGTTCTAACAAAATTACTGCTGGGGCTTTCATTAGGATTGCATTGGGTTTATAGATTGATATGGAGACATAGTATATTTATCAGTTATTTATTTAAGCCTTTAGTTTTTTCATAGTTTTAGAATGATCTCTGTAGAAGTCTGGCATATGCTTTAGAAGATTTATTCCAGGGTATTTGATATTACAAAAATTGTGTCATAAAATTTTATAATTTTATGTGCAGAAATCTTGGACACACTTTGATAAAATTTTTCTCCTAGATATTTGATATCTTATAATACTGTAAATGCTATCTCTATTTATCTTACTCTTTTTATATTTCATCATTTAGAAAGAAAATTGATATCTGTGTATGGATATTTTTATCCTGCTACTTGCCCAGCTATAGATTCCTTTAGATTTTTTTTTTTTTAATAAACATTTTATTATTTATTTTTTTGTGTGTGGTACGCGAGCCTCTCACTGTCGTGGCCTCTCCTGTTGCGGAGCATAGGCTCTGGCCACGCAGGCTCAGCGGCCATGGCTCACGGGCCCAGCCGCTCTGCGGCATGTGGGATCTTCCCGGACCGGGGCACGAACCCATGTCCCCTGCATCAGCAGGCGGACTCTCAACCACTGCGCCACCAGGGAAGCCCTCCTTTAGATTTTTTAATGTAAAAAACCATACATCTATAAATAATAATTTTTGCTCTTCATTTTAATCCTTATACATATTCTTTTCTTGCCATACAATACCAACTAGGACTTCCAGTGCAATGTGAAATAGAAGTGTTGTTCCTATCTTGAAAGGGAAACTTTCAGTATTCTTATCATTAAGCATAATGTATGTGATAGGTGTTTATAGATAATCTTTTCCAGCTAAGGACGTTTTGGGTTTTTATTCCTCATTTGCTATGGGATTTAGTTTTTTAATCATGATGGATTTTGAATTTTGTCAAGATCTAGGTGCTAAGGTGCTCATTGTTACTGGAGTCTCCTTGCTTCTAGACCATTTTAGTGAAGAGAGCTAGGAAATGTAGGTATGGATGGATATACTCACACATATACATGAATCTATATCTATCTCTATATCCATCTCTGTGTGTGTGTATATACCTTTGAGTTCATAACTGGTACCTCCAATTCCAATTCATCTCCACAGGGTTCATTCTAGCCTTCCTCCTTGCCTTATTTGTAATATTTTCTCCAACAAGAAAAACCTGGATCCCATTATCCAAAATATATTTACTTATTTTTTCAATCCTAGAATACACATAAAGTAGTTTTAGATTTTCTAACCCATAACCCTGTAAAAACCAAATTTACTAACTAGAGTACTATATTTGTATATAGTTTCTTTTGTCCTTAGCCTTGGAGTTACTGTGAAAATATTGTTTTACTTAGGTTCCTTTTCTTTTTCCCCTACCCCCTTCAGTGTGATTTTTTTGTTGTTGATTTGTTTTATAGTTAGGCACATTTGTTATTCTTTGTATTCTGTTTGGAGTTGCTTTCACAAACTCACGTCAATGAATTTAAATTTTTGACATAAAATAAGATTAAATTAATGGTTGTGAAACATTACCATGGTTCTAAAAGCCAGAACTGTATGAAAGGGTACACTCGGAGCAGTGTCACTTTGATCATTCCTCTTTTCTGTTTCAATTCTCCCATTCTTTCCATCCCGTTCTCACCCACCCTTTGTAGATAACCTATCTCATTATTTTCTCTTTTATCCTTTCTGTATTTTTTTGCACAGATGAACAGATAAATACATTTTATCTCATATCCCATTTCCCTTACAAGATAGCTTACCACAGATACCCTTATATTTTGTTTTTTTATATTTAACAATATATCCTGGAACTCACACCATATCAACTCATAAATCTCTTCCTCATCCTTCTAATTACTGCTGCATAGTACTCCATAATTTATTCAGGTACTCTATAAGAGATTTATGATGTCTCCAATATGTTTCAGTGCAAACAGTGCAACAAGGAATAACCTCGTATGCATGTATTTTTGTATTTTTGAAGAGGTAAATTCCTAAAAGTGGAATCACTTGGTCAAGAGGTAAATGCATAGATTTGTTAGAAATTGCCAAATTCTAGAATGGTTGTACCAGTTAATGTTTGCAACAGCAGTGTATAAGACTGTTTCCCTGCAGCCTTGCCAAAAGAGTGCATTGTCATACATTTTAATAGTTGTTGATCTTATAAGCAAAAAATATTATCTTAGTGTTTTAATTTTTATTTATCTAATTATTAGTAGTTTTGAACATCTTTTCATATGCTGAAGGGTTATTTTATATTTTTTTTTTCTGTCAACTGTCTTTCATGTCTTTTTCCCATTTTCCTATTTGCTTTCCATCTTTGTCTCACAAATTTTAAGAGTTCTTTTTACATTAGGGGTGTAGTCCTTGGTCTATGATATATGTTGAAAATATTTTCTCTTAATGTTGAAAATATTTTCTCCTATGACTTTGATTATGGGTTTGTTTGTTTTTTTGACACATACAAATATTGTTGTTATCAAATTTATTAGTCATTTCTTTTATTCCCTCTAGATTTTAAGACATAGTTAGAAAAACTTCTCCTACAGTGAGATTAAAGAGAAATTCACCCATGTTTTTCTTCTAGTATTTGTATGGTTTTATTTTTGCATTTATGTATAATACTGTTTTTAGTATTTGTCCCTAATTTTCTTGGAGTTCATTCTTGTGTGTAGATCTAGTTTTATATTTTTCCAAATGACTACTCAGTTTCCTTAGCACTGTTTATTTATAAGCCCATCTTTCTATAATGCAGTGTCGTACCTTGGATTGGATCCTGAAACAGAAAAGAGCATTAACATCTGAGGCTCCATGTTCTCTTGAGCAAATTGTGGATGATATCACTTTTCAAAATACTGGTGTGCAACTTAAATGATGTAACCTATACACTACACTGGGCACTTAATAAATGCTAATTTCCTTCCCATTAAAGAGTTACTATCTGTTGGCTAAGTGTATCTAGATGAAACACTGTCTAGAGCAGTGGTCCTCAAATACTAGTGTTCATGAAAATCTCCTGGCATGCTGGCTAAAAGGCAGATTACTTGGCCCTATCCTTTGGATATTCTAACTTAGTGCATCTGGTATGGTTCAGGAATCTGCATTCTACCCAAGCCCATGTGTTATTTTGAAGACAAACCCCAAGAAGCATTAGCCTAAGGGGTGTGCCTATTTCGTCCAATCCCATGGTGATGAGTACAAACATGAAAAATTTATAACCCAGCTAGGGTCATAAATCACTATATTCATAAAACTATTTTACATCACTTATAGACCAATATTTGATAAAAATACTGAAGACTTAAAAACTAAAAGTGCAATTAGAGTTGATTTTAGTTAGTTTGAAGTAGATAATTTTTGAGACAGATGATGAAGAAAATTAGGAAGGAGGATGAAAAGAGAGCTGTTGTTTGTGTGTTTAGTAAATTTTGGGTATGTTAGTATGTTGCCCACACCAAAACATCCTCCCCTAGAATATGTCAAATGGAGCAGAAGGATAGAAAAAGCATCTTTTTATTGGCATTCCAAAGCTAATTAGACAAAATAAAAGATAAAGGGGACCTCTTCTAGAACAGATTCTTTTTGAGTTCCAGTTAAGCTAAAAATAACATATGCTTGACTTACACACAAACTTAAATTTTATGCCAGAAAATGTCTCCCCAACTATTGACTTCAATAAATAGACTGATGCTAAAAGCACATGTAATGTTTAGAAGCCATTACAAAAGAATTCTGTCTCTATGTCTCTTACTCCACTACTGATACAGGCAGCAGGCAACAGGGAGACCATAGCTATGATTCATTCACAAGTATTGTGTCTAAAAGTAATTTTTGTGGCAGCTCAACCACTGAGTGATTTCAGATTTCTAAATAGGTGGTAAAGTACATCAGCGTGATTAAATGCACTCCCTCAAGAACAAGTGTTTGTTCTCAATATCATCATGTAGCCTGTACAGCTCTAATTTGAGAGTCTAGATGTTCAAAAACACCTGTCACAATATGTTGAACATGATTATGTTTTGTGTGCTGAGATGGTGTATGACAGTCAGGCTCTTGACTAAAAAGTAAAATACGAAGTGGCCTCCTTCCTCCAAAAAGGATTCAACTGCCAAGGTGATTTTTTTTCTTTTATCTAGGAGTTTTTAAAGATTAGAAACCAACTTTGCCTTTAGAAAATTTGGTCATTTTATTCCAGTTGGGTCATGTCTCAGCTAGGTGACTTTTAAGGAGTCAAATACAAATTGAGATAAGACCACCCCTTGTCTCATTCTAATGGAGAAAACAGAATGCATTGGAAATAACCGTCAAGATACTGTACAAATAATACGCACTTATGTGTATACATGTATACATATGATTTACATCAGACACTGTTTTCTAGTTTGGTGATGATATGTAATCTTTTGAAAACTACCTCTGTAAAGGAGCATCCCTCACAAAATAAGAGAGGAGAAAGGAGCAAATAGATATATGTATTTTGTGTTTGTATAAAGTTTCCAAGAACTTTAAAATTATTATAAAGATGGTGTGAATTAAAATATAAAACATGAGTATCAATTTTTTATAAATCTGTGTTATCTCCGCCTCATTCTATTACGTTGCATTCAAGTCTGTATTATGATATCTCAGACTTCTTCAGTGTGGCCTTCTTTGGCAGGACCCAAGGTTCCCCTGCCATGCCTACCCCCCACCCACTTCCCACTTCTCAAAAGGAAAAAGAACTAGGTGAAGAAAAGGAAGTATCACTATAGAAGCAAATACATACAGGGAGAGAAAAACAGACAGAGACAGAAGGCATTCTGATTTTAGAAATGACAGAAGGGATGATTCACGCTGAAACTACGTAACATAGATGCATAACATCTAGTCATTACAGAAATCATGGGTCATAGGCCAACAATACTGTTGTTGCACATATGTATCACCATACACTGTAGCATTAACCAAGCTACCACAGTAAATAAACAGATAATAATGGAGCTAAAATAATGATAAATTAGAATGGAAAGGCAAAAAGAACAGCATCTAAAATGGCATCTATTTTAAGACAACAGTGGTGCTGCAGCAATACCAGGATTCTGACATTCAAATTATGTGTATGCATGTAATATTCAAACTCTACCACATTTGATAGCACAGTGTGGTCTTCATAGTATAATACTGAATTTAAGTCCTCAGTATGCTTAGTTAATGTGCTAATTTTGCAAATATCAAATTTAAGTAACTCTAATAGCTCATCCATTAATTTAGCCATAAACAGCCTTAAATCCTATGTGAAAATAAGAGTCTACGGTTTTGTGTATTCCTTACACGTAAGAACTGAGAAAGGATGTACTTTTCGAGAGAGAGTGAAATATATTATTAATCCACTTATGGCCTTGGAGCTTACTTTAAGAGTCACTGGTTACATGGCCAAAGGGAAAGTGCATATATTTTTTAAAAGCAGCCATAAATTAGTGTATGCAGATGTCACAAATTGTTTGGCCAGAGTTTCACACTGTTAAGAGCTTAATGAGATTCAGTGCTCAGTTGTCACTGGTTGGGCTGACCTCAGAGCCTCTTCGCACAAAAATACATTACAAAGTTGAAAAGGGCTTTGAGGTCGTGGAGAGAGGACATTCCTTCCAATAAGTCTGCAGCCGGATTAGACAGACTTGGAGGTCTTTGTAATTGTGTTAGGACCTGAAGGTTACAGTAGCCGTAAGTGACTTGACTGATATCCCAAGTGAGGTGGAAGACAGGTCAAATTTGCACAGTTCCATAATTTCTGAATGTTGAATCAGTAACTCCCAGAGTCATATTCCTAAGATATCAACTGACAGAGAATAGAATATTTGCCAGAGTATTTACCAGAAAATTCAAGCCATACCTCACCTTGAACTGTTACCAGGCCCTTTCCAGATTCTTGGACAACAATACCATAGCAATGAATATCGCTTCCACAAGACTCTTAGGCAAGTAAAGCTTTTTATTAAAAGAGCTTGTGCACAAGGAAGAAGGTGGGGAAAAAAATGACAGCTCCTCGAGTAGAAGGGACAGGTTGCTTTTATAAAATAAGGGAGGGTTTATCTCATGATCGCTGATAATTTCCAGAAATCATCACACTTCTTTGACCAGCAGCAGGCGGCTCCATGGTGGTTGTCAGGAATGGGGAGTGCTTCTGTGAGGAGGAAGAGATGCGTGATTATTTTATGCAAGAGAGCACAGGAACAGATAAGGTGAAAATTTATAGTTGAGCTTCTTGTCTTGTGGCAACTAGGTATACTCATCAGTATAACTGAGATAAAGTTCATCTTTTATCCCTGCAAGCTTAGTTTTTTTTCCTCTGGGAGTCAGGCCCCCAGGGTCTTTGTTCTTTAGCTTGCAAGGCCTGTATTGCCCAAGGCCGGTCCCCAGTCCTTTTCCAAAATGGCTGTACTCTTGTCTGCCTGTGTCAGAACCAAAGTGTCCGCCTGAGATTACCATAATATCCTCAGATTTTCTCAGCCTCCGGCCAAAATTATGTTCCATTTTCTCTTTTCACAATCAAATTACAATGAAAAACATAATTTTGCTTCAAATGACTGAAAAAAGACCTCAGGTATGGTCAAAGGAGGTGGTATAACATGAATTGAGGTGTCTGGCATGTTGATATAAAAATGCCTGCTCTACACAGACTGGAGAATTTAGGATTTACAGACACTGGCATTCTGTTAATCTGGAAAATGGATTTGCTTACACAGCATCTGTTTCCAATGGATTCCTGACTCTCACCAAATTTTAGAGCCAGCTTCTTTGAGACCAAGATAAAACCTTAAGTTATCCTTTCAAATTGAATGTGGGGTGTGTTTGTGTGTGTGTGTGTGTGTGTGTGTGTGTGTGTGTGTGTGTGAAATTTTCATTTGCATATTGGACTGGTTAAGTCTTTAAAATTAGCTTGCATTTTTTTCATTATTTCTCAGAAGTTCAGCTAAAGACACATTTAACCTCATACCAGCCTTATTCTGGACAACTATCACAGCTATTATTTTAAAGTTATCTACAACACCTTCCAACCTCTAGCTTTTACTCTATGATGGAAAATGAAATCTTTTGCTTCACTGAGGTACACTCTGAATTTCTTGAGATTCTGATTTAGGCAAGAGAATGTCCTTAACTCTTCCCCTGGGTTTTAGCGGTCTGTTTCATCTAGCACCAAGCACTCAGCCCCTCTCTTCAAACTGAGGTCCGTCACTCCTGTGCTCTTTAAACATCAAAATAAGAAAGAGCTGCCAGCAGACCCGAGTGGAGTAAATATTTATATGAAAACAAAGAAAAGGTACACACAACTGTGGAACTGCCTGAAAATCCAAGGCTAAGGGTTTGGAAGGATAGCAAATTGAAGGTATTCTTCAGTTCTTCCCTCCCATGTTTATGGAAGACATCTTTGCTTCATCAGAACACTCTTTCCAGTATCAGCTCTATGGAGACAAGGATTGTCTCTCCCACGTTTATGGAAGACATCTTTGCTTCATCAGAACACTCTTTCCAGTATCAGCTCTATGGAGACAAGGATTGTCTCTCCCATGTTTATGGAAGACATCTTGGCTTCATCAGAACACTCTTTCCAGTATCAGCTCTATGGAGACAAGGATTGATAGATTAGTTGATTTTGCTCTTTTGTGTGTTTTGGATTCCCAGGACCTAGAACAGTACTTCACGTATTCACATAGTAGGCATTCTATAAATAATTGTTGGATAAATGGAATAAATGACTCAAATACAGCTTCAGAATCCTGTGCAACACAGTACCCTAGGCGATCAAAATAAAATCTGTTTGCCATCCTTGGATTCCAGGTTCTTAGATGCTGACTTCATTGTGAGGATGCCAAGACACAGAACACAGAATTAACAAATTGTTCGCTCACAAAGCAGACCAAGTATCTCTTCTGGCTCTGATCCACCCCACATTATAGCTCTAGGGCTGACCTGCTCTAAGAGAAATCCTAGGGTTGGTGACTCTAACATAAGCTGGTATGGTGTCAATCTTAATACTGCAGGCATGGGCACGACGTTAGATTTCTAGGACTGCTGTAAAAATTTACTGACTACCTATGGCTTAAAACAATAGAAATTTATACTGTCTCATTTCTGGAAGCTAGAAATCTAAAAGTATCTGCAGTACCACACTCACTCTGACAGCGCTAGGAGTGAGGCTTCCTTGCCTCTTCCAGCTTCTGGAGGCCCTGGGTGTTCCTTGGCTTGTGGCAGCATAACTCCAATCTCTGCTTGCAGCATCGCATGGCCTTCTTCCCTGGATGTGTCTTTGTATCCAAGTCTCCCTCTCTTTTCTCTAATACAGACACCAGTCATTGGATATAGGGCTCTAATCCAATAAGATGCTTCTTAACATGATTATATCTACAAAGACTCTATTTCCAAATAAGATCCCAATTCACAGACACCAGGGATTAGAATTAGAACACAACTTTTAGGGGAACACAATTCAAGCCACTCTAATCACTGTCCTCATGGAGCTTACCATTGAGAGTGAAGATACAGACAAGTAAATAGGAAATTCATAGGGGCAGTAAAGGATGCTGTGAGAACAACTAAAAAGAGCACCTAACCAGCGTGCCTAAGGGACTCAGAATTGCACTCAGAAGGCTGACAACAATGACCTAACTAAATAGAGATTTATTTGTATTACTTAACAAGAAATTGCAGGTAAGCAGTTCATTTCTGGTGCAACTGTACCAGGAAGTCATTGAGAACCCAGGCTCCTTCTGGTTTCCTTCTCCTCCAGTGTGGCTCTTATTCTTATGGCCACAAATCGTCTGTTTCAATGCTGGACATCAGGTCTGCATTACAGGTAAAAAGGGAAGGAGCAGGGAACGAGGCATCTGTGGACTTGAGTCTGACCCTTTACATCCTGGGGGCCCCACTTGGCGGACTTCTACTTGCAACTCATTGGCCAGGACTGAGTCACAGAGCCATTCATAGTTTCAGAGAGACTAAGGAGGTGAGTAGCACTAACTGGGCCCACACCAGTCTGTGTAAAACTGGGGCTCTGTTAATGATGTAGAGGGAGGAGGGGAACTAGCAGATTCTGCCATAGAAACTGTCCCAATGATAGTGGTGCCAAAACTGAGACTCAAAGAATGGGTAGGTGCAGAGGGTAGAGAGGGGTTTTCCAGACAGAAGACAGAGTTTCTACAGTTCTGGAGGAAAGAAAGAGCCAGGAAGAAAAGATGAAAGACTTTAAATGTGTCTAAATTGCAGCGTATGAGGTGGGAAGTCACACTACAAGATAAATCTAGGGAGGAAAGTAGTGGTCGAATCATAAAATGTCCCGTAAGCCGTATGTATCATTTAGGGATTTTGGATGCAATTAGAAACCAACTGCGGCTGTTTCAAGCAGAAAATGAAAGTACTAAGATGTTCTTAGGGAGCTCACAGAATTTTCCAGACCTAAAGAACCACGTAGGGCTGCACTGTCAGGAAGAAGGTCCAAATTAGGATGCAGAACTGATAAGTGAGGCTACCACTGTTAAGCACTGACCCTACCAGACATGAGATGCCACCCCCAAAAGCCCTTCTTCTGGGGGCCCAGGAAGGCTCCCCTCCTGAATTTCCTTGCTAAGTACAACTTGTGTCAACTCCCAACTCAAAGTCTGTGCAAGAGATCTTGATGGCTGGGGTCCCTGTCATGGGCCTAAATTCCAGCTTTCAAGGAAGTCTGCATATTTGGCATTTTTTTCCCTCTTGACATGAGAAGTGGCTCTTCCTCTCACCAAGAAATTCCCCCAAACATTGGAAGAAGCTTCAGATGCTGGCAACCAGGATGGCCAAGGGACTCAAGGAGATAACAGAAAGGATGTACAAGGAGTACCTGAGAGAAGGGAAGAAGACCGTGGTCAGGAAGTGGGGTAGGGGGGAGATTGAATTTAAGAAGATGAACCACCCTGGGGTCTGGTTAGGATCTCGGTCTCAGAGAATGCCTTTGCCTAAGGAGATGGTGTGGACACTGAGACCAGAAACTAGGTCTTCTGGATTTTGCCAGACTGCCTTGTGGAATGAGACAACTGTGATATTTAGCCTTTCTGTGCCTGTTTTAAAAACAATAACAGTAAGAAAAACTGTGCTGTTGGACAACAAGAAGAGAAGAGGGAGCAAGGCCTCACCTGTCCTCTGCCCTTTGGCTGGTGCTCTGGGCCAAAGGCAGCAGATGTCTACTCCCCATGGCAGTGGAGATGGTCAGTAGCCCACTTCTACCCCTGCCCCCAGAGGAAGCCCTAAATACAGCATTCATTCCCAGAGAACAAGGCCCCAACCAGACCCCAGGGTAGTTCCTCCTCTTAAATTCAAATGCACCCCACCCCCTTCCTGACCACAGTCATCTTTCTTTCTCTCAGGTACTCCCTGTACAGCCTTTCTGTTACCTCCCAGAGTCCCTTAGCCATTCTGGTTGCCCAGAATCTGACGGTTCTTCCTGGCCAGTGGTGAGTCTGTCAGAGTGAACCCCCATCCCAACCTGTGGGGAAATGAAGCGCCAGGGTGAGTAAGTAGCTGAGGACAGGACCTGGGATCACGCCTCCCCAGCTTTACCTCTCATAATAGCATCTTCATCTTAAATGAATTCATAAGGATTTATTACCATGGTACTTTCCTCCCTCTGCCCCTGAGGAAATGAAGTCTCTAAATCCCACTAAGATTAAGCACCAGCTCTAGTTGCAGGAAGACATAAATAATGAAAATCTCTGGACATTCTCCTTTCCATCTCACACCAAATCACGAGAAATGAACCTGGATATTGACTTCAGCAGCTTTTAGGCCCAGCTGCTTTTCCTGTTAAATAATGAGCAAATGCTGCAAAGCAGGTCAAGGGGGCTGAGTGCCCCGGGGTTGGCGGGCGGGGAAGGAACTGCAGTAGTGGTCAGGCTGTGCCCTATTGACCACACAGATTATTCTGGCAAATCCACTTGGTCCATGAGTGACAAGCAGGGGTCTTGGAAGTTCCCACACCCTCCAGTGAGGGGATGTGGATTGGAAAATGTTTGGGGGTGAAATAAGAGGTTGCTGCAAAAAAGATTGTGAAACGGGGAAGTTTCTAGGACTACACCTCCAAGAGTAGGGGGCAGCTCATCTTCTTGAATGGCCAGACTGAACCAATTGCAGCTTAAGGGTCAGCAGTGCAGAAAGAGAATAGAACAGTAGAGAAGTGAGGATTCAGGGGACGGTCAGTGGATCTAAGACTCCAGCTACCCCTGCCATAGGGTCACAATTAGTTTCCCTTCATATACCAGAACTCCATCGCTTTATCTTGGGCAGGAAAAGGGAGTCACCCAGAAGAGGCCATTTAAACCCTCCTTTATTTGTTATGGAACATTTAGAAGAAAGTGAAATACTACTTATTGGCAAGTCTTCTCCCTGCTGGTGAGGACCTCATAAGGAAAATCACTTCAGCCATAGAAAATAAAGAAGCTGCTTTGTTGGGTGCACATTTGGTGTTAGAGTGGGTAAATTTAAGGTGCAACTACATTTTGCATTAAAATTTATTTTTGTTGATTTTTTTCATGCCAGTGGTTTTTTGTTTTTATTTTTGGATAGCACCAAACTTATTTTTCCCCATGTTCATGCTTGTTTGCCTGACTTGATTATTTCTTAACAATGTTAACTTGAAAGAGTGTCATGGTTATCCGATGCCAAGTTGACCACTTACCATCACTCCCAGCAGCACTTCTAAGGTGATGCTAGGAATTATTCAGAAAGATGTTTTAGCTAGAGCTACGCTCAGGAATTTTTAAAGCCAGGACAGAGCAGTATCACTCTGCCTCTTCATTTCTTGTTCTTTTTTTAATTTCATCCAAACACTTGAAACATTTTAAATGGAAGCTCCAAGGAAAATTATAAACACATTTCAAAAACATCGGTTCCTTGGCTAGCCTTTTCTCTGTGCTTAGCCTGAAAGACTACCCATGTGGGTATCCCTCAGGACAGTCCAGATATTCATGGCAAATTAGTCCAACTTCCAATAGACAGGAAGATAATTGTGCAATATGATACTTTTCTTTCCTCTCTCATTCTCTCAAAAACACACGCACACACGCACACATACACACTCTATTAACACATCTTCCTGCATATACACTTCACAGTTGTCTCAAAATAAGTGGACATCTCTTGCCTTAGTGTAGAAAGAAACAATCTCAATGCCAGTCATGATGTGGATAGATAAAAAAAAAAAAATTTATTATTAGAGCCCTTTTAATTAAGTCCAAATATCCCAGCTAGACATCAATCTCTATTTCCCTCACAGTTGTTGATCTAGTAAATGGTAGATCAATGTGTCAAAAAACAGAAGTTTCACAGTACCAGGAAACTCAAAAGACTACTTTTTATGTTTCATAAGGCAAACATGTACAAATTCTGCTGAAAATTTGCAGGATCTCTTTAATCTAGGCAGGATAATTATTATATCAGTTTAATGAGATTTTTGTAGTTTACATCAGGGAATACATATATAGAGACATATATGGGTAGAGAGAGCTAGAGATACATACACACAATATGAGGACCTCTAGACTGGCTCTGTATTTGGCCCATTCGTTTATTCTTTTTACTTTCAAATGGATCCATCAGCCTAGGTAAATAGTGCCTTTGTGAAGCCTTCTTACAAAATAGTTACTCCTCGGAATAATTCAACAATCACCTTGACAATTTGCTTTCACAAACATTATTATCAGCAATTACTTTTACAATAGTCAGCATTATATTTTGACCCATAGTTCTTCAACATCCAGCGATGGTGTCCAGCGTTCCTAGGTTGATGGTACAGGCTGTATATGCTCTCAATACCACCCCTGGGCTATTTTAAGATACGCTAACACAAAAATCTGCATGTCTTTTCTTCCTAGTCTTTGCAGGTGAAAATATTCATTTTCTCTCCCAATTTGATTCAGTTATCCAGGTTGCAAGTGCCAGATTTGAACATATAATCAAGGGTTCTAAAACGAGGATAAAGAGCATCAGAGAGGATGAGAAAGTGGGAGGGTAGGAAGGCTTGTTGATTTTCCTCATCAAGCAAACTGTGTAAGAACGGACCTTCAGGCACAGAGGCTGGAGGTGATAACTAGGCTCGAAGGCATGGGACCCAGAGCTTGTGCTACTCAGGGACACAAGCCAAATGTTCAAACACCCGTTTTCATGCCCCTTATTCGCACTGTTAATTTAAGCATTCCTTTTTAAGCAGTGATATAAGTATATTTTCCAGATAATTGATCTTAGACAAATACCTCACTTTTCTTTTTAAGAGACTTAAATCATTGTAGTTTCTAAAAGTTCACCATTTGTATAACTTATTTTAATTTGCTTTATCAAAATAAAGTATTAATCCCCTTCACATGCCCTTATCTCTAAATAAGTGAGAATATTATCTATCCTCCAAAGGTCCAGTAGGAGCCCATTGTACCTCTAATAAAGGAAATATTTGTTTAACTCTTTGCTGTGAAAAACTAATAAAAAATAAGTGCATTTTATGCATCATTTTACCCCACATCAAATTTATGTATCTTAAATATTACACATCAGTTGAAATGAAGCACATTTGATAAGAAATGCACATTGGCCAAATGATAGGATTTAGATGCAAAGTGAAAATTGTCCCATTGTTTCCAGTCTTCTTGTCACACTCAGTTCTTTGTTTTCTGTCAGTTTTCTGGAAAGCCATTGGTCCTTACTATTCGTCAAGGTGAAACTTCAAACCATTTCACTCTTTGCAGTTTCATCTGGTTAATTATTTGAGTGTGGTTGCAGATTGTGTTTAATATACCTACACATAGTTATTAAGAAACTATTTACATTAAAATGGATTAACGTAAAGTAGAAAGAATACTCTTTCTTGTTTCTAACATCGTAATTTATTTACTGGTACTTATCCCATAAGCAGCTACTCACTGAGTACCTACTTTATGTCATGAGCATGACTGGTGACAATGATGTAATATTAAGAAGGCTCTTTTCCCTCCAGGAACCATAAAATGAGTACTGACATTGGAGTTAGAGCCCAACTTGGCCACTGAATAGCTTTCTGATTACAAGCTTCAGTTTCTTCCTTATCAAATAGGGGAAGTAATGACTACTTCACAGCATCCTTGATAGAATCAATTGAACACATGAGGTGGTACATAAGGCATGACCGGTGATAGTAGTAAAGGTGGTGAGAAATGAAGTAAGGTGCTAATTGGACGTAACTGAGGGAAGAGAACAATAGTAGAAATTGAAGAAGTAAAAAGTGAGTGCCGGGTAGGATCCACACAGAGCAGGATATCTGTCTAACAGAACCCAAGCCAGGTCTCCAAGTCACCTGGGAGGAGACTGCATTTAGAAGCCTGCAGGTCAACATCTGCCTAGCGAAGTCTCTTCCCAGGTGACTTAGAGACCTCATTTCCATAGTGGATTGAGAACTCAGACATCAGTGTTGATAGAAGAACTCCTATCATTGGTGGCACCAGACAATCAACTTAACAACGCTAGTTCAACGGATCTCTTTGAAAGTAAGTGCACGTAATGAGAATATCTGGGGAGAAAGCTGCTGTGAAGTTAGCCTTTGAAATTCATTCAATCATTGAAGAAAGATTTACTCAGTAACTACCATGTACCAAACACCCTTACATATTTTGGAGGGGGAGGGAAATTACAATAAATTATAAGAGGGAAAATACAGCTGAGGCCTAAAGGGAGAAAAACAGCTTGCTAGGCAAAGAGGCAGGCAGCAGGGGCAGCATGGGCAGCTCCTCCAAGGTAAGGGGCAGCCGAGCTCTATGGAAGAACTTTATAGAGAGTGGATGCTGGATTTATGGGAGAAGAGGCTGGAGAATTAAGAAGCCACAAGAACAAGCAGACAATTGTAAGTCATGTTACAGAGTTTGCATTTGATCCTGAGAGCTTTAGAAAGACATTAACGGCTTTAAGTGGGGAAAAAAACATGATCGGATGTGCAGGAAAGTAAGTTGACTCTGGCCTCAGGGTGGAGCGTGGTTTGCAGGGGATTGAGGCAGGAGTTAGAACAATTAGGAAAGTCAAGGGGGAGTCTAGGCAGGGAAACTTGGTGGCCTGGACTGAGGTAGTTCAGTGGAAAGGGGAAGAAGGGAAATGAATATAGAAACAAGGTACAGAGGAGTCCTGGTTGAATCCTAGTAAGCTGTTGTAAATCATGATGGATAAGGAACAGGGAGAGTATGTTTGGAGTGGATGTGGCTGGAAGAGAGGAGGAATCCTGTTCTGGGCAGGTTGACTTTTTAGCGCTTACAGATACATCTAAGTTGATATGACTCGTGGACCGTTGTATCAATGGATCTGGTACTCCAGCGATAGGCTGAACAGGAGACAGAAATCTGGAAATGATTGACATTTACAGTACTAGGAATTGGACTTAGGCGGTTGGATAAGATCACCCAGAGAAAGTAAGAGGATAGCCTGGGAATGAACCCTGAGCAACAGTTACATATAAGAAATGAGCAGAGGACAAGAACTTCATGAAGACAGAGAAGTGGTTAAAGAGGCAGGAAGAAAACCAGATGTTTTGATGCCACAGAAACCAAGAGAAGAGCATATAGTAGGAAGGACAGGGGGTCTATACTGTCAAGGTTCACAGAGAAGTAACCAGTGACATTCTGAAAGCAGTTTCGGTGAAATGGAACAGGCATAAGCCAGATTAGAAGAGAGCAGATTAGAGGGTGGCAAGCAGATGGAGACAGTGAGAACAACTCTTTCAAGAATTGTAGCCATGAAGGGGAAGAAACAATTAGGACAGCAGTTAGACGGGGGCCAGATTTAGGCCACAAATAGCCTTCCAAAGAACAAGACGGTCCCTGAAGCCGAATTCATTGGAGCTAATGGATACCTTTCATAGTCATTTCAGGGGGGAGGCCTATAACTAAAATGGCACGAGGAGAGAGAGCTCTCAACCAGAAAAAAAGAATATGCATGAAAGAAGCAGCGAAGGGATGTTGGGATCCTTCTCATCATTTTTAATAAGCAGAAAAAGGCAAATAGATTTACGTTTCGATTCGTGCTCTCTCTCTCTCTTTGTTCCCTGCCTCCCTTTCTACTCCTCTCCTGTATGTACTGTATATTCCATGTAAGAAGACTCTCTAGTCTAGAACAAAAGGAACTCCTCCTCAGAAGAAATAAACACTTATAGTCACTAACCATAGCACTTTCTTGTTTTCATACAGTCAATATCCAATTCTCATTTGTTACATTCTGCTCAACTGCTTCTCTCTTTGCTTAATAAATCAAACTTATTGTGAAGCTACAAGAGACAAATGACAGGTAGTTCTAATGGAAATCAGAGCCTTCTTTTACATCCATTAAAAGCAGCTTTGAGAATATTTTCTGGCATTTTAAGTAAATATGCTGATATCTACTTTGTAACCTGAGAAAGCCAATTTAAAAATTCTTTATTGCTCATTCAGTCTGAAAGGCAGGTTGAGCTGAATCGTCTGTGGAGCTGGGTTATTGCCTCCTGGGTTCCAGTAAGAAACAGATGTATCATAAGTGACAATGTTTGTATTTATTTACAAAGCATCAATATTTCAACCCCCTCATAGCCATAACATTTCAGGAAGAGTCCTTAATATTCTCTCTCTCTTGCACTAAAGCATCCTTTCTTATGAGGAAATATGTGAAAGGTATCTGATTTCAAGATGAACTCAAATAATTTTCTCATCTGGAGAATACATGAAAAGGTAAATAACTGGAAAAATACTTTTGAAAGGATTTAAATTAGTGGCATTCAATGACTAATCATAAAATCCTATTGGTTAAAAAAATGCCTACTCATGTCCGAAGGGGAAGTAATAAAATATCATACCAATAAAAAGTAATAATCACAATCACTGTGGATCTACAAAACCTTATTAAATATCCCTTGACAACAATTTTGAACAAAACTCTAAGTAATTATCGAGCCTCATTTTAAATTAAAACCTGGCCCTGGTGCCCACGTCACTCTTACGCACGCATGGTAACAAAGGAGACTTGTGATGGCTTTGTATATATTGCTGTAGAGTTAGCTGGCTGGCCACCCTTATGATATAATCTCCTTCTACTGCAATTTAATTAAAACAGAAAGATCTGACCTTTGCTGGAGATTTTCTTATCCATAGTACTAAAAATATCCCCTGGAAGCAATCTGTCAATATGATCTTTCAAACACAATCATGCTAGTACTAGAGAAGAAGAGAAAGGAAATGAGAAAAACCAGGACCCATAAAGGTTAGCACAGGTTAGCACATGGTAGTTGTACTGAACCAGAGTCACAAGGTTGTCTATAAGGAGGATACGGAATACATTTAAGCCACCTAATTACATGAAGCAATGAATGAAAGTCCTCCGTCTAGTGCCCACGTGTAATAAGGGACTTATATAATAGAATAAGGCAATGAGAATTGCCTCTCATTCCCCCACCCCTCTTCTAGGAATTATCCTTGCATCTCTTTTGGTTTGGATGATCCTTAGAGGATTCAGAGCCTTGATTTATAGATATTCATAATATTTTCCTGTCCTGTAACCCCCAGAATTCTGTGCATTCTGTAGCAAAAGATTTTGCAATGAAGAAGGAGCTCTTCTCTATTGATGGTGACAGGATTTCACTACCCACTCTGTTCTAATGATTGAGATGTTCCTGCCTGGTCATAGGGCAAATGTCATGTAACTTTATAGCTATGATGAGAGAGGAAATTTTCTCTTTTTCACCATGTGAATGTGGGCTTCTAATTTTTAAGTATAATCTGATGGGTGAGGAATGAAAGTGTTAGAGAGAAAAGTATAGCTCAAGGAGAAACAGAACCCATGCTGGGAAAAAAAGTTCTGCTAATCGTGCTTATCATTCAATGGAAAGTGGTAAAAAGGTCCAGATTTGAGGTCAGGCAGACCCAGAGTCAACTTCTTCAGCACTTCCTAGTCATTACGCTTTAGGAAATATACCCATCACTTCTGAGCCCCTGGGTCAGCCCATTAAATGTCTATTAAAACAGTATTATCAACTTTGCAGACTTCTCAAGATAACAGAGGTAACTTTACTCTATCATCCAGTATATATTTGATGTTTAATAATAAGTAGAAACTATTATAAACAGTCAAGAAAATTAAAACATCCCTAAAGAAACCGTGGGTCAAGATGGGAAGCCACAGATTCCCCAATGAAATCCAAACTTAAGTTAGATTCTAATGACCAAACTCCTGTTGTCAACCAATGAATCAGATAGCACGCATTGGTCAAACCTAACTAGTACTTCAACTATCTGTGCTTTAAGTAGTGCCACTTACCAACTGTACATTTGGAAGACTGAGATGAATCTAAGGCATGGACAAAGGCTAAGAGAAACTATGTTTTATTCATATTTGTATTCAGAGCTAATCCTTAAAATCTTTAAGAATCAGTACGGAATGAGCATCGACCATAAGAATGGGTGCTGACTACAGACAAGTGCAATAGCTGTGACAGTGTTTGCAGGATGATTATCAGTCCTACACTTCTCTGTAATGCCTAGCATTGAACTTTATATATAGTAAATGCTCAATTAATATTTATTGAATTGAATTCATGCTGTGTTAACCTGCTCATTTTGCAAAAGTGAGGTTAATTAGGAAAAAAAAGTTGAATTAACAATGATCAATTTAAGGATTTATAAAATAATTACTCTGACTTTTTCCCCCATGAAGATTTTTCAGCTTTTTGTGGATCAATTTGAGTGTATGTTGTCTGACTTAAATTTGATCTTCACTATTTTTCTTTTGATTAAATAACCTTTTAGTTATTTTTAAAACTAAATTTATTTTTATTGATTGGAAAATCCATTTGTATCTGACTTGTTCCAGAAGGATATGAAACAGCTCTATCTTGATTTGTAATTTACAAGCAGCTGTCAGGATTCTTGTGTCAACTCTTGAAAAGTGAAGAAACAAGTCCAGAGAGGTCAAGTGGCTTGCCAAAAATCACACAGTCAGTGAAGTGCAGAGTCAAGATTCACACCCAAATCACTTGGTTTCAAATCCAGTGCTATGTTCTCTCTGCACCATGCACCCTCTTGGCTGCGGAAATGAAGTCAAGGCCAGGCTTTATTTGGGGCAGACTCCAGCCTTACTGACAATTAATTCTCTTAGTGCTGTGTTCATCTTCTTGTGCTCAAGCTTTAGCAGCTAGGACAGAATCTGCATACATGCATGTTTAATAGTCTCTACATGTGTTTGAAGACTCTTGTCCATCTTTTTACATTACCAGGATTCTCTGGTTCTCATGAGAGGCTGGAATTTCTCTGAGCCTATTCCTCCCTTATGCCTATGGTTACCATTACCAATGGCTGTACTCACTGTCACAACTGTTCAGTTTCCCCCAACACACACCAGTTGTCACTCTGAAGCACACTTTCATCCCAGCTAATGGTTTTGTATGAATAGATTGGAGTTGTCTGAAAAGTGAAGCCATAACAATTTCAGTTGTGATGAAACATATATACTTTGCCCCTTTACATCTGCTTTTAAATCAAGTATAAATTTTAATAATTATTCTCAGCAGAGGCATCTGGAAGATGTGTTGATACTTCTTGGCAGTAGACACCAGATGGGTTATTCGATCTGGAACAGATGGTAAATTGATATTAAATAATGATAAGCCTGGACTTCTCCACCATTCATGATTCTCATTTTCTATTGATAGGTTTACCATTTTGGTTTAGCTCAGTTTTCTAAATTTCTTTTTCTAACCCATACGATTTAAGGAGAAAAAGAGGAGAAATTTTCTCCTTGATCAGAGAATATCTGTGGCCCTCAAGACACTCTGGGATTGAAAAATGAACTCTCATGAGCCCATGATACTAGGGTAGAGCTAGGAGACTCATCATTGTTTTTATGGCCACAGATCTAGGACTTTTCTACTCCTGCTCTGCCAATTAATGCAGCCCACTTCCCACAATCCTCCTCCCCCTATTCTGTGCTGTCAATAAAATTTCCAAGGGGAATTCTATGCAAAGGAAAACAGCCAAATGAGAGTGAAGTACACTTTTTTTAGTAGCTGCTTAAATATCCAATATTCAAATGTAGCTGTCTTCAGAAGGCAGGAGTTGGAGTAAACACGTTAGAGTTAAGTCCTGAATGGGACTTCTTAAATTGAAATCTTGGGCTAGATGCGTGAAATAAGGAAATAGAGGGAAGAAAAGAGTGAGTTTTCTGGTCTGTGGATCAGTTTCTGCTTTGTCTCAAGAGAAACAGTTGCAGGGTCGCCAAGGCTAGGCTGTGGATCCACTTAGACTCCTGGATGGAAGAGTGAGAGCTGGATTGGTGACATGCAGGGACAACACAAACACTCTAAGTCAATGTTGTCCAAGTTGACCAATCAGATCATCAATCCCTCTTCCCTTGGAGAAGGGGAAGAATCTAGGAAGGGATAGAATTATTGGAGGAAGAAAGAGAGTAGCTGTCCACATGCAGCAATATCCAGGGTTCTAGAAAGTTACTATCACATCCATAGTTCTTAACTCTCTAATGCCTGAAGTTCTACTAACAATCTGTTCAGAATTTTATTTTAAATATTTTATAGCTAATAAAATACAGTTTAAAAATGCTCAGAGAGCTGATTTGGTGGCTTTAGAGTAAGGAGGCAATGACTACAAAAAGAGGAGAGGGAGTATAAGGAGAGTGGGGGAAGAGACACCCAAATCTGAACAGTTCAAAACTAGGACCATTGAAGAAAAACATGATTTGCCTTGAGCTGGCCTTAGAAGTCAGTTAAGGTATAGCAGAATTGTTTGGGGTTTTTTTTGCACCGTGTGGCTTGCGGGATAGTTCCCCAACCAGGGACTGAACCCAGGCCCCTGCAGTGAAAGGGCTGAGTCCTAACCACTGGACCACCAGGGAATTCCCTCTAGCAGAATCTTCTCAGTAAGAGTCTTACTAACTGTTTAACTTCTTCACTGATTACCCAAAGTGGAGTGAGATATCAGTGAACTTGTTTCATGAAGGCAGGGAGAACGCCCAGAGAGAGTGCATCTTCTCCCAGTTCCACCTCAGTCAAAGGTTTTCCTTTCTGTATTGAAAATAGAGCACTCATCCTCATTTATAAACTCTCCATCATGCCAATTATTGGGGTTATACGAAGAGTACACTGCAACTAAAAGTTAAGATTTTCTTTTGAGCTCTTGGATTTTGTTGCTTTTTTTCCTTTAATTTACCTAGAGACAACACAGAAGTTAGATGGGTGGTTCCTGAGGCCATAGGAGAACACCTCTGGACTTCTAGAGAAGTCAAAAATAAATAATGCTACCTTTATGAAGTTAAACAATAAGAGGAATATATACTACATCGAAGCAGAGATATAAAAAGCCACCATAAAGGTAGATAATATCTCCAAAGATAGGAGAGCAGTAAATGAAGATAGTAGCATTTCCAAAGTTAGAGTTGATCAATGTACAGAACTAGAAGCACAGTCCCGGGAAAGGAGGAGCACCCCCTTCCAATGCAGGAGTAACCCATGCCTCTGAGAATAAGGGAGCCAGGTCTTTGAATTCCCAATTCCAGCAACAGTAGCCATCTGCCATTGCAGACTCCTGAGCACACACTCTGGTTGGAGACACACTCTCTTACTAAGGAGGATTTTGTCCTCAAATCCACATGTGATTATCTACCTTAGTGGGCACCACCAGACCACCCAGGGGCCTAGGCAATGAAATTGTATTCCTCAAAACCCTAGGTTTCATACAGTTATCCCGTGGGCTGCCTCGGGGAGTGCCAGGGAAGTTGAGCAGGCAGAGCTTCTCCCTCTACCCCATCACCGTTTCCACCAGAGTAGCTCACTTTCATCTGTATATTACACTGAAGTTCTACATAAGGTCTCCTGGGGACAGATTCTGCACCTAAAAAATGTACAAAAACTCACCGGTATTAGTAAGGTCAACTATTAGAGTCTGCTCTTTGGATTCTTCCCAGTGGGCTCTACGTTGATCCCCAGGTGGCCTCCAATTGAAGTCCCTTGGTATCTTATCTATGACATGGACCTCTATGAGATTCTCTAGAGAAAGAGAAACACAAAGTCATGTATCTCAGAAATAAGCCAATCAAATAGTGGGCATGCTGTACACAAGGTAGAGATTTTTAAATTCTTTTTTTTTTTTTGCGGTACGCGGGCCTCTCACTGCCACGGCCTCCCCCGTTGCGGAGCACAGGCTCTGGACGCGCAGGCTCAGCGGCCATGGCTCACGGGCCCAGCTGCTCCGCGGCATGTGGGATCTTCCCAGACCGGGGCACGAACCCGTGTCCCCTGCATCGGCAGGCGGACTCTCAACCACTGCGCCACCAGGGAAGCCCAGATTTTTAAATTCTTGATTCTTTTCGTCAAAGGCCAACTTGTGGATCTCAACCAGGAGTTGAGGTATTGAAAAGTGGGGCATTGAAAAGTATGTGAGGCTGCTTTGGGTGTTACAGTGATTGGGGAATATCATTGTAATCTTAGTGAGAAACAGAATGCAAAACATCTGTAATATGTGAGACAGTTCTGTATAATGAGGTTGGATCTCTCCACTAGAAGGCTAATACCATACTTGTTTAAAAATACTGCATAAAAATGGTCTATTCTCTTAACATAGTAAAATCATGGGGAATGTTCCTGGAATTCTCCCTAGAGGTTAGAGAATGCAGATATTTGTTTATATAGATTGATATATCATATTGTCATAGCATAATAACATAAAATTAAATCACTATTTCCTAATTCCATACTTTCTGAGCATCATTTAGAAGCCCATATGGATCTGTTGATGACTATTCTATTCCCTGTATCAGTTGTAGTTTCATTATAAATTAATGTATTAGCCATCCGGTTCTTAGACATTGGTATCTCATGAGTTGGTCTGTGAGACAGATCTATTCTCAGACACTGAATCAGGCTTCAGAGCCTGTAGAACAAAGGACTCCTAGATCAAGGATAATTCACAAAGTATAAGCCACTGTACAAGGCTCTGGATAACCTGCTGGCCTTTGCTTGTAACATCACTGCCTTAACTTGAACCTTATTTCAAACTGTAACATACATATTCCTCTTGGAGAAAGTACTTAGACAAGAGATTAAAAATTTAATTTCAGAGTATGACTTTTGAAAGCATGTGAATGAAACTTAATTTATATTCTGTCATTGTTGTGAATGAGGACGGCATCAGGAAATGGCACGAAACATGTAATGTTAAACAGAGGATTAAGGTGTATGACATTATACATTAGGAACAAAAAATGCAAACACTTTTATGTAAGATTTTTCCCTAGCATTCTGCTCATTGTTAATAACCTCCTTTTTTGCTTTTATGTAACTTATAAGAATCTTATAGAATATGACTAACTCATAAAATTTTAATAGAATTGGACACATGGCTAAAAATATCACCTGTTACTATAATTATTAAGCAACTTTATGCTTCAGAGCAGAACCAAGTGGGGTTAGGAAAAACAATCCCTTTGAAAAAAGCTATTTGTTTGCTAATACAATGTGTTATGGGAAGGGTTGCCCTTAATTCAATAGTCTAACCCAGGGCTGAAGTGATTATAAAAGAGTTAGAGGATTTTAGTCCCTTTTCCTGCAAATTCAGTATTCTGTGACAAACAGAACTTAGATGTGTTTTCTTGAATGGTAAGAAGTCATCACCAGTACTTAATGATATCCAGAATAAAAAAGCAACAGTCAAAACAACAGTATTTGCAAAATGAACATTGAGGAACCATTTTCTTATTTTTGTTACAGCCTACAATATATTTCCGGTGTGAAAAAATGCAAGACCCCAACATAATAACAGCCTTATGATAACTGCCATTGTTTGAATACTGGTTGTGAGCAAGGCACTTTGCCAAATGTTTTACATATTGCCGAGTACTTAGTGAGATGTAAGGTTTCTTTTAATCCAGAAAAGCCACCAGATAGTTGTTTCTAGATGGAGGTAGCAGGTTCCTTAGAGTAGATCTTTGTTGGAGAAAGCTCCATTTCTTAGATTTTTGAAGTTATGCAGATGTACAGGAAGTAAGTGGTAACTGTTATCTTGGAGGAAGGATATAGTAGAACCTTCTGTGAGCTGACAAAGGCTTCTCCTCCTAAAGTCCCTGGCACTAGGAAAAGTTTATTAAATTTACTTAGAGAACAGTGTTCTTTTGGGGAGAAATAAGACAAGACCCCAAACTCTTTCCTTTTGAGGTTTAACTCTATTCAAACTTCTCTAATGTATGGACATGGCACAAACTGAGATTTTCAGGCAGAAAAAGACAACAAGGACCCCAAAGAGCAACTTGGCATAAAGGAAGGGGGCATAATACAGTGAACAGGATCAATATCAGACCTGACACCTTTGTACAGAGCTGACCTCAGAAGAACTTAACTGTGCCCAATAATTGGATTTGCAAAACTCCTGGAAAACACCTTTAGTTTATATGACACATGCACAGCTATCCAAAGCTCTCTCGACAGACTGAGTAAGGGAATGAGAGATTTTGAGAGGATAGTTACAAATATTTGTTCTGCCTTTGCAAACATAAATCTAGGTTTCAACAGAGACTCATAGGCATAACAATTTCTGTTTTGTTTTTTAAGCCAAATTGAGGCAGACCTGAGGGTAACTAGGTAGTAACAAGGGTTAGGTCTTTCTGAGGTCAAGCCCCTCTTCTGCCATGGATAAAGAAACTCATAATGACATGAAGGTTACCATTTTTAAATGTGCAGATTGGGTAATGAGCAACCACAGAAAATAACGTCCTCATTTGTTACAAAGGGAATGGCTCTCCTGGTGATGCAGTTTGTGAATAGTTCACTGCATTTCCAAAATTGTATAATGTTATATTTCATAATATATTCTATAATATATAATAAATAATATACACACAGTACACAAATCCACAATAAATAGAGAGCATTACTCCCAGGTCTCCTGGATGCATCATGTGTTAGGGCAACATGATCGTGTAGGAGTCATGGCTGGGAGTGGATGTCAGATATAAGATTCAATTTGTGTGCTAACCTTCTCATTTCCTGCCCTTTCCAGCCTCACCCCCTCCTCCATCCCAGGACTATCAATAATAACAGTGTCGGTCTTCCCTGGTAGCGCAGTGGTTGAAAGTCTGCCTGCCGATGCAGGGGACACAGGTTCGTGTCCCGGTCCAGGAAGATCCCACATGTCGTGGAGCGGCTGGGGCCCTGAGCCATGGCCTCTGAGCCTGCGCGTCCGGAGCCTGTGCTCCGCAACGGGAGAGGCCACAACAGTGAGAGGCCCGCGTACCACAAAAAATTAAAAAAATTAAAAATGATAATAATAACAGTGTCTAGGCGATGTGGACCCTCCTGTTTGTTGACAGTCTATGATAGCACTTAGATAATAGGCCCCAACAGCCTCTAGGAGATGCCACCCTCTCTTCACACAGCTGGGCTTAGAGGTGAGATTCCTGTCACATAGAGACAGGCAATTAAACCGACTGGCTTATTAGTGCCACTTAGTTCAGGAACAATGAATTTGAGGCTCTGAATAAGAAAGAATCTATTCCTTTGAGATGGACTCAGTGACCTCTAGAGGTCACTTCTATGTCATTTTAGACAGTAATGAGGAAAATGCAGCTGAAGATAAGATTTCATAAGAGATGACGTCTGGATGTGCTCTCTGGGTGCTTTAGACATCTACAAAGCAGAACTGTATCCTCACAGAGCCTACCACTGGTGGAGGCCTGATAAGGATCACCAGTGATTATCAAATCCCCCTGCAATGGTTTTTCATTGCTCTTGGAACACAGCTCAAAATACCTAACATGAGCTATTATGCCCTGCCTTACTAGACCCATGGACCTCCCACTCTCGTCTCTTCCCATTCTCTCATGTGCCATACATAGAAAACATAACAGGCCACTACCCAAATGATCCAAATAGTCAATAAATTTCGACCAAAATTTTAGCAGAGGGGTGTGTGTGTGTGTGTGTGTGTGTGTGTGTGTGTGTGTAAATTGTCAAATTGACATGCTGATACAAATTGCATGTGAAATACAAAGAGCCAGGAATAGCACCTCAGAGGCAGTCTTGAAGAAGAATAGTAAAGCTGGAGGAGATATAATATACACTATCAAGGCATATTATAATGTGATGGTGACAGTGTGGTGTGGGCATAATCATATACAAGTAGGCTAATGGAACAGAAATAGGGAGCCCAGAAACAGACCCACACATGTATGGATACAAATGATGACAAAAATCATGTTGCAGTGCAGAAGAGAAAAGATAGTCAGTATACAAATGTTGCTGAATTAATTGAACATCATATAGAAAAAAATGAACCTCGACCCCTACCTCCTACTATACACAAAAACCAACTCTAGGTGTTATAGATCCATGTATGAAGTGAAAAAGAATAAAACTTTTAGAGGAAAATATGGGAGATTATTTTGGGGTAAACAAAAAAATGCTTAAATAGGATATGAAAGTACCAGCTAGTAAAAAACAAACCTGTTCATCAAAGAACAACATTAAGATAGTAAAAAGGCAAGCCACTCGATGTGAAATATTTGCAGTACGAGTGTCTGACAAAAGACCCATATGTATCAAAAATATATAATCCCTCTATTTCAATAAGAAAAAGGCACACAAACCAATAAAAAAAATGGGTAAGAGATTCAAAAAAGACATTTTACATGAGACAGGATGTAAACCATGGAAAAATTTTCAACCATAGTCATCAGAGATATGCAAATTAAAATTACAATGTGAAATCTTTGCACACTCACCAGAATGACTGAAATTTAAAAGCCTGACAATACCAAATCCTGGTGAGGATGTGGCACGATTTGAACTTTCATGTACTGCAGGTGGGAATGTAAATAGAAACAACCAGGTTGGAAACTCTTTGGCAATATTTATTTAAACTGATTATAAGCAAAACCCGTGACACTGCAATTCCATTCCTAGGTATCTACCCAACAGGAATACATATATAGGAAATGTGCATGGGAGTATTTGTAATATTGTTATTTGTAATAACCCCAAATTGAAAACAACCCAAATGTCTATCAACAGTAGGGTGGATAAATAAATTGTGATGTATTCAGGCGATGGAACACTATAAGCAACAAAGATGAATAAACTAAAGCTACACAAAGCAAAGTGGATGAATCTCACAATGTTGAAAGAAAGAAGCTAAACACAAAATAGTACATACTATACAATTCAGTCATTTATATAAAGTTCTAAAACAGGCAAAACTAACATACTGGGACAGAGTCCGTGTAGTACTCACCTCCAGAAGGGCTAGTAATTAAGGACATTCTGGGATGCTGGTAGCATTCTGTGTCTTGACCTAGGAGTTGGTTATGCAGGTGTGACCAGCTTATAAAAGTCATTGAGCTATACAGTTGATCTGTGCACTTTTCTTTATGTATGCAATGTTTGAATAAAATAATTCACTTTAAAAAAAAGCATTTTAGGAAGGGATCTTCAAAACTGCTACTTACTCTTGTTTGAGGGAGGCCCTGGTTCTCTTCAAGCTTAGCCAAGGGAAGCTGCAGGGAAGCCCTGTTTAGAAGGGAAAAAGAGATCTCTGCAGAGTAGTAATTGTTTACGTCGGACCATGGGTACATGTGATTTCATTATATTATTCTCTCTAATTCTGTATTTGGTTTTAATTTTCCATAATAAAACAATTTTTTTTTCCTAAAAATCTATTAGAATATAAAACCCGATTTGCACCAAATCAAATCAGCAGCAAGTGAAATCTCTTTCTACTCTATTTTGTTAGTGCCCTAAGGAAACCTCATCACCAAAGCTTTTTGCTCACATTGGAAAGCTCTCCTCCAATTCACTTGAATCTGGAGAGTTCGGTTTTTTTTGTTTGTTTGTTTGTTTGTTTGTTTGGCGGTACGTGGGCCTCTCACTGCTGTGGCCTCTCCCGCCGCGGAGCACAGGCTCCGGACGCGCAGGCTCAGCGGCCATGGCTCACGGGCCCAGCTGCTCCGCGGCATGTGGGATCCTCCCGGACCGGGGCACGAACCCGCGTCCCCTGCATCAGCAGGCGGACTCTCAACCACTGCGCCACCAGGGAAGCCCTGGAGAGTTTGTTTTTGTGTGTCCTGTTTTTCTCTCCTTGGAACTAAAGATGTTCACTGTTTCCTCTCACATGAGACTCCCACCAGCCAATTATATCCTCTTCCATCCCAGTGCCTAATGAATGCCCTAATGACAAGTATAAACTTCACTGAAGAACGCGTAAGGATGTAGATAAAACTAAAGAATATGAGGCGAGAAGAGACTAAATGTCAAGCTAATGAGAGGTCTCATGCCAAATCAGCGAAAAGGAAGGGATTAATTATGGGAGTGGAGCAATAGAGATGCCCCCAAACATTTCAGTGAAGTGCAGTGAGGCAGGTTAGAGTCCAAAATAACAGCCCAATTGATTTGGGAGTGGGAAAGTATTTGTTTTTAATTCATATGTCCCCTAGAAGTGACCCTATTTTTACCACACACACAAAAAAATCAAGACATGCTTTAAAAGATCAATAAAGTAAAACTACAGATAATTTTATTTTCAGTACACCAAAATATTCTTCCTAAATTAGGGGAGAGAAACAGTGCTTTGTAAAACTGATTTATTTTAAAAACCATAAAGAGAGAATGGTTGCCATTCAAGAAGTCACACAACCTTATATGTAAAAATACCTATAACTCTGATTTAGTTTTACTTTGAAATTATTGTTTTTATGTACCTTTTTATAACATTTTATACTGTTTACACTCCTCTTCAGGCTTAAACTTTTCTTCCCTTTTTCTCCTCTTCAGCCTGGGTAAAGTACCCTGCTCTCCCAGGTATGGAGCAAAGTGAAATTTTCCTTTGTCTCCACAATCAATCCCCATCTTGCCTCTTCACCAGAGAGAGATTAAGGGGAAGTAGGTTCAATTTCCTCACTAACTGAATTACAATCCCTGCTTAGAAGTTGGGCAAGCTGCAAAAATAAACCTCAAATGTAGTGCAGTCCCTTGGAAATTCTAAACCAGTAGGTACCCCCACTGACCCCAAGGCTCATGCTGTGTATACTTTGAGGCACTGGACTTGAAACACGGCAGGGAGGAGGTTTAATGATGTTACACTGGAGTAGCAGAGAATCCATGTTTCTTTGCAATGATATCCATTGACATTAACCAAGAAAAGAGTTAGAATATAAAACAACTCTTTTCTTACTCTTAAGTAGTATCTGAACTTCTGCTAAGCACTCATGGCATAGACGTAGAAGACAGGGCAGGATCAGGAGCAGTCCATGCACAGCAAGGCCAAGCAAACAAGCTGAACCATTGCTAAGAGAATAAGAACAGAGCCTCAGGTTTCCTTGAGGATTCTGAGCTCCCTTGTAGCAGCACAATACAATGGTAATGGTACCTTGTGCTGGGTAGTTTTCAGCATGTATTGAGGACTCATCTTTATCCATACTTGCAAAATATCTAGAATTTAAAATAAAATATGAGTACTCACATGAGTTGGGGCTGAGATTTGTCTTTATCTGCAAATTATACTCCTAATATAAGGACATAATGGCATTGGAGAGCATGGAACAGCAAGAAGAACAGAATGAAGCCAGAAACAGTCCTCTTAAGCACACCTGCTAAACCTTTTTAACCATTTTCTTAGTGCGGAAAAATTGGGCGAAATTAGTATCAAAATGAACATCAACTCCCTTATAATCTGCTTTTCTTTATATAATTACTTTAAGTTAACCATATAGTAATGTGTTTACAAATAGTTTCAGTCTGTAGTGAGCGCTCATACATTCTAAGCTACTTTGTTTTCATGCTGTAGGTAGAAGAATACTTGCCTATAGCTGGCAGAAACAACAGGATATGGATGTAGCTGCTTCCAGGACTGATTTTATTCATAATGCAGACTCTTTCTACCTTTCTGCTCTCATCCTCAGCATTTTGATTTTTCTTCTTCAACCTTGATCCCTTATGGTCACAGGATGGTGATCTCAGTTTCAGTCATCTGTTCTGTATGCAATTACACCCCAAGACAGGAAGGCCAGTTTCTCTTCATGTGTCTCTTTTTCTTAGAAATTTTTCTGAGAATCTCTCAGTAACCCTGCTGTATCTCATTGGTCAGAACAAAGTCATATGCCTAAGTATAAAACTAATCACTGATGAGGAGAATGGGATTACCATTCCTGGTCTAGACTCACCATGATTTGTCCCTTGGGGCTGGGCCACCTTCCTTATGTGCCATGCCTCTTAATATCTAAACAAAGCAGGGGTTCTCTTAACATGAGAAAAGGGATGGTTGCCTGTTGAAATGACAACAGACTACATATGCCACAAGTACTTTCATAAAGTTCTGAATTAAGGAATTTACCACGTATTATTACAGGTAGATATTGGGACTAGGTATATAAACATTAACTGTGGCAATGACAGTCCTGTTTCCCACAGTGGGACAAGCAACTACTTACACAGTAGTGTGTAAGTTAATCTTCTCTGAGTAACTACTCTGTTCCTGTCCTCTGTGTCATGATAAGATACAGTGATGAAGACATCAGTGTCAAGCCTCAAGAAACTCACAATCTAATAGAGTTTTGAGGTATAATCAAGAGTCTGGTGAGCAAGAAATCAAGGTGGGAAGACAAGACAAAAAAATGGACAAGACAGAGGTCCCTGTGGTGAGGAAGCTTATAATCTAGGTTGCGGATAGGACCAATGCTAGCAAATCAACTGGAGAATAATTAGATGAAGCTGAAATAGTAGATTAGGAATACTACACTGAGGGCAGATTTAAGTTGTTTGGAGAGCCATAGGAAGTTTTTGAGTGCAGTAGTGATATGACCAGATCACTATAATAGAAGATAAACATGACGGCTGTGACATAAGAAGAAAAATACTGTGTCTAGCAGAGCCACTGTAGTCGCTATTAAATGCATAACTATGAAGCACTAAGAATGTAAACTCAAATTGTGATAGTGGTTATGGAAATAGGGGATGGAAGAGAGATTTTTAAAGGAACAGTGGTCAGAGTTTGTTGACTGCAAAAGGCAGAAGTGAAGATGAATCCAATAACTAGAGCCTGGATGACAAGAAGTGCCTAACAGCTCCTCCCAGAGAAGCTGTAGCCCCAGGTACTGGATCTAACCAGCCTCATGAGGTCCCAGGACAATGTGGAATGGGGTGGAGTGGGCTGCAGAATGTGGTGCCAAGTATAAATAAAAAGAAAGTTAGCAAAGTCATAACTAAAGGACAGTTAGGTAGAGTGTCAACCTGACTGAGGTGACAACCTGAAAATTTAGGCAGAGAGGCTTGATTCAGATAAAAGACAAAGTTCAGACACCAGAGGCATCAAACATGGGAAGAGGTTATTAAATGTGAAGACTTCGAACAAATATACAAACAAAATAATACAGAAAAAACAATACTTAAATATGTCAGTAAACACAATAAATGTACACAAACTAAACTCTTCAGTTAAAAGACAAAGATTAGAAATATAAACTTTTAAAAAATCTTATCTATAAACAGTTAACAAGAGACATACCTAAAAGACAGGTATAAAGAGGCATAAATTTGTCATACCAGTTAAATACCGATCAAAAGAACACCTGTAACAATATCAATATCTGACAAAACTTATTTTAAGGCGAAAAACGTTACTAGGAATAAAAACAGTAGTCACATAATCATAATAGGTTTAATTCACCAGAAAGATATAAAAATACTGAATTTATAATAGTCATAAAACATGTAAAAACTTACCAGAAGGAAATCGGTTTTGTTTCTATACATGTCAAATGAATACCAAAGAATGTTTATTGTGTAAGGTGTAAAGGTCAACCAAGCAATGAACTAGCCCCTGTATCCACAACTCAGTTTAAATAATATTCAAAAAGAAATGGACAAATCCACTATCAGAGTAGGGAATGTTAATATACCTCTTTCAGTAATTTTTTTAAGACAAAACCATCAATAAGGATTTGGAAGATTTGGAAAAACACAATTAGCTAGATTGATCTAATAATCCCACCATGTACATTTAACCTTTTTCTTCTCACAGTACCCATAACACAAATCCTGTACTTCAAGCTCCTGGCTCTGTCCCTTACCCTGCCAAGAAAAACAACACAGAATTCTACCCTCTTGCCTTGGCTTACATTGCTGTCCAGCCTCCAAAGGTACAGAATATCTTGACATATATTGTCATTTATCTTTCCCTGGTTGTTTTCTCTTTGTTCATATTATTTGGAGTAGTGTGTAAGCTGATTGCTGGCAGAAATATGGTTCTAAATTTAACAGCATCTCAGCAAAGGGCTGAGTTCACAATTTAAAGAATTTCTTTTTAATTAAATTATTTAAATTAAATATTAATGAAAGAAATTTATTTGTTTTAATGAAAAAGTAACATATGTTCATTGTTACAAGTGAGCAATCCAGAGATGAGTAAAGAAAAAGTTACTATTTTTCTCTCTCTCCCTCCCTTTTAAGGTAGTTAAGGTTACCTAGTTATGTCTGTCTATATATCTATTTATCTATCTATCCAAACTTATTTACTCATATCATTTTTTGGAAGGGAAGAATTTTTCACTAAATATTTCACTATATATTTTTTCACTATATACATTACTTAGAAACTTTTCCACATTTAACAGATCATGAAAATTTTTTCCAGATTAAATCACAAGTGTGACTCTAACTCATTCCTTTTGATATTTGCATGACACTTTATAATATAGATGCACCATAATTCTTCATCCCTCCTTGACTCATGGTCTTGGGTTGTTTCTAGGTTTTCTGCCACCCAACATACGGGTGCTTTTCATTTCTGTAGGATAAGTTACTAAGAGGGGGATTGGGGAGTCCTTTTTTAACTTTAAAAGTTAGTTCATTGTTGCCCTACCGAAAGCCTGCTGTAAATTACATTCCCACAGCAGTACATTGAAAGATCTGCTCCCTGCCTTCTGGGTACTCTTGTACCTTTCAATTTTTGTCAATCTAAAACGTGAAAACTGGGCTTCCCTGGTGGCGCAGTGGTTGAGAGTCCACCTGCCGATGCAGGGGACGCGGGTTCGTACCCCGGTTCGGGAAGATCCCACATGCCGCGGAGCGGCTAGGCCCGTGAGCCATGGCCGCTGGGCCTGCGCGTCCAGAGCCTGTGCTCCGCAACGGGAGAGGCCACAGCAGTGAGAGGCCCGCGTACCGCAAAAAAAAAAAAAAAAAGTGAAAACTGATGCCCCGTTGTTGCTTTGGTTTGCATTTTCCTAGTTACCAGGGGTGCCAAGCCTTTTCATATATTAACTGTACTTTATATATTTTTGTCTGTGAGTTATCTGTTTATATTCTTTGCCCATTTTTCTATTTTGTTTTGTCTCAGAAATACTTGTTCACAGTATATTCTTTTATGTGAGATGGAAAGAAAGGGCGGTGTAGGGGGTTTGGCCAGCACAATCCTCTTTGGCCTGAATTATTAGAGCTTTGCCTCAAACCTCCCTTTCACTTTGGCTGTGAAGGCATGGTTCCATCTCTCCGAGAAGTTGAATGCTTGCCTTTAAAAAAAACAAAAAAGGAAAAGAGAATAAAGGGGGAGAAAAGCACTTCCCCACATCACATAATCCTCTTTGCTATCCATGAAGCCTGCTGCTGCTGCAGAGTTCATGTGGGATTTATCCTCCAGCAACCAAAGAGCACAGCATAAAACCCACCTGCAGAGACCCTGCAGTCTGGAGTGCCAATGTTCAGGAACCATCCACTTAAGGTCATGCTGCTCTATTGAAAAATGTGGACTCCTTCTGATCGTCTCAGTTGAGGGAATAGAAGCCCCAAGCATAGAAGCCAAAATGACAGGACTCATGCCCTCCCCTAGACCACGCTTTTATCCCACCTTTTCACACACTTCCACGTTTGTCTTTTCTTCCCCCGCCTTGCACCCCACTTTTCATATTTCACAAGAGTGTCTCACTCACATTCCTAACTTTAATGAGCTTCAAGCTGGTTTTTAAAAAGTAGAAAAAAACAGGAAAAGAAACCTCATCTTGCCAGCCAGTATGCCTCTAGCAGGCTTTCCCACAGAGAGAGAAAAGTGAGTCCCGAGGCTGTGGGGAGGCTGACACACAGGGCACGAGGCAGCTGTCTGCTTTTATTAAAATGCCACCTTGACCAGAGTCTGATTTCTTTGAGGACCAGTTGACTATCGTTCAAATGCAGGACCCATGACACATGCTCTGCTGCTTTTGTCCCTCAGCCCTCTTAGCAGGTCAGTTGTAGGGAGGAGATTAAAGCTGTGTGGCCAGCCCCCAACCCATTACTCTCCCCCTCTCCCTGACTCCGTCTGGCCCTATCAGCAGCTTCTCTAAAAGGGCTTCACCAGCACGTCCAGTTCAGACAAACTGTTCCTGTTTGTCTCTTTTCTCTTTTCTCATTTTCCATGCATGGGGGCAATTTATCCTCTGATCCTGTCAAAAAGTCCTCCAGAGAATTCCAAGAAGAGGGTAACATGAATGTGCTTGCATATTTCAACCCACACAGAGACCAGCTTGAAATGTCAGATGATAGCTGTGTTTGAGCAAATATTAATCTCTCTATGAACAGGTTTTAAATTTAAATCATATCCCAAGCATATAGTTTGTGTTTAGGATACTCCTTTTTTTAAAATTTATTTATTTATTTATTTATTTATTTTTGCGGTACGCAGGCCTCTCACTGTTGTGGCCTCTCCCATTGCGGAGCACAGGCTCTGGACGCGCAGGCTCAGCGGCCATGGCTCATGGGCCCAGCCGCTCCGCGGCATGCGGGATCTTCCCAAACCGGGACACGAACCCCTGTCTCCTGCATTGGCAGGCGGACTCTCAACCACTGCGCCACCAGGGAAGCCCTCCTTTTTTTTTTTTTCAGTCTAATTTTTTCTTATCTTAAAGGAAGACCATGCCTAAACAGTTTCTTCCCCTTCCCTCTTTTAAGAGCTTTATTGAGGTGTCATGTCTCCATAAAATTCATCCATATTAAGCATACCTTTTGAAATGTTTTGGTAAATGTAAGTGGTTGTGTAGCCATCACCGCAATCCAGTTTTGGAACAGTTCCATCACCTCAAAACTTCCCTCTGGCCACTTGTAGTCGATCCCACTTCCAACCCAGGCGACAACTGATCTGCTTTCTGTCTCTGTAGTTTTGCCTTTTTCTAGATGTTTCATGTAAATGGAATCCCACAATATGCAGTCCTTTTTGTCTAGCTTCTTTCAGTTAGCATAGTGTTTTTGAGGCTTATCCGTGCTGTTGCGTGTATCGGTATTTTCTTTACTACGGCTGGATAGTATTCCATTGTGTGGATATACCACATTTTATTTATCCAGTCACCTGCTGAGGGACATCTGGGTTGTGTCAACTTTTTGACTACGGTATCTCTACTCTGAACATTTGCATGTTAAGTCTTTGTGTGGACATGTTTTCATTTCTCTTGAGTAAATTCCAAGTAGTAAAGTTGCAGGATCATATGGTAAGTGTTTGTTTAACTTTCTCAAAAACTGTCAAACAAATTCTTAAAGAAAACATTTGATGCTCATCTTTAAGGTTGCATTTGCCATGAAATTACCTAATCTAAAAGGGTAAATCACAATTCTGAGCATCATTTTGCAAAGTTTTTAGGATTGGAATCATGGACAATAAAAGTAACAGAACTAAGGAAAGGGGGTGGTCTTAAATCCTGTTCCATTTCTTCTCAGTCTTCAGCCGAGAGGTCTTTAGAATTCTGCTGACAAAGGAAAAGTAAAGAATCATCACCGGCTCTCAGTCCTTCTGTCCCTACTTTCCTTGCCCTGTCTCCATGGGCCCACCGCTGAAAGTGCCGCTTGCAGATTTCTTTGGCTAAGAAGAATCAAGTGAGCCTCCTTAGGGCGCAGGAACAGAATCCAGAGGATTCTGGATGCATGGGTCTTGCCAGTCCTATGGACAATAGCAGAGTGGAAGCTGCTAGAAGGCACTTCCTCAGCAGGGCACCTCAGGGGCTTCTTGGGTTTCCTTCCACCAGCCTTCCAAACGCCTCGGAGGTGATAAGCTAAGATTTCCCTGCTCTTGTAGTAACTATGGGTTCTGGACCCCTGAGATCAGAAGAGAAGCTAGTCCCTGCCCAGGTAGTTTGGGATGACAAGGCCATAGCCACAGAGGAAGAGATTTTTCAACTACAGTTCTGCTACTTACATATTTATGACCTTAAGCAAATGATTAACCTTTATAATTTTCAGTTTTCACCTGATAGGGTTACTGTGAGGATTAACTGGGATAATGATAGAATGCATATAAGGTAAGCTCTTTGATAGCAGGAAATCTTTGTGTGAATCCCAGGAGCCTAGAACAGTGCCAGGCACATAGTAGGTGTTCAGCAAATGCTTATACACTGACTAAAGTACTTAGCGTAATACATGATACCTGGAGAGATTATTCATTCATTCATTCACTCAGTCTTTTGTTTAATATTTATTGAGCACCTACTATGTTTGTCAAGAGCTAAACTGAGCCACCATGTATCAGAGTAGCTGATTAAGACAAGTCAAAACGAAATGGTCTAGGCTTTAATCACTTACTGTGATAGCATAAGCAAGAGGTTACAGTAGAGAAAGCACCGAGTCCCCCACTGTTCCATTTTCCCCAGAGAATGACACCAGTGAGGGTTAGATGGATCAGCACAGACATGGGGAATTGTCTCACTATCAAGAGTCCTGGTCAAAAGACTCCTGCCATCTTATGGACCCCAGGGCCATGGGGTGGGAGGGCGATGAGGGTGGAGGGGAAATCGCTGGAAGAGAAAAAGCACTGAGTACTGAGTAGAGTGAAGAAAATGTCTTCAAGTTTTCACTCCCCTAAGCCTCCCGCCAACCCCACTCTCAGCTCTCAGAGACACCTAACAAGACCTCTGCTTAAGGGTCTTGATAAAGAAGCCTCCAAATAAACATCGCCTGGCTGTGAATACAAATACATGTAAGAGCTTGACTGGTCCCGGGGGCCTGAGTCACTGACTGCAGCTCCCTTCAGAGGCTGTAGTACACGGCTGTGCACCAAGTCTGGTGTGTGGAGGGCAGCCTTTCTTCATCAGGCTCTCCAGGTAGAACCTTTGTAAATGCCTGTGGTCTGGCCTGAAAAAAAAATCACACACAGGTTTTTGGCCAGGAGCCAAACTCCTCAATGCTGCTATTAGAGTGGATGTGGCCTCTGCCTTCATAAAAGCAAGCGAACTATTGAGTAGGCAGACCATAAACAAACAAATAAATCCATAATTGCAAATTATGATGAAAGTGCCAGGTGGATGGGGGGGCAGAGTCTGGGGAGAGGGAATAGCAAGATGTTCCTGCACTAGCCTGAGTGCTCAAGCTAGCGCCCTCAGAGGGGAGATCTGAGCTGAGGACTCAGGCTGAGAGGAGCCAGCCACAGAAAGGGCAGGAGGGCGGGGTTGGGAGGGGTAGAGCACACAAGCTAAATAAATGTTCATTTATCCCCCACTCTGTTACACGAGGCTTTAACTAATTATAGTGACTTCTGCTGTGGTTTATCCAAATTTGTGTAATAATCCACCACTCTATAACAATTTTTTCTTTGATGTATGAAACTGGTGTATCCAGTCGAATCTTATCTGTGGTTATGCAGATCTCAAACACACATGAGTGACATGTTCCTAGGATCTAAACAATCTTTTATAAATTAGAATGAACCTCTATTGTGTAGCTATATGGGGAGAACCAAAAGAATAGTTTCAGCTAAAACTCCTTGTTTTTCTTGATCCCTCTTTGAATATTAGAGACTGGAGATGCTGCAGAGGAAGGAAGAGGAAGGAAGGGAGGAAGAATGGGTCTGTGGTTATTTTCCCCTGAGAGGGCTCTGGAGGATGCCCTGTACTCCTCAGCCTGTCCTCTGTAAGCCTCTGACACAAAGTTTATTGTCAAGAATGAACTGGGCCTTCCATTAATTGTGAAAAACCATGTACACACAGGAAAAAGAAACTAGCAGTTATTGTAAATCTTGTTTTTGCCCAAGATTATTTACCCTTCTAAAAAATCTACTCCCTTTCACGATCATTGCTTATAGTCAGTTCAAAGGAGCCAATCCCTTTCACAAAGTGCTAACATTATGCACCTAAATTTTCAAAACTTTGTTTTGAATGAGGTTGGATTGAGGTACGGAACTATTTATATCCCCGATTTATTATGTGTTAAAATAATAGGTGCCCTATTGGGCAATGCAGGGTGGAGGTAGGAGTCAGGGGGGCCCTATATTGGAGGGGGTATTGGGGGAGTTGGAGGATCTAAGGAAAGCACAAGTAGCACAGTTCCCCTTCGTTCCCTCCTGAGAAGAATGCCCCCTTAGCGCCTTCCTGTATCTCAATTCGAGACATGAGCTTGTACAAAGGAATTCTGGAAGAGCCGTGAAGAGTGTAGACATCAGCTGAACTGTTGGGAGCAAATTCTCCCTTAATTTTTCCTATGACCTGGGCTAAGTTGCTTACCCCATCTGTGTCTCACCCTCCTTGTTTGTAAAAAAGGATTTGAGATGACAACATTTTCTACCTTAGAATGTTGTTTTGAGAATTAAGTTAGTTAATAGATGTGCTTGAAATAGCACTTACCTATTATTACCATTGGTCTCCAATTCCTTTTCAAAGTCGATTCCAACATTTCCTTCCCCGTAGTAATTTTAGAAGTTTCTAAATATGAAACTTAAAGAAAAAACATTTTCAGGAATCTCTATCATCTCATGCAAATGAGAGATAGCAATTATGTTTGTAAATAACAGGGTCAGTAAGTAGCTGAGAGGGCTGCCGTCTCTGAAAAGAGCTCTGCAATGGGTGGGGAGGGAATTGAGCCACGAGTCCTCAGAGCACAACCATGGAGGCGTCAGGGTTAATTATGTACTGTAAACCACCTAGTGGTTTAAATCCAATCTTAAATGGTCTGGATGTTTATAAAGCCATGGTGTTTAATTTGGCTTTGACAAAGTGCTGTCTCAATTTTAACAATCCCCCTGAGCTCTGTGACTCATATCATCAGAAATCTGACCTTTCAGTGGAAGGGGAAAAATCTAAGTTGTTACCTTGACGACACAAGGTAAGCAGGATTCTTTGAGCTCTGGTGTTTCTGCTATAAATAATCCATCTTTGGCCAGACACTGGCCAGAGAAATAGTAACGTGAGCATGGAGAGGAATGAGCTGGGTTGGCAAGGGGAGAAGTCTGCATTTCGGGAGATTGTTTTAATCACCATTTTTAGGGATCATTCCCAGAGGCACTTTTGTAGCAATTAACCAATAAACCAATAAGAGGGAATGGATTCAACTTCTAAAAATGGGAATTCACGCAAATGAAAACTGGTAATACTTTTTCGTGTGAGGGCTTCTCTATACTTATGTGTACCATTGTCTAAGTTCTGTTTTTTGTTTTCCTTCCGAGTCTTTATTCTCTGGTTTCCCAACAGCCTATAAAACCAAACAAAGGGAAGCTAACAATGAACTTTGGCCCTTCAGCCATAATTTACTTGATGTTGCCCTGCACAGTAGAGGGAAAGGAACAGCAATAAAACTGGATGGCTTTTAAGACATTGTGGATTATTAAAAAAGAAAAAAAAAATCCAAGTCCTCTTTTGGATGAAAGTAACAAAATACCACTGAATTTTTTTAACCAGCTGTACTCATGGGTAGGTTTAAGATTTATGGTTGTGATTATCCCTTTGCTTGCTGACGTAAATTAGTTTTCTGGGAAGTCCAAGCTATTTCTCAATAAGCTTTAATAGTCTGTGAGTCAGAGTAGGTGCTGCTGTTAATGAGTCTTGCAGGATTTATAGGATGGCAAGTAAGAAATTGAGGGGCATGTTCATCCAGTGGCCTTTGGAATAGTACATAAAAATGTTTCCCGAATAACAGCCTTTGGTCCAGTAGATTCTAGCTGCTTTTTAGTAAGTATAATTTACCCAGGAAGATTTCCTAAAGTCACCTTCTAGTTGGATGAGATTCTACATGACTATTAATGCTTCTTCTTCTTGTTTTGGGGTCAAAATATACACGCTCAGACTCATGTGAGCAAAATAGGATAACGGTTTGTTTTTTCCAGTTGATCTTGTTTTGTTCTTAGATTCTTACTCTGATGACTGCAGGGGAGCTGCTCTAGATGAAGAGACACTTTAAGAGACAAAACAACCAAACGTAACATGCCACCCTCGATTGCATCTCGATTCAAACAAGCCAACTGAAAAAGGCAATTTGAAAAATTCAGAGACATTTAAATTGGACCGCATATTAGATAATCCATGAAATAATTGTTAATTGCTTAAGTGTGATAATAGCATTGTAGTAATGTTAGAAATTGTATTTCTTGACATGCCTACTGAAGTCCATACGATCAAAGTGGCATGGGGATTGGCTACAAAATATTTTTTCAAAAAAGAGAATTGGCTTATTGAGGAAACCAAGGGTGACAAAAATCTATAATATGAATGATAGATATATGGAATTTATTATACTATTCTATTCTTTATATGTTTGAGAATATTCATAATTTTAAAAAAAAACTCTTCTAACCTAAAACAGTCTCTCTCTCCTCTTTTCCAAGATAGTGCCTTGTAAGGTTGGCTAGTATATCCTCTTGGAATAGAGGATGGTACAGAGTCTGACCCTCAAGGCATCCTCTTCTCTGGGTCCTAACTGGATCTGCTTCTGAAGGGACCGTAATTTATATAATTGAGTCAGGTTAGCCCATTGTGGTTGAGGCGCTATGGTTTCCTCTTGCCCATTTGTTTCTTATCTCTGCGTTTGGTTGGGCTACTGATGCTTTGAGGCAGGGCTTTGATTCCCAGTAGACTTTTGGCTTGGAGAGTCCATGCAGTGGCTCTCAGCTACAAAGCCATATTGCCCCGTCCACAGCAACCCCTCTTGTCCAGTGAGTTCACCAGCTGATACCTTCAGTTATTTCCACATGCCACCTCCTCACCCCCAGGCATATAGAAACTTCTAAATCCCTGACACTCCAGGGGAAAGCTGTGGAGAATCAATGGAGTAGAAAGGACATTCCATATAATCTTTTAAGCACTTTTCTCAGCCGATTTTACTCTCCTCCCAGTGCCTGTTGGATATAGTGGATAGTGCTACCCCCTGGGCTACTCTGGGAAGGATGCAGTCTTTCCAGATGGGCCTAGAGGAGGACAGATCAGAGCTCATTCTGAAATAAGCTCAGACACATCAGTACTTCTCCTCCATCCCTGAGGCCTGGCCCACAGAGCGGCAGGGAAGCACTTCATATCCAAACTCTTGCCCTTCTCTCCCTTTCCTCCTAGCCTGGTTACCTGGCACAGAAAGTCTTCCCCAAAGGGAATGGCACTTATAACCACATGCAACCATCTCATTTGCATATGTGCTCAGTCTGTTTCCCTCACTAAAATGAAAACTCCACAAGGGCAGAGATCTTATCTGTTTTGTTTACTGCTGTATCCTCAGCACCTAAAGCAGTGTTTGGCACATATTAGGTGCTCAATATATGCATACTGAATAAACAGTTAGTGAACAATCGCGTATACAGTTTTCCATAGCACTTATTTTGCAAATTACACGTGCATTAGTGTAAGTACTTTGTTGATGTCAATATCTCCCACTAAAAGTTTTGCTGAAACTTGCCTGATAAAAATGAACTTGAATGCTTGCTAAGCACATGATTCCCAGTTTTTCCCTGAGATTCTGATTCTGTAGGTCTAGGGTGGAGATTAGGGATCTGCATGTTTTACAAGTGCCAAGGAGACCCCTCCCATTAGGCAACTGTGGAAAACACTGCTCTAGAACATAAGCTTTACCTAGTAGGTACCTTATCTGGATTTAGACATTAGAGAGCTCTGACACATAGCAAGACCTCATTACAGTTTTGCTGAATGAATGAATGATTGACATATAGCGGTGAACACATACCAGCCTCCTTGTGACGTGGTATTCTCTTTTCAACAACCAGACTTAATTTTCCTATACAGGTCAGATGGGTTAATTAATGAAAAACCATCATTTGACTTTCTGGCATTATATTATATTTCCAACCTGCGGGTGGAAATGTAGTGGGGTTTTTTTGTTGTTGTTTGTTTGTTTGTTTTTAACTACCTCATTAACAAGAAACACAGAATATAGCTGTCAAGAAATCAGTTGGGTTCTCTTCTGAAGCTGAAATCAAAAAAGGTATTTACTGCTGGAGAGGGTGTGGAGAAAAGGGAACCCTCTTGCCCTGTTGGTGGGAGTGTAAATTGATACAGCCACTATGGAAATCAGTATGGAGGTTCCTAAAAAACTAAAAATAGAACTACCATATGACCCAGCAATCCCACTACTGGGCATATACCCTGAGAAAACCATAATTCAAAAGAGTCATGTACCAAATTGTTCATTGCAGCACTATTTTCAATAGCCGGGACATGGAAGCAACCTAAATGTCCATCAACAGATGAATGGATAAAGAAGATGCGGCACATATGTGCAATGGAATATTATTACTCAGCCATAAAAAGAAATGAAACTGAGTTATTTGTAGTGAGGTGGATGGACCTAGAGTCTGTCATACAGAGTGAAGTAAGTCAGAAAGAGAAAAACAAATACCGTATACTAACACATATATAAGGAATCTAAAAAAAAAAATGGTTCTGATGAACCTAGGGGCAGGACAGGAATAAAGATGCAGATGTAGAGAATGGACTTGAGGACACAGGGAGGGGGAAGGGTAAGCTGGGATGAAGTGAGAGAGTGGCATGGACATATATACACTACCAAATGTAAAATAGATAGCTAGTGGGAATCAGCTGCATCGCATGGGGAGATCAGCTCGGTGCTTTGTGACCGCCTAGAGGGGTGGGATAGGGAGAGTGGAAGGGAGATGCAAGAGGGAGGGGATATGGGGATATATGTATATGTATAGCTGATTCACTTTGTTATACAGCAGAAACTAACACAACATTGTAAAGCAATTATACTCCAATAAAGATATTAAAAGAATTAAATTAAATAAAAAACAACAACAACAACAAAAGGTATTTACTAAACTCTAACAATTAAATCTTTAATACAAATAATCATAAAAGAGGCAGTAAATCTCCCGTCACCTTTTCAGATATCAGAAACATGAATTAAGATTTTTTCAGTTCTGAAAGCATTTAGCAGATAAATAATTAGATGGAATACATAAAGGTTATAATTTCTCTATTATCATTTTGATACTTCTGTACTTAAAATCCAAACACTAAGATTACATCAGTAGGGAGTCAGCCTGGAACCACAGAACAATCATTGGACTTGGGGGCAGAAAACCTAGGTCCTAATCCTGACTCACTCAGCTATCAATTGGTTGGTTATATGACCTTTGTCAAATCTTGTACCCCCTCTTGGCCTGGTTAGTTTCCTTGAGAGTTAAAAAACGGAGATTGAATTAGTTAATGTATGGGATTCATTACAACTTTCGCATTCCGTAGTTTATTCATAGGCAAGACACTGCTCTAGACAGTGGGTCTGCTACATTGAACAAAACAGATAAATACTTTCCCCTGGGGAACTTATATTCTACTGAAAATAGACAATAAAAAGTAAAGAAGATAAGATAGATGGATAGATAGATAAATAGATAGATAGATGGAAATATAAAGCAGAGAATCGAGTGTGGGGCAGCAATATTAAATAGGATGGGCAGAGAAATCTCCCATGACATTTAAGTAAATACTTGTTGCCCTTTGACAGCACAGAATTCAGAGGTCAGGTCCATCGGGTAAGGCTGTGGCCAAAAGCAGAAAATAAAGCTGGAGACAGTGGGGTACAAATACAAATTCCTGTAAGAGCCATGGAAAAGTAAAGCAGTCAATTGATGTAACTGGAGAATATAGTGGTTGCTCAGCTCCAGCACTATGGGAATGTAAGATTTGGGTCCAGTGTTGCCAGATCTGCTATCTTCCAAGCGAAATTGGAAATCTGATTTTTTTGGTGATGTATAGTTAATTTACAACATTGTGTTAGTTTTAGGTGTACAGCAAAGTGATTCATAGGGGTGCAATAACAAAGTGCCACAAACTAGGTGACTTAACAAAACAGAAGTTTATTCTATCATAGTTCTATAGGCTAGAAGTCCAAAATCGAGGTGTCAGCATGGCCACGCTTCTTCTACTCTGGGTAGAATCTTTTCTTGCCTCTTAGCTTCTGGCGGCGGCCCACAGTTCTTGCCATCCCTTCGCTCGCAGCTGCATCACTCCAGTCTGAGTCTCCGTTGTCACATAGTATTTTCCCTTCGTGCGTCTGTGTCTCATTTTTCCCTCATATAAGGACACCAGTCCTATTGAATTAAGGGCCTGTCCTACAAGTTGACCTCATTTTAACTAATTACATCTTCAGTGACCCTCTTTCCAGATAAGGTCCCATTCTAAGGTATTGAGGGTTTGGACTTCAACGTGTATTTTGCATGGAAGGACAACATTTAACTCATAACAGCTATCAGTTAGTACGCATTTAAAAAATACTGCATTAGTTAACACTCTGGAGGAAACAAATCATATAGGCGGCTCACAGGTTATTCATTTGGGAGCTTTAGGCCAGACATTAAGGAGCCTACAGAAAGGACTGTAAGCTTGATTAGAACCGTCATGGCTCTGTCTGTTCACCTCCGAGACCCCAGCTCATAGTGCAGTGCCTGCCCAAGTATTTGCTGAAATGATGAGTAAATGAATGAATGTTGATATTTCTTTTATGTACCCCATAATCTGGAACGCTATTCTATTACTACAAAAAGAATCTAACTTTACTTGCAGTTGATCAACACTGTCCTCAATGTTCAGTACTTTCTGCAAGTTTCTACTCACATTTGAACAGAGCTATAAATCATAGTAACCCCCTACTGTTGACCCAGCATTCCCCCTCCTCCTTTCTCTGCCTTGGACTTCTCTGTATCATGAGACTTGGGCTTGTGTCTGAGACGCTGCCCTGAGAGGCTGCTCAGCCACCCTGTTCTATTTTTTGCTCAATCTTAAATGCCAGTCTTTCTTTTTCTGTGACAGAGATTGCCTGTGGTTTGCCCAATATCCAATCGTCCCTTTCCTTCAAGGCAGAATGCAAGAGCAATTTGCCCAGCAGAAAACAACATTTTAAAGCCTACTTCGCCAGCAGGGCTAGCTAATTAGATGTAAGTGGCAGTCTTGGGGCAAGGCTTCTGGAAAGCTCTTTATGTCTTTTCCAACCATCCTGTTTGATGCTAGAAGGTGAATGTGACAACTGGAGCAACAGCGGTCATTTGGGACCATAAAGGGATGTTAACAATGAAAGCTATACAGTGAGGGTGGTGGCAAAAGAGAAGCAGCCTGGCTTCCTGCTAGTATCTTGGAGTTCCCATAATAGCATCGGACGGCTGACGTCCAGACTTCCTTCATGTGAAAAGAAAAGCAAACCTCTGATTTGTTTCAACCATGGTGCACATAATATTTGTTTTCTCCTTCCCTTTGCAGTTCTGCTCTGTATTTCAGAGAATGACATTTCCTAGGCTCCCTTGCCTTCTGCTTTCCAGAGCAAGTCAGCCAATGGGAGGCACTGGTTGAATACCGGGGGCAGGGTGGGGGGCAAGAGGAGGGGAAGAGCCAGAGGGTGTCTTCTCCTTTCTCTTTGCTTCAGGAGAAGCCATGGGCAAGGGACTAACTTGCCCCCTTCAACCTTCTCTCCCCAGGGAAACCTCCACCTCTGTCAAGCAGTCCCCACTCTTGGGACCCAAGATCACCATCTGCTCCCCTCATCTCTGCATCTGGCAGTGGGAGGGGCTTTCTCCAGCTGCTAAGCAGTAGGTTTCCTCACTGAATCCTGTTTGGCCTCTCAGCTTTTTCATCATCCGTGTAACAGATTCCTGTATAAAATGCCCTCTTTTTGAAATATGAAGACTGGTTTCTATATTCTGACTGAATGATCCAGCCACTGAGTTTTGCAGGAGAGAGGGAATCTGTTTCTCCCAGCTGAACACAATCCCTGCCTCTTATATCTCCCTTCAGAATTCGTGGAGGCAGCAGAGAGAAACTTCCGAGACCTAAGGTCTATCGATGCCGCCGTTAAGCCCACAGATCCCGGCCACTGGTGGCTTCTGCTAGCCAGATTGCAGCCTTTCCTGAATCTTCTGAACCAGTTTAAGGAAACAAAACTGAACGGTCTCATCTTCCCTTTGCTGGGCAGTGCTTAGTGTATGCTGTTGGCAATCACATCTCTGTCGGAGACTCTCCTTGGGGCCAGCAGACAATCCATTGTGAACCCTGCTTCTCCAATTGTGCCCCTTGGACCAGGTGGATGGCGGGATCCTCTCATCTCACCACAATCTTCCTACGTTTTCTGCTCTTTGAGACAGTCGATTCCTAGAATATTTCCTAAATGCGTTCAGGCAATGGTGTATAATCCTCCTTTGGCACCGGAGCCTGCACAACTATCACCAGCTTGTGCTGTCTCAGACCTGCTGCTCTGGGGCACAGGCTTCCTTGCCTTCCCACTCCCTGTACCAGGGTCCTGGAAAGTGTGCTGGAGGCTGGGAGGCCAGATTTGATGGTGACATGCCCTCCCACTAATTCCAGCATTCTACTTGTATACTTTTCATCCTGCTGAGGACGAATTCAACCTTTTTTAAATTCTGTATCGGATGATACAAGAGTTCATAGGCTCCATCCTCCAACATCTTCTGTAGGAGATCTTTTGTGGAACCATACTGACAGGCCTTCACATTAGATCATAGTTCTCAATTTCTCCTGAGACATTTTCCATTCTCTTACCTTACAGCCCCACAAAGCAACTTTCAGTGCTGGATCACACCTGCCCCATTGATGCTCCTCTTCATGAAAGGATACACCAAGTACACCAACAGTTCAGACTGTGTTTGCCCATCATTTGTCTGCAGTGGTACAGCGCTCCTGGCTTATTTCAGTTGGCATGGCCAGTCCCTGTACTGGAGTTCGACAGTGCCACCCCCTCCCCTATTCGTAAGGTATAATCCATCACAAGAATGAACTCAAATTTATTCATAAGTGATCACAAACATGCAAACGGTTTAGAGAATTGTTCAAATATTCAATTCCTATTTCCATGCGGGTTGCCTTTCAAACCATACAGAATTGACCAGCTGTTTACACTAGAAAGTTGTTTTTCCCTTTGCATTCTCTGCCCTGACTGCAGTCTTTGCTGCCCCTTGTGATCAAGGCCAGCAAGACATGTCCCTCTTTCTAGCCCAAGAAAACAAAGCTAGATCATTAAATCCTTCAGTGGGCAGTACTTATATAAGACAAACAAAACTCTTTTTGCTAATATTGACCACTTCTCATAACATAACATAACATAACTTCTCATAACCTAACTTGCCCTCTCCCTTCAAGGGCAAGAATGGGGAGTAATAAAGAAATTGAAGGTGACAGTAGACTCCATCCTGCTACAGAAGACAATAAGCAGTGGATTAATTTTATAATAATGAGGAAAAATTAGTAAAATTAATTTTAGAAAGTTTTAGGGAAAATAGAATTGGAATAAACAGAGATAGATACGTCCAGAGGATTTCTAAGAAAGACCCTTATAATTAAAGCGTCTATTTTCATTTAATCTTTCTCTATGTAACTGTTGTTTTATAAATAACATTCTTTAAGATAGACAGACAGCTAGAGGTTGACAGATAGATAGATAAACCTGGAGGACAACCCAGCCTATGAGTTATGAAACTGTGCTGGTGAGCAGGGCTTCACATCAGAGTCACCAATTTGCAAAAGAATTATCTATGAAGAAAGAAGCCTCTCCTAACATGGTAAACATGCATTTCAGGGAAATAAAAGAACTTACACATAGTCTTTGCTTTCTACAAAAGCAATTATTTTTTTTCACATAGGAATGGTTGCAAAAGACATACAAATGCTGTGAACTGAAATGGAAACACCAATAGGTTGTTTCTGTTCAAAATATCTCTGCTCAGCTCACCTGTCTCCACACTCCTGAGTAACATGGCGAACTTTCCAGTTGTGGGAAAATAAAAGAGATTTGTTCTGAATAATTCCTTATTTTTCGCATATTGTTTTCTCTCTTGCTATGAAGCAAAGAGATACACTGGCCTTGCATCTTTTAACATCCATTCTCTTTTCTCAGGCAGAATTAGGAGAACACAGAAGGCTGCACTCTAGTGAGTTTCTTACTGGTGGTTAGAGGTGTTTTGCAATGGAAGGCTGATGTGCCCTAAACAATACAATTGCTTTGAAAAATAAATGTTACTCACTCTTACTCAATCCCCAAAACAGATTTTCCTTATTTGGTGAAAATGTTAGGGAACAAACCCAAGTAAGAAGAATACATATAGTTTAAGGCAGTTGGCTAGAATTTACAGCTTGAGTAGTTCCTTGACCCCTATCACACCTAAGCATACTCAGTTCTAAAAGAAATGCACTTTTACTTCCAATATGCATTTATAATTGGGAAATGAAACGTGATTAACCACGTTCACAGTGAACTTAGGTGCTCCTGGGAGAACACCCAGCTCTATTTTGTACAATCACAAAACGTTCAATCTGGAAGGAACCACAGCAATGATCTTCTCCAGCCCCTCAATAACATGAAGAAAATGAGGACGCTTTGGGCTGTCCTGATTTTAGCACTAAAGTCTCATGTGCCAGGAAACCTCTCGATCCTGGAGTGGTTGGTCAGCCTAAGATCAGGTCTAAATTTCAGGTCTTCTGATTACTGACTCAGTGATGTTTGTCCCACACATCTTTGTTTTTACTGAGATTATAGTTGTTCTACCATTAAAGATAATTTGTAAATAATTGTAAGTGCTAATTATGCATTCTCTATATATTTAAGGGATGAAACAAAAATTTGGGTTTTGGTTTTCCTGTATATTTTTAGAGGATTATCCCCATATGCCCTAAATATTCTTTCACTTTATTCTCTCCTTTCTTTTTATTCCTGGAAAGTCAAAATTTGTGTTGTTATACATGGCTTAGGCTGATAAATCAGTAGACATTTCAAATAAAACAGAATAAATTTGAGAGGTTATGAGTATTTGCAACTGTCACCGTGGAGACCAGAGAATGGACTGTCACCATGGAGACTTGCATAAACACTCTGCCTATAATGATTTCCATGTGAGATCAGATGTAGAAGAGATTTGGGAAGGAAGATGTACAAATGGAGCTGTATGGCTGGAGTGAGTTGCGTAAGAAGGCTAGGGATGTCAAAGCAAGTTGACAGTTTCTGCGCTCACCATTGCTCCATCAGTGAGCAGGAAAAAACCTTCAGGGAAAGCCCCAAAGTTCAGAGGGTGAGAAGGGTGTGTTTCATCGACTGCTAAAATACTACACGATTTAAGGTGTTTTCCATTCGCTGTTCTACTCCTTCGCTGGCACTGGCTATCTGTTACTGTCATTATAGCAAGTTCTGTAGAGTTTGGATGTGATAATAATGACAGCTAGTCTTTATTTAGTCTTATCACATTGCCAAGACTGTGATAAGCTCTTTATTTTTATTATCACATCGAATCTGAACACTTATAAGGAAATGCAAATATGATCCTCATTTTACCAATGAAGAAACGGAGGCACGGAGAATTTAAGTATCCTGCCCAAGGTCACACAGCTAGAAAATGGTGAAGCCAGGATTCATATCAGGCAGTCTGGTGGCAGAGTTCATGTTCTTAAATACTATACTCTGATGAGAAGATGATGTCCTTGTCTTTGAGGCAATTCAAATCTAAATAAGGAAATAAAGTAATGATGAATGACACCAGGGCAACAATATGTATTTCTAGTACCTATACACATTTTACCTAGTATTTAATTATAGCTTAATGTCCAGCATGAACCTTATTCCTTTACCTCTTTCTCCTCTACAGATATATATATATATATATATATGTATATATATATATCTCAACCATTGGGGTTCTTAGTTGCAGAGAGCAGAATCCTCATTAGCTAGCTAAAAGAGAAAAGGAATATACTAAAGGGTATCAATTTAGTCATGGGATATCTTGGGAGGATCAGAGAATCATACTTGAAAGCTACAGAACCCAAATTACTCCATCTTCCTATTTCGGTGTACATCTGGGCTGTTAATAGGCATTTATATCAAATTTACCTTAAAATGTACAATTAAGATTTCAGGTGGATTGACTCAAGGGTTGGACTCAGCTGGAATAACACTGGCTTCTCTCTATAAGCTCTAGTACCTCGTAGAACCCCTGTGGACAGCATCCCATGGCCATGCTGTTCTGTTACAAAGCTTTAGATAAGGGATTCCTGGTGATTCCAGGAAGCTTTGTGTTGGGCCAATCAACCCTCCCTGAGGAGGAGCGATGTTGAGCCTTGCCTGACAGCAAGGATCAACAGAATGTATTGTAATCTTAAAAGATGGCTGTGAGTATCAATAATCTTGTGGAAGATTCCTTTACAAATTATTGATACACACTGTGGGAATCAACCTTCACTCAGCAGACAGCAAAGTACACCGGAGCTTCTTTTTCTGAGGGGAAGCAAAGGACAATGTAAAGTGCTTTGGATTTGTACTAAGAACAAAGTCGTTTGAATATTAAATAAATATGGGAGTAGTGCCTGGCACCGAGCAGACATGTTATAACTGATGGTTCATTTCTTCCACTACCGCTAACCCCATGGCTCTTCTGAAGGTGAACAGATTCTGGGCTGAACTTGTGGAAATCAGATTAAAAGCAGCTAATATGTTTTTAACCCTTTGGATGCTATAGCTATATAAAGAGATTCTGTTTTCCTTTTCTCACTGATTGAAAATTTATAGCCCCGTTTATGACACACCTCTCTCTAGCAAGTACGTGGGATTTCATGGCATGATTTTTAACATACTACACACCTCATTTCATCTTTCTAATCTTTATTTTCTCTTTCTTTCTTTTAAAAACTATTTATTTGTATCCCATCTCACTGCTTTATGTGCATCTTTTCATGCTTAAATCCAGTTTTGGAAAAAAGTGGCAAACCCCTTGGCCATTCCTGTGATACCCCATCCTCTCTGATATTATTCCAGAAGCCCCTTCCGCTCCCCACATTTGCTCAGGCTGTGCTCAAGGCCCCCTCAGAACGATTCCCACTTTTCCCTGAGTTTTAGATCAGCTGTGATTTTCATCTTCAATCCAATCCATCTGCTTTCATCTCTCAAAGATCTCTCATGATTTCTAATCCCTAAGAGTATTCCATGCTGTTTCTGATTTGAGTTTATTTTACTTTCTAGTCTCTTCTGCTATTGCTAGAGGTGAGTCAGGAAGAATGGCATATGTGCTCATGTGTCATCTTCCCATGGTAGCCCCTCCTCCCTTCTTCAGTCCAGATCTGTATCACCAATAGCCCTCTGAACACGTACACTCAGACGTGCCACGGGAGCCTCAACTCACAGTGTCCAAAATAAACACCTCACCTCCACCAAACCTGTGTGCACACGTGCGCACACGCGTGCGTGTGTGTGTTCCTTGTATAGCCAAAAAAGAAAGTGTGCTGTATCCTGGCTGCTCTCCCTCTCTCATCTCTCTCACCTAATAAATGTCCAAGCCCTTAGCTATTCCACATCCTAAGTATTCAGATTTATGCATTCCGTGTCATCTTTGTATTGCTATAGCAGAACAGAATCCAGTTTTATCCCTTTGGCCCATTCTCCAAGCTGTATCCAAAGTGAGCTGTCTGAAAGGTACCACCTTTCTAGAAATACTTTTGGCTTCCAGGGGCCTATGTGGTGAGTCTCAGCCCTTTAGAGTAGTATTTCCTTTAGCCACAGAGCACCTCGCTTGCCTCAATACTCACTCAAACTTTATTTTCAGCTATACACCCTCTGTTCTTTCATGCCTCCATGCTTTTGTGCATATGGTTCCTTCTACCTAAAATGCTCTTCTTCACCTCAGCCCACCCTTCCTTCCTGCCTTCCTTCATTTCTCAACAAATACCTGTGACGCACCTACTATGTGCAGGCACTGTTCCAGACACTGAACAAAACAGATAAGTCTCTGCTCTCATTTTAAGAATGTGTTTAATTTAACAAGCACTTCTCTTACATTTACTGTATGCCAGGAGCCCTTGCTAGACTCCATGAGATTCCATTCTAGTAAGACACACACATCAGCCGAATGAGTCCTTCAAGGTTCAGTGCAGGTCCTCCTGAACCTCATCTGCATCTCCCAGGCTGGCTAAGCCCAGCACATCCTATATGGACCATGACCCCAGGATGTTTGTGTGGCCGCCTCTGCCATGCAACTGTAAGCTCCCTGAGCTGTACTCTTCCTTTTATCCTTCTAACAGTGTTGGGCACCTAAGAAAAACTCAGTAAGTGTTGATTGTACAATTGTCAAGCTAAGCAAGTTTGATCATGCCATTCCGCTGCTTAAAATCCTTTGATGAGTCATCACTGATAAAGGCATGAGTCCAAATTCTTTAGCTTGGTACACAGTGCCCTTCAGGCTGGCCCCAGCCTCTCCTTCTGGCCTCTCCTTCCCCAGTCCCCAGTCATGTTTCTCTTGCTCCAGCCACACCATACTATTTCTCATGCCCCCAAAACAATGTTCTCTGTAATTTCTTAAGACCTACTCTAAAATGCTCTACGCAACTAGTCTACCTTTAATACAACCTTATTTGTTGTTCATGACCAACTCAAAGATCACACATCCCATATATCACATATTCATGCCTAGGACTTGTCACTTCTGTACCCACATAGTCACTTAGATTCATTTACCACATTATATTATAATCTATTTATGTGTGTCTCTCTCCCCCTACTTATTGCATGTACTTCGAGTTCTTCAAGGGCAAGAATTATATTTTACTGATCTTTGAATTCTCTCTAATTTCATATGGCATATATCTCAACTCCTAGAATATAGCAGGTGATAAGGTAGTTTTGATTTAATGAATAGATTTCTGCAACTCTTCATTGTTGTACGTAGGATGGCAAGAGAAGGGTCAAACCTTCGTTTATTAAATGTTTCTGCAGAAGGTAGAATTCAAGGTCTTATTCTGAAAGCAAATTAGAAAATTTATCTTCAAATGCTGACCACCTACCCTTCCTTTCTCTTGCTTTTCAAATGTAAAAGAGTAAACAGTCCGTCCTCGGAGTGTTTTTTCCCATTTCTAGCAGAGCAGTAAGTCAGTCCTGTCACCTACTTATTGCCTCCTACACACTGCATACATAAGACAATATTAGTTTCTTGAAGGCCAATCTCTCTAATTTAAAATGCCTTCAGGTAGTTGTTGGAAAGGATCATTTTAGCCTGTCTCAAGCCCATATATTGGTTAACTGAACGTTGCACAGTGAAAACTAGCAAGAGTCAGCTGTAAAGAGCCTCTTAAAAACTGTAACCTATGTTTTCCCCTGACTGCGTGAACCTCAGGGTAAAACGAGTTCACATTAATAGTAATAAAAAGTGTTTCTCTGCTCTGACTCCGGCTTAATATTATAGGGTCTCAGACTTTTTGTAAAACCTTCTCTTCCGTCCTTAGATAATTTTGAGGGGCCCTAAGAAAGGATTAAAATGTTTCAGAACAGTAAGTCTTCTCAGCACCCACGTGGCCTCCACCATGTTTCTCCTGGCCTCTCCTCTCATTGCCATGGGTATCTGCTGCTACAGGTGCCCAGCTTCTGCCGTCCAGGTTGTTTGACAACTCCTGCTGTCAAAAGGCAACTCTGCCGCCTTCCATGGCTCCCAATGCCACTGGAAAACAGCAACGCTTAGCAATGCCTCTTGCTGCCTTTGAAGCCATGCTTTTTCTTGGGTTATTGATGCCGTGAGATGATGCCTTGTCTGCTTGTACACTGCACTCCTGCTGCTCCCAATGCTGCTTCCACCACCTGCTGTCACCTCCGGCCACCACCTAACGTGAGCCACCACCAGCATTGCCCTCCTCCTGACGCCCGTGGTGATACCAGGCAGACCCCAAAACTCAATTCCCAATCTCACCAAACATTTTAAGGAACCTAGGTATTTTAGTTTTAACTTTTAGATCCTTCTCACCTGTGGCTTGAGTATAAATCCAAGCAAGTCAGGAAACCTGCTGAGTTTTACATCTGGAGTATCCTCATACTCCTCCCTCTAGTCCAATGACCACACCAGGAAGGTCCACACTTGTGGACCTGACTCACGCCTTGCTTAGGATGAGCTCAGACCCAGAAGCTCCACAGCCACTCAAGCACATACACACGCTGGGCCAGCCTAGAGCTTCATCCTAAACACTTAAGCTAGTTTCCCTTCTACAAACGTAAGGAAACACATGCATACATAGGTACATGTCCTTATTGAAAGTGTCAGAGAGAACTCAAAACTCACATGTTTTCTCTGGTAATGTGAAATTGCTCTATTTTCCCCTGGTATTGTGAAATTATTGGTATTGTGGAATTCTTCCGAAAAGTTAGGTTTACCTTGAGGAACATCAGCTGCGATAGCTTAAAATAGTAGTTATACTTTTCAAGATAGGAGATTATTTCTCTGTAGGGTGGAAGAAATCTGAAGGTAGGCTAGTCCAGGACTGGTGGTGAAGCTCAGCGAGGTCACCAGGGCCTGGACCACACCCATCTTTCTGGTCTTCCATTCTCAACACACAGTGTCCACCACAGGGCCCCAGGTTGCTGCTGGAGCCTCAGGCATTGTAACTGCATCCCAGCCAGTGGGAAAGAGGAAGCACAAAGAGAGACATGGCCCTTCTCTTTAAGGACACTCTACACTCATAGAATTTACATACCACATTTCCACTTGCCTCCGATGGGCCAGAACTAGGCTGCAATGGCACATTTAGCTGCAAAAGAAGCTGGGAAATTTCGTCTTTACTACAAGTATCCAGGGTTCCAGCTACATCAGCAGTTCTGCTCCCAAGAAGGAAGCCGAGAATATATATTCAAGGAGAGCTGGGAGTCTCTGCAACAAAGAGAAGGTTTTTTTCCTGCTTTTTTATAGATTTCAAACTGGTGTGTGGAAGAGGAACAGATCTTTGAATTGCTTGTGCCATCCGCACCGATGTGTGACCAGGAATCCTACTGATAATTTAAGTCATGTTTCATCCTTGCTGCTGTTGGTATGTTTCCCTTCCCCAGCATGAAAAGGTAGCTCCGCCTTTGTCGCCATGTCTAACAGGCTCTCGTGTAGTGGGACCAAGAGCCAAAGTTGACAGGTACCCGGCAGGTCAACCCGGCCTCAGCTTTTGTTTTCAAGGCATAAACTCATGGAAGCAATGACAGCAAAGTGTCTGTAAGGGGAAAGGGGCTCCAAAGTTTGGTGAAAGCAGAGGTAGATTGGAGAGAGCTGTTAAAGCTTCCTCGAGGCTGAAGGGGCCAGGGTTTTGGCTGTCTGGCAGTTAGTATGGACCAATGCCGTGCTCATTCATAGCGCTCTGGGACACACGTACATCGTAAGAAGAACAGCCATGTGACGTGGCTCGGGCAGCCAGATGTGAGCCCTAAAGCACCTCCCAAACTTGGAAATGTTTTCTCTGCCCAAGCAGCCCATTTTCCAGACAGCATGACTAAGGTGAACTCAACAGTAGGGTGACCCCCTGTGTTCTGGACTCACGAGTGAACTGAGACTATCATTGAATCCTAGAGAAGCTGAGGCAGGGCCCTAAAATGAGATCGAGTGTGAATTTTCCACCACAGGCAATATTTTCCACTACATATTGTCAGTTAATACTTATTCCTGCTATGAAGGTAGAGCTGGAGGTGGAACTCGGGCCTCCTGGGTATTAACCTTGTAGTATTCTGCTTAGCTTTGCTGTCTCTGAGGGCCAAGGATAGAAGTGGGAACGATTATTGAAGAGTGATTTATCCTAGCTCCTCAGCTTGCTGCCTTGGCTCATCATTTGTTTTGTTTTCCCGCATTGATTTAATCCTACATAGTCACTTTTTAGGCTATAAGCTCCTGGAAGGCAGGTACTCAGTCTAGTCTATGACATGGACCAACATGTGTTCCACTGCTCACACAGCCTGTCATTTCATCGACCCTTCCTCCTATCATCACGGCTGCTGAAATTCATTAGGGCACTCACCATGTTTCTTTCCCTAAATCTAGGGCTTGCTATAGATTTATACGCCAGAACCAAGTCTCCAGGGGAAACCCAAAGTGTTGTAAGCATTGATACTGATGATTTAATAGATGATGTTCTTTTTTCTGAACTTCAAATGAAACCAGTGTGTTATGAGGATTCATCCTTCAGCTGAGTCAGAAAGACAAGTTCCTGCCCTCTTGCAGTTAAAAAGTCATGAAGTATTTTCCAAAGGCTATTGAGAATCAGGCTTAGTTACATTCTTACCATTTCCTTACATAAATATTATCGGTATGATTAAATGCATTTGTAGGTTTCACTTTTGCCAATGAGTTGTAATTTGGTGTTTCTGCTTAATCAAGAATAAATGTTGGGCCTGGTTATCATTTAGTTAAGCTAAAGAAAAATATAAGCATTACAGGGAACGAAGCAATAAAGCAAAATATAAACGTCAGTTCGTTTTACCGTGCTTTGCTACAAAAGCTGGCAAGCTTTGAAAATCGGCATGCCAAGGTTGTCACCCCAAGAAGAATAAACCAACTGCAAACATGAGACTGGAGACATTTGTCAGCTACTACTTTTCCTGCCCCTGATAGTTCTCTCCATCAGAGGGAACTTTGGTTCCAGTGGGAAAAGAAAAAGTGAGAGGCAGTTGATCCCCTGACAATGAAAACTGGTCTGTGTCTCATAATTGACCCACATGCCATAGATTGCTGGTGCCTACATTTGTACCTCAGTAGGTACTAGGTTTCAAAGAGCAAGTTTTGCCACTGCAGTATTCTCTGAGATGCCATTGCTTTTGCTATTAGAAACTGATAAAAAGGCATCAGAATATTTCCCTCTTTGGTGGCCAAGTTATTGGAAGGAAGGCAAGGACCTTGGAGAACTTGCTTTTTCAAGATCATTAATGTCACATAACTTGCTGCCCTCTTGCAGTTAAAAATTCATGAAGCATTTCCTTCCTTCCTTCCTTTCTTTGTTTTAATTGAAGTATAGTTAATTTACAATGTTGTGTTAGTTTCAAGTATACAGCGAAGTAATTCAGTTATATATATTCCTTTTTAGATTCTTTTCAATAGAAAAGAATTATAAGTTATTATAAGATATTGAGTTTAGTTCTCCATGCTATACAGTAGGTCCTTGTCGTTTACCTATTTTATATATATACCAGTGTGTACATGTTAATCTCAAACTCCTAATTTCTCTCTCCCCACCCCCCAAAATTCATGAAGCATTTTTAGAAGGCTCTTGAAATACAACACAGGACCCCAGGTAACTCAGCTCCTTGGATGAGATCTCAGACTCTAACCTGTGAGGAATCTGTGGAGGTTCTAACCCTGTCCCTGTGCTCATGGAGAAGTTTAGTAACCCCCTTGGATCTATTCCGTGTGCAGTCTGACTCCCTCCCTCCACAGCAGGCTCACAGGTGGTGAAAGGTGAACATCAGGGCCCCCAGAAAACCTAGAATTGTCATCCACAATAATAATAAAAGAGATAACAATAATAATGATGATGCCGCCTCCCTTCTGAAACTTCTCTCAGAAAAGCAAGGATGTTTCTTTCTCAGAATTCCCCAGCAATCATCTCAAGTCTCACTGGACCAAATTAGATCACAAACCCACCCTAGGGCCGAGAACCGTGGCCAGGGGGTGGGACTCTGCTGATCATTTTAGACCTGAGCAAGGTGCCTCACACCTAGAGCCAGCAGGATATTGAGCCAAGGGTATGTCAAGCTTTACTCCAGATACAAAGGCCCTATAAACGTGGTTATGCAAACCCAAAGAAGAATGGGGTAGTTTCCAGGAGAAGGAGGGTGAATGATGGAAAGATAGCAGCAATGCCCACAGCAACTAACAATATTTATTTAGCACTCATTTTATATTTTCACAGTTCTGAGAACTTTTTCATTTAATCCTCACCAAAAATCCACAAAGAGAGGTTCTGATTTTATGCACATTTGCAGGTAAGAAAATTGAAGCCCAGAGAGGCTAAGTTAACTTGGTAGAGTCGCCCAGCCAGGAAGTGGCTTAACTGGTATTCAGATCTGGGTCGTCTGACTTTAAAACTCAAACTTACTCAGTCTCCTCCTAAGAAAGCATTTCTAAGCTTAGCCAGACACACCGAGGGAGGCAGGTGTCATGCTGGGCTTAGGAGACCAAGGAAGCTGTAGAGCCAGATCCAGTTAATTAGCGCAGCTTCCTCCCCACCTGTGGTTCTGTCAATAGCCACCTCTCCAGGCAACCATCGACCTCTCCGTCCAGCCCCTCCTACTTTCCTTTGTACCTTCCCTGAGACCAGAGAAAGGCCTTACAAGGTGATATGATTTTCTGTGAATAACATTCCCACAAGATAGGAGCCACCTGCAGGATGTTTCAAGGGTCTTACAGGATGAGAGAGACAGAAGGAGGCTCTCCCCTAGCAGTGGATGTGATAAGATAAGCTCTTATTACTACACAGAAATAGCTCTTATTACTAAGACAAATGTGTACTTTACTTCAAAAATTGGGATAAATGATAATTTCTAAGAATTTTTTCATTTGAACCAAGAATTATAGCATAGAAAATATTCTTTTCCTTTGATAGCTAATAGCATTTGTAAGGTTAGCCCGAGTGATTATTTCTAGTACCCAGAGATAATAGAAGGCTCTTGTGGTCATGACTAGACTGGCCAAAATATCACATCCAGAGTCATTGATAATATCTTACTCTGTCAGTTCACAGGGCTTAGTTCTCTGCATAACCAGTTTTGTGTTTCTGTTTCTTTCCTGAAGAAGTGGGTATTGGGAATCAAGCCGAGAATCTATAGCAGGACAGTTGACATATACCTGATGAATATGACTCTTCATGACAGCGAGATCCCCTAGGTCCATCTGATCTATTTCATGACATTTTATTTGGCAGGTTTAAAGCAGTGAAATATAGAGAGCTGTCTGGCTTTAGCAGGAAAGTCTTGCCTCTTTTTTATTCCTGTGTTCTCAGGTGGTGTCATGATTCGTAATTCATTTTGAACTGAACATTCATGGCCCTTATCAAACATGCCATGATAATTTCATAAAGTTGGATCAAGTAAGGACAAAAGGAAAATATTGAGAGAAAATTCATTTGGAGTTCTAAGCCTATAGATGGCTAAGAGCCCTTCAAGAGGTGATGTATGCCAGTTAAAAGGCACTCATATTGCTTTCTGGACTAAACTGTATTCACAAGTATTACAGTATTCTGTTTTAAATGAGTTACATTTTCAGTTTGCAAGTAAGCTTAAAAAATTAAAAATTAAATAAGCAAGAGGGTAAGTTGTTAGAGTATTTTTGAAGTCCTTTAAGGCAGTTTTCTTATAAATAAGAAAGCGTTTTGAGATCTCAGCATTCATTTCAAACTGTATCTAACTATTCTACACGTATTTGTTAAGTTCTTCCTATGGGTCAAGCACTGTGGTAGTGCTGGAAAGGCAGTGACAAATATGACAGCACAGTCACTACCTGCAGTGGGCCTTACCACCTAATAAGAAAGGGGTAAAAATAAACACGAATAAATAATTTCAAATTTGAAAAGATCTATGAGGATTGGTAACAGGGTGCCAAGAGACAAAATAACTGTGGAAAGGAGGTAGCAGCTTTATATAGTTGTGGAAGTTTTGCCTAAGGATGAGAAAAGTAGCCAGGCAGGTAGAGAAGGGAACAGCATTTCAGGAAGGGGGAACAGGAGTGGAAAGCCCTGCAGAGGGAAATGGCCCTTTACTGAGATAGGGGAAAGTTGAAGAGGGGGATACTGGAAACTAACCTTTGAAGTATCTGTGAAACATTTGAGATTTCAAGTAAGCAGTTGGATAAAGAACCTGGAGTCCAGAAGATCAGGGAGGGAGATACAAGCCAGGAAACTATCAGCATGTAGGTAAACATTTGAAAATGATCCAAATAAACATTTGAAAATGGACCATTTGAAAATGATCCAGATTGTCTAGGAAGAGAGTATAGAGAAAAGAGAAACTCTAACATTAAGCTGTCAGTACAGAAGGGGGAACCAGTAAAAGAGACAGCCCAGGAGAACTGGGAGAATGGATATCATAGAAGCCAAAAGAAGAGAGTTACTGGTTAAGGATGGTGGAATGATGAGCACATCTCTCTCTCCCCTTTCTATACGAAGACCTAGGAAATGATAACAAATTTTTAGAAAAGACATAAACCTACAACAACAAAGATACCAGGAAGAGCCATCAGTGGCTTCATATCAATGACTTTAATGATTTCTGGAGGATGGAAAGTGGATGGAGGAGTGACTGAGTGTTGACAGAGGAAGCCACAGCTCATAGAACACGTAGAAGAGACAGGATTAAGGGGAGAGCCAACCTGCCCTGCAGAATCCTGGAGTCCAGAGTGTACCAGGTACCACAGAGAACAGAAATGAGGCTAGCGGCTGAACACAGAGGAATGGATTGAAAGGAAGTATACATAACTGTTGCTATTCCACCCCACCCACCCCTGCACTCTGAATCTCTGGCCCAAAAAACACACAAAACCTCCTCTCTAGAAATTGAAGGCCTGTACTCTTCAGCTTCTAGAAGTTAGCCTCCTTTAAAAAATCTACCTTCCGAATAAGCACATTAATCTCAGTCTAAATCTGTGAGGTGACAGGGTCTTCCCATGTACCCAATTAACTTTTTATTGCCTCATTCTTAAATATGAATAGACAATTAAAGATCACTAGATTTTAAGAAAGTCTCCAACACGAAAGCAAGAGATCAAGATGAATCAATAGGTAAAGATGACACTGGAGGAAGTGAAATTTTAATATATGGAACAGAGAAATCTTCAAAAAGATTGCAGTGAAAAAAACAATAATCAAAACAGAGGAAAGATGTCTTGAATAATGAAATATGACTGCCAAAATACAAAATTGCATAGAAGGATTACAAATCAAAATGGAAATATCAGAAAGTAGAAGAAAAAGTCAAAGAGATAGAAAATATTATTTACAAATAAAATTAGCAGTGCAGAAAGAAAACTAAAGAATATATACAGATGTTCCAACCACTGACTAATGGAAGTGCCAGAAAGAGAAAACAATAAAGAATAAACTAACAAAGAAATAATGCAACGATATTTCAGAGGAACAGATTTAAAGGTCTAAAGAGGTCCTGCAATGAATGAAAAAATAAAAGACCCACACCTAGGCACATCTTGTTGAAATGTAGAAACAGCAAGAGTATAAACATGATCTGAAATGCTTATCAATGGGGGTATGGAGGAAACAACTTATAAAGAAATAAGAATCACCCTCTCATCAGAGTTTGCAATAGCAACACCAAGGGCTAGAAGACAGCAGAGTAACGTGAAGTTTCAAGGGAAATGATTTTCAAACCACAATTCCATATGTAGCTAAACCATCAGGTGTGAAGGTGGAATTAAGATACTTTATATATGCAAGGACTCAGAAAGCTTTCCCTCCCATATGACTTTTTTTGTGTGGTAATAAAACCAAGGAGTAAACAACAGCAAAAAGATGGCATGGGATCCAGAAAACAGAAGCTCTAACTCATGACTGTGAAGGGAAGTCTAGGACTTTTGCCCGGAGAGAAGGAAGTTAGAGGGTTCTCAGAGGGAAGTCTCCAGGACCAGACTACATTAATGACTTTCAAATTGGGCTCCACGGATGCCTGGGGAACACAAGACCTTTTCAGGGAGTCAGTGAGATCAACACTATTTTCATAATAATTCTAAGATATGCCTTTTGCACTGCTTTGACATTTGCATAAGCAAAGATGGTTAAAACTGCTGACACTTTAGCATAAGTGAGTGTGGTGCTACCAAGCGGTACTAGCAGGCACTGAATTCTTCTCTACCATGCACTCCAGTAAAAAACAACAACAGCGACAAATTTTTTTATTTTAAAATGTCATTGACAAAGCAGTTAAAATTATTAATTTTATTAATCTTGACCCTTGAGCACATGTCTTTTTAAGATTCTTTATATCAAAACAAGTGTGCATTGTCCTCCATCTACCACAGTTTAAGGATGTTCTTGGAGACAAGCGCTTGTGCAGCTGTTTGTGAGCTAAATTAGATGCTTTTGCCATGAAGTACTATTTTTACTTGACTGAACAATTGATAGGCAAACCATGGTTATTCAAACTTAGAGTTTTGGCAGACATTTCCTAAAAGGAATGAAATGAGCCTGTCGCTTCCAAGAAAACAACTGATAGTATTTACTGCCACTGATAAAATACAAAGTGTCAAGCAGAAATGACAATTTTGGAAAACGTGTATCCACTACTATGAGCCTGACAGATTCCCAACAGACCTTCCTGATGAGATCAGTGGTGACATTAAAAAATATTATTTTTTGATATTGCAAAATAAAATGTATCAACATTTAGAAGACCTGCATAACTCATTGAATCAAGATTTTCTAAATAACCAGTGCATGGTTTTATATCACACATGAGCAAAAGAGCTCCTCAAAGCATGAGATCAATAGATTTTAGTGTAACAGAGTATGAAAACTGCATTGATGTGATGTCAAAATAATGTAAGCACTTTACTGACTTGCAATTTTTAGAATCAACATAAGCCTAATTATTGTTACAGAACTGATGGTAAATAGTATCAACCTTGCTTTATCAATAGAACAAGTATAGAAGACAGAAGTGGGAGGTAGAAGTGGAAAGAAGAGATAAAGAATAGGAGCGCTAATTCCCTCACATCACAAAAAGTCGAATGATATTACCTGTAGTTGATGGCATAAGAATTTGAAAGTGTTAGCATTTTACTAACTCTTATAAGGAAATACCAATTAACATAGCAAGTATAATTCTGTTGAAAAAATGGGGGCAATTTAAGAAAAAAAATGTCATGAATAACCTAGGGGTAAGACAGGAATAAAGACAGACCTACTGGAGAACGGACTTGAGGATATGGAGAGGGGGAAGGGTGAGCTGTGACAAAGCGAGAGAGAGGCATGGACATATATACACTACCAAACGTAAGGTAGATAGCTAGTGGGAAGCAGCCACATAGCACAGGGATATCAGCTCGGTGCTTTGTGACCGCCTGGAGGGGTGGGATAGGGAGGGTGGGAGGGAGGGAGATGCAAGAGGGAAGAGATATGGGAACATATGTATATGTATAACTGATTCACTTTGTTATAAAGCAGAAACTAACACACCATTGTAAAGCAATTATACCCCAATAAAGATGTTAAAAAATAAATAAATAAATAAATAAAATAAAAATAAAAAATGGGGAAGGGGGAATCGGAATCATGCAAGGGACGTAAATCCTCATTCATCATCACAGAAGCAAAGAGATAATGTCAAACATCAGGAAGTTTTAAAGTATCATTTAGAAACATGGAGCTAACTACTAGAAGAAACAGCTTTTTTGTTAAGGGGTTATAGTTTATTCAGTGAATAATTTTGACTCATTACAGATTTCAGAGTTGGAGAGTGATAAGACTGAAGGAAAATCATGAGACTATTAACTTGGAAATGGTGTTTAAGAGGATTTGGGTAGCTGAAGTGGGCGAGGTTAAACCTCAGGGGACTAGTCAAATGTTCTTACAAGAGTCATAATAATAATAGAAATAATAATATAATGATATCTTTATTGTGATAGATTTCATTTGTTGCCTGTCTACACTCTGTGCCAGGAGCTTTCCATGAATTGCCTGATGCTTCCTTATAGCCAGCTTTTGTAAAATTAGAATTTATTGCCTCTGGGGAGTAGGACAAGTCATGGGATATGGTAGCACGAGTTGCCAGATAAAATACAAGGTACTCAGTTAAATTTGAATTTCAAATAAACAACAAATACATTTTTAGTATAATATATCCTCAATATTTCAGGGGTTATACTTAAAAAAATGCATTGTTTATCTGAAATTCAAGTTTAAACTGGGTGTCCTGTATTTTTATTTGTTAAATCAACAACTACATGGACTGTTGTTGTTTTTTTAATGGGCCCTTTTGCACATTTAAATTACATAACCACATGTTAACCACCATATGTCAAATATTTAAGATTATTTTTTTTTAAAAGGAGGAGGCGGGTGGGCTAACCTTCAATGCCAGTGGAGGTTTGAATAGCTGAGATTTGCAGATGTGTTTATTGGATTTTGCCACATGGACAGCAATGGTGTCTTTGACAGGAACAGTTATTGTGGAGTGATGGGGCTGCAAGCTGGACTGTAGTGTATTTACAAGTGAATAAAAAGTGAGGAAGGAGAGGTAATCACAGAATCGAAGAAGAGAAAGGTAAGGCATAGGTATGAGATTTGAAGAAAATCTATGGATTACAGGAGTGATGATACATTTTTCTTTCTGTGTAGCCATCACATACCTCAAAGTAACCCTTTTTCTGAGCTGTCATATCAAATCTGTGCAACATTATAAAGGATATTAAATTCTAACAGGAATTTGGGATAATGCCACAGGAAGTACCCCCTCCCTCCCCCAAATAGCTGGGTAGGTAAGGGTCTAACCTTTTGGTGGAAGGATGTTTGTAACAATATGAACATTCTTTATAGAAAGGAAGCGGTGAGTAAAAATGTAATATAGTGATTTGCCATGTATTTAAGTCACATATGGGACTGGGATGGGAACTTAGGATCCCATTTTCACTGACAAGTTACTAAACCAAATTTTCTTCTTCCTTGAGAACCTGGAAGTCTAACTCTCATACAATTTAAATCTACCCCGTGCTTGAATATGTAAGGTCTTAGGGAAATACAAATGTAACTAAGACATGGAGCCTGCTTCCGAGAAAGAGAAGCTTCAATATAGTGGCTAGACTACTCAAATATCCCCTGACTACTAACTGGCTTATTGGCTTCAGCCAGATTGAAGCCTACCCTTGCTGACCTCTGTCCCATATACCCCTAACCCGACTCAGTCACTATGCTTCATTTCCCCCGAAGCTCCTCTCAGAATTGGATATTAAGCTGGCTTCTTCACCAAAAAATGTAAAACCAATTTACCTCTTTTTGGTAGATTTTGTAAAAATATCCGAACACATTTTTCTCTTGTTGGAACAATATGCATGCCATCTTGCCCCTATTTAGGCTTTCCAAGTACTCTCTGCTCCCCTTCAGTTGTACTATGGTTTAAAAAAGCCTTCTATTGGGACTTCCCTGGTGGTCCAGTGGTTAGGAATCTGCCTTCCAATGCAGAGGACGTGGGTTCGATCCCTGGTCGGGGAACTAAGATTCCACATGCTGTGGGGCAACTAAGCCTGCACGCCACAACTACTGAGCCCACGTGCCTCAACTAGAGAGCCTGCGTGCCACCAACTACAGAGCCCATGTGCTCTGGAGCCCACGCGCCACAACAAAAGATCCCGCGTGCTGGCCGCAGCTAAGACCCAACGCAGCCAAAAAAAATAAAATAAAATAAACTTATTTTTAAAAAGCCTTCTACTTTGTATTACTGGAGTCACATATGCGTATGATTAGCCATTAATGGTCTTGAGATGAGAACTTATTAAAACACTTTAGATATGTTTCTGTAAGCAACACAGGAAGAGTTAAAAAAAATCCTTACTTAGTTAACTCTCATGGCAAATGACTCATCATTTCTTCTTCAGAGAGGTTAACCTCATCTTGTTTTTCTTTCCTCCATGTTACCTATAAACTCTGCCATCTTGAAAGCAGCAGAAAAATGAAAGAGCAGCAACAAAATGTGGACAACTTTCTTCTCCTTTGCTTTGGAGGTGGTGCTTCCAGGAGTAATCTGATTGTCGCTGAGCCCCTGAGGCCATGCTTCTTTCTCCCTGAGGCCAGTCTCAGCATACTTCCTCCAACAAAGCTATAGATGTCTAATGTATATATTTGCAAATATGTTTTTGAGAGGAGGAAGGGATTATATTGCACATTATGTAGCAAAAGCTTCCTTTATATCCATACAGATCATCTAAGCTCTTCCCCTAAAAAATCTTCCTATAGCAGCTTCCACTCTCCCAGCCCTATCTCGCACTTGACCTCTCACTTCTCAGCCTTTCTAGCAAGCAGAAGCTCTCTCTGTTCTCTCCCTCAGCCCTCTGAAAACCCCGTTCAGATCATGTAATGTACACACAAGGCAAACACTGATTAAACAACAGCCTGCAAAAGAAAAATGCTTCATTAGACAAACCAGGGTCACATGGTGTCTTTCAGGCTTTCCAGTGAGTAGCTTCCTTTCAACCACAGAAGTTATCAAGAGCCATATCAAGTTCTAGGGATGAACTCTCTGAAGGGATACAATCAGCAGTTAATTTGAAGTATTTAGGAAAGTAGGTCAGTGAATGGTGATTGATACAGATATGAAATTATATAAGGGTATATGGATGTCATCCTTACATCATGTTTATTTGTAGAAGGAGAATTCCTCTTCTATATTCATCTGTTAGGAAAGAAAATGGTTGAAAAGTCCTTTGGACACCTACGTGCTTCGGAAATCATTTAAAAGTATGTAGATTGGGGCTTCCCTGGTGGCACAGTGGTTGAGAATCTGCCTGCTAATGCAGGGGACACGGGTTTGAGCCCTGGTCTGGGAAGATCCCACATGCCGCGGAGCAACTGGGCCTGTGAGCCACAACTACTGAGCCTGCACGTCTGGAGCCTGTGCTCCGCAACAAGAGAGGCCGCGATAGTGAGAGGCCTGCACACCGTGATGAAGAGTGGCCCCCACTTGCCAAAGCTAGAGAAAGCCCTCACACAGAAACAAAGACCCAACAGAGCAAAAATAAATAAATAAATTTTTAAAAAGCAAAGAAACCTGAGAATAGCCAAGCACTATTTCCCCTACAGTCATTGTATATTCAGCTTAAATATTAAAAAAAAAAAAAGGTATGTAGATTAATAATAACAAACACTGGGCTAGCAAAGCTATGACCGATTACCTAAAAAGCCTTGGCAAATATTATTAAACTTTGGAACATCTCTTGAATTTCTGAATTGATAATATAATCAGAATCAGTAGGCAAACCAGGGGAAGTTCAAATAGCTAGACGTAGGTCCTGTACTAACCTCAACCTTAACTTTTTGCAACGTGAGTCTTTTGAAATCAAAAGGAACAAAAAACGTAATATTGAATTACTATGTCATCAGTTACACATAAGAACTCTCATACCTCCCTCAGCTGTATGGTCTTCTGGCCAGAAATGGAATGACCTTTGGAATATCGTCTCCATTGGATAGAAATATCATGTTACTGCATTCTGGCAATTTGGGACTTTAGAAAATTCTCAGGAAGTGAAGATAAAAAATCAATATCAAATGACTCATAGAGGCACTGATTTTAATGGTTCTGCTGCTGTCATGTCACCCTAAGAGGAAGTTCTTCATATTTGGTCAATATGGTGACACCACATCATTTTGAATTTTATATGAAAAAGACCACAGAACTTTCATTATAATAATCCTGCTAGATTGGTCCTGTCAATGACTAACATTTGCAGTTAAAGTAAATACAGACTCTATTCTCTCTAATTTGTATTTTCTCATAAAATATGTATGAAGACAATCACAGCAAATGTCAAAATATCACCCTTTTAAAAATTCATCAGCATTGACTCATGCTGTTCAAAATTGAATAATATATTGAATGACGGAGAAAACCAGCAAAACTTGAGAGTCAAAGTCTTGGGACAATACACAAGACTTTATGAATGGACCATGCAAGCCTTACATCATGCCAACTGTTTAAAAGTGAAAAAGTGGGATGGTGAGAACTTATATTCTGTAATTAGGTTCTTAAATGTTTAAAATTGAATATAGTGCAGATTAATCGACCCCTTTATCATTACAATGTAATGCTCTTTATCCTGAGTAATATCCTTTGCTCTGAAATCTACTTTGATATTAATATAGTCATTACAGTTTTCTTTCAATTAGTGTTATATCATTTCCATTCATTTACTTTTAACTTGTTTATGTCTTTATATTAAAAGTTTGATCTAGGGCTTCCCTGGTGGCGCAGTGGTTGAGAGTCCACCTGCCAATGCAGGGGACACGGGTTCGTGCCCCGGTCCAGGAAGATCCCACATGCCGCGGAGCGGCTGGGCCCGTGAGCCATGGCCACTGAGCCTGTGCATCTGGAGCTTCTGCTCCGCAATGGGAGAGGCCACAACAGTGAGAGGCCCGCGCACCGCAAAAAAAAAAAAAAAAAAAAAGTTCTTCCATTTTTATGCAATCTAACAATCTCTGCCTTTAATTGGTGTTTTTATACCATTTATATTTAATGTGAATATTGATATCATTGGGTTTAAATCTATCACCTTATCAACCCACATAAGTTACCATTTCTGGTGCTTTTTATTCCTTTGTACTGGTCTAGATTTCTGTCTGGTATCATTCTCCCTCTGCCTAAAGGATCTTCTTTAACATTTCTTGTGGTGGATATCTGCTGTTGATGGATTCTTTCAGATTTTGTAAGTCTAAAATATATTTATTCCATCTTTATATTTTTCTCTCAATATTTTTTATTAATAGACTTTATTTTTAGAACCATTTAAGATTTACAGAAAAAAAATGTAGTACAGAAAGTTCTCATATATCTCTCTATACACAATTTCCCCTATTACTGACATCTTACTTTCGTATGGAACATTTGTTACATTAATGAAACAATATTGGTATGCCATTATTAACTAAAATTCATGGTTTATTCAGATTTCCTTAGTTTTTACCTAATGTCCTTATTCTGTTTTAGGATCCCATCCAAGATACCACATAACTTATAGTCCTCAGATTTCTTTAGACTTAATTTCTTAGACTTTCCTTATTTTTGACGACCTGGACAATTTTGAAGGGTACTAGTAGGTCACTCCTCCATTGGATTGTCTGATGTTTTTCCCTTGATTAGACTGGCGTAATGGATTTTAGGGAGAAAGAGCACAAAGGTAAATTGACATTTTCATTACATCATATCGAGGGCATATGCTATCAATATGATTTATCACTGATGATACTGCCCTTGATCATCTGGCTGAAGTAGTATTTGTCAGGTTTCTCCACTGAAAGGTTACTTCTTCCCCCCTTTCCATACTGTACTCTTTGAGAGGACATCATAATGCACAGAATACACCTAGGAGTGGGAGTTATGCTCCATCTCTTTTAGGATGAAGTAGTTACATAATTTATTTGGAATTTTTCTATATTAGAGATTTGTCTCTCCTCATTTATTTATCTAATCATTTGTATAAGTATGGGCTCATGAATATTTTATATTTTGGATTATATTCTAATACTACTTTATTTTGTTGGTTGAATTGTTCCAGCTTTGGCTATTAGGAGCTCTTTCAGTTGGCTCCTGTGCCCCTTTACCATTCATCAGTGTGGTTGTTTATCTCTTTTTGAGCACTTCCTTATTTCTGGTACTACAAACTGACAAGCCACTCTAAGCTCATCTTGTATTTTTCCTGCCCAAGTCCTAGAGACAGCCATTTCTCCAAGGATCCCTGTTTCCTTTTATTGGAGAATGACATTAGAAACCAAGATCTGGGTGCTAGGTGTGCTCATGCTAATGGGGTGTCATTTCGTTTAGACCCTCTCAGCTGACAAAGAAATATGAGTGTGTGTGCTAACGTGTATATACACATATCTATAAATATTTCTAAATGTAATCATCTGTATCTGTCTTAAATTAAACATGAGTTCTTACTGGTGTCTTTATTACCAAATGGATCATTCTAGCCCACTCGTTTTGCTGATCTGTATATTTCTCCTCCAGCAGTGTAAACCCTAGATCCCACCATCTGCCATCTCTTTACTTAAGTTTTAATTCCAGTATACACATATAACAGAATCAAAATTGTTAATACAGTACATACACCCATGGGAGAAAAAAAAAACTTTATTGACTAGAGTCAATACTTATGTGCAGCTCTTTTGGCCTTTAGTCTTAAAAAACTCCATATCCACAGTTACTTAGGTCAGCACCTTTTCCTTCACCCCTTTCTTTGAGATCGTTTTGTACATTTGTAATATGCTTAGGTTCTCTTGTCACAGTCTGCATTCTTCTCTGGGATTCCCTGTCCTTATAAATAATTTTTTCATGTGTATAGATTAAGTTTTGCTCTTTGCATTATATAATTCTATAGGGTTTAACAAACACATGTCAATGTATCCACTACTACAGCATCATAAAGAACAGTTTCACCTGTGTTTCACTTTTTCCATCCCGTGTTTTACCTTTTCAATCCTCTCTCCTCCAAACTTCTCACAACCAATGATTTTTTTTTATTGTCTGTATAGTTTTACCTTTTCCAGAATGTCATTTAATTAGAATCATACAGTATATAGCCATCTCAAACTTATTTTACTTAGCAGTATTATTTAAGGTTCTGGTTTTTTTATGGTTCAATAGGTCATTTCTGAATTATATTGTGGAATAATATTCCATTGCATGGGTGTACCAAAGTTTATCTGTTTATCTATTGAAGGACATCTTGGTTGCCTCCAGCTTTTTGGCAATTATGAATACGTTGCTATAAACATTCATGTGTGGACATGCTTTAAACTCAACTGGGTAAATACCTAATATCAGCGTAACTCCTGGATAATATGTTAAGACAAGACTATGTTTAGTTTTGTAAGAAAAGGTCAAACTCTCTTCCAAAGTGAGCTGCATTTTACATTCCCACCAGTGATGAATGACAGTTCCTGTTGATGCACATCATCATCACATTTGAGATTGTCAGTTTTTGGATTTTAGCTTTCTAATAGGTGTGTGGTGATATCTGATGGCTGTTTTAATTTGTGATTATCTAATGACAAATGAAGTTGAGCATCTTTTCATATGCTCACTTGCCAAATGTGTGTCACACACATCACAGTCAGCAGTAGTTAGCCAAGTCAGCCTTAGTAAGAGGATGTCCGTATTGTTAAGCCCATGTAGAGCCTTATCCATGCCACCATGCCACTTATCAGATGCCACTTATCTCAGAGGCCTATTGAGCAAGCACTGAAATAGCTGGGGAAAGAGGCTGACTGACATGCAAAACGTGTCATTTTCTTCATCTGATTAGAAGCCCCTCTGAAGTGAATGCCCTTTGATGACCTTTTACTTGGTTCACAAATATCTTCACTGTTTGTGACCATTCACCATTTTTAGTCCAGCCGCATATCTCTTCCCCAGATTTCTTTCTCATCAATCTCTCCCTCTTGTTGCTTCCAAGTTGCTGACAATCCATCCAAACAGTTAGCCACTGCCTATGAATACATCCATTTTTCTGGCTGTCTCTTACTGGCAAAATGTACAACTAAATGTACTGCTTATAGTTCTGACCACTGCTACTGATTTTCCTTCACTGCTGTCCTACAAGATTATTTCTGAGAACAGTAGTATAGCTCTCCACTATTGGGTCATATCAATATAATGTGCAGACTCATCGTTAAACCAGGATTTTTTTTTTTTCATTTCTCAGATAGTTGGTCATTAGGAACATCCCAGGTGACCAAAGTCATGAGTTGATAGACAGGAGATGATGCAACCGTAGCCAGTGTTCAAGGTCTGAGCCTCCTGTTCAGCGTACTTGAATCTCCCCAAGCTAGGTCTCTCTCTCTCTCTTTTTTTTTTTAACATCTTTATTGGAGTATAATTGCTTTACAATGGTGTGTTAGTTTTCTCCTTTATAACAAAGTGAACCAGCTATACATGTATATATATCTCCTCCTTCTTGCATCTGCCTCCCACCTTCCCTTTCCCACCCCTCTAGGTGGTCACAAAGCACCAAGAAGATTTCCCTGTGCTATGCAGCTGCTTCCCACTAACTATCTATTTTACAATTAGTAGTATATATAAGTCCATGCCACTCTCTCACTTCGTTCTAGCTTCCCCTTCCACCTCCTCATGTCCTCAAGTCCATTCTCCACGTCTTTATTCCTGTCCTGCCCCTAGGTTCATCAGAACCTTTTTTTTTTTTTTTTAGATTCCATATATATGTGCTAGCATACAATATTTGTTTTTTTCATTCTGACTTACTTCACTCTGTATGACAGACTCTAGGTCCTTCCACCTCACTACAAATAACTCAATTTCATTTCATTTTATGGCTGAGTAATATTCCGTTGTATATATGTGCCACATCTTCTTTATCCATCCAACTGTAGATGGACATTTAGGTTGCTTCCATGTCCCGGCTATTGTAAATAGAGCTGCAATGAATATTGTGGTACATGACTCTTTTTGAATTATGGTTTTCTCAGGGTATATGCCCAGTAGTGGGATTGCTGGGTCATATGGTAGTTCTATTTGTAGTTTTTTAAGGAATCTTCATACTGTTCTCCATAGTGGCTGTATCAACTTACATTCCCACCAACAGTGCAAGAGGGTTCCCTTTTCTCCACACTCTCTCCAGCATTTATTGTTTGTAGATTTTTTGATGACGGCCATTCTGACTAGTGTGAGGTGATACCTCACTGTAGTTTTGATTTCCATTTCTCTAATGATTAGTGATGTTGAGCATCCTTTCATGTGTTTGTTGGAACCTGTCTATCTTCTTGGGAGAAATGTCTATTTAGGCCTTCTGCCCATTTTTGGATTGGGTTCTTGGTTTTTTTGATATTGAGCTGCTTGTAAATTTTGAAGTTTAATCCTTTGTCCATTGCTTCATTTGAAAATATTTTCTCCCATTCGGAGTGTTGTCTTTTTGTCCTGTTTATGGTTTCCTTTGCTGTGCAAAAGCTTTGAAGTTTCATTAGGTCCCATTTGTTTATATTTGTTTTTATTTCCATTCCTCTAGGAGGTGGATCAAAAAGGATCTTGCTGTGATTTATGTCATACAGTGTTCTGCCTATGTTTTCCTCTCACAGTTTGATAGTGTCCAGCCTTATATTTAGATCTTTAATCCATTTTGAGTTTATTTTTGTGTATGGTGTTAGGGAGTGTTCTAATTTCATACTTTTACATGTACCTGTCCAGTTTTCCCAGCACCACTTATTGAAGAGGCTGTCTTTTCTCCACTGTACATTCCTGCCTCCTTTATCAAAGACAAGGTGACCATATGTGCGTGGGTTTATCTCTGGGCTTTCTATCCTGTTCCATTGATCTATATTTCTGTTTTTGTGCCAGTACCATACTGTCTTGATTACTGTAGCTTTGTAGTATAGTCTGAAGTCAGGGAGCCTGATTCCTCCAGCTCTGTTTTTCTTTCTCAAAATTCCTTTGGCTATTCGGGGTCTTGTGTGTTTCCATACAAATTGTGAAATTTTTTGTTCTAGTTCTGTGAAAAATGCCAGTGGTAGTTTGAAAAGGATTGCATTGAATCTGTAGATTGCTTTGGGTACTATAGTCATTTTCACAATGTTGATTCTTCCAATGCAAGACAAGGTTATCTCTCCATCTGTTTGTATCATCTTTAATTTCTTTCATCAGTGTCTTATGGTTTTTACATACAGGTCTTTTGTCTGCTTAGGTGGGTTTATTCCCAGGTATATTATTCTTTTTGTTGCAATGCTAAATGGGAGTGTTTGCTTAATTTCTCTTTCAGATATTTCATCATTAGGATATAGGAATGCAAGACACTTCTGTACATTAATTTTGTATCCTGCTTTTACCAAATTCATTGATTAGCTCTAGTAGTTTTCTGGTAGCATCTTTAGGATTCTCTATGTATCATATCATGTCATCTGCAAACAGTGACAGCTTTACTACTTCTTTTCTGATTTGGATTCCTTTTATTTCTTTCTCTTCTCTGATTGCTATGACTAAAATTTCCAAAGCTATGTTTAATCATAGTGGTGAGAGTGGGCAACCTTGTCTTGTTCCTGATCTTAGTGGAAATGGTTTCAGTTTTTCACCATTGAGAACGAAGTTGGCTGTGGGTTTGTCATATATAGCCTTTATTATGTTGAGGCACGTTCCCTCTGTACCTACTTTCTGGAAGGTTTTTATTATAAATGGGTGTTGAATTTTGTGAGAAGCTTTTTCTGCATCTATTGAGATAATCACATGGTTTTCTTTCTTCAATTTGTTAATATGGTGTAGCACATTGATTGATTTGTATATTGAAGAATCCTTGCATTCCTGGGATAAACCCCACTTGATCATGGTGTATGATCCTTTTAATGTGCTGTTGGATTCTGTTTGCTAGTATTTTGTTGAGGAGTTTTACATCTATGTTCATTACTGATATTGGCCTGTAGTTTTCTTTTTGGGGGACATCTTTGTCTACTTTTCGTATCAGGGTGATGGCGGTCTCATAGAATGAGGTTGGGAGTGTTCCTCCCTCTGCTATATTTTGGAACAGTTTGAGAAGGATAGGTGTTAGCTCTTCTCTAAATGTTTGATAGAATTCGCCTGTGAAGCCATCTGGTCCTGGGCTTTTGTTTGTTGGAAGATTTTTAATCACAGTTTCAATTTCAGTGCTTGTGATTGGTCTGTTCATATTTTCTATTTCTTCCTGATTCAGTCTTGGCAGGTTGTGCCTTTCTAAGAATTTGTCCATTTCTTCCAGGTTGTCCATTTTATTGGCATAGAGTTGCTTGTAGTAATCTCTCATGATCTTTTGTATTTCTGCAGTGTCAGTTGTTACTTGTCCTTTTTCATTTCTAATTCTATTGATTTCAGTCTTCTCCCTTTTTTTCTTGATGAGTCTGGCTAATGGTTTATCAATTTTGTTTATCTTCTCAAAGAACCAGCTTTTAGTTTTATTGATCTTTGCTATTGTTTGTTTCATTTCTTTTTCATTTATTTCTGATCTGATCTTTACGATTTCTTTCCTTCTGCTAACTTTGGGGTTTTTTTGTTCTTCTTTCTCTAATTGCTTTAGGTGTAAGGTTAGGTTGTTTATTTGAGATGTTTCCTGTTTCTTAAGGTAGGATTGTATTGCTATAAACTTCCCTCTTAGAACTGCTTTTGCTGCATCCCATAGGTTTTGGGTCATCGTGTCTCCATTGTCATTTGTTTCTAGGTAATTTTTGATTTCCTCTTTGATTTCTTCAGTGATCACTTGGTTATTAAGTAGTGTATTGTTTAGCCTCCATGTGTTTGTATTTTTTACAGATTTTTTCCTGTAATTGATATCTAGTCTCATAGAGTTGTAGTCAGAAAAGATACCTGATATGATTTCAATTTTCTTAAATTTACCAAGGCTTGACTTGTGACCCAAGATATGATCTGTCCTGGAGAATGTTCCATGAGCACTTGAGAAGAAAGTTTATTCTGTTGTTTTTGGATGGAATGTCCTATAAATATCAATTAAGTCCATTTTGTTTAATGTATCATTTAAAGCTGTGTTTCCTTATTTATTTTCATTTTGGATGATCTGTAAGTTGATGAAAGTGGCGTATTAAAGTCCCCTGCTATGATTGTGTTACTGTCCATTTCCCCTTCTATGGCTGTTAGCATTTGCCTTATGTATTGAGGTGTTCCTATGTTGGTGCATAAATATTTACAGTTTTTCTATCTTCTTGTTGGATTGAGCCCTTGATCATTATGTAGTGTCCTTCTTTGTGTCTTGTAATAGTTTATTTTAAAGCCTATTTGTCTGATATGAGAATTGCTACTCCTGCTTTCTTTTGATTTCCATTTGCATGGAATATCTTTTTCCATCTCCTCACTTTCAGTCTGTATGTGTCCCTAGGTCTGAAGTGGGTCTCTTGTAGACAGCATATATATGGGTCTTGATTTTGTATCCATTCAGCCAGTCTGTGTCTTTTGGTTGGAGCATTTAATCCATTTCCATTTAAGGTAATTATCGATATGTATGTTCCTATTACCATTTTCTTAATTGCTTTGGGTTTGTTATTATAGGTCTTTTCCTTCTCTTGTGTTTCCTGCCTAGAGAAGTTCCTTTAGTGTTTGTTTTAAAGGTGGTTTGGTGATGCTGAATCTTCTTAGCTTTTGCTTGTTTGTAAGGATTTTCATTTCTCTGTCAAATCTGAATGAGATCCTTGCTGCATAGAGTAATATTTTTTGTAGGTTTTTCCCTTTCATCACTTTAAATATGTCCTGCCACACCATTCTGGCTTGCAGAGTTTCTGCTGAAAGATCAGCTGTTAACCTTATGGGGATTCCCTTGCATGTTATTTGTTGCTTTTCCCTTGCTGCTTTTAATATTTTTTCTTTGTATTTAATTTTTGATAGTTTGATTAATATGTGTCTCTGAGTGTTTCTCTTTGGTTTTATCTTCTATGGGACTCCCTGTACTTCCTGGACGTGGGTGGCTATTTCCTTTCCCATATTAGGGAGGTTTTCAACTATAATTTCTTCAAATATTTTCTCAGACCCTTTCTTTTTCTCTTCTTCTTCTGAGACCTATATAATTCGAATGTTGCTGCATTTAATGATATCCCAGAGGTCTCTGAGACTGTCCTCAATTCTTTTCATTCTTTTTTCTTTATTCTGCTCTCTGGCAGTTATTTTCACCATTTTATCTTCCAGCTCACTTATCCGTTCTTCTGCCTCAGTTATTCTGCTATTGATTCCTTCTAGAGTATTTTTAATTTCAGTATTGTGTTGTTTATCATTGTTTGTTTGCTCTTCATTTCTTCTAGATCCTTGTTAAATGTTTCTTGTATTTTCTCCATTCTGTTTCTGAGTTTTTGGATCATCTTTACTATCATTACTCTGAATTAGTTTTCAGGTAGTTTGCCTCTTTCATCTTCATTAATTTGTTCTGGTAGGTTTTTACCTTGCTCCTTCATCTGTAACAATTTTTTTTGTCGTTTCTTTTTTTTTTTTTATGGGTGGGGCTGTATTCCTGTCTAACTGGTTGTTTGGCCTGAGGTGTCCAGCACTGGTGTTTGCAGGCAGTTGGATACAGCCAGGTCTTGGTGCTGCAATTAGGACCTCCGGGAGGCCTCACTCCAGTTAATATTCCCTGGGGTCTGAGGTTCTGTGTTAGTCCAGTGGTTTGGACTCAGAGCTCCCACTACAGGAGCTCTGGCCTGACCTCTGGCTTGGGAACCAACATCCCGCAAGCTGCATGGCATGGCAAAAAAATAAAAGAAAGTAAAAATTTAAAAAGAAAAAAGAAATTTAAAAAGGAGCAGTACAATATCAAAGAATAAAAAACAAAATAAAATTAGAAAGATTAAAAATATTAGGAAAAATAAAAATACAATTGAAATAACTGCAACAAGGTAAAATAAAACCACAACAGAAAAAAGGAAAAAAAGGGGGGGCAGTGCAGGGGGAACAAACCAAAAGGAGAAAACAATAACAAAGTATAAAGAATAAAATAAAATTAGAAAACTAAAAGATTTATTAGGAAAAATAAAAATATAAATGAAGCAACAGCAATGAATCAACAAGGTGAAACAGAACCCCAATCTAAATGAGGAAAAAAAAAAAAGACTTGTCTATGGGAGTAGAGTTTAGGTGGGGGGTGCAACTTAAGCATGGGTGGGGTTTAGGGTTGGGAGGGACTTAGGCGGGTTGGGGGTGATATTTGAGCATAGGGCAGGGCCTAGGCTCAGGACCCATGCAGCCAGAAAAGGCCTTGGGGGCAGGACCTAGGCGAGGCAACATTCAAGAGTGGCGTGGCGTCTCTGCTTAGGACCCGTGCAGAAGGGCAGAGGCAGCATGTGGAAAGGAGGGCCACTGGAGTGTGGAGTTCCAGAGTTTGGAGATAAGGCCCTGGGTGAGGGTGTGTGGGTGGGGTTTAGGCCCAGCGTGTTGGAGGGGGTCTCAGAGGGGGTCTATGAGTGTAGAGGTAAGGCCCTGGGTGGGGGTGTAGGGGCAGGGCTTGGACTCTGTGTGGCAGCAGGGAGGCTCCGAGGGCAGAGGATTAGGCCCAGGAGCCCAACAAGCTCCCCAGTGCCTAAGTGGACAGCGAAAGCACTGGCCCTCTTCCCTTCCTTTCCTTCGTGCCCCTCCCCCACCATCTTCCCCAGGGTCTCCCCTGTCACCGCTGGACCCCAACCATGGGTGGGTCCCACTGGGTGTAGGAACTCCTCCCCTTCCCCAGTCACCCCTCAGGGCTGCTTGTCTCGGAGGTCTGGCCTTTACTTTTGCTCCCCCTCCCCTCCCTCCCACTCCCTCAGGACCCACATGCCTGGAGGGCGCCTAGGTGGGCAGAGGATCAGGCCTTGGATCTCAGCAGGCTCCCCAGGGCCCAAGTGGGCAGGAGAAACCTGGCCACACTCCCTTTGGATCCTCTGTCCTTCCAGTGGTCCCCCAGTTTCCCCCTTCAGGTGTGGGATCCCTTCCCCTCCCCCAGCCACCCCTCAGGGACTCCAGTCCTGTCCGGCCTCCACCTCTCCTCTTCCTTCACTCCCCCCACTCCCCACATCCCACCTGGTCACTGGGGGTTCCTCCTGTCCCTTTAGGTGTCCATGGTCCCCCACCAGTACCTGGTAGGTGCCCTCGTTGTGCAGAGACATGAATTCTGCGTCTCCTAGTCTGCCATCTTGACTCCACCCCCCCCATATTTCTTTTAATATGAGTGAAATTTACATTTTCCTTATGATTGCATTTTTTCATACATTACAGAAATATTTGTATCATTTTTTTCTATGAAATATTTGTTCGTGTAATTTTGTGATTAATAGGTTAGTCATCTTTTTCTTACTGATTTGTCTGTGGTATAAGTTGCAAACATTTTTCTCAGTTGTCATTTGTCTTTTGACTTTTCACAATATTTTACTCTATAGATTTTTTTTTTTTTTAGCTGTGCTGTGCAGCTTGCAGAATCTCAGTTCCCTGACCAGGGATGGAACCTGGGCCATGGCAATGAAAGTGCCTAGTCCTAACCACTGGACCACCAGGGAATTCCCTACAGATTATTTTTTAGTATAGGAAAATTTTTTTAATGACCTCCAAGTTTTCTATTATACTTGAGACTTTTTTCTGTTCTGATATTTTATACATATGCGTATATGCCACATGTTTTTATGTTTTAATTTTTTCAACATTTAAATTGCAATCTATCTAGAATTTAGTATAAGAAGTAAAGTAAGGCTCTAGATTAATTTATTTTTATGGATAGACCTCTGTTTTCTCAACACCAATTTTTGAATAATTGATTTTTCCCCACTTATTGAAATGCCTAATTTTTCATATTCCAAATACCAGAATGCTTTTGGGTCTATTTTGGTGTTTTGGGTCTGTTCCATTGACTCGTGTGTATTTATATGCTAATAGTGCAGAATTTTATCATTTGTATCTCTGTCAGTTATTAAAGCCAGCTCTAAATCTGTCCTTCATTGTGCTGTTGGTGATATTGGAGATGGCTCCTGTAAGTTTTTCTCCCTTGCCAATAAAGGGTGCTTGAGGGTCATGGCAGGAGGAAGGAGCATCTCTTCCTAGTTCCTTGTAATTTTCTTGGCTTGCTCCTGTGGCAATGATGCTTACCTTCAAGCTTTCCTGGCCTGGTGTATGGTTCCCTGTTCACCAGTCTTAGCTTGCAAACATCCTGGTGGCATGATTTCCCGCATTCAGTTCTCTGCCCTGCTGAACAGACTCTGCCTGCCAGCTGTGAACTAGTTCTGGCCTGGGAAAACTCAGGGCTGGGGCAGTGACATATTTATGCTGCATTTTTTGTTATTTATCTGAAATTCAAATTTAACTGGACATCTCTTTTGTTTTGTCTTTTTGCTAAATCTGGCAATCCTACTCAGAAGATACTCACTTCACTGAGGCATTGAGAAATAAATTAGAGAGAGAAGTACCTGCATCCTTGAAAACTTTATAGTTGCTCCCTTTTGTGGGCAGGGTATGATCATAGGGGATTCTGCCACTGAAATGGGTTCCCTAATTTCAATGGGGATGATGAGAACCCAAAGTGCCAGAGATCAAGTGGCAGCACTTAACCACAGAAGACAGGGCTGGTGCATCTACCATAAAGGACAACAAAGAAGTATTGTAACTTGTCCCACAGGATCTTTGGTGTGCCTTGTGCTCCAGGTGGGAAGTCTACTAGAGTATTAGTTGATCTATATAACATAAAACTCTAGCTATGGCTGTTAAAAAGCTGACTTGCACCACCACAGTGGAGAATCATAGCCTCTCACTTAGTTTCTGGACTTAAGTCAATTCAGAGACCCCCAAATTCCTTGGTTGGAGGGTAATCTGTGTCTTGTCTTGTTGAAGATTGGAAGTACATGATGTAAATCATTCTCCAAGCCTTCTGCAAAGGATTTAGAGTGGGGCTTCCCTGGTGGCGCAGTGGTTGAGAGTCCGCCTGCTGGTGCAGGGGACACGGGTTCATGCCCTGGTCTGGGAAGATCCCACATGCCGCAGAGTGGCTGGGCCCGTGAGCCATGGCCACTGAGCCTGCACGTCCGGAGCATGTGCCCCACAACAGGAGAGGCCACAATAGTGAGAGGCCCGCACACTGCAAAAAAAAAAAAAAAAAAAAAAAGGATTTAGAGTGACTGTACATTGGATAAAATGAAATACCCAGATCTTTGGGGGATTACTACAATTGGCTCTGAATTGACTAATTCCTGGGGTCCCAAAATGCCATTGTCACCCATCAATCCAAGTGGAGGCTATGATTGCAGGTAACAGATGATGTCTTAATTTAAGTCTGACTAACAGTGACCACGTAGGTCCAAGGACCCACCTTGTGTTTATTTCTCCAGTTCTTGAATGTATAATTGGAATAGACATGCTTAGCAATGGATGGAATCCCCATATTGGATCTCAGACCCTGGAACTTCCTTCTACTTCCTACCAAGATAGTGAACCAAAATACAACATGGCATCCTCAGGGAAACTGCTGATATTAACACCATCAAAGACTTGAAAGAAGTAGGGGTAGTGACCTATCATTACCCCATTAAATTTACCCATTTCACTTGTTCAAAAGTAGGACAGGTCTTAGAGAAAGAGTACAGACTGTCATAAACTTAATCAGGGAGTGACTCCCAATTCCAGTTCCTGTCCCAAACATAATAACTTCACTAGATCAAATCAATGTGGTCTCTGGAACTTGGTTTCCAGCTTCAATCTGGCAAATGCCTTTTTCTCCATAGGAATTTGCAATGACCACCTTGAGCAGTTTGCTTTTACCTGTATGGCATGGTTTACTTGCACAGCCTTGTCTTAGGACTCTGTCAGTTCTCCTGCTCCTTGCTGTAATACAGTTTATAGAGACCTTGATTATCTTCACATTCCACAATATACATTGTTCTATTAGATTGATGATATACACTAACTGGATCTGATATGCAGAAAATAGCAAGCACTTCAGATGACTTAGGAAGACATATGAGAACTAGAGAGTAGGAGCTAACCCCATGACGATTCAGTAGCCCACTACTTCAGTGAAATTTGAGAGTTCAGTACTCTTGGGAGTGTTGAAATATCTACTCCAAGATGAAAGACCAGCTTTTGCACCTTATACCCCTGCCACTAAAAAGAGATGTGATGCTCAGCGGGCCTTTTTGGATTTTGGAGAAAATATATGCCACATCTGAGGGTGCTGCTTTGATCCACCTAGAGTCTAAGAGAAGGCAATCTGCTCCACAACCTGACAGTGGATCCACCAGATCCACTAATACTCATGATGTATGTGGCAAATAGAGATGGCATATGGACCTCTGGCAAGCACTAATAGAGAATCACAGGGAAGACCTAGGATTTGGGAGCAAATTAATTTCAGATAACTTTTTTGATTTTGAGAAACAACTTCTGGCTTTCTAATAAGCATTGATAAAGATGTTGAATCCCTGATCATGGCACATCAGAAGACCATGTGGCCTGAGCTTTCTATCATGAACTGGGGGTTTCTGACCAACCTAGCCACAAGGTTCACTGTGCATGGAAGCAATATATCATCAGTAGGACATGGTATATAAGAGACCTAGCTTGGGGATCAGCAGAAACTCTGCAACCAGAATGGTATGGCAGGACATATTTAAAGTGATGAAATGGAAAATCCTACAAACAACATTACTCTACCCAGCAAGGATCTCATTCAGATTCGACAGAGAAATTAAAACCTTTACAGACAAGCAAAAGCTAAGAGGATTCAGCACCACCAAACCACCTTTAAAACAAATGCTAAAGGAACTTCTCTAGGCAGGAAACACAAGAGAAGGAAAAGACCTATAATAACAAACCCAAAACAATTATTAAAATGGTAATAGGAACATACATATCAATAATTACCTTAAATGGAAATAGATTAAATGCTCCAACCAAAAGACACAGACTGGCTGAATGGATACAAAATCAAGACCCATATATATGCTGTCTACAAGAGACCCACTTCAGATCTAGGGACACATACAGACTGAAAGTGAGGAGATGGAAAAAGATATTCCATGCAAATGGAAATCAGAAGAAAACTGGAGTAACAATTCTCATATCAGACAAAATAGGCTTTAAAATAAAGACTATTACAAGAGACAAAGAAGGACACTACATAATGATCAAGGGATCAATCCAAGAAGAAGATAGAACAATTGTAAATATTTATGCACCAACATAGGAACACCTCAATACATAAGGCAAATGCTAACAGCCATAGAAGGGGAAATGGACAGTAACACAATCATAGTAGGGGACTTTAACATCTCAATTTCACCAATTTACAGATCATCCAAAATGAAAGTAAATAAGGAAACACAAGCTTTAAATGATACATTAAACAAAATGGACTTAATTGATATTTATAGGACATTCCATCCAAAAACAACAGAATAAACTTTCTTCTCAAGTGCTCATGGAATATTCTCCAGACAGATCATATCTTGGGTCACAAGTCAAACCTTGGTAAATTTAAGAAAATTGAAATCGTATCAAGTATCTTTTCTGACCACAATGCTATGAGACTAGATATCAATTACAGGAAAAAATCTGTCAAAAATACAAACACATGGAGGCTAAACAATACACTACTTAATAACCAAGTGATCACTGAAGAAATCAAAGAGGAAATCAAAAAATACCTAGAAACAAATGACAATGAAAACACGATGACCAAAACCTACGGGATGCAGCAAAAGCAGTTCTAAGAGGGAAGTTTATAGCAGTACAATCCTACCTCAAGAAACAAGAAACATCTCAAATAAACAACCTAACCTTACACCTAAAGCAATTAGAGAAAGAAGAACAAGAAGACCCTAAAGTTAGCAGAAGGAAAGAAATCATAAAAATCAGATCAGAAATAGATGAAAAAGAAATGAAGGAAAATGATAGAAAAGATCAATAAAACTAAAAGCTGGTTCTTTGAGAAGATAAACAAAATTGATAAACCATTAGCCAGACTCATCAAGAAAAAAAGGGAGAAGACTCATACAAAGAGAATTAGAAATGAAAAAGGAGAAGTAACAACAGACACTGCAGAAAAAGAAAGGATCATGAGAGACTACTACTACAAGCAACTATATGCCTATAAAATGACAACATGGAAGAAATGGACAAATTCTTAGAAAAGCAAATCTTCCCAGACCAAACCAGGAAGACATAGAAAATATAAACAGACCAATCACAAGCACTGAAATTGAAACTGTGATTAAAAATCTTCCAACAAACAAAAGCCCAGGACCAGACGGCTTCACAGGTGAATTCTGTTAAACATTTAAAGAAGAGCTAACACCTATCCTTCTCAAACTCTTCCAAAATATAGCAGAGGGAGGAACACTCCCAACCTCATTCTATGAGACCGCCATCACCCTGATACGAAAAGCAGACAAAGATGTCCCCCAAAAAGAAAACTACAGGCCAATATCAGTAATGAACATAGATGCAAAACTCCTCAACAAAATACTAGCAAACAGAATCCAACAGCACATTAAAAGGATCATACAACATGATCAAGTGGGGTTTATCCCAGGAATGCAAGGATTCTTCAATATACGCACATCAATCAATGTGATACACCATATTAACAAATTGAAGAATAAAAACCATGTGATTATCTCAATAGATGCAAGAAAAGCTTGTGAGAAAATTCAACACACATCTATGATAAAACCTCTCCAGAAAGTAGGCATAGAGGGAAGTTACCTCAACATAATAAAGGCCATATATGACAGGCCCACAACCAACATCATTCTCAGTGGTGAAAAACTGAAACCATTTCCTCTAAGATCAGGAACAAGACAAGATTGCCCACTCTCACCACTATGATTCAACATTATGATTCAACAAGTTTTAGCCATAGCAATCAGAGAAGAAAGAGAAATAAAAGAAATCCAAATCAGAAAAGAAGAAGTAAAACTGTCACTGTTTGCAGATGACATAATACTATACATAGAGAATCTTAAAGATGCTACCAGAAAACTACTAGAGCTAATCAATAAATTTGGTAAAGTAGCAGGATACAAAATTAATGTACAGAAATATCTTGCATTACTATACACTAATGATGAAAAATCTGAGAGAGAAATTAAGCAAACACTCCCATGTACCATTGCAACAAAAAGAATAAAATACCTAGGTATAAACCACCTAAGGAGAAGGACCTGAAAAAGACCTGTATGCAGAAAGCTATAAGACACTGATGAAAGAAATTAAAGATGATACAAACAGATGGAGAGATATACCATGTTCTTGGATTGGAAGAATCAACATTGTGAAAATGACTATACTACCCTGAGCAATCTACAGATTCAATGCAATCTCTATCAAACTATCACTGGCATTTTTCACAGAACTAGAACAAAAAATTTCACAATTTGTATGGAAACACATAAGACCCCGAATAGCCAAAGGAATTTTGAGAAAGAAAAGCGGAGCTGGAGGAATCAGGCTCCCTGACTTCAGACTATACTACAAAGCTACAGTAATCAAGACAGTATGGTACTGGCACAAAAACAGAAATACAGATCTGTGGAACAGGTAGAAATATATGGAACAGGTAGAAAGCCCAGAGATAAACCCATGCACATATGGTCACCTTATCTTTGATAAAGCAGTCAGGAATGTACAGTGGAGAAAGGACAGCCTCTTCAATAAGTGGTGCTGGGAAAACTGGACAGGTACATGTAAAAGTATGAGATTAGAACACTCCCTAACACCATACACAAAAGTAAGCTCAATATAGATTAAAGACCTAAATGTAAGGCCAGACACTATCAAACTGTGAGAGGAAAACATAGGCAGAACACTCTATGACATAAATCACAACAAGATCCTTTTTGACCCACCTCCTAGAAATGGAAATAAAAGCAAAAATAAACAAATGAGACCTAATGAAACTTAAAAGCTTTTGCACAGCAAAGGAAACCATAAAGAAGACGAAAAGATAACCCTAAGAATGGGGTACAATATTTGCAAACGAAGTGACTGACAAAGGATTACAAGCAGCTCATGCAGCTCAATATCATAAAAACCAACAAACCAATCCAAAAATGGGCAGAAGGCCCTAAATAGACATTTCTCCAAAGAAGATATACAGATTGGCAACAAACACATGAAAGGATGCTCAACGTCACTAATCATTAGAAAAATGTAAATCAAAACTACAATAAGGTTTCACCTCACATCAGTCAGAATGGCCATCATCAAAAAATCTACAAACAATAAATGCTGGAGAGGGTGTGGAGAAAAGGGAATCCTCTTGCACTGTTGGTGGGAATGTAAATTGATACAGTCACTATGGAGAACAGTATGAAGATTCCTTAAAAAACTATAAATAGAACTACCATATGACCCAGCAATCCCACTACTGGGCATATATCCTGAGAAAACCATAATTCAAAAAGAGTCATGTACCACAATGTTCATTGCAGCACTATTTACAATAGCCGGGACATGGAAGCTACGTAAGTGTCCATCGACAGATGAATGGATAAAGAAGATGTGGCACATAAATACAATGGAATATTATTCAGCCATAAAAAGAAATGAAATTGAGTTATTTGTAGTGAGGTGGAAGAACCTAGAGTCTGTCATACAGAGTGAAGTAAGTCAGAAAGAGAAAAACAAATACCGTATGCTAGCACATATGTGGAATCTAAAGGGAGGGATGGTTCTGATGAACCTAAGGGTAGGACAGGAATAAAGTTACAGATGTAGAGAATGGACTTGAGGACACAGGGAGAGGGATGGGTGAGCTGGGTCGAAGTTAGAGAGTAGCATTGACATATACACACTACCAAGTGTGAAGTACATAGCTAGTGGGAAACAGCTGTGTAGCACAGGCAGATCAACTCAGTGCTTTGTGACCACCTAGATGCATGGGATAGGGAGCAGGGGAGGGAGGGGATATGGGGATACATGTGTGCATATAGCTGATTCACTTTGTTATACAGCAGAAACTAACACAACATTGTAAACAATTATACTTCAATAAAGATGTTAAAAAAAATGGAAATATAAATTAAGACTACAATGAAATGTGTTTTTTTGCCTTTCAAATTGAAGTACTGAGCAAACAGTTGTATAACACATTGTGATAGGGTGTCGAGAAATAAACTCACACACATTGGGTGGGGGTGAAATATGATACAACTTAAACCATAGGTAGTTTTGCAAAATTATTAAAATTACATGTACACACACTCTTTCACTCAGCACTTGTACTTCTACAAATTTTACCATTGATATACTTGTACCCATTGCACTATTTGTGATAGCTAGTGATTGAAAGTTACCTTCAATGTCTGGTATGGCTTGTCCCCCTAAAATTCATATGTTGAAATCCTACCCCCAAAGATGATGGTATTAGGAAGTGGGGCCTTTGGGAGGTGCTTAGGTCATGAGGATGGAGCCCTCATGAAGGGGGTTATTTTATTCTTATAAAAGACAGCCCACAGAGATCCCTCACCCCTTCTATCATGTGAGGACACAACAAGAAAGTGCGAGCTATGTACCGAAAAGAGGACCCTCACTTGACCATGCTGGCATCCTGACCTTGGACTTCCAGCATTCAGAACTGTGAGAAATAAATTTCTGTTTTCTGTAATCTGCCCAGTCTATATATAGCAGCTAAAGGGACTAAGACAATGTCCATTAAGGTGGGATTGGTTAAATGCTTATGATATGTCCGTTCAATGGAATACGATGTAGCTCATTAAAAAAAAAAAAAAGGCAACTCATTGGGAATGTGGAATGATGTCCAAGAAATATTTTTAAGTGAAAAAAAAATCAAACTGCAGAAAATTTGCATAGTATTATACTATTTCCATAAATATTTATGTGTGTCTGTAAGCATGAGATCCCTGGAAGGAGACACAAGAAACTGATAGTAGTGGTGGTTTTCTCCAAGGAAGTGAAATATTGAACTGTCGGGAGTGGGTGTGAGGCATACTTGAACTGTGTCTACATTTAGATACTTTCTGAATTTTGTATCATATATATTACCTATGCAAAAATATGTCATTTTTATAAATTATTTTTAAAAGATTACAGTATGCTGGTGTTGCTTGCTGCTGCAGTTGCTGGATTCCATTGCTAATTGGATTTTAAGGAACACAGTTTGGCAAGGAGCCTCCTCTCCATACCATGCCTGCCCTTCCCGTTCAAGGGTCCAGGCAGATGACGTGCGTGAAGCCCCTTGATCCTACACAGACCCGTGTCCTGATCTCTTCCGCAGACACAGTCACTCATGTTTCTTGCGTTTCACTAACTGTTGGCAACACACTTTGCTGTCGGCAGGCTGTGGAGAGCATTCATTTTCGAAGGTGCTGCCTGAATATCTGTGCTACGTAGTGACACAGGCTCAGTAGGAAAGGACTTTTCCAGTCCACGATAAATATCATTTTGGTTCCGTGAAGAGGCCCTGGTCCATGATACATTTCAAAAAGAACACTGCCTTCTACATGGTGGCTTCATTAGGCTGTTGCCTCTACTTCTGAACAATGATTGATATGCAAGAGAGAGAGGTGTTTTTGTTAATCCCATAGGGTCCCCAAATACCTTAGTTTTGTGTCAAAATAGGTGCAATGAAGGATCCTTTTTTGCCCCACCACCTGTAAGGAGTATAGAACACTTTGGTTCAGTATCATTTTGTGTTTGCTTCAGAGATATAATGGATGCCTTTCACAATATATCAATTCCAGAGAAAAGATTAACTGACAACAACATCTTCACATCCATCAACTTTTTCACTTGCGTCTGCTCTGATTCCAAAGACTGTTGCCTGAAGCTTGCTTTGTTTTCCAATGTTTTACCTTTTTAAAACAGAAACTCACCCTGGTAGCCAGCAAAATACTTTGAGTTCAGGAGGATTAATATACTTTTAAAGAGCAAGCCGACTTTCAACCAGGCAACTCTTTGCTGTCACCAAAGTCCTTCAGGCTCACCTCAGCTCTGACTCAGTGAGGACTTCAACTGGAGAACACATCGTTAAAATCCCAACTTAAATATCATCTCCTCTCTGAAGTATCTACCAGCTCACCCAGGTAGAGTTACTCTCTCCTTCCTCTGAACTTTCAATGGAGGTTTCATGCCCAGACCTCAACTAAAACATGTATCACATGGTATTATAAGCATTTATTTATACTCTTGCTTCCCTCTCTGGCCCTCCCTCTAGCTAATGTGAATAGCTAGACCCCAAATCAGCAGCAAAATGTGCTGTTTAACACGATGCTTGGTCCATTTTAATTACTCTGCAATTAATGAATAGATGAGGGAGTGGATAAATGAAGTGGTACTGAGCCCACTCAGAAGGAACTTTTAAATAGATGGACCCTTGGGAGAGTCAGGGAGGAGCACGGAAAATAGATTGCCTAATTTTTCTGGAGCCAGCCGGCCAGCTTTAGAGAAAGCGAAGAACGAGTACATGAGAGGTCTGCAGTCTCCCCACGAGACTGACGGGGCAGAAGGGAATACCTTCCCTCCTACAGGATAATTGGTGCTCAAATCAAACCTAGAAATCCTATATTCACTCTCCCTTTTAGTGGGAAGGCTCTCTGCCTGGCTAGATTTTCAACAGACATATTTCCAACTGCCTCTATTATCATGACCCAAAAATAAATATCATGGCAGGAGCCCATGAGGTGGGAGCACAATTTATCCTAACTGAAAATAGAGGCAGAAAGCATCGGCCCTAGTATCCTTGATACTAGAGTGGGGTTGCCATAGCAACGAGCTGAGTCACTAATGAAAAAAGAACAGTTGCACTATGACTAGGCTGACATTCTGTGACATTCTCTTATTTTACTGTAGCTCTAATGATGTCGTCAGTGGGAATGACAGAGAGAAAAGGGTCTGACCTCTCTATTAAACCTGCAACTAGCTTGACATGCTCTGCCTTTAGCCTAATGAATATGAATTTCTGTGTACAAATTCTGCCTTGGAGAAAAGCACTTTAGGAATTTGTCTGATTCGTATATTAGACTTGTTGATTCCATTGTTCCCTTAATGTAGTCCCTTCTCTTCCAAATGAAGATGGTAATGAAGCAGATGAGCCCCAAAAGCAAAACAGGAAGAGGAAAAATGAGTGAGAAGATGTGACAGGGTGATGTTAATGAATCACCCTGTCACATTTCATTGGAGAAAACAACCAGAAGCAGCTTCTGCCCCTTCTTCAAACAGGATGAACCACAGACAATTAAGAAAGAAAGCTAGAAATCTCTGCCAAGAGAAACGGAACCTGCTGGAAATGTGTTCTGAGAGCATCACAGTCCACATATTCACTTGCTGGTCACTATTTCCAGAGCACTGAGTTAGGCACGAAGCGGTCTTAGAAAGAAAGAATAGCCTCAAGTCATCTAAAGTCTAGAGCTGGCAGAGGGATGGAAAGGGTTAACAACTTAAAAATACATACAAACCACACGTGACCCCTACTACTGCCAGGAAACAGGTACAGAAACCAACGCACTTACAATTGGAAGTTTTAAAAATGGAAGCTGTTAAAATTAAAAGAAAAACCTGCCACAACTGTAATTGAGTATACAAATGGAGTTTAAAAATAGACACTGTCATTGAGTTTGTAAAACAGTGAGAATGCTTTATGTTTTTTTCCCAAAAGTACTTGTTTGCAAACATATGAATTTGTTTTAAACCCAACATTGGGTTGCTTTCATCTGCACAAGAATGGCCGCAAGAATTGGTGTCAGCACTTGCTGCAAATTATGTGGGAGTTTCTGAATCTCAGTGTAGGCACATACATCTCTTTATCAGCAGGAAAGAAGAGAGCTCATTCATTATTTAAGCAGCCTTCCAGCCACTCTCTTTCGTCAGCATAACACTGCGAGACTCATTTTATTCGTCTATGACTCGAATCGTATTATTCCTCTCCTCAAGATCTTAATTTACCACTTTCATCATGTCACTCTCCTAGTTAAGAATAGATGATGGTTCCCCACTGAAAATCAGACCACACCTAATTCTCCCTGATTTGTAGCGCCCTCCACAGTTTCGCTCCAGCATATCTATCCACACTTAGCTCCTATTTCTCTCAATGCCAGCCCTTCCTTCCTGCCAGACTGTCTTCTCTCCTCCCTGACCACAAAATGGCATTACTAATTCTCACCTCCATACCCTCCCTCTACCTACCCAATCCTCATTCATCCGTTGAGAAACTGCCAGCTACCCTTCCTCCATAGGGTGTTCTCTGATTGGCTGTTGCTTTTGGAAACCGGGGTGGGGAGCGTTCCACTCAGCTGGCTGTTCAGCGTTTTCCTTACATGTTCTTAGATTTTCTCTTGACTAACGTGTCCCTTGAGAGTAGGCTCTGCCTTGTATCCTCCTTTTCATGTACATGCTCCCCTAACGCATTAATTCAACAAACACTGGTGGACCATGGTGGGAGGGACGGGGAAGTAGGGTCAGAGGGGGGAACTTAAGACCTGCTGGCGTCTTCATGTCAATGTTAGAGTGTGCAGTATCTGGAATGTAGGGAGGGCATGATACGGGCAGGGTAATTTGGAACCAGACAAAATGGATGTTTTAGAGTCACCTAAAGATTTGAATCTTTTTTTTTTTTAAATCTTTATTGGAGTATAATTGCTTTACAATGGTGTGTTAGCTTCTGCTCTACGACAAAATGAATCAGTTATATATATACATATGTTCCCATATCTCTTCCCTCTTGCGTCTCCCTCCCACCCTCCCTATCTCACCCCTCCAGGTGGTCACAAAGCACTGAGCTGATCTCCCTGTGCTATGCGGCTGCTTCCCACTAGCTATCTATTTTATGTTTGGTAGTGTATATATGTCCATGCCTCTCTCTCGCTTTGTCACAGCTTACCCTTCCCCCTCCCCATATCCTCAAGTTCATTCTCTAGTAGGTCTGTGTCTTTATTCCTGTTTTACCCCTAGGTTCTTCATGACATTTTTTTTTTCTTAAATTCCATATATATGTGTTAGCATATGGTATTTGTCTCTCTCCTTCTTACTTACTTCACTCTGTATGACAGACTCTAGGTCTATCCACCTCATTACAAATAGCTCAATTTCGTTTCTTTTTATGGCTGAGTAATATTCCGTTGTATATATGTGCCACATCTTCTTTATCCATTCATCCGATGATGGACACTTAGGTTGTTTCCATCTCCGGGCTATTGTAAATAGGGCTGCAATGAATCTTTTATTAAACCCTGCTTTAGCAGAGCTTCCAAGTCCCATGGAGGGGGAGGGGGCAGGTGACATGCATTTTCCTGATTTAACCAGAGGAACTTTGGTTTTATTGACTCTATCGATTTAGACTTCTTGAACTTTGGGTCAGAATTTCTTTTGAAGAAAGGGCACTTTTTGACTGAACCCAGTTTGGAAACCTCTTTTCTGGGTAGGGGAGAGACTTTAATGTTTGTAAGTGGGGAGGGACAAGCAGGTGTCTCTGGCTCTGAATCGAGGCTGAATCCACACCAGAAAGTTGATGGATTGCTTAGCCCTCCAGAGACTCTCACACCACCATACATGTTTGACAGATGTTCTTTCACTGTTTGCCATTAAGAGGCAGAAGGTAAAGGTGGCTGATTTATCCCTTTAATACTGAGAAGGTTGGGGAGTATTCTGGCATTATATTTTGCCTCCAAGCACCAAGAAGTAACGTGCTTCCTTCTTCCTTCTTTCTGTGCATGTTTCTTTCATTTTTCACGGGAATGTTTACTTTCTTTGCTTGTTGCACAAGGGAATAATTCAAAGGGCTGGTAAAAGACAGCTGAAGTGACTGGATTTCTGCCACCATGTATCATAACTAAATCTATACTTATGAAGAATATTGTTAACAAAAACTAAACAGAAGGGACATTGGAAGTTTCATGGAAAAGGAATAATATACATGTGCGAAATCAGCACAGAAACAGCCTTTGTTGTTGTGTCAGAGCCAAAAATAGAAGACTGCCCTGGCACAAAGCAGCAGCAATACTCTGTACAGACCAGCTCTCCTCAGGACCCGCCACCCCGCGGTGCCAAACCTAAGGCTGTCACCTCCTCAGCTATTGCTGTTACACATTTAGGATAATGAGTGGAAGAAACTCCCTGAGGGTTTCTAGGTGCCAAACCAATAGAAATAAACTTCGTTTTATGGAACACCTCCCTGCTGAAATAGACATATTCAGAAACCATTCCCAACATTCCAGCCCTTGAAAGAAACAGACACAGTAAGAGACCTCCTCACTTGGAGTTCTGTTTCTGCCACAAAAATGTGACACGCGTGGCATTCAAGAAGTATCGTCAATTTGCTCTTCTGTGATTCTCAACTTGTTTTGTTTTACTGCTAACTTAGGAATACTAGAATTTGGGAAGGTCTCATCTGAAGCAAGTAAAAGTCTCAAAACAGCCATAAACAAGTCATCAGTAGTGACAACATGATGACTGCTCCAGTGGAATATCTCAAGGTGCCTATGAAAGCACCCACGGTTGTTGCATTTTTCCATTGGACGCCCCCCCCCCCGCGCTGTTTTACTGTTTGAATAGAGCGATTCGCTTCCTGCCTACCCTCTTATATGTGCACAGAGCCCATTTCTCCTCAGAGCCAGTAAACTAGACATCTGATTATGGCCCTGGTTTGACATTATGCCTCACCTGTTTCATTTGCTTAAAGCAGGTGGCTCCTGTCTCTCAACCACATATCTCAGTCTAAGACCTCAGTCTAATTCCATCTGACTGACATCACAGTGACAGGCTGTATCCTCAGATATAACAAAAATAAATTTGTAGCTTGATCTAAAATCGGTAGCTCACTTGTGAATGTTGACAGCACTGTGGTTGAGAACCACATTCATAAACTTGTCTGTCTGCCTCCCCAGACTGTGAGAGCCTTAAGGTCCTTGGAAAAAAATGCTTGTCTTGTTTACCCCTGTGAACATGTGCCCAACAGAGTAGACCCTCAAAAATGTTTATGAAATGATTTTCAAGACCAATAAAAATAATAGCGTTCATGTATTCGCAACTTCCTCCCATCGTGCTAGCTGGGAATTCCCTTTTCTTCACTGATCATGGAGCTATGGCCTAGATTACTGTTGTAGAGATCAAGGAAAAGGGAATAGTGGCTGAATTGGAAGGATAGGGAAAAGCTAGATTAGTTTACGATAGAATGGTCCTGGAACTCAAATAAGGACAATTGAATATAAAGATGAAAGAGAGAGGGAATGAAGGAAAAAGGCTAAAAAATGGTAGAGCTGGGGAAGGGACGGAAAAGAACAGAGACATTTAAGGGGAGCCCCTTCTGTAATGAATATTCTGCACTGTTGTATTGAAAATACAAAGAAGTTAAAGAGGATCCTTAAGACATGTTCAGTGTGCCCTACAATGAGTTTCCCCTCTTTAGCATTTCTCTAACCAACTTCAGCAAAGATTTACATCAATTTTCACTACTTTTGAGAGAATATTAAACTGGTATTCCTTTTGAGTGCCATAAAGTACTTAAACTGACCACAAGGTGACCCAAGTGTATCTGGTTTTTAGACAGAATAACCTGGTTAAGTGAAGCGGTGAACTTAGATGACCCTTAGGCCAACATCATCATTGACCAAAAAGTTCAATGTCAATGCTCCCAACTTTTTTTTTTTTTGTGGTACGCAGGCCTCTCACTGTTGTGGCCTCTCCCGTTGCGGAGCACAGGCTCCGGACGCGCAGGCTCAGCGGACATGGCTCACGACCCCAGCCGCTCCGTGGCATGTGGGATCTTCCTGGACCGGGGCACGAACCCGTGTCCCCTGCATCAGCAGGCGGACTCTCAACCACTGCACCACTAGGGAAGCCCAATGCTCCCAACTTTTGATTAGCAGTCTGGTGATCCCCCATAACTTTGAACGGTGTTACGAATTTGGGGTCTTTCTGCATGATGATATTATGAGAGCTTAATTCTGTCAAACTGCTGGAGTGTCTTAGCCTCTGAAATTGAATGGTAGGCGTTAAGGAGTGGTCCAAGAAGCCAGAGCTGTCATTTGTAACGGGTCCAAGTTCAGAGGTATATCGAAAGTATTAAAACCTGGACCTCATTCTGGCTCCGTGTTTTGCAGGGCTCGTCGCTGCAACAGGGAGATAGGTGCTGGGGGAGTGCAGTGGGGGACTTGTAAAGAAGCTGCTCAGTCATTCGGGACTTAACACCTCAGGAGGCTTAACTCACTTTCTCATTCATACCTTTCCACTTTCATCAGAAAAAGGGTCGAAACTGATTCTCTCTTCTTCACACAAATATTCTCTGCTCATCTTTTTGTTGTTGATTTATTTGACATATCAATCCTATTCATTTTGAAAATATTGCATATAGTTATCGATGGGGCTGGTGGAAGAATGAAGTTGGTAAAGAAGCGTGTTGAGTTTTGATCTAGGTCCGTTCACCTGGAGATGGTTATAATTGTCTGTTGAATGGAGTCAGCATGCTTGATAAGTTTTCTGATAGCAATAACCATTCTAGGAAGAAAGGGGGAAAGGAGTCACAGATTTTTCAGTCCATTGCTCCTTGACACCAGGCTGGTCTCTATTCCATTACGATCTCCACAAAGGGGGATTTTGATCAAAAGTAACATCTTGTGCCAATTTCTATACCCCTACCCTGCTTAACTTTCCTTTATAGATCTTATCACTCCCTGTCATTCTATTACGTGCTTATTCACTTACTTGTTCATTGCCTATCTCTCCAAATGGAATGTAAACTCCATGAGGGTAGGAGCTTTGCTGTGCTCACTGATGTATTCTAAAATGGTGCCTAGCATGTACGAGGTGCTCAGTGTTTACTGTTGAATATGTAAATATAGGATTAATTAGTAAATGAATTGTTGAGTGGAATTAATGAATTAGTTAATAAGTGAATGGACATCTACCATGTGCCAGCAATGATAACTTTATAAACATTAAACACTTAAATCCAATACCAACCCTGTCAGGTAAGTGTTGCTTTCTAGAGTTGACAGATGGGGAAACTGAGGCTCAGAGAAGCTAAAGAATTTGCCTGCAAAATATTCACACAGTAAGTTACAGATATAGAATTTGAACCTGATCCTTTCTGATTATATAACTTGTGCTATTCTTATAACACTTCACTTTGTAGAATAACTGTAAGTCAGGTAGTTTAATATGCTTCAAAGCCACAACCCTGGAGAGGGTTTTTAAGGAAAACCATTCAATAACACCTTTGTGTTGAGCTTGGGATCTCTTGGTCTTCCTTTCCCCTATCCCCTCCAGCTACATCTGACTTGGACATGAAAACAAGGCTTGCATAGGTCCCTTGGCTGAAAATAAAGCTTGCTTGCTGCTAATCTCTGCACCTTGGACAGGCTTACTCTTTCCTCAGTTATTTGCCAGCCAGCAGAGCAGCTGTGAGCCTGCCAGAGCTGAAGGGAGTCTGTATTTGTCTACCAGCTGTCTACAGTCCTAGAGGATATGGCTCACAGCATTATGCACAGCCTGGTGGGACGTGGTAAGACAGCAGGAAGAAAGGTCAAATGAATAACAAGTGTGTTCAGGACAAAATAGAACTAAACCAGGCAGGGTGTTGAGTGGTGACAGGAACAGGCTACTTGATGACTAACTGGGAAGAAGGACAAAAGCTGTGATATTGAAGGACAATGATGTAGGTAACTGCTGTGGTTACTGAGTCTATCCCTTTAAGGTGATTTTTTTTTTTTTTTTTTTTTTTTTTTTTTTTTTTACCTTTTATGGTTTATGCCCTTGGACTGTGCACTAGGTGTGATGACTCAACTGGGTTAGAGCCAGATGGTTTTCTACCAGATCTTTATGGGAGTCCCCAGAAGATCAGAAATTTGAACTTCAAGGCATCTTCAGTCACCTTGAAATTTGGTTTTTCTTCTTTTTATTTTGTGATACTTCTAAAATACTTCTTTTTAATGAAGTATAATTTATATAAAATGACAAGCACAGGTCATAAATGATGAACACTGACACATGCACATACCCATGTAACCCACACTGCAAACAAGATAGAAGATATTGACACTTAGAAAGTTCCCTTGTGCTCCTTCCCAGACAATCCCACCCACCAGTCCTTCCAGCAGCCAGTCTTCTGATTCCATATAATAGATTAACTCTGCCTGTTCTAGAGTGAAAGCATATGTTCTTTTCTCTGACCTCTTTTGATCAGCATGATGCTTCTGAGATTTTTCCATGATATATGCTTTAGTATTTCATTAAATGTTAATACAATTTGACTGCTGAATAGTATTCCACTCTAAATATTCAAAATTTGTTATCCAAACCCTCATATATTTTCCCATCTTCTAATTGGATTGATTGGTTTTGTCCTGTTTGGTTTTGATAGTGCTTTATATATTTTAGGTACTAGTCATTCACTGAATATGTGGTTTGCAAATATTGATATTTTCTTCTATTGTGTAGCTTATCTTTTCATCTTTTTAAGAAGCGTTTTCACATGGCAGTAGTTTTCATTTTGATGAGATCCAATGTATCAATTTTTCCTTTTATGGATTATACTTTCTATGTCAATCTAAGAACTCTTTGCTTAACCCTAGATTCCCAAAATTTTCCCTTTTTTTTTCTAATAGTTTTATTACATTTCTGTCCATGATCCATTTTTGGTTAATTTTTATATAAGGTATGGAGTTTAGGTCAAGGTTCATCTTTTTGCCTACAGATGTCCAATTGCCCTAGCATCAGTTGTTGAAAGGACAGTGTTCCTCCATAAAATTGTTTTTGCGCCTTTGTCAAAAACTAGGTCAGCATATATGTGTGGGTCTATTTCTGGGTTCCCTATTATGTTCTATTGATTTATGTGTCTATTATCCCTCTGCCTATGCTTTTCAAATAAATGGCAGAATAAGCTTGTCTATGTCATAAACAAACAAACAAACAACTTTGCTGGGGTCTTGATAGGAATTGAATTAAACCTATTGATCACTTTGGGGAGAATTGCAATCTTCACTCTGTTCCAATCTAGAAGCAGGTATACCTCTTCATTTATTTGAGTCTTTTTTTATTTCTTTCATCAGCACTTTTTAGTTTTCAGCATACAGATCCTGTATGTATTTTGTTAAGTGTATACTTAAGTATTTTGTAATTTAAATTCAGCTTAACATTATTATTAGGATACAAAAATGAGATTGATCTCTGTGTGTTGATCTTGTATGCTATGACCTGTTGAACTCACTTATGAATTCTAGGAATGTTTTTTTTTCATTTCTTGGGATTTTGTACGTAGAGAGTCATGTCATCTGTAAACAGAAATTATTTCATTTAGTCCTTTCCAATCTGTATGTCTTTATTCTTTTCTTCAACCTACTTCAGTGGCTAGAAGTTCCAGTACTGTATTGAATAGAATGGTAAGAGTAGATGTCCTTCCCTTGTTCCTGATTTTAGAGGAAAAGCGTTCAGTTCTGCACCACTAAGTATCATGTTAGTTGTAGGATTTTTGTAGATGCAACTTATCAAGGTGAGGTAGTTCCTTAACTTACTGAAAGGTTTTATCCTGAATGGGTGTTGGATTTTGTTAAATGCTTTTTCTGTGTCAACTGACATGACCATATGATTTTTCTTGATTTTTAAACAACTTTGTTGTTCTGATGAAGTACCTTGATTGATTTTAGAATGATGAACCAGTCTTGCTTACCTGGAATAAATCAACTTGGTCATGGTGTATAATTCTTTTAAATCATGTTTAGATTTGATTTGCTAGTCTTTTGTTGAGGATTTCTTTTTTTTAACTAAATTCATGGGAGATATTGATCTGTAGTTTCTTTTGTGTACTGTATCTGTCTGGTTGTTATCAGGGTAATGGACTGATAAAATGAGTTGGAAAGTATTCCTTCTTCTATTTTCTGGATAAGATTGTGTAAAATTGGTGTTAATTCTTCTTTAAGTGTTTGGTGCCATTCTCCAGTTAAACCATATGAGTCTGGAGGTTTATTTTTCATAAAATTTTTCATTATGAATTTAATTTTTTAAATTATTATGGGGGCTAGTTGGATCATCTCTTTCATTTTGGTTGAATTTTGGAATTTTGAGGTTTTTCAACTAATTGATTAACTTCTAAGTTATCAAACTTATGATCATAAAGTTGTTCACAATATTCTATTATTATCTTTTTAATGATTACAGGATTTGTAGTGATATCTACTATTTCATTCCTGATTTTGATAATTGTCCCAGTGGAGAAAAGGAGTCTCTGGCAAGAGGAGGTAGGGAGGTGCTTTAGGCACTTGTGGTAGGATCCCCTTAAAGATACCCCCACCCCAGCTCCATGTTGTCTCTGGACAGGGTACATGGGGTCAGAGAGGCTCCCCAGTCGAGTCACATGTTGTTACGGGTCCCTCTTGCCAGTTCTTCCCACTAGCTTTGGTATTTGGGAGGTGGGAAGGGTAGTCTCTAGCCTGACAATGAAGCAGAGCACTTCTTGGCCACTTATTGTTAGGAGGGTCTCTAGCTCTATTCCCCTTGCCCAAGGTGTCAGGCTGGTTTCAGAAGGATGTTTTCAGAGGAGCTCCCTTTCAACCCAGGGCATGAATGAGTCCACTTGGGTTGCTATCTATTACTAGGTTGGGGGCCAGGGAAATGCTGAGTCTGGATCACCTGTTGGGTAGGACCTGCAAGATGCCTTGCCATTATGCTGTTTCTTCTGTCTGGGGTCCCAAACAAGTTTTCCTCCTTCGTACCACCCATCACGTCTCCTTTGGCTGTCTCTTGAGTTGAGTTTATAGTTATATTTAGGGGAATGAGCAAGGAGAAAGAGGTCTACACCATCTTGTCCAGACCAGTGGTTGAGTGTATTTTTAAAAGAGGAGTTGTGTTTGGTTCTTAAATGTCTCCTTTCTGTGTTTAGAAACTTAGTCATTCCAGGGGCCAAAGTCATCATTGCACTAATGGTTCCCAGGCATTGTTGCTTTGAGGCATCAAAACAATCCCGAAGTTTCTTCTGTGACTTGGTGCCTGGATCTGTCATAGAAGCAGCTGGTGAGGATGAGAGGTCAACAGGTGATTGTTTTGAAAAAATAACAAGGTCAGTAAAGTACTGCCACATGCATAAATATCTTCAGTTAAACGTTTATATTATGAAGATATCCTTCTTTCTCTTTCCCCTTAGGCCTTGTCTTAAAATTCACCTTAACTGGATTTAACATGTCCATAAGGGACTTATCTGGGGTCTTACCACACATACTTACTCGAAGTTTTAGATTAATTTCCCCCAAAACTGAGTAATGGGAACCTCTATATTAAAATACAGATTCAATATCCAAAAAGTGTATCATAAATCAGAATTATGAGTTGACATGAATACGATGAAATTTAATGAGAATAAGGGTAAAATCTTGTATTTTAGAAAATATTAATAAATGAATACAGATGGGGAAACAGTTTAACAACAGTTTATTTGATAGCAGAATAAAAGACTTAGTTGCTATGGCCTGAAAAGCTATGATAATAGTTACTATGACCTGAAAAGCTATGATAATTTTAATATAAATTTCAGAACCGGGGCAAAAGGTAAAGATCTTCATGCTCTGTCACAGTGTTTCTCAAATTTTAATTTGCACGCAGATTACTTGGATATCCTGTACAACAGAAGATCCTGATTTAGCAGACATTGCATAGGGCTTGAGATTCTGTGGTCTAAAAGTCTCCAGGTGATGCTGGCTCTGTTGGTCAGGGAACCACACTTTGAGGAGTAAGGCCCTATACCATACAGATCACTTCTAGGGTGAGATATTCATTTATGAGCAAGCACCACATCTTAAGAGAATCACTGAGAAATGAATTTGTTCAGAGAAGATAAGGCAGGATAGTTAGAAGTTAGACACTAAAAAAGAAAGCTCAAATTGGAAACAACGGTTATCTCTGATTGGCATGATTCTAAAGGAGCTTTATTTTATTTCCTTTCCTTTTATGTGTTTAATAAACATATTTCAATGACAAAAAAAGAAGTTAGACACTAAGTTCCATGAGTATCAGTAGAAAGATCAACCTTTAATCAAGTAAGAGCTCTTTCAAATTGATGCTATAAACCATCCAAAGACAAATAGGCAAACAATTCAACAACAACAATAAAAAAAATCTCAGAAGACCAAACACAGATGACAATAAACATTCAGTTGGTGGATAGGCAAAAGTTCAAAAGCTTGATAAAATCCAATGGGAAAATAGCCATTTTTTTGTGGTATGTGAATCACCACAACCTTTTTGATAAGTAATCCAGCATTAGCTATTAAAATTAAAAAGGTGCACGTACAATTTGACTCAGCAATTCCACTTGTGAGAGCCTTCACTAATGAAATAAACCCAGAATTATGAATATAATCACCAAGATGTTTACAGTAACATATTTGTGAAAAAAGCTTGGAAACCACCTGAATGTCCATCAACTAGTGATCTGCTAAACAGTGGCATATGCAATGGAAGGGAGAACTTTACATAAATTCCTGCCTTCTGAGGGTGGAATAATGAGGTAGTAAGTTCCTTGCACTGGAATGTTCTATCGGAGGTCATCAGAAATGCTAGTAGGGGAATTCTTATAGAGAATTATAAACACATTAGTCTGCATGATTTCTGAGTTTCTTTCTGGCTCTGAAATTCTGTAATTCTATAAATTGAGCACAGTGACCTCAATGAAAGAAAGGAAGAAAAGGAACGGGGGCAAGTTTTCTACCCTATTTTTATCTGCTCTCCTCATTTTAGAATTGGGACTTTGGGAGCAGGTTTAAGGGGTAGAATGTTTTCATTAGCACGTATAGAGACCGCAAACTGAAGCTATTTCATTTAGACACATAATAAATGAAGAAAAAATGATTATTCATTTGTCTATCCCTAATTGTTGAAACAAGATCCATAGTTCAGAAAATGCCTCCTTTATATTCACAGTCACTAACAGAAAGTGACTAATTTGTGGCTGCACAGGGACACAGCATTAAACACCCTGAGCATATGGATAAGTGACTCTATGTGTCTAAGATCGATGGAGCCTGATGCCTGCTCCTTTGCTAGGAGCGTGGGCCAGCATAAATGTACTCAGGAATGGGAGAATGCCATCTAGTTATGTACTGGATGGCGTTGAGCGGCTGGATGCCTGCATTTCCCTCTATCAGTGGTTTGCAAACTGTGATACTTCCTCAGACGTGCTTCAGGGGCCCAGCAACCATTCGTTGCAAGTGTTTAAAGTATGTTTAAATAGTTATTTTTTTAAATGTAATTAAAAAGTAACTACCAAACACATTCATATGTGATATATATCCAATTTTAACACACTGAAAACCAACAAAGTATTAATGTACATTCTCATTGATTGGCTGTTTAAGTAAATATTATGAATATCAAAGCATAAAATAAGTCTGTGTATTAAAACACTGTTTTGTTAGTTTTATGATTCAGTATCATTTGGAAAATAGGAAATTTCACTGCTAAAGTTTGTGATAATCACTGCCCCAAATCACAAGTTAGGGAAAACAGAAAAGTAAAGGTAGGATGAGTGAAGCCTGAAAAATTACTATTAGAATGGTCAATTCATATAGTTCTCAAATCTTTAAATGGTCCACACCCCCTTCAGAACACCCTGCCTTAAAACAAAAATGCTTTATTCCACCTTAGAACATTTAAATCTATTTTGTTCTTTTCAGAATCTGATCATTCTTCTCCCTTCATTCTTATTTTTTTCTGTCATTTTTTTGGGGGAAAGGGAGTTGTTACTGGGAGTTGGAGTTAAGTTGAAGGTTGGTGAATGACTTGCATGACAATTTCTGTTTGAAGGAAAGAAGTTCTTCTTAAAGCACTCAGTTCTTTTTCTATTGCAAACATATCCTGAGAAATTAAGTGAGCTAGGAAACTTTCCAACAGAGATCTGGAGTTTGAGTGCTACGGTTCGAGTTCTAGTTCCACTATCTTTAAGGTGAACCCTAACATGGGCACATTTTCTAAGTGCTACCTCAATTTCCCTTTCTGCAAGATGGGGATAATAATAGCATTGTCATCACAGGGTTCTTGTGAAGATCAAAGGAGACAATATTCGTAAAGTACTCAGCATGGTGTCTAGCATGTGATAAGCGTTCCACAAATATTAGTGCCACTGTTTTTTTATACATTTTTTGCCCAAATTTACTACGAGAACTGTGGGTACGAAATACAAAAATAAGGAGGAAGGCTAAGAGGCACACAGTGTGCAATTGTTTATGTTGTAGAATTGTCATGAGACTTTTGCATTTATTATTCAATTCTTCAGTAAACTCTGTGAGTAGAAACCAAGGTTCTGAGAAGACACCAAACAGTAAATGATGGAGGTAGAAGGGAGCAAATAGGAACAAGGTCCTTTAACCTAAATCTAGTACTCTTTCTTCTATGGTGCACCTTCTGTCATAGTTGCAAGACAGAGCTGTTAAAGTTAATAATGGTTGCTGATTTTTTTCTGCTTACTGTTTTTCATAGGTACGGAATTCTGATGTCCCCTAGATGGTAACTAACACTGGCCATTCTTCACTCCTCTAATATTTATTTTGTGTAAATATAAGACAACTGGCCATACCGTCACTGCGTGAAGCAAAGGAGGAAAAAATTTCAGAAAGAAAGATGTTAGTTCAGTTAGGAAAACAAAACAAATCACCCCAGTTATTTTAACAGACAAAATGTTATATAGGAAATTGGTTTAACAGTCATTGGAGAACTGAAAAGGCAAATAGGGACACAGACGTAATATAGAGAAAGTAAATGTAGGAAGCAGCTTTCACCTCTAGGACTGGGAGAAACACAAGGCAGAATCTGGGGTCATTAGAACCCAGAAGTTGGAATAGGAGCCCCTTGGAACCCAGGAAGAGGTGCTGGCAGGATGGTGTTGGTGTTTCTGAGGGGGTGTAAGGAGGCTGCTTCTGAAAGGGTGAAAAGACAACTGCATATTGGAACCTAGGTGGGCTGCCAGAGTGAAGATGTGTTCTTGGGGTGATGCTGCTGGGACAAGAAGCAGACAGGAATGAACTGGTCCCTCCTCCCCTCTCAGGCCTTGTCATTTTTCTCTAGCGCCCCCTATCGGCAGAGCCTCAATAGCAAGCCGCTGGCAAAGTGGAAAGTGGCCAAGTCCCCAGCTCCAGCATCACAGGTAGGTTTGGAACTGAGAGGCAGTCACTTATAACCAGCACAGATGTATGCACATATTGTTACGGTTAATTGCCATTAATATATGTGTGTTATGGGCTGAATTGTGTCCCCCCAAACTGATATATTGAAACCCTAACTTCTGGTAGCCTAGAATATAACTGTATTTGGAGATAGGCCTTTAAAGAGGTCATTAAGTTAAAAGGGGTTGTTAACGTGGGTCCTAATCCATTATGACTGGTGTCCTTATAAGAAGAGGCAATCAGGACACAGACAACACAGATTAAGGGACAACCATGGAAGGACACAGCCAAAAAGGTTGGCATACACAAGCCAAGGAGAGAAGCCTCAGAATGAAACTAAGCTGACTGACACCTTGACCTTGGACTTTTAGCCTCCAGAACTGTAAGAAAATAAACTTCTGTTGTCTAAGCCACCCAGTCGGTAGTATTTTGCTGTGGTAGCCCTAGCCCACTAATACAGTGTGCTACAGAAGAAGCAATTATTTTATACTGGATGTCTTCTAGACTCCACTATATCCAATTGGACCTCATGTTTTGATTTACTAATTTTATTATATATGAGCTCAACTCTTCAGCCCCTGTCTGTCCCCAGTCCCACTGGATTAGGTCCTTATCATGTCCCGTTTGAATTATTCCCAATTGATTTCCCTGCCTCCAGTTTTCTTACCCTCAGTTTGTCCTATCTGCCAACACAGAATAATCCCTATTACTCCGCTGCTTAAGACTCTTAACTAACTTCCTACAACCTGTAGAATTATGTCCAAACTCTGTGCGTGAACTACAAGCTGCCTCCTCTCCTTCCATTCTGCCCACTTCCTGTGTCAGGTCTCTTCTGCTAAAATTGCTCAGAGCCCTTGTCTTAATATCATACATAGCAAGGTGGTTGGGGGGCAGGGGCTTGGAGTTTGGACCTAAAGAAAAGCAAAATGTGTATAAAATGAAAGAATTATCACAATCAATCAGGTCTATGATGAGCTCCACCCAGCATTCTGTTTCTGGTAGAGGAACTAAAAGTTGAGAGACAGAAGGACATTCAGAGAGCTGGCCAATCTTCCAGGTGTCTCATAAACACCTACCAAGGGACTAGAAACATACAGACCTACTAGGAGCAGGTTAATAAGTTATTAATAACAATAATCTACTTAATTAAGTAGGTTATTAATCAGGGGTTAATTCAGAAAGGGAAGAGGAGAAGAGGAATAATAGAGGTCCCATTCATGAGGCACCTACTGTGTTAAGCAGTCACTCTGTTAAGCACTCCTTATATGTTACATTTACCATGTAAACCTCAAATGAACACCCTAAGGTACTTTTATCTCCATATTACAGAACACGCTCAAGATCACCGAGGTAGGAAAACTGCCTTCAAGCCCAGGTTTATTAGAGTTTAAAACCTATGATCTTTTTACTGTATCAAGCTGCTTCAGCTATTACTGAACATAGAGTGTTATTTGTTTCTATAATTGGTCTAGTTATTTAAGCAATAGAGTTTTGTTTTCAGAAAATAAGACCCTCATTCTCAATTCACCACATCAGCTAGTAAAGCAGCTCTTTGTATAAAAAGCAAAATTAACCTATATTTAACAGCAACCCATTACAGCTGCCAGAGCCATTGTCTCTGTAGCTCAGAAGGTCTATTGCAGGTGCCTAGAGTTTGCAAATCCTATACAACGGCGTAATAATGCATTCTGTCTTTCAAAGGGTAAAGACCTAGGATTGAAAGTGGTTCACTGGGGAGACTGATGAAGACTTCTTGACTAGAGGAAGGATTGTCATGCTGGTAAGTATAAGAAGAAAGCATTAGAAATATTATTTCTTGATTGCTTGCTACTCATGTAAGTTGGTAAATATTTTGAGTTTCCTCTTTGTGAGGAGAGAATAGTTGGGGCACAGAACAAGATGGCTGTTTCTTTGATTTGTTAAATGCATCTGTGTCTTGAGCAGAAAGATGGGTAGAAAATGTGTAACTAATAAGAATGTTGAGCATAATGAATCATGATAAATTGTAAATCTACTGACAATTTCAGCTCTGTGAACATGTTCAAAGAGGTTTTATCTTCAAGAAATAGTCAGTGATATTCAAGCTAAGAGGATACTGCTGATTGAGAAACACTGAAGATAAATTCCTGATACTACTAAGGTGAGAGTATTCTTTACTTGTGTTCTAATTGTGTATGGTATTTAAATAAGAAATATTCTGGAAGCTTTGCTTAGCTGTTTCAGAAAAGGTTCAATTCTTATGAAAAGTAGTCTTTCTTACATATAATCTTTCTTGTAATATTACACGTGCAAAGTATGTAGCACAGTGCTTGTCACAGGTGTATGTAGTTCAGCTTTCTTTTCCTTATTGAAACTCTAGCTGTTCAGACTTTTGTTCCATGATCCAGACACCACCTGGGTGTAATTACCTAAACTGTAATCACCTCAGGGGAAACAATAGCTTCTAGAATGCTGTTATTTCTTTCATTAGCCAAAACCTATACATGCAACTAAAGTAGATGTTCTAACCCATGTTAAATTTATATTTTCTTCATTAAAATAAGATAGAAGTTCAACAGGTTTTGCCATTTGATACCTGCAGTGGTCTAAGTCTAATTATTTCAGTGCAGATAAGAAAAAAATGTGCTCTTACCAACTGGATGAAATTACAGTAAAATGGCCAGAAAAATGATGTATATTTAGATCCCAAGAGAGTAATCAATTTACACTCTGAAGCATGAAATCTGATTGCCCTTTTCTCTAATGTGAAACACCATGTACAACAATTTATTGACCATAAAACTACTCGTCCATTTGGTGCCATGATTTCTCTGTGCGATTTTCAAAGAAAAGGATTGGTATGAAATTGATCACCTAGTTGCTTCAGATGGAGAAAGCCCAACCACATTTTTTAGCTCTGCTTAGAAGGAGGACCTCCGTAAAATGGTAATGGGATTCTGCATTTCACTTTCATAATTTATGTCCAAATAAAAGCAGTAATTTTTTAGGCCTCCAGAATCACTAAGTTATCTTCTCCCATATTCTTTTTTCTTCCCTGTATTGTAAAGACAGACGTTTTCCTTCCAGCCTTTCAAGCTTATTATTGCAACTGCCCTTCCTTCCAAAGACCTTTGGATTCTGGAAACAATGAGCTCAGTTATATTACTTTAAAGATAGTAGATTTCTAAATAATGTCAAATTCATTCCCTATGGATCAATTTATAGTCAACTAATGCTCATATTACAAAAATTGATGGACGAAATGTTCAGTAAACTTTTCAAAGAGGTTGAAGTAAGGTGTTTGGGTCATATATGAATAAACATTTTTGTAAAAACTCCCAAATTTTCCATAATTTGAATTTGAATAGAGGTATTTTTCACTTTCAGTCACATAGCATGTCGATGCTTTGTGTTATTCAAAAACTGGTATGTATAAAATAAGAAGTTTAAGTTTCAAAATGTTTTGAACCTTGGGAATTCATTTCCTCTTTCAAAAAAATTATAAAGCCATTGAGTTTATCTTAAGTGCCATTTTCCACTTTATCTGAAAGTCATTTTTACATTTGCCTTTAAATTTATTTCCATTTGAAAATGGAACATATCACCTGAGTCTGCAGTCACTGACAGTTGGAAAGAAACAATAACTGTTTCTAGAGCAAAAAGTTTTAGTCACAGTCTGAGGAGGAAAGGATATTTTGTTTAATATCAAGGGATTCTTTTTTATTATTATTATTATTTTTTCAAGGGATTCTTTTAATGGCAGAACTTCTCTAAATCAAGGACCATGAGAATATAATAATTTTTAATTTTAATAATTTAATTTTGATGATTATGAGTTTCTTTGAGTATGTTCAACCTAGCACAAAAGCCTTGCTAAATAATCAGCTCTCACCTCTCTTTTACAAGGATCTTCCTTTGATTATACAAAAGCCAAATTTAGTAGTTCTCTGCACTCCAGATAATTTTTCCTTATAATAGGAACTGTCGATTATAATCACTTTACATAGGTTTTAGTGTGTCACCAAGAACGATAGTATGAAGCTTCTAATTAGATGTGTAAATGGAAAAAAGGCAGGTTTAGTCAAATAAGAGTGTTGGACTTTACCTACAATTTGAAAGAGGCTGTTTTATACTGTTTCTAGTGTTCTGGTAACTAATAGTAAAAATCAAGAAATTTTATGAGTCTTATAATTTTTCAAAATTAATTTTTCAAAATGTTATAATGTTTCCAGAGCAAGTTGTATTAATGAGCTATCCAGTTCCTTGTTACACAATGTATGGTCCATGAACCCCTCTGGTGTTATCTGGGGGTTTGTTAGAAATGCAGGATCTCAGATCTGTTGAATCAGAATATGCATCTTTAATGAGTCTCCCGGGTGTTGCATAAGCATATTAACATTTGAGAAGCAGCAAACTAGTTAACAATGATACTCAGAAGGGCTAAAAACTGTTTATTACAGAGTTTCCCAGTTTATGTGCTGAGGCAGGCTGCTGTGCGGCAAATAGTTTGCAGGTGCACTGAAGTAACAACTCCCTTGGCCCTCAGAGCAGGTGGGTGGGGACTGACGCAGCCAGAACCCCCCAGAGCAGCCCCTACAGTTGCAGGTGACCTTGTCCATTAACCCCAGTGTGTCATACAGATATCATCATTTGCTGTGTGCGCTGCTACATGAAAAAAGTAACAGAATGCTGCTCTGATTAATTAGATTTAATGGGGGAATATTTTATAGGAAGGATTAGAGGTGGAAAGTATAGAGAAGTAGGAAATCAATGCTCTTGGGCACAGACAAATCAAAAGCGAGGAAGCCAGGATGGACTGGAGATTTGCGTCAGTTCTCCACCTCCTTGCATTGTTAAATAAGCAGAACTTATACAACAGCCAAATGATGTTGGAAGAATAGCTCCTGCCTGGCAGATTTTTTTTCATAGTTCTTGCTTTAAGGTAAACCAGCATAGTCAAAAACATGCATAGGGCCTTCCCTGGTGGCACAGTGGTTGAGAGGCCGCCTGCCGATGCAGGGGACACGGGTTCGTGCCCCGGTCCGGGAAGATCCCACATGCCGCGGAGCGGCTGGGCCCGTGAGCTATGGCCGCTGAGCCTGCGCATCCGGAGCCTGTGCTCTGCAGCGGGAGAGGCTACAACAGTGAGAGGCCCGCGTACCGCAAAAAAAAAAAAAAAAAAAAAAAAAAAATGCATAAAATTGTTCACCAGTAAACCCTTGGCAATGGCAACGGAAGGACCACGGAATAATAACAGAATATAGGCCAAATTAGAAAAACATTTCTCTAAGCCATATTTGTCAAGTGCTTTGAAGAGAGTAGCTTAGAAGTTGATATAAGAACCCAACTCCATAGCGATTGTTATTGCTATGGCATTGTGCTTTAGTGAATTTTTCAGTTAATATTTTAACTCTCATTCCTTAATATGGGTCTGCCTTTTTCAATTAATGGATTTATTTTTAAGTTTAATGGGACAAAACTGAAGAACTCCACAGTCTTAGCTTCTGTCTTGGGGCAAAGCAATGGCTTCCAATTGCCTTCTCTTGCTATAGTTTCCCTCTTTCAAACCCATCATCCACATTAACATCAGAGAGAATGTTTGAGAATACAAATCCTTTAATGTCACTTTTCTGCTTACACAGCTCCAATAGTGTGGCATCACTTTCTGGAGAGTTCAAATTCTTTCTTTTAACACTCACGTTCCTTTAGGACTTCTTAAGTCTCAGCTTCCTTTGCTATCCCACGCCCATCAGCATTCCAGCCACATCAAGCAGCTGTAGTTCCCCAAACATGCGGTGCTTTATAACGCCTTGTGTCTTTGCACCTGCTGACTCTCCGACTGTAATGCTGTCCTCCTCCTTTGTTCGCTTGGCTAAGCCTTTCTCATCCTTGAGGCTTCAGCTCCAGTGCCACCTCCCCACCTTGGAAAGTCCTCTTCTCTTCTTCCCTTCTAGTGAGTTGTTCCCATGGAACCCTGTGTATGTCTTGATCATGGAATTTCTCACGGGACTTTTTCATCCAGACCAGCCTTGTGTGTGTACAGCTGTATGGTTACACACAACCCTGCTCTCTGGAGGGCCCTGTACTTTACCTAATGTTCTGGTACGACCATTTTGAAATTCCTAATAATTTCATCTGTGAATTTGTGTTTCGAAGTGAAGTCTCATGGGACAATGGAACATACCCCTGAGCAGAGGAGATCCATGCAGTATCTGTGTCAGCCATTCCTTAAACTGCCCCATTCACATAAAACATTTGCAATGCTTTACATCTACTACTGAGTAAGCAGTGGTATCTACAAGCCCAAGAGGGCATGCTTTCTAGAACTCGCTTTGAAGACAGAAAAAAGGCAGTGATGTTCTAAGAAAGAAGAATGAGCAAGGAATCCTATCATCTTTTCCCACGCTTATCACTTCCCTGTGTTAGCCACCCACTTATAATGAAAATGATAGCATGGGAGAAAGGGAAAGGCAGGGCAACCCATAGTTCCTTCACTTTCAGCCCTTCCTTATTCACCAGGAAGCTAAAGGTAGAGAGCACATGCATACCAAGAAGCTTTACATTTTAGTGCTGATGGTACTTTTATGCTGATTTTTGAATAAGAGGTTTCATACTTTCATTTTGCAGTTGACCCTGCAAATTATATAGCTGACCCAATTATAATCTCTGCTTTCCTTGTCTGTGTACCATATTAGATTAGGGGTTTCTTGAAGGCAGGGAAGATGTTTTTCACCTCGGTATCCTTAGTGCTTACATAAAGTTGGCTCTCAAAAGATGAATTTCAAAAGGCAACTGTAGCTAATTTTAATGTTTCCAGAAAGGGGAGACAACATAAGCAGCTCTTTTTCCTGCTTAGAATGTGCACCTAACAAAGTATATTTTGTCTTGAATGTGCCAATATGGAGTAGGGAGAATAAAACCAAATCCCCAATCAGTTGGTGCTGGTTTTGAGCACCTGCTCTGTCTGTGTTAGGTGTGTTAGGGAGAGTCACATGTCTAGGAGTCATTCATGAGGTCTGGCTGCTTATGCCCAGAAACGGATAAATGGTGCAGGTGGCTAATGCTCACAGGAGACATGTACATTGTGGCATCAGAGGGGCTGGGAGATATGCCTCAGATGCCATGCCAAAGTGGATGTTTATATAGATAAATAAAAGTACGATTCCTACATGGGCAACTCAAGGTGAGGTAGAAGGGTCCTAATACATGGACTGAGCTCAGCCGCAAGGCCAGGCTGTGGCCTGGGTCCCTAGATTCCTATCAAACTGGTATCGTCTGGAGAGTTTGTGTGCATGGGCCTGCGCCCTGGTCACTAGAGAAACTGGGAATCAGCAGCAGAATTCCAAGCCCCAGGGAAGGACAACTCAAAGGACAAGGCAGGACCCCAGTCTTGGAAGGCCATGGAGTCAAGGAAGGTTCCCAGAACAAGACCTCAGAAAGGACCAGAGCAGGAGACTGACCCACAACCAAGGCCAAGGATGGAATGGGTAACCAACAAACAGGGACCCTGGTGGGTTCAGACACTTAGTTGGGGAGTGACACAGAACCTGTGGGCATCGGTGAGTCCAGCTAAGAAGGTGACCGAGAGGCCAAAGAAATTATTTCAAGGAATGGAGAGGAAGACTGCAGGGAAGATGCACAAAACTTAGAGAGGAAACGTATAATTTTGTTGAAGAAATAAGACAAATACGTTGGAAACAAAATAGAATTGAACTCAGCATAACACATTAGAGCCCAATAATGGAGCTCACTTTTTAAGTAGTATGGAAGTCAAAGTAGGTTGGAGAAGTTAGTGAAGGCTTCCTGGAGGAGGTGGCATGAGATTTGAATATTCAAGGAGGAGAGACTCAGTCCAGGCAGGAAGACTATAATGAACCCACAGAAAGCTGCAAATGGAGGTGATCTCCATAAAGGGTCTGTGCCTGGGAGTACGGAATACAGGGGAGCGCAGTATGTAGGCTGTGTGATGCTCCCCCATATAAGGCCATGTCCTAAGCCTCAGAACCTGTGAATGTTAACTTATATGGCAAAAGGAACAGCAGATGAGATCAAATTATGAGGTGGTGCGATTATCTGTGTGAGCTGAGGGCAATCATAGCGTCCCTTATAAGAGGGACGCAGGCCAAGTCAGTGTCAGAAGAGACAGAAGCAGAGATTGGAGTGATGTGCTTTGAAGATGGAGGAAGCAACTTCAAACCAAGGAATACAGCTGGCCACTAAAAGCTGAAAAGGGCAAGGAAACAGATTTCCCCCTCAGAGCCTCCGGAGGGAACCCACCCGCCCCTGGCGGCACCATGTTGACTTTAGCACAGTCAGACTGAGTTTTTACTTCTGACCTCCAAACTGTAAGAGAATATATTTGTTGTTTTAATCCACTAAGAGTGCAGTAATCTGTTACAGCAGCAACTGGAAACTCACAGAGGCACTAAGGATCGTGGACTAAGCTGCAGAGCGCTTTGTGATTGCAGCAGCTGTGCCAGTAAAAACCAAAGGCAGCCAAGTGCATGGGATGGAACTTTGCTGAGAACTGCTTCCCTCCTCAGTGATCTGCACAGATCACAGCGGGGGCTTCAACCTCAGCCCAGTCAGCCCACAGCATGGCAGCCGGAGCCCGCAGGTGCCGACAGGTTTGGGATCGGTCGGGGTGCCAGCAGGTTGGTTCGGGGTGAGCTCTCTCTTCTCGGCTTGCAGACAGCTGCCTTGTCACTGTGGCCTCACGTGGCTTTTCCTCTTTGTGTGCGTGGAGAGAGACGTCTCTGGCATCTCTTCTTTATGGACACCAGTCCTACCAGATCCAGACCCCACCCTTATGATCTCACTGAGCTTTAAATCCTCCTTAAAAAGGCTGTCTCCAAATATAGGCACACTGGGGGGTTAGAGCTTCAACAGATGAATTTGGGGGGAGGGGGGGCACACAATTCAGTCCACCTCAGATAGTGACAATCAGGGTAGCACCATCTTTTACTTTGAGGGTCTGGGACCTCATATCTGTTATTGTGATGAAGACCATATCAGGAAGCATTATGAAAAATACTTTGAGAACACCTTTTAATATTCATGCATTCTTTCCTAATGCCACATTCTGCCCAAGAATTCACCCGTCTGGCCTAAGAAAGAGAAAGAGACCACAATGCATCCTGTCACCTTTTCCTCATCACCTTTGTGAAATGCTAATTACAGCAAGTACAATAGGAGAAATATTATCTTTTTGTAAAAACCATACAGCTGAGGGCCGGCTGTCAGGATATAATTATACGAACAGGAATTGGTCTCAAGCAGGACGTGATGGTTACCATCCCAGCTACATAAAGTGCCGAGGGAGCTCCTCTAATTACCACCGACTGGAGGTTTAGTCTTATATCTCTTTCAAATAACGTCAGCAGCAGCAGTGACAGGCTGCACCTTCCAACATCACACTCCTTCATTAGTTTGCTCTGACTCACCCTCCTCACATCCTACCACCCAATAAACCTTGCATCGAGTGGTTTATCTTTCCAAGTACTGGATAACACTTAAGCCACTGCCTTTTTCTTTCCTTATTTCCTACCCAATAATTATCAAGTGTCTCCTCTGTGCAAGGACATTCATATGTGCTATTTTATTCAGCCTCACTGTAACCCGACTAAGTAGACATCATCCCTCTATAAATGAGTAAAGTGGGCATCCAGGGGGATGGAAAGGGAAGGGAAGAGGGAGAGAGGGCTGGAGGAAGGAGGAGAGGGGAGAAATCTGTAGGAGGGGTAGCAGCAGCACAGTCAGCTGAGCTTCATCTCTGCCATCCCTCAGAGTCAACATGGTCCTTGACATTCCCCAGAGATGTTAAGCCCAGAGACTGATTTTGTGGGAATGAATTGTAATAGGAACTTATACAACCTGCTTGATGAGAAATGGTTAGACTAGCTGTCCAGACACAGCAACACTGTAGTGCAATTCTATAAATAAGCTCTGGCTTCTATGCCTAATGAGAGCTTACAGTCGGCCTAAAGGAAAATGTACACTGTCTTTGCTGTAGATTTCCTTTGTCCCAAATGCATGAGAAGAGACTCTTTTTTTTTTTTTTTTTTTTTTTTGCCTTTCTCCCATACACTTCTCTCCATCCAAGTTGAGAAAGGTCTTTAAATCTGCCCACAGGCCAGCCAGTTCCCTATACCCAGCCTCCACCATGTTCAGGACCAAAAAGGACAGTCATGTCCCATCCATGCCACCACGGGGGGAAACAAGCCCCTCCTCCAGCTGCCCTTTCTCTAGGACTACAGCCTTGATCTTTCGGAAGACAGGCCATGGCCTGGCTCTGCTTACTTTCTTTCTCTCTGTGTCCTCTGAGCTGGGCCACGTGGGCTTGGTGCCGCAGAACAAGCCAATAAATACTGTCCCGCTTCTATTTTTCTGTGAGAAAAAGTGATGGTGATCATTGTTATGGACTGAATGTTTCTGTCCTCCCAAAACTCGTATGTTGAAAACCTACCCTGTGATGGTATCAGGAGGTGATGGTATTCGGAGGTGGGGCTTTGGGAAGGTAATTAGGGTTAGATGAGGTCATGAGGGTGTAGTATCATGAATGGGGTTAGTGTCCCTATATGAGTTATGAGAGAGCTGCTTTCCCTCTCTGTTCTGTGCCACGTGAGGACACAATGATAAGTTGACTGTCTGTAACCCAGAAGAGGGCTCTTAACCAGAGCCTGACCATGCTGGCAGCCTGGTCTTGGACTTCTAGCCTATAGTACTGTGGGAAATAAATGTCTAGTGTTTACAAGCTACCTAATCTATGGCGTTTTTGCTATAGCATCCTGAGAAGACTAAGCAATCACTGATACACAACTTTTGTGAGACTTTTAGAGGTATGGTTGTGTTTATAGAAGATTTTTAAGTCGTCAGACAAGTATCCAGTGTAAAAACAATGATTTGACCAGGGCCTATCTTAATTTAGGGCATTGAAGAGAAGGGGAATCTGGTGGTTAGGGTCCCAATCTGTCCTCAGGCTGATTGTGTTTATTCTTGTCTCCAGTGCTCAGAAAAGTGCAAGTGGTATGATTTCCAGTCTCTAAACTCAGGGATTAAAAAATATCTATTTCTATTCATTTATTTTCTATAAATCAAATGAAATATAAATTTAAGCAAACACCTAACCAAACTGTCAGGAAATTCACCTCAGGTAATATTGGGACTGGCTCCCTCTTCGGGTCTGATAAGAATCTGGAAGCTTACCGGGTTTCCAGAAAACATCTCTATTTTCTATCTGCCTTTCTGGGGTCTTCATTCTTCAAACCATCACGGATGCCATGACATCTACATTGCTTAAACCCACAGTGGTCCCTCCAAGTCCTAAAACTTGAAGTCAGGTCACATGGGAGGTCCAGAAATGTTTGCAGAGGCTGGAAATCCCCCCTCCCAAGGTGCCCCATCATCATCTCTGATGTGTTGCCACCACTTGGGCACAGAGGCGGGTGCAGGTATACCCCCTGCCCTCAGACCTCTCTCCCTTTCTCACCAGAGAGAAATCTCTTTTCTTTCCTTTCTCGTTCTCTCCTTTCTCTCAAAGAGCTTATTCAATTCCTGTATTTCCCCTTCCCCTCTACCCCAAACATTCTGCATTATTGCTTCATTGGGCTTAGGTCTAAAAGAAACTCAAAGGTCATTGACTTCAGACTACAAGTTTCAAGTGATTCATGTTATATCGTCTGGATGTAGTAGCTAAACAGCTCTGGGCTTGTGAGTGTGCCTGAAGAGGTTTAATTAGGTTTAATACAACATAGGCATTATTGAAGCCATAGCTTCTCTCCCCAACCCTGCCAAGAAACTAATGATGTGCCTGATGGGCAAGGGTGGAATGCACTGGTCCTATCAACCGATGTGCCTTTCGGTTTTATTCCCTCCCTTTCTGGATACCTGCCATATACACTACCTAATACAGAAAGGTCTCTCACATACATGTTTTACCCCGTGGTCCTCCTACCCTGAGGAGACTGATATGAGCCATGAGTGGAACCTAACCCAAGGCCAGCCAGTCTCTGATATGGCCTCAGGAAAGTGCTCTGACCAGTAAGGGCACCCTGAATGGATGATGGGCGACCAGGCATAGATCCTCTGCCTTACCAAATCTGAGTTCAGAGACAGAGAGAAAATCGTTGAGAATGGGGAGAATGGCAGAAGAAGAGCTGGAAGGCGATGTGACAGGAATGGAGAAAGAACAGTAGATCTGTGGTGCTGGCCCAGTGACAGGGCACCTGGGGGCTAGAACTGTGCTCTCACCTAAAAGATCTTCCAGCTCCTCTTTTTCTGAACAGCCTGGCTACGTGTGGTTCCTGTTTTCCTTCCTTCTCCGCATATCCCTTCCACACACTCTGACCCTCTGACTAAACCCGAGCTTCTCTCTGGTCCTTGCAACCTAAGAGAGGCTCACTCACATTTATTTAAAGTAAAACTCCCAAGGCTTAAGTATTAGGGCAGTCAAAGCGCAGTAAACAATGAGTCACTGATGAATAACCATCTCAAAGGGCAGCAAATAACAGGTGATTTTTATTCTGAAGTTTGAAGATTAAGAAGCCCTCTCTAGGGCTTCCCTGGTGGCGCAGTGGTTGAGAGTCCTCCTGCCGATGCAGGGGACATGGGTTCTTGCCCCGGTCCGGGAAGATCCCGCATGCCGCGGAGCGGCTGGGCCCGTGAGCCATGGCCGCTGAGCCTGCGCGTCCAGAGCCTGTGCTCCGCAATGGGAGAGGCCACAACAGTGAGAGGCCTGCGTACCGCAAAAATAAATAAATAAATAAATAAATAAATAAATAAAGAGGTAATATGTAATAAAAGTTAGAAAGCTCCTTCATTAAAATATTAAAATATTGGGCTTCCCTGGTGGCGCAGTGGTTGAGAGTCCGCCTGCCGATGCAGGGGACACAGGTTCGTGCCCCGGTCCGGGAAGATCCCACATGCCACGGAGCGGCTGGGCCCGTGAGCCATGGCCGCTGAGCCTGTGCGTCGGGAGCCCGTGCTCCGAAAAAAGAGATTTTAAAAGGCTATAAAAAGGATATTAAAAGTCCTAGAGAAATAGTCGCTGATGAAAACATCTCAAAACCTATTAAACCTCTCCCCCTGCTCCTACTCCTCTGGAGTTTTCCTCTTTCTCTCTCTGTGTTCCTCTGCTTTCCTTATATTTTCTTTCCCTGCTTCCTGTCCCCCTTCTACCGTTTATCTTCCTTTGTGTGACTCCCTTGGTTTCTCTCTGCCTCTTCCCATTCCTTTCCTCTCTGGTCTCTCCCTTCTGTGTGCATGTCTCTCCCCTACCCGCTTTAATACCTCTCATTCCCTTACTCTTCCTTTTACCCTCTTCCCTCTCTGGTTGCCTTTCCCCCCCTCACTTTCCTCACTACCACTCTTTAAAGACTGCAAGTGGAAAGGAAATATATTTATTGGGATTTCTTGTGCTTATTGCATTTTGTGTTTTGTTATCTTTATTTACTTGCAGATGATTTGAGCATTTTATTTTTGATTAATGAAAAGAAATACCGGAACAATCTACTTTTGCATGTGTCCCTCAGACTGTTTTCTCCAGTATTGTGTGGCCTTGGCAGAAAAGAAAGGCTCTCCAAACCCGGGGCTTTGCATAGAAGTTTACCAGGGAAATGATAGATTCTCTGATCAGTTTCTATTTGAAAGACTTAAAAAACAACAACAACGACAACAACAGCTCCCTGGTGTTCAAGTTGAAAAGAGAAGAGAAAGAGGCAATCAATTTTACTAAATTAGATTATTAATCCAGAAGGTACAGAACTCTTAGTACAGTGAAAATAGTAACTTTAGCTTTATTATATAGACATGAACTCGCTTGGTGTTACCCTGGAGCTGATATTCATCTTCCTACTAGATTAGTCTTTTAATCTTTCCATGTTGCACATTTCCTTCGTGAATCTGAAAGTTGCAGAGTACATCCTACTCTTCATAGGCTCAGGCCAAAGCCCTAATCATAATTCTTACCATCCTGTCAAATGATGATGATTCCTGGTGACATTAATGTCACCAGAGAAAGTTATCCAGTGTTTGTTAAGCATGATGTTAATTGCTCTTGTTTGTATCCAAGAGCATCGTCACCTGCCACCTAGTGTCTTAATAAAAAACTGCAGTATATGATGCATTCAGCCAAGGTTCTCCCTGAACTCCCCGTTGGACTCCCCAGGGTTTAGCTTCAAACGCTTCTGGATGGCAGGCAGCTCACTCTATGAGAGGCTACTAGACCTGACTTCTCCACTCTGAACAGCAGAAGCCCACCTGTCACAGTCGGGTAGGGTCCCTGCGGGCTATATGTGAGAATATTCAAAGGCGTGTTCTGACTCAGAACTTCATGGGAGAGTCGGGGATGGCTGAGAATGGCTGAAACATACCATGGCATGAAAAGTATTCAAAGTACATACAGTTCATGTAATAGTGTTACTGCAACAATAATTGTATGTAACCATTACAACGATATTTTACTTTAACATTTCACAAATATTTAAGTGTTTACTACAAGCTGGGCACTGGGAACAAGGCAGGGAGTGTCAGACAAGGATCCTGCCCTTGTAAAGCTTATGTTCTATGGAGGAAGATGGGTAACAAACAAACAAGATTAGTCCATATTAGGATATATATATATATAAGGGAAATAAACAGGGTCACCAATTAAACTTACTGGACAGCTTCGTTTAAGGTGGTCAGGGAAAACCTACCCCAGAAAGTGGCATTTGAATGAGGCTCACATACTGAGAATATGCCAAGTGTAAAAGTGGCTGGGGAAAGTCGTTCCAGGCAGAGGGATCAGCAAGTACAAAGGCCTGGAAGAAGAAAGGGGCCTGGCATGTCCAAGGGCCAGAGAAAAGGACAACGTAGATGAAGTGTGATGAATGAAGTAGAGTGATGTTTGCTCTCTAAACATTGCCAATTCAGGACAGGAAAAGAAGTAAAATTGCCCTCTGAGATTTAAATTTTGAAATCAGTACATGATGGATTATATATTTATTGGGACACTTTTTGTTTCCAAGAGACAGAAATCTGGATCAAACCAAATTAAGAGAAAACAAAGTGGGTGGGGGAGGGTTTTACCGGTTTATGTAATCAGAAAGGACACAGGTGAAAGGGGGTGCTGGAACCATTGATTCTCTGTCACCAGCTTCTCTTTCTCTACTTCTATTTGCATGTTGGTTTCAGTCTCTCCTACCACTAGGCTAGAACCATGGATGCTGACAGCTCTGAGCTCACATACAGCGTCCTAATCAAGCAACAAACATTGCTTCTTTCCTCCCAACTCAATTTGAAAAACTCAGGGAAGGACTCTGATTACCCTGACTTTGTACTCACTCCTTGAACCAATCCCTGTAGCTAGGGAAGTGAGGAACTATGGCCCAGATAGCCGGTGTCCTGTGCCCATCCCTGTGGCCAGTTACTACAAATGGAGAGGGAGTCTGTGGTAACACGGGTATAGCCCCTGGGATATCAATATCACTCTAATTTGTCTATCAGAAATGAGAAAAAAGATATGCTACATCATATTAAGGCTGGAATGTCAGTAAGGTATTTCTTTAGGTTAAATAGTAAAAGGAAGACAAAGAGGTATTGAGTGACATTAATACTACCCAAAGAAAGAATGTGTTCTTCTGAGTCTTGTTTAGCCATTAAAATACAGAAGAAAAAAAAAAAAAAAGTCCTGGAGGTGAAACCTGGCAGTTCTCACCTAAATGATGTCTGGGGGAAGAGAGTCCTGGCCAATGGCCCCTATGGTGTGGTATATTGTTGAATCAGCCACTGTCTCTGAGCTAGTCCCTCTGTGGCCCATCCCCTTTTAATTCAACATGATCACTGAGTTTCTGATATTAATTTGAAGTACATCCTCACTGAAGAACTTAAGAACATTTAACATAGCCAGGAATACTCTTAGTTCTTTTCCCCATGAGATTTTTTCTTCTTTCATGATCCAGGTTCTGTTGATGTGCCTGTGTCCCACACCAGCTCAGTTGGGATTTTGCTTCCTTTTAATATCCTTAACAAGCATATCTAAGTCTCTGCATCAACTGCTGCTGTTAGCTCACATAGAATTTGGTATCCTTTTTGCTAAAAAGACTTTACTTCTCTCTAAAGCGTTCTACAAAATGCTCTCCGGCTAGCTACTGGTTATGGGAAAATATCTTCTCCTTTGATTTGTATGACACTGCAGTTCAGGTGTGTGTGTGTGTGTGTGTGTGTGTGTGTGTGTGTGTGTGTCCCTCTGGCTACCTGCCTTGTCTTCGGCATGATCAGCAACCCACTTTTTGGAGAAAGTTCTATATTCCATTGTTTTTGACATAAAAAGTAACGTTTAACCACTGGAAATAGGTCCAATCTTGGACAAAATTATGAATGACAAAGATTGAATGAAAAATATTAAACACCATTCTAGACTGCATAGTGTTTCTTTTATTTTCCCTGTGTATTCACTCACTGACTAATGTTTATTGAGCATTTTTTGCGGGGGGGAGTGCATTGGGTCTTTGTTGCTGTGCACGGGCTTTCTCTAGTTGTGGCGAGCGGGGGCTACTCTTTGTTGCGGTGTGCGGGCTTCTCATTTGCAGTGGCTTCTCTTGCTGTGTAGCACAGGCTCTAGGTGTGTGGGCTTCAGCAGTTGTGGTGTGCAGGCTCAGTAGTTGTGGCTCGCGGCTGTAGAGCGCAGGCTCAGTAGTTGTGGTGCACGGGCCTAGTTGCTCCACGACATGTGAGATCTTCCCGTATCGGGAGTCGAATCCCTGTCCCCTGCATTGGCAGGCGGATTCTTAACCACTGCACCACCAGGGAAGCCCCAGGGCAGTATCATTTTACAAACTATATATATATATGCATGTATATGTGTTTGTATATGTCTGTAATGATCTGTAATGGAGTCACACAGATACCCATAAAGCAGTGGTTCTCAATCCTGACAGCACATCTGAATCATCTGGGGAGCTTTTAAAAAACCATACCACCCTTGACCCCACCTGAGATTCTGATTTAATGGATCTGGGGCCCCAGCATCAGTATGATCCTAATAGGCAACCAACTGCCCCAAGGAGAGTGGTACAGAGAATTGAGGAAGAGCTCTGGAGTTAGATAAACCTGAATTTGAACCCTATTTCACTATCTATTGGCTTCGTCATTTTTGGTCTATTATTTAACTTCTCTGTGTTTTAGTTTTTCGTCTGTAGAATAAGAATAACACCTATTTCGTGGAGTTATCCTTAGGATTAGGGATAAGATGTGCCCAGTGCCCTGTGCAATAAATGTTGATGGAATGGCTGAGAGCCAGGATGAGGGGCTAAGACAGAAGGAAGGGGCTGGAGGAAGAGAGAAGCCAGAGCAGAGAAGAGAGGCAGGAAAGGGCCCTACAGAGCAAACTGAGACCTGCCTCCACCTTTTAAAGATGTGTTTCCTGCTTCTCACATTTTTCTTGAAATCCAGCTAACAGCAAGAGGTTGGCTCAAAAAAAGTGTGAAATTTCACCCTGATGAAGCCCTACAGTGTGGAAAACCTTGATACTCCCAATCACCCTTCTCTTTTGTTTGACTTTGACTTGGGAATGCTTACAGCACCTGTGCACAACTTGAAACCTGGTTCTTGGGGTTTGATGCCAACATCACACCACCCTAGTGGTCCTCAAGATGCCAGCCCCGTAGCATCAGTATCATGTGGAAATTTATTAGAAATGTGAAACTTTGGGGCCCTTCCCCAGACCTACTGAATCAGAGAATGGGGAAGGGGCCCGGCAAACTCTTTTACAAGCTCCCCAGATGATTTCGATGCTAAAATTTGAGACCCACTGTACTGAAGTATTATGACAGGTGCCCTCAGCAATAAAAACAGTTAGCAGTAAGTCAAAGCCACAGCACTTTTCATTTCATCCACTATTGTGTCATGTTAAATAAACTCCTAAGTCTTGTCTTCTTGGCTCAGTAAATTTAATAAATGAGGGGATATCCAAATAATTTAATTTTCCTTCAGAAAGAAATACAAAATCATCTTCTAGACTTCAGTTGCTAAAGCCCTCAGACAACACTTAAAATTACAAATTTCTAGTATATTTACTGTGTATGAATGTGTGTTCTTTCATATATTTAAATATGTATTTAATTATTTATTCACCTTTGCAAAGAGTTCCTTTCACAATCACTTTTCTAGATGTCACAGGTTACTCTGCTGCTCTTCCCAATTAGGTGTGCTCTTCCAGTCAGGTTGGTCTGTCACTGGTGAGCCTGATTTCCAGCCACAATGCCCTTCACAGCCCAAGGAGAGACCCCCAGTACAGGATGTAAAAGTTTGGATTCTGGAATCAGCCAGGCATAGGTGTGATTATGTGTATATTATCAGAGACATTAAACTTGTATTTTGGAGTAAATTACTTATCTCTGAGACCCTTATTTCCTTATCAATTGAAATGGGGTCAATAATCCTACCTGTGCCTACCTTATGGGGTTTTTGCAGAACATGTTAAATACTCAGTAAATGCTACCTGTTGGTATTGTGACTTCCAGAAGTCTCTTAATGATGATGTGAAGTACTTGTCGATTTTTGAAGTAAGGAGACACAAGTGAATAATAGGATTTTTGTGGGATTTGTGATAAAGCATTCAAAGCAGTGCTTTTTGAAGCTTAGCATGTGTATGAATCACCCAAGGTTCTGTTTAAAATGCAGACATTGGTTGATCCAGTATGTCTGAGGTGGGGTCTGACATCCTGCATTTCCAACAAGCTCCCAGGGGACACCGATGCTACTTGTCCCAGTTTAAAGCACTGGGCTTATGCCCTGGAACGTGTTGGATACTCAATAAACATTATCTATTGGTACTGGGACTTCCAGAAGGCTTGTGCTTTTAATAACAATTTGAAATACTTGCAGGGACTTCCCTGGCAGTCCAGTGGTTAAGACTCCGCTCTTCCACTGCAGGGGGCACGGGTTTGATCCCTGGTTGAGGAACTAAGATCCCATATGTCAGGTGGCGTGGCCAAAAAAAAGAAAAATGTATGAAGTACTTGCAGAATTTTGAAGTAGGTAGACATTATGTAAAATTTGTATCTTTCAAAACTAGGAGATTACAAGATCTGGCTGTTCTTAATTGCTTTATTTTGGTAAAAAAAAAAAAAAAAAGAAAAGAAAGTGAGGTGAGGAGAATATTTTTCCTCTTTATAATGAGCTGCTTCCCACCCCAATCAGAGGACTTTTCCTCAGGTGCTTCCTCTTCCCCTCTACCTGAAATGCCCTCCCTTCTCTTTTTTCCCACTCAAATCCTAACCTGATCTCAACCTCCAGCTCTTAGGAGAAATCAAGCTCTCAGCACATGAATGTTTTACTGTACAACTTTGCGTGGTGTGATTCCAAAATAATAATATTGGGTTGGCCAAAAAATGCCTTCGGTTTTTAAGTAAAAATCAAAGACACATTTTTCATTTTCTCCAAGAACTTTATTGAACAATGTATTCACCCTTTTGTTCCACTACCTTCTGCCATTTTTCAGGCAATGTCATAATTCCATCTTTCCAAAACTTTTTATCTTTTTGAGCAAAGAACTGTTCAAGGTGCCTTTTACAGTCTTCCAGGGAATTGAAATTTTTTCCATTAAGAGAATTTTGTAAAGACCAAAATAAATGGAAATCTGAAGGTGCAGTGTCTGGTGAATACGGCAGATGAATCAGAACTTCCCAGCCAAGCTGTAACAGTTTTTGCCTGGTCATCAAAGAAACATGCGGTCTTGTGTTATCCTCATGGAAGATTACACGTTTTCTGTTGACTAATTCTGGATGTTTTTCGTCGAGTGTTGCTTTCAGTTGGTCTAATTAGGAGCAGTAATTGTTGGAATTAATGGTTTGGTTTTCCGGAAGGAGCTCATAATAGAGGACTACCAATCCCACCATGTACTCAACATCACCTTCTTTGGATGAAGACCTGTCTTTGGTGTGGTTGGTGGTTGTTCATTTCGCTTGCCCCATGATCTCTTCTGTTCCCCATTATTGTACAATATCCACTTTTCATCGCCCGTCACAATTTGTTTTAAAAACAGAACGTTTTCGTTACATTTAAGTAGAGAATCGCATGAGAAATTTGATCAAGAAGGTTTTTTCCGCCTAATTTATGTGGAACCCAAACATCAAAGCCGTGAACATAACCAAACTGGTGCAAATGACTTTCAATGCTTGATTTCAGTATTTTGAGTATGTCGGCTATCTCCCGCGTGGTATAACGTTGATTGTTCTCAATGAATGTCTCGATTTGATCACTATCAACTTCAACTGGTCTGCCCAGCCGTGGAGCATCATCCAGTAAGATATCTCCAGCATGAAACTTTGCCAACCACTTTTGACACATTCAATCAGTAACAGCACCTTCTCTATACACTGCACAAATCGTTTTTTGTGTTTTGGTTGCATTTTTACCTTTCTTGAAATAATAAAGCATATATACTGAACATGTTGCTTTTTTCTTCCATCTTCAATATTAAAATGGCTACAAAAATTTACCAATTTTGACGTCTTTTTTTTTTTTTTTTTTTTTTTTTAATGTTACGCGGGCCTCTCACTGTTGTGGCCTCTCCCGTTGCGGAGCACAGGCTCCGGACGCACAGGCTCAGTGACCATGGCTTACGGGCCCAGTCGCTTCGCGGCATGTGGGATCCTCCCGGCCTGGGGCACGAACCCGTGTCCCCTGCATCGGCAGGCGAACTCTCAACCACTGCGCCACCAGGGAAGCCCCTGATGTCTTTTTTAAAATGCATGCTGATATGACAGCTGTCATATACAATCTAACAAAATTGTTTCAAATGAAGTTAAAGACAACTAAGTGCTACTAGAGCCATCTTACGGAAGAAAACGAATGAACCTTTTGGCCAACCCAATATCACATTTTAAGTAAAACCACAAGCACCAATATACTTGACAATCAATGCTGTCATTCTTACCATTTGAAGAGACTATGGGTTTATGATGATGCTGACATCGCTTAGAACAGTTTTGGAACTTGTTTTATTTTTTTCGAATTGTCTCTATTAGTATGCGCTAGGCTGTGTTACATGGCAAAAATATTCTAATATCTCATTAACTTAATACTATAAAAGTTTATTTCTCAGTCAAGCCATAGCCCAAAGCAGGTCTGGGGCCTTCCCTGGAGACTTTCTGCTCCAAATACTGATTTAGGAGTTAAGGCTCCTTCCATGGTGAGTTTCTGGCGCCTTAGAACGCTTGGCTACAGGCTGAGGGAGAGGAACATGGGACAGTTGCACAGGAGATCTATGATCAGGACCAGAAGGGCTCCCACAGTCCACTGGTCAAAACCCAATCAGGTGGCCCCCAGCTAACTGCACGCAGGATCTCCCAAATCTCTGTGCCCAGATAAAGGAAACGGTATTGGTGAGCGTCTGCCAGGTTCTGCCACATAGCCAGTGTCATTTTACAAGCTGGGCTGGACGATCAGCTGCACTGTGTTAAAGAGCTTTCCAGCCAGTGTCTGAGACACAGTCACATGCAGTGATTAGTTATAGGTGTGTGGAGATACCGTACACTTCAGGTCTCAGGGTGTCTGCACAGAGATTGTGGCAGCAGAGGGAGCTCCCAAGATCTCCACATCTGGTCATAAACAGCCTCATCCATTTTATCTAGTGTGCCATGCAAATAGCATTTCGTAGTTTGGGGGGAAAAAAGGCACTACTATTTGGTCATACCTAGTTATTGACCAAAAGCCATTTTATCTGACTTAGCCACTCTTTTGGCTCTTCTCCAAAATCAAATTTATCTCCCAGATATCTTCCCAATTAGAGAAACTCAAGCTAGAGTGCTATATACCCTGAAAGTAGTTCTAAGAGGAGTTCAAAAAATATTTTAATTACTAGTGAAATCACCAGGATAAATGTCCCAAGTCATGAGGGGGCTACTTTGAATGGGATAGCCTTCATTTTTATGTATGAAGTAGTGTGTTTGCTAAAATAGCAGTGTGCAAGTTGACTCCATCCTGCCTGGGATATTTCTCCTCCTCTCCCTCCCCTCCCCCTTTCCCTCCCCCCCCCCCTCCCCCGCTTTCGTTCTTTTTTTTTTTTCTTCTTTATTTCAGGTATGTTACAGGCCAGCTGTTCTTCCCCTTGTAGCCTCCCCATAGTAAACAGCTTGCTGCTAGACCCCTGATAGGTGCCCAGAGAAAAGTTATTGGTTGATTAATTTGCTCTGTAGACATGTTCATAAAACAAAGTAGGCTTAAGAGATCTTTTAAGGTGAAAAGTTTTTAAAATTCCCTCCCAGTTATAATTATTTAATCTCAGAATCATTTATTTGGAAGGATTCCAATCCTCTTTAATGATCATAGCCATATTTTAATATATGTCATTCGTTTTATGTACATTATCTTTCTTTCTAAACTGTTTCAAACATAAAAATTCCAGAAAATATTATTTTAAAAGTATCACTAACCTTAAATTATTAAATGATACAGATCTTATTGAATTATTAAATGTTACAGATCCTATTCCAGTAAGGATACAGTATCCTTACTGGAATGCCATCATCTCTCCCTCACCAGACACAGCTACTATCCTAAATTTGGTGATTATTATTCACATAACTATATTATTTCTTAGTGCATATGTACATATACAGAAATAATTTTAATAATATTTTACAGGTTAGAACATTTTATAAATGGTATTATTTTCTTCCTGTATCTGACAACTGCCTTTTTTTTTTTTTTTTTTTTTTTTTTTTTTTTTTTTGCCTAACTTTATGCTTCTGAGATACGTGGGTTTTTTATTTTTGGCTGTGTTGGGTCTTCATTGCTGTGCGCGGGCTTTCTCTAGTTGTGGTGAGTGGGGGCTACTCTTCGTTGCGGAGTGAGGGCTTCTCATTGCGGTGGCTTCTCTTGTTGCGGAACGTAGGCTCTAGGCACACAGGCTTCAGTAGTTGTGGCGTGTGGGCTCAGTAGTTGTGCCTCACGGGCTATCGAGTGCAGTCTCAGTAGTTGTGGCACACAACTGCTCCGCAGCATGTGGGATCTTCCCGGGCCAGAGATTGAACCAGTGTCCCCTGCATTGGCAGGCAGATTCTTAACCACTGTGCCACCAGGAAAGTCCCGGTATGTGTTGTTATGTGCATCTCTAATCCATTTGTCTTAACTGCTGTATAGTATTCAATACCACATGAAAATGTATTCATCTATTCTACTGTGTTAGTGTATTTCTAGGTTCTTCCCAATATTTTTGTTTTTACAAGAAAAGCTTTTGTTTTTACAAGAAAAGCTCCTTGTAAATGCCTCCTTGGGTGTGTTTCCAGAACAAACCCATAGGAGTGGGGTTGATGGCTTTACAAGGTTTTGCTGTTAACTTTACAAGGTCATGCCAAATTGTCTTCCAGGCGTGCTGGGCTAGTTTTCACCCCACAGTCAAAGAGAATGCTCCTTCACTGGGTATCATCTGACTCAAGCTGGTGTTTGTAAGATAATTTTTTAAATTTGCATTTTGCTGTTAAGTGCCAAGGCTGAGCACTTTGTCATATGTCTAACATATGTAGTATTTTTGTGTGTGTGAAGGGCACATTCATGACTTTTGTCCATTTTTCCATTGGGTTATCTGTCTTTATTTTCTTCATTTATAGGAGTACTTTATGTATTCTGATATGAATCCTTTGTCAATTATCTATTAAAATATCTTCCCCCAATCTGGGCTGGCCTTTTCACTTTGTTCATGGTGTCTTTTCTTGCACAGAATTTTTAAATTTTAACGTAATCAAATGTATCAAAATCTTTATAGTTTTGGCTTACGTGATTTTCTTTAATATTTTCTTCCCTACATTGAGATCATGAATATTCTCCAAGATTCTTAGTTTTGCTTTATACATTTAGATCTTTAATCAATCTGGAAACAATTTAACTTTGTATATGATATAAAGAGGAGATCAAATTTTGTGTGTATGTATAATTTTTCCACATGAATAGCCAATTATTGTAGGACCATTTATCAATTAGCTTATGCATTTTCCATTGATTTGTAATGCCACCACTGTCATATATCAAATCCCCAAATATGTGTAGGCCTCTTTCTGACTCTCTATTCTGTTCCACTGGTCACTATGTCCTTCAATGTGTCACGCCACACTGCCTTAACTATTATAGTTATATAGTAAGTTTTGATGTCTGGTAGAGTGACTATTCCATCTGGTCTTCTCTTTCAAAGTTGTTTAAGCTATTCCTAGCCCTTTACTTTTACGCAAACTTCAGAATCAGCTTGTCAAGTTCAACAAAAATCCCAGTTGAGGTTGTCATTTGAATTGCATTACAAGAGATGAATTTGAAGAGGACTGATGGCTTTACAATATTGAGTCTTTCTATCCTTGAACCTGGTTTCCTCTCTCCCTTTATTTAAGTCTTTTCAAATGTCTTTCAATGAAATTTCATACTTTTTTTTTTTACAATTGAACATCTTTTGTTAGTTTTAATAGTAGGCACCTTATATTTTAAATTATGTTAATTACATTTTCTGTTTAAATCCTCACAGTGCTATGAGTTAGATATTTTCTTTTCTATTTTATAACTAAGAAAAGTAAGGTTCAGAAAGATTAAGCAACTCATCACATGTCATTGGTGGCAAGTGACAGGAATGGGATACAAAATAAGTGCTGTCTGACCCCCAATCCAATGCTCTTTGCCTCCAGTCCATACTGTCTTGTGATGAGTGTCTTCAGTGATAACATTTCTTAATTAAACAACTTTGTTTTCAAAAGCACAAAGTAGCAATAATAAAATCATTTATCTCTCTGGGGAAAACATCAAGAACAGTGCTTCTCAAACTTCAATGTCTACACAGATAACCTGGAGATCCTCTTGAATGTACCTCTCGATCTAGTAGGTCTAGAGTAGAGTCTGAGAGTCTTCTTTTCCAAGGAGCTCCTTTATTTAGGCATCCACAAATATCTTTCAATGAAATGTTATACCTTTTTCCATAATTACCAATTTTTTGTTAGGTTTAACACTAAGCTCTTTACATCTTTTATTATTACTGCTCATGTTATCTACATTTTCTGTTTAAATCCTCATAATGCTATGAGTTAGACATTTTATAACTAAGAAAACTAAGCCTGAAAAGATTAAGTAACTCGCCAGTTGTCATAGGTAGTAAATGACCAGTAACACCCAAGGAGCTCACTTTGAGAACCACGGCTCTATAGTTTTCTCTGGAAAGTGACCCTCTAATTAACAATGATTAAAGGTGGTAATTCCACCAGATGGCAGCAGAAGTTCATTATTTTACCAGGACTGACTTTCCACTTCCCTCTTGATTGTTATTGGCAGATGCCTGACTTGTTAGATTGTTTCAAGGAGAGGAATCAGGTTCCCTTCACCCTGTGGTTCTGTGATATCCTACCTACCATAGCGCTTCGCTGTGGACAGTGGAGTTTCAGCAAGAGCACCCAGCTGGGCTAGGGTATCACGACCACAGCTTCTCCCGAAAAGCTTATTTCAAGGGGCTTATACATGAGAATGAAAAATGGTTTTCTATCAGTTGCTTTTCCATCATAGGAAGTTCAACTTAAACACTTAACCAAGAATGAGAGGCATGATTTGAAATGTTTGGCAGGATATGAGAGGAGGAAATGATTCATTCGTTATGGTGGAAGGGAAAACTGTTCAGGCAGATAAACCTGAAGTAGAGTCCAAAGATTCAGGGAAAATCCAAGGAATATGTCTGTGGACCATTAGCTTCATGACAGAGCCCAGGCCTAGCTTGTACTGAGGGTCCTCAGGCCATCCCTCTTACTCAGTTTTTTTTCTCTTCTTCTTCTGAAAAAAAAATTTTTTTTTTTTTTTAAATCATGGAATGGAATCCTAATGTTCCCACCCTGAGCTTGGTAAGGTGAAAACAGCCTCATTAAGAAGGAGAATGGACTCCTGACTTGTAGCTGCTCACGAGAATAAGCGTGCACTGGGGAGGCCCCAGTGTCAGCCTCAGTGTGCCCTGAGCAGGCTCAAGTATGTGGTGGTTTAGGTCAGTCCCATCTCCTCATCTCTCCTTGTTCTACAGTTACCACCTCTCCCACTGATGCCGTCAGCTTGCATCTTTCAGAGTGCACCGCCCCCGTCTTTCAGATTGCTTCGTCAGCGGGGCAAATGGGCACTGCAGAGAATGAAGCAAACAGGAAAGGGTAGTTTGAGGCTGTGCTTGGCCGAGATTAGCACTGACTGAGAAAGTAACCTGCTCCACTGCTCCAGAAGCTAGGCAGGCCAGGGAGCCTAAGAGGATCGTGGTTACGAGATTTTCAGTGACCCTATTAGTTAAGGGTTGCTGCTTCAAGGTTTTGCTGGGAAAGAGAGCTCAGAGAACAGGTTTCATGCCACTGGGGCCCAGAAAATGGAAGCTCAGAGAGGTCAGGGCCACTGCTCCAGAGTCATATGGCTACAAAGTGTGGAGCTGTGCTATGAACCCAGGACTCCAATGAGTGGGCTCTCAGACACTGGGCTATAAACCCGATAGTTGTTTATTGAATTCATTTATTTATAAGAGAAGCTGTACTTTGTAAAACAAACAAACAAAAATACAAAACACCAGAAATAAGAAACCAATCATCTAGAGATAGGTTAGAGACAAAGAGAATAAGAAAGTCTTAGGCAATCAGCTCTGAACCTCATGGCTTTCCTCTGGGTCTGAGGACCCCGGTTCTGTCACTGTGGGGCGTGGTGCCCCAGGCACTGGAGCTTTCAGCCACATTTCCCTGCTGCTACCGTGACCACATCTTCCTTATGGCTCTCTGCCTTCTTCCTTTGATGTATCAAGGCCATAGCCTGAATCACAGGTTAATACGCTGGGGTCAGTTGCTACAGTGAATCATTTCATAAAACAAAGACGTCTTTTCTAAAAAATTTAAAAGTCATCTAAGTTAATTCTTGCTATTTCACCAGGGCTTCTCAGCTCTCTTTTGGCCACAGATTCTCCTGAGAATGTAGTGAAAAGCTATGGACCTTCTACCCTATAAACACACACACACACACACACACACCAGGGAACACAACTTCAGGGAGGTTCATGTCCCCCCTGAATCCAGAAACCTCAAGCTAGGAACCCCTGCCTTAGATGGTTGTTATTTGGGTTATTTAAATTAAGACACACTCACAAAATGCCATTGACACCCTTTAGTAAGGGATAAGCTAAAATAGGAAGGGATAGGATCTGGAAGTTATTCATCTTAAATTTGTACCTTTTACAACTTTAGGTGGACATAAATAATAGTGCTTTTAAAACTCTGGAAAAAGCATTTTCATAGGAAATATTTAAAGGTATTTTAATAGTTTGAAGTGGTTGCATCTGGTAAAAAATGAGGGAGAAATATTTGGAGGACATTTCCCAGTGGGACAAGGACCTGGGTTCTGCCCCACGGAGCGCTAGGGCCTGCTCCCTGCACAGTACAGGGCTCTCACTTGCTGTTAACTACTGGGTGTGTGGAGCTGGGGACAGGGGGTCCTAGTTTGGACTGGGAAGACAGACCAGAGGAGACTTTAGTTCCATCACACAGTCCTGCTAAGTCTACTCCACAGTCCACCTCTAGAGAGGGGAGCAGATTCCCAGGCTGAAGGTAAAAGTCGAGCATCTTAGGAAGCTAGAGCCAGCTCTTTAAGGAACTCTGTCTGGACTCTGTGCTTCTTGGGGCTTGAAGATGGTATAACAGAGCTTTGCTGTCAGACGGCTAGAGTGACCAACCATCTTGGTTTGCTTGGTGCTCTCCTGAAAGAGCACCTGCATCTCAGGAAACCCTTCAGTCTTGGGCACACCAAGATAGTTGGTCACGCAAATTGAGCTCTGGATTAAGTGATGCTTAATTTCTCTGAGCTGCAGTTTTCACGTCTGTAAGGTAAGGCTATCAACCCTGTGTTTCAGAGTTTGCGAAGATTAGATGGGGATAATGTATGTACAGGTTTTCCTCAACTTACAATGGGGTTACGTCTCAGTAAATCCGTCGTACGTTGAAAATATCATAAGCACAACAGAAAATGCACTTAATACCCCTTAGCTACTGAACAGCATAGCTTAGCCTAGCCCACCTCAAAAGTGCTCAGAACGCTTACATTAGCCTACAGTTGGGCAAAATCATTTAACACAAAGTCTATTTTATAGTAACGGGTTGGCTATCTCACGTAATTTATGGACTACTACACTGAAGGTGAGAAATGGAATGGCTGTGAGTGTATCAGTCACTTACTCTCATGATCACGTGGCTGACTGGGAGCCGTAGCTCTGTTGCTGCTGCCCAGCATCTCCAGAGAGTATCTACCGTGTATTGCTAGCCCAGGCAGAGATCGAAATTCAAAACTTGAAGTATGGTTTCTACTGAATATGCTCATTGCTTCCTCACCACCATAAAGTCAAAAAATCAAAGGTCAGCCACCGTAAATCAGGGACCACCTGTGTAGTACCCCCAGGATTTAGCAGGCAGTCAGCAAGCAGAAGGGCAGTCTTTCAGTGATGCTGTTGTTGTTATTGCTGCTGCTGCCTTTGTTGCCAGGAAGGCCAGGCTTTCTGGGGTGCCTCGGGGCTACTAAAACACCTGCAGTTCCCTCCTCCAAGTCCCCTAGGGCCTCTAGGGCAGGTTTGAAGCCTTCAATCCATGGGAGTCAGGAGGACATACCCAAGATTAAAATGTGATAGCGGCAAAGCCAACCTTTAACTCCCTTTCCAAATCCTTGTTTCTCTTCCTCCCACACCTTCTTCCTCTTGAAACTCCCCACAGGCACCTCAAACACCCTGCCTCCCCCTTCAAAATCTGCCCTCAGGAAAGGGAGTTGCTAGCAGTCATCTGTAGTTCAAGTGATTTAAAAGATACTCCTAGGGACTTCCCTGGTGGCACAGTGGTTAAGAATCTGCCTGCTAATGCAGGAGACATGGGTTCGATCCCTGCTCCAGGAAGATCCCACATGATGCAGAGCAACTAAGCCCATGAGCCACAACTACTGAAGCCTGCGCGCCTAGAGCCCGTGCTCCACAACGAGAAGCCTGTGCACCGCAACGAAGAGTAGCCCCCACTCACCGCAACTAGAGAAAGCCTGAGTGCAGTAATGAAGACCCAACGCAGCCCAAAATTAAATAAATAAATAAATTTATTTTTAAGAAAAGTAAAGAAACTCCTAAAAGTGTTGGCATTTAAAATCTGTCTTGTAAAATAAAAGTCTTTGTCTCCCAGTAAAGGAAATTCTCACACCGGAGAGTCTGACGCTTTGATGGCTACATCAGTTCCGTGAGGTTCAGCTGCCCATAGGAGAAAACATAAGATTATAGCAGTTCAGCAAGATGGAGGTTGATTTCTGCGCCCTCATGAAAGGTCTGGTTTGGCAGTTTTACAGCCGTCATGGACCAAAGCATCTTCAGGCTTTCTCTCCCTCCCTCTCAGAGCTGGCTTCCATCCTAAAAGTCACTTTCTGATCCCAGAGGGCTGCTGGAGCTCCAATCATTACAGGCCATTTAACGCATAAGAAAGAGGAAAGGTAAAAGTGTACAGAGTGACTGCTGAGTCAGTCTCATTTGAGCAGCTTTCCCAGAAGTCCAGGCAACACTTATGTTGACGTCTCATTGGTCAGGCTTAATTACATGATTACCACCAGCTGCAAAAGATATTGGGAAATATACTGTTTTCTGGGTAAGCTTCAGCCTTACATAAAATCAGGGGTTCAGATACTAAGGAAGAAAGGGGAAAATGCACCTAGAAAATGTACCAAGTGGGGAGCCCATACTTGGTGACAGTTTTGTTGTTTTCCCTGGCGGCTGGCTGATTAGAATCACTGTAGCTTCAGGTCTCTCTGTCCCCCAGTTCTGGTGACCAGCCCAAATGTAGTCACCCCTCAGTGATCAATAAAAGAAAGAATGAAGGGAATTATACTATTGGGTATACTAATCATTGCGCCAGATTTCCAAAGGATGTTTGGTCTCAGGATTTTAAAAACCTACAGTATAGACTTTTCATTTATCTGGGGGCTTAAGGATTGTTGTGTTCTCCTAGGTTCTATATATAGCTTCCCGATTGTTCCTCATCTCTGTAATGAAATTAACTTCTGAAAGCAGCCAGGAACGCTTAAGAACAGAGGCTATTTCTTCTCTAACATTTATTGATCATGACTCACATAGGAAATATAAAATGACCAATGAACCTTCAGCTCATGACTTAGAATTGGTAATATAGTGGTGGCTGATTGCCGCAGAAAAAGAAATCTTTTGAGACAATTTCTAGCCTGTCCAAGGAGTAAATCATTTCAGCTTCGTTGCTATGTGCAAACTGGAGCTAACATTGCTAAAGACATCAGCTGGGTACAATGCACATAGTACTTAGCCTGATGCTAAAGAAATTCTTCTGATTCTTTTCCTAAGGACACATGATTCTCTCTAATATTCAGGTTTAATCTCAGAAGTACAGGCAATAAACCAAATCAACCTTTGAGCTAAAATTAGTGATGAGAAGTAAGTGCTAGAGTTGGCTGCACAAATATGACAGCTATGACCAATGACGGAAGCGTCACTAGATATGTGAATTAAGTGCCTATCTAGGGAAAACACTGAAAACAAAGTCAACCAGGAGTTATCTTCATTTCAAACTGAAAAACAGGAACGGGCAGGCCTTTTTCTCAAGGAAGAAAAAGCAAGATTTGAAATGTACAAGCAGTTGCCATTTGCTGACTCATTCTTTGTGGAACCCTCTAGAAGGAGATGATACATTGCCAGGAGCAACTACAGTACATAAGCCCTGATGGAGAAAGGGCACTTAGTGCTGTTTTCTGAGTTCAGAGCAGTCATGTCCAATTGTGTCTCTTAGTGAAATGCCTCATTGCATGAGAAATATAAATTGGTTTTCCTCCACAAATAGATTTTATCTCTGGTATTTCATAGGTTCCATCAAATCCAATGTGCCTCAGTAATTTTTATAACCTGATTCTCTTAACTGTCCTCTTCTGTGCTTCTGTCTAGGTGACGGGTCACAGGATCTAAAATAGCACTTGTTTTCATCAGTTCCAAAGCAATCAGTAAAGAGAACATTAAAGCTAACTGACACTGCTAAATCCATAGTATAATACACGGGGTTGAGCATGGAGCCCTTGGGTTAATTCTTCCAAAAGTCAGTACTAGCAATGATAACAGCTAAGTGGAGAACCCACTCTACATATAGCTTTACATTCATAGTCTCATTTAATTCTCTCAGCAGTGCTCTAAGGGAGTATTTATGTCCCCATTTTTCAGAATAGGAAAGAAAGTCTCAAGGTCTTGTTGAGATCAAGTGGCGCTGTTATTTAAATCTGGGCCTGTCTGAATCCAAACCCATGCTACCTTCTCCTACATTTGATTGCCTCATGAAGGTTCCAATTCCTTTCTCCTCTGACATTATTTTAGCATACCTTCTTGGAAGAAAAGGAGAGAGATGTTAGGGCCTTTTTTTAGATCACAGTAATTTTATTAATTTTTCAATGAAATTCAAGCCACACTATTTTAGTCAGATCTAAGTTGCTCCCAAAGCTTTCTGTATCTTTTTCTAGATTATTATTGGACCTAGCATTTATCCATGTGCTCTACCAGCACTCTCCACAAATGTTTATAGGTATAATGAGGAAATAACTACTACTATTTCAAGAGGAAGTGTTCTGATACCCACCCTGTGCGTGTATTTTCTAGGCACACCTTTCTGTGGGAAAGGCAACGGAGCATTTCTACCCACTGACGCAGTGTATATCATTGAACAAGTTTAGAACTGTCTGGGAAAATAGTATAGTGAGATTCCAATCTTGTAAATACACACACATGTCTAGTTTGTTTTATAATATACGCATGTAATCTGGCAAGAATTATACCAGAATTATAACAATAGTTACCTCTGAATGGTAGGATTCCAAGTGTTTTTTTCTTTTTGGTGTTTTCCAAATTTCCTAAAATAAATGGGTATCGCTAATATAATGTACCCCAAAGTGATATTTTTAATGTTCCCAAAGCATGGAATAAGTGGCTAGAGGCACAGCCGTATAGCATGAAGCCTCATAGTATTACACTGTCTCTTGTTTATGAACATGATCATTAATAATAAAGATCTTTGATATTGACTTTGACACTTTTCATAAGCTGGAAAGATAAACTGGTCTCAAAAAGAAAAAAAATGGCAAAGCCAAAGGGTTTACCATGGGGTTAATCACTACGAACCAGCATCATTTAGTGAGCAAATATTCTCATCCCTTCATATGGCTTTGTGTTTGTATTCCCTTTGTACAAGGATTGCTTCTAGAGATAGGAAATCATGGTATCATCTTGGTTATCTATTTCCATGTCAATACATAGATTCAGGGAAGAGCTCTTGGTGCCTTTGCTACTTACTGTGTGCAATTTTTATGGACACATGGTCCTTCTAAGTTAGTAAGGTTAATTTCCTGTGAGACTGTCTCATTTGTTGTAAATATTTGAAGCAGAAGTGAGATACAATTTTGGTTCTCAGAATTTATATTTATGTCAGCAATTCTGAGCAGCAGTACAGAGCACTAGTACTCTGAAAAATATCTCATTTTTCATGAAAGTTCTCTCTTAAGAAGATCTCAAAACAAAATTTTTTTAGGATTACTAGTTAGTGCAGAGTGTGACAATGATGGTGTTTCTAGTTTTCTAGTTAAGGTTCTATATTCTCTCTTTGCATCTCTCTCTCATATATACACACACACACCCTGTAGAAAGTAGAATATGAATTCTTCCTTAATCTTTACTGAAATAGGATAGACCAAAATTTTGTCCAAAATTCTCTCCTTGTACTGTTTTCCTGGTAAATGCTTGAAACTAGCAACAAAATTGTATAGAACACTGGGAGGCAGAATTCTGATCTTATTTTACCACAATCTCTGTGATCGTGGACAATTTCCCTAATGTCTCTGTGCTTTCAATTTCTCATCAGTAAAATCATCTAAGCTAATAAAAGTAAGGCAACCTAGTTTGAAAGACGAGTGATAAAGCAGAAAATAGAAAAGTAGGATTGTCTCTATTCCCCACTCCAACACAACTTGTTCCCTTTTCCTCCATAAGTGCAGGGTTCACAGAAAGAAAGAAAAAATGAAAGAGGTCGCCTTGCTGCTGGCCAAGTACGCATATGAACCCCCAAAGAATTTTCAGGTTATCGTTCACTTCGGGTTCAAGCAATGTATTCACAGGCCCCCAAAATCCATACAGTTGGGGGAGATACAAGCTGGTTTATCTAATGGTACATTAAATTTATACCCACCCAATTTATCCCGACACTCAGGGATGTAGGTCTAGATTTTCAGAATAAACAACAACCCTCTCTCTCTTATTTTGTTACTCTCCCTAGTATTTTTTTAAGAAGAAAGGGAATTTGTTAAAGGATACTAGGGAGTTCATAGGCTTTCCAAGAGGGCCAGTCTCTGAAGAGCAGTATCTAATTACATCTGTCTCTCTGGGGCCTGCAAAGCCAGGGAGAAATAACCGGCACAAATGGCATTCTGCTGGCTCAGCGAACTGGACCCTGGCTATAATCTGGGAAATCCAGGAAAGACACAGAGTGACCCGGTCTTGGGGAGGTCACTCTAATCTGCAGGTGAGCCAAGAAGAGGCACCTGAACCAATGAAACTTTACCTACTCCTTGGCCTTCCACTAAAACTCCAGGCCCTCTGGGCAAGCTGACTGCATATCGCTCATCTAGGGCTTTCAAGTATTATTAAAATGTCCCCCCATGCTTTCCCGGCTGGTGAGCCGCGAAACCAGCATTCCAGCCCAGGATCTAGGTCTCTGACCCTCAAAGTGTGGTTTGTGGACGAGCTGTGTCAGCATCACCGGAGCTTGTTAACCTCACATTCTCAGCCCATGTTTCTTGACAGGTAAGAGGAGAGTAGTACACGCTTCGCCTACTTTAGAGGCTGGTTGTGAAAGTCATTGACGAAAATTTTACTCCTCTGCAGAGAGAGAGAAAATTCAGGGTAGTGTAGCGAATTTTCCAAAAGGTCAATTTTAGGCGGCTTCAAGGACTCTTTATATGAAATGACCTCCTTGTTCCTTTGCTATGGTGATTGTATAGGATAATTTTTTCTCTCTTAAATATCTTATCTGACAAAATACAAGTTGGACACTCTGTTGATACTTTTTTTTCTTTTTATAATTTTACTAGTCGTGAAACCCCAAAATTCTGCAATCCACCATGTGAAAATGCTTGGATAGCTACAAAAGTGTAAAAAAAAAAAAATGAGGTGTTAATATTTTCTTATTTAAGCACAAAATACTTCCTGAGAAAACTCCTGTTTGAAGGGAAGAAGGTTGTGTTCAGTGGCCAGAAATGTAAATGTCCTTACTGTCTCCTGGATTGATTGTGATTGCAGGGTTTTGGGGAAGGAAGAGAAGGGCCCAACAAGGTGATTAGTTCCTTGTGCCCGTAGGATACCACCAGAAGGTGTTAGGACCCTCTTCAAGTCCCATGCCTCAGGCACCCTGTTTCCTGGTCATAAAGCGAATGTTGAAGGTGAAAGTTAGCCTTTTGCCATTCTTTTCTTTTCATTTCACTGGGCATGTGCCTCATCCTACAAGGTGAAGAGGAAAGATTTGTTGGTCCGTTGATTGCTATTGGTGATTCTATCGTAGGAGCCCAATACCTGTTTTAAGTGAAAATAAATGTTACCTTTTCTTCTACAGACATTGAGAAGAGAAGTAAATCCTTTTAAACATTGTTGATTTTTGAAGCATCCTTTTAAAGTGACCATTTCAGTGCACAAAAACTTTTCTCTGCTTAATTATCCATTTATCATTCACCACACAAAGGCCCCATTTGTAATGATATGCACTAAATAGTTTTGGCAATTTACCTAAACTTGTTTAAAAAATGCTCTATAGAAAAGAAAGTTAATGAATAAATTATGTTAGCAGATCAGATACTCCCCCATGGCTAAAATGTTTGAATTTTAAAAGGTGTCACTCAATTACATGCTGCTCAGAAGAGTTGCTTGCCCCCAAAGATGGCAAGAATCAGTTTTAACCCTTCTATAAATACATAGCATTAAAACTGTGCATGTGAACTGAATAAGGTTTCTATTTCCCTGTGATAAGTATGCCCTGACAGCACACGAAACATTAACAATGGAAGGAAATATATCAATAGAAATCATCCAATCGACCTGTTTTAAGAATCTGGGAGACTGACTGATGTAGTTGAAAGTATGTTGGTTTAGAGCCAGGCAGGCAGATCTGCCCAGGCTTGGCTCTGCCATTTGTCACCTGTGAGGCCTTAGGACATCATGCATCACTCACACCCCAGCTTCCTTATCTGTGAAGTGAGGATAATAATACTCTGAGATAACCTAAGTCACAGAAACCTGGGATGTTAAGTGGCTTTCCCAAAGTTACCCAGTTTAACCTTCAGAGCCCAGATTAGAAAGCAAGAATGCGATGCTGTTTCCCTTCGCTATTAGAACACAAACGATTAAGAAAGACCTTGTCACTGAAGGAAGCGGCCATACGATTACACAAACTGCTTTTTATCTATGCTCGCCCTTCTTGGTTCCTGCGGCGTCTGCACTGCATATCTCATCCGGAAGTACTTAGAATTTAGCATCTGGAACAAAGAAGACCTTGATTTCACAGGCCTAAGAGGGAGCATCTTGACTCCTGACATTCAGTGACCTATCTGGGAAAGAATTCCTCCTAATTAAACGACACATAATATGGAAAGAGCCTGGCACTGGGACTTCAATGAAGTTCATTTCCTCCCTGCCTTTCTTTTCTCTTTTCTTGAAGATAGTAACATTAAAGGTAGAATTAAAGAGCTTCCACTCGAGCAGCTTGGGTTTGCTCACTTCCTGTTTTTCAAATCCACTGCTCTGCTGCCTTAGAGAAATGCCCTCCCCACCCCTTTCTGCCCAACTGTGACTTACCCAGGCTGAGCCGTGTGTCACAGCCCTTATCCGGTGATGACTTTGGTAGAGATGAACTTCTTTTGCTATCAAGTGCTATAAATTTTGCAAACACAAAATTAAGCTACAGCCGAGCCCTAGACCAGGTAAGCCCAGGATATCATGGACGAGGCTCAACAGTATCGGTTTCAGTCAAGGCAATGCCAGGCCGCTCGGGGCCTGACCTGGAGGAGGCTGGATCTCCTGATCACAGCTCTCTGCCTTTACAGTTAGGCATTCATTCAACTAATTTGTATGGAGCACTGTCCTAGGCACCTGGGACATATCACTGACTAACACAATTATGTTCCCTGACCTCAGAGCTTACTATTGGATTAGAGATAAAAACCCAATAGACAAACAAATACACATAATTGCCTGTGCAGAATACTAACAGAATGCAGTGATGGAGAACAAAGGTGAGAAGTGGGAATCTACTCATAGTGGGGTCGGGGAAGGCCTCTCTAGAAAAAGACATTTAAGTTGAGCTCAAAAGATAGGAAGGCGTGAGCCACGGAGAGTCAGGGGAAGAGCATTCCAGGCAGAGGGATTATACCCAGACATCCTTCATTTATTGATCAGTTAAGTTACTTCTAAGCTGAAGACCAAAATACAAGAGGAAAGAAAACCATCTTTTAATCATTCAAGAAAATGACATGAAAGTCACCATTTTAAAGTGTATACTCTAGTGGGTTTTAGTATATTCACTATGTCTTACAACCATCACCACTACCTGATTCTAGAATATTTTCATCACCCCAAAAAGAACTCTAGTGCCTATTAGCAGTTAGTCCCAATTCCCCTTTATCCCCTTAGCAGCCACTGATCTACTTTCTTTCTCTATGGATTTGCATATTCTGGGTATTTCATATAATTGGGATCATACAATATGTGGCTTATTGTGTCTGGCTTCTTTCATTTAGCATGATGGTTTCAAGGTTCATGGAACGGATTAGTACTTTATTTCTCTCTGTGGCTAAATAATATACCAGTGTGTAGATATACCAAATTTTGTTTATCCATTCATCAGCTGATAGATATTTGGGGTATTTCTACTTTTTGACTATGGTGACTAATGCTGCTTTGAACATTTACATACAAGTTTTTCTGTGAACACCTGTTTTCTCTCTCAGGTATATTTAGGAGTGGAATTGCTGGGTCATATGGTAATTCTATGATTAACATTTTGAGGAGCTACCAAGCTGTTTTCCACAAAGGCTGCATCATTTTTCATTCCCACCAGCAATGTATGACTATTTCATTTTCTCCACATCCTTGCCAATGATTGCTATTGTCTTTTTTTAAAGTATTATTACAGACATCTTAGTGGTTATAAAGTAATATTTCATTATGACCCAAAGAGGGCTTGCATTTCCCTAATGACTAATAATGTTGACCATTTTTGATGTATATCTTCTTTGGGGAAATGTCTCCTCAAGCCCTTTGCCTGAATTTAAACTGGGCTGTTTATCTTTTTGTTGTTGAGTTGTAAGAGTTCTTTATATATTCTGGATACTAGACCCTTATCAGATGTATGATTTGCAAATATTTTCTCCCATTCTGTGGGTGGCCTTTTCATTCCTTAACAGTGTACTCTGACACACACAAGCTTTTCATTTTGATAAAGCCCAATTTATTTATTATTTTAAATTGCTTATGTTTTGGGTGTCATTTCTAAAACACCATCGCCTAATACCATGTCTTGCAGATATTCACCTATGTTTCCGCCGAGAGTTTTATAGTTTTAGCTCTTATACTAGGTCTTTGATACATTTTGAGTTAGCTTTCGTATATCGTGTGAGAAAGGAATGCACATTCATTCTTTTACATGTGGATATTCGGTTGTTCCAGACCATTCGTGAAAAAGACTATTATTCCCCCCATTGAATGTTCTTGATACTCTTGTCAAAAATCAATTCACCATAAATGTGTGAGTTTATTTCTGGATTCTCAATTCTCTTCCATTTGGTCTATATTACCATCTGTATGCCAGTACCACATTTTCTTGACCACTTAGACTTGTAGTAAGTTTTGAAACCAGGAAGCGCATGTCCTCCAACTTTGCTCTTCTTTTTCAAGATTGTTTTGGCTATTCTGTGTCCCTTGCAGTTGGAAATTTAATAAGGATTGCATTGAATCTGTAGATTAATTTTAATAGTATTGCCATATTAACAACAGTAAGTCTTCGATCCATTTATTCAGATCCTCTTTAATTTTTTTAAACAATGTTTTGTAGTTTTCAGTATATAAGCCTTGTTCTTTGGTTAAATCTTTTCTTAAGTGTTTTTTTTTTCTTTTGGTACAATTGTAAATGGAATTGTTTTCTTGGTTTTCAGATTAAGCATCTTCTCATGTAAAACTTTCCGTGACCTTTACTCCCCCAAGGGAGAAGAAATAACTCTCCACTCAGTGTTCTCTCTTTACCTGGCATATATCCACATTATAATACCCACCACAATATACCAAAAGGCCCAAATCTGTGTAATGTGCATTTCCCTTACTTGTGGGCAGAGACCATGTTCTGTTCACCTTTTTTGGCCCAAAGACTTACTTAGGGGCAGTCATACAATAGGAACCCAGTAAATGTTTATGGAAAATATAAAAGAGGAAAGAATTGCCACCACTGAGTCTTTTAAATAAGACTGAGCAGGTCAATTAGGAGTGCTAGGGAGAGGGAGGAATGGGGAATGAGTCTGGAGATGAAGATGGGACAGAGACAGCTGGAGCTGGTCTTTCACTCTCCACACAAAGGGGAGTAGCGACATGAGGATGATTCTACCAGTGTTTGAAGAAGATTGATAGGTGATTCGTATTAGGGGAATGTCAGCCTGGAGAGTTCCTGCCAGGAACTTGCTCAAGTATGGTTGTATGGAGGTGAGTTTGGTGTATGTTAATATGTGTAGAAATGGGAAAGAAGGAAGGGATGGGAGAAGTGTTAGGAGTTAAGAATTCTTGGGACTTGGTGGCTGGTTAAATCTGAAGAAGAGGAGGAAATCGATGATTATAATGTTTTGATTATGAGAGGGCAAGAAGACGGACAGAAATAGCAAAGTCTTGGCATGAAGCTAGGCCTGTCTTCTTGGTAATTTTAGCAAAAGCCTCAGCTTTACTCAGAAACACAGTCTACACTGGTCATTCTAGGAGATAGCATCTCAGATCTTCCCTTTCTTAAAATCTATTCCTCTCCTTTTAATCACAGCCACTGTGTATCTCTTCTCTAACTTTCCAACCAATTAGAATGACTCAACCTAATTCCCCCAGTTTAAAAAAGGAGAGACATTATGTTTTTATTCCCTTAGTGTTTCTGAGTTCAGGCTAACCTGGTAGTATAAGTTCCTTGAGCAAACCAAATATTATACTGTGTACACTATGGTCGTGTTCTCTGACTACATAATGAACTTATCATCTGTAAGGGCACAAAGCAATGTTTCGATTTTGGGAGAATGTGCACAATTTTTTTTAGCAGAGTGTGCATGTTCCATTTAGCTTTTTACTGTGCTTTTAAATCAGTTTAACTTTTATAATCGAATCAGAAAGAATAAAAGTGGTTCAAATCTTTGTTCTTTTATTCATTGACCTATGCCCATTATCTAAGTTTCATGAAAGTCAGTTTCTACAATGCACGGTTGGTGTAATGATTATCTGAAACTATGTATATAAAGCCCCTTGCAAATAGATGCTTAATGTATGTTAGTTTCTTCTCCCTTTCCTTCTTTTTCAAAATACGGCATGCTTTCCACACTTAAACTTCAGATAAAGTGAGTCAAGCAGAATGGACTCTTATCTTGAAATAGGGGACCAGAGAGCTGGGATTGGAGAGGATAGAAGCAGCCTCATTTCCTGAACATTAAGGGCATCTCCATTCTGAACCCCATTAGTAAAAAACCATCAGTAGTGCTCCCTCTGAAATGAGATGTGTTGTACCAACATAGTTTACATTTTTGACCAATTTCTGGTATTCTACCAGGACTGTATTTTTTTTTACTCTTTTTGAGCTTTTAAGCTCATTAAACCTCAAGGATGAAAATAAACCTACAAAATTTTGTGTGATTAAAAACAAATATTTTCATTCTGACTGCTCAACAATTTGGGGGATACAGAAAAGCACTGGGCAAGGTTTCTTTACTTAAGGAACTCGCAATCTATTTGGAAGTATAGGTATTGTATCACAGTGTAATTCAGCAGTAAACTTTATGATTCAGACTTCAGGTATCATAGAAATTCTGAGAAGAGGGTGATCTTCAAAGGCTTTATGACTAGAATGAGACCTTGAACACTGAGTAGAATATGACACATTAGGTGGGTAGATTGCCTATGAGAAAGAATGCCTCAAGTGCTGGAAGAGCCATGTGAGCAGAGACATTGTACCTGGAAATGGGTCTTGGTGTTCAGCAGGGTGGGGAGATTTAAAACATGTTGACCTGGGCTTCCCTGGTGGCGCAGTGGTTGAGAGTCCGCCTGCCGATGCAGGGGACACGGGTTCGTGCCCCGGTCCGGGAAGATCCCACGTGCCGCGGAGCGGCTGGGCCCGTGAGCCATGGCCGCTGAGCCTGCGCGTCCGGAGCCTGTGCTCCGCAACGGGAGAGACCACAACAGTGAGAGGCCCGTGTACCGCAAAAAAAAAAAAAAAAACACCTTGACCTAAGGTAGGCTTTTGTGATGGGACGTTACGGGGAAATAATAGTAGGTGGAATCAAATTATATAGCCTTCCCTATTCTCTTTGTTTCCAGATCCAAACTGTTTGTTTTGTTTTGTTTTGTTTTTGAGTGGGCGAGATGAGAGTCTAGAAGGAACAAATATTACTAGGCACACATTGAAAGAAAACTTAGATACAGTCACCCTCTGAGTTGATTGGGAACTGTGGACTATTTATAAAATCAAGAGGTTGCATGGGATCTTGAATGCATGGACTCCATCTCTCTGGGCTGAGGCAGGGTAAGGTATAAGTCGTCCTAGGCTGATTTAAAGCTGTATTTTAAAGTTTCTAGATACAGAAGATATGATCTCCTTGGTAACTTTACAATTCCAAATCAACCTCCACATCAGAAAATCATTTCTTTAGTACACTGAAGTATCTCTTGTTGTGACCTAAGCCCCACGCATCTGTTTCCATCCTAGTGGATATCAGGAAGAGAGGCTCACCATCCATTCCGCTATCTATTCCAAGACTGGGTTACTGCCATTCAGTTGCCTCTTTGAAATAGTAAATTACCTTCATCTGTGCTGAGTTAGAAAATTGCTTCTGCTTCAGGTTGAAGATTCTTCAACTCGGCTCATAAGAGATAATCTTGAATGGCATAATTTCCTCTGCTTTTTTCCTATCATCATCTCATCCTCCCTCCTGCTTCCTAAGACCCTGGTTTTTCTCAATAACTAATATTTAATCTTGGAAGTGTCAAATTCCGTTTGGTCCAGGTACACAGCCACGGGTAAGAAGTAGGATTTTGAAAGTCAAAAACACTTAAATTCCCAACTTGATCTCTCTATGACTCAAGTTTTCTTATCTGTAAAAGGATAATAATAATAGTACTATCCTCATTTCTTACCTAAAATCTTAAACTTCAAGAAATTGAGATTTTCCACGATTTCATCAAAGCCTATGTTTAAAACTACCACCAAAATTGGGGAGAGTAAGGATCATCTCTTGACCAATGAGGTATACTTTATATTATTTATTTTAAAAATGTGCAATATATTTACAAATTTAAGATTCAAAAAGGTAAAATGATGTACAGTAAAAACTCTTCCTCTCACCCTGTCCTCCAGCTAACCTGTTCCTCCTCTAATAGACAATTAACATGAGTGGTTTCCTGTGCATCTTCCATAGATACTCAATACATATTCAAGCACATACATATCTTTTTTCTTTTTTCTCCCCTTTTAGCCAAATAGCTGCATCTTTTTCATATTGCTCTGCACTTTGCTTTTTATACCTTGGAGACCATTCCATAGTAATACAATAAGAGCTTCCTCATTCTTTATTATGGTTGTATGCACCATAATTTATTTAATGAATACCCTATTGATAGAAATTTAGGTTGTTTCCAAAATGTTATTAAAAGCAGTACTTCAATTAAAAACTCCTAGAACCATTTTGTATATGTGCAAATATGTCTATAATATGCATTTCTAGAAGTTCTATGGGTCAAAAGTTAGATACACTTGAATTTTGATAGATATTGGTAATTATTTGATATCCTGTTTCTCTATGTTCTTACCAATACACCGTTATTGAAATTGGCTACATTTGCCAGTTCTGAGAGGTAGAAAAAATGGTAATGAGGTATAATTTTAATTTTATTTTCTCTTATTATGAGTTAAAATGAGCATCTTTTCATATGTTAAGAGCTGCTTATGTTTTTTAATAAAATTTCAATTAATTTTTTAAACTAATTTTTATTGGAGTATCGTTGCTTTACAATGTTGTGTTAGCTTCTACTGCACAGCAAAATGAATCAGCCATTCATATCCATATATTAATGAGACTCAAAATATAAAATCATGTAAAAACAGGATTATATCACAATTTAATGATGTAAATAAATACCCTTTCTCTCTGAGCAGCCTTCCTATGCAGATAACACGGTTTTATAGGAGTAACCAAAGAGTAATCTTTAAAAGAAGCTGAATGGTTGGCCAATTATGTCTTAGGTCAGCACAACAGCAGTTGTACTAATACTAATGTAGTTTTACTACTATGTTTACTATGTGCTGAGTGCAATCCTAAACACTTTACATTTCTTTTCTCAGTTAACTTTCATAGCAACCATATAAGATAAGTTCCATTTCACAAATGAGAAACTAAGGCACCCAGAGGCCAGGTAGCTTACCCAAGCCTACTCATCTAGAACATTCACACAGCTACTCAGAGATTTTTAACTCATGAGTGTCTCATATAACCAGAAATTTCTGGAATGTGGCTTTCTAGCATTCCATTATTCCATTTTAACTAATCCTAGTCCAGGAGTAAATGAATTCAGCTTCTTGGGACACATCTTGCCAGTAACTTCCCCTGGTGAACTGTTGTAGGATCAGTAACCAAAGGAATTTCAGGACCATAAAGTAACGTTAAGCAGATAAAGACTGGCCTGGCTTCATGAACTTTTGAGAGTTAGGGTAAAGATATCTCCCCAAAAGAATAACATCAAAATAAGCCCAATAAAAGAGCTCATTTTTCTCATCTAAATACAGATTATTATTTTTTATTAATAACTAGTTGACATTCTATTTGATAAAACAATCTTACAATATAAATAAATTTTACTGTTTAAGCAAATTATGATAATGTAATATTCTGTCCACCTAAGTAAGTTTAAAAATTTAAAGGTTAAACTTACATACAGGGTTCATAGTGTGAAGAGAAATGTGAGTGGGCCTTGGAGAAAGATGATTGGACCCCTGGGTCACCACTGTGTTTTGTAAAGCTTTAATGCAGATCTGAGACAGACTTCTCCTCTGGGTGGACCAGCTGGAAAAGTCACCTTCCCTGAGTAGATGGAGTGTCAGGCAGAGCACAGGGTTGGCAAGGGAGAGTTAAGGGCCCTCTCTGGAGTGTTCTTATGCACATACGAGATGCACAGCTGTAAGTGATGGCCTTACCAGGCCCTACACCTCAATTGCTTCTCTTCCTTTGGAAAAAAGCCTTTTACATCCTTCAGAGGATCCCAGAGACTGCCCCAAAGACCTTGGGTATTTTGTGCCAGAGAGTGTCAGGTTGGGGTAATACAAGGCAGCTGAAACTTCCTCCTTTCTTTATCAACTGATCATTGGGCTCAAACCCTCTGTTCTGGGGTAGCCAGAAAGAACACTATAAAGAGCCCAACTTGTACATCCCCCCACAGTGAACCTATTCACGGCCATTATCAACACCAAGGAAACTTTCACTTTCCATGAGTCTCTTAAACTCACAGGTCTCAATATTTTATATCCGCTCCATCTAATTCCAAGGGTTTCTTCCTGAAAAAAGCATACATATGCTGCAGAGGAACCTTTCACTACCACGCATTTCTCTATCCCTTCTCAGTTTCCTCTCCTTCTCTCTCCTACAGCCCCCAGGGAGATTATTACCAAAAAGGGCCAGCCTGCTGCTGAGGACTTCTCCCCTTCTCTAGACACACTGGGCCTGGTATGTGGCTCCTGTATTCTTCTTGAGAACTATTTCATCTTTTGTTTTTCAATTCATGTGTTGGCTCTTGGTCCTGCTCCATGTCCAGTATCAATAAATCATCCACCAACATTATATAACTCTTATTTTTAGACCTATTCATCCTATGCATCTGGGAAAGATGAAATTGCTGTAAACCAATGAAGGTGTACAAAAGGAGAGAGATTTCCCAGGAAGCTCATAAAGCTTGAACTGCAGGGACCCACACCTGTGACCAAGGTGTTTAAGAACTACGATCTATCCCTAGAGTTATGGAGGCCACAGTTAGCTCTTCTATGCTCTCTGTGGAATAGAAATGTGAAGTCTCAGCCTAACACTCATCTGTGTTTTTAATGACGTACAAAATCATGTCTGAGAAAAAAATAAGTTGGCTTTTCTTGGAGTTTCCTCTGTAGTCTTCCTCTTTGAGCTAGTGGATTGTCCTCAGCTGTGGGCAAGCATGTACTATCAGGAGCCAAAATGTTTATAGAGGAATGTGATACTTGGTGCATGACATTGGGTATCTATAACTGGGGATTTCTTTTTGGTCAACAAAGCAGGATAGTTGCCCTTGCAGCATTCTCTAGAGAGATTAGTCTTGATGTAATTGCTATTCAGGTCCTATTAATAGAGATGAGGGCGGTTTCACATCTAGACAACTTAACGGACCTAAGTTCTACTGTTACAGGTAGTTAGCTCACCAGACAGAAATGTGTTGGAAGTATTTTAGATCCACTTAAATGTACTAGAATTATTTTCTATGCCCTTGGCTTTTATCAAGTTTCAATTTAAAAATTGGTTACAGAATCATTTCTAAATCTTCTGCATAACCACTGCTGACTACAATGCTCCTTTGATAACTTACATAAACATAGAGAGATATACATATATGGAGAGAGTTCCATGTAGAGAGATACCTGTATTGATGTATATATCCATAGAGACAGAGGAGGAAAGAGGGACAGAACCAAATGTTAATAGTAGTTAATATAAGATAATGAAATATTCTTTAAACGTTGCTCTATTTTCCAAACATTCAACAATAAAACTATATTGTTTTCATAATAAGAGAATAATTTTTTAAAAGAACTAGGTAACTTTGGAAAGCACTGTTTTTCTTTTTTACATCTTTATTGGAGTATAATTGCTTTACAATGGTGTGTTAGTTTCTGCTTTATAACAAAGTAAATCAGTTATACATATACATATGTTCCCATATCTCTTGCATCTCCCTCCCTCCCACCCTCCCTATCCCACCCCTCCAGGTGGTCACAAAGCACCGAGCTGATCTCCCTGTGCTATGCAGCTGCTTCCCACTAGCTATCTATTTTACGTTCGGTAGTGTATATATGTCCATGCCACTCTCTCACTTTGTCACAGCTTACCCTTCCCCCTCCCTGTGTCCTCAAGTCTATTCTCTATGTTTGCATCTTTATTCCTGTCCTGCCCCTAGATTCTTCATGACCTTTTTTTTCTTTTTCTTAGATTCCAGATATATGTGTTAGTCTACGGTATTCTTTCTGACTTACTTCACTCTGTATGACAGACTTTAGGTCCATCCATCTCACTACAAATAACTCAATTTCATTTCTTTTTGTGGCTGAGTAATATTCCATTGTATATATGTGCCACATCTTCTTTATCCATTCAACTGTAGATGGACACTTAGGTTGCTTCCATGTCCTGGCCATGCACATATGGTCACCTTATCTTTGATAAAGGAGGCAAGAATATACAGTGGGGAAAAGACAGCCTCTTCAATAAATGATGCTGGGAAAACTGGACAGGTACATGTAAAAGTATGAAATTAGAACACTCCCTAACACCACACACAAAAATAAACTCAAAATGGATTAAAGACCTAAATGTAAGGCCAGACACTATCCAACTCTTAGAGGAAAACATAGGCAGAACACTCTATGACATAAATCACAGCAAGATCCTTTTTGACCCACCTCCTAGAGAAATGGAAATAAAAACAAAAATAAACAAATGGGACCTAATGAAACTTAGAAGCTTTTGCACAGCAAAGGAAACCGTAAACAAGACCAAAAGACAACCTTCAGAATGGGAGAAAATATTTGCAAATGAAGCAGCTGACAAAGGATTAATCTCCAAAATTTACAAGCAGCTCATGCAGCTCAATATCAAAAAAACAAACAACCCAATCCAAAAATGGGCAGAAGACCTAAATAGACATTTCTCCAAAGAAGATATACAAATTGCCAACAAACACATGAAAGAATGCTCAACATCATTAATCATTAGAGAAATGCAAATCAAAACTACAATGAGATATCATCTCACACCAGTCAGAATGGCCATCATCAAAAACTCTAGAAACAATAAATGCTGGAGAGGGTGTGGAGAAAAGGGAACACTCTTGCACTGTTGGTGGGAATGTAAATTGATACAGCCACTATGGAGAACAGTATGGAGGTTCCTTAAAAAACTACAAATAGAACTACCATACAACCCAGCAATCCCACTACTGGGCATATACCCTGAGAAAACCATAATTCAAAAAGAGTCATGTACCAAAATGTTCATTGCAGCTCTATTTACAATAGCCAGGACATGGAAGGAACCTAAGTGTCCATCAACTGATGAATGGATAAAGAAGATGTGGCACATACATACAATGGAAAGCACTGTTTTAACTAAAGACAAAGGGGACTTCACATAAATGCTGTACTATAGTTGATAAAGCTGTTCCTTATGGGAATAAAGATCAGGAATTCTGGAAGCACTGTACATGTAAGCTGGGATTGAGCAAATAAGTAAATAGTGGCAGACGATGAGATCCAATTTTCTCACTTTTGGGGCTGAAAGTTACAGATAAGCAAAAGAGAAGGCTAGAATGGACCCTGTAGAATGGATTAGAGTTGGATATATCAGTATGAACTCATGTTAAGCTTAATATACAGTAATAATTAAAGATCTGTATGTAAACATTGGTTAGTATACATACGCATATTTCCTAGCTCTATCCTAGAAGCTATGACACCTCAGTAGCAATGATCACACACACCCCAACCCCCAGAACTTTGTTTCTAATACCATTTTCCAATAAGAAGAATCAGGACTCCTTGAAGAAATGGCTAATTTCTAGTGCTGCTGCAGGTTATACATAAGATGAACCTGAAGCATCTTGTAGTGCCGGACAGTAAGGGAGTGTTCAAAAGCAAAACGAAACAAAGGGAAACATAGGCTGACCTGAAAGAGCTCCCAATGGCCAAATCTAGAACAATTTGAGCAACAAAAGAAATAGTGTAGTGTTAGATATAATCCAAAGTATAAAGTAAATATCTATGAGTTCACACTGATATAAATAAATAATTGAATAAATAAATAAGTAGGAGAGAAGAGACAAATATCCCATACAGGAGAACTCCAGCTACTTTATGTCGATACTCCCTCCTCAAGGAAGTTGAGCATAACTCTCCACCCCTTGAGTGTGGGCTGTGTCTCATCGCTTGCTTCCAAAGAGTATAGAAAAGTGTAAAATGTAACTTTACAGTGGAGGAACCTGACAAACACCGCAACATCCAGGCAATGAAGATCAACGTAATCAATGATAAATCATGTTGATAGTGAGTACTCCTGATATGATGTTATAAGAATGACCCCTCACTTCTATGGAACTTCCTCCCCCAAATTCATAATCCCAGACTAAAAAAAAACATCATCAGACAAATCCAAAGTGAGGGACATTCTTCAAACACCTAAGCAATATTCCACAAAAGTGTCAAGTTCATCAAAACACAAGGGAAGTCTGAGAAGCTTTTATAGCAGAGAGGAGCCTAATGAGATGTAATGACTAAATGTAGTGTGGTGTCCTGGATGGGATTCTGGAACAGAAAAAGGACATCAGGGGAAAACTAAGGAAATTAGAATAAAGTATGGTTTAGTTAATAGTAATGTACCAATGTTGGTTCATTGGGTGTGACATATACCGTGGTAACATGCAGTTGTAGCAATAGGGGAAATTGGATGCAGGCTATATAAGAACTCTCTATACTATCTCTGCAACTTTTCCATGCATCTGAAACTATTCTAAAGTTAAAAATATATATTAAAAATAATTAGAAATAGATTTTCATACAAATATATACTGACTCAGAATTTCTATAGAGAAGTAAAGAACAGAGCCAAGTAAACACCAAGGTGAACGTCAGTTCCATTTGCTGGAGGCCATCATGTTTTGGCAAGACAGCAAAGTGCACGAAACACAAGAGCTTTAGCTTCACACAGCTGTGTTCAAATCCCAGCTCTGCCATTTACTGATTGCATAACCTTGAGCAAGTTACTTAATCACTCTGAGTCTCAGTTTCCTTATCTGTTTCCTGTGGATAATAAAACATAATACCTACTTCCTAGGGTTATTCTGATAATTGAGTGAGGTGACATATAAAAACACTTAGCTTAGTGCCTTGTGTATGATAATTGTGCAAATAAATGCTGGCTGCAATTATTACATTGCATATATCATCATTATTAATTGAAAAATTTTAAACCATAGAGTATCTTTTGGACAATTGACAAACCAATTTTGGCTGGATCCCAAGTCAGAAGCAATGTCCTGTCCAGTTGATGAATGTTTTAGATCTGTCCCCATTCAGCCAGCATTCTGGACATTCTCTAGACCATAGGATGATCCACAGCTGAGTAGTACTCTAGGAAAGCTCTAATCCAGACTCACGTATCTGACTGAACTGGCAGGCAGAATTCGCCCTGACGTGTTCATGCCTGAAAACGGGTGCTTTTCCATTTCCTCAGGAAATATGAACTTGATGGAGATATTTGTTTCATTTGTGTTTGTGCTGATAGAATGCCTGGTTATTTGAAATAGCTCCAGTATTTGCTAGGCAACAGGGAAACAAGTTTGGGATGATGTGTTCATGGTCATGGATACCCCAAACCCTAAGTCCTGTAGTTCCCATCCTGGGATAGTACCATGTTCATTATGACCCCTCAGGCCTGGAGGCAACACAGGGATCAGTCATGCAATTAAATATTCTGGCTGGCAAGTGAATCTCTGGAAATTAAGTTATATTCTTGAAACCTGGCTGCTTCCCTCTAACTTCCATTTTTCTTCACTCACAAACACCATTTTTATTAAGTTAATTTTCTAGATAGAAATTTTAGCAGCCCAATTCTCTCAATAGCAAACAGCTTGCCTCAGATTCTTAACAAAACCAGATTAATCCTTTAATGTGTTGTTTCTGTCTGGAATTTACCAAGACAAAGTTGTTCATAGGAATCAACTTTTACGTATGAATTATTATATTCTTGTGATACAGAAGTTTTCAAAGCAATTTTCTTATCCTTTCTATATGTCTTAATCTACCCTTCCCACTCAAAAAATAGTCATCTCATTTCCTCTCTCAGCATGTCTTTTACCCATTAAGAACTGTTGCTTGAAGCATGTGCAGAAAGTATTTAGACCGGGCTGATACACTGAGCAAACCATAATTCTTCACTATAGAGAAAAAGAACACAATTGGTCATCAACGTGACTCACCCAGGCTTCTACCACCACACCCAAACCATACGACACTGCAAATACTTTGGTTAGATTTAACCAAGAAAATAAAGCCATCATGCAGGGCAAGATTTTGTGTACCATTGTATGCCTAATATGACCTCTCTCTGGAGTTTATAATAGTCTTGGTCTTTCTTGTTGCAGATCACTTTACATTACATAGTTAATGGTGATTTTTATTTTTTCCCTACATTTCTGTTGTTTCAGGCTCATATTGTCACATGTGGGCAATGTGCCCTTTTTAAGAGGTTTTTCAATGACCTGCAAGCTCATCAGAGTTCCATATTTCCTTTTGTTGAGAAAAAGTCTTTCTTTGGTTATAATACTCAAAGTCGTTTTGGGCACTTGCATAATCTTGATTTTTTAACCCAATACATAAGAGATCCCCTAATTTCTGGAGCAGAAAGAGTTGAGAGCATGCACCAGGGACCATATGGAGTGTCCTCTCAGCCCAATCCAGTTCCTCCTTCTCTGGGGTGGAATCCCAGAGCCCATTAGGATTTCATTACTCTACCCCATTCCTTCCAACCCACAGTTGATTGGACCAAGGGTAGAGCTGACTTAAACTGACCTAAATGGGTTTGCTTCCCTCATTGGGAGGTAGGGACTGGATAAAGAAATGAAGGAGACAGAGAGGAAAACTTTCTAAGTGGCAAGAACTGTGACATGAAGCACATGTACCTGAGATTTGCTGGGGGAACTGACAACTCAGCAAGCCAGCCTGCAGAGAAAGGACATGGCAGGACCATCAGGAGAGCAGAGATGAACGACAGTAGCAGAGGAGGCCGGCGTCCTTGCAGCCTACCAGCTATGAGTTCTGGTCCCAAGTGAGGCCTTGTTGCATTCCAGCTCTTTCGTTCTGGCGGACCCTTAAATCCTTGGAACAAATCTGCCCTCCTTTTGTTTTAGTACAGTTGGCTTTTTCGGTTACTTAGCAACAAGGGTCTTAACAAATTCAGAGCATCACTTGAAAATCCTTCCTCTCACTCCTGCACATCACATTCACCATTCTCTTTCTGAGCTACCATTCAAACCCATTCCTCCCTGTTTGGTTCCTGGAGAAGATAAAGAAAAGTTGTCCTAAACCTTCCCTTTGCCTGGGTCCCTGCTTCCCCCAGTCATACTCACCCTTCTCTGCAGGAAGTCAGCTGTCTCCCACTGGGAGGTCTCCTCACTGGGCCGCGAACCCTGCTCCTTTCCCCTTCTCTGCAGTTTTCCATTTTGCTGCCCTGCCTGGAGAGTCTCACCCCCTGATTACCTAAACCTTGCACATTCTTCAGGGCCCAGCAGAAGCCCACCTACCATGAGGCCTGACCAATCACTGCCCCACATTTTTTCCTTTTCTGATCTTGAAGTTTCTGCCACATATTTACTGACACTGAAAAAATTCAGGATCCTGTGTTAGGTGAAGAACGCATTTACAAAATAGCATATACATTCCAGAGCTTTAAAGATTAAAGCTATGCATCAATAATTTAACTGTGCAATAAGATTTGGGGGTAATTTTATTTCAGTCTTATTTTCCCAGTTCATGTTTTCTTAGTTATTTTTACATTAAACATATAAGGTACAATAAAAATAATAAAAGGAAAAATCTATGTTCCTTGATCTGTCTTTTAAGGACTTCCATAATTTGAGCGGTCTCAAAATTTAGAACAAACCTACGTGGTCTTTAATTGTTTTCTTCTCATATATTCAGGTTGGCTTCCACTTCCAAATGTATTGCAATTTTCAGATTATACTTTCTTCTGTTTGCCTCATCCTAATGAGTTATTAATTGATTAACTTATTCTTGATAACATCTGAGTAAAGTTATGTAACAGCTCATACTATGTATAAGTGTGTGCACTCCCTCTGAAGGATGCGGTAGTCAGACTTTCATTACTGGGGTCCCTATGGCTGCCATTTCTGTCACCAGCTTTTTTCGGGGGATACTTCAAGTAGCACATCTTATATTTTGCATTGCATTGTTTTAATACAGACAAGATGATCACGTATCCAAATATATACGTCAAGCTGTGAATTTTAAAATAAACAAATCGTATACAACTCATTCCTTGAGAGGGTTTGGCTGAATGCTATATGTCAGGAGGCTCTATGACATAGGGCGTTTAAGTGGAGGCGTCACAGAGGACTTGCCCAAATATGTTTTCCTCTTTGTGTGTAGCAACGAGCTGATTGTATCTGTAGCTAAATGTATAACTGGGTACTGTGGATTACTCAGTGGACTTTTCTGCTTTTTTTCCCCTTCCCTACGGTTTTAATTGAGTACTAATTAATGCTTCAGCTATAATGATATAAATCAATTATCTTTGCTTAAAAAGTTCCCTGTGACCCATTTGCTTTGATTATCAAAAAAACAAAGGCAAATATCACAGCCAGAGTTGGAAGAGGCCTTAGGGTTGTCTAGACCTTGCATTACCTGAATCATGTCTTCTTAGGACCATCCCCGCCAGAGGTCATCTGACCTCTGCCCAGGTGACTACTGCAGGTAGGATTCTGTACTGGTGAAGGGTGTGGGCTTTGGACTCAGTTAAATATAGGTCTGAGTCACAGCTCTGGTGCTTAGCTGTGAGCTTTTAGGCAATTTACTGAATCTCACTGAGACTCAGTATCTTTATCTGTAAAACAAGCCTACTATTCCATACCTTACAGGGAACTTCTGACCAAATGCACAGATTGAACATGTGTCTTGATCCCTTCTCTCCCCTGAAGCCCCACTAAAAGGAGAGTAAATGAATTTAAAACAAATAGGAAAGTTATAAGCCCACAAGGATAAAGAGAATAGAAAAGGAGACAATTACAGACAGGAGAAACCAACACATTCCTGGAAAATGGACAGTGAGAGTGGAGTAGTGGAAACTGATTCAGAGAATGGAGAAAGTGACTACCCGACCACCTATAGAGAAGCTACTGACAGAAGTGAGCCAGGCTGAATGCCAGGTTGAAGTTCAGAATTTGGGGGTGGGACATGGGCTGAATCAATCGAGATGGGTGAGCATCTACAGATTGCGGTTAGCACCTCAGGCCCTTTCTTCCATCCCACACAGCAAGATAACTACCCCTTTCCAACCTCAAATGAGATAGAAGGCTCACAAAGAAAAGGACCAGACCGCGGAGAGGATAAGAAAATTAGAGATCAACTCAAGACATGCAATAGAGAGGAGGATATAATCAAATAGTGACATTTTAAAAAACCCAGAACAACTGACCAAAAGTAGTTGACACAGACAATCACACACACACACACATGAGAATCAGGTAGATAGGAAGTAGGTAGACAAATAGGTACATGGAAAATATATCTTGGGCTGATGCGTAGAGAAAGTGGAGGAGAGAACTTTGAACAGTGCATAAAGTAACTTTTTTTTTTTTTTGCGGTACGCGGGCCTCTCACCGTTGTGGCCTCTCTCGTTGTGGAGCACAGGCTCCGGACGCACAGGCTCAGCGGCCTTGGCTCACGGGCCCAGCCGCTCTGCGGCATGTGGAATCTTCCCAGACCGGGGCGCGAACCCGTGTCCCCTTCATCAGCAGGCGGACTCTCAACCACTGCACCACAAGGGAAGCCCTGCATAAAGCAACTTTGCAAAGAAGTTTTTGAGGAGGAAGCATGTTGGAGGAGGATTGTCTGATTATTAACATTGAGTGTCTTTCAACATGCAAAGAAAAACTACTAATATATTTACTTCAAGAAGCAGTATATTAGTCAGGATAGGATAGGCTATAATGCAATAACCAACAAATCTGAAACTTCATTGGCCAATCAAATAGAAGAGCATTTCTTTCTTAGGCAAAGTTCACTGCAGGTCCATCGGCTCCCCAAGGCAGCTTGCTTTCAAGTTATCCATGCTGTTTTTGACTTATAATGTCATCATTTCAACTTGAGGCCTAGGCAGGGGAATGGAGAATGTATGGAAAGTTCATAACCAGTCTTCTTTTTTTATTGAAGTATAGTAGTTGATTTACAATGCTGTATTGGTTTCTGGTGTACAGCAAAGTGATTCAGTTATACATATATATGTTCTTTTTCATATTCTTTTCCATTATGGTATATTACAGGATGTTGAATATAGTTCCCTGTGCTATACAGTAGGTCCTTGTGGTTTATCTATTTTATATATAGTAGTGTGTATATGTTAATCCCCAACTCCTAATTTATCCCTCCCCCACCCCCTTTCCCCTTTGGTAACCATAAGTTTGTTTTCTATGTCCGTGAGTCTGTTTTTGTTTCATAAATAAGTTCGTTTGTGTCATATTTTAGATTCCACATATAAGGATATCATATGATATTTGTCTTTCTCTTTCTGACTTACTTCACTTAGTATGATAATCTCTAGTTTCATCCATGTTGCTGCAAATGATATTATTTCATTCTTTTTTATGGCTGAGTAGTATTCCAATGTATATATGGACCGCATCTTCTTTATCCATTCCTGGGTTGATGGACATTTAGGTTGCTTCCATGTCTCAGCTATTATAAATAGTGCTGCTATGAATATCGGTGTGCACATATATTTTCAAATTACAGTTTTCTTCAGAAAAATGCCCAGGAGTGGAATTGCTGGATCATATGTTAGCTCTAGTTTTAGTTTTTTAAGGAACCTCTATACTGTTCTCCATAGTGGCTGCACCAATTTACATTCCCATCAACAGTGTAGGAGGTACAACCACTCTTTTATGCTTCAAACTGGTTAACCTACATCACTGCACTTCCAGTCAAGTGGCAAGAACTACTCACAAGGCCAATATAATTACAAGGGAGTCTGGGAAATGAGGGGGTTCACATGGATATTTGGTGAGCGTTAAATGTCTCAACCACAGGCTGAAAGTGTGGCTACGATGCCTGGCTCTGCCATGTACTGTGTGATTTACTTAACCTCTCTGTAACTCAGTTTCTTTAACTGTAAGATAGAGATAGTAACATCCAACTTATGGTGTTGTTATAAGGATTATATGAGAATATTCAAGTAAAGCATCTAGAGCAGTGTCTGTCACAGAGAACATTCTCAGTGACTGTTAGCTATTATATCCCCATCATTATTATCTAGCTTGCTATATCTACCAGGGTTTAGCTAATCTTCGTTACCTCTACTAACTTGAGGTTTAGGTGCAGTGCTAAGGAAACATATTACATATGCATAGCATTTTATAGTTTAAATACCCATAATAAATCTGTGAATCATGCATGATGAACATAATTCCCATTTAGTTAATTAGGAAAGATAAGAAACTGCTCAGTTGGGTCAAGGTCTCATCGCTGGTTCTGGGAGGAAGACTAGAATCCAGTTCTCATGACTCTTTGGATAGACTTGTCCACTGGCCCCAGACTGTCTTATCAAGGCAGAAACCAAGGTGGCAAAGGCTGACTGATCTGGGCCACAGAACAGATCAGTGGAGGAGAAAGAGAAATCTGGTCCCTTGACTTCAAATATTTAAGAGAAGGTGGTCAACAATGGATCCTGGGAGAAGCAACATTCCCAATCCCAGGCACCAGCGGTCTTTCATGGGGGAAGAACTTTAACCATGCCTATTGAAACAAAATGTCTGAATGTGAGAGAGCCGCTAAGGTCAGGAACACACAGTGACAGAAACACAATAATGAAGTGTCCTTGTCAGAAACCAGGGGTGCAATGGGAGTCAGAGCTCATGGATATGGGGGAAAAGTCTTAAAACAACTCAAGCAGCAAGATACTGAACCTTCTTTTAGCTTAAATCCATTTAGCAATTGTATAAGGTTAAATTGTATGAAGTTGTCATCTCTGTAGGTCAAACATTTTGAATATAGGCAATTTTAGATGGTTCAACCTCATAATTGCGGTAGAGAGGTTTCTTCCCTTATGATGCCTCTTTCCTACAGCATAGTAATACCCATACAGAGCTACAAACACCTCCTGCAACACAAATATGAATAGTGCACCTACCCTGTGCTGACACTCTTCTGAGGAAAGATCAGTGCTCTATTAGTCAGACTTGGTTTAGCAGGCCGTCTTTACTGAATGTGATTCCCAGAGTCAGGGCTTCAGAGTCCATCTAACCTGTGATGATTCCTGGCTCTGTGTGACCATGAACAAATGTCTATATCTATATATATCTATATAGTGTCTCTCTCTCTATATATATAGTCTATATAGATATATATATCACATCCAACTTGTGATGATTCCTGGCTCTATGTGATCATGGACAAGTGTCCATATATACGTTCATAGTACAGAGGTACTGAATAAATATTTTATAAATTGTTACCATTAGATTTATGAGCAATTTGTTGAAAGACCCTTTCTTCAAAGATTTTGCCATTTAAAGAAAAACAATATACCAAAATACTAACTTAAGTGCTGAAACTTCAACCCAGAGAGAGAAATGAACAGGTTTGTGAGGGCAGGAATGTGAAGGTGACACCATAGAGCAGAGGGGTGTCGCTGACTGGCCCTGTTCTGAGAGGCTTGAGAGCACCAAGACCAGCAAGGCAGTGAGCTTCAGAAAACTTGAGTAAGAAGATCCAGGGCTTCCCTGGTGGCGCAGTGGTTGAGAGTCCGCCTGCCGATGCAGGGGACACGGGTTCGTACCCCGGTCCGGGGCGATCCCACATGCCGCGGAGCGGCTGGGCCCGTGAGCCATGGCCGCTGAGCCTGCGCGTCCGGAGCCTGTGCTCCGCAACGGGAGAGGCCACGACAGTGAGAGGCCCGCGTACCACAAAAAAAAAAAAAAAAAAAAAAAAGATCCAAAGCCTCATAGTAAATGTAACTTAAAAGGTGGATTCATCCACACAGAGAGAAGTGACATCGTAGCCCTTCTTCCTAAGAATGTTGTAGAAACACAACCCCAGTTGAAGAGGTAGTTACTCTTTCTAGACTAAATGCTCAAATCAGAATTCAAATTCACGAGAGGCATTTCCTGGTACAGAAAAACCTGGAGAAGGTCTGAGTCATTTTAAGCTGGGATCTTTATACTTGTGTCCCGCATTCCCCATCCTGAGTGTATTAGTTAGCTAAGGCTGTCATAACAACAGCTAGGGCTGGCTTAGAACAATAGAAATGTATTGTCATAGTTCTGGAGGCTGAAGCCCAAAAGCAGCATGTCCGCAGGGCCACGCTCCTTCTGAAGGTGCCGGGGAGGATCTGTCTCAGGTCTCTCTCCAGCTTCTGGTAGTTCCTGGGCTTACGGCAGTATAACTCCAGTCTGCACATGGCATCCTCCCTGTGTGTGCACCTATGCCCCAATTTCTCCTTTTTATGACACCCATCATACTGGATTAGGGCCCATATAATGACCTCATTTTAATTTGGTAATCTCTGCAAAACCCAATCTCCAAATAAGGACAGATTCTGTAGTATGGGGTTAAGACTCCAACATACCTTTTTTGGAGGGACACAGAAACACAGAAAAACACAGAAAAAGGAAACTGTCTACTCATAAAAGTGCTATTGGCTTGAATAGTACCAAGTGATACCTCTTGGAGAATAATCCAAAATTCATATAAGTAAAAATCCTATTGCAGCAAAAGAGTATTACAAAGCAATGAAGCTTCTTTGCCAGAAGGCTATTTTTACCACAGAACTATGCTATGTTTATTTGAAAAACAAGTCATGCTTAAAGTATGATCTTCTGTAACCAGTGCCTTTAGACTCTGAACTGGATCTAATTAACAAACACAATATAATGAAACCAAAAGGGTGCTTTTGACTCTGCAGGTAAGGAGAACTGGGCTGATAACAGAGTAGTTTTTCCTTCACAGTTCTCTGTTCGTCACTAGGCAGCAACAAACCACCCAAGTACCCTTCACCTAATCCCATCATAAACATGACAATTATACCAGCAGAAAAGCCAAGCCACTCATAGAAACAAAAGTAACCCAAGTCTCAAAATTATTCCAGAAGAAGATGGCAAGACAGGGGATGTATGTTCATTATAACTTTTCAATTGCTAGTTCGTAGCAGAGAGGCTGGGCCTCAGTTAAACTTCACACTCTCAGTCAGTTGTAATCACCTTTGTAAGTCTTATTAAATATTTCAAAAAATAAGAATAATTTTCACATTTAAAAGTAATTTGAGGGCTTCCCTGGTGGCGCAGTGGTTGAGAGTCCGCCTGCCAATGCAGGGGACACGGGTTCGTGCCCCGGTCCGGGAGGATCCCACATGCCGCGGAGCGGCTGGGCCCGTGAGCCATGGCCGCTGAGCCTGCGCGTCTGGAGCCTGTGCTCCGCAACGGGAGAGGCCACGACAGTGAGAGGCCCGCGTACGGCAAAAAAAAAAAAAAAATTTGAGTGTGAGCTGGACTTAATGACTTGCTTCCAAAGAATAGAGTATAAGAAGGGAGAGATTATACTTCTCAGTGGAGAAACCCAGCAAACACCACCTTACTCAAGTGAAGGAGGTTACTATCACTAGTGATAAATCCCATGGATATCAGGTACCCCCAACACAACGTGATGATAAGCCACTTGCCACTGTGGTATTCTTCCCCCAAACCCACAGCCCCAGCCTAATCATGAGAAAAACATCAGATAATCTCAAATTGAGGGACATTCTACGAAACATCTGACCAGTACCCCTGAAATCTGTCAAGGTCATGAAAGCCTGTCAAGGAAAGACTAAAGAACTGTCACAGACCACAGAGGAGTCTAAGAAGATGTGACCATAGTGCGGCGGGCGATATCCTGGATTAGAACCTCAAACAGAGAAAGGACATTGATGAGATAACTGGTGAAATCCAAATAAAGTCTGGAGTTCGGCAAATAATAATATGCCAGTGTTGGTTTCTTAGTTTTGATGAATATATCACGGTAATATAAGATGGTAACTGGGGAAACTGAAACTGGGAACTCTGTACTACCTTTGCAGCTTTTCTGTAAGTCTAAAATTATTCCAAAATAAAATTTTAATAGAAAAATAATTTTATGTTTAACAAGAATTTTCTGAGAATAAACACCCCTAAAATGTTTGAAATAAATTTTTATTTATAATAACCATTTTTAAAGGTTTAAAGATAATCTTCCAGCAGCACATTCATTGCTGGAAGTAGCTAACCAACATGCAACCTGAATCTGCCAGGTAGAAAAGTGCTCCTGTTGTGAGTATCTTTCCAAAACCCTTGGAGGAGCAGCAAATGTAAGTGGGTAAACAGAAGTTTAAGTGAAAGACTTGTACTACAGAAGGATCTTTTTTTTTTTTTTTTTTTTGCGGTACGCGGGCCTCTCACTGCTGTGGCCTCTCCCGTTGCGGAGCACAGGCTCCAGACGCGCAGGCTCAGTGGCCATGGCTCACGGGCCCAGCCGCTCCGCGGCATGTGGGATCTTCCCGGACCGGGGCACGAACCCATGTCCCCTGCATCGGCAGGCGGACTCACAACCACTGCGCCACCAGGGAAGCCCAACAGAAGGATCTTAAAGTGTTCTTTTGAAATTCATAGATAGCTATCATGTTGAAGACAGATTTATAAGGAAGTATTTTTTAAATAACAGCTTAATTGAAATATCATTCACATACTACACAATTCACCCAATTTAACTATGCAATTCAGTGGTTTTTAATATATTCACAAACATGTAAATCACCAGTCAATTCTAGAATATTTTTTATCACCTCAAAAAGAAACCCCAAGCCCTTTAGCTATCTCCCTCCTGTCCTTACAACCTCCTCGCTCCACCAGCCCTAAACAGCTGCTAACCTACTGTCTGTCTCTACAGATTTGCCTATTCTGAACATTTCATATAAATGGAATCATATAATATATGACCTTTGGTGACTGGCTAGGTGTATTATTTTTATCATCTCCAGATACACTCTGAAGACCAGATAAAGTACCTTAGAAAAATTTACTTTTATCATTGCAGATATTAAATTACTCATTTTGAAATATAATCTCAATCTCCACCCCCAAGAGGTCATGCAGCCCATCCCCATCCCCAGTCCATTATCAATGTTTGTATACAGCAAAGAGTAATCTTAGAGCAGTGGTTAGGAGCACGCACTAGAGAGCTAGCCCACCAGATTCAAATGCTAATGCTGTCACTTCGCAGCTCTGCAACCCAGGGCAAATTATTCAACTTCCCTGGGCCTTAGTTTCCTTACCTATAACATGGGGCAAATAACAGTTCCTACCTCACAAGGGTGAAATGAGCAAATACATGCAAAGTCCTTTAAAAATTCCTAGTACATAGTAAGTACTATACGTGTTTGATTTACTTACAGTCATTATTGACTGTGAGAGCCATTCAATACAAATAGAATCACGAAGTGTTTAGACAGTTCTTCTGACCTCCTGATCTTATGTGATCAGAGACCATTTCAATTATAAGTGTCTTTTTAAATTACCCAGTCTACTCCTTTCATCTTTTAAGAAGGAAGTTTAGCCTGGAAAGACCCAGCAATGTGTTCTTATTCATTCCACAGATATTTATTGAGGACATATTCTGTGCCAGGCAGAGTCTCACGTTCTGTGAATAAGATTGAAATGATCCTTTTGGCCATGGAGTCTAATGGAGGATATAGACAAGCAGTTATGAGGCAGATAAAAGAACATTAATAATCACAATGATTTTACCTCCTTCGGACCCTTTAGGAGGAATTGCATCATTGCAGAAGGAAACAAGAAGGGGGAATACAACAAGAGAGCATCTTCTGGTTGAGTTTTGAAATGTTTATAGAAGAAGTTTCTCAGCATGGGGGGAGACAGTGGGAGTGAGATAGAGAGAGGATTTTTAAGATGTTTTGCTGAGTGTTCAGATTGTGTGCCCATTCAGGCACTTTCAATTGCAGTAAAGGGATTGCAGTGAAGATTAAATGATTTTAGTTACTTTTGGAACACTGGGCCACTGTTTCTTTAAATATAAGCCGAATTTAGTATTGAGCCATGAGGATCCTGGGCTTTATATGGGCTTAGACAGTTACAATCTAATGCAGTGTTGGGGAAAGTTAAAGCTTTGGGAATGGGAAGGGAGGAAGGAAAATGAGCCAAGGCAGGAACTCTGGAAAGAGCCCGGTGTGTTCTGGCATCTGAAAGCAGGAAGGCATGGCTGGAACACAGTGGCATGAAGGCACAAAGCTGCAGACAAGGCTGCCCAGGACACAACCTGCAGGCCCTGGGAGGCCATGTTAAGGGATCAGAATGCCATCCTGCTGGCATTGAGGAGCCATCAGGGACTGCGAACCAGGAGAGGGATGATCTACACATCTCTAGTTAGTTGTTGACACCGCAGAGCATAGCGTACTAACTCTGCAAGCTGAGCTCTTTTCATGAACCCACAGCCACAGGACAGATGGTTGCAAACCTAAGGGAAATCAGCAAGGAAATCAGAAGAAGCTGAAGGCTTAGAGCTTCCTGGCAAGCAGAGGGTGTCACACCTACCTCCTCACCAGCTGCCAGACCTCCAGAGCAATCTCTTTTGTTTTGTTTTGTTTTAATACCACTAGACAAAATTAGAAAAGAAAAAGCTTATTTTATCTTTATACCCATTCTCAGCAATAAAAGTGGTAAAGTTGTTGTTTCTGTATATCTGGATAGTAGTACTGACTCTATGGAGGCTGGCTGCTCTGTGAAACAAAGTATTCTTCACTATTGCCTTCCTGAAGACAAATGCCTTTGTAAAAGGGGGGGAAATTTAATAAAATGGGTAATGTTTTCAAACCTAATGTTATGTTATACAGCAATATGACAGCATACTTTTGCAATATTGATTCTCTCCTCCATTCTTTTTCCAAAGTTTTATGATGTTACATAGCCTTGGGGAGTGTAGCAGGTGTGATCAGCTACCTGAATCCCCTTTGGGGATAAAAAGGCCCTACTCCAGCTCCTGGAGTGCCACCAGCTGACAACACTCATCAGCCACTTGGGGGCTGCCACAGCTTAAGGGAGATGCTTCCCTTCCTTAAAGCCATGCTGCCTCCCTCTTCAACCATATCCAAAGACTGGTTGATGCAGGCTTATAAGGGCTCAGCTCTCTCTTGCCAACCCTGGACATCTCTAAAGGGCATCACATCTTCATCATTCCCTGAAGGATCATGTGAGGCTTCTACTGGATCTGTATCCCAGCTGAACTTCTCCCTTTGCCCATCTTTCCTTTGCTTCGACAGGTATTGATCCCAAGAGCACTCCCTAGTACAGCCCTGGAAAGCAGTTGTGACTCAGCCCTCTGTGTTCCACACAGACAAGAAGCAGAAAGTTGTGTCACGTTAAAGAACAAGGCCTGAAGGTATATGCAGGGATGTGAAGAATGAGAAGTAAAACCTGATGTCCCACCTATAGGTATGTGTATGACTCAAGTTCTTGTTTGGTAGTGGTGAAAACTAAAAACTACTTCATCTCCTGTTGGTTCTCTTTCTTGTCTTCTTCCCCTGTCCCTCCAACCTTCCATCTCCATTCTTTCCCCCTTCTCCTACTTCATCTGCCATCCATACGCAAGCCCAGTGAACTGAGAAGCAAGGTGTCTTAGCCCATTCAGGCAGCTATAACAAAATGCCACAGGCTGGAGGGCTTAGAAACAACAGAAATGTTTTTCTCACAGTTCTGGCGGCCAGAAGTCTGAAATCAGGGTGCCAGGATGGTAGGGTGAGGGCTTCTTCCAAGTGGTAGACGTCTTCTTGCAGCCTCTTAAGGTGGAAGGGGCAAGAGAGCTCTCTCAGGGATCTTTTATAAGGGCATTAATTTTATTCATGAGGGTTCTGCCCTCATGACCTAATCACTTCCAAAGGTCCCACCTACTAATGCCACCAATTTGGGCATTACCATTCCAATGTAGGAATTCGGGAGAACACAAACATTCAGACCACTGCACACGGCAAGGCTCCTATGGTCTAAACATTGTCTCCTACTGGCCAGCACACCTTCACCTCCCTTACACACAGAACTTCACCACTGGAGCCATTCTTCTGGATAATTCAGGTCAGAAGGATGAAGCTCCTACTCAGATACATGCCTGTTAAAAGGGAAAGGAGACTCTGAGAGCCTGTGCCTATTTTGCTAATTAGTCTTTGCCTGTTTACACAGATTTTTTTTTTTTTTCTGGTTTACTTAGGAAAACATTACTATGGAGTAGAGCAAACTTGGCTGAGAATCTTGAGATGGCAGATAGGACAGATGAGTTTCAGCAGGATCAGAGGGCACTTGGATGTCAGCCAGAAGGTCCAGGTTTTCTGGGGGTAACTTCCCCTCCAAGAGTGTAGAAAGAAACACCATCCAAAGTGAAGGGCACTGTCCAAACTGTGGGTACCTTGGAAAAATGCCCTGCTTCCTTCTCAATTTTACCCCCTGGCTGGTTTATCAAAAACCTCTCAGCTGTCAGAGCAAATGGACACTCCCTGCATTGTCTGACCCAACCTTTGAGTGACGTTTCATACTGTGGGCCAGCCCTTCCTTTCAGAGGCCCTCCTCCCTGGACCTTAGCGCCCACTTTTCCACTATCTTCCTTCTGCAGCACCTTCTCAGGCTCCCCTGGCTCCTTCTCTGGACACCATCCTGCCTTTATTTTCCTCATTTATACATTTCCCAATGAGAAGTGATGAGTTCCTGCACAACTACAGCAGTAATGGGGACAGGGGGAGAGGAGATACAATGTGGAGATTATTCAGAGGAGGTTGCAACTAACTCAAGTCAAAGATGTGGGGAGGAAGCAGCCCTGAGCTCCCCCCTCTCCCCAGCCTGCCCACCCTTCAGTCAGAATGAGAAGCCCCTCCAGGGATCCAACAGCACTCTTGGAATACATCTGCCGGCCACTGCCCTCATCACATGGTCATTGTGGATTTATTTGTCTGTGTTTCCTACTAGACTGTAAGGTCCTTGAGTGCAGAAGGTCCCTGTTACCTCCACAGAACCTGTCACATAGCAGGCATCCTGTTACTGAGTAAATAAAGAAATAAAATACAGGCATCCCCTCAGGTTTTATTGCACCTCACTTCATTGTGCTTTGCAAAGATTGCATGTTTTACAAATTGAAGGTTTGTGGCAACCTGACATCGATCAAGTCTATAGGTGCTATTTTTCCAACAACATTTGCTTAGTTCATATCTCTGTGTCACATTTTGGTAAATCCTGCAATATCTCAAACTTTTTCATTGTTATTATACTTGTTATGGTGATCTATAATCAGTGATCTTTGATGTTACCCTGGTAATTGGTTTTGTTTTCGTATTTTTAAACTAAGGTATGTACATTACTTTTTTAGACTTGCTATTGCACACTTAATAGACTACAGTACCGTATAAACGTAACTATTGTATTCACTGGGAAACAAAATATTCGTGTGACTCAGTTTATTGTGATATTTGCTTCACTGCAGTGGTCTGGAACCAAACCTGCAATATCTCAGAGGTATGCCTCTACTTAGAATATGTGCAAATAAAAATGTAGCAAAAGGTGTCATACATACTTAAAACGAGCTTCCCCAAGATGCTCAAATGCTGGTCATGGTATCAAAGTTCCAAATTCCTCACTGACTGCAAGAGAAAGTGAAAACATCATCCTCTTCTTCAACTTCTTTGAAATTCTTCTTTACTTATAATCATTAATGTGCTGTTTAGCCTGTAATTGTTCTGCTTATATGAGTTCTGACTCTTGAGCAAAGCCTGAAGGCTGAAGTCATTCATTCTCTTACAGATTTTGGTATCAACTGTATCAGAAGCATAGTGTGGCTGCTTAATAAATAAGTTAATACATGGATTGATTACTCCAGACCTTGGACCAGAGGCTCCAGCCAGGTGGGTGGGCTCCATTTTATTTCCTGATCTGTCCCCACCCTTTCTTCTTCTGACCACATCCCACCAGCCAGCCAGCCCTTTCAAGCCTCCTTTCCCTTCCTATGATCCCCCAAACCCACAGAACCCCAAATTCCCAAAGCACATTTGTACTTATTCACACACTGTATGTCTTTCAGTGCCACCCAAATGATCATGTGTGACAAATGCCATATGACTTCAGCTAAACTCTAAGTTCCTGGAGGGCAGGAAATATGTATTTTAACTTTTATATCGCTCTCTCTATAGTTCCTTTCATTATGCTTCACATGGAAGCCTTTCAAAATATAAAACCAACTGGTTTAAGTTCAATTTTAAATACTCTGCTAGAAAATACCTCAAACTTTAATGGGAACCGTTCTTCCAGAGTCAGAATAATGTACTCGGGGGATCCTGAATCTTGGCTCTCTAGGATCCTGAGTTAGATGCTTCCAGGTCCTGGGCCTGGAGGTGGGTCTATTATCTCACCCCGTTAGTTCTGTGTTTGCTTAAATTACTGTAGGTGTTTGGTCACAATCATAAAAGCATTTTTCATGCTTATGACATATTTTCCTTAATTATAAATGTAATTGAGGCCACCAATCAATTTTTCTTGAATGGACAATCACTGGCCCCATATCCAAGTTGATTCATTTCTATGTATAAATTCCTGTCCTACCACCTGTTTGTTGGAAATATCAGATACATAGATCGTAAGTGGAACCCTTTAAGAGGAATTGCGTTTAAATCATTCCTCCCTGCTGCCCCCATCAAGAATGAGGCTAGCCAGTCCCTTGAATAAACGGAAGTTCGAATCCCTAAAAATGAGAAGGGGGAAGGAAACAAGAATTCGATTCTGCCAAATGCCATGCACCATTGACCAATCTTTCCTTACAACCTGCCCCCTCTCTCTCCAACGGTCTAAAACACAACATGGAAGGCAGCAGTGACCCTGAATCCCAAACTGTCAATGTCATTGCAGGGTAACAAGTTTTCTTCTGTCAGATCTGATCACAAACCGGCAGCAACTACAGGCAGACAATCGCTGCAGAGGAGCGTTTTCTAGTCAGGCTTGTTATATTTCACTTCAGGCTTGTTACATTTCACAGCCCCAAACCAGGAAGTGCTGTTTAAAATGAGCCAAAGACAAAAGCAATCCAGCCTCCGAAACAAAATTCGGCAGTCTCCAGAAAGCCTATAGGGGCTTAAACTTGGGACTGTTCTTCGGTTTCGATTGGAACCTAAGGCTTCCTCCACATAAAACATCATTAAACACACACACACACACACACACGCACACACACGCACACGCGCGCGCGCGCGCGCGCACACACACACACACACACACACACACACCAATTTGGTTTTGTTAATCCGCTTCCTAATCCAGACGGCCCAGGCTTGGGCCCGATTTCAGTTGGTAAATTCTTCTCCTAGCTAAACCAGGGCAGATTGCAGAAAAGGTGTCTAATTCTTGAAATTCTTACGGTGGGGTATTGAGGCGTAGACGGGCCACGCTCGGGTCCCGCTCTCCCGTTGCAACTGCAAGCCAAGTCTGGGCGAGTCGAAGGAGGAACCCCGCGGCCTCCAGCCTCTCCTCTCTGTGAGCCACGGGGAACCCAGCAGTGCTAGGGTGGAGGTGGGGGCATCACTGGGAGAAGATTCGGGGCCGAGGGTGTTAAGTTGCAGGCCGGGAGCCCCGGACCGCTACAGCCCGGGCACAGCCAGCGGCGGGCAGGAAGGGGAGGGCCCAGAGGGGTGAGGCAGAGCCCCGGCGCGGGTTCGGGGCTGGGTCGGAAAAGCTGCCTCACGGGGCGCGCCCGCCAGCCCTTCCACTCCCTCCCTCCCTCGCTCCCAACGCTCCCCGCCCGGGCCTCCCTTCCAGTCTGCGCTCCCCACGGCCTCGCCATGTCCCAACCGGGCCAGAAGCCCGTCGCCTCCCCGCGGCCCCGGCGCGCTGCGGCGGCCCGCCACACTCAGGAGGTGAGTGGCACTTGTGCCGGAGCCGCAGGGCTGAGCGCGGGGAGGACCCCGGCCCCGGAGCCGTGGGCCGCCTCCTTGCGGTAGCCTGCCTGGCCTGCTGCCCCGTGCGCCCCCTCCCGAGCCTGAGAAGGACTTAGGACTCAGAACCTGCCTCTGGGCAGGTGACGGGAGGTGGCTGGGTACTGCCGGGCCTGGGCCAAGTGTATTGGGCGTGGAGCAAGCCAGATTGGAGTTCGCCTGCGTTGGGAAAAGTTGATTGATGAGACTGGGGTGAAAGGCGGTTGAGGATAAAAGGGTAATACATTTCATTCGGGACCCCGAACTGGGTGAGGTAGTTCAACTAAAAGTCGGGTCTTCCGCATAAAGTCCGGGCTGCAGGGCGTGGCTGCCTAGAAAAATAACACTTCTGCCCTAACCAGCCTGGCGCCAAATTGGGCGGGGCGGGGTCAACCCGGCAGGGCAGGGCCGATGTAGGCCCCGCCCAGGTGCCTCCCCCGCTGACAGCTGTGGGGCTTGAAAAGCTCAGCGCCAGGCAGGTCCGGGGCTGGTGGAGTGCGATCCCGTCCCTGCTGCGCTGCACCCCGTGTCCTCGCCGGATTCTCCGCTGCGCGACTCAGAGCAAATCGGTTGTCGCCATGGCATTCGCAAGCTGGTGGTACATGACGGTAAACTGGAGCGATCGTGCCTGGGCAGGACCGGAAACGGAGTGGGCTTTGCTTTTCTGGGCGTGCAGGAGAGGTTATTGTGCAGGGTTTGGCGGGGAAGGGGTGGGGACCAGGTGCGACGTCTTCTCAGACCTTCAGTTTAGGCTCCGGGAGAGGCTGAGACCTACCCTGTGGTGGTATGTGCGAGCGAGCCCCGACGTGCAAGTCGGTGTGAGCAGACGCACCAGACTCAGCTCACGCTCATGAGTTGAATGGAGCAGGAATTGTTGCTGGAGGAATTCCGCCCTTGGACGCGGATTCCTGGATGAACTCAGACTCAGATCGAAAGAGCGCAGATCGAAAGAGCTCAGATCTAGTATTTGTTTTTAAGTCATAAGTAAATCTCAAAACTTTTAGAGGCATGTTGGTGGACGTGCATTCTCCAGCGCAAAGAAGAGGCAGCTGGGATTGGGTTCAAGGAGAAAATCCAAAACTCCAAGGAGCAGAAGCAACCGAGATCAAGACCCTTGTTGAGAATGAGAAAGAGGGAGAGAGAGACAGCGAGAGAGAGAGAGAGAGCCCACTGCTCTGTACTTTATTACTTGGATGAGGGACAGAGATGTTCCGTTTGTTTAGTGCATTGAATGCTTGTCCAACCAACTAGGTGTGATATCCAGTCAAGCTGGTACTTGTAATGTTTTGAACCTCCAGGAAGCATGATTTAACATTACGATGCTTCCCAAAAAAAAAAAAAAACACACAAATTTTGTTGACAGAAAGAATAAAAATATTTATATCCCATTGATTTATGGTGAGAACTTAAAAAAATAGTTAAAGTACACCTCTCTCGGCATGTGGTATTGGGAAAAGCAAGGGTGTTGTAATAAGACAGTATTTAGAGAGAAACATCGTGTTGGAATCAGACAGTATTTAGAGAGAAACGTTGTGTTGGAATCAGTAAAATGTCCCTTTTCAGCCAATGGCCATTCACTGAGCACCTACCAAGTGGCAGACCCAGTAGTAGCCTCGAAGTGGAAAACAAGACAGAGTTCTTGTTCTCAAAGGGCAATGAATCAACCTTTTTGAACCTGTTTCCACATCTATAAAATGTGGGTGATAATAGGTACCACATAAGGGTTGGTGAAGACTATTTACATTCATGAATCAAAGTACCATACCCATATACCTTTTTTTTGAATTTTATTTATTTTTTTATACAGCAGGTTCTTATTAGTCATCAATTTTATACACATCAGTGTATACATGTCAATCCCAATCACTCAATTCATCACGCCACCATTGCCACTCCCCCGTGGCTTTCCCCGCTTGGTGTCCATACATTTGTTCTCTACAGCTGTGTCTCAACTTCCACCCTGCAAACCGGTTCATCTGTACCATTTTTCTAGGTTCCACATACATGCGTTAATATACGATATTTGTTTTTCTCTATCTGACTTACTTCACTCTGTATGACAGTCTCTAGATCCATCCACATCTCAACAAATGACCCAATTTCGTTCCTTTTTATGGCAGAGTAATATTCCATTGTATATATGTACCACATCTTCTTTATCCATTCATCTGTCAATGGGCATTTAGGTTGCTTCCATGACCTGGCTATTGTAAATAGTGCTGCAATGAACATTGGGGTGCATGTGTCTTTTTGAATTATGGTTTTCTCTGGGTATATGCCCAGTAGTGGGATTGCTGGATCATATGATAATTCTATTTTTAGTTTTTTAAGCAACCTCCATACTGTTCTCCATAGTGGCTGTATCAATTTACATTCCCACCAACAGTGCCCCATATACCTTTAATGATTGGAAATTCCAGTTTCCCTTGAGATGTTTCTTCATGAATGCTTCCTACTACATTTTCTGGGTTTTTTTAAATGTAGCATCTTATTGGTGTGCTAAAAGCAAAAGTTTGCTTTGAGTCATTATTGTTCTAAGGTTCTTATCAAAATGCATCACATGAATTATCTGCAAATATGGATGGCAGTTAATATGGATGGTTTAGAGTTAACATCAGTCTTCTTCCAAATTCATGATTCTCTAAAGGAAATTATGCTGGAATATCTGGATGAAAATAGTTTAAATCTATGTTTTTAACCCTGTTATGTTTAGGCATAGTCTGACATTTTTTGCTAAAACCTCTCTTATAATCCAGTGTTGGAACTATTCTAATTTTTTTTTTTTCTGCTAGTAGAAACCTCCTAGAATCAGCAACCTGCCTGTGATCAAGCTTTGACTTTTCCCAAACCAGTGCTGTACAATATAAATATAGTGTGAGCCACATATGTAATTTTAAATTTTCTAGTAGTCACATTAGCTGACAGGTGAAATTCATGCTAATAGCATATTTTATTTAACCCGCTATATCCCAAATGCTATTATTTCACATGCAATCAATGTGCAAATCATTGGGATATGTACACTTTCTTTTTCATGTTGATTCTTCAAAATCCAGTGTGTATTTTATACTTAGAGTGCATCTCAGTTCACACTTGACACGTTTCAAGTGCTCAATAGGCGTTGAGTGGCTAATGGCTACAGTATTAGGACAGTATAGCTCTAGACATCGGTTTCTAACCATTTTCGTTTGATGGCTGTGAGGGGATGACCACAGCCCATTTTGAGAATTAAATGAAAGTTTGTGCACCATTTTCCCACAACAAAATATACATACACACACACAAAAGCCCATCCATAATCCCCTAGAGATATATGGAGCCAATTTATAACATATATATATATATACACATAATTTATAGTATTAGATACTATTATATATAATATTTATACAATTTATTAATACAAAAGTTTTATACAAAAACACACTATATATAATATATGTATGTATGTATTATATATATTACATATGTCATGCTTTTGGTAAATCCTGTTATTAAAATATTTTTACTGGGATCCTTTACTGAAAAAGATTATGAATGCAATGACCTAACTTTAAAAATTTAGGCAGAATAAGATAAAATAATTGAAAGATGTATCTATGATGTGTTTTGTTTAAGGGACTGCCACCTATAAAGCCAGTCAATGAAACATTACAATGTACATTTCCGCATTGAATACCATCAATATTATTGATCTTATCTTTTGAAGAACTATGTGGTTTTAGTAAAAAAAAAAAAAAAAAACCAACTTACAAAGCTAGATTTCAAGAACATCTGATGAGCTTGGTAATGATGAAGCATGAAAGAGGGTAAATTTGGTTGGCTGACACCGGTAATCACATTCCTGGGTCAAAAGTTGACTCTAGTAGTCCATGTTAATTAAAGGTGTTTCTTAGCCTAATTAGACCTGTCGGTCCAGTGGCAGCGTGATCAAGGAGCTCAAGTCATTTGGGAGGCCCCATCATTGTGGCCAGCCTGGGAAGATTGTCACAAGCCTTCCCTGGCAGGACAGACCACTTGACTGCAGTGACTTTTAGGAGTAAGGAATGCAAATTACATATTCTGCAAAAAGGGCACAGGCTTTAGGGTGCTGGGAGAATGGAGGTCACACAACTGTCCTCTTTTGTTTTTTGGGGTTTTTTTTTGCAGTACGCGGGCCTCTCACTGTTGTGGCCTCTCCCGTTGCGGAGCACAGGCTCCGGACGCGCAGGCTCAGCGGCCATGGCTCACGGGCCCAGCCGCTCCGTGGCATGCGGGATCCTCCCGGACCGGGGCACGAAGACGTGTCCCCTGCATCGGCAGGCGGACTCTCAACCACTGCACCACCAGGGAAGCCCCAACTGTCCTCTTTTGTTTCACAGTTTCTGAATTGGTTTGCTTCCCATTGTAAATAAGACTTAAATTAAGAGTATACCTTGACATTATTCTTTAATCAATTTTGATACTTCCCAGAAAGTTAATTATATTCTACAGGTACTTTTTAAAGAATGATGTAGCTTGCTGGTGGTGGAAACAGTGGGTGGCTAGTTGATATTCCAAGGTGAACTGGTGGGAAATTAGTTCTGAGTAGGCTGTCTCACTGGTATACTAGATTTCTCTAAGCAACACATCTTTTTTCTATTTTTTCCTTGATGTTTTTAAAAATTTTTATTGTGGTAAAATACACATAACTTAAAATTTACCATCTTAACCATTTGTGAGTGTAAAGTTCTGTGGAATTAAATACATTCATAATTCTTGTACAACCATCACTACCATCTAGCTCCAGAACTATTTTAATCTTGCAAAACTGAAACTCTATACCCATTAACCAATAAATTTTCATTCAATTTACATATTTACATTTGAATACATAGGACTGTATTCAAGTATCTGTGTTCCTTATCATTTTTTTATTGTATTGTAAGAACACTTAACATGAGATCTACCCTCTTAACCACTTTTTAAGTTTATGGTACATTGTTGTTGACTATAGGTACAATATTGTACAGCAGATGCCCTCAAGATTCATCCATGTTAAAGCATATGTCAAAATTTTCATCCTTTTAAAATGGCTGAAATATATATATATATTTGCTTATCCATTCATCTTTCAAGGCACACTCAGGTTGCTTCCTGGTATAGCTATTTTTTGAGGAACCACCTTACTGTTTTCCACAGTAGTTGTACCATTTTACCTTCCTATCCTCAGTACAGAAGGGTTCCAATTTCTTCATATACTTGCCAACACTTGTCCCACTGCCTTCTGACCTCCAACATCTCTGGTGAGAAATCTGTTTACAACCTTACTGAGTATCCCTTATATGTGATAAATCATTTTTTATTGCTACTTTCAAGATTCTCTCTTTGTCTTCCAATAGTTTGATTGTAACTTGTCTCCATGTGAACTTTGAGTTCATCCTACTTGGAGTTTGTTGAGTTTCTTGGTTTATGTTTTTCATCAAATTTGGAAAGTTTTAGGTCATTATTTCTTAAAAAAAATCTTTTTCTCTCTCTTCATTTTTTTGGAACTCTCTCAATGTGTAGGTTAGTCTACTTGATGGTATCCCTCAGGTCCTGTAGGCTCTATATACTTTTCTTTAATCATTTTTCTTTCTGTTCCTCAGACTCAATAATTTCAATTGTCCTATCTTTAAGTTCACTGATTCTTTCTTCAGCCTGCTCAAATCTGCCTTTGAATCCCTCTAGTGAATTTTTCATTTCAGTTATTGTACTTCTCTGCTCTAGAATTCTTTTTTTTTGGTTTCTTTTTAGGTTATTTATCTTTTTATTGATATCTCTATTTTGTTTTTACATTGTTTTCTTGACTTTCTCCACACTTCCTTTAGTTATTTGAGCATCTTTAAGACAGTTGTTTTAAAGTTTTTATCTAGTACATCTGCCATCTGCTCTTTCTCAAGGACAGTTTCTGTTTTTTGTTTGTTTGTTTTTCCCATTGAATGGGCAATAATTCTCTGTTTCTTTGCATGCCTTGTGATATTTTAGGTTTAAAACTGGACATTTGAATCTAATAATATGAAAGCTTTGGGAATCAAATTCTCCTCCTTCCCCGGGGTTTGCTGTTTTGTTTTGCTTTGTTTTGTTTTTGATTGTCATAGGCTGTTTTTTTGTGCTGTTTTTTTCAGCCACAAGTGTACACTTAAGAGCTTCTCAGGTCTTTTCTGATCCTGCACTTTCCCTGGGCATGAGCAGTCGGTGATCAGAATACAGATCCCCAGTATTTGGAGGACAGAGTCCTTTTTGCCTTTCTGGTTCCAAGCTGCATGCTCTAATGCACAACTGCTTGCTGTGAGTTGGTAACGGGAAATGGGCAGCTGCTGCTGAGCTGAGCCGAAATTGATGGAAATTAACCAAAACTTACCATTTAAATCTTCCCCTGGAAGTTGCAAGTCTTTGATAGACTCCAGAATTTCAAAATAGTTGTATCAGACACATTCTGCCAGGGAGATTTTTGTCTCGATGGGAAGATGGATTCCTGGTGCCTCCTACTGCACCATCATCCCAGAATCCTCTCTTTAAATTGTTTTAAGGATTGAAATCCTATTAATGTGATTCTAAAGCTCTGTTCTTCAAGTTATCTCATAAAAACTTACCCAGAAAGCTTTGCAGCTACCATAAAGGGAAAAAAATCAAGTGTCTTTCAGTTAAGAAAAATGTACAATAACTCCATCCAATGAGTACCTTTTATGTAAGTGCCTCCTCAGATGGGAGAGTCATTTAACCCAAGAAGAAAAAGGGTCTATGGTTAGAGTTTTCGTAAAATTTATGGAATTCATTCTGACTGTGGGGAACTTATAGAACACAGAAATGATTTGGTAAAGGCCAACGATGTTCACAGTTGCTTATCGTCCACCTACTATGTGTCAGGTTTCATACTGTGTGCCGTGGACACAAAAATAGTGCTGATAGTACATTTCTGGTTTTTTCTTGCATTTTTCATAGATAAAAATCACAAGCACATCCTAATGACTACTATAAAAGCAGCAAAGTAACTATTGAAATTCTCATGGCATCATCTTTGACTTACAGGAAGTTCAGAAAGCCTTACTGAATGTGGACCCCCTAAGCTAAACATGGCAGAAAGGCAGTCAACGCTTCTTCTGAAAACTGGACAAAAAGAGGGTGTGCCCTTACCCTGCCACCTGGGCATATCCACCAGAATGTTGAAATATTAGAGAAAAGTGTATGGAGTTCAGGTGAAATATGGGGATTTCAGAATTATAGTTATGCAGTTAATCCTTAATATGTGTCTTCTTTTATGAGAAGCCCAAAGAAGGTTATCCTATATTTCTATGGTTTGATAACAAATGTTTCTAGAGAAGAAGAAAGATATCATGTATCACACCTTTCATTTACTTACTTTTAAAAAATAATTATTCTCCCCACAACACCTAGCCCACAGTGGCTACTCACTGATTATTTTTTTAGTAAATGAACTCTTCCTCTGACACTAGCCTTCTCCATTAGTTTGGGGTTTTCAGTATTAAAAACAAGTAAAATGGCTAGGAAATTCCCTTTGTGTGACTCCAGGGAGGTACATACTCTTGAGATAAGACTCAAAAATTTTTTAAACTTTTTATCACAGAAGAGAGAATAATATAATGTACTCCTCATGTACCCATCACCTTCTATAATTATTAACATTGTAACATTGTGCCTATCTTGCTTTATCTATCCAACTCCCAGACCCACCAACACACACATATGCACACACACATGCACCACACCCTGACGAAGTATTTTATAGTATAGGAATTGCACATTAAACGTTATCCCTGTGACCAGCTTGGTATATGTTGTTTGAAAATGAATTATCTATTCCCTGTGTACTTTGTTTCCTTATTTGTAATATGGAAATATGAGACTAATATAATACAGTGTCCTGAGACAGGCAAAGTACTAAACATAAAGTTATCAGATGAATCTGGTTCCTCTGTACTTATGAAAAGTAAAACACTAACTTCTCTGCTGTATTATTTACAGCCTTAGAAAATGAAACCTTAAACCTTTGCTTACTTCTCATATTCATTTTATTGTCTCATAATTAACCACAATCAGATTGATGCCAGAGAAGAAGAAGGGAGTGGAATAACTTTTATTGTATTCTTGAAATGAAGGAGGCAATGGGCCAGGCTCCTCATTAATATCAGCTTGTTTCATAAGTAAGCCAGCCCCTGGGGTAGACACCATTACCTCCATTTTACAAGAAGAAAACGGAAAGTTTACATTATTTGCTGAAGGTCACATAGCCTTTCAGACCCACATTCCTTCTGTCTTATTAGAGTTTGTCAGGGAATGGAATGCAGGGAGTTGGTTACCCAGGTAACAGAGAGGCTGGGAAGCCAGCTGGGGTGGATGAGGCAAAACAGAGATTAGAAATCTCAGGAAGCTGCTACCATTCCAAGACTGGAAAGAAAGAGGGAGAAGCAGGATCACCCTGCAGAAGCTGAAAGCACTACTGGCCCATCCTGCAGGAGACCCTACTGGAGGGAGCCAGTACACATCCCTGCTACACCAACTGACCAGGGTCAGGGCAAGGAATCCACCTCAGGGCAAACAGGTCCACATCTACACCAGGGAGACTGTCTTAAAGCAAAATCAGCTTTACAACTTGGGCCTCTGTTTGTTTGCTGAACAGTCTTGTTTCAGAAAGCAGAATACATACAAAAATAGATTTTAAGGGATTTTGCAGGAAATATCAATTTGCACATTGTCTCTTAATTTTTTAAGCTATTTTTTTCAACTTTTAAAATCTTTTATCTTGTTTACTAACCTGAAAAGAACGAATGTACTTCTCAGGGAACTTTTAGAGGTTTGTGGAAATGCAGTCATTCAATTATGAATTATTTGTCACATCCCCACCACAGGACTAGAAAAAAAAAATAATAGAGTTTACCATCTGGGGACTTCCCTGGCGGCGCAGTGGTTAAGACTCCACGCTCCCAATGCAGGGGGCAACTAAGAGTTCGCATGCCACAACTAAGGAGCCTGACTACCGCAACTAAGGAGCCAGCGAGCTGCAACTAAGGAGCCCACCTGCCACAACTAAGACCCAGCTCAACCAAATAAATAAATAATAAAATAAATAAATATTTTTAAAAAATTTACCATCTGGTTGAAAAGGCAAAATATATGTTTATGAAGTAATCAGTAAGCAGGAGCGTATACAATAAAGTGCTAACTTGTTTGCTTTACTAAGAAGCTAGAGACTAATATGCAATATGAAGGTATGGTGTGCCATTAATAGGGCTAGTCAGGAAATGTTGGGTTGAACACAGGAGAGTGGGTTCCTGCATTGAGCAATCGGTTTACCCAGGAGGCCCCGAGCTGCGCTGGCCTGCCTGACCTGGGGAAGCTCCCATGGGTGCCGACTCAGTGGGGTGATTGGAGGAGCAGAAACCTCCACTTCCTGTTGTGGTGCCCACAGATCTCCTCTCCAAACAGTGGTTTCCAATCCTAGCTGCATATTAGAATCAACTGGGGAAGTTTAGGAAAATATATCTGTGCCCACGCTCCCCCTGAACAAACTAAATCTAAATTCCCGGACTCTGGTTTGAGTGTTTCCAAAAGTGCTCTGGGCGCTTGTGACCTGCACTGAAAGATTAGACCCGTAGCTAAGTGAAGGATTTCTGATCCTTAGGAAGCAACCCACCCACCCCCTTCCCTTGACAAGCCTTTATCTCTGTGTGCAGCGGTGGAGCAGTGAGGGAGCTGAGCTGTGTGCACTAGAGTCCAGAGGGCACCAAGATTATTTCATTGCTTCGTGATTTTGCCACAGCTATCACTGGACATGCAAATATTGACCTCTATTGGCATTCTCCAAGTTGCAGAAGGAAAATCTTCAAGCTGTTTTCAAATAACCTTTCCTGTTTTCTTAAACAGCTTTATTCAGACATAATTCATAAAATATCCATTAAAACATACAATTCAGTATTTTTTAGTATATTCACAGGGTGGTCCAAACATCACCTCAATTTAATTTTACAATGTTTTTGTCACCCCCTAAAAGAAACTCAGTACCTTTTTTGAAAAAAATTAAGCAGAGGCATTTCAGAAGCACACTAGCTTTTGGTGCTCTTTCATAGCTGAGCTTGGATTTGCAGAAGCTCGTTTTTTGTCTGTCTTCTTTCTTATTTAATATGTGTAGAAGTTTGATTTTTATCTTATCCTGTGATGTATACCCTTGTCTGTGCATGTATCAGGGTGTATCTAGGTAACGATGGGGAGGGTGCCCCAAATGCTCCAGAGTGGAAGACTGGTGCTGGCACAAATCCTTAGCTGGGTGAGAGCAAAACTCCAAGCTTTACTGCTCCTTGCTCCTGTTGATTTCCTGACAGGTTTATGCGTTTGCTATGGCAGAAAATTTTATGCATATTAATGCTATCTTCTAGAACGAGGACAAAGGACAGCTGTACTTACCAAATATGTAGTGATGCCAGGAGGTGGAAACAGTTTGGAAAATTATTCCTTTTTAGGCAAGATAGCAAAACTTTTATCTGATATCTTCCCTGCCTCTGAACTCCTGTCACTCCATTCCTTCATCTATCTTCATCTTGGCTCCAGTGTTTCCTGTCTTCTGGGGCCTTATCCTCCCAATGAAATGTTTCCTGCCTTAGGGCTGGTATCTTGCACTTCCTGTCTTTGCCTCCTCTCCAGCTTCTAATACAGAATGAAACTTATAAGCCTTGTGTGTCTGATTAATTTTATAAAAACAAACCAGTTTTAGAATAGGAAGGTTTTGTTGATTTGGGGCGTTGTTTTCTCTTTTATAGCATTGGATTGAGACTTTCTTGATGGGCATCAAAAGTTTTTAGCTAGCTTTTGGGGCTTCCCTGGTGGCGCAGAGGTTGAGAGTCCGCCTGCTGATGCAGGGGACGCGGGTTCGTGCTCCGGTCCGGGAAGATCCCACATGCTGCGGAGCGGCTGGGCCCGTGAGCCGTGGCCGCTGAGCCTGCGCGTCCGGAGCCTGTGCTCCGCAACGTGAGAGGCCACAACAGGGAGAGGCCCGCATACCGCAAAAAAAAAAAAAAAAAAAAAAGTTTTTAGCTAGCTTTTAACTAGCCTGGTCTCTGGCCCACAGACTTATAATCCTGATACATAATGTGACTGAGGAAGATCTTACCTTTCAGATCCTTATTTCTTTACCCATAAAACGAGCTGCCAGTGTGTCCCTAGAATTTCTGTGGCAGTAAAGGAGACCACATAGGGGAAATGCCCAGCACTGGGCTTAGCACAAAGGAGATGCTTAGAACATGTTAGTTTCTTTCCCCTCTTACAGAAAAGTCCTTCCCAAATTTTTCAGGTTTGGGGTTCAGTTCCCAACCTATCACTCCTTCCCTTCTCCATGTTTCTCTCACCTCTTCCCAACCCACCAGCTATGTGTAGTAGTAGTAGACGAAGTTTTCTGTCTTCACTCTTTGAAAGACTTGCTGCAGGTTCCTATGCTGGATCAAATTTGACATATATCATTCCCAAACATTTCATTTCACCAGCAGAATGGAAAGTATGTGGAAAGTACTCAGTTATTCCATGAATTTAAAAATCAGTCACCTTGAATTTCAGTGAAAAGCTATAACTGATTTTATATCATTAATAGACTCCTGAATATTGAGTAAGCCCCAAGAAATGGTCAGGGCAATGATTCATTTATAAAGTCGCTATTTACTGGATATTGAATGGTATTAGGTGATTCTTATTAATTCTGTTAGAGTTTTGTTGGAGTGATGATGTATTGTAGCTTTATGTAGGAAAAAGTCCTCAAATTAAGGAGATGCTTGATGAAATGTTTAGGGGTAAAGTTTCAGGATATCTGCAATTTACTTTCAAATGCAGGTACATATACAAATATAGATAGATCTTTGTCCGTAATATAAGCAGATATGGCAATATACGGCAACAATAGTTAATAGCTGTTGAATCTAAGTGATGGGACTATTGACATTCATTGTATTATTCTTTCAACTTTTCTGTATCTTAGAAATTTTTTATAATAAAAAAGCCAGATTAAAAAAACTGGAAAAATATGATCCATACAGTTCCTAAAAAATGTTGCCCTTTCATTGTGTGATTTTTATGTCATTATATCATTATGCTTACTCTATTGAGAGCAAATATATCTTTTGAAATTACAAAATACCAATTCTTATAATATATAATTTTTATGTTGTCATTGTATCTCAACATTTTAAAAAGCATTTGCTATATATATATATCACTCTCAAACTATTATTTGGAAACTGCATAATTGTGAGGGATTTGAGCATTTCAGTGGAAGCAAATAACTGATGATGTTGGTTAACCTGGAGGACTGCAATTTTGAAACACCACCGGGAAACAACTTTATAAATGTTTTTAAGTAAAACATCTATCTACCTGTATTTTAGAGAGAAAAGGCTGTCTGCATGTTTACTTTAAGGTAATAAATCATAATATATGTTTGCCAACGAGCAGGAAGCAGAGTGGGACCTTGCGGAGAGCATGGAGCCTTGCTCTAGACGAGAGCCAGTTGCCTCTTTAAGTTTTCTCATTTGTAAAATGGAATAATCATATTTCCTACAAGTAAATGAGGCACTCAAAACAGTATGCTCAGTGGATATTGTTGTTATTAGGTATTACCTATATCTAATCTGAAAAAGGTATAGAATTGGTGATAAGAAATGAATGTGATATCAGTTCTAAATTTACCAGCTCTGGAAGGAGACAGATTGGGTAAATCTGCGTCATTGTAGACCCATCCCTCTCAAATTCTCTCTCCAAATGTTGAATAATTCTTCCGCCTACTCCAGCCTTTAAGAATCTTTTGCTTACCAATTATTCTAAAACTTATCAATTACCATCTAGCTCTGATATATATATATGTGGGCTTTTAAATGCCTCCTGTTTTTTCAAGATCCATTAATTACTCAATACCGATTGCTCTCAACTGTGGACAAACTCTTGACTAGGACATCTGGGTTAAACGAGCCCTGCAGAGAGCTTCATTCACCAAGCTGCTGTAGTCTGCCTGCTTTTCTGTGGGGTCTACCCACTAATCCATGAGAGGCTTTTGTCTGGGGAAGAATTTTCCATTCATGAAAGTGATTTCTTTCTAGTTTTTTATGCAAAGAACTACTGAAAGATTTCACCCACATGTCTAATATTGCTTGGCCTTTTTCTTTTTTTTTACAAAAATATCTGTTGATATGATCAAAGGGAATATTATCTTATTTCATTTATCATAGTATAGTGACAAACAATAGATTTGAAGTCAGAAAACATGCTCTGCAAACTTCTCATTTACTAGGTGTATGTCCTCACTAAAAGTACATCACATGACTTTTATTCTTAGTTTTCTTAATCTATGAAATCACACGAGCCTCTTTTTTTGTATCAGATAAAAGTGTATATGAAAGAGCCTTGTAAATAATAAAGAATGATAAAAATTATTACTATTATTGCCATTCTTTTTAATTCGAATAACTTAAAGTGTCCTACATATTCAGGTTGTGATTCAGCTCTAGAGAACATAATGGGATTTTATGTTTTGATTTAACTAAAGGTGATTGGGGTCGAACCCAATGGTGAGCTTTTTATTTTCTTATATTTAGATTTCTTTTCCCACTTTCTTGCACATCCCACATGTGCAAGAAATGAAATAATTCTTTTTTATTTTTTATTTTTTTTGCGGTGCGCGAGCCTCTCACTGCTGTGGCCTCTGCCGCTGCGGAGCACAGGCTCTGGACGCACAGGCTCAGCGGCCATGGCTCACGGGCCCAGACGCTCCGCGGCACGTGGGATCCTCCCGGAACGGGGCACGAACCCGCGTCCCCACCATCGGCAGGCGGACTCCCAACCACTGCTACACCAGGGAAGCCCTGAAGTAATTCTCTGTACCCCCTTTTCAGGAACATACGTTTTTTTTTATTTCTCAAAAAAATTCAATAATCTTCATGGCTTCTTTTATCTTATCAAAACAAATGAACATGTGAGCTATTTGAAGCTTTCACGTACCACGTAAAAATATTTCCTTTAATCACCAGTGTTCTAGTGAGAAAAATAATTCTGTTTCAGAACATAATGAAATTCTAAAGCCATAGTTAATGAAAGTTGCAGGTATGGTCTTTCCAGTGCAGGATTTATCTTTCTGTGTTGGTAAATACTCAGACAGAAAGAACTCCAGAGAATTTCCAAGAGCCATTGAAAGTGATGGTTGATAAGGGGTGGCCCTCCCTTGAGTTCATGCTGAACTGAGGCTTAAGTAATGGCGTAGGCTCAGCATGGTCCTCAGACATCTCATCTCCATGAGGAGCCAGGTGTCTCTTATGCTGGCAATTTGGGCTTTGAAATTCCATGAGACATTTTGTAGGAGACGAGATGCCACCTTAGCATCACCATCAGATCTGTCTGGTTAATTACAGACTGATTTTCTGCATCCCAAATGAATGTCTGTAGCTTCCCTTAATTTTTGAAGGCCACCTACGTTGGTATCGAATTATCAACAATTCTCAGGAGGAAGATGAAAGGGGTCCTTGTTTTTACAGTCTATATATTTAGCCCTTTGGGATTAAAGTCACTATTATATTATCTTGTATCACCTCCCTCTATTAAACGTTATCTTTTTAAATACTTTTATAGCGTGCCGATGGAAAAACCAGTGGATCGCCTTCAAAGTCAGGAGAAAAGAAAGGATCAGATGAGGTAATTTCCACAATACTGGGTTTTCATTTTCTCTTGTTTTTAAATTGTGAATTCTGTCTTGAAGTAAATAATGAGGTAGCAAATATCTCCTACTGGAATATTGGTAAATTTAATTTTAACTACGATTTGATTTAACACTATAAGTGGCAATCATTAAAAATAAATTAAAAAAATAAAGTTCCTTGGAGAGGAACATCTAGAAGTTGTTTCCGTTCAGGAATAGAACTCAGTTATTTAGGGTGTTTTCCCTGTAGGAATTGGTGAATCTTAACTGTTTTTTGTTTGTTTTGGTGAACGAAACATGTAGGAGGGGAAACCAAATGCTATAGTTGAAAAGGAAATCTTTTTTTGTTGTTGTTTTTTTTTTTTTTTTTTTTTTGCGGTGCACGGGCCCCTCACTGCTGTGGCCTCCCCCGCTGCGGAGCACAGGCTCCGGACGCGCAGGCCCAGGGGCCATGGCCTACGGGCCCTGCCGCTCCGCGGCACGCGGGATCCTCCCGGACCGGGGCACGAACCCGTGTGCCCTGCATCGGCAGGCGGACTCTCAACCACTGCGCCACCAGGGAAGCCCCAGGAAATCTTTTTTTATGAGAGTCACTGTGAAAGGAGGGCAGTGATAACCCAGATCAAACCAGTTATTCAGGTTCATAAACAAAAGGGAGAGAAAAGGACTATTTTTACTTGGATCCATTCTGTGGAAATACTAGTAAAACCAAACCTCCTCACTTTGAGATGTGTTTTCTTTGAGCCTGTGAATTTCTTCTTTCACTGAATGATGCCTCATTATGTGCACTGTTAACATGGCCTGCTCTCCATGGAAGAGTCATGTGAAAGTTCTATCCTCCAAAAGGGTACTGGGCTTGCCTTCCTTTTGCTGCTTTTCACATTTTAAATCTCAATGGAACATTCATCTTCATTCAGTAGAAATTGTTATCATTTCCAGTTTGTAAAAGAGCCAGGTCCTGAAAGGTAGCTGGAAATTTAGAAAGCAAAAAGTGATCATTTTATTTTTCTCTATGTTATTAACGTGTTTCCAGAAACCTAGAATCTAGCTCCTCTTTCTGCTTATTTGCTGCAGTTTTGAAATATTCAATATATTTCAATATATTTAGTATGAAGGCCACTATGACTAGAACTTGCTATGAATTCTGCACTAAGGTTTTGTCCACAGCTGTCTATTATTGTTTCCATTACCAACACCCATGAAAATATATTTTAGATTATTTCTTACCACGCAAATTTGCAGTAAGGTTTTGTACCCATGGAAGGCAAGATTTCTTTACAAAGTAAAAATAAACTTTTATTAAGATTTTATCCTGCTTCTTGGTTATATTATTTAAAAATTTTTTCCATGGGAAGAATACCACATTTTTCCCCTTTTACTAGCATGAAAATCTATATAATATCACTCAGTTCCCCATCAACCCTACTCTTTAAATATATTCCCAGATATCTATCAAACTATCAAATAGTTTCCTGTTTGAAAACTATAGTGTCTCTTTTTTCTCCAGACTAGGAAATAATGTTTTTAGATGTTATTCTCTATTAATATTTATCAAGTTTAAACTATTTGCACAAAAAAGGAAATCTTCTTTTCCAGTACAATCAAGTGGATAGTGACCTAGTTCTTATAGGATTATTCTCAACAATTATGTTATTATGTGGAAGCTTAAATATTATGCCTTGAATGTACAGGCATTGTTGGTTTAGGCAACAACTGCTTGCCCAGTGATAGGTCTTTTATATATCCAGACTATAAAGTGCCTTATTTTCATATTTATAAAGGGCCTGGGAAAACTGATAAGTAGTCCTGTTATCAATGCAGCCAGGGGAGAATTTGAAACTTCTGTGTCAGTATGATGACTGTACTTTCAGTTTTTCGAAACTGAAAGGCTGAACTTCCACCTTGAGAGAAGAAAGAAAGAATTTTTCTTTTCTTTATCAGCAATTCAGGCAAGTCTGACATTGTTTCATAACACTTCTGAGAAATTCAGATTTACAACTCTTGCACTTGTGCCAGAGCCTGGTCATGTTGGTCTGTTCTGCTCCGTCCCAGCTGGCAGAAGAGAGGAGATAGAGGCTTTGCCCTGCTATCAGGGCATAAATCACTGCAGAGATTCAGATAGTCTGAGACTGAAGATTGTTTATTATCTCACCAAATTCTGCCCAGATCTATTTGATAGGGTGGACAGATGTGTGGGTATGATAACTTGGTAGTCGAGTTATATTTCCGATATGGTCTGTCTCTAAAGGATCTCTGATTCTTTATGTCATGTGCAGTTAAGTCATTGATGACATACTATGGCCCTGGAGACAATTCAAGGAAACCATCCTACATTAGACGTTATTTTAGCCTTTATGTTCATGATTATAAAACCATGTGCAATCTGGACTTGTAATCTGCCTATCCTACCACCCACAGTTGGCTGCCATCCTCTTAAGATTACCAGAGAAAGGTTTCCCAAAACTGATTCTTTCTCCCAAATATTTTCTCATCTACTGCTCTGTTGAACAAGAAGTAAGATTAAGAAGCTTAGTTTGGGTTTTTGGTAATCCATTTTCAAACTAGCATGTGCCTCCAAAGGGTGAATAATTTGTTGTCCCCAAGCATATGCAAACATACTGGTTAGGCTTCCAAGGACAAACTCAGGCCTTTGAAACAAAGTCAGTTTGAAAATGTACTTTCTATGCTCAAGGGTACTTCTCAGTGTTTTTTCCTTCTCCCTTTATTGTTCTGCTGCATTTCATTTGGAGATGCAAGAAAAAAGGTATAGAGGAGGGCTTCAGGAAGATTTAACCCAGAGTAAAAATGATTAGGGTTCGGCAAGAACCATTATTATATTGTCATATGTAAAAATATCTGGGGATGAATGCAGCTGTGTGAATTTCAGAGCTCTTTTTCTCTTGCTACCATAAATAGCTCTTACTTGTCTTGAGTATGACCCCTATACAACCACTAAGTGATCCTAGGAGGTCTGCAGCAATTTCAGTAGACTCTTGCAACTAAAATATCATTTGTCATATTGCATTTGCAATATAAATGCTTGAGGATGGAGTTGAGTGTCTATGAGAATTTTTTTTTTTTTTTTTTTTTGCGGTACACGGGCCTCTCACTGTTGTGGTCTCTCCCGTTGCGGAGCACAGGCTCCGGACTCACAGGCTCAGCGGCCATGGCTCACGGGCCTAGCCTAGCTGCTCCGCGGCATGTGGGATCTTCCCGGACCGGGGCACGAACCCGTGTCCCCTGCATCGGCAGGCAGACTCTCAACCACTGCGCCACCAGGGAAGCCCAGCAAATGTTATTTTAAGGGGTGATAGGTTATTACAATCTCTTGTCTGTTTTAACTGTGGGGAGTTGATTGTGGCTGGACAAGTTCATGTCCCAGTGCCAAGAAGGAGGCAAAGCTGAACAGGTGCCCCAAGGGCAGTCCCACCTGGCTTACCTAGAGATCCAGAATCCCCTGGGTGTCTGATCTGGAAGGCTAAACTCACTAAAGGAAGTTCCAAAATCCTTTTCAACTGTAGTTTCCCCATTGTTTAGTTCTAAATTTTGATTTATTTCTTCATTGACTAGAATATTTTTAAGATAATTTTTTTCTGTGAAGGAACACAGATGGTGATTTTCTGTGTCTGTGTGGATCCTAAGCATGTTTTTCTGCTGGCTTCACACAAGAAATTAGTACAAAATTGTACATTTTTGGGTAACAGTTCTGTTCCCTTGAAGTTCAGTACCTGTTGCTCCATGGTCTTCTGACTTTTTGTGCTATAGAGAAGATGTCTGGGGAAGCCTTATATTTATTTTTAGAAAGCTTGTTTTTCCTGCTTCGGTGCATGTGCGGTTTCTTTTTCTTTTATTCTTACAATTTAGAATTTAGTATTTTCTTATGTGGAGCCTACCAAATGGGTCTACAAGAGCAATCCATAAATTTAAGTTCAAAACCTACAGTTAAAATACCAGACATTATGTAGACATTCAAATAGCCTATTTATCCTAAGACATGTATTCAGGTTGAATTCTGAGAAAAATGCGGGTAGTTTATAAAATTCAGGAGAAAAATGCTTTGCCATTCTGAGACCACAGTGAGAGCATCTTCTTTCTCATGTGCTGTGGAAGCTTTGAAGAGCCACACTCCTAATCCAGTTAGCCTGCCACCCAGTCCATGGTTCCCATGGAGGCAGCACATTGTAGTGGCTGCGTGCAGACTCTATAGAGTCCCACTGCATGGACTTGCTCCCAGCTCTGCCACTTCCTAGCTGTGTGTTCTTGGGCCAATTACTTTGCTTCACTAAGGGTACCTTCCTCATGTGTAACATGGAGATAACAATAGCCTCTGCATAAGTTAATGTGAAGATCAATGAGACCAAGCATATGAAGTGTCCAGGACAGTGCCTGGGACACACGAAGTGCCATATAGATGCGAGCTGCTATTATTGTTATTATTATTACTACTATTATTATTGTTGTGGCCTTATTAGTACTATTACTAGGCAATGAAGAGAACTTTGTTTAGCAATAAAAGTGAGCCCCTTATTGATTTCTAACCAGGACTCAAATTCTTTTGTTGACTACATATTGCCAAGCCTTTCCCATTAAAAAAGGAAGGAAGTTTGGTAGTTCATTAAGCTTAGTAGTCCTTTTGTTTCAAAACAACTCTGTGTAACACCCAGAAACATATGCCAATTGCTAGAAAGTACAGTCCCTCTTTAACAAAGAATATGGAAATAATGTGCTTTTAGATTAAGAATCTGTGATATACAAAATGTTATATAAGTAGTAGGGAGTGGCTAATAAAAATAGTTAAGCATTTTGCCTCTATAAAAGAACATATAAATATATGAACATTATATCATGCAGCAATAAAATACCCTTCGTTCTTGCACTTTGGAGTAATGAGCCCAATTGCCTAAGATCGTAGGTCCCACCAAAATTGTCTCTGAAGAGTGTACCTTATAGCATAGGAAATTGGAATCAAAGTTAACAAAATATCAAAGGAATTGAATAGGAGTTAAATTTATTGACTTTAGAATAGGTCATAAGTCCTGGAAACCTGATGGACAAGTCAATTAAATATGAGTCCTGAAATATCCTGTTTTAAAGTTTTTATTTTTTCAGTCTTACCTCTAGACTTTATTAGCTTCTCAAAGATACAGGAATGACTGATTCAAGAGGGATGAAAGGGATGATAACCTGAAATTGTGCCCATAGCAAGATATCTGTGTCATCTAAGGACTGAATATGTATTAGTCCTGTCATAAAGTCAATAATATTTTATCATATACCAAATGTACATAATAGCTTGTTATGGCCTTCCAAAAACAGTTCATTCGTGAAGTCAAAATCTCTCAGCAAGTCGCCGTCATAAAGTCTTTTATGTTTCAATCAGCATTATTACAGAATGCTTGGTAAATGTGTAGAGCACTGATTTAGTGCCATAAAAAATTATTAAAAACTCTCTATCCCTCACCTTCTAGGACATTATGTGAGATGATGCAGAGATTCTCAAGTTTTAACATGCCTAAGAATCACCTGGAGATAGGATGAAAATTTCAGGTTCCTGGACCCCATCTCCAGACATTCTGATTTATCAGATCCAAGATGGGATCAGGGAATCAGTATTTTTACCAGTCACCCCAGGTGACTCGTATCTTCTGATGGTGGTCTAATGAGCACATTTTGAGTAACACACATAATTCTTATGGCGTGCATAACACAGTTCCTGGCACACATGAACTTTTCTTCCTTTTTTCCTCTTCTCATTTCCTTTATTTTTAAAATGCCCCCCACCAACCCCATCCCTTAGCCAACTCTGCTTTACCGTGTCCTGGGGACAGGGTGGCTCTGAAGCACATCAAGGGTGCTGCAGTTTCAAGGGATCATTGAACCACATGGGAGGCTTTGGTGGCAGGGAGCTGTACTAACCCTCTTTCTTCCCACTTCTCCTAGGACCTTGTTCCTTCAACTATTCCCTCATTCGTTTTACTCTTTATTTAATGACTCCTCTTTAGACTACTTATCGGTTTAGTCTTCCTCATCGTAAACTATTTAAAAATATTTCTTTTGAAACTGCTCAAGCTCCCATTCCATCTTCCTTTCTAACCCTCACTGCCAAAATTCTTGGTTGAAATTATCGAAGAAAAGAGTGTAGAGAGAGAAGAGAGAAACTAAAAGCAAACGTTGATAAATGCCAGCATGGAGGATGTAGGAAGGAGAAACCAGTGAACAAGTGAAAGAAGAAGCAGCTAAAGGGGTGGGGGAACCTGGATGCTGCAGTGCCATCTGTGGGGAGGCTGGAAGAAGGGTCTAGGCTGATAATAGTTCTAGAATTGTGAGGGCTGAGGAAAGTTTCTTGTTTGGAGACTGGGGTATTGTAGGTTCCCTTGGGAGCTGTTCCTGTTATGATTAAGTGGATTGAGTAAGTGGGTGCTGAGTAAGCGGAGATTCTGCATAGATGACTGTTCTTCTCTTCCAATGTACATGCATTTATATAGCAAACATCAGATAAAGCAAAAAAAAAAAAGTTGAAATCAGTGTTCATTTACACAAAAAGAGATAAGTGTGACCAAGATGGCATCACACGGTACAGATTTCTTGGATTGTTTGCCAGATGTTCACAGGTAAATTGATTCATTTATCACAATATCAAATAAGAAAGACATTATTTGGAAAGCACTCTGGAGTGAATTCTAAACATATGTGTATCTTAATCATTAAGAATGTAGACTTCCTGGTTAGCTTTTCACGTTAAGGTTGGCACCCCTGTTCTCTTTCTTTTGCAGATCAAGCCTCTTGCTCCTAAGTGGTCTAATTTGAGCTCAAGATGCAGACTATTTGGACTTTAGTACATTGCAGAAATATATCACTCTGAAATCTGCAAATACAGTCTCAAAGAAAACACTTTACTTACAGGAAACTGAGAGCTAAAGTGATCTCATATTCACATTCCAATTTTGGTTTCACTTAGTGCTTGGGATAAAAATTACTTCTCTGAATACAATTTTGTTACTTTTTTCTCAGCTTACTTTCTTAAAACACTGAGTAGACTCAGTAAAGTCTGAAACCATACATCTATTTCACTGAAAAGTGAAAGCCGAGTAGAAAGCTGAATGGCTAAATTTTTAAATAATGCATTTAAAAAATAATGAGGGGGTGCTTCCCTGGTGGCGCAGTGGTTGAGAGTCTGCCTGCCGATGCAGGGGACACGGGTTCGTGCTCCGGTCTGGGAGGATCCCACATGCCGCGGAGCGGCTGGGCCCGTGAGCCATGGCCTCTGAGCCTGCGCGTCCGGAGCCTGTGCTCCGCAACGGGAGAGGCCACAGCAGTCAGAGGCCCGCGCACTGAAAAAAAAAAAACAACAAAAATGAGGGTTCTTACCACCAGCTATGCGATGAGACGTTGCTGAATTGCTTGTTACATAGATCTGGTAATAGCTGTCTTACTTTAAACATACACTTCAGGGGACACCCAGTGGTTAAAAGGAGGAAATTTCTTGTACAGTGTTCAGTTGGAATAAAATATTTCTTGTCTCAGCAGTGATAATACCTTGCCAACTTTGTTTTTCTGAATGAGCATATGTTAGGAGTGTGTGTGTGTGTGTGTGTGTGTGTGTGTGTGTGTGTGTGTGTTTTAAGAAGAAAGGGCTTTGATTTTGACTTTTATATAAATTTCTTCAAATATTTGAAAACTTAAAAATTATAAGATTAGAAATGTTAAAAATATGATTAAACTTTTCCTTTAATGAAGACATAAATGGTATTTAGAAATGAGAAATAAGTGACTGAGAGTCATGAATAAGAAAAAAAATTAAATCTTTTTGACCAAGAAATTCCAATTCTAGGAATTTGTTTCAAGTACATAATCAGAGGTGTACTCGATAGCTATGTACAAAGATATTCTCCATAGCTTTATTTATAATAATAACAAACTAGGGGAGAAACAAGTGTACAGCCATAATGAATTGGTGAAGTTACAGCACAAACATAGTGACTAAGGCATCTTTAACACCATGCTTTGCAGAACATGTAGCAGCGGAGGAACGTGTTTGTTATAGGTAAAGAAAAATGATGAAAGACCAGCAATTCCATGTATTTAACAGATTGTGCATATTTATGTATTTGCATAAAAATAGAGAAATAACTGAAAGTAGTTGTCTTGATTGGTAAGATTTGGAGTAATTTACGTTTTCTTCTTACTACTTTTCTCTTTATTCTAAATGTATTTTCTTTTAATCAGAGGAAAAAGAATAATAAACAGCATAGATAGTAAAAGAATAATGGAAGAGAGTGTTTTAACAATGATCAAAACTAAATCTATGCATCCGTCTGCTTAGACCTTAAAGGGAGAAGTGTTTTACATGTGCATCTTTTTCCTTTGGAACCTTCCAGAGTAAGGCGGCTGCCGCCACCGTGTGTATGTGCGGGCGCGTGTGCATGTGTTTGACTAGAAGTGCATCTCTTAGATATGGACAGAGAATTAGGATTTAAGCACTAAGGCAGCTTAGAGGGCAAGGACTTTTTTTTTTTTTTTTTTGACTGCGTTGGGTCTTTGTTGCTGTGCACGGGCTTTCTATAGTTGCAGCGAGCAGGGGCTACCCTTCCTTGTGGTGCTCGGGCTTCTGACTGCGGTGGCTTCTCTTGTTGCAGAGCATGGGCTCTAGGCGCGCGGGCTTCAGTAGTTGTGGCACGCGGGCTCAGTAGTTATGGCTCGCGGGCTCTAGAGCACAGGCTCAGTAGTTGTGGCGCACGGGCTTAGTTGCTCCGCAACATGTGGTATCTTCCCGGACCAGGGCTGGAACCCATGTCCCCTGCATTGGCAGGTGGATTCTTAACCACTGCGCCACCAGGGAAGTCCCAAGGATTATTAATTATTTTTAGTTTATGGTCCCTTCAAAATCCGATGAAAACTGATCTTTTTCTCTGAAAAGGACATACATATGTGAATACAAGAATGCAAAAAAAAAAATGTGACATACAACTTAAAGAGGTTTAGAGATACACACCATCCCCACCCCTGAGGTGGGGGCAGTCTTGTCGAGTAGATATATTCAGGAGGCATCATCTAATATTTTCCCAGTTGGCTTGTTGTTGATGGCTGAAATTCCACCGTTAGCAACTTCCTTAAACTTTGAGTTAAGCATTGCCTTCCCTTGGGTCCTCTTTTAAATTGTGGATGTTCCTAGGAGGGATAATATATTAATTATTAACACTTTGGTGAGAAGTAGTTTAATAAGAGGGAAAACGAATTATGTAAGAACTACTTTTATAGATTTGATAAAGGTAGTAGAGAACTAGCAATCATTTGATATTGATAGCTAACACATATGTAGGCATTACACACACACACACACACACACACACGCACACACACACACACACACACACCTTACAAGCACCCCATTCTCCTGATGAGGAAATTGAGGCACAACTTGATTAAATGACCTGTTCAGGGTCACACAGTTATATAAGAGTGGAGCCAGGATGGAACATATTTTCCAGTCTATACTTTCAACTAGTATCCAAAACTGTTCATAAAATTATCTATTTTCAGAATTCTACTTAAAGCTAACTCCATAGACTTTCTTACCACTGTTGTCAATTTTTGTAACTCACTTCTCTAACTTTTCACTGCCTTCTTTCTTCCTTGTATTATACCCTCTTTTTACTCAGGAAGATCATAAAACAAGGTTAAATCATTCCCATTCCTTTGGATCTAAAATGTAAGTGTAGGCACAGCTGCTCCCTCCTTATGGATAGTAAATGAAGCAGGGAAGGAAGCTAAGTCACAGCAGAGGTAGAGCCAGGAGAAAGATAGCGTTCTCCTGACTCCCAGTCAATGCAGCCATCTCGAGACTAGAAAGACATGAGATAGACCACTTCAAGGACTTCCAGTTGGAGATAATGAAAGGCACTGAGTAATCAGGAAAGAAAATTCAGTGCTGGCCACCATAACGTGTGTTATTAAGGGCTTTGTGGAGGCGACGTTTCATTCACTGAGTAAATTTCTATGTTAGGTTGTGAGTTAATAATAAGACATCATTATGACCTATTTATCAGTGTTTCCCAGGGGACTAACATATCCTATTTACCAAATTGCATTGGGGGTAGCACCCATTTATACTTCCTTCTGTAGTCATAGCAACTTGTACTTGTTTGTAGACTACTTAGAACCATGGTGTAAACGAACATTTGCGAATAAGAGTCACAGCCTTGTGATTGCTAGTGTTGGGGTACCTGACCTCCCTTTGAAAGATGTCTTTTCCTAGATACTATTTTCCAATAAAGCATGTGTTTTCATGTGGAAACACAATATTTCTTTTCATTCTAGGGGGTGACTATTAACTAATGGAACTGATTTGTCAACAAATGTGTCAAAACATATATTTTAATGAGAATTCTTATCCTGAAAAATACTACATTTCATCAAGCCTAGGACACCACTGATCTAAAAATGCACTGATTAGAAAATGCTAAGAAAGAAAAAAACTGTCAGCTAAAAATAATGTTGAAGCTTCTGAAGACCATTCAACAAACAGGATTTTAAAAATGGCTTGAGCAATTATTTGAATGTGTTAGCTACCAAGTTGAACCCTTGAGGGTTTCGATGTTCATTTAATGCAAACATTCTTGTGTATTTGTGTGCTCACAAATTCTGTCAAATATAACATCTAATCTGTTATGTAACGGATTATCTCAAACTGGAGAATCCCTAGCCTGCTTTCTCTTGAAGGCTATTACTTTGGTGGAAACGTGGACCAGCTCCCTTTCTCACACTTCGGGGTGGAGAAGAGAATCGCTGGATTGGAACCTTCAGGAACTCTTTGACACCTTCATGGCAGGGAAGGGCACTGTGTCTTAGCTGGGGCAGAAGAACTCTCACCCACAGGTTGACTTCATTATCACTGGAATCTTTGGGGGATGGGAATCTAAAACCCAACTTGACCCTTTCTTTGTACCCAGCTCCTCACTCTTAAAAGGTATTTGTTGAGCTTCTTGGATTGGTGAGTTTATAGTTTTGATCAAATTTGGAAATGTTTTGACCATTATTTCTTCAAATATTTTGTTTTGTCTCCTCATCTCTCTCTTCTTTGGAGGTTGCGGTTGTATATGTATGGGCTGCTTGGAGTTGCCCCACAGCTCACTGATGCTCTGTTCCCTGTCCTCTAGCCCTTCACTCTCTGTTTCATTTTGGATAGTTTCCATTGCTAGATCTCCAAATTCACTAATCTTTTCTTCTGCAACGTCTCATCAGTTCTTAATCCCAGTGTATTTTTTTTTTCCCCTCCCTCCCCGCCGGCCTCCCAGTGTATTTTTTATCTCAGACATTTTTATCTTTAGAAATTTGATTTGGGTGGTTTTTAAAAAAATATTTGCTATGTCTCTCCTGAACATACTTTTAAAAAACTTTTTCTTTTGAAATAATTATAGATTACCAGAAAGTTGCAAAGATAGTATGGCTGGTGCCGTGTATCCTTCACCCAGCTTCCCCATTGGTTACATCTCCTGCAACTATAGTACAATAGCAAAACTAGGAAACTGCCATTGGTACACGTATATATAGTTCTATGCCATTTTGTTACATGTGTAGATTCACGTAGTCAGCCCTGCAATCAAGATACTATGCTTTTTGGGGCTTCCCTGGTGGCGCGGTGGTTGAGAGTCCGCCTGCCGATGCAGGGGATGCAGGTTCATGCCCCGGTCCGGAAAGATCCCACATGCCGCGGAGCGGCTGGGCCCGTGAGCCATGGCCGCCGAGCCTGCGCGTCCGGAGCCTGTGCTCCACAACGGGAGAGGCCGCAACAGTGAGAGGCCCGCGTATACTATGCTTTTTGAACATTATATTTTCCTGTGTTTGGAAAACAAAGTTGTAGTTTTCTGCTTCTATGCATGCCTTGTAATTTTTGATTAGATGATAAACAGATATGAATTTTATATTGCATTGAGTGTTTTTTATTATTGTTGCTTTAAGTTTTCCTGAGCTTTGTTCTGGGACACAGTTAAGTTACCTAGAAACACTTTGATCCTTTGGGGTTTGCTTTTAATCTTTGTTTGGCTAGAACAGAGCAACCTTTAGAGGAGACCTACGTTTTCTTGTTTTTTTTTTCTTCTTATTCAATTGAACCTGTGCCCCCTGCAGTGGAAGCGTGGAGTGTTAACCACTGGACCACCAGGGAAATTCCAGTCCTACTTTTTCTTCTGCATTCTCTACTCAGTGATTCTGACTGCTGGAAACATGTCCTATTCCTGGTCCCTGGGAGCCCCTGTGATTATGCCTCTGCTCCTTATGGGTGGTCTTTCCCCAGACTCGGGATCTCCTCACAGGCATGCACATGCAGATTTCTGGAGCTCACTTTTGTAGCTCTCCTCTCTGGCGCCCTCCCTTTGAGCCCCTCGAGTGCCCTTGACCCTCAAACTCCCAGCTCCATCTCCTCAACCCAGAGAGACAGACAGCCGTTGCATGATCCGGCAGCTGGAAACTCTGCAGGCAGTAAGCTGTGGCGATCACAGGGCGCCCCTGGTTTGTTTCCCTCGCAGGGAATAGTGTCCTTGCTGCCTGGTGTCCAGCCTCTGAAAACCACTGTTGCATATAGCTGTCGAGGGTTTTCTTTAGTTATTTAAGGCAGAAACACTCCTTACTTTTTAATCCAAATTTTCTTACATAAGAACATCATTAATGTAAAAAGGAAACAAAGCTGTATTTGAAAGGAGGCTGTGGCCCAGCTTACAGACTGAAGTACCTTCTTTTACTATGAAGTTGAGTTAAATTTTTCTCATTTATAAGCCGAGTCACCGACTTACTTCTTTGTTCATTTACTAATGAGTTTTAGTGTTCTCCAGATATTTTACTAATATATGTGCCACCAAGGCTGTTGAAATCACCTGTTCCATATCCTGTCCTGACACCCTGTAGTACCTCAGCAGGATCCTTGCCACTCTCAGGAAACATATTGAGGTCACGTCTATTCCTGCAGATCTTGTTGACCCCAAATCACACCCCCCCACACACACGCCCACACTCACACACCGTGTGACAGTGACGACACCTATGGGACCTATCAGAGCAAGGTCCAGAGGGGCCGTCATCTTTGACAGCTGATGCACGAATATCAGGACCTGCTGATCTGGCTCTGGTCGGCCTAACTCATTAGGTAGGCCTTTCAGCGTCAACCCTGGAAGTGGTCCCGGGTTTCCCGTAGCTAGCATTTATTGAGTAATCATAGTATCTCTGACTGTGGGCTTAGATGCATTGCATTTATACTTTCACGTAATCTCCAGACCTCACACAAGGCCAGGAACAGGACATGTTCTCACCAGTCGGAATCACTGGGTAGAGTACTCAGAAGGGTATCATTGCTGTATTGAAAACAAATTACTTCTATCTGAAGGCTGCTCTTGTCCAACCTAGCAGCGCTTAAAAGCAAACCTCAAAAGGATCAAACTGTTTCCAAGTAACTGCATCCATTAATAGAATCATGGCTAGTCCTAAAGAAAAATCACTTTCTATCCAATGAAGAAACAATTCTTTTTCTATTATATAAATAACAAAAGCTCATAGAAAATTCTCAACAGCCACTAAGACCCCTCATGAGTTGAAATTCGATGCACTGGGGTTGCCCTGGAGAGATGAGTCTGTCCCATTGCTACCTGTTCAAGGCCTTGGGCCTCTCTCTTCAGAGTGGGGTTTTCCAACATGTGGGCCACAGAATTCAGGCCATACCTCATCTCATTTAATCCTCTCAGTCTCTCTCTGAGGTACAAGTAGGGTTATTCTCATTTTTCACGTGAGAAAATTCGTGTTTAGAAATGCTCATAAACTTGCCTGAGGTCTCACAGCTGGCATTGGGTACAGCCAGGATTCCTGCCACATGTGTCAAAAAGTAGGACCATTGTTCTAGAGAATTCGGCACTTTTCTTTACAGATTCACTAGGTCTTAGGATGACATGAAGCCTCACTTGAGGGGCCTTTCCTGAGATTTTAGGAGATAATGACACAGCTTTGCCTGGCTCTTGGAATTTCACTGTTACTTGAAAACAGTTTTTAAGACTTGAGTTCTGATTCATTCAATAAAACCTTTTATTATGAACCACAACAAACATACAAGAAAGGCACGCCATTAATTCTATTCATGTCTTCCTACAGCAGCATATAGGATGGATCTAGTCTGTGTGTTCTTTATCGATCTTGTCTGTGCAAGCAGAGGTGCCTGTTTTACCAGTCTTGTGGCTGGCAGACTCAACCTCTTTTGAGAAGGGGGAGGCTGCTTGCAGTAGAAGGTGTGGATTCATAGTCCATGGGAACAGGACCTGTGTATACTCAGGAGTCTGCACCCAAGCAGGAGAAATCACACAAGTTCTCTGTAAATGGACGGGACTTGATGTCCTGGGGTTAGAGTCCAGTAGAGGTAAATCTGGTGTGGACGATTACACTTCTGCCCCTGTCAATCATCAGGACTGAGGCCCTGTGACAGGCTGTCCTGCAAGGAACGAATGACTCAGCCAGGACTGCGACCTGATATAGAGGAATGAGGGCAAGCTGTTGCTGACCATTTCCTTTCTATAAAACTTAAGTTAAACAAAGAAGCGCTCATAAATAATAGAGGGAATGTGATTGAATGGCAAGGGAAAATCTGCTCAGTAACCTTTAGTCTATGGGTTTATGGAAATGAAGAAAAATAGTTTAACTCAAAATTTGAATTATCCTAGGATTGGTGTTCTCATTTAACATCTTAATCTTTTAGAGACCACAGCATACCTGTGTGTTAGGACAAATGCAGAATCATGTTTGAGTGAGCTTGTTTTGAGTTTTCACTTACTTTGAGTAAATGAATTCTGTTCTATCTGAGGGTAGATCCAGCCCTATCACAGTTGTGAATATGCAGACCTAGCTGGGTGAGAAATGTGTCCAGGCCAGAGTGGGATTTCTAAGGACCGATGCTGATGGTGAGGGTGAGCGGGAGTGAGGGTGAGGAAGACACTGCAAAACTAAGTACAAGGTGATGTGAAGCCAAAGGACTTTGAGAACTTTTCACATGCAGGCAAAGGAGGACTCACAAGGACTAGATGGTACTCAGAGAAGGTCAGGAAGCAAGCCAAGGCCTGGAAGAAACTGATGAGCCCAAACACACCCGACTGCGGGGCCATAATGAACCCACCTCACTTCAGACCAAATATCTTGATCCAGCATCCTGTATCATCTCATACCATGTATGCCTGTGCCCATCTTGCTTCAGCTGCAGGAACATATTTTATTTCTGTTCCTCCAACTTGCCAAACCCATCCCATCCTACCTCAGGGCCTTTGCATGTGCTACTCTACCATCTAGAATGCCTCCCTTCCCCCATGCAATATTTACATGATTGGTTTATTTATAGTCAGGTCTCAGTCAAATGTCTTTCTTTGTCTATCTTGTCTGAAGGAACCCTCAGCCAGCCACTCTCTGTTACATGACCCTGTTTTATTGACTTTATAGCACTCATCACTCTCTGAAATCATCTTGGCTTTTGTTGACTTATTTAGAGTCTGAGTCCTCCTACTGGAATGTAAGCACTACGAGAGTAAGACCTTTTTTTGTTTGTTTGTTTAATTGGTCATTATATCCCCACTGCCTAGAATAGGACCAGGCTCCTGGCCAGGGTTCAATAAGTGTCTGTCCAATAAGTAGAGGGATGCATGAAGTCAAACACAATTGAAGAGAGAACCACGTCATATATCAGCCAAAACAGTCTGTATGGTTACTAATCTGAGAATAAGGGGTCTGTGCTCTGGTATGTATGTGCATTTCTAAGCTTTTGTGTTGTGTTTTAAGTGCCTGACATTATTAAGCCCTTTATAAATATTAGATAATAGAGGATCATTTTTACAAATTCTACTCTTGTTTCAGCTAAACTAAATTGGTCCTTTGTAGACTAAGTAATTCAGGCAGCTCAGAGGGCAAGGCAAACTTCAATAGGTCATACCCACAGGAAATCTGAGATATCCTCAGTTGAGTTTAAAAATATTGAATTTATTAATAAATTATTTTTCAGAGTAAATCTTAAGTTTATATACAGTTAAAATTAAAATCAGCATGTGTGCTGAGTTTATATAAACAATCAGCATGTGTATTAAGTTAAAATAGTTATTTTTAACTTAATAGTATCATAACTCAGCCGAAGAGCAAGTTTTTTAATTCTCACGGGCAAATCTTAGCTAATGTGTTGTAGTGGAATTCTTCTACAGATAAATCAGAGTCTGGTATGTGCATTTTGATTGTGAGAATTGGAGCTGTAGTTAGTGCGGGATTTAAATGGGACCTTCCTTGATTATAGCTGAGACCACAGGCTAATAGCTAGAGTGTGGGACAGCTATGGAACAGTGTACACTGACCTGACCTTTCTGGGCTTCAGTCTCCTCACTGGAAAATGAGGAGGTTGAATTGGAGAATGAGATTAAAATGAATAACCCCATGCTGTATTCTTGTCTTCATTTCTTATATCCAGCCCCTTACACTGAATCCATGTATACATTATGGTTATCAGAAGCTATTTGTTAAGACACCTTGTATTTTGAAAAGAGACTTGTGATATGGATAAAACTTAGGCCATCCCCTCCTTTTACCATCTCCCATATCACGCTCAAATTACTAACTTTTTAGCAGCCTCCTTTATTTCTATCCCATTTATCTAGGATTTTTTCTTCCTTTGGTTGATGGTAGTGCATGAATGCTTAGGATAGACTATTTGGTCTACAGGTAATACCTGGCTTCTGCAAAGGCCTCTCAAGGCCCTCAGATACCCATCTTATTAAAATGTGTCCACCCTGTTGTTTCGGGGATCTTCCTGAAGTGCTCTGAGAATGGTCAACCAGTGGACACATAAAGATTGTACTCTGAGGACAGCAAGCTAAGTTCTGTCTTTTCTTCTTGCTAAGGTAGTATTTGCCCTGAAGGAAAAGAAGGCTTCAGCTCAAGCTTCCGTGGCAGGCATTTTTCACAAAGTTAAGCAACATAAATTTTGCTAAATATCTTCTAAATGTTAAAGAATTCAACCAAATTGTTCTCAATTATATATTTTTCAAAAATTTTCAGAAGTTGTATGTATGTGGACATACAACTCTTCACTGTGTTATATATCACCTAATTAGCATGATCATCCCTCCTGTATTCAATTCTAACAGTACATTCTTCACATTTTATAGATGTTGGATCATACTGTCACCATTTTACATTATAAAACTTTATACGCTTGCTTCTTTGAAATATAGATATTCATAAGTAAAAGATAGAAGATATCAAGTCCTTGTTGAGAAAGCAACTGTGTATTTTACCTTCCCCCCCCCTCGTTTATTGTCCTTTCAACAGTTAAGTAGTTATAGTTAATAAGAAATTACAAAAAAAGCACAATGAAGCACTCTTAACCCCACTATCAGAAGATAACCCCGTATGAACTTGAGACCATATCATTCATGTTATTTTATAATGTGACATTTCTTTATGTGAAATATTAATAATATACTTACATTTAATGGAATGTTCTTTTAAACCTGATCATTAAATAACCATATGATATTTCATCCTGTAACTGTTCATAACATAACCCCTTATGTGGGAGGCAGTGTAGGTAGGTAAGAGAATAGGGACTGAAACGGACATGCTACTTTTGACTAGCTGTGACCATGGCCAAGTTGTGTACTCATCCCATTCCTCCATCTCCTTACCCATAAAATTGGCATAACAGCTTTATTTTGGGTAATTTGAAGATGAAATAAGTTGTAACACATGGTACTTAAACAGAGCACTGACAATAGTGCTGTACTATACTCTATTATTAGAGCATTATTATTCTATTATTACCTATAATTTTATTATTCTAGTAGAATAATTAAACACATGGTAAGGCACATGGTAAGAACTCAATAAACATTCATTATTACCTATATTGTTTTTAGCTTTTTGATGTTAGAATATTGTGATGAATATATTTGAAGAAAAAAGGCTTTTGCTCTTGTCATATTATTTCCCTAAGATAAATTTTTAGATGTATTGCCATCTTTGATACTTGCTGCTAAGTCACCCTCTGTGGAGGCTGTACTAACATCTGCTCTCCGTAGCACTCAGGGTAAGAGAGAAAGCACGTACTTTCTCACGGTGAGCGATGATGTTCTGGGAGTGCACTGTGGTGGAAAATGACAACTCCCATGTGAGGATTTCTGTAGTGCTCCAAACCACTGAATATTGAACAACTGGGGACTATTCAATGTACAATACTCTTTGTTTTTAATATTTATATAGTCTTCTGGTGAAGACATGAAAAAATAAAAACATGTTCTTTTTTTGCGTACTTAGTATATTAGTCTGAATTTTGCCTGAAAAGATATTTGTATTGATAGGAAAATGTACACTTGACTACGTTGTGAAGATGTCTCCTCCTATAGAAACTAATATTTCCTATTTTCAGAAAAAAGCGACAAAGCTTGGGAGCAGTCAACCCTCCAGAACTCAGGCTGGTGGAACAGCTCCGGTCACCAAGGTCAGTCATTTCCTGAGCAAGAAAAGACCCCTACTCTACAGGTGTACCATTAGTGGGTGGGACTTGTAGGGAAGGTAAACAGTGTCCATATATCACTGAAAGTTTTTAAACAAAGTACCAATTCTGTGCTGGTGGGGGTAGTGTGAGGCAGGAGGCATGTAATTTCTTACTAATGATTTGAATGATTTAAAACTTCGCAAAGCTATTTATGTTATTATTCTTCCTGGCATATAATAATGTGTCCAAAAATATGCATTATTACCACAAATATCTATAAATAATATTTGACTTTTGCACACACCAGATTTTCTTCATGAGTATTAACCACACCAGGCTCTTTGCTAAGTGTGCTATATAATTATCTTAGGTAATCCCGTCACAACCTTATAATTATTATTCCTTTATACCTGAGAAAACCTGGGCTCAGAGAGGTTAAGTAACCTCGACAAGATCACAAAGCCAGTAAGATGGAGGTAGGGTTCAAAGCCAGGTTTCCAGTTCACACAAGGTCCTGGACCTTATAAACTCTGATTGAGCCTTCTTTGGTAATATGACACTACAAAGCTTCGCAACTTATAAAAATCACTGAAATTTCATCTTGCAAGATAAGATGTAACTACCATTTTAGCTAGTAGTTTTCAATATATAAAATAGTTTTGTTCCTCCCATTTCAGCTTGTGATCTTCCAGTGTGTCCAAGATTATCAAAAACCTTAACCTATTTCAGGATTGCCTATACAACTATTGTAAATAAGCATTTTTCCTTTAAAACTGGTAGCTCTCCTATGGAGGGCTGTGGACTTTCTCATGGATGTTACTTGCTTGGTGAAGAGTTCGTATTTTAGTGCCTTCTGGAGTCTCAGCTGCTCTCCTAGCCCCTAAAATGTACCCAAAGTAAAACTCAACTGAGAAATGAGAAGAGGCTGGGCAAATGTATCTCTGCTGCGGTTGCCCTCGGTAGTCCTCATCTTCTATTGTTTGGAGGTCTCCAACTAAAAAAGATTTTCTGGATACTTCCTATCTTTTACAGTATTAGGACCTGTATTTAACTTATGCTTAATAATTTAAAATGAGAAGTCTCATTAGCAAAACCCCAACCTCATGAGGTTTAGTGAATCATTTGTAAATGGTTTCTAGAATTATCATTACCTAAACTCCTAGAGGGTCGGTACCTTGTGGAAAATCGTGCTTAGTTTTTGTTTTTGTTTTTCCCTTGAATTTCGTGGTAAGAAGCAGTCCCTTTCCCATCATTTTTCCACACAGGAGTATCATCCAATCATTTCAAGATGGAATGCTTACAAAGAATTTGGCCATCCTCCCCAAACCCTGCTAGGTCTCAGGAAGCTGTGGGAGGGAGTGTAACTGGGAGGTGGACACATTTAGCCACATAGTTATTGTTTTAGTTTACTGGCAAACTTGTAATTCTTTCCTTGGCTTCTGACACTGCCTTCTCCTATCTCTCCTTGGCTTCTGACACTGCCTTCTCCTATCTCCATTCTTCTCTTGATTATTCGTTTTCACTGTGGTTTCCTGACTCAATTTCCTTCACCAGTTTCCTGAATATTAGTTTTTCCAGGATTTAATTCTTCATTCCTTCCTTTCTATATCTTTAACTCTTATAGAGTATTAGAAGAAAAAAATACATATGCTTTCTTGTTTTTCTTATTTTGTCTTTTGATGCCAGATTGAAAGGGCTTGGTATCATCATCACCTAAAAATGATCATTCCCATGCATCATTCAGAAAAGCTGGGGGTAATAGCATTTGTGATCCCTTGAAGCATTTTATTACACAATTAATTATCATAACACACACAGGCAAATAATATTCTCCCAACACATGACATGACAAAATAGTAAATACAATTGGCAGTGAGAATTAGACCTGGTTTTCTTGATTCTGGACACATTCAACTCGAAAGTTAAAGTGACAATTTTACAATTATTAAGAAAATCATAGTCTGTATTAAGGATTCAGTATTTAATGACAGAATGGTTAGTTACCATGTATTGCAGAACTGTTTTATGAGACTTCTTACAAAATCAGTAATTATGTGCACAAATAATACCACTTCTGCCATGCAGTCCTGGGCTTGGAGGATCCAGAGCACTTAAGTGGCATAGATATCTCTATTGAATAACTCAAAATAATTATTATAAGATGTTTAGTGATTAAAATTAAATTTTTGATAAATTAATAATGAGGACTAATGAGGCTATAGAAATTAGACTCTTGACCCGGGTTCTTGGGTGGGGCTAATGGAGGACTCTCGGAGGGCTCACGCAAAGGAGTACTTCCCAGGACTTCTGTTGCCAGTGTCTTTGTCCTCACGGTGAGAGATAGCCACCCCTACCTCTGCAGGAGACCCTCCAACACTAGCAGGAACCAGAACTTGATGAAGAAATGCAGATTCCAGAATCTTGGACAGAACATTTACAAGCCGTGTGGATGAAAGGCTCTTGGTGCTACAGCCAGGAGTCAGTGCTGTGCCTCTGAGGTGGGAGAGCCAACTTCAGGACACTGGTCCACAGGAGACCTCCCAGTTCCACGTAATATGAAACGGCGAAAATCTCCCAGAGATCTCCATCTCAACACCCACACCCAGCTTCACTCAATGACCAGCAAGCTACAGTGCTGGACACCCTATGCCAAACAACTAGCAAGACAGCAACACAACCCCACCCAATAGCAGAGAGGCTGCCTAAAATCATAATAAGTCCACAGACACCCCAAAACACACCACCAGTTGTGGACCTGCCCACCAGAAAGACAAGATCCAGCCTCATCCACCAGAACACAGGTACTGGTCCCCTCCACCAGGAAGCCTACACAACCCACTGAACCAACCTTAGCCACTGGGGACAGACACCAAAAACAACGGGAACTACGAACCTGCAGCCTGCCAAAAGGAGACCCCAAACACAGTAAGATAAGCAAAATGAGAAGAGAGAAAAACACAGCACGTGAAGGAGGAAGGTAAAAACCCACCAGACCTAACAAATAAAGAGGAAATAGGCAGTCTGCCTGAAAAAGAATTCAGAATAATGATAGTAAAGATGATACAAAATCTTGGAAATAGAATAGAGAAAATGCAAGAAACATTTAACAAGGACCTAGGAGAACTAAAGAGGAAACAAGCAACAATGAACAACACAATAAATGAAATTTAAAATACTCTAGAAGGGATCAATAGCAGAATAACTGAGACAGAAGAACAGATAAATGACCTGGAAGATAAAGTAGTGGAAATAACTACTGCAGAACAGAATAAAGAAAAAAGAATGAAAAGAACTGAGGACAGTCTCAGAGACCTCTAGGAAGACATTACATGCACCAACATTTGAATTATAGGGGTTCCAGAAGAAGAAGAGAAGAAGAAAGGGACTGAGAAAAGATTTGAAGAGATTATAGTTGAAAACTTCCCTAATATGGGAAAGGAAATAGGTAATCAACTCCAGGAAGCACAGAGAGTCCCATACAGGATAAATCCAAGGAGAAACATGCCAAGACACATATTAATCAAACTGTCAAAAATTAAATACAAAGAAAACATATTAAAAGCAGCAAGGGAAAAACAACAAATAACACACAAGGGAATCCCCATGAGGTTAACAGCTGATCTTTCAGCAGAAACTCTGCAAGCCAGAAGGGACTGGCAGGACATATTTAAAGTGATGAAGGAGAAAAACCTACAAGCAAGATTACTCTACCCAGCAAGGATCTCATTCAGATTTGATAGAGAAATTAAACCCTTTATAGACAAGCAAAAGCTGAGAGAGTTCAGCACCACCAAACCAGCTTTACAACAAATGCTAAAGGATCTTCTCTAGGCAAGAAACACAAGAGAAGGAAAAGACCTACAATAACAAACCCAAAAGAATTAAGAAAATGGGAATAGGAACATACATATCGATAATTACCTTAAATGGAAATGGACTAAATGCTCCCACCAAAAGACACAGATTGGCTGAATGGATACAAAAACAAGACCCATATATATGCTGTCTACAAGAGACCCACTTCAGACCTAGAGACACATACAGACTGAAAGTGAGGGGATGGAAAAAGATATTCCATGCAAATGGAAACCAAAAGAAAACTGGAGTAACAATTCTCATGTCAGACAAAATAGACTTTAAAATAAAGACTATTAGAAGAGACAAAGAAGGACACTACATAATGATCAACGGATCGATCTAATAAGAAGAGAGAACAATTGTAAATATTTATGCACCCAACATAGGAGCACCTCAATACATAAGGCAAATACTAACAGCCATAAAAGGGGAAATCGACAGTAACACATTCATAGTAGGGGACTTTAACACCCCACTTTCACCAATGCACAGATCATCCAAAATGAAAATAAATAGGGGAACACAAGCTTTAAATGATACATTAAACAAGATGGACTTAATTGATATTTATAGGACATTCCATCCAAAAACAACAGAATACACATTTTTCTCAAGTGCTCATGGAACATTCTCCAGGATAGATCATATCTTGGGTCACAAATCAAGCCTTGGTAAATTTAAGAAAATTGAAATTGTATCAAGTATCTTTTCTGACCACAACGCTATGAGACTAGATATCAATTACAGGAAAAGATCTGTAAAAAATACAAACACATGGAGGCTAAACAATACAGTATTTAATAATGAAGTGATCGCTGAAGAAATCAAAGAGGAAATAAAAAATACCTAGAAACAAATGACAATGGAGACATGATGACCCAAAACCTATGGGATGCAGCAAAAGCAGTTCTAAGAGGGAAGTTTATAGCAATAAAATCCTACCTTCAGAAACAGGAAACATCTTGAATAAACAACCTAACTTTGCACCTAAAGCAATTAGAGAAAGAAGAACAAAAAAACTCCAAAGTTAGCAGAAGGAAAGATATCGTAAAGATCAGATCAGAAATAAATGAAAAAGAAATGAAGGAAACGATAGCAAAGCTCAATAAAAGTAAAAGCTGGTTCTTTGAGAAGATAAACAAAATTGATAAACCATTAGCCAGACTCATCAAGAAAAAAAGGGAGAAGACCCAAATCAATAGAATTAGAAATGAAAAAGGAGAAGTAACAACTGACACTGTAGAAATAAAAAAGATCATGAGAGATTACTACAAGCAACTCTATGCCAATAAAATGGACAACCTGGAAGAAATGGACAAATTCTTAGAAATGCACAACCTGCCAAGACTGAATCAGGAAGAAATACAAAATATGAACAGACCAATCACAAGCACTGTAATTGAAGCAGTGATTAAAAATCTTCCAACAGGGCTCCCCTGGTGGCGCAGTGGTTGATAGTCCGCCTGCCGATGCAGGGGACACGGGTTCGTGCCCCGGTCTGGGAAAATCCCATATGCCGCGGAGCGGCTAGGCCTGTGAGCCATGGCCGCTGAGCCTGCGCATCCGGAGCCTGTGCTCCGCAACGGGAGAGGCCACAGCAGTGAGAGGCCCATGTACCGCAAAAAAAAAAAAAAAAAAAATCTTCCAACAAACAAAAGCCCAGGACCAGATGGCTTCACAGGTGAATTCCATCAAACATTTAGAGAAGAGCTAACACCTATCCTTCTCAAACTCTTCCAAAATATAGCAGAGGGAGGAACACTCCCAAATTCATTCTACGAGGCCACCATCACCCTGATACCAAAACCAGACAAGGATGTCACAAAGAAAGAAAACTACAGGCCAGTATCACTGATGAACATAGATGCAAAAATCCTCAACAAAATACTAGCAAACAGGGCTTCCCTGGTGGCGCAGTGGTTGAGAGTCTGCCTGCCGATGCAGAGGACACGTGTTCGTGCCCCGGTCCGGGAAGATCCCACATGCCGTGGAGCGGCTGGGCCCGTGAGCCGTGGCTGCTGAGCCTGCGCGTCCAGAGCCTGTGCTCCGCAACGGGAGAGGCCACAACAGTGAGAGGCCCGCGTACCGCAAAAAAAAAAAAAAAAAAAAAAAAAGCAAACAGAATCCAACAGCACATTAAAAGGATCATACACCATGATCAAGTGGGGTTTATTCCAGGAATGCAAGATTTCTTCAATATACGCAAATCAATCGATGTGATAAACCATATTAACAAATTGAAGGAGAAAAACCATATGATCATCTCAATAGATGCAGAGAAAGCTTTTGACAAAATTCAGCACCCATTTATGATAAAAACCCTCCAGAAAGTAGGCATAGAGGGAACTTTCCTCAACATAATAAAGGCCATATATGACAAACCCACAGCCAACATCGTCCTCAATGGTGAAAAACTGAAAGAATTTCCACTAAGATCAGGAACAAGACAAGGTTGCCCACTCTCACCACTCTTATTCAACATAGTTTTGCAAGTTTTAGCCACAGCAATCAGAGAAGAAAAGGAAATAAAAGGAATCCAAATCAGAAAAGAAGAAGTAAAGCTGTCACTGTTTGCAGATGACATGATACTATACATAGAGAATCCTAAAGATGCTACCAGAAAACTAGTAGAGCTAATCAATGAATTTGGTAAAGTAGCAGGATACAAAATTAATGCACAGAAATCTCTGGCATTCCTATACACTAAAGATGAAAAATCTGAAAGTGAAATCAAGAAAACACTCCCATTTACTATTGCAACAAAATGTATGAAATATGTAAGACTAAACCTACCTAAGGAGACAAAAGACCTGTATGCAGAAAATTATAAGACACTGATGAAAGAAATTGAAGATGATACTAATAGATGGCGAGATATACCATGTTCTTGGATTGGAAGAATCAACATTGTGAAAATGACTCTACTACCCAAAGCAATTTACAGATTCAATGCAATCCCTATCAAACTACCACTGTCATTTTTCACAGAACTAGAACAAAAAATTTCACAATTTGTATGGAAACACACAAGACCCCGAATAGCCAAAGGAATTTTGAGAAAGAAAAACAGAGCTGGAGGAATCAGGCTCCCTGACTTCAGACTATACTACAAAGCTACAGTAATCAAGGCAGTATGGTACTGGCACAAAAACAGAAAGATAGATCAATGGAACAGGATAGAAAGCCCAGAGATATACCCACGCACATATGGTCACCTTATCTTTGATAAAGGAGGCAGGAATATACAGTGGAGAAAGGACAGCCTCTTCAATAAGTGGTGCGGGGAAAACTGGACAGGTACATGTAAAAGTATGAGATTAGATCACTCCCTAACACCATACACAAAAATAAGCTCAAAATGGATTAAAGACCTAAATGTAAGGCCAGACACTATCCAACTCTTAGAGGAAAACATAGGCAGAACACTCTATGACATAAATCACAGCAAGATCCTTTTTGACCCACCTCCTAGAGAAATGGAAATGAAAACAAAAATAAACAAATGGGACCTAATGAAACTTCAAAGCTTTTGCACAACAAAGGAAACCCTAACCAAGACCAAAAGACAACCCTCAGAATGGGAGAAAATATTTGCAAATGAAGCAACTGACAAAGGATTAATCTCCAAAATTTACAAGCAGCTCATGCAGCTCAATAACAAAAAAACAAACAACCCAATCCAAAAATGGGCAGAAGACCTAAATAGACATTTCTCCAAAGAAGATATGCAGATTGCCAACAAACACATGAAAGAATGCTCAACATCATTAATCATTAGAGAAATGCAAATCAAAACTACAATGAGATATCATCTCACACCAGTGAGAATGGCCATCATCAAAAAATCTAGAAACAATGTATGCTGGAGAGGGTGTGGAGAAAAGGGAACACTCTTGCACTGCTGGTGGGAATGTGAATTGGTACATCCACTATGGAGAACAGTATGGAGGTTCCTTAAAAAACTGCAAATAGAACTACCATATGACCCAGCAATCCCACTACTGGGCATATACCCTGAGAAAACCATAATTCAAAAAGAGTCATGTAGCAAAATGTTCATTGCAGCTCTATTTACAATAGCCACAAGATGGAAACAACCTAAGTGTCCATCATCGGATGAATGGATAAAGAAGAAGTGGCACATATATACAATGGAATATTACTCAGCCATAAAAAGAAACTAAATTGAGCTATTTGTAATGAGGTGGATGGACCTAGAGTCTGTCATACAGAGTGAAGTAAGTCAGAAAGAGAATGACAAATACCGTATGCTAACACATATATATGGAATTTAAGAAAAAAAATGTCATGAAGAACCTAGGGGTAAGACAGGAATAAGGACACAGACCTACTAGAGAATAGGCTTGAGGATATGGGGAGGGGGAAGGGTAAGCTGTGACAAAGCGAGAGAGTGGCATGGACATATATACACTACCAAACGTAAAATAGATAGCTTGGGGCTTCCCTGGTGGCGCAGTGGTTGAGAGTCCGCCTGCCGATGCAGGGGACACGGGTTCATGCCCCGGTCCGGGAAGATCCCACATGCCGCGGAGCGGCTGGGCCCGTGAGCCATGGCCGCTGAGCCTGCGCGTCCGGAGCCTGTGCTCCGCAACAGGAGAGGCCACAACAGTGAGAGGCCCGCATCCCGCAAAAAAAAACAAAAAACAAACATAAAATAGATAGCTAGTGGGAAGCAGCCACATAGCACAGGGAGATCAGCTCGGTGCTTTGTGACCACCTAGAGGGGTGGGATAGGGAGGGTGGGAGGGAGGGAGACGCAAGTGGGAAGAGATATGGGAACATATGTATATGTATAACTGATTCACTTTGTTATAAAGCAGAAACACCCCATTGTAAAGCAGTTATACTCCAATAAAGATGTAAAAACAAAAAAGAAAGAAAGAAAAGAAATTAGACTCTTATTAAATAAGAAAATAGTTGCGATCCACAGTCAGGCAACTGTGTTACTGGAAAAGTTCTCAGACAACTTCTATCGTAACCACCAACTTATTCAGGTAAGGAAAGCGAGGTTGAACTTGCATCAGGACTGTCTCTGCAGGAGAGCATAGCTATTAAGAAGAAGTACTGGTTTAAGCTGTCAGTTCCAATTGGAATTTACTCTGACTAGTTCAAGCTAAAAAGGAATTTCTTAAGGGATGGCGGGTAGCTCCTAGAGAGATCCAGAAGGCTCCAGCAGAAGGAATGTAGTTTCACAGCCAGGAACAATGCCCGGACACACCGTGGGAGCTTCTCCTTGCTGCCACTGCAGCTCAGCACCTATCACATTTAGGACTGGAGGCCAGAAACTCTGGCACTGCCAGTCTCAAATGCTGAAAGTCCTTATCATAACACAGGTCTACCGGTGGGTGGCGCCTCCACACAGGCTTATTTTCAATCTCACTGTTGTGAGGCACGGCTGATTGGCCAGTGCAATTCCCATGCCTCAGCTCTGCTGCGCGGAATCTGGGGTTGGGAACGCTCTGGTTCTCCTCTGGGAAGGTGCTTATTGATTAGGTGGGAAATGATCCGTGAGTAGTGAGGATTTTTCAAGTGTATTGTCAGCTGCCAGCTATCCACTACAGAAAGGAAAACAGGAGAATTACCTAATTGAACTGGAGGAAAATCACTGATTATAGGTTGTGTAGCAGCATTAGGCCTTTTAAACAGAAGAGGGTACAAACAGCTTTTCTCCCAGTTAGAGAGGAGAAAATCTGCACAGGGATAAGCACCCACCAGAGAAGTCCTTCTGTGGTTTTGGCCCTGGTTCTGCCATAACTAGCTGTGTTAACTGTGGCGGCACAGCCCTCCTCCCAGGCCTTTACTTTTCTCATCCATAATATGACTGAGGGCCTGAATAAACTCTGCATATTGTGGGAGGTATTCCATCGTTCAGTGTCAGGCTCACCCACAGAACCGCTGGACCACATGTGGTGTGTTTGATGACACTGTTCGCTAAGCAGGCAAGCGTTTCTATTTCAAAAGTTCTGCATGTATTTTAATGTGCTAGGAAAGTAAACTAGCACTTCAAACCGTGATCCCATGGATGGTTTTGCTTGAGACAAGGCTAGATTAATGGTTAAAAAGGTAAATCTATTTTTTAAAATATTAAGTACATGTAGCTGTGGCAGATTAAAAAATATTAAGTAGGTAGTACACAAATAACCAAGGTTTGGGAAACAAGATCAGAGCAGTAATTCTCATATTTTAATGTACATACTGAATCGGTGAGGTGTTTACTAAAATGAAGATTGTGACTCAGAAAGTCTGGGGCGAGGCTGAGATTCTTTCTGCTTTTCTAACAAGCTCCCAGTTGCTGCTGCTGCTGGTCTGGTGACCACACTTTGAGCAGCAAGGATGCTGAATTGTGCTGAATGTGGGTAATTTAGACCACCTGTACCTTAGATTACTTAAACATCGATTAGAAAATCTGGTTAAAATGCAGATCCTCACGTTCCAAGCCACAAGAATCTGATTCACCAGGAGGGGGTAGGTCCAGGATTTTCTCTATTTAATAAGTACCCTCCAGTTTTTCAGATGCGGGTGATGTGGAGGCCCCACTGGGGGAAAGGATGAGCCTCAGGGACTGGGATAGACACGGCACACCTGGCAGTGATCCATCCCTCTTCATCTCCAGGGAAGGGAGCCCCTTTCTACCTGTCCTGCAGGACAAGAATCTTTGGAAAATTTACTTCATAACCATATAATTACTAACCTGTACTCTTGAGGAGCTCAGACATACTCACCCTCATTGAGGGAGTTATGCTGCCTAACAGTGGGGCTCTGGGACCCAGGGCTCATCCCTCTTGGGGCGTGGCCCAAATAAGTCATCCTAGTTGTGTTTTGTCTCAGGAAAACCTAGACAAGCTGAGGTTTATTTGAGAAACAAAAAAGCAGAGAAAATACTGACAGTAAACAAAAAAGGAATTTTAAGCTGAATTTTCATCAAGAAGAATTATGAAAATCTACAAACAATAAATGCTGAAGAGGGTGTGTGGAGAAAAGGGAACCCTCTTGCTCTGTTGGTGGGAATGTAAATTGACACAGCCACTATGGAGAACAGTATGGAGGTTCCTTAAAAAACTAAAAATATAACTACTATATGACCCAGCAATCCCACTACTGGGCATATACCCTGAGAAAACCATAATTCAGAAAGAGTCATGTACCACAATGTTCACTACAGCACTGTTTACAATAGCCAGGATATGGAAGCAACCTAAGTGTCCATTAACAGATGAATGGATAAAGAAGATGTGGCACACATATGCAATGGAATATTACTCAGCCATAGAAAGAAACGAAATTGAGTTATTTGTCGTGAGCTGGATGGACCTAGAGTCTGTCATACAGAGTGAAGTAAGTCAGAAAGAGAAAAACAAATACCGTATGCTAACACATATATATGGAATCTAAAAAAAAATGGTTCTGAAGAACCTAGGGGCAGGACAGGAATAAAGACACAGACGTAGAGAATGGACTTGAGGACACGGGGAGGGGGAAGGGTAAGCTGGGACGAAATGAGAGAGTGGCATGGACATATATACACTACCAAATGTAAAATAGATAGCTAGTGGGAAGCAGCCGCATAGCACAGGAAGATCAGCTTGGTGCTTTGTGTTCACCTAGAGGGGTGGGATACGGAGGGTGGGAGGGAGACGCAAGAGGGAGGAGATATGGGTATATATGTATATGTATATCTGATTCACTTTGTTATACAGCAGAAACTAACACAACGTTGTCAAAGCAATTATACTCCAATAAAGATGTTAAAAAAAAAGAATTATGAGGACAGGGTCTTCTCAGGGAATTATAATAAAATATTAGAGTTGGAAGGGCTCTTACTTCGCCACCTTTATTTAGCAGAAGTAAAGGAACACTGATAATAGACAAGGTGGTTGTGAGGAACACCTAGCAGGAGAAGTCAGGGCGACCCCACGTGCTTTGACTGCCGGGAGCAGGCGGGTGCGCCGCTGTGCGCTGTGCCGCTGAGCTCTCCGCCTTCGGAATGCCGTCACCTCTGGCTTGGAGGCTGAAGGACTGGCTGCTGAGTTGTCACTAGCTATCGGCCTGAGGCCTCGGGTCCTCAGCCCCGCGCCACCGCAGCCTCCTCCACTCATACCCCAAGCTCACTGTCCAGAGCCTTCACTGTGATTGCTTTATGGCTTTGGGAAAAGTTGGCTTCCCATATTTCCTTTAAATTTTGGAACTCTTCTGTCTAACCCCATCACTTACATTTATTAGTTGGCATTCTTCTATAAGGGAGAGCATTTCCTTCTCCCCTATATACTTATTCATTCATTTATTTATTTATAGCAATATGAATTCATGAATTCTTATTCTGTGGCTTAAAATCCCTTCTTAGTTATTTTGAAATGTTTAGTCATAATGTACCACGTCCAGTAATTGAGTAGAATTCTAGTTCTGTTCAACTGCTCTTTAAAAAAAAAATCCGTTATACAATGTGAATTGTTAAGTTACTTTATAGCTTCAAAAGTAATATTTGGGGGCGTGTGTTTGCAAAGAGCCCACTTTGGGCCTTTGGCGACATCCTAGGAGTGGTAGACCTCTGCCATCGGCCGGTGGCCTGCATCACAGGCCGCGCTGTTTAGTCTGCCAGCCTCCGGGATGCCAGCCCCGCGATGAGTCGGCGGCGGCGGGCACCTCCCTCCTGGAACCGCGCTGGGGGCGGGCGAAGGGGGCGGGGAGCGGCCAGCGTCGCGTCCTGGGGCCGCCCCGCCGCCTCCCTCTCTGCGGGCTGGGCTGAGGCTCCAAACGGAAACTGAGAGGGCCGAGCCCAACCGGGAATGCAAACATCCCCCAAACCCCGCTGAAGTCTCTGGGCCCGGAAGCCGGACGCGGAGTGAGTACTGATTTCGTCTGCTTCCCAGGCGGGCAGCCCGCGCTGCCTTCGCGCCGGCCCTGCGCGTCCCAGGCTCGGACCCTGCCACGGCTCCCAGACTTGGACGTGCGCTCTTACCCGTCTATTGCCCTTGAGAATCCATTTCCTTCCAAACGGATTCTAAGTTCACTTGTGTTACTAGTCAACCCCTCCTCCCTGTCGGCGCCACTGTTGCTGGCTTCTGGGCTGGGAATGTGTCTGGTGATCGTACACGGTAGGGTTACAAAACCAGGAGTTTGTGTGATCCGGAGAAAATGCTGAAAGAAGGAAAGCAGGAGCTCTGTCGATTTGGTTTGGCACTTTTATCTCTAGGGTTAGACCCAATCTTCTCCCCGAGCCCTGCCCCCTCCACTGTGATGACCTCCGTTTTAGAGAATGCCGCCTCACTGTGTATAACCTCTCCGTTTACCTGATACATGCTGGGTGTGGTGTGGCAAATGTGACATGTTTTGGTTCTATTTCCTTGAACACAGCCTGAGACTGTGGTCGGATGACATCACTGAGGGGTACTTTGTACCTGTATTTCAAGAATGGAAATGTTTTCATGGAGATTTGACGATCTTTTATGTATTGTTAGGGTCCTAGCATTCCTCAGTTATAAACGGGTAAGAGGCAAGTTCTTTATACCCATTTTACAGCTGAGAAAACGAGTCAGAGTTTAAGAAGCTTCCTTAAAGGGCTGGACCTTAGGGCCTCTGACGAGCCCTCTAGGAACCCACCTATACCTACATCAGAGGAAGGGAAGTGCTTAATCAGCAGCTCTGGAAAGTTCCTGATATATGAGATGTTTCTAGAGAGAAAACCTCTGCATTGCAGCGAAGCTCAATAAGGAGTGGCATCTAGTTCAAAAGGGTAAAGTTTATTTTCTAATGAGTAATTTAAAGAGTGCCTCTTCCTGACATTTTGTTTGTGGGCACTGAATTTAACTTTTGCACACTGATTTTTCAGTATCTAAAGGATATTTGTCGCTGGGAATGCTGCCTGGCTTCTAGGAGACAGTATAAGATTAAAACAAAGTAGTGACGTTTAGCAAAATCATGCCGAACTAGCAAAGGCCGTATCTGCTGACTGATGGAGAAGGGCTAGGTGGCCAATAGCAATGACGATGGAGTGGGAATCCTGGTGCATGCAGCAAGGACCCTTGGTGACTATTACAAAAAAGTGAGCTTCACAGACTGCATGACAGTGTTTATGAAGCAGTGCATTCAAGTGTAAATGTTGGTTATGGTTCAGTTCACATGCTTTGAGAGAGGATTCCCACTGCAGAGAGGAGTTGATTATAGTACAGTATTAGTGGTAGGTTCAGTTTCTTGATGGTTCCATGAATTGGCTGAGTATAATTCTTCTCTCACAATGAAAATTTAAAAGGTATCATGTGAAATAGCAGTTTGAAAGAATGAAACAAACAAAATTAAGAAAACATGAGGAATTAATTTGAACTAACTTTTTAAAATCAGTCAGATATTTGTGTTCCTATTCATTGTTTATAATAACAATTATATCTTTAATGCATCACCAATTCTTAGGTAGGACTATTTACTTTTCCCAAAATATGAACCATCTAATTGTTTAGTCCTGTTTAAATAAAAAGCCCACAGCCTATGTTCTCCTGTATACATAGATGTCTTTGTATCTTTTCTTTCATTATACCTCAGAGTGCCCTCATTTTGAAGACTATAGGAATCTGGAATATGTGTTTTAGCATCAATGTGTCTGGCCTCATAAAGAGGAACATATTTTATCCTATAATTTTTGATACATTGAATTAATAATCTGCATACTGGGAAAGTACAATGGGTCTTCAAAAACAATTGTGTTTTATTTTTTTCTCTGTGAATAGCTTTTAACTTAAAAATGTCAGCTACCCAGTGTTTCTCAACAGAGTTCTAATGGCATTTGGGTTGATGATTCTTAGTTGGGCAGGGCTGTCTTGTTCCCACTGAATGCCAGAGCATGACAAAAACACTGTCTCTCACACGTCTTAAAATACCCTTTAGTTGGGTGCTACTTCCCCTTAAGAACAATTGGTACGCTATTTTTATGGTAAGCCATATAAATAATTACTCAGTCCCATTATTTCCAATTTTTAAGGCACTTTACAGTATCCCTTAAGACATGTTGACTTCTGAGCAACATGACTTCCGTATATTGACTTCCGTTGACTTCTGTATATTTGGACGTTGGAGATTTGGGTGGAGTCTATGTGTAATCCTATTGCTAGTAAAGTGTCACTCTTACCCTTGTGCCCTTCTGTCCACATTAGGCAATAATAATAAATTATTAGCGAGTGACTTTAATAGGTTTCAGAAAAAAGAACAGATCAGTACAATCTGTATTAGATCTGAGTATTAATAGTTATAGCTACATTTACTGATGATTACTGGGTTCTAGGCATATGCTGAACACTTTACATGATGTGATGATGATGCAGTGATGAAGTAGATACCCTTATTATGCCCATTTTTCAGATTAAGAGCCTGATCTCTTAACCATTGCACTGTATTGTTTCTCAGGACATGTTGAACAACTCTCCATAAAATACTTTCCAAAAAATGAGTTTTAGTGGGTGAAGTTAACACACACTAAAGTCTCGTTTGGTTACATAGTCTCATTTGGCTACCTTTGGTTACCTCTGATTACCTTTGTTCTTAGAATACCAGCTTTTCACTATACTGGGAGCCCTTTGAAGACAGAATCCACATCTTTGGACCCCCATTGCATCTACCACGGTGCCTTCCACATAGTAATTTCTCAATAAATATTTATTGAATTGAAAAAGAATATTGGTTTTATCTTAATATGAACAGAGCCTTAAGATACCACTGCACTAGTTTAGAAATTTTTCCTAGGTAGGCAGAAAAAGTAAAATAATATTCATTTTTGTTCTCTAGAATTTATAAGTAGAGTTTTTAGAACTTAACATCTGTTTGTCCTTTAGCTAAAGATTAAGGAGTAGATAATCAAATTATCAGTAATGAACTCTTTTCTTATTAACTTCTACAATGGCCAGACATGGTGCTAGGAATACAGAAGTGAAGTATGGTCCATATAACAAATATAAAGACACAGTGTAAAAAGTGCTAAAAATCATTGCTATCAAGGTGCTATGAAAGCACAGTGGAAGGTTGAGGGAAGGGGGCTGAGGTTAAGCTTGGCCCTGTTTTTCTGGGAATAAACATTAGGAATGTTAACATTATAAACATTAGGAATATGTAGTCCCTTAAAGCAGACCTGCAACCAGTCAGTTGGATGCAGGACTCTTCAGAGGTCTGAACACATCCAACTTCCCAGGCGTTGGCTCTCCTCCTTCAGTATTTTCTTAATCCCAGCTTTCCAGACTTGCCCTTAACTACCAGTACCATGGTCTCCCCCAGTACCATGGTCTCCCCCTGTATACTTTTCTGTGTGCTGTTATGTAGGACAGAGAGTTCTGATTCATTCTAGGGCTCTCTTATGAGATGTTCTTGACAACTGTCCCTTGTAGACAGACTGGATTTCCATCCGCTGTCAACTATACCTGAGGTTTCCATTTGTCCTGCACTCTACACAGTTGAACTGGAGACCCCACAGCTGACTGAGTCTGTGTTGTCCGTCTTCCAAGCCAGCTTTGAGGGTGACAAGTTTCCGCTGCTCATCTTCCTGTTTCTTTCTTCACCACCCAACCTAAGGTGCAGGGGAGGACAGACAAGCGCGTCAACAGAATAACCTGCCCCTGGATTCCAGACACTTAGCTCTAAGGACACATTGTCTCAATTTAGTTTCTTATTTCGCATTTGGCAGCTGCCTCGCCGTGGGTACATATCCTTAGCGAGACAAGGAGAACCTCAGATGCCTATCTACTCACCTATTATCTTTTTTACTGACTCCTTCCCCAGGAATAATTGGCATACATTAGTTACAAAGGTACTGCTTGGCCCGTTTTGTTGGTAGTGTTTATTTCTTTTCCCACAGATCCCTTTGCAACACTTAAAAAAAAAAAACAACTAACACTAGTTGTTTTAGTTTTATTTGGGAGGATTTCTTATACGTTGGAAAGAGGATTTGGGTCTGCTTTTACTGATTAACCAAGTTAACTTTGGTAAACAGTTTTTTGTTTTTTTTACATATTGCCAACACGCTTATAATTATCCTCAGTTTTCCAGGCCCCATGGTACATACTGATCCTAATGGCTAAGATATGGGTGAGTGGTGATGACGCTGTGGCTTGTCATCATCAGAGTCCTGGAATAGAAGGTGTTTCCCAGTGAGTCCTGCCGAGGGACTACTGAGGAATGAGGAAGCTGACTGTAATCAAAGCAAGGCTTCCTTAATTGCACAGAGCTGTGCTTTAACAGTTGGGGGTCTCTTTAGAAAAGAGAAGTTTCTTGGTTCTCAAATAGAAAATGCAGGCCAGTAGGATAATTCCAGACTAATCCATGGCCCTGGGGCTCTCCCGATCCTTGTCCTGGGGATGTACTGCACCCCCTTGGAATGCTCTAATTCAGTGTTTCATGATATGTAGTCTGGAGAGCATCTGCGTCAAATTCACCTGGGATACTTATTTAAAAATGGAGATTTCCCAAGCCCCATCTCAGACTTACCCAATCAGGATCACCGAGGAATCTATGCCTTAATAAGCTCTCGAGGTAAATCCTTACACCTGTTAAAATTTGATGAGCACTGCTCTAAGAAGTGAATTGAGCTAGCCAGAGCCTATCTGTGGGCAGTCGTCTTCCGACCTTAGCAATGCAGTGAAATCTTGGTGAGAGCTGTAGCTGTTCACAGGGGCTGAGACTTTTGAATCATACTGAGGGGCCCCCATGAACTGGCGTGATTGATGTTTATGGCCCTCTTTTGGAGCCCAAGAAAGGGCCTGGACCACTCCCATTTCACTCAAAGTTGCTATAAGAGATTGAGCCCGTTTAGTGTGCAGGCATACTCTTTGGACTCTATAATGGATTAAGGTCCCCTGCACAAGTGACCTCAGTATAAAGACCTAGATGAGACCTTGGCGCCTCCAGAGATGCCCAGAATAGAGGTGTTGCGGGAGAACACTGTTCCTACAGAGAAACCAGGGGCTTAGTCTCCTGCATATTGTTTCTTTATTAGCTGTACTAAGGGTGGCCAGACAAAGGAGCAAAGAATAAAATTATTTGTATGTTTTTCAGTTGTATAAGCCTTTTCTGTTTCCTCCTTATCATGAAAATAGGAAATTGTGTTTATATCCAACAGGGCAAATAAGATCCTCATCTAATGCCATTACCATGGCTTGTCATCATCAGAGTCCTGGAATATAAATATCCTCATGCTTTTAGACACGCATCTTTTCATAATATTTTATTTACAAAGATGTATCAGGTTCAGAGGCCTTGGTCTACAGCAGGGAATTGAAACTTGTTGCCAGAATTTTCATCTTCCAGAGTTCTCCACTTCTCTTTCATATTCACCATCTCTTGATTTATCTCTTTATTTAATTAATGTTTTAATGTTAAATTTTATACAGTATTGCTTTGTGTCTGGAACAGAAGGGGGCTCTTGAATCAGAATTCAGATTAATTTTATTAAGCCTGCACAATGTATTTAAAATGTTTGAAAGCCTTTAGATGAGGAACACATGTTCTATTTTGTCATGAGGCCTCCTACTCCCTCTTCATACTGGCCTGATACACTCATTCACATCCCCCAACGTATATTTTCATTTGAGTTTTAGACTCCTGATTTACAGAGATAGGCAAATATTATTTTTCTGAAAACTCAATAAATATTTTGAAAATCGCACTTTTTTTTTTTCTTAAATCCTTGCAACTGAGCTATATACTAGATGTGTGGATGTGTATAGCATTAAGAGTTTCTCTAGTGGTCCAGAATATCTGCCTATAAAATGACAGCACTGTTGGGCTTGGTGATGTCTACAGCGTTCTATATTTTTCTGTTGTAAGAAAAGTGTGCACTACAGGCATAATCGCAAGTATCAGGTGTCCTCAGGGTTTAGGGTCATGAGACTGGAGAAGACAGATATTCTTGGGGTATTGCAGGACTGTATTTTTAGGGAACATATAGGCTCTTTAGTAACCTGGGCTGGCAGTATCAGCACTAAAAATCTTTATTTCAAAACCAGCTGGAGGGCTTCCCTGGTGGAGCAGTGGTTGGGAGTCCGCCTGCCGATGCAGGGGACATGGGTTCTTGCCCCGGTCCGGGAAGATCCCGCATGCCGCGGAGCGGCTGGGCCCGTGAGCCATGGCCGCTGAGCCTGCGCGTCCGGAGCCTGTGCTCCGCAGCGGGAGAGGCCACAGCAGTGAAAGGCCCGCGTACCGCAAAAAAAAACACAAAAAGACAAACAAAAAAAACAGCTGGAAAGTACTTTTGAAAAGTAACTTTGTGAATCTGTCCTATTATCTAATGCATTCTAGTACCTTCCTTTTGACCAAATGAAAGCAGGAAGAGGCTGTTTGTCATCAGAAGGAAAGTGCCAGTGGATAACAATAGACCGTAGAAAAGAGTGGTCATTTCACCCACCCCCTATAAAGCCATCTTGTTTAAAACAACCTAAAGCAGTCATTCTCCATGTAAAGGAGTTTGAGAATCACTTGGGGGGGGGAGGGCTTACAGCTTTTTAAGCTGTAATCCTTGCTCCCTCTTCCTCCTGCCCTTTCCCTTTTGTAAGTTTCTAAGTGTCCATTGCTGCCCTCCCCTGATCCCCACACACTGGCTATGAGTGATTCTGGTCCTGGGCCCAAAACCACTGAGCTAAGGTGTTAATGCTCGGCCAGTCACATTGTGCAATAGCTTGGCATAACATTCGTTGCCTGGAATCATTATATACAATTTTAGTATAAAATAATTAAATATCTATGAATATTTAATTAAATATTAATTAAATGTGTATGAATATCCTGCATATTTTGCATATAGTTTCACTGATTAGAATTAGTGATCATTTTTTCCCCCAGCAATATTATAAAATTACATCATCTTCCATGTGATGGAATCTAATCTTGAGTTTTAAATCAATTAATTAGTTAATTATTAATTGTTTGGAATTTTAGCCACAAAGGATCCACATTGCTAAGAAACAATGTACCCCCTTGCTGAATATCTAGAGATTAACAAGGAAAGGCTAACTTCTTTTGGTTGTTGAGTTTGAGCCCTCCCTTGGTTTTGAGAATCTTTTTAATTATTGTGGTAATGGGTGCTGAATTATTCTCAATGTTCTTGTGATAGACCAGGATTCCTAGCCTAGCAAAAGAGAATTGTTTCCTTCTCCAGTCCTCTGACAATCATATTCTTGCACCTCTTCACATGTTTCCAAAGACTGAATGTGATGAACACTGATCTACATATTTGCAATTAAAATCTTGGCAAAATACCCCGATTGATTTCCAGTTGAACCAGTGATAAACCATATACCATATCTTTTCCGCTTGTGTATAACTTCTCCACCTTCTCCTACTGATCAATGAACTGAAGATTTGGTTACTATTCAAAATGGAAAGACAACCAATAGGAAACAAAAGACGTTCTAGCTAGTTCTGATAATCTGAAAATAATTCTGGAAAGCTGTAGGAGAGGGGTTAGGTCCAGCAGTATGTATGTAGTTTGGAGAAGCTCTCCAGGATCTAGATAAATGAAAATAGTGGAAAGAAGAAAAAGAAACCAACCATTTATTAATTTGTTAAACAACTACTATGCTAAGTGATTTACATAGGATTTCATGTAATCCTCTTAAGAGTTGCATATTTTGCAAATGAGTAAGTGGGTATTAGGACAATTTTTAAAATGAGAAGACTAAGGCCCAGAGAGATTAAATAACTTACCCTGGGTCACACAGATAGCAAGATTCTATTCGATTCTATTGCTCTTTTCAGTAGACCAGTCTTATAAAATCCTAGACTCAGTAGTTTATATCCAGGCAGTTTAAATAACCAAGAGAGGAATTTGTATCTAAATTCAAAAAGCACTATAAATTAATATTGTGCCCTCTATTATTATGCTCAATATCTTAATGCTGTTGAAATTCTCTCTGATGAATGAAATTTCCTGCTTCTGTGAAAGAGAGCATTGTACACTGATTGGAATTAGCAAATAAGAGTTTTGTTGACAGAGTTTCTTTAGATGTCTTAATAAGCAGTAGAGAAGGGATGAATTAGACACCTTTGAATACGGTGAAATTTTTAAACAGCAGGATTAAATTACATAGCAAAAAACTCCCTTATCGTGTAGGAATACAGTTGCTTAGACGGAAGGATAAGCTGCACTGTTCATATTTTTACATCAAGTTCAAATGAAGCCTATTTTAAAATCAGTTCTCCTATTGAATTTTTATTTTAGGTGAAAGTGGGATGAAATGTGGTAGAAGATATTATGATTATTTCCACTTTACAGATGAGGAAACAGGCGCAGAGCAGTTAGGGAATTTGCTCAAGGTCATATAGCTGGTAGCAGAGCTGGAATTCACACTCAAGTGGTCTGGCTCCACAGCCATTCTCCTAACTACGTAACATCACCTCTTTAACATTTGCAAAGATTAAGCTTGCTGTTAGTGTACATTTGTGAATTTGTTTTTCCTATGTGGTTTCCAGAACGACGTTTTATTGCACCCCACATTTTCATTTTGGTTATTCGGAAAACATCTTGGAGAAGGGAACTTTGTAATAATTCCTGTCATTTAAGCCTTCTTATTAAGAGCATGCTTCACTGAGAAGCCAGCTGCAAGAACAGTCACGTGACAGGCTCATCTCTCAGCCGCCACACAATGGCTGTATGCCAGTATTTCCTCGTACGTGCCCTCTCAGTTGCGTTGAGACACTTTGAGTCTGTCATCCCTGTAGAGACGGAGGCTGGCAGTTGGTCTTATAACACAACGACCCATAAAACTTCTCATTTCTCTCACACTCTGTTAGGTCTGTGCCTAAGGAATGAATTTGAAAGCACTGTGGAAACCAAGCTGAAAGGCTCTGAGGCAACTGTTCAGCAGAGCTCAGAAGTTTTTATTCTTATACAATAATCATATCATCAGTAACCATGTATGCTTTAGATGAGCTCATAATCTTTTAGGATAAACAAACCATGCATTTCAATCCAAAAAAAAATTCTTAATGTAAAATAGTGTTGCCCTTTGTCTTTAAGATAAACAACATGCGTGTGTAACTTCTCAAAGCAGTCAGTGGTCACCACAGAAGTGCTCCACCATTCTGAGACTGAGGAGAACTTTTGAGGTTGTTGATATTTGTAAAATAATACAGATCACTTTTGTTTCCTGACTTACCATGTGCCAGGCCTTATAAACACACCCTCATTAAATCCTCACTACCATCTTATGAGGTAGGTGTCATCTTTATACCCATTTAACAAATAAAAAACACAGGTTTGGAAAGGTTAAGCAGCTTGCTTGAAGTTGCACAGCTAGAATGAGACCCCAGGTCCATGGGACTCCAGAGGCTAAACTCCTGTGTTTCCCATTTGAACATCTATCATTGGGTACATTATTTAATAAGCTTTACATATTTATAGCATATCATATTAGAGTTGCAGAACAACAGAGTTCGCAAGCCTGACAGTTTACAGATGAGGAAACTGTGTTCTAGAGAGGTTAAGGCTTAAGTTCAAAGAGCTTGTCATGGGCTGTCTTCCTCATTGTTCATTATATCGCTTCTAATCTGCTGAAACTGCGTGACTCACAGGCTTAAGAAGATCCTAGATGCACAAACCTTTATTAGGGGAGGGGCCACAAGAGGAAAGTAGGCTGTCTTTTCTGGGTCTAACTTCTCTGCTTTGTCCTGGGCAGCCAAATTCAGACATAGCTGGAATTATTTCATGCATCAAGAAAAGCAACCAGAATCCCTAGAGGCATGGACGCAAGTTAAAGAATAAATAAAAGCTTGCATTTCTACTCTTTGATGACTAATCCAGGCTGTGTGGCTTGCTCTCTTCCTTGCTTACAAAATAATCATCCCGGGGCAGAGAGGGGGAAAGGGGGAAAAGTGGAGTTCACAAAGCAATGAAAATGAAACAGTTGTTTTATAGTACTGGAAGTTCAGCTTCATGCGTTTTGTGGATTTTTTCTAAGCACTTGGGGTGGTCCTGTGTTAGACCTCATAATCAGGCACTCACAAGGTGTGGCCAAATGTTCTAAGGTCTCTCTGGCTCTTGGATTGCCATCACAGATCAACTGTGGCTACTGTCCCAGTTGCCAGGCAACATATGGATGTTTATTTTGAGGTCTGCCCACAGGGTTGCATCAGAAACCAAAGCTGCCGTGTGCTCTCCACTTCCCAGAGCAAGTAGAGCTCAGGCATTCTATTTTTATCGTAATATATTATTAAGATAATATATCTTAATATATTTTAATTATATTTAATTAAGATAATTAAATATATTTTTAAATATATTTTAATATATTTAAATCTTTAATGTAATATATTTAAATATTTTTATATTTTAAGATAGTTCATGAATGTATAGCATACTCAGTTGAGATAGAATCATACTCTGTTCCCCCAGGCAGTGTTCAGTTTGCCTCATTTTGCCATGTTCTACTTCATCCAACCGGTTGTACTCTGGTCTGATTATCTCTGGTACTTTCCCACCTCTAAGTCTTGCTCAATCTGTTCTGCTCACCTGGAATGACTACCCCATCTCGGGCTCCAACTCCATGTTTTGTAAAACTAAAATCTTTTATTTTACTTTTTGAAAGTAAGGGAGTCAACTTGTTACAGCAAAAAGTTCGTGGGCATTATCGTCAATGTCTGTGTTCAGATCCACGCTCTACAACTTCTTAACTGTGAGATCTTAGATAAGTTACCTAACTTCTCTGAGCCTCAGTTTTCTCATTTATAAAATGCAGATAATAATGATTAGGTCCTAGGATTTTATAAAGATATATTGAAATCAGATGCCCAAAGCCCCTGCCACAGTTCCTGGCATATGGAAGATTCTATAGTCCTCACCTACCTCCCCATCACACTGCAATTAATACTAAGTAAATTGTTCCCATCTCCCCTGTGAAGTTTTTCCTAGCCATCTTCAAACCCACACCTCAGAAATAGTCTCCCTCTTCTGATCTCTTATAACTTCATATTGTACTTAAGATCCTATCGCAATTGACCTGCTCTTATATTACATACATGCTGAGATGTAAGTTGGTGCCCTGATTAGATCTGCTGGCACAAAGCCATGTTCTCCCTGAAAGAGATGGCTCAACTTCATTCATAGATGACCCATTTCATCAGTATCACGTTTTCTGTTACGATTAAATACTATACTTTGTTAGGTGACTGAGTTGCAGTTCTCTTTAGAAGCACCATTATTATGTTAAATAATTAAAGGCATTGCAAGACAAGACGGTATGTCATGGTGTGACTGCGTGGCAAACAATAGAAAGAGCTAAACTTCTGAATATTCATCTCCTAAAGTGAATAATCCATCACCATAAACCTGTTCTCACTGGGTCCATGAATGGTGTTTGTAAAGAACGTCAGTGCTTTCTTTAGAAAGCCCCTCATTAGCCGTCTATTGTTTGTTCCAGGTGTCTTACAGGAAGCAGCTCAGGGATTTTTTTGTGTATATGCGTTTTTTTGCAGAGCTAGGATTTGTTTTTTGGTTTTTTGGTTTTTTGGTTTTTTTTGCAGTACGCGGGCCTCTCACTGTTGTAGCCTCTCCCATTGTGGAGCACAGGCTCCGGACGCGCAGGCTCAGTGGCCATGGCTCACAGGCCCAGCCGCTCCGCGGCATGTGGGATCTTCCCAGACAGGGGCACGAACCCGTGTCCCCTGAATCAGCAGGCCAACTCTCAACCACTGCGCCACCAGGGAAGCCCTGTGTATATGTGTTTTTTTAAAGTTATACAACTACTGGGTAATGACAATAAAGATGTAAAAGACTAGATGTTTATGTTTTCCTAACCAGTTTTCTGACCTGTGCTTTGGACAAAATTTCTGATGATTGAATAAAACTCGTATAATGTTGCTTTTGAGCCATCAGATAATACTCATGTTTATTCATGTACAAATGTATACATTTATTTATTTAACACATACTTATTAAGCAACTACTGTGTGCGATGCTTGGGTACCTGCAGCAGCTGAGACAGGCATGGTCCCTGCCCTCATGGAGTTCAGGTTTGGGTCTGTCTGACAGATCCTGTGAAGAAAGAACTTTAAAAAAACCCCATGATTTCTTTTCTTTCATTTTTGGGATATGTTATTAAGGTAAGAATCTCATTATGGTTCAGAAGCAAATTATACATTTCTCTCTTGTGCATCTAGCAGAGCTAACTTTAAAAGTTAAAAATCAGTTAAGTTGATTTTGATTTGTCAGAACTTCTTAATTAAAAATTTTTTTTTAATATTTGTTTTGTGCTTTGCCCAGATTGCCCTAATATTTGGTATGTAATTGACTCTCGCAATAGCCCTGTGGGGTGCATGGTATTTCCACATGGGAAGCCAGTTGCTCTTCAGGTTTAATCGACTTACCTGTGGACTCATCACCACTAAGAAGCTTTCAGGCTGAACCTTTCTTCTGAGTTATTAATTATATTCTTGATTCTAGCTTTTTTTTTTAAAAAAAGAACCAAGGTATTAAAACTATACTTCATTCTTTGTTTAAATGAAACTTCAGTTGACAATTAGAAAATGGAAACAAATATTGGAATCAACAGTGATTTTTGAGCTCCTCTCTGCTATTAAACACTGTGGTAGGCACTGTGGAGAATAGAAATGACCCCTGCCTCTTGATCAATTTACAGCTTCATTGATAAGACATGACATACACTTAGAAAAGACTCCGTAACCCTGAACAGCATATATGATTACGTGTTCAAGTGAGAAGTACAAACATATGAGAGTTGAGAAGGTAATCTGAGCTAAAGCAGATACAGGTGTTGTATCTTGAGCTAAATCTTCAAGGGGAGGGTAGGAGCTGTCTGAGCAGGGAAAGGCTTCCTCAGCCGTGGGCATGACAAGAAAGGCTTCCTCAGCGGTGGATGGGAGCCTGATGGTGATGATAACACCGACCAGCATTTGTCCAGCACTTACCACTTGCCAAGTGCTGTTGTAATGGGTTCATGTACATCAACTTATCCTTAAAACAACCCTATAAGGTAAGAATTGTTACTATTCTCATTTTATAGATGAGGACACTGAGGCACAGAGAGGTTAAGTAACTTGCTCGAGGTTGCACATGAATTCAATGCTAGCTGGAATTTCACCAGTCTTGAGTCCAGAGCCGCCTCTCACTCTCTTAACCAGTGAGTTATGCTGCCCGATGAGGTTCTCCTGAGACAGGAAGGACAGCATCCTGGGAGGTGGGGAGACATGGTGTGGGGCATAGCAAGAGACGTAGTGGAATGAGGAGATTAGGTCAAATATGGAAAGACAAAGGTTCAGGCAGAAGACATTGGACCTTATCTAGGACAGTGAGAAACCACTGAGAGTTTAGTATTTCATCAGAGTGGGAACATGGTATGCATTGATTTCAGGTAAATTAGGCAGCGATAGAAAGGAGTGGGAGCTAGAAGTGGGGGTGGGGTTAGGGGTGGGAGAGAACAAGGCATGGAAACTATTAGAAAGGCCTTGATGTAATCCAGGTGTGAGAGATACCTGATTAGACCAGGGAAAGAAATTAAAAGGATGGAATGGTAATGAGGACTTGGAGGTAGACTCCAAGCAATTCAGCGGCAGATGAGTTTCCCTGAATTACGTCATTAGGCCCTTACAGCAACTCCAGAGGCAGGTGGTGTTACTCCCATTTTGCAAATGAGGTTGAAGGCTTCTGGGAGGATAATTAATGTGAATGAGTAAGTGCTGGAGTCGGCATTTGAGCCTGCATCTGACTTTCTTGGCTTCCTCCCTTTAAGGTAAAATAATGTTGTCTGGTAATAAAGTAGGGCTGCTGATAAAGTATGGAGAACTGTTCACATAGTAAATGATATTTAAAATCATGGGCGGAGGGTAGGGGGAGAAGAGGGACTTCCCTGGTGACGCAGTGGTTCAGAGTCCACCTGCCGATACAGGGGACACGGGTTCGTGCCCCGGTTCGGGAAGATCCCACATGCCGCGGAGCAACTAAGCCCGTGCACCACAACTACTGAAGCTGGCGCGCCTAGAGCCCCTGCTCCACAACAAGAGAAGCCACTGCAGTGAGAAGCCTGCACATCGCAACAAAGAGTAGCCCCCACGCACAGCAATGAAGACCCAACGCAGCCAAAAGTAAATAAATAAATAAATATATTAAAAAAAAAATAAAGTCATGGGGAGAAATCAACTCTCCGAGGATGCAGTAATATAAGAGAGAAGGCAGAGGGTTTGTGACTAAATATTAAAGAAAGAGAAGAATGGAGCAAGTGGAAAAGGCTTCCAGAAGGAAACAGGTCAGAGGGCTGGGGATTGGACCTGGAGCTCCCTGCGTCACAGCAGCCCTGGGGAAGAGGATGGTCAGTGATTCAAAGTGAAACTGCGGATGGATTATCAGGTGGAAAAGGGCAGCACGTACGTGGGCTGGCATTCTCAGTAACCTCCGCAAACAAAGGCAGCTGGGGTGTGTGAAGGGTGACGTGCTGCCGGTGGGAGGCTGTGGGAACGCTGGCAGTGAGGGGTAGGGAGAGGAAGCAAGGTATGGGGTGAGCGGCAGCCGCTGACTCATCTGCTGGGTGTGCTCTGGGTGCACTTTCTGAACTGAACTGGGGCAAGGAGGGAGACCAAAGTGAGGCTGAGTGACTGGAGGGGAGGATTCCCATGCAACAGCTGACAGTGCCTGGAAAGAAGCTGTTTTTTGGGAGCCCAAGCAAGTGAAAAGACTCTAGGACATGGGAGACAGAGAGGTAAGGAGCCGAGGGAATGAGTTTTTCATCAGCCAGATTTAATGGCAGCAGAATGGATGAGTAAGCCCTCTAGGACCCCGCCCCTTCTGAAGAAGCCCTTGGGTCCAGCCAGGACCTGTGGGCGAGCTCACAACCCTCTCCGCTCACATCCAGCATCACAGGATCGTTGGCTTGGTCCTAGGTCTTGCTTCTCTTCTCGTGCAGCCTCACTAGGCATCCTGCAGAATCAAGGGAAAGCCTTGGATAGAAACCTGCCGTGAGTAAGAGTGGGGGTGAGCAGATTAGTGTACCCAACAGACAGCTCTTTTAAAGGGACCCCATGTGGTGGAGGAGAGACTTCATGCCGCAATTAGGTCATTACTTGCCTGTATATGGTACTGTAAGTGAGCGGGGATTGGCGAAGGCGGATGGATGCCCACTTAGGATTGCAGTGGTTCGGAAGTTACAGTGCCAGGGCTGGCGCTAGTGAGATACACCTGAAAGGAAGGGCATGTAGGATTCGGATATTTGGGGAAGAGAAGCATCCCAACCAGTGGCACTTATGTGAAAAAAACATAAAGGGGGAGGTGAGAGAGCTGTGCTCTGAGAAAGGGATGGGCTGGCTGCCTGGAGCAGATGTTCTGCGCTGGGAGATGCGGTGGGATTGGAGACTAGGGGTCTTTAAAGGCAAGAGAAAGGATTTCTGTGTGATACAGGGGGTAACAGGAGTCATCATCGCAGGCTCTACTATAGAGGGAGGCATGCGCGTGGGAGTGACACGTGTGAAGACTAGCGTAGCCAGAACAGGTGAGGGAGCTAAAAGGCTGTAGTATGGGAGACCTTTGCAAAATATATGTGAAAAAGGAAAGCAGTTTCCATTTTTCAGGGGTCTTAAAAGCATACCATCTCCCCCTCATATTTCTAATCATTTCCTGCAGTGAACTCCAAAATTCTTATTGTAGCAAGTAAACAAATTTAAAGAGGTTTTGTTGAATAAAGCCAGAACGTTAACATGCCATACTGGATAAGTACAGGATTAAATATTAATTTTTTCTAGGCTGCAATTACTTTCTTTGATCGATATTGCTTTGTTTTAATGAGATTTGACAACACAGTAAGATTACTTCAGGTGGGCCTACAACTGACTTAGAACCAAAACATTTCTTCGGTCACCTAGGATTTTCTTCATACCTGTTAGAGCACTTAAGTTGTAACTAAACCTGTTTGATGTCTGTTTATTGTGCTGGACTGTGAACTCTTTCAAGGCTGTGACAGTGACATTCATTGTGTATCCTCAGCCCCAGGCTCATTGCTTTTTAAACAGCAATTGTTGAGTGGCTGGGTGGAAAATAATTATATTAAAGTACTTTTTCTCTGTTCTTTGTTACTCTGATTTGTGCCCTAATTAAAGATTATAAATGATTCATAATACTCTGGATGTCAAGAGATTTGCATGGGTCATTTAGGAGGGAGAGTATTGTTATGGCCGCACTTTAGTCTTATATACAGTCCTAATTCCATAGAGAGATTTTGGTATTTGAGCACTGATGTTGCTTTAAAACCGTCTATGCCTTGATATTAGGACCGGCTGAGTGGTCGGTCCTGCAGCAGAGAGTCACTGGTTTAAAAGTCAGGGGGCCTGGCTCAGCCCTGGCACAGACATCTCGGAGGGTTCTCCCCGCCTTCTGCCTGGGTGATGCCCCCGTATCCTTCAATCTCCACATTAACTGTCACTTCTTCAGCGTCACCTGTCCTGACTGTCCCCTGAATTAGATCTGGTTGCCTAGTCTGTGGGACATGGTACCCTGTGATTTTCCTTTATAGCACTTATCACAAGTAGTTACTAAAGTGGTTATTCTTTTTTTAAATTTATTTCATTGAAGTATAGTTGATTTACAAGGTTGTGTTAATTTCTGCTGTACAGTGAAGTGATTCCGTTATACATATGTATACACATTCTTTTTCATATTCTTTTCCATTATGGTTTATCACAGGATATTCAATATAGTTACCTGGACTACACAGTAGGACCTTGTTGTTTATCCATCCTATATATAATAGTTTGCATCTGCTAATCTCCATCCCTCTCCCCCTTGGCAACCACAAGTCTGTTCTCTATGTCTGTGAGTCTGTTTCCGTTTTGTAGATAATTTCATTTGTGTCATATTTTAGATTCCACATGTAAGTGATATCATATGGTATTTGTCTTTCTCTTTCTGAGTTACTTCACTTAGTATGGTAATCTCTAGGTCCATCCATGTTGCCGTAAATGGCATTATTTCATTCTTTTTTTATGGCTGAGAATATTGCATTGTGTTTGTGTGTGTGTATACATATATATATACATATACACCACATCTTCTTTATCCTTTGTTGATGGACATTTAGGTTTTTGTCATGTCTGGCTATTGTAAATGGTGCTGCTGTGAACATAGGGGTGCATGTGTCTTTTTGAATTATAGTTTTGTCCAGCTATATGCCCAGGAGTGGGATTGAAGTGGTTAGTCTATTAATGTCATCTCTGACCAGACTGTAACTTTCACAAGGTCAGAGACAGGTCGGTCGGTTTCCCATCAGCTAACACAGTACTTGACACAAACTATGTTCTGGATAAATACTTACGGAGCCAGTGAACTGTGGTAATCTTTATGAGATACCATTTTCCTCATCTGTTTAAAACCTACATATTCAAAGTTTTTCTCTAAGGTTCTTCAAAGATTTATGGGTTAACTCTTCAAAATTCTTAAATTATAAGTTATTCACACCTATGATTAGAAAGTCAAACCATGTAGAAGATTTAAATTGAAAGTGTATATAATCCCCCAGTAAGGGTAACAAATAGTAAACTTTCCTTGTCTTTACAAATAAGATTGAACACACTACACTTAGCCAGAGTTGAACCAGCCCATAACAGGGTGGGATTATTTGCCTCCTTTCCAGCCCCCATGAAGTGGTTTTCCTATTTTAGTTTCAAAATGTTTAGTGCCTTAGTGACGGGATAAAACTTTCACGGAGGAATCTATGCTGAGAACAGGTGTGGCCAAGGCCTTCAGCTAAATTCCCATTACAGCCTGCTCCATGCTTACTTATAGGCATTCCATGGAGATCTGACTGTCCTTGGTGAGCCTTTGAAAGTCTTCTTTCTAGGATTTAAGGATCCCTTCCAGCTATTGCTTAATAAAGCAGTAAGGCAGATTGGAAAACCCAAGGCTATGTAATTTCAGGAATGTTTTAATAAACTTGGATGTTTAGAAAATGAATGTTCACCCGAAGATTTGCAGCTTAAAAAGAACCTTTGTGTGGAGTGTTTGTCTTGGGTGGTTTTAGATGGCTGAGGGAAATCACTGAAGGAGTGGGATGTAGCTAAGTGGAACTTCTTGAGTTTGAATGGACCTTTGTACAACCAATTCTACTTGTGGAAAGACAGAATTGTATAGATATGGGAATGTTAATCCCCACAAACTAAAAAAAAAATTCTCCAGGAAAAATGCATATTCACATATTTGTCCATTAATTTGATGAGGGAAATCTACTTTGGTACCTCTTCCAGTTCTTTATCCCAAAGAGAATGTGAGAGAGACAGCACATGCCTGCCACAGTGACAAGGTGTGTGTGTGTGTGTGTGTGTGTGTGTGTGTGTGTGTGTGTGTGTGTGTTTTAGGGTGGGGGGCTGCTTAAGGGTGCTCAGGAATAGTTAAGTTCATATGACTATGTTTGAAAAGTCAGTATACTAAAGCTTTGGGCTTTTATCTGTAAAATGTGGCAATTTAACTCTAAGCGCCAACATGCTCCACATTAAATGAGGTCGGTGGGGAAAGTGATCGTGTTCGTGAGCCATGGGTTATAGTGGGTTCACGCAGTCACCTTGAGTGTGGTGTGTCGAGGTAGGGGAGCTGGGGCACCAGCAGGGATGGGTCCACCCTGCCTGGGGACTGAGCTTCTGAAGTGGCTCAGGGCCAGGCATCAGGGGATGGGGCTCTGGGTGCTGCTGGCAGGGAGCAGCTGTTTACTGACAGCCAGTTACTTAAGAAGACAACTGGTGCCAGATGGAATCCCTGGGCTCTAAAACCTAATGGAACTCAAATGTTAAGGAGGTTTAAATGAGCCTGAGTTGGAATTCACAAAGAATGTAATTGTGAGTTTAATATTAACCAGTGTAAGTTACTAGCGTATGTATTTCTCAATACCATGCAAGTGTCCACATCCACATCCCCCTGCTTGGGTGATTAGATTGCAGGGGCTGACTCCACATCCCTAGGAAAGGTGTTTCTTGAATACTTCAGTTACCATTCATCACCTTTGCCCTCCAGGGAGGAGCCTAGATGAGACAGATAATATAGCAATATCCCCTCTGCAACACGATCTCCCACCTTCTCTTCCTTACATGACGATTCTAATCTACCTGAGCCTATTTCCCAGAGCTATGCCTACTTGTCTATCTTACAATAGCCTAGGAATAATGCACTAGCAATTTAATGAACACCTATAATGTGCCAGGCATTTTACCCACATTATCGCAAATAATTACAACCCTGCAAAATAGACATTATAGGCCCCATTTTATATACTTGGAAAACTAAGACCCAAAGTCACAGAGCTAGTAATAGGCAAAGCTGGCATTTGAACAAAATTCTGTAAGTTTCAAAGTCCATGTTCTTTCTGAAAATAATACAAACAATAATTAGAATAATATTTACTGAGTACTTAAATACCAGGCAGTAATAAACTTAGAAGGTAGTTGTTACCTACGGAACAAAAATTGAGAAAGGGGAAACCAAGGATCAGAAAATTTAAGTAGCTTGCCCAAGGATTATTTAGTAAGTAGCACACTCCAAATGTGAACCCATTTGATCTGGTTACAAAGGCTTTTACCCACTGGGCAACACCACATACTGAACTTTTATGGGAGTGGTACTCTAGGTGAGGTAAAACCAAGGTAAAGAGTTAAGAGTAAGTATGGTTAAAAGGACCCGAAGGACAAAGAAGGTTGTAGGTTAACTATAATTAAACTTCTTATTTCTTTCCTTTCTAGGTGACAACTTCCTCTGCTTCAACCAGGAAGTCTTCCAGTATGAATCCCACAGAAACCAAGGTATGGAGAATCTTCAAGGGTCAACTTGGGTGAATGCCTTTCAGTTGATTATATGGTAAAGCAAAATGAATGTGGGCTGTTGACAGATGGGTTATGTGTCCTAGGAAACTTAGGCTATGGAAGTAAACGTTTTCTTCCTAATTAATGAGGGTCTTTGGAAACTCAGCTTTCCTTTCAGTATTTGCCTCAAACACCATCTATACACTTATACCTCATTTTAGAATATCTAGAAAAGAGCAGTCAGCAAGAGTTTTTTTGGTTCTAGACTTGAGTTTTTTAAATTGTAAGATAATTCCTCTAAATACATTTCTCTGGATCTAGAAAGGAATATAAATTCTTAATTTCTTGCTAAAATGGTTTTATTATCCTGGCCACTTAAAACTAAATCTAAGAATGAGAAAGGTTACACTAAGTGAACATAGAAAGAAGTGATACAGATACTGGTTATTTCAGATGCTTTCTGAAGTTTCTTTCTGAAATTTGACTCATGTGGGGTACCATCTTATTGATAAACCTTTGTCAAGTTCTTGGGATTTATTCTGATTATAATTTCTTGGAATTTCAGAAGAAAAAATACAAGCATGTCCTCCAGTGTGATTGCCACGTGGAGTAAGCCTAGTTCTGAAGAGCTGGCTGAGCTGCCTTAAACCCTCTCCCCTAATTACCATGACTCAAACCGTGTTTCTTGGGAATGTTTTGGGATGGAAGATTAAAGAGAGAGCATTCTCAAGATGCTCTCAACTAATTCTTATGAGCTAATATTCTTTAGTGCCTTTAAGAGTTACCCCAGCTCCATTATTATCAAATTTTGCTTGTTGAAAATTACCCACACACTTTTGCTTTCTATTTTCCTTGTAACTTTACTGTCCCAAGTAGGATCCTATGCCATAACTTAGTACTGGCACCATAATTTAGTGCCACTGAGGGATCCTATGGCCTCATCTTGAACTTTTCTTTAAAGGACATTGCAAATACCTTGAAACACACTGTCCAACTCTAAACTCTTATAAATGTCATTTAGCACTCATTTTAATTTTTAAATTTATTTTTAATTTAAAGTTATGTTTTTACTTAGTAATTTACATTTACATAAATTTACATAAATTTACATAAATTTACATTTACATTAATTACATATATTTTCAAAATATATGTTAACTGATCCGTAATTAATCTATTAGCTGTCACTACTTATTTATACCAAGCTTAATCTTAAAAAATAAAAAAAATCTGACCTTAATCTTAAAATAATCTTAAGACTGTAGTAGAAATATTTACCCCCCCAAAAAAAAAATTCTCATTGAACCTAGAGTCCATGAAAGTTAAAGTAAGGAGAGAAAGGAAAGCCAGAAATATAGGATTTCTGTTTTATTATTTTGGTTTCATTTGACACAATGCCTGTTTATAATCCACCCCCGCTGACTCTCAGCTTGAGGACCAATGATTATTTCAAGTGTGCCCTGTTATCCAGAGTAAGTGTCAGCAATCACTTCAGCCATTGCTAAGCATGGATCATGAGAATTCCTGGCACTTCTACGGAACTGGATGAAGAGAAGAGAGAGAGAGGAAAGTAGGAGAGAGAAGGAGGGAGAGACAAAAATAAGATGCACATGATGAAGTGTCACCAGTGGCTGACTCAGGACCACTTTTTGCCTCAATTCTCTTTCCTTGGTGGATTTCAATCACACTATTCTCATTAATCATCTTATCTTCATGTGCTGCTTTTTAAATTTTTTTTTAAATTTTAATTTTAAGAAATGTTTATTTTATATTGGAGTGTAGTTGATTTACAACGTTGTATTAGTTTCAGGTGTACAGCAAAGTCATTCAGTTTTACATATACATGTATCTACTCTTTCTCAAATTCTTTTCCCGTTTAGGTTATTACAGAATATTGAGTAGAGTTCCCTGTGCTATACAGTAGATCCTTGTTGGCTGTCTATTTTAAACATACTAGTGTGTATATGTCAATCCCAAACTCCCAATTTATCTCTCACCCCAACCTTTCCCCTTTAATAAGTTTGTTTTCTAAGGCTGTGAGTCTGTTTTTGTTTTGTAAATAAGTTCATTTGTATCATTTTTTTTAGATTCTGCATGTAAGTGATATCATGTGATATTGTCTTTCTCTGTCTGACTTACTTCACTTAGTATGATAATCTCCAGGTCCATCCACATTGCCGCAAATGGCATTATTTCATTCTTTTTAATGGCTGAGTAATATTCCATTGTATATATGTACCCCATCTTCTTTATCCATTCATCTGTCCACAGACATTTAGGTTACTTCCATGTCTTGGCTATTGTAAACAGTGCTGCAATAAACACTGGGGTGCATGTATCCCTTTGAACCATTGTTTTCTCTGGATATATATGCTTAGGAGTGGGATAGCTAGATCATCTGGTAGCTCTATTTTTAGTTTCTTTTTTATTTTATTTTATTTTATTTATTTATTTATTTATTTTTGTGGTACACGGGCCTCTCACTGTTGTGGCCTCTCCTGTTGCGGAGCACAGGCTCTGGACACGCAGGCTCAGCGGCCTTGGCTCACGGGCCCAGCCGCTCTGCGGCATGTGGGATCTTCCTGAACCAGGGCACGAACCCGTGTCCCCTGCATCGGCAGGCGGACTCTCAACCACTGCGCCACCAGTGAAGCCCCTATTTTTAGTTTCTTAAGGAACCTCCATACTGTTCTCCATAGTGGTTGTACCAATTCACATTCCCACCAACAGTGTAGGAGGGTTCTCGTTTCTCCACACCCTCTCCAGCATTTATTGTTGGTAGACTTTTTGATGATGGCCATTCTGACTGGTGTGAAGTGATATCTCATTGTAGTTTTCATTTGCATTTCTCTAATAATTAGCAAGGTTGGGCATCTTTTGATGTCCCTCTTGGCCCATCTGTATGTCTTCTTTGGAGCAATGTCTATTTAGGTCTTCTGCCCATTTTTTGATTGGGTTGTTTTGTTTTTTTGATATTGAGTTGCATGAGCTGTCTGTAAATTTTGGAGATTAATCCCTTGTCGGTCACATCATTTGCAAACATTTTCTTGCATTCTGTAGGTTGCCTTTTCATTTTGTTTATGGTTTTCTTAGCTGTACAAAAGCTTTTAACTTTAATTAGGTCCCATTTGTTTATTTTTGTTTTTACTTCCATTACTCTAGGAGACGGGTCCAAAAAGGTATTGCTGTGATTTATGTCAAAGTGTGTTCTGCCTATGTTTTCCTCTGAGAGTTTTATAGTATCTGGCCTTACATTTGGGTCTTTAATCCATTCTGAGTTTATTTTTGTGTATGGTGTTAGAGAATTTTCTAATTTCATTCTCTTACATTTAGCTGTCTAGTTTTCCCAGCACCATTTATTGAAGAGACTGTCTTTTCTCCATGATAGTCTTGCCTCATTTGTTGTAGATTAATTGACTATAGGTGCATGGGTTTATTTCTGGGCTTTCTGTACTGTTCCATTGATCTATATTTCTGATTTTGTGCTGGTACCATACTGTTTTGATGACTGTAGCTTTGCAGTATAGTCTGAAGTCAGGGAGTCTGATTCCTCCAGTTCTGTTTTTCTTTCTCAAAATTGCTTTGGATATTCGGGGTCTTTTGTGTTTTCATACATATTTAAGAAATTTTTGTTCTAGTTCTGTGAAAAATGCCATTGGTAATTTGATAAGTTGCATTGAGTCTGTAGATTGCCTTGGGTAGTATAGTCATTCTGAAAATATTGCTTCTTCCAATCCAAGAACACGGTATATTTGTTTGTGTCATCTTTGATTTCTTTCATCAGCGTCCTATAGTTTCTGGAGTACAGGTCTTTTACATCCTTAGGTTTATTCCTAGGTATTTTATTCTTTTGATGTGATGGTAAATGGGATTCTTTGCTTAATTTCTTTTTCTGAATTTTTGTTGTTAGTGTATAGAAATGCAACAGATTTCTCTGTATTAATTTTGTATAATGCACTTTACCAGATTCATTGATTAGCTCTAGTAGTTTTCTGGTAGCATCTTTAGGATTTCCCAGGTATAGTATCATGTCATCTGCAAACAGTGACATTTTTACTTCTCCTTTTCCAGTTTGGATTCTATTTCTTTTTCTTATTGCCATGGCTAGGACTTCCAAAACTATGTTGAATAAAAGCAGTGAGACTGGACATCCTTATCTTGTTCCTGATCTTAGAGGAAATGCTTTCGGCTCTTCACTGTTGAGTATGTTGTTAGCTGTAGGTTTGCCATATATGGGCTTTATTATGTTGTGGTATGTTCCCTCTGTGCCCACTCTCTGGAGAGTTTTTATCATAAATGGGTGTTGAATTTTGTCAAAAGCTTTTTCTGCATCTATTGAGATGATCATATGGTTTTTATTCTTCAATTTGTTGACGTAGTGTATCACACTGATTGACTTGCAGATATTGAAAAATTCTTGCATCCCTGGGATAAACCTCAATTGATTGTGGTAGATGATCCTTTTAATGTATTGTTGGATTCAGTTTGCTAGTATTTTGTTGAGGATTTTTGTGTTCATCACTGATACTGGCCTATAATTTTCTTTTTTGGTGGTTCTTTGTCTGGTTTTGGTATCAAGTTGATGGTGGCCTCATAGAATGAGTTTGGGAGTGTTCCTTCCTCTGCGATTTTTTGGAATAGTTTCAGAAGGTAGGTGTTAACTCTTCACTAAGTGATAGAACTTGCCTGTGAAGCCATCTGGTCCTGGACTTTTATATGTTGGGAGTTTTTTAGTCACAGTTTCAATTTCAGTACTTGTGATTGGTCTGTTCATATTTTCTATTTCTTCCTGGTTCAGTCTTGGGAGATTGTACTTCTCTAAGAATTTGTTCATTTCTTCTAGGTTTTCCATTTTATTGGCATATAGTTGCTTGTAGTAGTCTCTTATGATCCTTTGTATTTCTGTGGTGTCCATTGTAACTTCTTTCTCATTTCTAGTTTTACTGATTTGAGCCCTCTCCCTTTTTTTCTTGCTGAGTCTGGCTAAAGGTTTATCCATTTTGTTTATCTTTTCAAAGTACCAGCTTTCAGTTTCATTGATCTTTTCTATGGTTTTCTTTGTCTCTATTCCATTTATTTCTGCACTGATCTTTATAATTTGTTTCCTTCTACTGACTTTGGGTTTTGTTTGTTCTTCTTTCTCTAGTTGCTTTAGGTGTAAGGTTAGATTATTTATTTGAGATGTTTCTTCTTTCCTGAGGTAAGGTTGTATCTTCCCTCTTAGAACTGCTTTTACTGCATCCCACAGGTTTTGAATCATCATGCTTTCACTTTCATTTGTCTGTAGATATTTTTTCATTTCCTCTTTTATTTCTTCAGTGATCCATTAGTTGTTTAGTAGCATACTGTTTATTGTTTAGCCTTCACATCTTTTTTTCTTTTTTACAGTTTCTTTCTTGTAGTTGATTTCTAATCTCATAGAGTTGTGGTTGGAAAAGATGCTTGATATGATTTCACTTTTCTTAAATTTACTGAGACTGGCTTTGTGGCGTAGGATATTATCAATCCTGGAGAATGTTCTGTGGGCACTTGAGAAGAAAATGTATTCTGTTGCTTTTGATTGAATACTCTGTAAATATAAATGAAGTCCATCTGGTCTGATGTGTCATTTAAGACCTTTGTTTCCATACTGATTTTCTGTCTGGATGATCTGTCCATTGATGAAAGTGGGGTGTTAAAGTCCCCCATTATTATTGTGTTACTGTCAATTTCTCCTTTTATGGCTGTTAGCATTTGCCTTATATATTGGGGTGCTCCCACGTTGGGTGCATATTATATTTAGAGTTGTTATATTATCTTGTGGATTGATCCCTTGATCATTACATAGTGTCCTTCTTTGTCTCTTGTAACAGTCTTTATTTTAAAGTCTATTTTGTCTGATATGAGTATTGCCACTCCAGCCTTCTTTCAATTTCCATTCCCTCACTTTTGGTCTGTATGTGTCCCTAGATCTGAAGTGGGTCTCTTGTAGACAGCATATATAAGGGTCTTGTTTTCTATGTCTTTTGGTTGGAGAATTTAATCCATTTACATTTAAGGTAACTAGATGTATATTCTTATTGTCATTTTATTGTTTTGAATTTGTTTTTGTGGGTCTTTTTTCTCCCCTTCCTCTAGTTCATTATTAAACATTTCTTGTGTCTTCTCGATCTGTGCCTCCATTCTTTTTCTGAGATCTTGGATCATCTTTACTGTCATTACTCTGAATTCTGTTTCAGGTAGATTGCCTATCTCCACTTCCCTTAGTTGTTCTTCTGGGGTTTTACCTTGTTCCTTTGTCTGGGACATATTTCTCTGCCATCTCATTTTGTCTGACTTTCTGTGATTGCAGTATCTGTTTTGTAGGCTGCAGGGTTGTAGTTCTTCTTGCTTCTGCTGTCTGCACCCTGGTGGATGAGGCTGTCTAAGGGGCTCGTGCAGGCTTCCTAGTGGGAGAGCCTGGTTCTTGCCCACTGATGGGTGGAACTGGGTCTTGTCCCTCTGGTGGTGGGCAGGGCTGTGTCAGGGGGTGTGTTTAGCTGTGGGCTTAGGAAGACTTTAAGTAGCCTGTCTGCTGGTGGGTGAGGCTGTGTTCCTGCTTTGTTGGTTGTTTGATCTGAGGCATCCCAGCACTGGAGCCTACAGGCTGTTGGGTAGGGCCAGGTCTTGGTGAGAAAATGGCAGCCTCCGGGAGGGCTCATACCAATGAGTACTCCCCAGAGCTACCGCCACCAATGTCTTTGTCCCCAGAGTGAGCCACAGCTACCCCCTGCTTCCGCAGGAGACCATCCAATACCAGCAGGTAAGTCTGGCCCAGACTCCTGTGAGGTCACTGCTTCTTTCCCTGGGTCCTGGTACACATAGGACCTTGTGTGTGCCTTCCAAGATTGGAGTTACTGTTTCCCCAGTCCTGTGGAATTCCTGTGATCAAACCCCACTGGCCTTCAAAGCCAGACGCACTAGGGGCTCCTCCTCCCAAAGCCAGACCCCCAGGCTGCAGAGCCTGACATGGGGCTCAGAACTTTCACCCTTATGGGAGAACCTCTGCAATATACTTATTTTCCAGTCTGTGGGTCACCCATCCAGCAGGTATGGGATTTGATTTTATTATGATTGCGCCCCTCCCACCATCTCATTGTGGCTTCCTCTTTGTCTTTGGATGTAGGATATCTTTTTTGGTAGGTTCCAGTGTTTGTTTCTTTGTTTGTTTTTGTTGATGGTTGTTCAGCAGTTAGTTGTGATTTTAGTGTTTTCATGAGGAGAGGAAAGCTCACGTCCTTCTACTCTGCCATCTTGTCTCCACCTCCCTCCATGTACCTCTTTTTTTCTTTTTTTTTTAACATCTTTATTGGAGTATAATTGCTTTACAATGGTGTGTTAGTTTCTGCTTTATAAAAAAGTGAATCAGTTATACATATACATATGTCCCCATATCTCTTTCCTCTTGCATATCCCTCCCTCCCACCCTCCCTATCCCACCCCACTAGGTGGTCACAAAGCACCAAGCTGATCTCCGTGTGCTATGCTGTTGCTTCCCACTAGCTAGCTATTTTACATTCGGTAGTGTATATATGTCCATGCTACTCTCGCACTTTGTCCCAGCTTACCCTTCCCCCTCCCCATATCCTCAAGTCCATCCTCTAGTAGGTCTGTGTCTTTATTCCCATCTTGCCCCTAGGTTCTTCATGACCAATTTTTTTTTTTTTTAGATTCCATATATAATGTGTTAGCATACGGTATTTGTTTTTCTCTTTCTCTGACTTACTTCACTCTGTATGACAGACTCTAGGTCCATCCACCTCACTACAAATAACTCAATTTCGTTTCTTTTTATGGCTGAGTAATATTCCATTCTTTATATGTGCCACATCTTCTTTATCCATTCATCTGTTGATGGACGCTTAGGTTACTTCCATGTCCTGGCTATTGTCAATAGTGCTGCAACAAACATTTTGGTACATGACTCTTTTTGAATTATGGTTTTCTCAGGGTATATGCCCAGTAGTGAGATTGCTGGGTCGTATGGTAGTTCTGTTTGTAGTTTTTTAAGGAACCTCCATACTGTTCTCCATAGTGGCTGTATCAATTTATGTTCCCACAAACAGTGCAAGAGGGCACCCTTTTCTCCACACCCTCTCCAGCATTTATTGTTTGTAGATTTTTGGATGATGGCCATTCTGACCAGTGTGAGATGATATCTCATTGTAGTTTTGATTTGCATTTCCCTAATGATTAATGACATTGAGCATTCTTTCATGTGTTTGTTGGCAATCTGTATATCTTCTTTGGAGAAATGTCTATTTAGGTCTTCTGCCCATTTTTGGATTGGATTGTTTGTTTTTTTGATATTGAGCTGCCTGAGCTGCTTATAAATTTTGGAGATTAATCCTTTGTCAGTTGCTTCATTTGCAAATATTTTCTCCCATTCTAAGGGTTGTCTTTTCATCTTGTTTGTGGTTTCTGTTGCTGTGCAAAAGCTTTTAAGTTTCATTAGGTCCCATTTGTTTATTTTTGTTTTTATTTTCATTTCTCTAGGAGATGGGTCAAAAGGGATCTTGCTGTGATTTATGTCATAGTCTATTTTTTTTAAAGGGGTGACACAAGGGGTGTGCGTGATGCAACTGTTCTTTGTTTTTTATTTTATTTATTTTATTTATTTACTTTTGGCTGCATTGGTTCTTCGTTGCTGCGCGCGGGCTTTCTCTAGTTGCAGCGAGCAGGGGCTGCTCTTCATTGCGGTGTGTGGGCTTCTCACTGTGGTCGGAAAAGATACTTGATACGATTTCAATTTTCTTAAATTTACCAAGGCTTGATCTGTGACCCAAGATATGATCTATCTTGGAGAATGTTCCATGAGCATTTGAGAAGAATGTGTATTCTGTTGTTTTTGGATGGAATGTCCTATAAATATCAATTTAGTCCATCTTGTTTAATGTATCATTTAAAGCTTGTGTTTCCTTATTTATTTTCATTTTGGATGATCTGTCCATTGGTGAAAGTGGGGTGTTAAAGTCCCCTACTATGGTTGTGTTACTGTCGATTTCCCCTTTTATGGCTGTTAGTATTTGCCTTATGTATTGAGGTGCTCCTATGTTGGGTGCATAAATATTTACAATTGTTCTATCTTCTTCTTGGATCGATCCCTTGATCATTATGATTTCCATTTGCATGGAATATCTTTTTCCATCCCCTCACTTTCAGTCTGTATGTGTCTCTAGGTCTGAAGTGGGTCTCTTGTAGACAGCATATATATGGGTCTTGTTTTTGTATCCATTCAGCCAATCTGTGTCTTTTGGTGGGAGCATTTAGTCCATTTCCATTTAAGGTAATTATCGATATGTATGTTCCTATTCCCATTTTCTTAATTCTTTTGGGTTTGTTATTGTAGGTCTTTTCCTTCTCTTGTGTTTCTTGCCTAGAGAAGATCCTTTAGCATATGTTGTAAAGCTGGTTTGGTGGTGCTGAACTCTCTCAGCTTTTGCTTGTCTGTAAAGGGTTTAATTTCTCCATCAAATCTGAATGAGATCCTTGCTGGGTAGAGTAATCTTGCTTATAGGTTTTTCTCCTTCATCACTTTACATATGTCCTGCCAGTCCCTTCTGGCTTGCAGAGTTTCTGCTGAAAGATCAGCTGTTAACCTTATGGGGATTCCCTTGTGTGTTATTTGTTGTTTTTCCCTTGCTGCTTTTAATATGTTTTCTTTGTATTTAATTATGGACAGTTTGATTAATATGTGTCTTGGCGTGTTTCTCCTTGGATTTATCCTGTATGGGACTCTCTGTGCTTCCTGGAGTTGATTACCTATTTCCTTTCCCATATTAGGGAAGTTTTCAACTATAATCTCTTCATATATTTTCTCAGTCCCTTTCTTTTTCTCTTCTTCTGGGACCCCTATAATTTGAATGTTGGTGCATTTAATGTTGTCCCAGAGGTCTCTGAGACTGTCTTCAATTCTTCTCATTCTTTTGTCTTTCTTCTGCTCTGCAGTAGTTATTTCCCCTATTTTATCTTCCAGGTCACTTATCCGTTCTTCTGCCTCAGTTATTCTGCTCTTGATCCCATCTAGAGAATTTATAATTTCATTTATTGTGTTGTTCATCACTGTTTGTTTGCTCTTTAGTTCTTCTAGGTCCTTGTTAAACATTTCTTGTACTTCCTCCATTCTATTTCCAAGATTTTGGATCATCTTTACTATCATTATTGTGAATTGTTTTTCATGTAGACTGCCTATTTCCTCTTCATTCGTTAGGTCTGGTGGGTTTTTGCCTTGCTCCTTCATCTGCTGTGAGTTTCTCTGTCTTCTCATTTTGCTTAACTTAGTGTGTTTGGGGTCTCCTTTTCGCAGGCCGCAGGTTCATAGTTCCCGTTGTTTTTGGTGTCTCTCCCCAGTGGCTAAGGTTGGTTCAGTGGGCTGTGTAGACTTCCTGGTGGAGGGGACTAGTGCCTGTGTTCTGGTGGATGAGGCTGGATCTTGTTTTTCTGGTGGGCAGGTCCACGTCTGATGGTGTGTTTTGGGGTGTTTGTGGCCTTATTATGATTTTAGGCAGCCTCTCTGCTAATGGATGTGGTTGTGTTGCTGTCTTGCTGGTTGTTTGGTGTAGGGTGTCCAGCACTGTAGCTTGCTGTTCGTTGAGTGGAGCTCAGTGTTGGCGTTGAGATGGAGATCTCTGGGAGATATTTGTCGTTTCATATTATGTGGAGCTGGTAGGTCTCTTGTGGACCAGTGTCCTGAAGTTGGCTCTCCCACCTCAGAGGCACAGCCCTGACGCCTGGCTGGAGCACCAAGAGCCTGTCATCCACACAGCTCAGAATAAAAGGGAGAAAAAAGAGAAAGAGAGAAAGAAGAAAATAAAATAAAATAAAGTAAAATAAATAGTTATTAAAATGAAAAATAAAATTTTTTTAAATAATTATTTTTTAAGTAATTAAAAAAAGAAAAGAAGAGATCAACCAAACCAAAAAACAAATCTACCAATGATAATAGGTGCTAAAAACTATACTAAAAAACAAAACAAAACAAAAAATGGACAGTCAGAACCCTAGGACAAATGGTAAAAACAAAGCTATACTGACAAAATAACACACAGAAGCATACACATACACACTCACAAAATGAGAAAAAGGGAAAAAAATGTATAGATCGTTGCTCCCAAAGTCCACCTCCTCAATTTGGGATGATTTGTTGTGTATTCGGTATTCCACAGATGCAGGGTACATCAAGTTGATTGTGGAGATTTAATCCACTGCTCCCTGAGGCTGCTGGGAGAGATTTCCCGTTTTCTTCTTTGTTCGCACAGCTCCTGGGGTTCAGCTTTGGATTTGGTCCCGCCTCTGCATGTAGGTCGCCGGGGGGGCGTATGTTCTTCGCTCAGGATGGGGTTAAAGGAGCAGCTGATGTGGGGGCTCTGGCTCACTCAGGCCGGGGGGAGGGAGGAGTACAGAGTGCGGGGTGAGCCTGCAGTGGCAGAGGCCAGCATGACGTTGCACCAGCCTGAGGCGTGCCGTGTGTTCTCTGCGCCTTGTGTTCTCCGCGCCGTGTGTTCTCCGGGGGAAGTTGTCCCTGGATCATGGGACCCTGGCAGTGGCGGGCTGCACAGGCTCCCGGGAGGAGAGGTGTGGAGAGTGACCTGTGCTCGCACACAGGCTTCTTGGTGGCGGCAGCGGCAGCCTTAGCGTCCCATACCCGTCTCTGGGTCTGCGCTGAAAGCCGCGGCTCGCGCCTGTCTCTGGAGCTCCTTTAACTGGTGCTCTTAATCCCCTCTCCTCGCGCACCAGGAAACAAAGAGGCAAGAAAAAGTCTCTTGCGTCTTTGGCAGCTCCAGACCTTTTCTCAGACTCCCTCCCGGCTAGCTGTGGCACACTAGCCCCCTTCAGGCTGTGTTCATGCTGCCAGCCCCAGTCCTCTCCCTGCAATCCAACCTCTGAAGCCTGAGCCTCAGCTCCCAGCCCCCGCCCGTGCCGGCAGTGAGCAGACAAGCCTCTCAGTCTGGTGAGTGCTGGTCGGCACCGATCCTCTGTGCGGAAATCTCTGCTTTGCCCTCCGCACCCCTGTTGCTATGCTCTCCTCCGTGGCTCCGAAGTTTCCCCCCCTCTGCCACCCGCAGTCTCCGCCCGCGAAGGGGCTTCCTAGTGTGTGGAAACCTTTCCTCCTTCACTGCTCCCTCCCACTGGTGCGGGTCCCGTCCCTATTCTTTTGTCTCTGTTTTTTCTTTTTTCTTTTGTCCTACCCAGGCACATGGGGAGTTTATTGCCTTTTGTGAGGTCTGAGGTCTTCTGCCAGCGTTCAGTGGGTGTTCTGTAGGAGTTGTTCCACATGTAGATGTATTTCTGATGTATTTGTGGGGAGGAAGGTCATCTCCACGTCTTACTCTTCCGCCATCATGAAGCTCCTCTCCCCTTCATGTACTTCTCATGTTTGTTTCATAACATTTATATCAGCCTCCTCTTGGAGATTTCTGTGAACTTTATGAGCATATTTCTCTAAATATTTTGAGCTTTTTGAGAAAAGATGTTAATTCAAATAAAGCCTATATCAAATCCTTGTCATGTTCTACAGCTTTGAAATGAAAGTCAGTCTAGCTCTGGAGGTAATACGTCTAGATCTATGTTCTCTCTCTCTTATCCCTCACACTAGAATTGGTAGTCACACTGCTGTGTGTAAGATGAAAGGTCAGATCATTGTTAATCAGGTTGAGATCTCTGAGAGGCTTTGTAGAGTGGACACTGGAGCCAGACGGCTTGGCTTCTATTCCTGGTTCTATGCTGCCTGTGATGCTGGAAAATTCCTCTTGGCTTTCATTTCCTTTTTTAATTTAATTTTTATTTTATATTAGATTATAGTTGATGTACAATGTTGTGTTAGTAGTTTCAGGCATACAGCAAAGAGATTCAGTTATATATATACAGATATCCATTCCTTTTCAGATTCTTTTCTCATATAGGTGATTATAGACTATTCAGTAGAATTCTCTGTGCTATACAGTAGGTCCTTGTTGATTATCTGTTTTATATATAGTAGTATGTGTACGTTAATGCCAAACTCCTAATTTATCCCTCCCCACAGCTTTCCCCTTTGGTAACCATAAGTTTGTTTTAGAAGTCTGTGAGTCCTTATCTGTACAATTTGGAGGAGGATGATAATAGTACCTTTCTCACAAGACTGTGTAAGGAAACAGAGATAAGGCTATTGAACAGTGCCTGTCCCACAGCAGGTGCCCAGTAGGAGCTGGCTGGCACTGGAGAGACAATGCAGTGCAGTGCAGTGATTGAGAACACATAACCCCAGCTCCACCATGGGTGTCCTTGGGAAGTTATTTAACTTCCATGTGCCTCAGTTTTCATCCATGAAATGGGAATGATGATGATGATGGTGATGATAATAATGATACTCATTATACCTGTCTCAAAGGATTATTATGAGGACTAAGAGGGTTGGACTAAGAGAGTTTCAAACAGTCCCTTGTACTGAGAGGCTATAATAAGCATTAGTTATTATTGTCATCAGTATTATGTTCATCAGCCTCACCACCACCAAAAATAAATTTAGGAGATGTGTCAGTGATTACTGATTAAAATGTATATTTCATTAGAAGCTGCTTGCGCCTGTGAGTATACATTCTTAATTGTATTGTAGAGTTCTTCCATGCAAAATATTGCCAAAATGCCAAATTACAAATTAGAAGCTATTAATAGACTCAAACCTTTAAAATACCAGCTGGCTTATTTTCCTTGTTAATCATTTAATAAATTTCATTTGCATAAACTCATAAAAAAAGCAGAGTAGCATGTACAGAAACTCATTAACAAGGATCCAGTTTGAAAGGATCCAAAATTTTAAATTTTAAAAGCATTTCTTTGTTCCTGAACTTTGTTTCCTTTCCAAAACAATAAGTGTGTTGGCATAACAAGGGTCTATTATGTGAGGAACACATGTGCCTTCATTACTGAAGCACAAGACATGATAAATTAAGAGGATATTTGGCATCAGTCTCTTCAGATGATAGAATAAAAAATAGGAGTTTGTGGGCTTCCCTGGTGGCGCGGTGGTTGAGAGTCTGCCTGCCGATGCAGGGGACGCGGGTTCGTGCTCCGGTCCGGGAGGACCCCACATGCCGCGGAGCGGCTGCGCCCATGAGCCATGGCCGCTGAGCCTGCGTGTCCGGAGCCTGTGCTCCGCACCGGGAGAGGCCGCGGCAGTGAGAGGCCCGCGTACCGCAAAAAAAAAAAAAAAAAAAGTAGGAGTTTGTGCTGATATCACCAAGCAGATAAAAGGGGAAGAAATGGCAGAAGCATCAGGCCTAATTTTTAATCTCTTACTTTGAAAAGTTCATAAAATGTTTAATCAGATTTTATTCTTGTTTTCATATCTTCCCTATACGGAGAATGCATGTGTATACTTAAGTAATTGTCTTTTTTGACACAGGTAACTTTTGGGTGGGTAGAATTGTAAAATACTCCACTAAAGATCCTAAATAACAACCAGCTCTTCAGAAGCATTCCTAGAACTTTAGATTCGATTGCTAGATTTTTATCATGCTACAAAAATCCACGCGCTATTTTCAAAGTAGTTGTAATATTGTGCTGACAGAATTTCAGAAAACTTTTGACAAACCTTTAGCCCTGTTTATTCATGTTACTTATTTGACTGCCAAATAAAATAAAATCACACTTGGGGCTGTTCTCTTATATATTAGGCCATTCCAGTCAGCAAACAGTTGGAAGGACTGCATTCTCCTAATAAGAAAAGACACAAAAAACAGGTGATGTGGTTCATTGTACTAGGGGACATTTCTGTTTACTAATGGTCACTTCAGCTGCTTAACACGTGCTAATAATTTCAGTTCACAATCTTCTGCAGCACTTTGACCCATCAGGGGCTTCTGGTAGGTTTAGTTACCCATGGCTCACATTCTGGCACTAAAAATCAATTTCACTGCTTCCTGTGTTCTTGACACTGTCAGCCTCCCATTGTTTTACATCATCAGCTGAAACCTATGCTGAGGATTTCACTCATAAAGAGATAAACGATGTTAGTGGCTTTGAAGGATGAGGGGTTTTATTTTAGTTTGCTTATGTATTAGCTACCATGTTCATAGTAATAAATCTTTACATAATTTTAATACACACAGAAGTAAGATGCAAATTGCCATCTGAGTAGTAAGAGCAGACTGTTAATTAGTGTGCTTAAGTGTTTATCTAAAGAGTTACAATTCCGGGAATTCCCTGGCGGTCCAGTGGTTAGGACTCCATGCTTCCACTGCAAGGGGCACGGATTTGATCCCTGATTGGGGAACTAAGATCCCACAAGCCACGTGGTGTGGACAAATAAATAAATAAAAAGTTACAGTTCCAAGAAAAGTATAATTTTAACTCATGAAGTTTATATTTATAAATACATAAAAATTATCTTTTTTAGCTTCCTTAGTTGAAGAAAATATATGATAAACTTTGTAAACTATGTTCATTTTTCCTTCCTTTCTTTTTCTTTCTTTTTCTGAATTTAGGCTGTAAAAACAGAACCTGAGAAGAAGTCACAATCAACTAAGGTAAATGATTTAAGTCAACTAGTGAGTTATTTGGAGTCTTTGCAACAATAATGAATAACTCATTTCCTCTATTGGTGCTACTAAATGGTAAAAAAAAATTTTGTCAGCTAATTAAATTAATTTTAGATTACCCTTTTGAACATGATTATATAGAGTGTATATAAAATAATTATAACATTAAATCCATATATTGCTAAAATGAATAGTATTTTATAAGTCTACTTCAGAAGGCATTTTATTCAAATCTAGATTTTTGTTATAGCTGAAGTAATTTTAAAAAAAAGCAACAGGAACAAAGGACAAGGGACAAAGGGTAATGAGTATTTGATTACTGATTAATGATGAGACATCAAGAATAAAGGTGTCTATTGAACCCAACACCTAGATAACTTAAAGATGAGAGTCTCTCCTTAGACTAGGCCCTGGGTTTATCTTGATGGTCTTATTTCCATTGGTGGAACTAGTTATCAGTTACTCAGGAGACAGCTCTGACGTTCCCTTGGGAATGGCTTCCCTTGCTTTCCTGACTCATGGCTGTCTAGACTGAAAGCCAATTCCAGTCCATATGGAGATGACCCCAGGGTGTCTGCAGGCAGGGCAAATGTTTCTCTTCAATAAGGTGCTATACTTTATTTCTTTCAAGTACACTTGAGCAGTTGACTCAGACCACAAGGTTTCCTGTAGGGAAGCACAAAGATGATTTGGGCTGAAGTACTTTAAGTGCAGGCAAGGGTGGGGAGTGCGGTGGGCAGAGTCATCTGGGTGGAAGATGAAACTTATATGATTTTGTGTAAGGCCTCTTGGCCCCTGAGGATGGTAATTATATAGTCCCCTATAGAAGAATAATTCAGCAGCCGGTGGAAGTTGTCTTCTATTCCATATTTAAATGTTTTTGGTTACTCAGTTGGGCTTCTAGTGATACCTGTCTTCTCTACTTGTAGCACAGAAAAAAACATATAAATCATTTAACTAAAAAAATACAGTGTTCATCTCCTATGAAAGGAGATTTTTTTTGAAAATCAATTTTAATTTCTAAAGTAGGATTCCCTATCAACAAACTCAGTGGTCAAAGTGATCATTTGATGTCTCTGTGGATGGACTTGCCGTTATCAAATGATCTACATGAGTTGTGGAAAACAGCCAATAATTTAGAGATACATAGCTATTTGAAAAATTATTCTAGATGAAATACTACATTTTTCATTATTTTTCTGATAATTATCATTATCAGACTGTTGGTAGGATTATTATCAACCAGACAGCAACATCTACTTCTCTAACTGGGCCTTTCCTAAGAGAGGCAGAATGGTCTAATTGGGATTTTTGGTTTTGAGCTTATTTGGAAATATAAAAACAATGTACTCTGATGTAATTGAGATTTTATCGTTTGAAATTTGACAGCCATCTGTGGTTCATGAGAAAAAAACCCAAGAAGTAAAGCCAAAGGAACACACAGAGGTAAATGATCATCATTAGGACTTGATATCATAAGGGGAAACTTTTTTTCTTTGTTTTTTGGTGAAGGATAAAATTCTGAACTCTCATCTTTCGACGTTCAAGTCCTACTGAGCATGGCTGGTGTTTGTTTTCCCACTAAAATGGCACCACCATGTGGCATTAGCAGGATTTGCAATTTGCTCAGGTGATTCTTGCTGAATTTGGGAGGAAGGATTTGCATTGTTTCAAATTTTGTACTCAAAGTGAAATTTTGTCACATATCATTCTAATTTAAATTCGCACAATAAAAAACTGTATAAAACACAGTTGTTATGAATACTTTCTATTCCATAGAGAAAAGTAGCAATATTTATCATATCGTTAACATTGTGGGACGTGTGTGTGTATGTGATTTCAGCCAAAAAGCCTACCCAAGCACTCATCAGGTACGGGAAGCAAGCATACTTATAATGAAAAAGCAGTTTCCAGACCAAGTGAGCAGCCAACATCAGAGAAATCAACAATACCAGAGGTAAATAAAGCAGACCGATAGGAAAACACTAATGCCAACTAGGGAATTGACAGGTCCTCTATCTACATTGATGTGTGTAGGTGAATCTACAGAGCTACGCCAAATATATCTTGTATTGTAAAGATTTGGTGCTCTTATTTTGCTGGTGTTGCAAATAAGCTTGTGGAAACTTGGGACTAAGTAAGGCCCGAGAAGGGCATCAGATAGGTCTGGGGGATGTTCCATCGTGCCCTCTCCACCGTGTTGTGACTTTGAGGCAGCCGAGTCTGGTGTCTCACAGATGGGAAGCTTGGGATTGAGGCTGCCTCCTGGACCCCTCTCCTCGTGGGCTGTGGGAACTCAGATGCACTGCGAGATCTGTTCTTTACCTGGAAGTCTTAGAGTTTTTAGGGTCTTGTTGTAGGAGAGATCAACTTACAGAGCCAAAAGTCAGACATATATTCTGTATTTCCAGAATACAACTATTCAACTGCTAGAAGAATAAACATCTATGAGAACTTTTTCATTGAGAGCTCTTGGAAGATAGGAAATAGGCCTGCTTAACAATATACCTTCTATCAGAGACTGCAAATTTGTGGCCCACCAGTTGCAGCCACTTGTGTATTTTATTTGGCTTACAGTAATCAAAATGATCTTTAATTAGCTGCCAACAAATAAAGTCAGAATACTTCACATAAAATGCAAATTTCTAGCTTCTCTTGAAAAATTGGAATATCTGGCAACAGTAGGCTCACATGGCAACAATTGACTAGAGGCTTTACAATCTTGTATGTGCCCACGTGGCCCACTTCGCCTATGTGTGTTAACCTGCATGGGCTCTGTAAGCTCTTGAGTCCAGCTGTATGTGCCCAGCATTGCATCATATGCAGTAGAAGCTAGTGACCATTTCCCTACAAGATGTCTGCTAGGGGAAACTGGCTCCTTAGTGACATTTGAAATGTATGATCTTGAAAATAGTCATTCAGAGATACTTAGTTCTGTCAATCTTTTATCCTTTAGACTAAGTCACAGGACACAATTTCCAGTGGTGGAAAGAGTGCTGTTACTGGCATAGCTGCAGCATCTGGCAAACCAGTTGACGAGGTGAGCACACATAAAAGATGTAACGTGAACAGGGGCCTCAATGCTTATCAGGTCTCTTTTATGAGAAACATATGCTCAGCGAAGACCCACTCTACCTGGCTGGCTCTGTTTAACCATTCAGTGTTCCAGTGCTGTCACAGTCAAATAACCTGTCATTTGCTAAAACTGAACACTTCATACGTGAAATTTTATGAAGAAGAGCATGCATCTGAAGGACAGAGAGAAAGCAAGACACCAAAAAGACACTATTTATTGAATGAATGATTTTAAAATTCATGCATTCAATAAATAGTTACTATTCAGTGGAATATTACTCAGCCATAAAAAGAAACGAGATTGAGTTATTTGTAGTGAGGTGGATGTACCTAGAGTCTGCCATACAAAGTGAAGTAAGTCAGAAAGAGAAAAACAAATACCATATGCTAACACATATATATGGAATCTAAAAAAAAAAAAAAACAATGGTACTGAGGAACCTAGTGGCAGGGCAGGAATAAAGACGTAGACATAGAGAAGGGACTTGAGGACGTGGGGAGGGGGAAGCTGGGATGAAGTGAGAGTAGCAGCGACATACATACACTACCAAATATAAAACAGTTAGCTAGTGGGAAGCAGCCGCTTAGCACAGGGAGATCAGCTCGGTGCTTTGCGATGACCTAGAGGGTGGGATCGGGGTGTGGGATAGGGAAGGTGGGAGGGAGGCTCAAGAGGGAGGGGATATGGTGATATATGTATGCCTATGGCTGATTCATTTTGTTGTACAACAGAAACTAACACAGTATTGTGAAGCAGTTATACTCCAATAAAGGTCTATAAAAAATTTTTTTTAGACCCCATAAATAAATAAATAAATAAATAGTTACTGAGTGCCTGCCACGTATAAGACCTCATCAATACCAAGGAAATTAAAATGTGAGTTGACTCAGATCCTGCCTTCAAGATTTATGGCTTTGAAATAAAGCACATAAAATGGCCATGAGCATTTGAATAAGCATTACTCTCAGATCTTAATATGAACACTGCCATCTTGAAATGAGTAAATTATGTGCAGTCATGACACCTACACGGATTGATATTGGGAGGTTTTCAAAGGAGCGTCACAAGCCCTCTCAGGAGAGAGTATATGTGCCCCACTGGCAAATTATGGGCACCTTCCTTAGATCCTTTGAAGAGACTAGCTTGGGAATGTAAGACAAGAAGTAGTCTACCTTTTCTACCCATAGGAATACAGAGAGTTAGTAACCAGTTTGGAAGCCATATCGTCCTAGAAATGCTAGGACGTATTCCTCTTAAAGCCACAAGTAACTAACTGAAGCAACAGTAAGATGGAAATGAAAGCAGAAAAAAAGTAATACGTGTTTATCTATTTTTCCGCTTCTCAAAATGGGAACAGTTATCCCTCTGCAGGCTAAGTAAAGTAAGGAAAGTCATAGGATAAAAGTATGGCCCATGTCCCTGAAACATCGGTTTTTCTTAGATTTTGAAAAAGAAAAGGCACATTATTTTTCTCCAAACTAATGCAGAAAGCATGTGGCATGATGGCAAAATTTACATGAACTTTTCAATGAAAATACTCAAAATAAAAAATGTTTGATTTTTTTCCAGCAGACCCCTTGTATATACCTTGAGATCCCTACCCCCATCCTGGGGATACACTTCACTCTCTTGTGTTGAGGAGGGATAACTAGATGCCATGGTTTGGAAAATGGATAAATTTTAGACAGAGGCTTAGATCTCTTAGAATAGGTTTAAAATGTAATTTGAACCTATTCTGAGAGATTTGTAAATGTAATTTTGTAACCTATCTGTAAATGTATTTTTCAAATTTTGATAATTTGAAAATTTATGCCACACATCATCTAGCCAGGGTTATCCGTAAAATCTAAGCAATAAGATTAGGCGAGGTTTATACGGAATTCTGCTGTGCATTGATTGACTTGTGCTACGACTTGTGGCAAATCATTTCACTTTTCTTTGCCTCTGATTTGTCTCCCAGAAAACGAGATTGGTCACATCTGCTTTTTCTTTTTTAGTCCATACCATGTGTAAAGCACTGTGGACTGTGGTCTGACACTGCAGGACACTGAGCTGCAGGCTGACCCCTCTAGGGGTGGGATAAAACTATGTACCCAGGACTGCATTCAAGGCAGATTAAGACAAGTCGCCACAGGGAGCTGTTTAAGGAGAGAGGGGGTCTGTCTGATTCGGGGGAATCCTTGGGGACTCTGAGTAGATCCAGTTTAAGTTTGGCATGAAAGGATAGCTAGGATTGCAGGCTTGCAAACATAACAAGGGAGAAAAATATAAGATGTGATCTGGGTACAAAGTGCATTACGGTGTGGGTGAAGCACAGGAGAGGTGAGTGGGACTGTAAGATCAGAAAGACAGGTCGAGGCGCTGCTGTGGAGAATGTAGAGGTGTGTTAATCCATGTGGTAGTGATACAACGGGCAGCAGGTAAGCATTGAAGATTAGAGAACAGATGGAGAGATGCGATTAAAACCAAGTGATTAAAACCGAAGAATTAAGCGACCGCAGTGGCTGGGATGAGATGGAATAAGAGATCTTAAGGTGGGAGGCTGGTCAGGGGCTGTTTCAGTCGTCCTGGGGAGTCCAAAGTTAACCTAAATTAGAACTGGGATAGAATAAGTGAGCGGGGAGCGATGCAGGAGGCGTTGCAGAGGTGAAACTTTCAGGTTTTAGGAAATGAGTGGCTGCAGTGTACAAAGGTGAAATAAAGTCTCAGATAACCTGGGGCTTCAGCGTCTCAGTGAACCACGTTGCTAACCCTAAGGTGAGGCAAGGGAGGCACCCACGGCCAGGTTCGTGCCAGTGCAGGGGCAGCACCTGCAGGAGTGAGCGCCTCTTAAGTGAGCCCGGTCCTGATGGTCACTGACAGGTGGACAGAAGTCAGAAGGGGAACTGCTGGAGACAGAAAAGTGATACCTGCTTTTAGACAGGTTGAATTGAAATGTCTGAGGTGCCCCGAGAGAGAGGCGATTAGCACATTGTTTTGGAGTCCAGGTGAATGGAAAGGGAGAAGCAGGGAGAGAGGGGAGAGTGAAACTGAATGAACATCTGCATGAGGTTGTGGTTCAGTCAAGGAGCTGGATTCAATTGCCAGGACTCAGGCTCACCCTGATGCTCCCCGTGATCTCTTTAATATAACAAGTACAGCAATCACTTATTTAGTACTTATTTATATATCTAGTACTTATGAGTACTTAACGTGTGCACAACTACCGGCTTTCATACTTTAATAGATGAATTAGTTTAATCCTCACAACCCCTTGCAGTAGGTGCAGTCACTGTCCTGGTCTCATACATGAGGGTACAGAGGTTCAGGAGGAGACGTGACCTGCCTGAAGCCTCCTGCGGCCAGTGCGTGTGGGCTGGTGTGCAAACCAGCCTGTGCTCTCCACCTCCAAGCTCTGCTGCCCAGATTTCAGAGACCTTCACAGAAGACAATTCCCTGTTGTCTTAAACCCAGTGACTTCACCATTTCGTTCCTGCCTGTCCCTGAAAGCATTTGGCCCCTGACCCTAGAGAATGATTGCCTAGGACCACCAGTACAGGCAGAAACGTGTGTGGCAGGGGGCAAAACAGGAGAGAGGCCAGAGGTGGCAGAGAAAAGAGGGCACAAATGCCAGCACAGAACGAGGATGGTGCTGTGAGAGATGAGAGTCGGGAGAGGGGTGCTCACCAGAGTAACTCCGAGAAGATTATGTCTGGGTAAAGCCATGGAAACTGCAGATTGGAAAGTTATTGACAATCATTGATGGAGCAACTGAAGCCGTGGTGGGAAGGACATTGATTTTAGGGAGATGAAAGAAAGAATGAGCGATGAGATACCAAAGCAAGGCAGGGCGGAGGTCTTGATGTGTAGGGGCACAGACCGAGAGAACAACATCTAGACATAATGGCTGTTTGTAATAAGAAGGAATTCATGGGTGTTGCAGAGATTAGCTGTGGGCCCTGGGAGAGGCAACCAAGAGCAGTGAAGAAAGAGAAGGGCAGTCCTGGATTCAGATCTCAGTGCTGTGCTTTACTGTGTGACCTGGGAAGTTACTCAACCTCTCTGAGCCTTGCTTGTCACATCTCTGAGTGAGATTAATATTATCAATATTAATATTATTTATGCTTTTCTGAAAAAGGATATAACACATAAAGTGTCTGGCACAGAGCAGATGTTTAGTATATGATCCGTGTTATGTTATAATGTATTCATTTTAAAGTCTGTAATATTACTGAATTTTATAAAGATATATGAGGAGTTTTTCTTTCTTTCTAAACCCCCACCAGAATAAAGAAAATAAATCATTAATGTCAGCCGTACCAGTTGAATCCAAACCAAGTGAACCTTCTGGAAAGGTATGAAGATAGCAGTGCCTTTTTACGTATTTATTCATAGTCTCCGTGTCTCTCGTGATCTGATTTCTTGAGGGTAAACAATATGAGGTGAGGGTAACTTAAAGGACCTTTTTAATGAATTATTGTTTGAAGCTAATATGACTGGGTTGAAAGTGGGATTTTCTCACGTATGTTTGTAACATTTTACATTCTAACCCTGTGTTCTGGAAAGTCCAGTTATGTCTCATGGAGTTTACATTCCAGTTTCCCTCCTGCAAATGCACCTTCTCTAAGCAGAGGTATCACTAAAGAATGCCAGGCACTTCTTCATTCTGAAATTCCCAATTGAATCAGTCTAAAGCTAACAGGCCTCACATTCTATTACACAATCAGGTGAGTTCCTAAAGTTGTAGTGGAAATATGGTAGTTGCAAAAAAAAATGTAAACAATCATTTTTAAGCTGAGTTAAATAGTAAAGGGTCGTTCCTCAAATTGTTTTCCCTTTCAAATGTAGCTTATTCTTCACAATGAATCATTCTTAACCTCAAAAACAGGATGGAAGCACTCTTTCATTCATTATACTGAGTTAAGCCCATATTGACAGAATAAACTGTCACTTCTTGTAAATTTAACGTCTCTCTCAGGGAATTTCTATTTGTAAGCATCTTCAGACAAGCAAGTAAACAAAAAGCCACAAATGAATAAAAGAACACAGGGCAATCCATTTTTGAAATATATTTTATTTGGTAGAGGTGGAAACGATTGATAAGCAAAAATACTAAGCATTTCCTCTCTTGCAGATAGCAACATGATTATAATTCTCTGTAGTTTGTTTCCTTTTTTCTTTAAACTATCAGTACAGTGGTCTGGCAGCTGTAATGAACCATACACTTGTCCATGTAGTTCATGCCTTTAGACTTATTGAAATTGTGGTTCTTAACCTGAATGTGGCTTTCTATCTTGCCAACCTAGAATCTGTACTCTGGGACTTTAAATACTAAGTTCTATTACAGATGAGATTTTAACCATTTAAGAACTTTTGGTGTTTTTCTACACAGAATTTTTTTTTCGGTAGTTAAAAAATCAAAATGAAATATGTGTAACAAATGACATTTACATACCTGTCTTTTTGTTTTCCAGTTAGGCATGGATGCGGCTTTGGACGACTTAATAGACACTTTAGGAGAACCTGAAGAAACCAAAGAAGATGATACAACATATACTGGACCTGAAGTTTTGGTAAGTGATCTTGATGTCGATAAAGATTCATACTTAATGAGTAGGAGAGCTAGTAGGTCATGGTCATGATGCACAAAAGAATATATAGTGTTCTGTCACTTGGAGAGAAACAGTATGCTGTCAGTATCAGTAATAGCAACTGAAAATTAGTGTTGTGGATGGAAACTGTTCTAAGGTGGCTATGCGATTCCGTTGATCAGCAAATACTCATTGATTGTCTCTGCTGAGACTGCAGCTGGCATATAGTCTGTTGGATCACAGAGACTTATTTTCTTTCTTCGAGGCTTAAGTCCAGTGGCCTTCGACTTATTTTAGTTTCTAGATATTTCCCATCCTATCACTTGAACTTATCTTGATTTCTAGATATTTTCTGTCCTCAGTTCATCTCTATTCCTGATTCATGAAAAGCAAGAAAGTTATGTTCCTTGGCATTAATAAAAGACATTCCATAGACTGTAAGAAAATATTGCAACAGTCATAACAAAGGATTTATTTCTAGAATTTATGAAGATTTTTTAAAACTGAGAAAAAGACAACCCAATAGAAAATTAGGAGAAAATTTGGCCGATAGACACATGAAAGTCTCCCTAGTAATTAGGAAAATGGTACTAAAACACAGAGAGATAGCACTTCATACTCATCTGATTGGCAGAAGTGTAAAAGTCTGACAACTGGCCCAGAGCCTGTGGATGTCACCTGAAGATGTGCACACCCTCTAACCAGCAATCCCACGTCTAGAGAGACTTGCTGAAGGGAGCCTTGCCCAGGTGTATAAGGAGTTCTAAGAACAGGTGAAACATTTGGAAATGATTTTGTTCAACAGGAGACAAGATGATATAGTGGAACACTTTATAGTGGTTAAAATGGCTTATTCATGTATCAATATGGATAACATTACAAAAATATAACTTTGAATAAAAATAGTACATTACCAAATGAGAAGAATTTGATACCATTTATATAACACTTGAAAATAGGCAAAGTAATGGTGTATATTGATTATGGGTATCTACATGTGGAATAATTGTTTTAAAATATACTCAACTTTACATTGATGGATGTGATAAAGTTCAGGATGATGGCTATCTCTGGAAAACAAGGAAGAGGAATTGGATTGGAGAGTGCTAAAAAAGAAACATCACTCTGATTTTTTTCTTATTACGTACGAAATAACTAGATCTGTTGAGTTATATAGAAATTCAGTTATCAACTGCTCTTTTGTAGGTATAGAAATATTAGATAATGAAAAATATTTTTAAATAAAATGCATTTTATATATGAATGAAATTTAATATAGTGGTTTGAATATTTTATAGCATTACTAATGGGTTAAGCCAAGCAAATATGGGCAAGTATTTGTGGAAACTTAGAATTTCAGAGTTGTGTAAAATATTGGCTTCTAAATGATTTATATTTACTCTCGATAGTTCCATAAATTAATAATGCAATAGTACTTTGGTTTAAGAATATGTGTATAACATTCTCAGCTACTATCCTTATGTGTACGGTTTTCTTCTAGGATCTGATGAGTTCTACTTACATAGAGGAATTGGGTAAAAGAGAAGTCACACTTCCTCCAAAATATAGGGAACTTTTAAATGTAAGTTAAACAATCATTTACTTATACTTTATTGTTTCTTTTTTGGAATTATAATTTTTATCACATTAATATATCCAGTTTTTTTTAACTTAGATAATATAATGGGCGTGCAAAATTGTCATTACTCTGAAGCTCACTGTATTACTTTGGTAGGGCTGCCATATCAGAGTATCACAGACTGTATGGCTTAAACAGCAGAAACTTACTGTCTCACAATTCTGGGGGCTAGAAGACTGGAATCAAGATGTGGGCAGGGTTGGCTCCTTCTGGAGGCTGTGAGAGGAAGATCTGTCTCGGGCCTCTCTCCTTGGTCTATAGATACCTACATGTGGAGTAATTCCACATCTTCTATGTGTACATATCTGCCTGTTGTCTTTTCTCTACGTGGATCTCTGGGTCATTTCCCCCTTTTATAGGAACACTGGTCCTATTGAATTAGGGCCCCTTTTAATGTTCTCATTTAACCTTAATCACCTCTTTAAAGGCCCTGTCTTCAAATACAGTCATTCTGAGGTTCTAGGGGTTAGGACTTCAGCATATGAATTTTGGGAGGACACACTCAGCCTATAGCATTCACTGAGCTATGCATTTTGCCAATTGTAAGGATTAATTTTGCCTTCTCAGCATCATCAAATTAATATCTGTTTCAGAAAAAAGAAGGGATCACAGGGCCTCCTCCAGACTCTTCGGTGAGTTCACATAACTGTCTTCTAAGATCAGATTTAACACTTTTTATATCTTTGGTTGAGGGGATAGAGTTATCAATTCTATATTTTGGGATTATGACTATATTAATCTCTAAATCAGATGAAGTTTCCATCTGTTCAGAGAACGGGGGTGGGCCTGGGGGTTGTTTCAATGCGTGTTTATTTCCTAAGTAGATTTTTGAGGGAAAGAAGAATGGGGACAAGAAAGTTTTAGGATAAATTAAATGTTAATAAAAATAGGATGAGGATATCCTAACATGTAATATGTTGAGAAGAGAGAAACAGGAAAATAATATTTATTGAGCATCCAGTTTCCTCCCAAACATAGGCTTTCATCTGAGTTATTTCGTTGATCATCTCATTTGGTAGTCAAGGAATTGCAAAAGTACATTCTTCGTTTGCTGGGTTTATAATCTGATCTGTCACTTGAATGATTCCCGCTTGTGACCCGTCGTGCTGCCTGTTTCTTTAGAAACCCCTGGGGCCCGATGATGCCATAGATGCCTTGTCATCAGACTTCACCTGCAGTTCTCCTACGGCTGATGGGAAGAAAACCAAGAAAGAGGTATTGTTTTTAATGTAATGAGGGAAACTTTTAGAAACCATCTCATACTTTAAGACAACAACAACTTTTTAGTTCTGGTTATTACGATTTGGTTAATACGTTTCCTTCTTCTGTAAGTCAAATCTTTTGTATTTTGTTTTTCAGAAGTCTACAGAAGAGGTTTTAAAAGCTCAGTCAGCTGAAGTAATCAAAAGCGCTGCTCCACCCAAGGAGAAAAAAAGAAAGGTGGAAGAGGTATAAAAAAATTACTTCTTTAAAATTAAGCACAGTCCGCCTGACAGCAGTTGCTCTCCTGAGGCTCATCTAGCTGACTGGGGAGAACCCCAATAGTGCATCCCACCTACTGAGCATCTTTGCTCCCTCGGGCCTGTGTAGAATAGTGAAACCAGTCAGGGTTATATTGGTCATCTCCAGGCAGGCCTGCTCTGTTTCTACAAATGCTTAGGGGTGATTTCAGCACACTTGCCTTGGTTGTGGAATAAGATTATCTCACCAACACACTACACAGAAGAGCAGGAACCCAGAGGAACTGCACTCTTGGGACATGAAATCTTCAACTTGATTTTCTAAAGGAGTTTGAGTCCTGTGAATCACTAGGGGGACGTTGTTATAGCTGCTTCTCTCCACCTTAACCACAGTTGACTATAACTTAATTCTTGTGAATCCTGAAAGGTGGCACTGCAGCTCTGGGCTGGATGAGAAAACATGCCCCATCTGCAGGTGGTCCAGCCACTTCAGGGCCCCCTGCTTCCTGGGCTTAGCTGTCGTGCTGAAGGACAGGGTTGTCAGAAGTCATTTTTAGAGACATTTTTAGAAAAAGAAAAGCAGGATACTGAAAGTTTACTTCTTGCAGCTTTTATTTTGATATGAGTATTTTATAATATAATTATTATTACAGTTACACTTCTAGCTTGCTAAGTAAGAGGTGAAGTGTACCTCTGAGAGCACTGTTACTGTAGAAACGAGTCCTAAGCCCCAGTTTTCACTCACTGGTAAGTTCTTCTTTCTTTCTCTCTTTTACTAGGTTTTAAATAAAATTGCCTTCCTAGAGTCCTTCCCCAATCCACAACTTATTCTTAGAGATTTAAAATTTTGAATTTCACAAAGAAATGGGTGGATTGTTCAGGTTGAGGAGATGTTTTCTTTTTAATGTACAGAATTTTTTTTTCCCTCACAGGACACAATGAGTGATCAGGCACTCGAGGCTCTGTCAGCTTCGCTGGGCAGCCGGAAGCCAGAACCTGAGCTCGACCTCAGCTCCATTAAGGAAGTCAATGAGGTACTGACCTTGGAGTTCACATACAAAACCTGTTAGTCTTCAGGTTACAAGGTTACAAAGCTAATGCATTACACATGTTTAGAATTCTTGTACCATTTTTATCTTCTTAGAGATTTTAAATGAACTGTTCTTTGTCCTGCCTTACTTTCAGGGTCTGGCTAATTTAGATATTTATTGCTGGGGAGTTAGCAACCAGAAAGGATATTTCAGTGTTTGTCTTGTTAACCATCTAGAATTTTAATACTTAAAATGAACACTAATCTTCTTTGCCAATTCTCAAACGACACCTGACTAAACAAGATAACAACGAAGGCAGTGGCCTGGTGACAAATAGTTTTGTCCGCTCTCATGGAAATTGGACATTTGTATTTTCAAAACGTTCCAGGTGCTTCTCTTTATAAGGAGAGAAGGATGGTTGCAGATGGGGTGGGAGATCCTTTTTATAACTATGGGGGAAAATGTTGAAAACTTGTCCCAAATTAGAATAAAATCAAGCAACAATTACTTTATAACTGGATTTGCCGCGTGTTTAGAGTGTGTTGCTGGGGAGAGTTTACCCCACCACACGCCAAGACCTTAACAAGCCTTACGAGCCCAGGCAAGCTTGTATTTGGCGGAAGAGAGTGTTCATATTAAATTTCAATTTTTAAAGAATTGTTGAACTGAGTCCTCTGGGGGAAAAGAGGAGGGAAGGCATAGAGCCGCCCTGCGGGCATCCTTGGCCAGGCAGTGTGGTGGTGGGGACCCTCAGGGGCACCAGCCTGTCAGCTCAGGGTGGGAGCTGGCACTTGTCGCTGTCACAATGCTGCTGCCTCCGCTGTCACTTCCTGTTCTGAGTCACCGGGGAAGGTGAGTCTCGCTGACTCCCAGCAACGCCCCCTGAGTCTGGGACTGCCCTGGTCTGAAATGGGCCAGTTTCTATCTTCGACTTTCTCTGAGGTCTTGCCGGGCGCAGTGTGGTACGACAGGCTTTGCGAAGGCGAACACAAGGGAGCAGGGGAAGCAGTCCTTGTCCTCCAGGACCAAGTAATGTATTGGGAGAAAGGGAAACTTTGATGACAACATAGTGCGAGGTGCACAATGTCTCAAGGAAAGGTTGGTCCTGGCAGGACCCTGGCGGTCCACCACCGAGGGCTGCATGGCAGCCGGCCAATGGCACATCTGCCTCAGGCTGTTTACAGATGGTTAAGGTGATTTAAGAAGATGATAATTTGGGGGCAGAAAGTATAAACATATCCCAGGATGAAAAGACTCTTAGAGTGACTAAAATCAGATAGGTAGGTGTGAAAAAGTTATGTGAAAATAACTTTTAAACAGTTTGGGTTTAGGGATGCATACAAATGTATTAAATTTCCTCTGGAAAGTTAGCAAACTCCTAAAATTTGAACAAAAAGGACTATTCTACTCTTAACACTAGTTTTCCTTTTTAATTGTATACAAAGTATAAAGATTCTCCAATCCCCTGGATTCTTAAGTTGAATTTTTAGTACCTGATGGTGAATTCACTACTTCCTGGGTAGTCTGCTGTGATAAGGCTCATAAAGGTCGATATGCTATAGGAGTCCACGGCCACTCCAGCACGTTCCGCACCAGATGATGCTTCAGAGAAGAGGTCCATGCCTACTTGTCATTCTCATAATGTATCATAATGCATTGATTCTGTAGTGATACCTCATTATTCATCTCCCCTATTTCTAGTGTAGTTACCTAGTCTGGAACTATTTCAATTCAGGGGATGTTTGTTTTCACCTCCTACTGGATACAAACCACAATGCAGTCATTTAAAGAATATAAAGATCAAAGAATAGAAAGGATCTAGCTGTGCAAGTGACTCACTGTTCACAAGCCTAAGTGGAGAGGACAGTCCTATACAGGTGACTCTTTCATGAGGACTGTTTTATAGCCAATGACCTCACAAATCCCTGAACTGGGGAGTACCACTATATAACAGGACTTACTTCATATCCTGCAGTAGAATGTAACGGGAAATATTTTTTTAAAAATCCTTTCATCCCAGTTATAATTCTATAGAACAATACAACTATAATTCCAAAGCCTAGAAAAGTACCTGCCTTATTAAAAGTGCTCATCAAATATTTTAAAATTAATCAACTAACTAAGCATTCAATGGAGAACCACAATCTTAGGCTGAGATGTAGATGGGAGCAATAGGCTGAGCTAGAATCAGCTAAATACCCATGCCACCCACCCCCCCAGCACACACACTTTTGTGCCCAGGAGCTCCTTGATTTGTGATTTAAATCCATACCTTGATACAGGTACAAATTATTACATATCATGGAACTTCGTATTACCCACCAGGAGTTTAAAATCAAATGTTACATCCTAGAAGCCACTGATCTGCCATGGAACTGCACTTTTATTTGTAATGCATTTGGTTGTGCATGGTTCAGTAATCCAGTGACGTCTTGGTGTTACTGAAGGGAGTTCTTTTAAAAGCAGTAAAACCAGGGCCTCCCTGGTGGCGCAGTGGTTAAGAATCCTCCTGCCAATGCAGGGGACACGGGTTCGAGCCCTGGTCCGGGAAGATCCCACATGCCGTGGAGCAACTAAGCCCATGTGCCGCAACTACTGAGTGTGTACTCTAGAGCCCGTGCTCCGCAGCAAGAGAAGCCACTGCAATGAGAAGCCCATGCACCACAAAGAAGAGTAGCCCCCGCTCGCCACAACTAGAGAAAGCCCGCACGCAGCAATGAAGACCCAATGCAGCCAAAAATAAATAAATTAAATAAGTTTTTTTTTAAAAAAAAAGGGAAAACTAATTATCCTTGGATCAGCCAAGATTTGTGATGGGATGCCTCTCCCCTTTCTGAACCGTGTTTAACATTCATGAGAACTCGTTGTTTTCTCCCCCTTAGATAACTGCCTCTTTCAGTACGACAGGCGGAGGCTGTAAAATGATTGCAGCCAGCTTGTGCACTGTGCTTACCTTCTTCAAAGGATATCTTATTTAATTTTCTCTGCTGATCCTTCCTTACAAGTCAGCAAGCTAGGTAAGGATTCTTAGTAGCCCCATTTTACAGCTCAAGAAACTGAGCCGAAGAAAGCCTGGGTGGCTTCCCAAGGTCATAGAGACAGGGCAGGGACACCTCCCCGGGTTTCCTGGCTGTGTTGTTTTTTTGTCCATCACCCTACACTGCCTTCCTCCTAACGGCTCACCGGGCACTTTAATCTGATTTGGTCTTCTCCACGACACCCATGGATAAAGTGATGTCTTATTTCACATGTATTATCGAAATGCTTATTTTTTTTCTCCACCTTCCTCAGGCAAAAGCCAAAGAAGAGAAACTAAAGAAGTGTGGTGAAGATGAGAAAACAATCCCACCAGAGTATAGATTAAAACCAGCCACGGTACGTTGTTTGCCACGGTGCGTGACAGCAGCTCACTCCTCCTGCCTTCGCATCGCATTTTGTCCTGTCTGTCCCCATGATGCTTAAGGACGTGTCTGATATTAACTCTGAAGACCCCGAACGCTTTATTCTCTGTCTTCTACAGTTGGACCCTTTAAAAGAGGGTTTCCTAAGTAATGACCGTGTGGTCATTAAAATTCCCTCAAATTCAAGTGTTTCAACTATTAACCATGCTTGACATAGGTCCTTAACCTTAAAGCAGAGGAATAATTTGGGAGTAATATTTTCTCTAACTGCTGTATGGATAAAAGCACATAGATCTTCTAAGTGGTAGATAAACATACAATGATTTACCAGTATCCTCAGTGAAGATGGTTTTGTTATTGTTGGTTTCAGTTTGACGTGAGGATGGTGGACTTATTCCTGTACTTACATTTGTAATTTATCTTTGAAATAATACACATAAACATATGGTGGAAAATAGCTACAATGCTTATATATGGAAAGTTTCTCATTTTTTAGAAACATTCTAAATTGTGAATTCTGAAAAACCAGTTTTATAGGAATGATATCTTACCTCTTCACCCTGGGTTAGAGAATTGAAGCTTTTTTCAGTCTTTCATTGATGCAGCTGCATCTTTCTAGCCAAAGAACTTTTTTAAAAATTCTACTTCCTTATCCAAAAGATGGAAATTATTTTTCAGTAATTTTTTAATTTTATTTTATTTATTTATTTATTTATTTATTTTTGGCTGCACTGGGTCTTCGTTGCCACGCGCGGGTTTTCTCTAGGTGTGGCGAGCAGGGGCTACTCTTTGTTGCGGTGCGCGGGCTTCCCGTTGCGGTGGCTTCTCTTGTTGTGGAGCACGGGCTCTAGGCATGCAGGCTTCAGTAGTTGTGGCACGCGGGCTCAGGATTGTGGCTCGTGGGCTCTAGAGCACAAGCTCAGTAGTTGTGGCACACGGGCTTAGTTGCTCTGCGGCATGTGGGATCTTCCCGGACCAGGGCTTGAATTCCCCATGTCCCCTGTATTTTGGCAGGTGGGTTCTTAACCACTGTGCCACCAGGGAAGTCCCTTCAGTAACTTTTAAAGAAAAATAATTGCATTATATTTTATAGCATTTGGTTTCTTGATTTTTGCAGCTCAACTCCTTATTCTGATACTTTATAAATAAATTAATTTGAAACACAAACTCACTCAGATGTATGGCAAAAAAAAAACAATCTCTCCTCTCATATCCTGGAATTTCTAAAACAAACTTAATGGGACAAGAAAGCAAAATTTTCTATTCATTTTAAATGTATTTTTAATTTCATTTTACAGGATAAAGATGGAAAACCACTCTTGCCAGATGTTGAAGAAAAACCCAAGGTTAGGAAATAAGTGTTTTTTGGTACTTAGAAAACAATAGAACTGTAAGGTATAAACAGATAATTTTGACAGACCAGATCTCACTGTAGAGACTTGCATGACAGCCTACTATTAAGGAAAGAGGAACTTTTGACAGCAACACCTGGCTTAGATCTCTGACTCTTTTTCACATATTTTAATGATTATTTATCTCATGAATTATTACTAAAATATTACAAATTTACAGGTGATGTTTGTTGAACATTAGGAGCCGTTATCAAGAGGACCCTTAAATTAGGTTGTTAGCACTTGGTTTGATCCTAATTACAGCATCAGGTGCTCTAATGATTCTATGCTGCCTTTACTTAATTTGGTGTTAATCAGCATAGTTACCTATCATGATGATATTAAGCAACTACATTTATTAGTCACTTACTATGTGCCTGACACTACACTAAATGGTGTTGTGTGTTATCATTTTGAGTCCTCACTGAATGAGGAAGGCACTATTATTATTCCCATTTTACAGGTGAGGAAATTGAGACACAGAAGGTTTCTGTAAATAGCCCGAAGTCAAACAGCTAGGGAATAGCGAGGCTAGGACTCGAAACTCTGTCTATCCAACCCTGGGGCCCAGCTTCTGAATTACATGCCATTCTGTCATAGATCAGAGCATGTGGAGATTTTGACTAATTACAGTAAACGAATAATACCACTTCACCTGAAGGAACTAGGGATAGCAGAACCTTCCTGCCAAAACCGCATGTAGTCATAGGGAAGGAGTATATGATCTATGTTTCCTCTGACTTATTCATAAGGAAAGTCGCTGGAAGTAGGAAAAACCATCACATAAGGAAAAACGATAAAGATCTTCATTGGAACAAACAGGCAATCTTATTTGAGCAAAATTACTCTGAAATTGAAGTATCAGGAAAACTTTTAACTAAATAAACCATTAACATGTTTGTGGTACTGAGGTGTTTAGTATTCCTTATTTGTTGCATGACACTTACCTTACATTGATAAATGAAACATATACCCTGTATAAATTAACTTTTGGTTTTAGATCCTACAATATGACATAATATGTGTTTACCAGAAAACCTTTTTCTCTATGAAAGCTTTTTTCTTTTCTCAAAGTAAAAATAATTTTCTTCATATTATATAATATTTCTTATGTTACAGCCCCTGAGTGAATCAGAACTCATTGATGAACTTTCAGAAGATCTTGACCAATCTAAGTGTAAAGAAAAACAATCTAAGCCAACTGAAAAAACAGAAGTACGTTTCTAAAAATAAAGATCGCTAGTTTTTGTTGTTTTTTAATGTTTGTCTATAATCTTAAAAATGTGAGACCAAAACTTTTAACAGGAAGTGGCTGATAAAAAGGCCCATTTTGCCATCTTTTTTCATATGCAGTTTTCATCTTGCCTGTTTCTGGATGTGCTTTATTTTCCCAGGCTGACCCTCATATTCTTGCAGTTTAAGCCCTTTAGTTAATTATTCCTTCAGGAAGGCATTCACACCCATGCTTTTCTTTCCATCCCTGCTTCTGTAACTGACCTAGTTAAAGTTGTCATCACTCGTCACCTCAAGATGGCAATGGCCTGTGTCTTTGGTCTCCTTCCAGCCCATCCCATATGTCCACCGGCATTATTCTTTCTCAAGCATGTTTGTAGCCACAACATTCCCCTGCTCCAACCCTCAGGAGTTCCCATTCCCTACAAAAAAGTTCCTGCTCATGTATTTGGGCCCCAGCTTCCTTTCATGCCAAGATGTGTCCCCCTATCACTAAACTCAGATTGTAAGTACTTGTGTGTCTTCCAAGGCTTTTCTCATATGGTTCCTTCTGCATAGAATAACCTCTCCAAATTCTAGATCAACTAAAATCGTAGTCATCCCTTTAAGGCTCAGCTAAAATATGGCCTTTGTCTCCTGCATTTCCCTCCCCAAACCTTACCACCCTTCCAACTCTTGTTAAGCAGAATACAACACACCAGGGAGGTCTGTCACGCTTTCTTTATATATCCCTGTTGAGGCATGTTGCAAACAAGATTTTAGCTGCACTGGTCTTTACTTCTAACATTTATACATATTTTTAAATAGTAAATTCCTTGAAAGAAGAGCTCATGCCCTATTAATGATCATCTGCTGAGCACCTTGCATACAGGATAGGCTTCCATAAATGTCTGGATTAAAAGCAATCTGTTTGAAATTTTACTCTTGTAACAAAATAGCACAGTGATTCTCAAACTTCAGTACACATCAGGATGACGTGGAGTGTTTGTTAAGGCACACATTACTGGGTCCCAACCCCAGAATTCCCGATTTAGTATGTTGAGGTGGGGATCAAGAATTTGGATTTCTAACAAGTTCCCTGGTAGTGCTGAGGCTGCTGGTCCAGGGACCTCACTTTTAGAACCCCTGGGATAGTCTTACTACCTTGCATTTGTACGTAGCTATTTACAATTTACAGGGTGCTCTTAGATATATAAAAATGAGGTATTTAAATAAAATATTGTATTGCATTTATAATTGGTATATTATTATTGTTACATATTATATGATGGCAAATAATATAAATAATAATAGTTGATAAAATTCACTGAGCTTACTGTGTTCCCAGGTACTATGCAAAGCACTTAGCCTGTTTTATCTCATTCAAGGCCCCTATCAACCCTTGAGATGTAGGTACTATAATTGTCCTCATTTTGCAGATGTGCAAACTGTGTCTCAGAGAGGTTTAGTAACCTACCTAAGGGAAGAGGTGAAACCAAGGTGAAGTAATGGTAGCTGAAGAGTTTCAGCATGCCTTGACTTATTTACTGCTCAAAATCCTTGGGCATTCAAGAAAGTCATGCTCACAGCATATGGTGTAGCAGACTGTATTGTTGGTCTATCATTGTTCAGTCTTAATAAATTTCTAAAAATTCGTCATTGTACCTGCTTCTTTCTGCAGGAGTCTCAGACTGCTGCCCCTACTCCTGTGGAAGCGGCCGTGCCTCGGACCTCCTTGTGTTGTGTGCAGTCGGCCCCGCCCCCGTCAGCCTCGGCGGTGAGTGGTCCTCTGGGCACTGAGAAATGTCTTGAGAAAGTAACGTTCTTCCTCCTCTGCCCTTTCTGCTGTGTATTACCGTCATATTACTTTATTCTAACAAAATAAAAATAAAATCTTAGATAGCTATATTATCCTCTGTTTAGGCTTCTAGGAGGAGCTAGAAACTCAGGCTAGATTTAAATTTTTAATTCAACTGCTGCAAACTGTTTTGTTTTGTTTTGACCTTCTGAAATTGTTTCTAGCTCCTCGGCTACTGTGGTTAATCATGCTTCTTCACATTCCTGTGTCTTTCAAGCTGATTTGGTGTCCCACAAATAGCCCGATATTACTTTTTATTGACTCTCCTGGTGGAATCATCTGTACCTTTGTCATCATGACTCCTCTCGCAACTGAAGGGAGACGGGTGGACTCACTTCCTTTCCCCTTCCTTCTTTTCTTGCCTCTCTCTCACTTTCTAATTTTTCTATAAAGTATGATATTTAACTAGTTGAATCTGTTTTCTTTGGAATCCAGTGAGTTTTGTTTCCATTAGCAGACAGAATCTGACTCAGAGAATAACAGCTGATGGAACTGTGTTTCGTTAGTACAGACTTAGTGAATCTACACTCTGAGTAACTAAACTTGTTCTAGATGCTTTGCAATATCTTCTCATTAAATTTTCACAAGGACACTGAAGGCTCTTCTGATCATGTCTCTCTTATAAACGAGGGAAATGAACTTCAAGCTGACCTTGAGCAATTCACTTGACCTTTCAGAACCTCAGCTGAGATGTAAGATATGGCCCCTGCTCTCAGCCCCCTTCAGGTCTAGTTTGGATATGGGCCAGGTTCAGGCTTACAGTTTAGTTTGATCATTCTCATATGGGAAAAGGGCAGCAGGAACATGGGTGAAGGAACTGCTTTCCAGGAGGAACTCGAAAAGGTTTGCAGGTGGAGGACAGGATCCTGCCGAGAAGTGGGAACAGCACGGTTCTCCTGGGGAGACCAGCAAACCCAGGACAGCCCAGCACAGAGGTGTGGAGCCCTTCAGGTATTGGGGTATGTGCATTTAGTTGTTTGAGAGAAGAGGGCCTTGAAGAAGATGTAGGACAAGAGTCCTGGGTACCCTGAGTGGCTGCTTCCTGCCAGGGAAATCCTGGGTGCCAGCTGCGAGTCCCCTCACAGTCCAGGGTCTCCCTCCTGCCTTAGGACGTGACCTCCTTTTTATTTGGCGGGAGAATCTCAGGGTACCCTCCAAAAACTTTTACATTGTGGTATTCAGGCACAGGCCACAGTGGTAAAGAACAGGAGAGGAAGAGAGAATCTGGGAAGAGACTGGTGGAGGAAGTAGGCACAGAGGCAGTGATTGGAATCAAAAAGACAGTAGCCAATATTCCAGGGCAGAACTCTTGTGACCTAAACATGTGTCATCTACCTGTTGTGTCAACTGTGACTGCCAGGGCCTTAGAGCCGAGTTAGTTCCTTTCCAGCTTTATCCTGACTGTAGAGAGTTGAGCATTGGATTTTTAATGGAGAGGAAAAAATAAAAATAAAAAAAAAAGAGCTCTTGTTTTTCTGTTCTCTGACTGCCTTTCCTGGGCCTCGACTCCACCAACTCTGGTTACCACAGTTGCCGAGTTTATCATCACTGAGGTCAGTTGGCATTTCTGGGACTGTGACACCCATGGGAGCCAGAAAGAATAGCCGCAGAGTGTGATAAAGGTCAGAGAACTCAAGAGAGGCTGGAGGATCAGTGAGCAAAAGGAAACAGAAAGCCCAGGGGAAGGAGATGAATGTCTGCCCTCTGCAGTTCTTGTTGTAGAAAAAGAAAGATTATTGAGCAAATCCAAAGACCTGAGTTCTAGTTCTGAACCTGACAACAAAAATAGAAGCTTTGGGGCTTCCCTGGTGGCGCAGTGGTTGAGAGTCCGCCTGCCGATGCAGGGGACACGGGTTTGTGCCCCGGTCCGGGAAGATCCCACATGCCGCGGAGCGGCTGGGCCTGTGAGCCATGGCCGCTGAGCCTGCGTGTCCGGAGCCTGTGCTCCGCAACGGGAGAGGCCACAACAGTGAGAGGCCCGCGTACCGCAAAAAAAAATAGAAGCTTTTGTCATTGGTCCTGTTTCCAAATTCTTTAGCTCTTATGACTGCTGCTTCTCCTAGCTTTTCTAACTCGGTTTCACTTATTTCTTGAGCCAAAGGGCACAGGCTTGGGAAGCAGTCGTTTCCAAAGATTCTGCAGCAGAGAGTAGAAAACAGAAGTGTGAGCAGGTGACTTGGATCAGGTAGCAATCAGATTGCTTGGCTAAGACTTGGGGACTGCTGCAGCTCTTAGTTACAATCCCAAGCAGGTTGGAAACATCAGGGATGTTTGTTGCCCCCCAGAATAAAATCTATGCAGTGTCCAACCACTAGATGGTGATAAATCACTTTCCACTTGACGGCCCTTTTTTCACTGGTGATCTTTACTTTTGTGGTGCAGCTTAGCAACACTTTTCTTACTTAGGACGATGGCTAATCTATATAAAACAGAAAGACGCTTTTCCTCTAAAAGTCCAATATGTACTCCATGTGAAGTCATATTCTTTTACAATAAGAATAATCTTTGAGACTGTTTAATTCAGGAGCTTTCATACTTTTGACCAAGACCAGAGTTGGAAATTCATGGATTCTGCAACCCAGGACCCACACAGTAGAACAATAGTTTAGTAAATGATACTTATCCTTGGTACGCATGATGCATTCTATTTTATATTCTTCATTTAAAAAAAGTCCTGACCATGAACTACTAAATTGATTTTAAGAGCTCATCATGTATGGATCATGACCTGTGGTTTGGAAAAAGCTGGATCTAGTCCTCTCTTTAGCCCACACATAATGTATCCTTTATTTTCCCTTTATGCCGTTTATGTTCTGTGTTCATCCAGTTTCATTTTAAATACCACTGTGGTCAGAGCTCACTATATCACAGGGAGCACATTTCATTTTCAACAACTGGACCCCAGGTAGACTGTTCTCATTGGGCCACTCAGGTTAATAAGTCACAGGCCGTCACCTGAACTGGCGTGAATCCACTCTGACCAGTAGGAGCCACGTAGAGGACGCAAGCTTCTGTGCCTCAGTAGAGGCTCAGCCGAAGCCGTTGCCTCCGGGGCCCAGCTGTTTCACTGGGAAGAGTGTCCTCTCGAGGGCTTTTCTGAAAGCTTTCCTGTGCCATCTCTAAAACAGTCACATAAAGATCACTTCTTTCTTCTTTCCTGGCTTTCAGCTTCTGTGTGGTGTTACCCATTCTCTTAACTTCCTAATTTCTGAACCAAAACGTGGGTTATATCTTAAAAGTTTCTCACTGTCAGTACATAAATTGCACACACTTGATGTTTAACCTAAGAAACTTGCTCTAACTTTTAATACTTCAGGATTTTTAAACATAGATTCTAATTCAGTTGATTTTTTAGATGATTAAAAGATGACATGTGCTTCTTATCTAGGCCTGAAATAAGGCTATGCCCATCTTAATTGTTTGTTGTAGTCTCTTTTAAAAGGAATGCTTAACCACCTACTTAGTATACCCCCTGGTGTGCTTTTAGAAGGCCATGGGGCCACGCGATGCTATAGAAGCCTTGGCTGGAAGCCTGGGGATAAAGGAAGCTGGTCCAGAAGTTGGAAAGCCTATGGAGGATAAAGTCAAGGTAACGGCAGCTCAGATACTTCTAGGAAGGAGCTATCGTTGATCGCCCTGACTCCCCAGATAACTCAGTCATTTTTTAGAATTTCCTACAACACATGGCCAGCTGTCTTTCTCTGTTATTGTGCATGTCCTGTTTAATAAGCAAACCCTGAGTAAGCATCAGTGTTTAGGTGCAGCAGTGGATGGCTGGCGTGCACATATCAGAGTTCTTAGTCTCACCTTGTCCACCTGCAATTCCATTGCTGAGGAGTCAGGAGAGAAGTGGCCCTGCCTCTACCGCTCCTCACGACTGCCTCTTAGCCCAGCAGGCTAAAAGTGGTGCTGTCTGAGCCTGCTAAACCAGGATACAGTGTCAAAGATGGAGTTGCTGTAGGAATCTAACAATGGATTTGTTGACCTCAAATTTAGTCACTCAGGCCTCCACTTATGAGAAAAAGATGTATTAACAATGAAAATGGTTTCATTTTTATTCAGGAGAAAGCCAAAGAAGAAGATCGTGAAAAACTTGGTGAAAAAGAAGAAACAATTCCTCCTGATTATAGATTAGAAGAGGTCAAGGTAAACAGGCTGGGATCTTTTTCTAATTTATTTTAATTTATATTGAATTTCATGTACATGAAAAAGGGACATGCGAACAGACCTGGGAGATAAAGATCACGTTTCTTAGTATTTCTACACCAAATAGTATCAGTTCACTAATATCCTGTTTGCACACCAGCTAGGAAACTAAAATATTCCTAAGTGGCCTTTTACTCCTCCCTTAGGTGAAAGAAATATAATGTCTTAACTACCTAATTTTTGCCTGTCTAATAGGTGGCCTGTTAGAATACCAGAAGCAGAGAAAACTTAGGAAACCTTCATACAGATAGGAAAACCAAAATGAGCAACAATCACTTCCTGAGGAAAGATTTACAAACCTTAAATATAAGTTGACAGATAAGAGAGCCTACTTGACACTGAATATAGGGAGTGATAAGTTGACCCATTTCTTTTCTTTTGAACGTAGCTTGTACAGACCAAGTGCCAAGGGGGAGGCCACTACTTAAGAGATATGCCACTTCATGGATAATGCAGGAAAATCAGATTGATGCTCCTCGTATGCAGCAGGTGTACTAGTCCATTTATCTGGCAAAGGCAGGAAATATACTGAGCTTTCCCTGATTGAAAGTTTATTATTCTGGATACCTTTAGTCTGCTTCCTTTCTGCATTTCACAATTCAGTTGAAACCACGGACTTCCTATTCATTTCGGCTTGTTTGTTTGCAAGGTTCTTAGACTATGTGGCCCTTAAGCAGCTGTCACATTTGAAAAAAGGCTGGTCAGGTGCCCGTAACTCTCTTCAGAGTAGGAGGCTGGTTACTTTCTCTCTCCTTCTGCTGAATTTTAGTAGCAGTTTTTAAGAATGCAGCTGATTAGCTTTCCTGACCGCTCTATTCTGCGGTAGTTTCATCCTTCTCTGAACTTGTTGATCCCACCCATTACTACTTACCTGTAGCTTTATAGCATTTCCAGGTGCTGGCTTGATCTCTTGTTTAAATCCTGTTGTTCTTCTTCAGCTCTGCTCCCATCAGACCTCTTCAATAGATTCAGCTCCCTGAGGGTAGACCACAGGTTCCCCCTTCCAGACACGGGATGATCTCAGTTTGAGTGTGGAGCAGACGTGCCCTCGCCCCTGCTCCTGTGTGTCACTTGGGAAATGTGCTGCCTTTGCAGCTAAAGGATGGTGGAGAGCAAGCCTCAGGCTATTTTTTCCGTCCTCACTGAACAGTGGTCAGAAGGTATATGTGAACGTGCAGAGGAGGTGGAAATGGGGGTAAAGGAGTTTGTCAAAAGGGAAGCTGGTGATACTCTCAACCATTGCATCTCCTTGAATTTTAACAAAACAAAAAACACCTTGACCACTTTATCAAGAGAAGTACACGGTTGACCCTGGAGCAACACAGGTTTGAATTGTGTGGGTCCACTTATATTCGGATTTTTTTCAGTAGTAACACTACAGCACTATACCTTCTCAGCTGGTTGAATTCATGGATGCAGAACCACAGACACAGAGGGCCGAGTATAAATTATACACAGATTTTTGACTGCTTGGGAGGTCCATGCCCCTAACCCCCGTGTCTTCCAAGGGGTTAACTGTGTGTTTAAAGAGAGAATCTTGCACTTCTTTTTGCGTGTGTAGATACATGGGATTTACCATTTATTTATAAATCTTCTTCTACTGAAGAGCCCCAAATGCTTTAGCAATTTTGTCCTGTTCCTCAGAAGTGGCACTCAGAGTCATTTGAAGGTTGGCATCATCTGAGCCTCAGGGTGAGCTCCCCGAGGGCAGGGATGTGTCTGTCCTACTTTCTGTGGTATTCCCGGTGCTTAGTAGAGGGCTTGGCGCAGAGGTAATTCAGGATGTGCTGCCTCTACAGTTAACCAGCTTTTTCAAGGCAACTTGTGCAAAGCCCACTCCCCAGGCAGGTGAGGGTCTCATCCCCGTGCTCCCTCAGTATCCTGTGCACACTGTCACAGCCCCATGTGCCACGCACTACATTAACTGTTCACGTGCTCCCCCTACAGTAGTGTGAGCTTCTGAGGTTGGCAAGCCACGCTCTATCCGTTTGCAGCCCCCGTGCCTAGGGAATGCCCAATGTGTGCCAGCTCTTTGTTGACATGAGCTAATCAGAGGATATTTCCTGGTGAGAGAATCTACTTCCTGAAATGATGAATCAAATTTGTAATGTACAATATCATCAGGTATAACCTGTCGACCTCTTATAATGTTTACAAGGTGCGTACGTAGGATACACGTGAAATGACCCAATGCCATGTTTCTGTCCCCCTGCATAGGATAAAGATGGAAAACCACTACTGCCAAAGGAGCCCAAGGAACCACTCCCAGTAAGCAAGCCAGTTTTCCCTGAGTGTGTCTCTCTCCTTTGGCCCTGATGGTTAATGCGGGGAGGGCATAGCTTTCTGTGGAATGAGTTGATCAGCATATAAACAGTGACAACATTTTGAAGAGACTGATGAGGTGGTGTTTGTTGATACATTTCCTGGTTCTTTGCAGCCCTTGAGTGAAGACTTCCTCCTTGATGCTTTGTCCAAGGACTTCGCCGTTCCCCCAAGCACTTCACCTCTTGTAAGTCTTCTGAGATTCCTGGTTTTATTTCCGTACTTTTAGGGTAGCAGAAATAAATGGAAACTTGTGACTTAGAACCTGATGTGGGAGCTGAGGAAACAATCACAAAATTAATGGCCCTCAACCCACTGTAGCCATAAAAAATGTGTTCCATTTGAAATATTGGTCCAGCACAGTGGATGTTTTCGACCGTGTAACTAATTGAACCAATGAGCATGCACTCTATCACGTATACCTATGAAAAGAGAATTTAAAATTGAGTTGTCCAATACATTTGAAAAATAAATGCATAAAAATATGAAAAAATACTGAAAAGCATTTTTCAGTATTTTTAGGGAAGATTAACCCAACTAAAAACACCAGGATTTATTACCAGTAATGACAAAAAATACAGTTCTGATTCAGAAAGCGAAGCCACAGGCCAATGGGAAAGAAATCCAGAAATGAACATAAATGACAGATGCAGTGTTTCTTTAAAATGAGAAAAGAAATCATTATTTCAGAAAGATTCTAGAATAATATACCATTTAACATTAAGAAAAAAATGATACAGCTGAAGCTTCTTCATCCCATATACCAAGTATTAAAGCAACAGTAGCACATAATTTTATACCTAATACATGATCAGAATTAAAATGTGATAAATCTCTAATTTAGGCAGGCAAGGCCATGGGAAACAGGCATGGCCATTCGTTGCTTGTGGCACTGTGAATTTCTAGCAACTTTGAGAGGGCACTTGGCAGAATATAGCTAGCACCATAAAAAGAGCCACTTCTAGAACTTATTCAGAGCAATCAATTACAGAGAAGAAAGCTGAAAACTCCAAACAACCTAAACGTGCAACAAGAAATGTATAAACTACAGTACTCTAAATCAGTAGCTTGTTGAACGTTTGGGATTAATAAATGGGAATAGGAAATTGTATAAAATAATGTATGGAATAGGACGTAGAATAAAAATGGCTCTTAAGATGCTGTGTTGCTGTGCTTCCATTTGGATCAAGAGAAAAACAATCAAAAAGCTATACTTAGAGTTGTATTTAAGAGATGGTATGTGGGCATAATTTGCATACACCATATGACTGGTCAAAATCTTTTTTTTGTTTGTTTTCTTACAAAAGCAATTGGAAGATGCTAAACTTTCAGCTGTCATCTCTGAAGTGGTTTCCCAAACCCCAGCTCCAACCAACCACTCTGCAGGTCCACCCCCAGACACTCCGGTAAGCAACAGAGTTTATGAGTACTTTCTTCAGCAGCAACAAAAAGGAGAAAGAAAATAGGACTCCTCCTCAGAGTAAATGAAAATCAACAAAATTGTTAGGAAGAACAGGCACCTTCCGTTTCAGAAGAGGTAAGACTGGTGAGACAGGGAGATGACAGAGAATATCTAAAATGATTAAATATATAAAACAATGTATGTGAAAGTATTTTACACACAGTGAAGGAGCTTAATATTGTTGCTTTATTAGAATTGAAGTACAATAATGTGCATTGTGTATATGTTCAGATTATTAGATTTTTAAAAATTATTTAGCTTTCCTGATCATCGATGTTCTCCTCCTTTATATTTTTCCTGATCCATGCTATAAATACTACTCATTATTTAACCTCAAGTTTACTTTAAGGAATTGCTCAGTGTTTGAGCTTCTCTCTGCCCCCAAAATTCACAAACTTCTCATGGAATAGCATTGTCTTCCTCCCATTCACACCAGTAAAAACTTGTCATTTTCATGCTAGTAATAGAAGAACCTTAGTGTCAATATTGTTTTAATTATTTACATGTTCTGAGGTAAGACTGTGGGACCAGAGCTTTTCCAGACTTCCTTGATGGATTTTCTTTGCAGTACCAAATTATACATTATCCAGGAGACCACGGCACATCAAAAGATAAAGAAATCGCCCTAAACCAGATCCCCATCTCCTTGGTTGAGAAGAAGTGCCCCATCTGCTAGTTGGAGATGAAGTAGCTTTAGTGAAGTCAGCTATGCTTCCTTTCCTTTTGATGAAGCATCAAAGCTTACTTAGTGCTGTACTCTGAGATTCTGAGTCAATTTTCATCCTGTTGGGTTAATGTGGGATCATCTGAGAACATCCAGAGGCACAAATGACAAAGCCCAGACCCAGCTGTGGGTAGCACCACCATTAGCTGCTATAATCCTGGGCTCTAATGAAGCACTTAAAACCAGTAAAATGCCCTCTCTCCATGTGTCTATGTGTGTGTCTGTGTATATACACACAGCCACAATGACAGAAGTCCCTGTGCAACAGAAAGGAAGGCTGCCATTTACACTTCAATTCTTTTTTTTATTTTTTTTTTTTTGCGGTACGCAGGCCTCTCACTGTTGTGGCCTCTCTCGTTGCGGAGCACAGGCTCCGGACGCGCAGGCTCAGCGGCCATGGCTCACGGGCCCAGCCGCTCCGCGGCATGTGGGATCTTTCCAGACCAGGGCACGAACCCGTGTCCCCTGCATCAGCAGGCGGGCTCTCAACCGCTGCGCCACCAGGGAAGCCCTACACTTCAATTCTTAATACTCAGATTCTAGGGGCCCCTGTGATTGAGGCTATTAATGAACGTCCACAATCAAAAGCCTTTTTGCCTTTCACAGGTATGTTTTAGAATGACACCTTTACCATCACTTTTCCCATCAGAGTTTCTAGTGTTAGTTAATATTTTGTTTGACGATATCATTAAAACTAGGTATAAATCTTTCTTTACAGGAATACACTTGGGAATCAAAGAGTAAACTAAGCTATCATAATTCATGTGACTTTTCTTTGCTGGGAACATACTATTACATATATTGAAAGCATCCTAAGACATAGTTTCTAGAAGAATCAGGCCAGGAACCCCATCTTTTTAGGGAGGGACCTATTTTCTCAGAAGAGTAAGACATCCAGGGGTGGGGCGGGGTAGACAGGTGCAGACAAGTGCTGAGAGTGAAAGACGAGAAGGAGCACCAAGCAAGGATCGCCGATCCAGCGCCTCTGCCCACCTGCCCATCTCCCTGGTGACAACCCCATACGCTTATAGAAGTCTTAGTGGCAGTGTCAGGGCTGCACTCCAACAGGTGACCTCATTTGGCTAACCAGTGACTGATTCAGATTTACTTTTTAGCGGAGTGACGACAAAGAACTTGACAATGCCCTGGATCAACTTTCTGACAGTCTCGGGCAAAGACAGCCTGATCCAGATGAGAACAAACCCCTAGAGGATAAAGTCAAGGTAAAAGAAAAACAAATCATTAATAAGTGAAAATGGAAAGTTATTATAGCACAGAATACCCTACCCTCCACACAAAGGGGAAAACCCGCTCTGACTTTGCCTGGAGTCAGTGAACGGTTGGATAAGTTCAGCCTCTGACTTTGCCTGGAGTCAGTGAACGGTTGGATAACTTCAGCCTAATTTTTTCCTACTCCATGGTCTATGTCGTGTCTCTTTCCTCTCTGAGGTCTGTGCTATGGCACAGATTCAGGCAAACGTCCTGTTCATGAGGCTAGACTTTGTGATGATGGAAAAGCCGGCCCTGCTTTGTTAATTTTATTCTCTTCCCACATTTTTTCTTGGTTGTATCTGGCAGTAAGTTTATCATACATATCTGATGCACACATGTGCATTTTTTAGGTTCACAAGTTGTGTAACTGTAGTGGCAGAGTCTTCCCTAGCAGTCGTCCCTGCTATCGAAACTAACTGCATTGGACCAGGAGTTCAGCACCACAGAGGTGTCCACAAGGTGCAGACTCTTAATGCTATATATCTTGTACAACATGTAGAAGTGTACTTATTTATACTTAATATTCAGTACTTAACAGTCCATTTAGCTTGGAACCAGAAAGGTAACGTCCCACACAAATCTATGTCTCAAAGACAGGGCATTTCAAAGAATCCTTAGGTCTCGATTCTACCATTGTCATAGGAATATCGAGGTGAACTTAACCTGTATTTGAAAAATGAAATTATAATGATGCAGAAAAATAAAATCTGTACCCCACCCCTGGGATGGGGAGCTGTTCCTGAATCCAGGACCGAGAGACCAGCCACGTCCCACTGAGGCACGGATGCTGGGAGGTGGGTACTGCTTACTCAACAGCAGGTATTTGCTCACCTGCAACACAAACAAACAGCACGTCCCTTCAGATTTGCTCCTGTCCTGGTCCTTCAGGGCTCCTTATAAAGAGGCAAAGTTGTAAATAGTACCTCTTAAGTGCCAAAAAGTACAGCAACTTGATTTTTTTATTTAAAAAGTGAAACAGTGAAAGATATTTCATAACCGTGGGTTTTTATCTCCTTCCATGGTTTCTGAAGATAATTATTTAATCGTTTACTTCCATTTAAGATACAGGTAGAAAATTAATAGGTGTGGATTGACAAACAGAAGCACTGGGTTTACTTGTTTCCATCAACTGAAAGTCTGTTGACATTGTTGTTCTCTCGCTTACAAATTTAAAAGAGACCCTACTTTTTTTGCCTCAGAAAAGTCCAGTAAATGCTGAATGCTGCATTTTAGAATGTACTCTCTAAGTGAAGGCGGAACTGAATCGTAATTATATACGTTCAATGTTTACAGGAAAAAGTGAAAGCTGAACACAGAGACAAGCTGGGAGAAAGGGATGACACCCTCCCACCTAAATATCAACATCTCTTGGATGATGACAAGGAGGTAAATGAGGGCAATGTCTAGGTTAGATGGATATATGCTCCAAAGCGTTTGAGATCCACACCTCACTTGAAATGAATAGGAGGTACACTGTAACAATAGCATAAAAATGTAACATGACTGATGTTTTTAATCTGTCCCCACTGAGCAGGCTGTCTAGAATTCTGTTTAATATTTATTTGAGCCAGTACTGTTGGATGTTTACTGCGCTGGGCACTGTGGCATAGAGAGTTGAATAATGTTCATTCACTCACTGATGCTTAACAGTGATTCTGTGGCATGTACATATATGAATTCTCCTTGCAAGAAAAGGCTATAAAAAGAATGATATTTGTAATCTTGACTGAAGCAGAGTTTCTCTGTTGAAGGAGAACAGAAAAAGAGCTAGTATTGGAATAATTCATAGGGCAAATACGACCCCTCCAAGACCTGCTGTCTCTCTTTCTTCTCCTACAACACCACCTGTGCTGTTGAGAGTGAAGACAGACAAAGCCATATTCCCAGTCACAAGTCCTATTTCTCTATCTAAATGCACTCCGTCAAGAAGTCTCTGTCTTTGTCTCTAACATGGAAGCCAGTTTCGCTTAGGTCAACCTGGTCTGTACCCTACCCCTTCCTATTTGGCTCTTAGTTGCAAGTCCATTAGATGTTAAATAACCCTTTCCAGGTCTGTTCACCCAATAAAAAACAAGGAAGTGTAAATTACATCTTTCTCATTCTGTACTGATGCATGTGAGGGGTTTGATGGCTGTGGTTTATAGAATATTATCAGCTGCAGTGTCTTCTGTTACAGGAATCTGTTCTCCTCGCTTGTGTCGAATAGTCACAATAGCAGCTGTGCATCCTGCTAGAATCCTCCCTGCTTTGATAGTCGCGTGTGACTCTGCTGTATTCTTTAGGAAATGTATTATTTAGTAGCCTTGCCTTTGCAGATGGGAAAAATCCCTGATGAGTTGTCCTTGTAATCTTCACTGAAAAAAATCTATCTGTAGACCATTCCTTCCCAAGTGTAATAAGCTATAGTAGATAAGCATATAGTCAATTAGTAAATAAGACATAAAAACACAAGTTACTTTTTGTAACATTTTAACTAGAATTATACAATGACAAAGTTGCTAAAATAGTGTTTCTTTCACTTCTAGGAAAAGACTCACCCTTGCATTTTCTCCAAGGCTATTGAAATAGTTATAGGGTAGGCGTTAAGCAAAGCTGGTGAAGAAATGATAGGGACACAGGTTTATCATTTATGCAAGTCTATACAGTCGTCCCTTGGTGTCCATGGAGCATTAGTTCCAGGACCCCCAGATACCAATGTCTGAGGATGCTCAAATCCCTTATATAAAATGGCATAGTATTTCCCTGTAACCCTACACACATTCTCCTCTATACCTTAAATCATCTCTAGATTACTCAGAATACCTAATACAATGTAAGTGCCATGTAAGTAGTTGCCAGCATGTGGCAGATTCAAATTTTGCTTTTTGGAACTTTCTAGAATTTTATTTCCCTAAATATTTTCGATCTGCCGTTTGGTTGAATCTGCCAATGCAGAATCCACAGATGCAGGGGGCTGACTGAACTCCATTTCAAGTCACTGGATAAGAGATTATATAAATACCGACTACACCTAAGTAAACCTTTACAAAAATTTGTTTAACCAAGAGTCTGCTTTGTTTCTAAGGGCAAATCAGCGACGCCACCTACAAAGAAACCCGAGGCATCAGAGGTAAATACCGTATCCGCGTATTTCCGTAAAAAAGATTTTTTTAAACTCTAGCTGCGACTTTTACATTTTAGAAATCTGAAATTCACTGAATGCCTACCTTGTGCTTGGTGGGATGCCAAGGCACGTGTGTAAGAGTGTATTATTTCTGTCTTCCCAAGTCCATTCAGGCTAGGCAGTTCCATTTTCCAGGTTAGAAAATCAAAGCTCAGAGAATACAAAGAAACTTGTGTAAAACAGTAGAAGAAAATAGAGCTGGCAAGATTTTCCTGTTTTAAAATACCTCTTTTGTAATACACTAGTCTGTTAGGAAAAGAGTGTCAGCAAGGTTTTCTATTAAACAAACATATTTTCAGGGATGTGGGGAAATGTCCTACGTAGCATCTTTGCCTTGTGCTTCTTCCCTGATGGTTATTTCTGTTAAAATCTCAGAAAGCTGCAGATGCCCAAGACCCCATTGATGCCCTATCAGGGGACTTTGACAGCTGTCCCTCACCTACAGAAACCTCAGAGAACACAGCAAAGGTACTATGCTCTTTCGTATTGACTTTCTTTGAATGTCTATGTATACACAAACACACACATAGGTATATAATACATATATAATTTTATATTGTAAAATAAACTGGTTAATGCCATCGAGAACTTGAAAAGAAAAAAATTCTATAATTCTGCTACTCCACAAACACTATTATTTGGTATATTTCTTACCTTTTTCCATATGTATATTTTACATAGTTGTACTTATTGTCCACATATAATACATTGCTTAACATTATTTCTTAAATGTTTTCCATGTTGCTTTATGATCTCCATAGCTACCATTTTTGATCGCCACACTATATTGTTGTACAACAGTAATGCTTCATCTGTGTTCATTTAAAATGAGAGCAGTCCCTCACTATATACCACGCCCCTTGCCCTCTGGGGCTTCCTCCCCTTTTCTGCCCGGAGCAGCTGGCTGACTCTCCTACTCACCTGTCAGGGCCCAGTTCAAACATCAGCTTCTCCTGGAAGACTTCCCTGTCTGCTTCTCCCTTCGCAGATCAGGGATGTTGCCTACGTGCCCTCTCTGCACTGTGGGTTACCTGTCACATGTGCATCACACCACTGAGCTGCATGCAGCAGTGATGTGTCTGGTACCTCTGTGCTCAGCATTAGCAAAATGCCTGGTACACAGCAGGTGCTTAAAACATGATCAAAAGCGAATGAAAAAATGTGTAATCCATCAACTAGAGGGAAAAGTGACATGAGTGCCCTTCATTGTTATTTCAGAAAAATTAAAATTGCACATCTCTTTGCTATTGTTTTGGCTGTTATTAAACATATCTCCCAATCAATCAATCAATCACTGAATTGTCAGTCTTGCCCATCTTGGGTGATTTAATTTCTAGACCACATCAGCATCCTATCTCTCACTCCTGGAACTTCATAAATAATGCCTTTCTGGTGAATGGACTTTCTTTTTGTATAGGACTTGCCCTAGGCTCTCCCTGGTTGTTACATTCTCTTCCATAACACTGAAAACAAACAGTGTCCTGTTGGCACAGAAAAACCAATCCTGATAGAAACAAGCTGTTTTGGTGAGCAAAATACAGTCTGGGTGAACGAGCATCATCAGTGTGACTCATCTTTTCCTCATTTTTATCCTTTTTACCCGCCACCTTGAACACCTCTGTGTACTTTCAGTGTTGTTCGAAAAATCATGACTAAAATACTCAATTTAATTAAATTGGAGATTCCAGGCTACTAAAAAGAATAATCTGGATTGATTTGATAGCAGCAGCAGTTAATTGCTAGATGGAGTGTTGATAGCAAGAGCCTCATTACATTTCCTTTGCTTTAGGACAAAGACAAGAAGACTGCTTCCAGCTCCAAAGCACCCAAGAACGGGGGTGAAGCAAAGGATTCTGCAAAGGTAAACTGAAGAGTAAATAGACTACAAATTAACTTGGCAATGACATCGAGTGGTGTATCCCTAGTCAGTTAGTTTCTGATTGGGACCTATTCAGAATAAAATAATTTTTAAATACTATCTGTCCCCTAGCATGTCTTGGTAAAGAAATTGAAGTTTTAGAGACATTTAAAGTAACTGATACTTTAGAAATCCGAGTGAACATTCTTAACACAATTGAAGTTTCCTGCATTCCTAGCCCTTGTCACACAAAGTCCCACTGTCAGCTGTGCTAGTCTGGAATGAGTGCAGGCCCTCTCCCCTTCATCAGACCCCACAAACCTCATGCTCTCTCGTAGCTGCTTTCCCTCACTGTGTGCAGATAGCCTTGCCTTCTACTTCAAAGAGAAAATCGAGGCTGCCTTGCAGAAAATAACCAAGATCCCCTTCCTACCTGCCTCCCAACAAACCCTCTCCCCTCTTGCCCTGCAGCCCCTTCTTTCTCTCAGGGGGTCAATAACTCTCTCCGGTATCTTTGTCTCAATTCTTTTCCCTTGTAATACAAACACATTCAAATTCTTTCATAACTTCAAAAGCCCTATTTCCCTCCATCCCTTCACCTCCTCGAAAGATTTGTCCCTATGACCCTGCTTCCTCTTCCTGAGCTCTGCCCGAGAACAGCAATGACACGCTGGTTGCTTTATCGCTGGTACCTTATCTATCCTTAGTTTACGTGATCTCTCAGGTATGCTCTTAGGCATCAGAGTTGATGCTGTAATGGACTGTGACTTCGGGGAATGTTGGGATGGGTGAATCTATTTTATGCCTTCAGCTCTCCAAAACCCAGACTGCCACTTCCTACTCCACATTTCCACTTGGATAAACACTGACAGTACAGATCCATATACTATATTTCATCAAATCTAAATCACCATCAGTTATATATCATTAAGAAAAAATGTCAACAACTTGATTATGATGTTATTCATCATAACAACCAGCAAATTAAGACATGTTAAAATATGTGTGTGTGTGTGTGTGTGTGTGTGTGTGTGTGGCAAGGGAGGTGACACCACCAGGGAATGTGGTTTATATGAATCTTGGAACATGGAAGTAGTATATGAAATTGAGAAGATCTTACAGTTTCTGTGATTCAATCTACTCACATTAAATACTAGTAGTCTTTCCTCCCAGGTGATATCTAATTTTTCACATTGCTCTAGAAAGCAAAACTAAGACTAATGAGTAGAAGTTATAGGGTCTGGTTTCTTAGAGTTGGGCATTAATTCAGCACAACACTTGGAAGTTTCCTATTAAAATTACTGAAACTGTGGCCAGGGAAGGAATGGAAATTGGATTAGAAAACTTCTAGGTCCCCTCCAATTCTAAAAACATAGGATTCAAATGGTTATGACTATGATCCCAAGTATAATGAGAAATAAAAGGTACAGGTTTAAAAACAGTAGTCCAGCTGAATCAAAACTCTTAAAAAACAAGATAGTGAGTTCCAGTTCAAGATGGTGATGTAAAGAAGATCCTCAACTCACCTTGTCCCATGGAAACACCAGATCTACAGCTGCATATGTGACAATTTCCTCTAGGAAAAAGCCCCAAATTATCCGTGTGACTCCTATTTATCTGGCAAATGAGAGAAGGCTGGCATCAAAGAGGGTAGGAGAGGCTAGGACACAGTCTCAACATAAACTCCACCCCAACACAGCAACCGACCATCAGGAGCAAACTCAAAACTTCTCCCTGCAGATCAAAAAATTTGAAGCCCACATCAGCACCCAACCTTAAAGACCACCTGAGAAATGAGCCCCCAAAACATCTAGCTTTGAAAGCCCATGGAGCTTGTGTCCAGAAGACCCACAAGGCTACAGCAAACTGAGAAACAGTTCTTAAAGGACTTGTGAGCTCTGACTCATCTGCCCACCCCAAAGCAATCAGAGATACAGTTCTTGGCCGGCTACCATCCCCAGAGTACTGCACAGACAGCAGACTAAAACATATACCCCCAGTCTTTCTGTGTAAGAGGCCTACTTGCTTGTCCTGGAGCTTTGGCCTGAGGGGCAGGCTTCCGGTTTGGCACACATCTAGACACCTACGGATGTGCTCTTAGGAAATGTAAGCCATCTTTGTGCTGTTTCTCCACCTCGCTCCAGGTCACCAGCATCTCCTAGAAAGGGGGCTTATACACTCATCTAGAGGCCCAATTTTTGTAACTGCCACCCAGGGGACACTTGCTGATCACCTGGCTCTGGTAGCCAGCAGGACTTATGCTTGTGGTCCATCCTACAAGACTATATATATTTGTATATTTTAAAACCTGCTACCTGTGGGACTGGCTTCCATTCAGCCTGAATCTAGGTGCTGAGATTCTCCCCTTTGGGACACTGACACACACACGCACACCCTCAACTACTGTGAACCACTGAAAATAAAATAGGCAGCTTGAACACTTACAATGTTTTGAGAGACGATCAAGAGTTAGGGCAGGGTTTAACAGTAAGGTTCATCTCCTACCTGAGGCCACTCCTTTAAGACTGGGAGAGGTGGTTGTTTTATCTAATGCACAGAAACCAACACAGAGAGTCAAGGAAAATGAAGAAACAGAGGAGTATGTTCCAAACGATTAAAACCTCATGATAAAAATCTTAATGAAGTGATTTACCTGATGAGTTAAAAATAAGTCATAAATTTGCTCACCAAACTTGGGGGAGGAATGGATGAACACAGTGAGAACTTCAACAAAGAGATAGGGAAATACAAGAAAGTAACAAATAGAAGCCACAGAGCTGAAATATACAGTAACTGAACTAAAAAACACACTAGAGGGGTTTAACAGCAGACTAGAAGAAGCAGAAGAAAGGATCACTGAACTCAAAGACAAAGCAATGGGATTCACCCAATCAAAGCAGCAAAAAGAAAAAAAATGAAAAAAAAAAGTAAAGATCACTGAAAGGACTTATGGGACAACATCACACAAACCAACACAGACGACCATCTGCATTCCAGGAGTCCCAGAAGGAGAAGTGAGAGAGAAAGGGACAAAGAACTTATTTGAAGAAATATGGCTAAAACTTTCCCTAACATGAGTAAGGCAACAGACAACCATATTCAGGAAGCCCAGAGCCTTCCAAATAAGAACCCAAAGACACCCATATCAAAGACACATTACAATTAAAATATCAAAAGTTAAAGACAAGGAGAGAAACTTAAGTGAACCAAGAAAAAAATAACTTTTTACATACAAGGGAACTCCCTCAAGACTCTCAGCAGATTTTCAGCAGAAACTTTGCAAGCCATAAAGGAGTGTCATGATATATTCAAAGTGCTGAAAGAAAAAACTTCCAAGAATACTCTTCTTGGAAAAGTCATTCAGAATTGAAGGAAAGAACAAGTTTTTCCAGTAAGCAAAAGCTAAAGGAGTTCATCACCACTAAAAAAGACTTCTTTAAGCTGGAAAGGGTGCTAATTAGTAACAGGAAAACATATCAAAGTATAAATCTCACTGGTAAAGGTTAACATACAGTAAAATTCAGAATAGTCTAATGTTGTAAAGCTGGTGGATTAATCACTTATAAAGCTAGTATGAAGGTTAAAAGACAAAAGTAGTAAAAATAACTATAATTATAATAATTAATGGATACACAGGATTAAAAGATGTAAAATGGACATCAAAAACATAAAATAGGGGGTGGGGGAGTCAAAATGTAAAGCATTCAAACATAACTTGTTATTGACTTAAAATATAAATGTTAAGTTGTTATATGTAAGCCTTATGGTAGCCACAAAGTAAAAACCTATAGTAGATACACAAGAGAGAAAGAGAAAGGAACCTAAGCATACTACTATAGAAAATGATCAAATCACAAAAGAGAGCAAGAGAAGAAGGAACAAAGGAACTACAGAACAGCCAGAAAATAATTAACAAAATGGCAATAAGTACATACTTATTAATAAATATTTTAAAAGTAAATGGGCTAAATTCCTCTATCAAAAGACAGAGTGGCAGAAGGGATAAAAAAGCAAGACCATCTATATGCTGCCTACAAGGAACTCACTTCAAATTTAAGGACAGACTGAAGAGATGGAAAAAATATTCCATGCATATGGAAACCAAAACAAAGCTGGGGTAGCTATACTTACACCAGACAAAATAGTCTTTAAAACAAAAACTGTAATAAGAGACAAGAACAACATTAAATAATGATAAAGGGGTTGATGCACAAGAGGATTTAACATTTGTAAATAGTTATGTACCCAACATAGGAATGTCTAAATATATAAAGCAAATATTAACAGATCTAAGGGGATAAATGGTAGGGGACTTTAATACCCCATTTTCATCAACTGATAGATCATCCAGACAGAAAATCAATAAGGAAACACTGGCCTTAAATGACATGTTATAGCAGTTGTACTTAATAGCTATATACAGAACATTTGATCCAGAGCCACAGAATACACATTTCCTCAAATGTACATGGAACATTCTCCAGGATATATCATATGTTAGGCCACAAAACAACTCTTAATAAATTTAAGAAGACTGACATCATATCAGGCATCCTTTTTACTACAATGGTATGAAACTAGAAATCAATTATAAGAAGAAACTGGAAAATTCACAAACATGTGGATTTCATAAACAATATGCTACTCAACAACCAATGAATGGGTTAAAGAAGAAATCAAAAAAGAAATTAAAAAATACCTTGAGGGCTTCCCTGGTGGCACAGTGGTTGAGAGTCCGCCTGCCGATGCAGGGAACATGGGTTCATGCCCCAGTCCGGGAAGATCCCACATGCTGCAGAGCGGCTAGGCCCGTGAGCCATGCCTGCTGAACCTGCGCATCCAGAGCCTGTGCTCCGCAACGGGAGAGGCCACAACAGTGAGAGGCCCGTGTACTGGGGAAAAAAAAAAAAAAAAACCTTGAGACAAATGAAAATGAAAACACAATATACCAAAATTGATGGGATCCAGAAGAAGTAGTTCTAGGAGGGAAGTTTATAGTGATAAATGCCTACCTCAAGAAATCAGAAAAATCTCAAACAACCTAACTTTATACCTCAAGGAACTGGAAGAAGAATAACAAATGAAGCCCAAAATCAGTAAAGGAAAGGAAATAACAAAAATCAGAACAGAACTAGATGAAAGAGATTAAAAAGACAATAGAAAAGATAAATAAAACTAAGAGCTGTTTTTTTGACAAGATAAAGTTCAGAAAACCTTTAGCTAGGCTGACCAGAAAAAAAAAAGAGGACTCAGATAAAATCAAATGAAAAAGGAGACATTACAGCTGATACCACAGAAATACAAAGGATCATAAAAGACTGCTATGAACAATTATACACCAAATATTGGACACCTTGAAGAAAGAAACATACACCTACCAAGACTGAATCATGAAGAAATAGAACACATGAAAAGACCATTACTAGTAAGGAGATTGAATTGGTAATCATAAACCTCCCAACAAACAAAAGTCTGGGATCAGAGAGCTTCACTGGTGAATTCTACCATACATTTAAAGAAGACTTAAAACCAATCCCTCTCAAACTCTTCCAAAAATAGAAAAGGAGGGAATACTTCCAAACTCATTTTACAAGGCCACCATTATCCTGCTACCAAAACTAAGCCAGGGAACCAGAAGAGAAAATTACAGGCAAATATCCCTGATGAAAATATATGTATAAAATCCCCAACAAAATATTAGCAAACTGAATTCGACAGTACATTAGAAGAATCATACACCATGATCAAGTAGAACTCATTCCAGGGCTGCAAGGTGGTTCAACATCCGCAAATCAGTCAGTGTGATGATATGCCACATTAACAAAATGAAGGATAAAAATCATGATTACTCCATAGATGCAGAAAAACATCCATTTATGGTAAAAACTCTCCACAAAGTGGATACAGAGGGAACATACCTCATCATAATAAGGGCCATACATAACAAACCCACAGCTATCATCACACTCAACGGTAAAAAGATGAAAACTTTTTCTCTAAGATCAGGAGAAAGACAAGGATACCCACTCTTGCCACTTATTAAACATAGTATTGGAAGTCCTAGCCACAGCAATTAGGCAAGAAAAAGAAATTAAAAGCATTCAAACTGGAAAGGAAGAACTAAAACTGTCCCTATTTGCAAAACTGACATATTATATAAAGAAAACCCAAAAGACTCCACCAAAAACTGATAGAATAAACAAATTCAGTAAAAGTGTAAGATACTCTTTCTAGACACTAATAACAAACTATAAGAAGGAGAAATAAACACATATATGCCATTTATAATGGCATGAAAAACCCTCAGAATAAATTTAACTGAGGTGAAAGACCTATCCAATGGGAATTATAAGACAGTAATAAAAGAAAGTGAAGAAGACATAAATAAATAGAAAGTTATTCCATGCTCATAGATTGAAAAAAATATTGTTAAAATGTCTGTACTACCCAAAGCAGTCTACAGATTCAGTACAATCTCTATCTGTACTCCAGTGACATTTTTCATAGAAATAGAAAAAATAATCCTAAAATTTGTATGGAACCACCAAAGACCCCAAACAGCCAAAGCAATCTCAAAAAAGAAAAAGGTAGAGGCATCATGCTCCCTAATTTCAAACTATATTACAAAGATATAGTAATCAAAATAGTATGGTATTGGCATAAAAACAGACACATAGACCAATGGAACAGAATAGAGAACCCAGAGAATTCCCTGGCGGTCCAGTGGTTAGGACTCTGCGCTTTCACTGCTGAGGGCATGAGTTCAATCCCTGGTCAGGGAACTAAGATCCTGCAAGCTGCACGGCACAACCAAAAACAAAAAATTGAGAGACAGCCCAGAAATATGGTCAATAATTAATGATAAAGGAGCCAAGAATATACAGTGGGGAAAGGACAGTCTCTTCAATAAATAGTGTTGGGAACTGGACCTCTATCTCAAACCATACACAGAAATTAACTCAAAATGGGTTAAAGACTTGAATATAAGATCTGAAACCATAAAACTCCTAGAAGAAAACATAGGCAGTAAGCTCTTTGACATCAGTCTTAATAGAGATTTTTATGGACTTGACACCAAAAGCAAAGGCAACAAAAGCACAAAAGTAAAAACAAACAAGTATAACTACATCAAACGAAAAAGCTCTGCACAGCAAAGGAAAACATCAACAAAATGAAAGGCAACCTACTGAATGGGAGAAAATATTTGCAAATCATATATCTGATAAGAGATTGATACCCAAAATATATAAAGAACTAATACAACTCAATAGCAAAAAAAAATCCAAATGAAAAACTGGGCAGAGGATCTAAATAGGCAGTTTTCCAAAGAAGGCATACAGATAGCCAAGAAGCATATGAAAAGGTGCTCAACATCACTAATCATCAGGGAAAGTGCACTATTGGTAGGAATGTAAATTGTTATAGTCACTATAGAAAACAGTATGGGATTCCTCAAAAAATTAAAACTAGAACTACCATATAATCCAGGAATTCCACTTCTGGGTATTTATCAAAAGAAAATGAAAACTAACTTGGGAACTTCCCTGGTGGTCCAGTGGTTAAGACATTGCCTTCCAGTGCAGCGGGGGCAGAGGTTCAATCCCCAGTTGGGGAGCTAAGATCCCACATGCCTCGCGGCCAACAAACCAAAACATAAAATAGAAGCAATATTGTAACAAATTCAATAAAGACTTTAAAAATGGTCCACATCAGAAAAATCTTTGAAAAAAAAATAACTTGAAAAGATATCTGCATTCCCATGTTCATGGCAGAATTATTTACAACAGCTAAGTTATGGAAACAACCTAAGTGTCCATTGATGGATGGATAAAAAAAATATGGTATATATACCCAATGGAATATTACTCAGCCATAAAAAAGAATGAAATCTTACCTTTTCAACAACATCAATGGACCTCGATTGCATTATGCAAGTGAAAAAAGTCAGAGAAAGATGAAAGCTCTATGATCTCACTTATATGTAGAATCTAAAAACAAAAACATGAGCTCATAGATTGGTGGCTGCCAGAGAGGTGAGGGATGGGGGAGTAGGTGAAATTGGTGAAGGTAGTCAAAAGGTACAAACTTAAAATATTTAAGTCATGGGACTGTTATGTAAAGCATGGTAATGACAGTCAATAAATACTGTATTGCATATTTGAAAGTTGCTAAGAGAGTAGATCTTTAAAGTTCTCATCACAAAAATTTTGTAACTATGTATGGTGATGGATTTTAACTAGATTTATTGTGTTATTCCACAATATTTATAAATATGGAATGCTTACGTTATACACCTGAAACTAATATGTCAATTATACCTCAAAAAAAGTGAAATCCATGAAAGATACAAGAAAACAGATTGATAATTAGTTGCTCATGCCATTATATCTGATTAAATATTTATTATTTAATACAAAGTACATACTCAAAAAATAGAAAGCACAGTAACCCTATATGCTGAGTGGATTAGCTGCCGGGTAAGCCCCCAAGTATAAGAGAAGGATGGATCACTGTGGAACGAATGGATACCATCCATGAACACCTATGTATTTTTTTTCTTCAATTATGCTGGCCTTCAAAAACAAAAATCCCCACAAAGTCTAGAGTAAAAAATTTAGAATCATTTAAGGTTATTTTTAGTTTATAAACTTTAAGGGGAAGAATTCAGTGTATGGGCTAAATGAGATACTTTAAAAGGACCATCTTATTTTCCCCTGCTGACTGCCATTTTTGCCCTTTTAATTCTGAAAAGCCTATTTCCTCATAAGCCTCTTCTGGTTGATCAGTTTTTGGTACTTAATCCAGAAAATAAAGAGCTCACTGATGGTTTTTGCTTGTCCTTCTAGGCAAAGGAGGAAACTTCCAAGCGAAAAGATGATGGAAAAAGTACAAGTTAAAGTTCACACTATTTGGTAAGTTTGGTGTTTGTTGTAAATGAAGACGATTGTACCTTCTACCAGCCTATGTGTTATAGGTGAGAGAAACGAAGTCCCCTTCTTGAGTATTTCATGTTCTCTTTATGCTATTGGCATGAAATACACATTGCAAAATCTATAGAGTAATTCCCTGTAAAGTAATAAATGGTGCTATCGGAATGTTTAAAAACATTAATCTTATAATTAAGAGCTCTTTAAGATATTAGGCCAGGCTCTTAAAGAAAATGACTATCTAAGTCTACTTGACTGAAACCCAAATGCTCATGACTGCAGGTTACTGGGGCAGAGCAGAACTGGCATGTTACATCTTATAGTGAAATGGCCTTATGATATAGATATTACCCAAAATACAAACACATTGTGGAGTGAGGAGAAGTACCCCCCTGGGGTCTGATGGTAATTAGAGTTTTGAGAATAGGGCAAAGGAAAAGATTGACAACTTTTGTTCATCTTAGTTTGAGAAAGTAAAGCTCTGTGTTTGATTCTACTGTATGGTAACTAAAGAGCTGGTATGGACGAGGGAGTCTGTGAGATCTATCTTGAGAGCTGGGCCCTTATTAACTTCAGAGAGAACAGGTCTTATTCTAAACCATAAAAGCTTACAACCACTTGCTGCCAAAAACCTAAAAGAAATGAAAATGTAGGTTAAATTGGGTTAGGCTCTCTCACCATGAATCCACTTTTATTTCCTACAAAGAGGGAGGTATACTGATTAGAACTGCTCCAAAGATTTTCCCCAAAATTATAAAAATAAATTTCTTTTAATTTTTGACTCTCATATCAACTTTAGTAAATTCCTCCTTAAATTTATTATGCCTGTAATAAGAAAATTACATATCAAATGGTTCACTGGATTTTCTTCTTTGAATTTTTCAAGGTATCCGCATATAAAATCTTCAGCTGGTCGATGGTGACTTCTGAAGAACAAAAGCCTTTGACAGCAGAAAAATTTTCTGAGTGGCTTCTAGACAGCAGTATTTGTTGAGTCTCTTGACATCCTAAACATTGTTTGTTACTCTTTTCCTGAAAAGAAACTGAATTTGTCTGGTTCACCTGTGTTATTCTACTGAGTACTGATAAACTTCGAATTTTTAAAAATTGTCTTCAGTTGGGAGAGAAAGGAGCTTTATATTTCTAAGAGATATATTTGATAGCTTCTTAAAGCAACACACACAAAAGGAAAAACCTTTGCAAACTTTTGCACCTTCTACCCTGTGCCTGTAAATCTCATTAGTATTTTCAATTTGCACTTAATTTTTTTGTTGTTAGCATTTGGAAAACAATGCTTTACATATTCTTCAGTGTTCTGATTTCTCATTACCCCTTTCCTCTTGGGCTTTTGAACTGTATTTGATGTTTCTTTGGGTTCATGTTTATAAGGCAAACATAAAATATCGTACATTGGGCACATGTCTCCTCTTGAGCTGCTAACAATAGATAACCTGGACAGACGAGGAAGCACTGCGCCCCTTTTCAGGCTGAACTCTTCTTTGCCAGAGGTTAGGACGTCAGCACAGGCCTACTGAGACTTGACTCGAGTCAGAAGAGCAAAACGCAGACTCTGCGTCTTGCATAGCAAGTTCCAAGAATAACAAAATCTAATTCTTAGAATACTCATATGGCTTGAACTCTGCTGGTTTACTGCATTAAGCTGGGCTTTCCAGCCTCTCTCTGTAAAACCTGAGCAGCAGTTGTTTGCTTAGAGCCATTGCCACATTAGTCTTGCACTGTACAGCATGTAGCTTAATGGAAGTTGGGTTTACCAAAAACACAAACTTCTGCTTAAAAATAAAGAAAAAGATCTTTTAAAAAATTTAAAAATCTGCTTTTCCTCCACAGCAATTTAAGAACTAGTGTCTGATATCCCACAACTTGGAATGGTTTCTCATACCTCTCTGAACGGTTTATGAATACAGCACCAGTGTCATTGATGAAATTAAATATTTATCAAATCCCATCTTTATTTCCTGATAGTGAATGCAGGAAAAAATATCAGGTACACATCATAAAACTGATTTGGAATTCCTTGTTTTCAGAGAGCACAGCCTTCCTCAGCATCTGTTTAAACTATTTATTAGGATTTAGCAACGTCACTAAAAATAAGTAATATCACCAATACTGTCTAATGGGGTGGGAGGCAAGCAACAATAACAATACTGCTTATAATGGGCATCTGGTTTTGTTAATACGATCTAAAAGTTGTCTTCAAAAATCATGCATATACCTCTGAGATTTCAAACTGCATCCACTTCAAATGCTATGTCTCCATCCCATCAGAGATGCAGGCATTATTAGTCTAAATCTGGGAAATATAAGCCAGGATTAGGGTGACTAAACAGACCTTTTCAAGGCACTAACAAGAAAATAAACTTTTCCTGAGGGATTTCAACTATGTGTCTATAGGTAGTACAAAGTGGTTTTGTTTAAAAAAAAAAAAAAGTGAAACCTTTGACATTGACAGATGTGTTTGCAAGGATATGGCTGCAGTATTACTCATTTACATGCATACATATAAGTATTTTTAAATTACATACCAAAATCCAGACATTTAGGAAACACCTGTTAAAGTAAACATATAGTTAAGGTACTCAGAATATGCCTTTTTGTTTATTAGAAACGTGTTCAACACTTGGGTGTTTGCTAGTAATTAATGATGAGTTGAGTAAGCTACAGGATCTAAATCAGTCCTTTTTACCCATCTAATTTGGAGTAAATAACTGCAAATATTTGCTTAGAGGTATATAACAATTTTTTATTACCAAAAAGGGTTTTGCACATTGTGTGGCAATATTGTGTCTCTTTAGAAAATGGACTTCTCTAAAAGCAAATGAAAATAGGTTCCTCAGGCGACCAAAACTGAAAACCACTATTTTCCATGTTTCATTAATCAAGATATAAGATGCAATTAAAGAAAAATATTTTACATTAAAATCTTGGCTTTGTGTGTTTTTTTAGAAGAAAAACACCTGGGGATGGAAATTACCAGTGATTTCTGGTTTTAGTTCTCAAGCCATTAAGCCATGCGATATGTATGAAAATGGAATTGCAAAACACATTTATGTCCAGAAAAGATCCTCTATTCCATACTGTATTAGAAAAACACATTGACATTTTTCATATCATATTCCTTTATCATAAATTTTGCAATATATTAAAAAAGAAAACATAAAATACTTCAATTCCAATACAACACACTGTCTTCACTTACTTAGGCTAATATAAGCAAGTATTTTCCATTTCTTATCAATACCTTATCATTTACTAGAGACTGCAATGCCTTACTGGCAATAAGTGCCAATAACAACTTATTTAGAGATTATAAACTGGGCCAAATAAGGAACAAGGAGAGGAAGCATCACCTACCTAAGGATCAAAAGCTCTGAGGTTCAACTTCAAATGAAAGGTTTCTCTTCTAGACCTGAACGCACTCGGCTTTTTCAGAAGAGACACTATTATTCAGGGTCCTGAGGAAATAGATGGCACACTCAAATTAGGATTATCTGAGGAGGGTTCTATAAAAGGTTTCTGTGGAGTTTTTTGTTTGTTTTGTTTTTTAAACAAAAATGTGAGCAGGATGTATGGAAACCACAAGTCCAGCCAGGACTAATGAAGCCAGGCTCCCACTTCACCCTTCACCCTGAAGGGATGAGAGGAGGAAGCACTTAGTAGAACGCACAGATGGAGAAGGCTTGTGGGAAAGAGGGCCACCTCCCTAGAGCTGAGACCTTCGGTGGAGGCCAGCCTGAGGCAACCTGCAAGGGAACCTGGGGAATAAACACCATCATCACCTACTCTCTCCCCAACCCCAGCTCTTATCTGCCCTCCTGGGAGGTCAACCAAAAGCCAGAGGCCAGGGAAGTCTCATGATGTGGCCCTCCAACAAGCCAGCCCCTGGGCACGCAGCAAGGGAGAGAAAGGTGGAAAGCGGCTCCTACGGGCCCTTCTGGCTCAATCACTGCCCCAGGGGTTCATGGTTCAGTAGTCACTACTGTTCAGAGTCTTCCCAGCAGACTGACACAACAGCTTATGAATGACAAGCACATGGGGAGCAGGGTGTGGGGACCAGGGGTTCACTGTGGGGAACCTGTGGGGACCAGGTACTTCACTTCTCCATAGTAGGGAACCCACCACTTGGGTTTACATTTGGGGGTAACACCTATAATGGAACACGTGGGGGCAATAACCCCCCGATGAAAAAGTTCACAGCCAGTCTTCATAAGAAGGGACGAATGAATAAGGAGTTGAAGGAGCAGGAAATATCTTCACCGGGTGCCAAGACAACCATCTCTATTTTTAAAATATTCACATTCAATAAAATTTCGGAGATTACACATCACAGGAACCAACAAGGAACGGATTGTTACAGCAGTTCCAGCTTTTCATTTTGTAGCCACACTCTGATTTTATCAAAATTCTTATCCATCCAACGTATGTTTTCCTCAATGGTTTCAATTGTTTGCTGGACACAACGGAGCTGAGACCCATTTTCCTTCAAAGAGCTGAAGAATTCTTTAACCTTGTGAGGAAAAATTGGTTTTTTAAAATTTTGTTTTATTAAGTTACACAAAGTTCAGGCTAGTGAAAAGAAAACTGAAGCCAAATTTCCAGCATTTTTCAAAATTCTACATAGAGAACAGGGCCAGGTGTCTGGATACGATTATGTACATAAACTTAAGCTCTATGAAATGAGCTCATGCCTCACGATGTCAAGTTTTGTGTTTTTTCTCTGCAGCTTTTTTATTTATTCACAGTTGCCAGATTCTAAAAGACTTCACTGTTTACCATTTCATAATTAAGGTTTAATCGCATGTATCTAATGTGTATTCTGTTATAGACACACACATGCAAACTTAACTTATTTAAACATAGCTGCAAAAGCAGAATGTGCAGAGTATCTTCTCTGCCAAGCAAAACAGTTTCAGCCACATACGTGCAGTCTTCCTCCATGGGCCTGGCCTTGTCTGTTATGATAGAAACACTGGGGAATGGGGCTCTTAGCAAGTTATGGTGGTAATACCCCAAACCTTGCCAATTTTTTTTATCCTAATCCACAATTGATGTATTGTTCCTTCAAGATAAAATCCACCCAAAGTTCCCCGTGGTTTTAAAGAGATAAGAATCGCTTGACTATCTCCTCAAAAATATCTTTGCTATTGTTTCACCGATGGGTACTTTATCCCCTTTAAGCTCACATGAGGAATAGGTTGGCTTTGCAACAGCATTGACCATTGTGCTACTCTGTCTCACCTTCAAGTGTTCTTAAACTTTTCCCATACACTTCACGTTAATCCATCAATTTTTTGATTTCGTAGACAGGAAGAAAGTCTAAGCCAAGATACATTATTTATTCAGCATGGATTCCAGACAGTTAATTCCTTAAAAATCCATGTCATAACATCGTAAGTTTGGGAAAAGGAGGGGGGTAAGAATAGGCTTTTTGAAAGATCAAATTCCAATTTTAAATGATTCGGGGTTGTTTTAAAATTAAATCTCAGTAGAACTTTTCTGGGAGCTGAAGGCATGCCCTCCTACTAGAGCAACCTAGAAAACACTTAACCCGCTTCACTGTCCTGCCTTAAACTGTAGCACAATCTACTGTTTTGTCTCTCAGAACTCAAGATTAATTAATAGGCAGTTTAAGAAGTAACTCTGGGCAATATCCTGTGATAAACCGTAATGGAAAACAATATGAAAAAGAATATGTGTATGGGTGAGTCACTTTGCCTATAGAGCAGAAATTAACACAACATTGTAAATCAACTATACTTCAAAAAAAAATCACTCTGGGCACTCTTCAGTCAAACCACATCAATATTTTTACTAATTGGTCCAATTAATTAATCCTGAAGAAGCCTACCATGATAGTACTGAAAAATAAGCCTGCAAGAGCTCTAACAAAGCCAGCTGTTAACCCCTGCCTGCCCTTCTACTTCTCCTGACCCCAATTTATCACTCCTATCTTCATCTGCCTTGGGAAATTCAGCATCTCAACTGAGTACGTATTTGATTCAAACCTGCCTCCTTGAGAATATTTTCTGTGCATATGGGTAGAAAACCAGATTTATGCTACTCGTTGGTGAGTAAATGATTAACTTCTCTGGGACTAGGATTCCTCCTTTGTGACACTGCAGAGCGTTGGTGAGGATGTCGTCGTGTAATGTGGGTGAAGTGTAGAACCTAAAGCCCAGCAGGTACCAGGGACTCCCCCTCACCCATTTCTTCATGAATCTCTACTCTGGTACTTATTCATTTCTCCGGCTTGATTACTGTGCGAGACACTGAGGATGAGGCAATGAATCAGGCAAGCACCCTACCCTCACGAAGCTTACAGTCTGCCTGGGGAGACAAGCAATGAACTCTGCTGACTCTATACTGCTGAGGAGAAGATAAACCGGGGCTATGATAGCAACCGGGGAGGGGGTGGCCTGCTTTCAACAGAGTGGTCTGGGAAGGTGACATCTGAGCTGGGGCCTCGAAAGAAGAAAATGAACCCTTCCGGTCTAGAGTTGGGGAAAGAGCAAGCCAGGCAGAAGAAGAAAGCGCAGAGGCCTCGCGCAGGAGAAACACCTGGTGGCCCAGGAGCAGGCTGAGGGGCTGGAGTGGGCGAGACAGTGAACACAGGAGCATGTGCGAAAGGGCTGGAGAGGCGGGCAGGAGCCAGGTAAGGACCTTCTCATCCACAAGGGAAGGAGAGGTTTGCGACTTCAAGAGTGACAGGCAGGTTTCAAGACAGGGTCAGTCGTGGGTTGTTTTTCCGTTTTAAAGGTGGGAGATGGTGTGGTATTGGCAAAGTGGCAGGAGGGAGGCCAGTTAGGAAGGAGGCTGTCACCATAGGCCACACAAGAGGTGAGAAAGGCTCGGCCAGGGTAAGAGCAGAGAAGTGCACAGATGGGGTGCAGATGCCGGAAGCAGAGCCAACAGGACTTGGGATGAACTCGATGTGAGGGGAAGGAAGGGCTCAGGATGACTCCTGCATTGTAAATGTCAGTAGGACACTCTGCATTCGGACAACATCTTGGGCTCTTTCATTTACACGTCCTGCCACAGGGTTTCTGCACCTGAGGTTTCCTCTGCACACAGCACTCTCCGCCTAGATATCAGCATTTCCTTCAACATCTCCTCAAAGGTCCGCGAGTCATCCCACAGGACACAGCACCATTCCCTTACCCAGTCACTCGCTCTCCTTCCCTTGCCTTTTTCATCTTCAGAGCATGTAACTACCTGACATGAGTTGATCTGTCTGTAATTGTCTGGTTCCCCCAGTAAAATGTAAGCTCTACGAGGGCAGGGGCTTTGTCTATCCTGTTCATCATTGTAGCCCTGGAACCTAAAACCACACCTGTTGTAGAGTAAGAATGTAATATGTCTTGAATGAATTCATGAGAAAATTAATGAAAGAACAAGATAATGAATGAAATGTTTTGTTGCTACAGACCTGGTCTATCTGGTCCCAGCCCATAGATGGCTCTGCTGTCATCACACAGAATATCTCTGCTGTAGACTTCGCTAGAATTCAGGCTTGAATTATTATGTGCAAGTTAATCTTACAAACCTGGGTGAGGCTACTGAAAAATTGGAGAAAAGGGTTGTGACATTTCTTTCCCATTTTCAAAGCACTCTCCATCGAGCTAGATCATGGTGTAACCAGACTACACAATGGAACCACTCCTAAAAAAGTTAATATTAGGCTCTCAGCTTTTATCTAATTGCACCATTTTTAAAACCATGTAAAATCTGTTCTACAGCTTTACTATAGAGAATATTATTATAGAAAAGCCACCGCAACAAAATGACCCATACAGCAAACTCCTCAAAAGTTTAAGACTGAGAGAAAAGTCTGCTTTTGTGGAAAACTTGTATGTTCCATGGTTCTCTCTTACCTGACAATAACGCATACTGTTTTCTCATCTTTCTTCGGCTGCTAGGAAGCTATGATAAACTTAGGGTACAACTGCAATAAATTATCCTCAGCATAAATCCCTCATACAATTTCCTTTCTGAACATTATGCAGTTTTTTGTTCTTTATTTTAGCATTATTTTATATATGGACCTTAAAAGTTGCGTAGAATTCTTTCTGAAAGTAGATGGTTCATAAGTAAGTAATAGGAAATCATGAGCTCAAATAGTGGAGAGCCTAGCTTCCAGACCTGCCTCTTTCAAAATAACTAGAGGATCACTTCAGTCACTTAAACCTCCAATAATCACTTGTAACATCCTAAACAGGGATTAAATGTCTAAAGTAATTTTTAAGCCCTAAAATTTTTACTGGCAGAGCTAAGACTTCTAAATGTGTTTGGGAAGAGGCACAGTTTTCAATGGTTTATTTGTAACTGATTTTTGCTCATGTCAAAAACACCACACTAAACAAAACACCCATCCAAAAAGAACGTTTACCAAGTGACCAAATCCACTTCTAACTCATCAGGCCCTTAAAGTATTTTGCCTACCTCATATTTATTAGATAATTTATTAGATAATTGTCACTGAAGTTCAAAAAGAAAGCTTTTTGTTTATTTATTTTTTACCTCTTCAAGCCGTGCTCTTGTCGAGAACTGATTTGTTGTTCCCATTACCATGTAGGCTATGGAACTTGAGCCAAGTTCAAACCTAGAAATAGAAATTGTCAAAATGTATTGTGAAGTATTTGTTCATTCGACATGTGTTTTTAAGTGCCTCATATATGTGATAGCAATTAACTAAAAACTGGTTAGGCGTGAAAAAGATAAGACGTGATCCTTTGCTCCAATGGGCTAAGATCTAGTTGTAAAAAATCAACACACCAGCTGCTGAATAAAAGATTAAGTACCCAAAAGAAAATGACAGAAGCAGTAGGTGCTACAAGAGTTTGGGCAGATACAACAAGCGGAAGTACTAAACAGAAGACTAGCCTGAACTGTGCAGGCGGCTTCTGGTAGGCCACGGGGTGCGGGAAGAGATTATTCCAGATGGAATGAAACACTTGACCATCCAGATCCATTAGTTAGCACTGAATTAGAGTTTCATATTTTCTAAGGGTATTTTAAGTACCTCTACTTCCTTTCTTCAGTCAAAAGAATCGCTTTAGATAATCACTGTTATTTTACAAACGTAGCTAAAACAGCCAGGTTTAGGAATTTTTGCCAGTCACAACACAATTTTGGGCACTACTTACTTTTGTACGAGTTTATTCCAATTTTCCCTCAGAAACTGCCAGGCCAGTGGATATCCCACTGGGTTTCTGCCGATAGCTCTAAGAATATCTGGAAACTCTTGAGTTTTTATTGTATCTCCCTTAAAACTTTGATCTAGTAGCCTAGAATGATTAAGACAAGAAGTGTTAGCAACGAAGAGGCCCTGAAAAAGTTCCAAACAACTTTAATAAAATAATTTGGGAAAGAAAAAAGCTGATCTGCCAATAATAAAGACACAAAAGATAAATAGGTTACCAGAGAAACTCCCTATAGCTATATAATAATAAAAACTAACATTCGTACAGTGTTTACAACACCGATTCTCATATATTCTCTCATTTGCTCACAAATGTAGCTGAGATAGGTATATCTGGTGTAAATTTCTAAATGTGTTATTTTAAAGATATACGCAAATACATACTCCTTTAAATATTTTTCCTGACACCCGCTGCTCTCTAATTATTTACCATACACATTAGATGTGTGCCCTCTTGCATAAATGTTCCCAGCAGGAAATGCAGTTCCTGGCCAAGAGGACAAAAACAGACGCCAGAAGGATCTGATCTAATTTAATTCCTCTTGGCTACCTGAACATGAATGAATTACTTACCACTGAAGCTTTTCTTTATCGTGGGTAATACAGAGAGCAAATTCAATTTGGTGTTTCTCAGTACTGGATAATGACGATTGATATTTACTATAAAGAAAATCCCATCCTTCTGGGTTCTGGGCCCCTACAGCAAACACTGCCAAGGTCACATCGCTGGGCAGCCTGTGGAAAAGAACACACCCAGGGAGAGGCTGAGATGACGGAAGTGCGTTTGCATGCACGAGAGAGGCAGATTATGAAACGATAAACTGGAACCACAATCAGAGAAGCATGCCTGGAAATATAAACAAAAATAACTTCTTTCCTTCAGTAACACTTTAGGAAAGAAGCAAGAGAAAGTAACTGAAAGTAGGTTTTAAGTAGCCTTCTCAAAAATACATTGTGAAATGCCACTTCTATAAATACCTACATTTCTAACATACTTTAAGGATGCTGAGTGACTCAATAGGTGGTCACTTTTCAAGTCAAAAGAAGGAAATTCAAACTAGACTTAAAATGCAGTCCATGAACAAAAGTCAGGAATCCAATAGGACCACCTGTTTGTAAGCACTTTTATGAATAGAAGCATGTATATTGTTGGCTTAGTATTTCCTGGATAGGACTTAAGCCCCAAGTCTAAAAGGACTGAATCCCTGCCGCGCGCCTCCCCATTAACCAAACCCCCGGCCTCCTGTCAGGAACTTAAAACAGAAAGTTGAGCAATGCATAGATAAGTCTAAAAAAAAAATATTATTTTCCCAAAAAGGACAGCAGGGGAGACTTGTTATACTTGTTTTCTCTCCCAACATTTAGCAATGATGGTGGAAAAATAAAAGATACCCCTTATCTGAACAAACCGGTTGTTCGATAAAAACAGACCTCAAATTCCCATTGGCTTCCTGCCACTGTCTGAAATAGCCTTCTGCCTTCTGCACACAGGGCTGGTACTTGCGCACACAGGCCAGGAGAAGCAGCTGACTCCGCAGCATTCGCTCTGAGATGGAGCCTTCATCCGTCCAAGTCTGCTTATCAATGAGGTCCCTCAGCAGCCCGATGAGAAAGGCCTGTGGGAAAGCCACACATGTCACCAGTCCGGTCCCAAGTCATCTCATGGTTTATATAATCCAATACACCCTCAGGTGATGGGGGTTATTTTTTAAAGCTTAGTCCAATTCATATTTCCAAAACCATGCAGTTGTTTATATTTAATTATAAAAGGGGTCAAAAGCAAGAAATGATGAATGATTTCAGTATTTGTGTAACAATCTTTTATAAATATATCCTTATCTACTTAAAATCAAGGTGAACTGCCACTTTCAAAGCAAACTAACAGAGACAGTTGATATGACTAAATTTTGAGAGCAAATTATACAAGACGTCATTACATTTTGCCAAAAGGAGCAATTTTGTGCCTCTTGCTTAAGTACCTGAGTCCCAGAAAATCTTAATAGCAACTACCACAGTACAGAAGTAAAGTGACATAAACAATTAGCCTAATGAGGGAATGGCAAATCTGTGAAACTTAAGAACAGAATCTAACAGTGCCATGCCTATTTTTAGTGCCAAAATAAAACCAAAGTCTTCATTGGTCAACCCAAATACTGAGGTCATTGTGATTTTCTTTAAAATATATCAAGATATATATAAGATACATATATTATATTATATATATATAATATACACCATGATAAGAACTCTTTTCCACACCTACACCAAAGCAAACCAGTTATCTAAAAACTATTCAACTTATTTCAGGCTTTTACCTTGAACTGAGTTTCCACTTCATTCATATCTCTTTTCTCCATTAACTTATACATAGGTATCAGTTCATTCAAACCTTGGAACACTGGCATGATTTCAGTTTCACGTTTCAAGTACAAGGTTAAATCCAAGGCTTTTTCAATGGATAGCTTTCCAATGCTGGTCAAGAGACACCAGGGTTAGCAGTTTAAAAGAAGATCCAGGAAATCAATTATTTGTTTCAAAAGTTATTTGAACAACCTTCCAGCAAAACATTCAATCGGATACAAATGCTCCCTTATAAATAATTACCTTTATACTAACATCTTTCCTGTCACATACATCACAACATGTGGCATGTTTACACTGTGAAGGAACTTTCTCAAATAATAGAGCTAGGGTTAACTAGCTCTATGAGTTGTGGTTAAGATGCGACGGGAACAGGTCAGCATCTATCCCTCTGTGAAACGTCGGACTGTGCTGAACTTGCAGAGTAAAATGGAAAATTTGATCAAAGATCCTTCAGGAAGCCTCACCTGAGACTGCCACTCAGTCACAAGTATGAGTCCCTGGAGTCAACACATCCTCGTCTCCATTTCAAAAAGAAACTGAATATAGATATCAATTCTTCATTACAGAGGGTTGGTGTTAAACATCTTAGTGGTAGGGTGCACGCTCATGTAAATAAACACAAAATCCCCTAGGATGTCATCAGTAATGCGCTATGGAAGGGAATATTTAGGCAGGGCAGAAACGGCTAGATAATCAACCCCTATCTTTATTCCCCACTGCTTTCTGTCACCTCAAGAGGCCCAGGAAAGGAAGTCCACAACATTTAGAGCAGAGACACGTGGGGCTGAGAATTACAGTATTCCCTCCCACTTGGGTGATTCCCCTTAGACTTCAGTTCTACCTAAATATTGAAGAAGGTTGAGTTTTAGGCTTGGGGAACATTTCCTGAAAAGCCAATGTTATGGGGCAAAAAAAAAGAGTGAACACTATCCTCACCCACTCAAAGGTCATCTGGTTGGGCCACATTTTATGAGCCATAAAGATGCTATGCAGTTCAGCTATCCAGTTTGGGTGGGGTGGGAGTGGGGCGTGTGGAGATCTCTCCTTTAGTCTGAGAGATGTAATGCCCACAACTTGGGCCTGGGCCACTTGGTCTTCTAAGAAGCCTTCAGGATTGTCAGAGACCCAGCGGGGAGAAACCTGATCTGTTACAGCAGGGCCAGAAAAAGCCGCAGGACTAGGCTTTAGGGACCAGGCAAGGGGTTTCTCCAGGATGTTGGTCTCCTGGTTTTCTACACTTTTGTCTCAGTCTGATCCGAGTCATTAATGATAAAGATTAAAATACAGATTCCTTACTTTTGCCTTACTCAGCGGACGCAGATAAGAGGTTAATCCTAAGACTAAAAGCAACCTTGAACTGTTAGAAGAACTTAGGAGAAAACACCCTTCAACTTATTAGCAATCACTTTCATCTTTAGAAATCAAGGATTTGAATGACAACAGCAGCTTTCAGAAACAAACCAAGACTGTGAAGAGCTTGTATTACCTGACAAGCAGAAAAGCATTGTTAATGAGACTGGCCCGATCACTACTGCTGATGGCTGTGTGTGTTCCTTTTAAAAGGCCAGTCAAAGAATCCCATCCATCATCCTCATAATGCACTATGTAATAGCCATTCATTCCAACATTAAATTTGATCCATTCCACCTCTTCTGGGAGGATGAGCACATCTAGAGCAAATAAAATAAATCATAGCTCCATTTTCTCTCTTGCCTGGAGAAAGCTTTTCTGATCAGAGACTGGACAAGGAAATTAAAGGCGAGTTTAATACTGAACAATTTTAATACTGAAATGAGTTTCATATTGAACACATTCCTTTTAGAAACCAGAAAACAGCATCCCAATAGACAAAAGCCAATACTAGTTTTAGACACTAATTTTGTGAGATTTATAGACCTATGAGAAGAATGCCATGTTTCAGGCCATATGTATGATATAACCCAGCAATGTTAAAGTAAGGGGAAATTTTCCCAAGTATCTCTTCTCCTCAGCATTACATAACTCAACTGTTTTAATCCCTATCTGGCAAGATACTGTCCTTCCTTTTTGGCAACCAGACAGTATTTTCAAACCTATATTCTTCACTAGAAATTGGGTCACAGATCTGCTTAAGATAAAGGCTGATCTGATCCTTTTTGTTTTAACCAAGATAAATAGCAAAGAAAACTTATTATCTAAGTCCTACACATTTCCATAGTTCCTTCTTGAAGAAAGCTAGTTAGTTCCACAACAAATTACCTGTTCTTGTCTTCAGCAAAAATCGCTGGACTGAGTCTGAGTTGCTGGTAATGAATGTCAATGGGACATGCCACAGGTACCTACAAGAAAGGAGGATGGATTTGTTCATTTGCTGATTCACTGCAACAAGCAGTTCTTAAATCTCCTACCACGCTCCGGGCACTGGCTCATTTAAAGAAGGATGGTACCCAAAACTGCTACTGTAAAGAGCTCAAAACATCCCCAGCCCATTTTCCAGCTTTGTAGGAGTGGCCAGCTGGGGCACTATTCATTCTTCTTGGACTCCTTGAATAGAGCTAGGAATTTGGGCTCAAGTGAGCCCTGAGAGCCTGCGCAGTGATTGCCTCAAGGGATCTCAGGGTGCCTAACTTTAAAAATGTGACCACTAGTAATGGCAGAAATTGATAGCATGTGCCTTCTAAATCATATACTCAGAAGAACACAGCATCGCTTCTGTGGAATTCCTGCCAAGGATGCATAAGCTGAATCTGATCGTGAAGAAACAGCAGAAGACCCAAATTAAAGGACATCCTCTAAAATAGCTAGCCTGTACTCTTCAAAAATATCAAGGTCAAGAAAGACAGACTGAGGAACTGTTTCAGAAAAAAAGAACTGAAGAGATGTGAACAGTAATACAATGTGATCCTATGTAAAATCCTGAACCAGGTTTCTTTCTTTTGCTATAAAGATATTATTAGGACCACTGAGGAAAGTTGAATAAGGTTGATACATTTGATAATAGTATTTATCAAGTTCACTTCATAATTTTGATAAAGGTACCGTGGTTACATAAATGAATTCTCTTGTTTTTTAGGAAATACGACACTGAAGTATTTCAGGGTAAAGAGGAAATCATGTCTCCAACTTACCCTCAAACATTTAAAAAATATATATATGCCATATATATATAGAAAGAAATAAAGATCATATTTTGTGGAACTGTTTGATATTTTAGGTTATATGGAGAGAGAGAAAACAAATGTGGTAAAGAGTTAACACATATCTGCCCAAAGAATATATGGAGTTCTTTGCTCTCTCCTTATATTTTCTCCATAGGTCTGAAATTATTTCAAAATAAAAAGTTTTGTAAATAGTGTCCATCCAGGGTCAGTCCAGTTGCAGTGTCTCATTTCCAGTGATGTCCTCTGTAGTGTTAAGCTGACAAACAGGTTCTGGGATCTAACTCGAGACTTCCAAAGAAGAGAATGGAGTCTCTTGTATTTCCCAGAAATCACCTAAATGTTTATGTCCTCAGCTCCAACCCAAATGCCCAAATGTAACTAAGTGGCAAATGCTTCTACTGGAGTTGATTTCAAGCCAGTAACTGGAAATTACCATCATATGTAACTACAAACCATGAGAATGTTAAAATAATTATACATCATCTTCATCCTTTTGAATAGATGGTGGTGGATAAGTCAAATTCCTAGGATATATAGATTTGATTAAAATATTTTAGCAACAAAGTTAAGGGCACTACTTCAAAAATAAGGGTTCACCCTACAAGACAGATGTCACCTAGGCAACAAAATGAGTTTCTCTCTGTGAACATTACCCAGTTTCTGCGGCGGCGTCCGGGCCTTTCACATAGTGCTCTTGCTTCATGTGTACATTCCTCCCTCTCACGGTGATGGTTATCAGGGGAAAGCCCTTCTGAAGCGTCCAGGTGTTCATCATGGTTTTCACATCAAGGCCTTCCTGTCGCCAGTGCTGGTTTATAAGAAAAAGGCAGATGCGTGACCCACTTGGACCCAACTCTAGGAAAAGAAAGAACCCAAGCTTGTGCTCACAGCGCTGCAACCAGTGAAGCTCTTCTGCGTCCCTTCCCCTGCTCCCTTCCCCCGCTGTCTCCAGCCACTGCATGCCCATTAAAGCACTGACTGTTTACTTTTCATTCTCTTCCTGTACACATAGATGTCTTGAGAACAGGTACCACACCTGGTTCTCCTGGGCAGACCTTAGCTTGGCACCAGGCACAAAGCAGGAGTGTGAATGAATGCAGGGGGAGAAGGGACAGAAAGTGGCCACGCGTTCAACACCTACATAACGATGCTGGCTCTCAGACAAGCAAGGTGGGGAAAACATGTCCCATCAAGAGCCTGTACTTCCCAAGCGATAACACCGACATGGCTCACACTTAACAGATGGCTGTGAACTCAAACAAGGATCTATTCTTTGATACTAAAAGTTTTCAAAAAATATTTAAGAGCTAATAAAAGGATAAAACGTACTACAGGACACATCTAGTAACTACTGAATAAAGCTGTCTCTAAAAGCAAAAAAGCCAAGAAAAGAAAAATCTGGTGGATAAAATCCTGTTGGATCTCCAGACTCACCCTCAGCTACCTATGAAAATACTCCACAAGGCCAGATAAACGGAGACTCAGACTGTTTTGTGATTCAGGTGTTACGAATTCTTTATAGTTTAGCAGTTAAAGACATGAGTTAGATCTAAATTCAAATCCCCACTCTACAATTTACTAATCATATGCCTTTGGATTTCCTATTCCCATCTGTAAAAATAGGGATAACAGTACTCGCTCATAGGCGTGTTGTGAAGAGTAAAGCAGATAATACACGTAAGTGCCTCAAACGTGCCTGACACATAGTAAGCGCTCAAGAATGCTCCCTGCCATCATATGTTTTTTCACAAATGAAGAGCTATGGAAACGATCGACATGGCCTGATGGATACAGTCCTGACCTACCACAGAAACATGTCATAAATCCACTGCTTTACAGAGAGTGAAGCTGAAGAAATTAGTATCAGTGAGATGTGGTACCAGAGAAGGTTGGACAACTCCCTTGCGTAGATAGATTTAAGAAAAATCGTGGAAGTCTGTCAGTCTGGTATAGTTTAAACGCAGCCTTATCTATAGAGACACTGATGTCATCAAGGACCTCGGAAAGTTCAGCACAGAGCTATCTATCCTTCAAACAAAACGGAGTCAAAGAATGTGCTTCGGGGGAACATGTACAGATGTAAAAACTTACTGAAGATGAAGATGAATGTTCACCTCTAGAACAAAATCCATCCATTTGTTGCGTGCCATCCGTAGGGCAAATCTAAAAACCAAAAATAAACACATCACTCAGTTCTGTAAAACACACTCACGATTCTTCTCAGAGGGATTAATGTGGTGCAGAGCAAAAACAAAACAAGATAATAGGCCTGTCAGTCCCAAACACAGAGATACACAAAAACATACTCACACTTGCCATACTATTCCAAAGGTCCTCGTTTTTTGTGTTTTTATAGCTATACTTTTGCAGATACTTTACAATACCACTTTTAAATGCATCGGCACCAAGATAATCCCTCAGCATATTCAGAACACAAGCCCCCTGAAAAGACAACGTAAATAACTGTTAGCTGTAGTCTGCCTCCATCTAATCTACCCTCACACTATTTTGGAGTCATTCTTTGAAATGCAGATACAGTAACCTTTTTAGTGTCTAGCAATTCATGGAACAATTAGAGAAAGTGGGTTAAACCTGGACCTGTTGAGGCAGGGGATCAACATGACTGTTTATGCTTTTAGTCCACTGGAACCGTTTTCTATCACTAACCAAGCCTCCCCAACATCTGCGACCTTCCATTATTCACAGGTGAGTGGACAACGTACAGACTAAAACTGAACTTGAACCACCACATGGCTCTCCTACTGCCGCTCTGGGGTGGGAGTGGGGAGGGGTAGAAGCAAAGGTGAGTAACCGGTGAGGAATCTTGGAGCCCAGGCAGGCTTGAGCAAAGAGAACTGGCAGGGCAAGAGTAACAATGAGAAAGGGAGCAAGAGAATTCCTAAATACTCTGCATTCTCCTGATAAGAGCTCTTCTCCCTTTCACTCCCATTCTTGTAGATCATGGGTCACAAACTCAAATGCCTCCAGTGGTCAGACAGGTGACAAACGAGGGAAGTAGTCCAAGGATAAAAAAATGTTCTTTTACGTTCTTTGTTTCCCCCTGAACTTTGCATACAACTAACCACCAAGGATTCTTCTTTCCTTCTTCCATCCCTCTCTCTCAACAACCACCCTCTTTCAAGTCTTCTTTTCCTAAGAAATCATGATTCCCTCTTCCAAGAAAGCCCTTTCTACATTCTTTACTTCCTGAAAAGCCCCATTTCATCATTTTTCTTAATTAATTTTTATTGGAGTATGGTTGCTTTACAATGTTGTGTTAGCCTCCACTGCACAGCCCAATTCATCTTTAAGACATAACTCAAAATCTTCTTTTCCGGGAAAATTTCTTAGGTCCCCCCTAGGCAGAGGTAGTCTCTCTCTGGTTCTAGGGGATCATAGAGTCACTAGATAGGCAAAGCCCAGGTCCCTGAATGTCTACATGGTGTGCATATTCCTGCCAACAGGACTGGTGTTTTTTTTGAGCTATAACTGACATATAACATTAGTTTCAGGTGTACAACATGAATCAATACTTGTGTATAGCGCAAAATGATCACCACAATACACCTTGCTAACATCCATCATTACACAGTCACAAATTTTTTTCTTGTGAGGAGGACTTTTAAGATCTACTTTTAGCAACTTCTGAATACACAATACAATATTATTAACTATAGTTGCCATGCTGTACATTATATCCCTATAATATATTTTATAACCTGGAAATTTGTACCTTTTGACCTCCTTCATCCATTTCACCTACCGCCGCCCCTCGCCCCTGGCAACCACCAATCTATTGAGCTCATTTTTTGTGTGTTTGTTTTTACACTTAACATATAAGTGAGATCATACAGGATTTGTCTTTCTGACTTACTTCACTTAGCATAATGCCCTCAAGATCCATCCATGTTGTCACAAGTGCCAAGATTTCCTTTTTTATGGCTGAATATTGCACTGTGGAATGGTCACTTACAGAAACAATTATCTTGGCTGTTGTAAATAACACTGCCTGGAACGTGGGAGTGCACATAACTCTTTAAGCTAGTGTTTTTTGTTTTCTTTGAATAAATACCCAAAAGTAGAATTGCTGGATATGATAGCTTTATTTTTTAATATTTTGTTTTCCACAGTGGCTGGACCAATTTACATTCCCACCACAGTGCACGAGGGTTCCCTTTTCTCCACACCCTTGCCAACATTTGCTATTTGTCTTTATGAGATGAGCCATTCTGACCAGCGTGAGGTGATGTCTCATTGTGTTTTTTGTTTTGTTTTTTTTTTTTGCGGTACGCGGGCCTCTCACCGTTGTGGCCTCTCCCGCTGCGGAGCAGAGGCTCCGGACGCGCAGGCTCAGCGGCCATGGCTCACGGGCCCAGCCGCTCTGCGGCATGTGGGATCTTCCCGGACCGGGTCACGAACCCGTGTCCCCTGCATCGGCAGGCGGACTCTCAACCACTGCACCGCCAGGGAAGCCCTCTCATTGTGTTTTGATTTGCATTTCCCCAATGATTAGTGATGTTGAGCACCTTATCATGTACCTATTGGCCATCTGTTTGTCTTTGGAAAAGTTTCTATTCAGTTCCTCTGCTCCTTTTAAAATCAGATTGTTTTCTTTAGTCATTGAGTTGTATGAGTTCTTTATATATTTTGGATATTACCCTTGTCAGACATATGGTTTGCAAGTATTTTCTCCCATCCAGTAGGCTGCCTTTTCATTTTGTTGTTTTTCTGTGCAGACAGCTTTTAATTTGATGCAGTCCCACTTGGTTTTTGCTTTTGTTGCTTATGCTCTTATACTTTTGGTGTCATATACCATAAAAATCACTGCTAAGACCCATGTCAAGAAGCTTTTTCTCTCAGTTTTTATGAGTATTATGGTTTACAGTCTTAACATTTAAGTCTTTAAACCATTTCAAGTTAGTTTTCGTGAATGGTGTAAGATAGTGGTACAGTTTCATTATTTTACATGTGGTGTTGGGAGAACTAAATGATCATTTTTTTAAGAGACTCTCCATTCCCCATTGTATATTCTCAGGTCCTTTGTCATAAATTAACCATATATGCATGGGTTGATTTCTGGGCTCTATTCTGTTCCATTGATCTATGTGTGTGTTTATATGTCTGTTTTATGTCTGCTTTTATCTCCTCTGCACTATTGGTGGAAACATGCAAACAAGATATACTTTTCCATTTGCTACACATAAAACAGCCAAGCATAATGATAAATGACACATTCTCTGCCAAGCATAATGATAAATGACACATTCTCTGCCTTGGTGAGGATAACAGAAACGGTTGGGAATGGAAGGGAAAGTGGAAAAGCAGAACTCTGATCTCATAAAGGAGCCATGACTTAGCTCCAGTCTATGCTGCTAAGGGAAATATAGGCCTGGTATGACCAGAATCCTTTTTCCCTCCAATCGAAGCCAAAAATCTGGATTTTTATTTAAAATCTCCCAATTATTATATGTTGGCAACAATTTCCAATTCTTTTATTAAACACATTGTGCAGGACAACTGTTTCTGAAGGCACCAAAAGCTATACAAGGGCAGAGGCTTTTGCCTGGTACACAGTTGATGCTCGATCAAGACCTATTTATTGAAGGATAAATAAAAAGCTTCTGTAGGCCATGAATATTCAACTTAAGAGAGTAAACAAACTGACCACAATATAATCTTTAGGATTTTAAGCTAAACTTCAAGTTAGGCCTAAAAGAGTTAACTCTGGGCAGCATGGGTGAGAAGAGAAGGAATTCAATCTGGGCTAGTCCTTATGAAGGGAAAGTCACCCCAAAACACTATCTATAACCTCTCCACCCCACATTTTTAAGTGTAGGGTCCAAACTGTACCCTTATAATCCATTTTTACCTTTTCATAAGAAACTTCATCAAATAGCTCCCGAATCTGAGCAGGATTCTCCACAGGTGTGGACACAGGGTGTGAGGAGTTTAATGCATCTACCTCCATAGCATTAAAACACTTATCAAAGAAATAATCTTCCTATTGAGACACAAAAAAAGACAACATCACCAATGATTTACATTTACTTGAAAAAAGTACGAAATGAGGATGGTCTGACCTGGGATAATAGGTTTACACTCTCAATTTCTAATCTAACCTTTTCCATATTTATAGAATTTACAAAATTAAATAGAATTACTATCTTCTCAAGAACAGCCAAGAAACAGTGATCTTAGATCAATACTGAAATTTTTGTTTAAATACTTATCACCTTAGAATAAAGAAAATTTCCTATTAAAAAGAAAAACATTATGCCTACAGTCCAACAGTGCCAAAATCAGAAACTAAAATGTATAGTGATTTAAGTATCTCCAATCATCATCTATACTATTTTAAAGCAAAGAAATTTAGCTTTAAAACCATGTAGTGAAAGAAAAAGTAATGAAAAACAAATCCCAACTATAACCTGATTAGGGCATATTATCCAATAGAATAATATCCATACGTAATCATTTTTATTATTAAAGACTATGTGGAAACAGGAAAATATTTATGATCCACTCTAGTGTAATAATTATATGTACATTATAATTATAACTACATAAAAGTTATGTGTATTGGAAGATGAAGATGGGATACGAATATGTCCAAATGAAAATTATGATATGATAAAGGATTGCTTTTACATAAAGTTTCTTTTTAATTTTACTGCATTTGATTTTCACAAGTTAAACACATGATTTTTAAAGTCAACACGTAGAGGTTCCAAAGCATTAAGTCTGTGACCCATGAGTCTAGGTTCTTATACAATCAAATGTACAATGATCTTAAACATAACTCATTTCATCTGGCAACCAGGACCCTATTGAAATAGCAATCTGTACCTAATACTTCTTCAGTGAGCAACCCGAAGGTTGGGGAAGTGATATGGAACAGACAGGTTGTCACTATTTCTATTTCTTTGATATTAAGGGAGGACAAAATTTAGTACTAACTTCATAACAATCATAGATTTGGAAATAAGCAATTGAGTTTGGAAATAAACCTTTGCAATGTATCTTTAAAGTTCACTAGCATTTTGGAAACCTGATTCATATTTAAACTCCCAGGGAAGTTATCAATCTTTCTATGAATTCCATGATCTAACATCAGTAAGTATTTTCCAGCAACATTAAACAACACAACAGATTGATCTAAAATGTAAAAAAAAAGTAAGTAAATACAACTTACAACTTTCAGTTCTGGATGAGTCACACTGACAGACACGAACTCCATAAACTTGGCAAATCCCTCATTTAGCCAAAGATCATTCCACCATTCCATAGTGACGAGGTTCCCAAACCACTGAAAGGAAAACATTACTCAGGTTATTCACAGATTTCTATGGAAACTAGATTATCTACGTGGCCATAAACGTCAGACATTCAGAAGGAAATATATTTTATATGTGTAAGGTCAGTATATGAATGTTAACATATTTATAAAGCTAATATTTTTTTCAAAGTAAAAAGAAAAACTTCGCAATGGGTATTATAAAACATGGTACCTAATGCTTTAAAGAAATCATTTCTTCTTCTGGGAAAAAAGACATAGTAAAAATGAATTGGTAGAATTCATACAACAGTATGAATAGCCTATGTCCCAGAAAAGCAATATAGATATAGTTAACATTTTTTTGAAAGTGTGATTGAGCTTATATACCTGGTGGGCGAGTTCATGGGACACAGTCATCGTGATGCCAAGCTTACTTGATGCAGAAGACTTTTCAGCATCAAACAGTAGAGAAGATTCCCTGTATGTTGTCAGTCCCCAGTTTTCCATAGCACCAGACTGAAAGTCAGGAATAGCAGCAAGATCTTGGGAAGGAAACAAAAACATCTTACCAATCTCAAGCTACATGTTGCCCAAACACACCAACTTTCAGAGTGGATGGGTGTAGGGATCAAAGAAAAACTACGTGGCTCACGCAGAATCATGGATTATTCTAGACTGAAGAACCTTTCACAATAAAGAAAAAGGACTCAGTGACTCATACAGAGTTACTTTGCTGCTGCAAGACAAAGTCGGGCTTGGGTTTCAGACCTCCTGACTCCATTTCTAATTCTCTGACAAGGTGCTTGGGGACTAGACAATTTTAACAATTGTCTCAATAATCCACTCGACCTTGGATGCCCAAGACTCCCATACACCTAAAAACTCAAAACACACAGTAGTTTTAAGGGCTCATGTAAGAAAGAAAATGCAGATTTTCTCATGCTCTATCAATGAATTCATTCGAAAAATTCATTGAGTACTCTATGTTCCTACCAAATGTGTGCCAATCATGAAAAAAATACAGCCTCTGTCCTTTGCTATCTGCCCAATAATATAGTTGTGCTTGTCTTTAAAGTCAGAAGGCAAGGACTTCCCTGGTGGCACAGTGGTTAAGAATCCACCTGCCAATGCAGGGGACACGGGTTCAAGCCCTGGTCTGGGAAGATCCCACGTGCCGTGGAGCAACTAAGCCCATGCACCACAACTACTGAGCCTGCGCTCTAGAGTCCGCGAGCCACAGCTACTGAAGCCCGCGAGCCACAACTACTGAAGCCCGCACACCTAGAGCCCGTGCTCTGCAACGAGAAGCCACCGCAATGAGAAGCCTGCGCACCATAATGAGGAGTAGCCCCCGCTCACTGCAACTAGAGAAAGCCTGCACATAGCAACGAAGACCCAACACAGCCAAAAATAAATAAATAAATTTATTTTTAAAAAATTAATTTAAAGTCAGAAGGCAAAATTATCTCCATGACATGTGCCTCAGGAATCTGTCAGGTTTTAATGACTTGAGGGCCTGCCGAGCTGAGGGGGGAGATGCCAATTAGGAGGATATAATCTACTGCTGGGGTCAGTAAATGCCACACTTTGTAACGCCTGTGCCAAATCTATACCTTGTTTGGATAAGGGATATGGAATGCTGAAATAATCCTCATAAAATTCTAGAAGAGTCACCGCGGCATCCAGTGCATAACCTGCCTGATTTATCTTGTCTGGAACAGCATACACGGAAACCTGAGGAGAAAGGTACACGGAAGTTATCCAAATGCCACAGTGGCTTCTCTAGAAGACTGACATTAACAGCTTCATATTGTGGGATATGGTTGCCAATATTAAGAAAGACAATTGGAAGTTCTATTTCTTATATTAATGCTGACTGTTCCTGATCAACCCCCCCTTCTGAAAACTACAACAAATGCTGGATAACAAATACAAACATGTCTTTTTAAATGTTTACATGAGATAGTGAAAAAGTAAAGCCGACTTAGTTGCCAAAAATGAAGGGACAGTAGAACCCTGAGAAGTCAGCAGAGCACTGCAGCCAGCTTTTGCCCTGAGGACACTGGCCTAGTACAGACGGACTTGAGTTTGGGTTTTCATGGCATTAAAGAACTCAGGGGATAGGAGACAAAGTCCCAAGCCTGCCCAAGGTGGGAAACCTGATAGAAAATGTATCCCTATTTAAATAAATGAGGTAACTTCAAATAAAGTATCCCGTCCCTCCTCTCCAAAAATCTTATTTGCATTCAGAGCCACAGCGTACAGTTGAGCAGGTTGTTCACTACACAATAGTACCCACCCAAGTGGCAAGTGCTCTTTGAAACAAGATCTTTTTCTCTAGTACTCCAGTATTCCCTGGCCCAAATGCTCTCCCCAGAGCCATTTAATACTCCAAGCAGACTGCTCTATCTTACTTCCTTCCCATGGTTAGAAACTCCCGCTCAGGTAGTCCGTGACATTCACTTCCAAACTGCATGAAGTTATACACAGGAGCAACCTTAGAAACCATTGCAGGATCTAGTCCAACTTACACATTTTAAAAAAGTATAAGCTAACTTCCAAGGGGAGCAGGGCAAAAGGGAGCAGAAAGTCAGTTAGTGGTGGAGCCAGGACCATGACCCAGGCCAGGCCAGGCCAGGCCTCACCACATGTTTTTGCTATTAGAACCCCGCTGTAAATATGAGTATCTGAGACAACGGGATGACCAACCAACTGGTTTGCCCAAGACTGAGGGGATTCCTAGGATGCAGGACTTCCAGTTTTAAAACCAAGACAGTCCCAGGCAGGCCAGGACAAGCTGGTCACTCTATGTGACAATCGCAGGTTCACCTTGATGCCACTTTTGGTCATCTTGCTGACAGACTTAAAATCTGAAACAATGAAGGCCACCAGGTAGGTGCTCATCTTCACGGTCACATCAAAATGGTCTTCTACGAGTCCTTCAGCAACAGTCACAGATTTAACCTAAAATCAGAATAACTGAAATCATCAAATACAATTACCCAAGACATTGAAAACATTTTATAAAGAGAAATTTCCTAACTCTCAGACATACTGAAAGTATATGACATGACATTCGTATAATTATTTAGAAATATCTCTTTCCGGGGCTTCCCTGGTGGCGCAGTGGTTGAGAGTCTGCCTGCCGATGCAGGGGACACGGGTTCGTGCCCCGGTCCGGGAAGACCCCACATGCAGCGGAGCGGCTGGGCCCATGAGCCATGGCTGCTGAGCCTGCACGTCCGGAGCCTGTGCTCCGCCACGGGAGAGGCCACAACAGTGAGAGGCCCGTGTATCGCAAAAAATATATATATATATCTCTTTCCGATATCTGATTATAATTTAGACATTAAGGCCAAACCATTCTACTCCATTTCTTTCTTTATCGAGATATAATTCACACACCATAAAGTTCACCATTTTAAAGTATACAATTCAGTGGTTTTTATTATATTCAGTTATACAACCATCACCACTTAATTTCTTTTAAATAATCCAGATGATCACAAACTCACTCATATTTGGCACATGAGGATTGATAACATGGGTGAGACAAAGCAAAACTGAGATTGCTGGCTTTGCCAAGATGTAGCTCACTTAAATACAAGGTATGAGAATGATCTGGAAATGCAGTGTCTAATAGGGGTCACCGAGGACTACCTAAAAAGAGCTTCTACTTTCCTAAACAGTTGAAAGTAACCCATGCCTGGGCCTGACCCTGCAAAGCCTCCTCCAAACTCTGATTTGCTTCACTGGAATCAGTTTTTCAATGCAGTCAGGGAGCAGCCTGGCAGAGTAGGGTTGGGGTGATAAAGGTACAGTCTAAGATGTCGGCTTCCAGAGAAGAAAGTCTAATGCTTCAGCCAACAGAAAGCACTGGGCAGGACCCTGGAGAGAAGACCATCCAGAACGAATCTGAGAAGTTCCATGTTAACACATGCATTGTTCCTGTAATCTTATTTCTACCTCTATTTCTCTGCCCCCTTATCCTTCTTCTTCTCCTTTTTTTAAAAAATTTATTTATTTATTTATTTATTTATTTATTTATGGCTGCGTTGGGTCTTTGTTGCTGTGCACGAGCAGGGGCTACTCTTCGTTGCGGTGCGCGGGCTTCTCATTGCCGTGGCTTCTCTTGTTGCACAGCACAGGCTCTAGGCGTGCAGGCTTCAGTAGCTGGGGCATGCGGGCTTCAGCAGTTGTGGCTCACGGGCTCTAGAGCACAGGCTCAGTAGTTGTGGTGCACAGGCTTAGTTGCTCCGCAGCATGTGGGATCTTCCCAGACCGGGGCTTGAACCCATGTCCCCTGCACTGGTAGGCGGATTCTTAACCACTGCACCACCATGGAAGCCCCACCTCATCCTTCTTTTTAGTACCCACCAGCCACAAGCTATGGTGCCTGCTGGTCACCCTTTGGTCATTCAAACCCTAACTCTGATCGCCAACCTAGGTTTACTCTTGAAGGACCCGAAATTACCTTTCTTTATAAAATGCCTTCAACCTACCCCTAACAGTAATTTCTATTCTTGACATTGTTTTAATTATTAGCACAATGTTGAGAATAGAAATTTAGATGTGATTAACTCCTGCCCCAAACACTTCAGTGTTCCAAAGGTGTATCTGCTTTTCTAGCCTCCAAAAAGATCCTTTGAGACTCCACTGTTCTTCCCCTCAACCCCAAGTCTGCATCTTGAGTGCAGGCCACCCTGTTAAATTTCTGCCAAGGGAAGAGCTTTCTTGTTCAAGAGCAAGATTACGTTAGATTTTCTGATCCTCAACAAGTGGGTCCCGGACGTCCATGGATTTAGATTCCAGCATCTTTGGGGAGCCTTGGGGCTCTTGCCTTCCCCCTGCAAGCCTACAAAATCTCCACCAATCTTGTTTAGTGGGTCAGTCTGTCCCTCATTTCCAAACCACCCCTGTTCCTTTTTTCTCCTTAAGCTGTAATTCTCTAATTAGAGAACTCACTCCCATCCCAGGGAGCAATACCATAATATTTGGGGAGGGAACTATAATTTGAAAAAGGATTTTCTCTATCTCAAATTTATATTAGGAAAATGGCATAACTGTTTCTTATCTTGCTATATACAAATGTGGTAGGGAGAGAGACAAAAGTTCTTAGCTGGTAAGGATTCACAAAAGTCTGCTTTTTATACAGCCTTCTAGGAGGGAATGGCAGACTCCCTTTTAAGGGATCCTTAAGGGACTCAGCGAACAATATAGAGTTCTAAAGGTTGAGAAATACTGTACTAGAGGTTGGCTTGTGGCTCTGTGAGTCCCTTCCTGTGAAGCTAATGCCTCCCGAGTCAGCACAGGGATGAGGCGTGATACCCTTCTGGACTCTGGGCAAAGCCTATTCCACCCTGAGTCTCACCCACAGTGAGCTTCTCTGATCAAAGGGTGTGTGTGCTTCTGGAGTTGGTACGCATCGGGTGTAGAATGACAGCTCAGCTTATGTTTTCCCAGTGCTACCAGAATCATAGGATAACGGCACTTACTAAGTAATGTTATTCATTTGGCGAGGTCATCTTCTCCTCACTACTTTTAAAAATCAGAGGGGTTTTGGACTAGCAGATGCAAACTATTACATATAGAAGAGATAAACAGCAAGGTCCTATTGTATAGCACAGGAAACTATATTCAATATCCTGTAATAAACCATAATGGAAAAGAAAAAGTAATAAAAATAAAGAAATAAGAATCAGAGGGAAAACTGTCCACATCTGCTTTGAAACTGGGAACTGAGCTAGCTATCATTACTTACCTTTACTACCATAATAATCTTAAAATATTACTGTTTTTTTCTTTTTCCATCTGACCAACTTTGTGCCATAGTTACAAATTGCATAGCTAATATTATTAGTAATATAGTATATAGAAATTATAGAGAATGACTATATCATAGTAACATGGCCTTATTCAACAAAGCATTCCCTTTAAAATCCTTTTAAAAGAGCATATGAGAAAATAAAAGTGAAAGTGCTTTGTGAAGGGCACTCTCAGTTAACCTGACCTGAATTGTCTATAAAGTTTCCCTCCCATCAACACCGCACCTGCAATGTCACTCTTACCTAAATTTTGCATGTTTTTAGGGACAATTTTTTTCTTTGACTATAAATAAATTGTTACTTGAACCAAAAGCATAGGTTGGAAATGAAATAGAAAAGTTAGCTATCTGTAGGCAATAAAACAAACAGAACAGGCAACCTGAATGTTAACTGTCAGTGAGGTAATACAAATCACAGTGAATCAATGGACTTGTCTTGTGAGTAGACACACAGGAGTTTAGACTCACCAGTGGCATGTTGGAGATGGCGAGGTGTCTTGGTTCCCTTCTGATCTTGATTGAAAAACTCGCTTTGAAAGCAGGTTCATCAAAGCAGGGAAAGGCCATTCTGGCCGCAGTCGGTTCAAACTGTGTTGATGCAAGTATCCTAAAATTACGACAAGGGAAATAAAAATATACCATGAAGCACCAGGGACTATCAGTTAGGTGTGTGATCATTTTTTAATTCCTAAAGTTATCATAATCTTGATGAATCTCACTATTAAAAATTTTTTATATGACCAAAGCTATCATAAACTAAAAGACAAGCAAAAGAAAACAGGGAAAATTGATTGAAAGGTATTTGACAAAAGGTTAATAACCTGAACAGATAATGAGCTCTTAAAAAATATGTAAGAATTATACCCAGCAACCAAGTAGAATAGCAGGCAGAGGTCATAAATCAGCAACTCACAAAAGAAGAACCTACAAATAGTCAGTAAACACATCCGAAGCTGCACAGCTTCCTTAATGATCGATGTAATAAATTAAAGGGAAAAATCCATTGGCGTTTTGGCTTTAAGAGGATTGCCAATACACAGTATTAGTGAGGAATATGGCAAGGGATATCAAAAGTTTATGGACCCTTTGACCTAGCAATTTTACTTCTAGGCATTTATTCTGAAGAAATGATGTACGAAGATGCTTGTCAAATTATTGCTGATGGCCAAAAAGTTGGAAACAACCTAATTTCCATCCATCAGGGATTAAATAAACCAACACACAAACATATATTTTAATAAAGTCGTTAAAATGACGTATAGGGATAGTCATCCGTGTAAAATACATCTCCTCAACATATTAAAAAACTCCCTCGTGAAACAGAAAATATAGCATGGCTCCATTTACATAAAATAATGTGTACGTATATCCAGAAAAGAGTCTAAAGGCTATTCCCCTGGAATAGAAGCAGTAGTTATCTCTAGAGGCTATAATGAGGGTACATTTTACTTTTGAAAAAAATCTTTTTGGTAGTATCTGACTTTTTTTACCTCAAAAAAATAATATGAAATCCGAAAGTAAGTTAGTATAATCTATTAACAAATGAAATTTGATTTTAAAATTTAGTATAAAATCTCCCAAAATATCTTATTAAAAACAGAACTAGGGCTTCCCTGGTGGCGCAGTGGTTGGGAGTCCGCCTGCCGATGCAGGGGACGCGGGTTTGTGCCCCGGTCCGGGAGGATCCCACGTGCCGCGGAGAGGCTGGGCCCGTGGGCCATGGCCGCCGGGTCTGCGCATCCGGAGCCTGTGCTCCGTTGCAACGGGAGACGCCACAGCAGTGAGAGGCCCGCGTACCGCAAAACAAAAACAAACAAACAAACAAAAAAAAACACAACTAAAGCAAGGCAGGAGAGGATCCCTAAAAAAGTTTTAACTGAGACAAAAATCTTAATATTTCCTCTAATTGGCTGTATGGGTTGAATTGTGTCCCCTAAAAAGATACATTAAAGTCTTATTACCTAATATCTGTGTAACTTTATATAGAAATAGGGTCTTTACAGATGTAATCAAGTTCAGATGAGGCCATCAGGTTGGGCCCTAATCCAACAGAATCGGTGTCCTTATAAGAAGAGGGAAATTTGGAGAATGGCCATGTGACAGGCAGGCAGAGACTGGACTGATGTAGCTGCAAAGCCAAGGAATGTCAAAGACTGACGGCACCACAAGCTAGCAAGAGGCAAAGAGGGGCTCAGAGACTTAGAGCATAGGCCTCCTGACACCCTGATTTTGGACTTCCAGCCTCCAGAACTGTGAGAGAAAAAACTTCTATCGTTTTATGCCACCCAGTTTACGTGCTTTGTTAAAGCAACCCTTGGAAACTAGTACATAGGCCAAGAGAATTTAAAATATTTACTATATGCCAGAAATCTAATTAAATAAACAAATAGGTATTCCCTCTGATAGAGCTGGAGGAAAGAAAACTGGTTAAAACAGAATGAAAAAGGAGATCCCCCAAAACAGGGAAAAAACTATGAGCCATTTTTATATCTAAAAAGAGATGCAAAACAAAACCAAAGAAAGAATTCAACAATAAGGGAATTTTAAAAGACAATCCACCTGAAGTAATAAATTTCGTGTGGGTAGCACTTGAACCTTTAAAAAAAAAAGAGAGAGAGACGAAAAAATACCTCACTTCCCCTTCCTTGGTTCTGTAGGTGCTTTTATAAAATCCATGGAAACTCTCAGAAAGATTGCCAGCATAGTCAATGACAATGGTGTACGGGAGCCCGACCACCAGGGGCTCAGGAGCCAGGAGTGCGATTTGCTCCTGAGGCGGGTATTCCAGGACTCTCAGCGGCTCTTCAGACTGCCTCTCACCAGCTCCCTTCCTCAGGGCGGCCTTAGATATTTGCAGGTGGTGACTATGCAGGATGATGGTACTGGTGGGCTTGCTGGCTGTGATTTCTATTTCCGTGGTTCCCCCGAAAGTCAGAGTGGTGAGGTTGGCGTGAATCATGAGATCGTAATGAAGTGGGATGATGTGCTCAGGAAGTCGCATTTTATTCCAAGGAAATGGTGCCCTGTTACTAGCCTTTGGAGGTGTTGTTTCACTGCTCTGACACCAGGATGGAGTTGCCACAGTTAAGAGCATCAACAGTGATGAAAGCAGAAGGGACACAGTCACAAGGGGCCGTTTGACAGACAGAGGTATCATCTTGCTTGAACTGCCTAATGGCACAAATGTGTAAAAGAAAAAAAAAAGAGTCACTAAAATATTATCAAGACAGCATAATTTCAGAATGTATCCGTCCAGAATGAACAGATACAGATACAAACTTTCAAAAGTACTAGGTCTTTTCCTGAAAGTAAAATTACCTTCCCTGCGTTAATGATTCATAAGAAGAAAGACGTTTATGGTCAGCAACAATCATTAACACCTACTGTAAAGCATCATCTGGCATTCAAAGTTTAAATTAACTCTTACCAGTCAGGGTTCTCTGTTGAAAGGAAGAACAAGCTCTGGCTGAGGATCCTGAGTAGCTCACTAAATGGGTCACAGGGTTGCCAGGTCACTTGGGAAACCAGGCTCATAAAACAGGCAAAAATGGGCGGCCAGAACCACATCAGAGAAACACCTGATCAGGTGACCACCCCCGACCCACAATGGACCTTAGAAGGAGCCACCCTACTGCCTAGAGATTAGATTCGGACACCCCTGCGGCCACCAGTAGAGTGAGGTCTCCACTGCCCCTGCAACGTTCTGTTGTTTCAGCAGAAGCGAGGTGTCCACACTACCAGGCTGGGAGGTGGAGAGAGCAAGAATCTGGGCTTACAGCTTCCTCAACGGGAGACAGGCCTTGCTTCCCACTAAGCTTACAACGCAGAGAGTTCTTAAAACACAGGAAGTAAAGGAAAGAAACATACATGCTCAGTACTAAGTGTGGGGGGAAAAGCAAGTATTTGTAACAGTAAGCCTTCATAACACTGGCATCTTTGTCAAACTGTCCTGCCAAAACCTGATTTAGTATCTATTTAGCCAGGGAAGACTTTAGAGTGACTTTTCATGATAGTGTGTGACAATCCCCTGGTTTCTCTCTTACACTCTATCCAACAAATAAGTGTTGCATGCCTGCTACCTACAAGGCTGTGTGCTGAGTACCGTGTGGGATATAAGAAGATACAAGACACAAATCCCATAATCAAGGACTTCAAAATCTGGAAGGGCAGAAAACATATATACACAAAGAGTAAAACACAACAAAGCGTGGAGTGCTTTAAAAATAATAATAGGGACTTCCCTGGCAGTCCAGTGGTTAAGACTCCACGTGTCCACTGCAGGGAGCATGGGTTTGATCCCTGGTCAGGGAACTAAGATCCCAGATGCCGCATAGTGTGGCCAAAAAAAAAGGAAGAAGAAGAAAAGAGTGCTGAGGGAGAATGGAATGGTATTTCCAAATGGAGAGAGTGACTTTGGCTGCAGAGTGATGCTGAGATGCCTTTATGCAAGAGCAGCATTGGGAGTGGTCTGGAAGGAGGGGTCGGATTTGGAAGTGAGGGGAGGGCATCAGAGGCACTGCAGGTGGAGCAAGCCAGAGCAGTAGCTACAGCACAAAAGGAGAAAGGACGGGGCTGTTCGGGCAATCCATGTGGACAGAAGCAAACCCCAGGAGAACTTGCTGGAGAATAATTATTCACAAGGCAAGGAGGGGGGTGACTCTAAGGTTACACTCAAAGCACACCAGGAGGCATGATGCAGACCATATTTTGCACTTCATTAAGGCCATGGGACATAAAAGAAATGCGGATTTTGAGGGAGTTGGCAATCCATGCCCAGAGAACCAAGCATACACTTTTCTCTCTCTTAGACAAAGCTGCCTCTCTAATAGCAGTTGGCCAGGAGCGGCTTCTGTCAGGTGAGCTCAGGTTATTGAAATGATGGTAGTACACTGGATTCTTCCTCTATGTTAGTGGGTCTCAACTTTGGCTGCATATTAATGTCATCTAGGAAGCTCTTAAAATAATGACTGGGGCTTCCCTGGTGGCGCAGTGGTTGAGAGTTCACCTGCCAATGCGGGGGACACGGGTTCGTGCCCCGGTCCGGGAGGATCCCACATGCCGCGGAACGGCTGGGCCCGTGAGCTGTGGCCGCTGAGCCTGTGCGTCCGGAGCCTGTGCTCCACAACGGGAGAGGCCACAACAGTGAGAGGCCCGCGTACTGCAAAAAAAACAAAACAAAAAATAATAATAATGACCGATGCCTGGATCCCTAGGTCAGGGCATCATAATTTTTTTTAAACTTCCCCGAAATTCTATTGAAGAGCGAGATTGAGGAACCTCCTAGATAATCCTTGCCAAGCCATGGTCTTATCCCTTGATCTCTATGTGGGGAACACGACTTCAGGGGAATGACTGATGTGCTATCCCCACCCTTCACTCTCCATTCTGCTCCCTTCCGAAGCACACAGCTACAAGTACTGACCTCTCGCTTCCCCACGGAGTAGATCTGCAGGTTAAATAAACAGAAGGGATGCAAGCACCGTAGAGACAGTCAACAATGGAGACACCATAATCCCAGCTCAAAAGGCACCACCCAAATGAGACAGAAAAGAAATGTGAACAGGAAGAACAGGGGTTTCTGTTTTTGTGTTTCTTCGGTTTTGTTGTTGTTGTTGTCTAGGAACCAACTAAAGGATGCTTCCAGCCATGGAGGACTGGAGTGATTTGGAAGAGAAGAATAAAGTTGAAACACCAAAATAGTAAAGAGTTCCTGCCCCTACCTCCTCAGGCAGAATCCCAGGGCAGAATGATGGATCTCCCTTGACGTTGAGGGGCCAGAGGTAAAAAGAACTTGCGTGGTGCTTCCATTTGGAACTTCTGATGACAGTAGCTTAGTGGGTGTGGCCTGCGCCCCAAGATGGCAGAGAGCACAGGGAAGGTGGCAGGTTCAGGCATGCAAGGGCTCTGGGAGTCCTCAAGGGTTCTCCAACAGCCCAAGAAGAGATCTAAAAATTCCAACTGGTTCTGAGCTGACAGCAAGGCCCACGGGCTGCTGAAGGGGTTGGCGGTGGCACCTCACAGCAAAGGCCTTGCAGTGTTGGGTCCAAGAGAGGAGGAAACCAAAGAGATAATGGCTGTGTCTCAGAGAGGATGCAGGGCCAGGAAACCAAAGTGGAACACGTGATATGGACAGCATAAATGTTGGAATTCATACATACATATGTAATTATCGCTATATCCACAATATATATATTAGGTTTACAGTCAGAAAAGAAAATCTGGCTTTGAGTTCTTGCTCTGACACCTACTATGACCTTGGGCAGGTTGTTGAACCCTGGTTCCATTTTCTTCGTGTGTAAAACGAGATAACACCTCTCTCACAGGATTGTTGTGAAAATTAAGTTAAAATATGTTCAGTTACTCATTCCACAGATATGTATTGAGGGTGTATTATGTGCGAGGGTTTTGCGGGGCAGTGCAAGACAGCACAGGTCGCTGACCTCAAAGAGCATATACTGGGGGTGGGGTGACTTTTAACAAGTTTACACAAATACAAACATAGATAGTTACCAACCATGATTTAGCTATGAAGAAAAAAGCAACACACATACTGAAAGAGAGTAACAGGGTGGACTGATGTACACTGGGGGCTCTCTGAGATGTTTAGCTGAGATTTAAAGGACAAATTCATGTCAGCTGAGGAAAGAGGGAGAGTTTTGCCAACAGAGGGAACGGCACACATACTTGCAAGCTCAGGGGCAGTAGAGAGTGCTAGTTATTTATAAAGTCAGTGAAGCTGAAGCCCGGCATGTGGCAGGAAGATGCGCCTGGAGAGGTGGGCAGGGGCCAGACCACCACACTTCTAGGCCTCTTAAGGATTTGGATCCTATCCTAAGGGCAATGAGAAACCACAGGGATTTGAGCTAGGAGATCTAGCTAGGATCCAGTTCACACCTAAAGAAAATCACCCTTGTTGCTGTGTGGAGAGTGGAAGACTGGAAAGAAGTAAGAGTGAAGGCCAAGAGACCACTTAGAAAGTAGTGTAGACAAAATAAGAGAGTGGTTCATACTCGGATGGTGTCAACAGAAAGAATTGGGGGGGGGGGCGGGGTGGAGACAGAGAGATGGATGGATTCAACATCTATATTTAGGATGGATTAGTAGTAGGGAGTGAGGGAAAGGACAGGATGTATCAGGATGGCTCAGATTTCTACAGTGAACTTCTGGGTAGTCACAGGTGCCCTTTATTGAAATGGAGAAGGCCAGAGGTGGAAGAGATTGAAAAGGGAGAAGAGGGAATGAAGGGTTCATTTTTTAATATGTTTAATTTGTGCTGTCTATGAGATATCCAGGGGGATTTATCAAGAAGGCAGTTAAATATACACAGATTGAGGGCACACAGATAAGGGTTTTAAAGGAATTTCCTGTACTTGACTGTACCCCTTTAAAGTTTTCAAAAGTATCTTCCTTTGGCATCTGATCTTACTAAAGCTTCTTTCACAATGTTGTGGATAAAAGTGCAGCAGTAACAGAGTACCTAACTTTACTTCACAGCCAGAAAGAGTTCAAGATACTTTAGGAACCTTACTGCCTTTGGTGATTCTGACTTTTCCCACTTACACAGGAAGTCAGGGGCAACTGGTCCTGGGCTATCTCATACTTCCCTTCATTGGGACACTATGGAATGTGAAATCCATCACCAAGAGGTCATGGACCTTCTTCCAAAATGGTCTGAACGATGAAATTAACAAGCATTGATAACAGCTTGTCACTGCTGGTAAATAATAAAAATGTTTAATCAGTTCAATTTTCTAACGTATTAGAATTTATCTATTTAGGCCCACCTGAAAATGTGCTACATATCAGTACAATTCCAACTCCGTGGAAAAAGAGACAACCCTGGCCAATTTTTTTAAGTTTTGGGTTTTTTTTTTTTTCAGTTGTCGACCACATCCCGAATTGAGAGCAAACACTCTGGGGATTCAGTAGAAAACAGAGCATTTCTTTCTGAACCTGGCCTCACAAAGACCCTCCATGAAAAAGGTAAGGAAGTGTCTGCACGTCTCCTTCCTCATGAAATTAACTTGCAGGCCCACCAGGCGTGTAAGACACCCAGAGGGGGAATTTTCATTTGCTCAAACAGTAGTGTTTTAACTGGATAAACCCAGGCTGAGCCAAAGAGAAGGGAGGACAGACAACTACTAGCAACAAGTACAGGAGACGAAGGGAGAGAACTGATCTTGAGGACACTTAACTCTTGTTCCCAGAACACCCCCGCGCCTGCAAGTAACCAAAGCCACGTACGTTTCTCTGACTATTATCTGCAAGGCGCCCTCCTCGGCCTAACCCCACAATCCACCCACCAGTTCACTTGGCCCTACTCGGCAGTCCGGTGGACGGGGCGGGCAGGAACCCAGCCTCCAGGAGGAGCGCAGAAGGAGGCTCCCACCTGCCGGCCGGGAAGTGGCACAGCCCGGGGAGCGCATGGAGCGGACGCACCAGCCCTGCGCCCTTGTCCATCTCCCAGTGGAAAAGAGGGACAAGGACGCGAGCAGGACTGGGCCCGCGCCAACCCCGCCGCCCTCCCCACGGACATGATCCCCAGCCCCACGACTCCCCCCAGCCCCACTTCGCAGCCCCCTGGTTCTCTTCCTCCCCGCGCCCTGGACCCCAGGCCTCCCCAGCATAGGGGGGATGCCTGGGCCCCGTCCTTCCCCAACCACGCAGCCCCCTCCCCGCGGGGCGCACTGGGGACGGTAGCGCTGTACCTGGGGCTCGGGGACCACACCGCTGCTGCCTGCCTTGGCCGCCCCGGGACCGAAAGTGAAAGTGGAGCCGGAGCTGCACGCAGAAGCGCGGGGTCGAGCCTCGGCAGGCGCAGGGGCGCCCCAGGCCGAGGCGGTAGCTGGGGAAGGGAAAGCCCGGAAGTGGGGACGAGCAGACATCGCTGTTCCCAAAACAGGAGTTCACAAAACAGTGCGGCAGCAAGGGAAGCCGCAGGGTTGCACTGCTGGGGGCCCAGGCGGGGCGGAGCACTCCTTTAGGAATGCAGAACATTTCCCCTGCGTGTGTCTCTGGAGTTTTGGTTTCGTTTGGTTTTTCATTGATTAGCCTTTGGTGCAGCGGAGGTTTGGGGCTTAAGAATTGGGCCGGGGCTCTTAGAGGGCTCTTCGGTGGACCGGAGCTCCCCTCTATCCCAGCCTGAGCCAGCTCAAAGCCCCTTGGACGCAAGGGGTGTCCATCATCTCACCTCCGCAAATGGGCTGAGAGCCCTCGGGCCCGCCTCAGAATAAAACAGGAACCCAGAGCAGTTCTTGGTTTCTGCAAAATGCTGAACTGTCCGGGCTTTCACCGGTAGAGGGGTTCGGCTGGAGACACCGAAGAGGAAGAAAGGGAAACAGAGGCCCGGAACTGCCCCACCAATACCAAGGGGCCCTTGGACCCCAAGGGTTTGCTGCTCCCCACATTAAAAACTCTCCCTCCCTGCTTTTTCAAATCAAATGACCTTTGCTCCCCTTAAAACATTCAGACTGGATGAAATGTCTCAGAAAGCCCATCTTTAAACAGTTCAGGGTAAATGAGGTAACAAGCCAAGAAAACTCAAATATTCACACTCACGAAAGGCTGCCCCGGCCCCTCTGGGATTTTTCCTCACTATACTCGGGCTTTCTCCTCTCACTTCTTTCTCTGCTGCCTTGCCTTTGAGAACCTGGGTTTCCAAGTCGCTAGAACAGTATTTCTCAGCTTTTTCCCCCTCAGTCTTATGCCTCCTTTTGAAAAACATAATATTTTGTTCTGCATATTCTCTCCAGTCAAGGATATTTTGTAACATACAATTAACACCCTGTCCCCAAGCCCAACCAGAGTGGAACCAAGGGAAGATTTTTCACTAAAATTCAACAAGAAACCAACTTTGGGATCAGGTAGTTTCTGCGTTTGAAATCTCTGCATGTTTGCAGGGGTGTCAGTGGACAGCTATAGCCTCCAAGGCCTCTGGGTGTCAGTGAGAGCTTCCTGTCCAGTAAACTCATGCATTTCTTTGTTTTCATATTTATATTTTGGGATATGATGCTTTCCCTTCAGTTTCTAATAAGTTCAGTTTCTTTTAAAAATATTTCTTGACGGTCAGGATGCAAGTGAAGGCACCAAACAGGCTGGAGGCTGCTATAAGTGACAAGTGAGAAGGCAGGAAGAGGGGAATGCCTTTACAGATACCTGGGAAGACAGACGGGAGCCAGACTCGCCCAGACTTTAGACTCATTTACAATGGCCAAGAGTCCCTCTTCAGAGTCCAAGGGCACTACAAATAAAGCAATTAAAGACAGGATTTGGCAGTATTTCCTTGTAGTTTCAAAGCTCTAGCAGGGATCTGTGGGATGCAGGCCTTGGAGTGAGGACTTTAAACTTGAAGGAGTCCCACTTGTAGAGTCTGTGAGATCAAAACTTAGCAGCTACCAAGCTTAGAAATGGTACTAGAGGGAAGCAGACAGAAAGAAAGGGCATCCTGGTTTATGGATTACTTACCAACTGTTAGATACTGTGCTAGATGCTAGTCATGTGCGTTTGTGTGTATATGTATGTATAATTTAATCTTTCAGCAGTCATGTAATGTAGGTATTATGCTTCATAAATGAGAAAAGTAAGAGAGGCTGTCTACTTGCTCGAAGAGAAAATAAGAAGTGAAACCTAAATGTGAGCCCTGGGGGGGTCAGTTTGACTCCAAAGTGCATGTTTTTTCCACTGACTCACACAGCTTCCTCAGCTAGCTGTTACTTACTTCCTCTCCCTCCTCACCTAGCCCCCAACTTCACTTGGCACTTCTAGCTTTGCTCTCTTCCAGGCAGCCTCTAGGAATTTCCCACACTGAAAAACCTTCCTGGAGCCTCCACATTTCCTCCTAGTGGACATTCGCTTACGCTGCTGTAACTAAGACATCAGTAGTTTAAGGACACAAAGCTTTATTTCTCACTCATGGTACACAGCCATTGTCTGTAGGCAGGGTCCTCTGCCCTGCACAGCCCATCGGGGCTCAGTGTGACAGAGGATCGTCATCTTGTAGGTGCCTCCATCTGAAGCTTTTGGCCTTCTTCATACCATGGCAAGGAAGAGGAAGCCCAGAGAATCATGGGCTTTTCCCACCTCAGCGCTGAATAATACGCATCCCTTCCACTCACATTTCATTGCCCAGAACTAGCTACAGGGTCTTCTGCAAATGCAGGGAGAGGTTGGTAAACACTAATACTGTCCTCCACACAGTGTAAGAGGGTCAGTTGGGCCTATGCATTTCAAAAGCTTCTCAGTGTCCTTAGTCTCAGATGGAAGGTGGGAGGAGGAGGGAGTCGACCTCAGGCTTTCGCCATTGTGATGGGTACAACCTTGGCTTATTACTAATCAATTTCTTTTTTTTCAGATTGGATTCCAGATTTTGATCAAGTGGTGTTCAGTTTTGCTTTAAGTAATTGCATCAGTTCTGTCTTCATTAGCTTTTGTCAATTGATGTCAGCATTTGGCTCATTTCTTCTCTTTTGCCGCCAAAGTTGCTGCCATTTTAACTATATCACCACTCTTCTTCTTGATGTAAAATCTTACCCGGAATCATGATGTAGAAAACAGACAAACCAGGGCTGTTCTGACAAACCCACCCATTTAGTCCCTGCCAGCTGTCTCTCAACCCCATTCCCACACCTCCCCCACCCACACACTGTGGGTCCCTGAGGCACCTCCACAGGCGCCTATGGCCCCAGAACTTAATTTTTTTAAACACCACCTTAAAAAAGAAAAAAAAAAAAAAAAAAAAAAGAATAGCAATGTCCTTCATTCTTGATAAAGAGGATGATACTTTTTTTTCCTACATGCCAAACTGCAAGCCAGGCCTACTCAACAAAATCTATACCATTTTATTGAACATCAGAAACAAGGAAGAAGGTATAGATGCCAAGTTAAAAGAAACACTGCTTCAAAGCAGGCCACTGACCCCATAAGAACAAATAAACCTCTGAAACATTGTGGTTTGAAAGCACTTACATATACTCTATCTCATTGGACCCTCAGAGTGCACTTGTGTAGGTGGCTTCTAGTTCCATTTTTCTATAAGGATTTGAGATGGTGAGTGACCTACAAGGCAGGGCCCACCACGTGGAGACAGCTTGCTCTAAAGTGAAGCCAATTCAAAGTAAAGTAGAATTGACAGAGAGAAACAGACAGAGAAAATAACCCCATTGAGGCTGTCAGCCCCAGCTGTCCTGAGCAAGCCCTACCCTTGGACCTTCCAGTCAAGAGAAGCAACGAATTCCTTTCTTGATTCAGCCAGTTTGTCAAGCTTCAGAAAGAGTCCTGAGTCGCCGCTATGACAGAGCACTAGAGAGGGAGTGATGGATGCCAGCTTCTGTAGGAACAATGAGAGTGACCAAAACTGCTGTCAGACTGCCTAGGACTGCTAGGTCCTGAAGAACTTTCTGGGTGACTTGAGGACTGATGACTTGTTTCCCATTTCCCCCCTCCTCAGACATCTATTTGACCTACTCCTGCCACAGAGGGAAACCTGAGCATGCCCCCGGTTCTCACAGCCTGATGGAACCCAAGGACCACACCCCTCTTCTGTCCCTCCTCAGTAAGCAGGAGGTCCCCCTCACTACTCTTCAGCCCACGTTCTATATTCCTATGGCTTTTCCCTTTGCTCATTTCAACTAGGAGGTAAATCACCATAATGCATGTTTTTAAAATTTGCATTTCTTTCATTACTATGAGATTGAACACTACACTGAACATATGTTAATTAGATGTTTTTACTTTTTATTTCCTCTTCCGAGAATTATATGTTTTTGTTTGTTGCCAATTTATCTACTGGAAAATCATTACTTAGTTATATAAAAATTATCTATGACACACAAGAGAAATCCATGAATTCCATTAAAATGTAAAATATCACAATCAGTAAGGCTCTGTTGTTTCAAAGCAATCCCACAAATACATCTAAATGAATCATGCCAATTTCTTTAAAATCCAGACCTATGCCTGCTGTTAAGTTATTTGAGATGTTGGAGCTTGCCAGATATTGTTAATCTGACATTAAAGCAAATCTTGGTTCAGGAAACCTGGTATTTAGGTTTGATGTTGTTTATAGCTCCCTCTGCCACAGCAACTGCACATTCCATCCAAAAGCAGAATACACATTCTTCTCAAGTGCACATGGAACATTTTCCAGGATTGATCACATGCTGGGCCACAAAGTGAGCCTCAGTAAATTTAAGAAAACTGAAATCATATCAAGCGTCTTTTCCAACCACACTATGAGATTAGAAATCAATTACAAGAAAAAAACTGTAAAAAACACAAACACGTGGAAGCTAAACAATATGTTACTAAACAACCAATGGATCAGTGAAGAAATCCAAGAGCAAATCAAAAAGTACCTAGAGACAAATGGAAATGAAAGCACAAGGATCCAAAACCTAAGGGAAGCAGCAAAAGCAGTTCTAAGAGGGAAGTTTATAGCAATACAATCTTACCTCAGGAAACAAGAAAAATATCAAATAAACAACCTAACCTTACACCTAAAGCACCTGGAGAAAGAAGAACAAACAAAACCCAAAGTTAGTAGAAGGAAAGAAATCATAAAGGTCAGAGCAGAAATAAATGAAATAGAGACAAAGAAAACCATAGAAAAGATCAATGAAACTAAAAACTGATTCTTTGAAAAGATAAACAAAATTGATAAACCTTTAGCCAGACACATCAAGAAAAAACAAAAGAAGAGAGGGCTCAAGCAATAAAATTAGAAATGAAAAAGGAGAATTTACAGTGGACACCACAGAAATACGAAGGATCATAAGAGACTACTACAAGCAACTATATGCTAAAATGGAAAACGTAGAAGAAATGGACAAATTCTGAGAAAGGTACAATATCCCAAGTCTGAACCAGGAAGAACTAGAAAATATGAACATACTGATCACAAGTACTGAAATTGAAAGTGTGATTTAAAAACTCCCAACAAACAAAAGTCCAGGACCAGGGCTTTCCTAGTAGTGCAGTGGTTGAGAATCTGCCTGCCAATGCAGGGGACACGGGTTCGAGCCCTGGTCTGGGAAGATCCCACATGCCGCAGAGCAACTAGGCCCATGAGCCACAACTACTGAGCCTGCGCGTCTGGAGATTGTGCTCCGCAACAAGAGAGGCCACGACAGTGAGAGGCCCATGCTCGCCGCAACTAAAGAAAGCCCACACACAGAAACAAAGACCCAACACAGCCAAAAATAAATAAATAAATAAAATTTAAAAAAAAAAAAGGAAAGCAAGGATGTTTTTCAATAGTCACTGCAATGTTGAAAGGACAATGGAGCCAACTTAAAGTTAGTCCTGGTTAACTTACCTCAATTTGAACTTTCAAAAAAAAAAAGATAATTATGGCTAATTGAAATGAGTTGCATCTGTGAAAATCCATGAGTCTGTAATGGTGCTCAAAAAAAAAAGAAAAATCTACATATATTGTATAAAAGGAAATTGTGACCTAAATATGGCAAATAAAATAGAATATGCTTAATTTAAAAAAAAAAAAAAAGTCCAGGACCAGATGGCTTCACAGGCGAGTTCTAACAAATATTTAGAGAAGAGTTAACACCTATCCTTCTGAAACTATTCCAAAAAATCACAGAGGAAGGAACACTCCCAAACTCATTCTATGAGGCCACCATCACCCTAATACCAAAACCAGACAAAGATACCACCAAAAAAAGAGAAAATTATAGGCCAATATTACTGATGAACATAGATGCAAAATTCCTCAACAACATGCTAGCAAATCGAATCCAACAATACATGGAAAGGATCATACACCATGATCAAGTGGGATTTATCCCAGGGATGCAAGGATTTTGCAATCTCCGCAAATCAATCAGTGTGGTAAACCACATCAACAGACTGAAGAATAAAAACTATATGATCCTCTCAATAGATGCAGAAAAAGCTTTTGACAAAATTCAACACCAATTTATGATAAAAAAAAACTCTCCAGAAAGTGGGCATAGAGAGAACCTAACTCAGCATAATAAAGGCCATATATGATAAACCCACAGTTAACATCATATTCAACAGTGAAAAGCCAAAAGCATTTCCTCTAAGATCAGGAACAAGACAAGGATGTTCACTCTCACCACTTCTATTTGACATAGTTTTGGAAGTCCTAGCCACGGCAATCAGAGAAGAAAAAGAAATAAAGGGAATCCAAATTGGAAAAGAAGAAGTAAAACTATCACTGCTTGCAGATGACATGACACTATACATAGAAAATCCTGAAGACATTACTAGAAAACTACTAGAGCTCATCAATGAATTTGGTAAAGTTGCAGGATACAAAATTAATACACAGAAATCTGTTGCATTTCTATACATTAACAATGAAAGATCATAAAGAGAAATTAAGGAAACACTCCCATTTACCACTGCATCAAAAAAGAATAAAATACCTAGGAATAAACCTACCTAAGGAGGCAAAAGCCCTGTATGCAGAAAAGTATAAGATGCTGATGAAAGAAATCAAAGATGACACAAACAGATCGAAAGGTATACCATGTTCTTGGATTGGAAGAATCAATATTGTCAAATGATCATACTACCCAAGGCAATCTATAAATTCAATGCAATCCCTATCAAATTACCAATGGCATTTTTCACAGAACTAGAATAAAAAAATCTTAAAATTTGTATGGAGACACAAAAAAACCCTGAATATCCAAAGCAATTTTGAGAAAGAAAAATAGAGCTGGAGGAATCAGGCTCCCTGACTTCAGATTCTACTAGAAAGCTACAGTCATCAAAAACAGCACAAAAACAGAAATATAGATCAGTGGAACAGGATAAAAAGCCTAGAGATAAACCCATGCACCTGTGATCATTAATCTATGACAAAGACAGCAAGACTATGCAATGGAGAAAAGACAGTCTCTTCAATAAGTGGTGCTGGGAAAACTGCACAGCTACATGCCAAAAAAAAAAGAAAAAGAAAAAGAAATTAGAACATTCTTTAACACCATACATGAAAATAAACTCAAAATGGATCAAAGACCTAAATGTAAGGCTGGTTACTATAAAACTCTAGAGGAAAATATAGGCAGAACACTCTTTGACATAAATCACAGCAATATCTTTTTTTTTTTTTTTTTTTTTTTTGTGGTACACAGGCCTCTCACTGTTGTGGCCTCTCCCGTTGCAGAGCACAGGCTCCGGACGTGCAGGCTCCGCAGCCATGGCTCATGGGCCTAGCTGCTCCGTGGCATGTGGGATCTTCCCGGACCGGGACATGAACCCGTGTCCCCTGCATCGGCAGGCGGACTCTCAACCACTGCGCCACCAGGGAAGCCCAGCAATATCTTTTTGAATTCACCTCCTAGAGTAATGGAAATAAAAGCAAAAATAAACAAATTGGGCCTAATTAAACTCAAAAGCTTTTGCACAGCAAAGAGAACCATAAACAAAACGAAAACACAAACCACAGAATGGGAGAAAGTATTTGCAAATGATGCAACTGACAAGGGGTCAATCTCTAAAACTTACAAACAGCTCGTATGGCTCAATATCAAAAAAACCCAAAAAAAACCAGTAAAAAAAATGGGCAGAAGACCTAAATAGACATTTCTCCAAAAAAGACACAGATGGCCAATAGGCACGTGAAAAGATGCTCAATATCACTAATTATTAGAGAAATGTCAATCAAAACTACCATGAGGTATCACTTCACACCAGTCAGATTGGCCATCATCAAAAAGTCTACAAACAATAAATGCTGGAGAGGGTGTGGAGAAAAGGGAACTGTTCTTCTACACTGTTGGTGGGAATGTAAATTGGTACAGCCACTATTGAGAACACTATGGAGGTTCCTAAAGAAACTAAAAATAGAGCTACCATATGATTTAGCTATCCCACTCCTGAGCATATATCCAGAGATAACAATGGTTCAAAAGGATACATGTACCCCAGTGTTTATTGCAGCACTGTTTACAATAGCCAAGACATGGAAGCAACCTAAATGTCCATTGACAGAGGAATGGATAAAGAAGATGTGGTACATACATACAATGGAATATTACTGAGCCATTAAAAAGAATGAAATGATGCCATTTGCGGCAACATGGATGGACCTGGAGATTATCATACTAAGTAAAGTAAGTCAGACAGAAAAGGACAAATATCATATGTTATCTCATATGTGGAATCTAAAAAAAAATGATACAAGTGAACTTATTTACAAAACAGAAACAAACTCACAGACGTAGAAAACAAATTTATGGTTACCGGGGGAAAGAGGGGAAAGGGATAGATTGGGAGATTGAGATTGCCATGTATACACTGCTATGTTTAAAATAGATAACCAACAAGGACCTACTTTACAGCACAGGGAATTCTGCTCAATATTCTGTAATAAACTAAATGGGAAAAAAATTTGAAAAAGAATAAATATATAGGTCGGGGCTTCCCTGGTGGCGCAGCGGTTGAGAATCTGCCTGCTAATGCAGCGGACACGGGTTCGAGCCCTGGTCTAGGAAGATCCCACATGCTGCAGAGCAGCTAGGCCTGTGAGCCACAACTACTGAGCCTGCGCGTCTGGAGCCTGTGCTCCGCAACGAGAGGCCGCGATAGTCAGAAGCCCGCACACCACAATGAAGAGTGGGCCCCGCTTGCCACAACGAGAGAAAGCCCTTGCACAGAAACGAAGACCCAACACAGCAAAAATAAATAAATAAATTACTAAAAAAAAATATATATATATATATGTATAACTGAATCATTTTGCTGTACATCTGAAAGTAACACAACATTGGTAATCAGCTATACTCCAATATAAAAGAAAAATTAAAATAATAATAAACTACATTGTTATTAACCTCGAAAATAAATAAATAAATAAACAAAAACGTTGCTAATGCTAAAAAAAAAAAAAAAAAGAGTTATCCAGGAGTTGGCATGTTCTTTGCATATGCCAAAATGAATAATAAAAATAGGTTTAAAAACATAGGTACATTTGTCAACTGTATTTTCTAAAGAACCATAGCATCATGCTAGCAAACAGTTCTCATGCTCTCTCACATACAGGGGGGAATGGAAGAATCTATCTACTGCATTAATGTTACTGTACATTGAAGGTATTTCTGTTATTATAATCATAGGATGTGATAGCCTATGTCCTTGATGCAAGAAGGATATGTAGATCAAGAAAGTGATTGATGAGGGAACAGTTGGTCAGAAACTAAGGAAGGACCTTGACTCTAGAGACTAGAAAGATTTGATTCTTCATTGGGCTGAAAATGTGAATATCTCCCAAATAAGAAATGAGAAATTAATAGCTGGCTGAAATTTTTCACTTATGGAAAATGAGTCATCTTCTGACTCCCAAAAGAACTGATTCCAAACTCAGGAGAAAGATGACATCTGAGATTATGACTAATAAAGAGTCCAGAGCTCAATAAATTGATTTAAACAATAAATGGATTTGATAAAGAAGATGACTAAATGTAGAAAGAGCTTTTACAGGCTAGGGAATATATTATAGGCCCAGTAAAAGCCCCCCAAAGTCAAAGAGAGTTTTGTGAGAGAGACAAAGGAAGACAGGTCCATAGGGCTGGAGCCGGGGCAAGCTCTGAGAAGGCCAGGGCAACTTCAGAGAAGCACTGCAGATCCGAGTCATCTGAGCCCAATACCAGAGTTTCCAGAGAGACCCAAAGGATGAACCAGCTCCAGCAGAAGGGCCAACCAAATCTACCTCAGGGCAGAAGTCTGAGGATCTTTGCCTCATGTCCATTGCCCAACTCCCAACCCAGAAAGACTACAAGGAGTGGAAGGGTCAGGAATGAGTAGGTGGATCAGCCAAAGATGTCAAAACAAAACTCCAATTAAATTATTGAGAATTCTGGGCTCTTCTGTTTTTGTAGCATTGTTTTGCTACAGAGAAAGCCCTCTCTGGCTTCCCAGTCCTGGTGGTAGATTGCTAAACTCTTATAGAATCTGTATTAGCCTAGCAGTCCAACAATTCCCCATCTAAAGGATGAAAACTGCAAAATCATAATATAGTAAAATTTTATATTACTCACTTAACCTTTGTAGTGCACTAGTAAATAAAATACCCAAACTACTGAAGTTTCTTCCTTCCTTTCTTTTCTTTTTCCTTCTTCCTATCTTTCTTTCAGCAGTTATTAACTGATGCAGTGAGTAAAGAGAAGCAAAGGAATGCACCAGAATAATTTAGGAAACTTGTCTTACAAAGAAAGATTCCTTACCTCCATCATGAGAAATTCTAATTCTATAGACCTTTTTTAAACTTTTTAAAAAAATTTATTTATTTATTCATTTATTTTTGGCTGCATTGGGTCTTCGTTGTTGCACACAGGCTTTCTCTAGTTGTGGTAAGTTGGGGCTACTCTTCCGTGCAGCATGCAGGCTTCTCATTGCGGTGGCTTCTCTTGCTGTGGAGCATGGGCTCTAGGCACGTGGGCTTCAGTAGTTGTGGCACGTGGGCTCAGTAGTTGTGGCACGTGGGCTCAGTAGTTGTGGCTCACAGGCTCTAGAGCGCAGGCTCAGTAGTTGTGGCACACGGGCTTAGTTGCTCCGTGGCATGTGGAATCTTCCAAGACCAGGGCTCAAACCCATGTCCCCTGCATTGGCAGGCAGATACTTAACCACTGCACCATGAAGGAAGTCCTGATTCTATAGATCTTGACTGATATATACCATAGAATTCAAAGGCAAGTATAAGCTTTCTTAGAGAAAAATTTTTTTTTTGTTTGGTTCTACAATGCTGTACTGAGGGCAAAGGGGATTCTCCATACCTTAGCCAGAAAAGTAGGAGGATTAGTGGACTCCTGAGGGCCAGCCCTCAAAAGTAGGCAGCAACAGATGTTTGACTTCTGGAACCTAAAAGGAACTACTAAAAATGATGCAGATAGAGGAGGAAAGAGAGGTGGACAGAGTCTGGAGTCAGCTATGGTCGTTGACAACTGTCTAGATTATTTCATCAGACTCTTCTTCTAAACCAATTAAGAACAGGAAAACTGCAAGTTTGGAGATCAAAGTATAGGTACTTAGTGCAGGGAACGGAACAGAGAGGCCATTCTATTTGTGGGTTTTGATCTCTGAATCCTCGGTTTTCAAAAGAAGCTGTATGGTAAGGAATTAATAAATGTTAATTGTTTTTAGAGTACAAACTCTAGGGAGAAAGATGGTCCACAGATAGGAGGACTATATCAACAAGGACACTTTTGAAATATAAAGTGAATGTTTACCTAATGGTGAGGAGGGGCATGGAGGGACAGATGACCAGCATAAACCAGATCTCCTCATTCGCAAAGCCAGAGGGCAAGGGAGCCCCATTGCCACTTGTCAAGCCCAGGGCATAGGGTGGCGTGAGAAGGGTGGTGAGTGACCTGGAGGGGCAATTGGAAGTTCTCCAGCACAGGCTTATTGAATAATAACATGTGTTCCTAGGAATCTAACCACACATCAGTTAGGAATGGTGATCACCTTCCAATTGACCTGTTCATCGAAAGCAACAATGATGCCAACCTCACTTCACGTTTTGTATCCATGTAATTACAAAGATGGAAAAGAAAAATAAAATTACCGAAAACACCAGTGACATTTTTAAATCTAAAAATGTATCAGTCAGGATTCAGTCACAGAGAACAAAATCCATTCAAGCTATTTAACCAGAAAAGCATTTATTGCAGGCTATTACATAATCATTGGGATGGCTTAAAAAACCCATACTAGAGGGAGCTTCCAGGAACAAATCCCAAAGCCACCGTGTAGAACTTGGCCACCAATGAAGCTGCTTCTCTTGCCATGACCTAGAAGCCATCTGCTAAACTGGGCAGTGGCTACCACAGCTGCTGGCTCCAGAACCATGTCAGGGATGCTACAATCTGTCCCAGCCAAATGAATAACTCAAGCTTTGCCTCTCTCCCCACTTATCTCAGTTCCAAATTCGAGTCTCCCACCAGCACTTCTGCTTGGTGGAGCCTAATGCACCTCCAGAACCTAGGAACACTGGATAACGTACTGAGTGAACCAGATACAACATCTACCACAAATGTTAAACTGTGCTGAGGCTGAACAAATGAAAAAGAAATAAAACAGGTATGAGGAAACCTCAGGTAATTTTTAATGTTCCTCTGGACAAAAATAATTGGGAAGTCAATGGTAGATTTAGATTATGAGAGGCTTGGGGCACTTGAGAGTGGGATGAATACTTTTGTGACATAAGCATACTGTCAAGCATCAGGTTATGATGTGGTATCTTTGAAATGTCTCTAGGGACTCTTTTTTTCTTCCCCTCCCTCTGGGAAATCCATAGGCACATGGCTCAATCTCAGTCTGGGATGAACAGAGCATCCACATTCTCTGTGGTACAGTGATTGGTCCAAGGACTGGCACGTGACAGAAGCCAGGGCAATCAGAGGCCTTGCCCAGGATTATTCTGGCTGAAGCTGACAGGGAAGCCTCTTTTTTTCTTTTTCTTTGTGGTTTCAGTACTGTAAGAATTAGTGTTAATGGTCAAGTTCCCACTGTGGGGCAATGCCTAAGGAAATGAAACTAACACCAAAGAGGAAAAAAGAAATGAGAGGCACAACTTAAGAGATTCCTTTGTTATACACATTTTCTGATTTCACCCTTTTGGCTTGGAGTGGCCTCCTTTCTGCAGTTATTTCCTCAGTTCTGTGAGCCATCCAGCATCCTTCCAATAATTCTTCCCTTTCGGATTGAGATTGTTTGACTGAGTTGGGTATCAGTTGCATGCAATTTTAAGAGTCATAACAAATCACAGTCTCAATTTTATAACGTACTATTTCAATAGTCACTTGAAGGAAAGTAGTGTCCTTTGGGTCCAAGGGGAAAAATGAGATTTTTTTTTTTGGCTTTGCTTCCCATACATTGTTTGAGGTTGACCTAAATTCCACTGAAGCCTAAACCTGAACTACATTTTTAATCAACCAACTTGATTTAAGTAATTTTGATAATGTCACTCAGTTTTAGGTAAGCAGCCTCAACTTCATGTCTTTTTTTTTAATTTTATTGAAGTATAGTTGATTTACACTGTTGTGTTAATTTCTGCTGTACAGCAAAGTGATTCAGTTATTCTTTTTCATATCCTTTTCCATTATGGCTTATCACAGGCTATTAAAAATAGTTCCGTGCTATACAGTAGGACATTGTTGTTTATCCATTCTATATATAATAGTTTGCATCTATTAATCCCAAACTCCCAATCCATCCCTCCTCCATCCCCCCAACAACTTCATGTTTTAAAAGACTCATTTACACCTGCTGCCGCACAATCACCTATCTTCACTCTGCAAACAATTGTCAGCTGTGTACTCTGGAAAGCCCCAGAGATTTCACTGGCAATGCGGAAGAGCCAAAGAAAATCTACTGTGAGACCAGAAAGGGAGGAGAACCTATAGCTCCATTGGGAAAGCTTGGAAAGCAAATCACCTAAGTAAGCCAGTACAGAGATTTTAAAGAAATGTCTGTGAAAGTGATGATAACCACAATGAATAGCAAAAGGATGAACATGAAGATGTAAAAGAGGACATCAAAAATCATAAAATGTGGAGGAGGAGAGTAAGAAAATGTATATATTTTTTCATTTCCTAGAATGTGTTTGAGCCTATATGACTACCAGTCTAAGGCAAGTAGGTATAGGATGGGGTTAACATACTTGAAAAACAGGATAGCCACAAATCAAGAACATACAATAGATTCAGAAAAACCAAAAAGAAGAGATCATAAATGTAATACAAAAGAAAACCATCAAACCACAAAAGGAAAAATGAAAAAAAAAAGGGACAAAGAAGAAATGTAAAATCAATGGGAAAACAAGGCTCAAAATGGCAATAAATACATATCTATCAATAATTACCTTAAATGTCAACAGACTAAATGCTCCAATGAAAAGACACAGAGTGGAAGACTGAATAAAAAAACCCCAAGAGCCTACAATATGCTGCCTACAAGAGACCCACTTTAGGACAAAGACACATATAGATTGAAAGTGAGGGGATAGAAAAAGATATTTCATGCAAATGGAAATGCCAAGAAAGCAGGGGTTGCAATACTCGTATCAGACAAAATAGACTTTAAAACAAAGGCTATAAAGAAAGATAAAAGAAGGACACTATATAGTAATAAAAGGATCAGTACAGGAAGAGGATTTTACACTCACCAACATATATGCACCTAATATAGGAGCACCCAAATACATAAAACAAATACAAAGCAAGAAATTGACAGGAATACAATAATAATAGGAGACTTTAACATTCCATTCACATCAATGGATAGATCTTCTAGACAGAAAATCAATAAGGCAACAGAGATCCTAAATGATACAATAGAACAGTTAGACTCAATTGATATTTTCAGTACATTACATCCAATAAAAAACAACAACCAGAAGATACATTCTTTTCACATGGAACATTCTTGCACATGGAACATTCTTTAGGACTGACCATATGCTAGGGCACAAAACAAGCCTCAACAAATTTAAGAGTATAGAAATTATCTCAAGCATCTTTTCTGACCACAACGGCATGAAACTAGAAATCAACCACAGAAAAAGAAATGAGAAAAAAATGATTACATGGAGACTAAACAACATGCTATGAAAAAAACAATGGGTAAATGATGAAATCGAAGAGGAAATTAAAACATACCTTGAGACAAATGACAATGAAAACAAAACCATACAAAATCTATGGGATGCAGCAAAAGCAGTTCTTACAGGGATGTTCATAGTGATACAGGCCTTCATCAAAAAACAAAAAAAATCTCAAATAAACAACCTAGCCTACCACTTAAAAGAATTAGAAAATGAAGAACAAACAAAACCTAGAGTCAGCAGAAGGAAGGAAATAATAAAGGTCAGAGAGGGAATAAATAAAATAGAAATTTTTAAAAATTAGAAAAAAATCAATAAAACCAAAAGCCGGTTCTTTGAAAGGGTAAACAAGACTGACAGACCTCTGGCCAGGCTCACCAAGGAGAAAAGAGAGAGACCCCAAATAAATAAAATAAGAAATGAAAAAGGAGACATAAAAACTGATACTGCAGAAATACAAAAAACCATAAGGGAATACTATGAACAATTATATGCCAACAAATTCATTCAACAACCTAGAAGAAATGGACAAGTTTCTAGAAACATACAGACACCAAAATTGAATCAAGAAGAAATGGATAATTTGAACAGACTCATCACTAGAGGTAAAATAGAATCTGTAATTTAAAAACTCCCTAAAAACAAAAGTCCAGGACCAGATAGCTTTACAGGTGAATTTTACCAGATATACAAAGAAGAACTTATACCAATCCTTCTCAAACCCTTCCAAAAATTTGAAGAGGAGACAACATTCCCAAAGACATTCTATGAAGCCACCATCATCCTAATACCAAAACCAGACAAAGACACCACCAAAAAGAGAAAATTATAGGCCAATATCTTTGATGAATATAGATGCAAAAATTCTCAATAAAATATTAGCAAACTGAATCCAACAATACATAAGAAAGATCATACACCACTACCAAGTTGGATTCATCCCAAGTTCATGAGGACGGTTCAACATATGCAAATCAATCAATGTGATACAACACATCAACAAAAGAAAAGATAAAAACCACATGATCATCTCAAAGATGCAGAAGGATTTGACAAAATTCAACATCCATTTATGATAAAATTCTCACCAAAGTGGGTATAGTGGGAACATACCTCAACATAATAAAAGCCATTTATGACAAAGCCACAGCCAATATTATACTTAATGGTGCAAAGCTGAAAGCCTTCCCACTAAAATCTGGACAAGGATGCCCACTCTCACCTCTTCTATTCAAAACAGTATTGGAAGTCCTAGCCATAGCAATCAGACAAGAAAAAGAAATAAAAGGTATCCAGATTGGAATGGGAGAGGTAAAATTGTCATTCTATGCAGATGGCAAGATACTATATATAGAAAACTCTCAAGACTCCACACAAAAACTACTGGAACTGATAAACAAATTCAGCAAGGTAGCAGGATACGAGGTTAACATACAGAAATCGGTTGCATTTCTTTACAATAACAATGAAATATCAGAAAGGGAATGTAAGAAAACAATATCTTTTAAAATTACACCACCAAAAATAAAATACTTAGGAATAAACCTGACCAAGGAGGTGAAAGACTTATATGCTGAGAACTATAAAATATTAATAAAGGAAATTAAAGATGATTCAAAGAAATGGAAAGCTATCCCATGCTCTTGGATTGGAAAAATTAATAGTTAAAATGGCCATACTACCCAAAGCAATCTACAGATTTTATGCTATTGCTATCAAATTACCCAAGACATTTTTCACAGAACTAGAACAAATAATTCTAAAATTTATGTGGAACCATAAAAGACGCAGAATTGTCAAAGCAATCCTGAGCAGAAAGAACAAAGCAGGAGGCATAAACCTCCCAGACTTCAGACAATACTACAAAGCTACAGTCATAAACACAGTGTGGTGTTGGCATATAAAACAGACATATGGATCAATGGAACAGAATAGACAGCCCAGAAATAAACCCACATACCTATGGTAAATTAATCTTTGACAAAGGAGGCAAGAATATGCAACGGGAAAAAGACAGTCCCTTCAGCAAGTGGTGTTGGGAAAGTTGGACAACCACATGTAAATCAATGAAGTTAGAATACAACATCTCACCATACACAAAAATAAACTCAAAATGGCTTAAAGACATAAACATAAGACATAACACCATAAAACTCCTAGAAGAGATCATAGGCAGAACATTTTCTGACATAAATCGTACCAATGTTTTCTTATGTCAGTCTCCCAAGGCAATAGAAATAAAAACAAAAATAAACAAATGGGACCTAATCAAACTTACAAACTTTTGCACAGCAAAAGAAACCATAAACAAAATGAAAAAACAACCTACAGAATGGGAGAAAATATTTGCAAATGATGCAAATGACAAGGGCTTTATTTCCAAAATATACAAACAGCTCATATAACTCAACAACAAATAAACAAACAATGCAATCGAAAAATGAGAAGACTAAAATAGACATTTCTCCAAAGAAGAAATGCAAATGGCCAATAGGTACAAGAAAAGATGCTCAATATCACTAATTATTAGAGAAATGCAAATCAAAACTAAAATGAGATACCACCCCACAGTGGTCAGAATGGCCATCCTTAAAAACTCTACAAATAACAAATGCTGGAAAAGATGGGGAGCAAAGGGAACCCTCCTACACTGTTTGTGGGAATGTAAGTTGGTACAGCCACTATGGAAAACAGTATGGAGGCTCTTCAGAAAACTAAAAATAAAATTACCATATGATTCAGGGACTTCCCTGGTGGTCCAGTGGCTAGGACTCTGTGCTCCCAATGCTGGGGTCCTGGGTTTGATCCCTGGTCAGGGAACTGGATCCCACATGCCGCAACTAAGGGTTCACATGCCACAACTAAAGATTCCACATGCTGCAACTAAAAAAAGATCCCGCATGCTGCAATGAAGATCCCACACTGGCAGCGAAGATCCTGTGTGCCACAGCTAAGACCCGGCGCAGCCAAATAAATAAATATTTTTAAAAAAAGAATTACCATATGATCCAGCAATCCCACTCCTGGGCATATATCCAGACAAAACTCTAATCCAAAATAGGTACATGCACCCTTATGTTCATAGCAGCACTACTCACAATAGCCAAGACATGGAAACAACCTAAATGTCCACTGACAGATGAATCAATAAGGAAGATGTGGACATGTATACAATGGAATACTAATCAGCCATAAAGAAGAACAAAATAATGCCATTTGCAGCAATATAGATGCAACTATAGATTATCATACTAAGTGAAGTAAGTCAAAAAGAGAAAAACAATTACCATATGATATCATTTATTTGTGGAATCTAAAATATGACACAAATGAAACTATCTACAAAACAGAAACAGACTCACAGACATAGAGAACAGACTTGTGGTTGCCAAGGGGGAGGGGGTTGGGGGAGGAATGGAGTGGGAGGTTGGGGTTAGCAGATATAAGCTATTATATATGCAATGAATAAACAACAAGGTCCTATAGTATTATAGGATACCATATTCAGTATCCTATGATAAACCATAATGGAAAAGAACATTTTTTCTAATAAGAACCTACTGCATAGCACAGGGAACTCTACTCAATATTCTGTAATGACCTATATGGGAATAGAATCTAAATAAGACTGGGTATATGCATATGTATAACTGATACACTTTGCCGTACAGCAGAAACTAACATAACATTGTAAATCAACTATACTCCAATTAAAATTAACTTAAAAAAAGAATATTGTTTTAAAAAGAAGATATATATATGTAGAATTGAATCACTTTGCTGTACAGCAGAAATTAACACAACCTTGTAAATCAATTATACTTCAATAAACACACACACAAGTGTTTTCTATTTCCTTAGTCTTTGCTCAGTCTCTTCAGCTAGCTTGTAAATTCCATGAGGCTAGAACTTATGTCTCTTTTTTTTCTAAGCACTGTTTTCACTGCATTCCACAAATTTTCATAGGCTGTATTTTCATTTCATTTAGGTCAAAATACTTTTAAGTTTCTCTTGAGACGTCTTCTTTGACTTATATGTTATTTGGAAGTGGGTTATTTGGTCTTCAAATATTTGGGGATTTTCAGCTATCTTTCTGTTTTTAATTTCTAGTTTAATCCCATTGTGTTCTGAAGCCTACTTTGTATGACATTTATTCTTCTAAATTTGGTAAGGTATGTTTTATGGCCCAGACTGTGGTCTATCTTGTCAAATATTCCATGTGAGCTGGAGAAGAATGTGTATTCTGCTGCCGTTGGATGAGTTATTCTATAAATGTCAATTAGATACAATTGATTAATGGTTATGTCTCTTTTTCGCCATTGAATTCCTGGGATCTAACAGAGAGCTTGGCCTATAGAATGTGCTTCATAAATGTTTATTGAATAAGAGAGAAAGCAAGAGGAAGGGAAGAATGAATAGAGAGATTTCAATGTTATTCCCCTGCTTAAAAGCTTTCAATAGTTCACTATTATCTACACAATATAGTTTAACTATTGTTCTTCCTACCTGGTGGTAATATGTCACAATCTATTTACTGTATTTCTTCTGTTATAACACCCACAGTTATTTTATCTACCACTCTAGTAGGATGTAAAAAACCACTGCCAAAAAAATTGTGAGATGCCATTAATTTCAAAGGCATGTTAAATATGAAAAAATGTGAGTCACAGAGTTGATGAAATATTGTATAGTTAGCTCCAAGTCTGTCTTACCTGCTGGATGGAGCCATAGCTTATTGATCTTCATATTCCCAGCACCAAACACAGCATATGACATAGAACAGATGCTCAATAACATTAGTTTAGTTATTTGATATGTCATGTATTCCCTACCACCAGCCACCTGGCTTTCCTTCATTCCCAGCCCTCATACCTCCTGCGCTGTAATGCTCTTGGTGTTCATGGCGGGCTGGAGATTTGAATTTCTTTTGAAATGCTCCACAAAATCCTGACCCCTTTTCACCTTTCTCATGACCTTGCTGTAGGCTGTCAACTACATTACAGCTAAATATCTGCCAAAGTCATGTTTGTGCTCTTGAAGCTCCTGGGAGAAACTGACATCCTACCCTACTTGCCCCACTCCCTCAATGCGGCTGCATTGAGCCTAATGATGTTAAGAATCCACTAGGTGCTGTGGCAAACCAGTAAGAAAGAGAGTTTAAGCAGGGAGATCTTTAGGAAACTTCAAATAAATTGCTAATTGCTCCTGTCTATTCACTGGCCTGGCTTTTCCCTAAGTGTTGTTTATTTTTTAATATCTATTTAGGAAAAGCAAAAAGAAGTAAATAAAACTCAAGGATCTTTACGCCAGTCAAATAAATCCTATTCCTTTTAATCCCTTTTGTATAGGATCTCTTTAAAAGAAGGATCCCAAATGGGAATTGTGGTGGAGTAAGTGTAGCCACTCAGTTCAGCCAGCAGGGTGTTTCTAATCATGTGAATTGGCTATGCAGTCTCCTGTTGGCCAGCACATCATTTCCTAACAATTTTACTGCAGTAGTTTCACATATTCCTATTACCCACTGGACCCTTGAAAGTATCTGAAATTTTTGACTCCTGCCTTGAATGTGTGGTTTTTCTTCTCCAGGAGGACCTCTGGCTCACCACATCCCCTTAATTTTCTCACCCTGATTTTAAGATTAATTGGCCATTAGAGATAGGTCAATTTCTCTAACTGTAGAGAAAACTATACCCTGAAGTTGAAACAAATTGGTTATAGAAATGTTTATTAGATATACTTATTGGTACAGGGTGTAGCTATAAAAATAATCCCTGCCTCTATTCCCACAAGGCTCAAACAGCCATGGTATTTATGAGGCAGTTTGAAGAGGGGAGGGGATAGAATAAAAAAACTAGTGTCACAATGTTAACATTTAAAATTGCATCAAGCATTTTGGGATGTGAGACCTCCCTCTAACCCAGCTCTAATTCACACCTTCCAAAATAGATCTTTCCTGTGTTTTTGCTTGGATTTTAATAAAGCAGAGGCAGGGATAGATAGTACTGGATGAAACTGCAGACTTGGAGTAGTTCTAGTGAGTCCCTTAATTCATGGCCGCAAGGGATAAGTGTTCTTTCATATCTTTTTAAAAGTCAATTGGCGATAGAAGACAAGTGACTAAAGAAGTTAAAAATAAAACTGAAATGCTTCCCTCTGTTTAAGGAATAAAAATATAAAAACGTTTTCTGGAATTGGCTACTTTTCATCTTTTAATAGTAGTTTTCATTTCACTTTTCCCCTCCACCTCACGTTTTCCCCTGCCTTCTCTCTCCTGCATGTTACTCACCCCCTGAAAAAAACTGAGCTTCTCAAATGCTTATCTGAAGAACACTGAGACCCCTGTATTGGTTGAAACCCCATGAGGGTAATAGAAGAGTAGTGGGTTCTGAAACAGTAACCATTATTTTTTTTCTACTGGGCCAATTTAAAGTCAACTTTATTAGGTTTCATAATTATTTTCCAAGTAAGACTTTTTCATTCACAGACTAACCTATTTAAAGCTACTGTGATAAATTAAGCCTATTAGAAATGAACCATGCTCAACTTGTAAATTATTTTAAATTTTAGCCTGAAATTCTCCTAGCATTTATATAAAAGTAAAAATTTTCTATTAAACATACAAAGAACAGAACCATTGAAAATAGACACGATGTCTCCTGCCTTTTGTGATGTCTAATCCCAGGTAATTTTTTATTTTCTATCTATAACAGGGTCAAGTCTTTAATTTATGGATATTTTTTATTATTGAGATATAATTGACATATGAATTTGTGTAAGTTAAGGTGTATAACATGTTGGTGTGATCAATTTATATATTAAAAAAAATGATTACCACCACAATATCGGCTAACACTTCCATCTCATCACATAATTACTATTTTGTTTTTGTAATGAAAACATTTAAGATTAGTACTCTCTTAGCAACTTTCAAGTATATAATACAGTACTGTTAACTATAATCACAATTCTGTGTCTCGCCATGATTACAGACACTGAATTGCAATTCTCCGAGAATACAGAATAAACCCATCTTTGCTGGAGAAATATTTGGCAGTCTATTTGTTTCAAGTCAACATTAGTGGTATTGGGCATCTTTTCATGTACATGTTGGCCATCTGCATGTCTTTTTTGGAAAAATGTCAGTGCAGTTCTTCTGTTCATTTTTATAATCAGATTGTCTTGTTGTCGTCATTATTGAGTTGTGTGAGTATTTTATATCTTTTGGATATTAACCCCTTATCAGGTATATGGTTTGCAAATTTTTTTCCATTCTATAGGTTGCCTCTTCATTTTGTTAATTGTTTCTTTTGATTTGCAGAAGCTTTTTACTTGATGTAGTCCCAATTATTGATTTTTGCTTTTGTTGCTTGTGCTTTGGTGTCACATTAAAAAAAAATCATTGCCAAGACCCATGTCAAGGAGCTTTTTTCCTATGTTTTCTTCTAGGAGTTTCTGGTTTCTTGAACAGTAGACTTTCTTCTGCTGTTTCTGGTCTTACCTTTAAATCTTTAATCCACCTTGAGTTAATTTTTGTGAATGATGTAAGATAGTAGTCCAATTTCACTTTTCTGCATGTGATGACCCAGTTTTTCCAACACCATTTACTGAACAGACTATTCTTTCACCATTGAGTACTCTTGATTCTCTTGTAAAATATTAGTTGGTCATATATGTGGGGATTTATTTCTGGGCTCTTGATTCTGTTCCATTGGTCTATGTGTCTATTTTTATGCCAGTACCATACTGTTTTGATTACTATAGCTTGGTAATATAGTTTGAAATCAGGACGTGTGATACCTCCAGCATTGTTCTTCTTTTTTCTGGATTGCCTTGGCTATTTCAGGTCTTTTGAGGTTTCATACAAATTTGAGGATTGTTTTTTTCTACTTCTGTGAAAAATGTCATGGGAATTTTGATAGGGATTTATTGAATTTATAGGTGGCTCTGGGTAGTCTGGACATTTTAACAATATTAACTCTTCCAATCCATGAACATAAAATATATTTCTATTTGTTTATTTTTCAATTACTTTCATCAAAGTCTTATAGTTTTCAGTTTACACATCTTTTACTTCCTTGGTTAAATTTACTCCTAAGTATTTTATTCTTTTTGATGTTATTGTGAAGGGGATTGCTTTCTTTCTTTATTTTTCATGTATTTATTTGCTAGTGTATAGAACACAATGACTGCTGTATGTTGATTTTATATCCTGCAACTTTACTAAGCTCATTGATTAGTTCTAACAGTTTTTTGGTGGAGTCTTTAATCTTTTCTATATATAAGGTCATTTCATCTGTAAAAACAATTTTAGTTCTTCCTTTCCAATTTGGATGTCTTTTATTTCTTTATCTTGCCTGATTTCTCTAGCTCAGATTTCCAGTACTATGTTGAATAAGACTGGTGAGAGTGGGCACCCTTGCCTTATTCCTGATCTTAGAGGAACAGCTTTCAACTTTTCACTATTGAGCCATTGAGTATGACATGGGTTTGTTATATGTGGCTTTAATTATACTGAAGTATTGTATGTTCCTTCCATACCAAACTTGCTGAGGGTTTTTGTCATAAAATGATGCTGTATTTTGTCAAACACTTTTTTTTTTTTTGCATCTATTGAGATGATCTAATTTATATGTCTTTTATGGATCATTACATTTTAATTATAACTACAATATAAATATTGATACATTTAAAAAGTTTATAAGAAACTAATTCAAATGGATTACTAAGAATATAAAAGGGTCTAGATTCAGTATAAATGCATATTAGTGATAATAATAATACAAACATTTATTGGATACTTATCATGTGTTAGTCTTTTCAATATTAAATTCTCAATTATAAATATTACTTATTTAAATACGTATTAGGAGGGACTTCCCTGGTGGCACAGTGGTTAAGAATCCACCTACCAATGCAGGGGACACGGGTTCAAGCCCTGGTCCAGGAAGATCCTGCATGCCACAGAGCAACTGAGCCCGTGCACCACAACTACTGAGCCTGCGCTCTAGAGCCCACAGCCGCAATTATTGAAGCCTGAGCACCTAGAGCCCATGCTCCCCAACAAAGAGAAGCCACTGCAATGAAAAGCCCACACACCACAACGAAGAGTAGCCACACTCACCACAAGTAGAGAAAGCCCACACACAGCAATGAAAACCCAATGCAGCCAAAAATAAATAAATAAATTTATAAAAAAATAAATATGTATTAGGAGAAAATGAGAGTTGATGACCTTAGTAATTCATTTAAAAAATGTTTATTCATTACAGGCAGATTCTCCAATTAAGCAGTAACTGGGTACCACATACCCAATACAGTGGTGCACTTACAATTTTTGAAGGGTCATTTGGATCATAATTACAGAATCATCAGGGTAAAGAGAGGGCAAGAGACTTTCAAAGCCATCCTTCTGTGTGAGAGGAGAGTCATACTGACATCATCCTGTATGAATGGGAATCTGTCCTAGTTTTGAATATGTTACATTTCAGCACCTCTAGACACCTGGGAGGGAAAGGCCAATAACCTTCAAAATAATCTAGATTTTAAGAAATTACTCACTCATTGGCAATCAAAATTAACTTAGTATTCTTCTTCATGACATTTTAATTCTACTTTTTCATGGCTTTAAACAAACTCTGCAGTTCCCTGGGATCTCATCCCAAATAACTTATACACGTGAACAGATATTATTGCCCTAATATGAAATCCCTTGTTTTTTTTTTTTTTTACATTAAATAAAATACAAAGGATTTTCAAAATTCAGTATGAGTTTCTTTAAAACATTGCATCCTACAGCATTAGTACTACTGGCATGCTGACATGTTTTGAATTTTACTAAATCCAAGAATTCCCTTAATGGGACAGGAATTGAAAACATCATTTTCTCCATAGCAACAAATGAACTAGTAATTTTTCTGATATACATTAAGAGTTCCTGATTGAATTTTTCCCATCACTGTGATCTTCTGATACATTCTAATCCAGCAACACTAACCATTTTAGATTCTGTGAACACAGCCATCTTTGTCTATTAAAAAAATTTCCTGGCTGGCATAATAATCAGCTCAATATTAAATTAAACACTAGGAAGCAGGGTTAAGAAGTTGCAACATGTGGTTTAGTTTCCTTGAGGGCAAACTGCCTTCTAAATTAATGATGATTCACTCTTTCTATTTTTCACGATTTTTATATGTATTTTTTGAATAAGTAATATATGCCCAGAGCACAGAAGGAAAAGAGTACAAGATGGTACACATGGGAAAGTAAATCCCTTTCATCAGTGGAAATGCTGTTTACCATTAGTGAGTATATAAAACACATCTGGACAGCAAATTGGCATTATAGTTAATGCCAATAAAATTCAGTAAGGTTGAAAGTGTGGAATATCTGTTAATGACAGACTAGGTAAAGTAGATCAATTCTCCCAATGATAACTAAAAAAGCTTGACAGCTTTTAAAAGGAATCTTATCAAATGCATCAAAGAGCTAACAAGATGATGAAGAAGGACATTTGGGATCACTTTGAAAGAAATTTTGAAAAAGTTGGAGTCTGGGGACATCCAGAGGTGGGGACCCTGGGAAATCCTATCTCACTGTAGGATGAGACCCTAGGAGGCTGCATCCCAGGAATAAGGATAAACTTGGAAGGAAAGTAGCCATAGCACAAGACTGCAGACCAGCTCCAGGTCCTCAAGGAGGCCCTGAAATTGGATGTCGATTCTAGCACTGGATAGAAGGAAATTAAAATCCTCTCTGGAGGAACATAATATCATCCTAGGCCCTAAATGTTCTCTAGAAAAGAAGATGTGCAGACCCTATGATTCCTCCACCCCCATCCAGGTATGTAACTTCAGAAAACTGTAGCAATATGTACCAGGGGACATGCACAGGAAATTCACTGCAGTGTGGTGATGACTAAAAACTGGAAACAATCCAAGTGTTCATGAACAAGATGAGATATTCATATAATTGAACAATATAGAGCAGTAAAAATAAACTATTGCTGCATGCATCAATATGGATAAATCTCATGAATATAATATTCAGCAAAAAAAACATGTAGCAGGAGATTATATATGGTGTGATACTAATCATATAAAATTCTAAAGCAAGCAAAATTAACAACATGTTGTTTAGGAATATATAATGTAGTCAAACTTAAAAGCAAGGGAACAAACATAAAATTCAGGGTAGTGCTTATCACTGGTGCAGGAAGTTTCAGCCATATTAGTCATGTTCTCTCCAGAGACAACCTTCTTGATCCTTCAAATATATCTTAGGCACACAGATTTACTCTGGAAGGGCAAAGAGTATGTCCCTTTTGTTGATTATAAGGCCAGTCTACAGTTTGTGCAATGGCTACTTCCTTCAAGATTTATCAATACTCTTGGGCTGCAGTCCCCTAGGGGCCCATCCCAAAGTGGGAACTTACAGCATCTCTCAAACTACATCAGTCAGATATAGCCTAGTGAGCCCCTTTCTCTCCCAACAGTCCTTGGAATAGCATTTGTCTTGTCAGGGAAATGCTGTTATTGCTTCCTCCAGAATCCAGGCTTAGCAGGGGTAGAAGACATAAAGAAGTAGAGAGGCAGCTAGCCTATGCCCACCTCCTTTCCCATACAGACTTGTCTCCTGGAGTGGGATCAAGCTGGGGCTGAGGAGAGCTTAAGCTGCCAATGAGGTTCTGTTTTTTTGTTTTTGTTTCTGTTTTTTAAATTAAACTGTTCTTATTGACTACTGCAGTGAGAGTATTTGGAGATAAAAGTAATTAGAACCTTTTATTATCTGTGAATAATCAGAGGAAACTATGGAGCCTGCCCGTGATTTTACCCAAGAGATGGGAAAGTGCCAGCTCCATGGAGTGAGCCTGACTGTGCAGGAATGTTGGGGAGAGCTCGCTTCAGCAAGTCCCACCTAACATACCGATTTCACAATAATAATTGGGTATAAAAATGGATTCACTAGGTTAACCCAAGCTCTCTATTCCCTCTGGAAAATATGCTGACTGATATCACAGCAAACTTAGCTCCTCGTGTACCTGAGAACCCTGATTAGGGGAATGCTGGCCAGGATTCAGTTGTGTTTGTTCCAAACCTGTTTATGTTACGTGTTCTTAATGTGGTTACTTAAGTTAATAAAATGTTATGAAACCAGTGGGTGGAAAAAGAAAGTTGTTGCATCTATGAATACCAAGTTGAATCTTTTGGAAGGTTTTAATAAAGTTGAGCAGAGTTGGATGCGCATACAACAATTGCAAAAGACTGAGAAAAAATGTAAAAATATAGAAGGATTCTGTGCTCAGATTATTTCACAAATATCTCTACAGTCTTCCTCTTAAATGAGAAAAGTATAAAATTAAAGAATCTGTGGAAATTATTTGCAGCTCCTTTCCAGCTGTGTCATTTTATAATTTTTACACATAAAAATATTTATATCATATTTGTAAAAATGGACAGCATTTGTTAAATGCATTTAGTCTCTGAAAATGTACTATAAATAGCAGATAACTTTGTACATTCAAAGGGAGAATATGCTAAAAATATTTTACATTTCAGGTTTCTTTATATAAATACTCTTGCATACTGCTTGAATTAGATTCATTATTCCTTTAGTCTGATAAGCTTTTGTTTGGACCAATAAATATTTAGACAGAAGTTAAGATTAGTGATTGCATTATTCAATCTGCCAAAGGTAACATTTTTTAGGACTGCTTTTGTCCAACTGAAATCTCTTTATGTCCCATCATATTTCTCCAGTGAATGGGATCCTAAGCATCAGAAGTATAAGATTTCAGTGTTGTATGCTTTGATGACATAAATATTCCTCAATAAGTTATTTTGGAAATGTAGCTTTGTTTACTGAGATCAAAAGGGTTCTGTGTATGGGGCTATTTTTTGTCATTGATGGTGATAGTGGTAAGATAAAAATATATGCTTTGAAGAATCTATGTGTTCTCCACTATAAAGTCAATTCAAAATGTTGGTTCATTCAGGGCCTACTATATGCAGGCCACTACTTTAGGGATTGAGAAGACATCAAAATAAGTGGAATTTGGTCACATAACTCCTGGCTTCACCTTGCATAAGAAAATGGCATGCAAATTCTTTGACAGGATTTTCTCTTTCCCAGGTAAGTCCTCTATGTGTCTTCTGTTTTTTCCTGTCCATACATTTTTGTCTTTGTATATGTAAATAAAACAGGACATTTCCAACATAATGCAGTAGTCATGATTCATTGCTGATTGTAGCAAAATTCTTATGGTTTGGAGTGAAGTTAATAACAGGGCAGCCCCAAGTAACTCGAAATAAAAAACTGAGACTTAAAATTGTAGATATAGCTTCACAGAATGAATAAAGAGTTGCTTTATCTCTTAACTTCAAATGCATTTCAAATATCCTGCATTTGTACTCTCCTCCTCTCATGATTACTGGTTTTAATATCATATTTGTATGTGTATGATTTTCTACCTTTACTGTATGTTTGCCTTTACTGGTGAGCTCTCCCACTGTGTAATTTTCTTTTTTATAGTCGTGGCCTTTTCTCTTCTGCCTAGAGAAGTTTAGCATTTGCTGTAAGGCTGGTGTGGTGGTGCTTAATTCATTTAGCTTTTGCTTGTCTGTAAAATTTTTGATTTCTCTGTGAAATCTGAACAAGAGCCTTGATGGGTAAAGTATTCTTGGTTGTAAGTTTTTTCCTTTCATCAGTTTAAGTATATCATGCCACTCCCTTCTGGCCTGCAGAGTTTCTACTGAAAAATCAGCTGATAACCTTGGGGATTCCCCTCTATGTTATTTCTTGCTTTTCTCTCATTGCTTTTAATATTTTCTCTTTGTCTTTAATTTTTAACAATGTGATTACTATGTGTCTTGGCATATTCCTCCTTGGAATTAAGAGATCAGCAACTTAAAACAATCATATACTTATATAGACTGCTAACTCAAAACCTCATGGTAACCACAAACCAAAAATCTATAATAGATATACATACAAAAAAGAAAAAGAAATCCAAACACAACATTAAAAATAGTTATCAAATCACAAGAGAAGAGAAAAAAAGAGGAAAGGAAGAAAAAAGACCTACAAATCCAAAACAATTGACAAAATGGCAATAAGAACACACATATTGATGATTACTTTAAATGTAAACAGATTAAATGCTACAAACAAAGGCAAATGTTAACAGATATAAAAGGAAAAATTGACGGTAACACAGTAATAGTGGAGAATTTTAATACCCCACTTACATCAATGGACAGATCATTCAGACAGAAAATCAGTAAGGAAACACAGGCCTTAAATGACACATTAGACTAGATGGACTTAACTGATACATATAGAATGTTCCATCCCAAAGCAGCAGAATAGACATTTTTTTCCAGTGCACATAGAACATTCCCCAGAATAGATCACATGCTGGGCCACAAAGCAAGCCTCAGTAAATTTAAGAAACTAGAAATCATATCAAGCATCTTTTCTGACCACAACACTATGAGATTAGAAATCAACTACAAGAAAAAAAAACTGTAAAAAATATGAACACGTGCAAGCTAAACAATATGTTACTAAAGAACCAATGGATCACAGAAGAAATCAAAGAGAAAATCAAAACATACCTAGAGACAAATGAAAATGAAAACATGATGATCAAAACCTGTGGGACTCAGCAAAAGCTGTTCTAAGAGAGAAGTTTGTAGCTATACAAGCTTGCCTCAGGAAACAAGAAAAATCTCAAATAAACCATCTAACCTTATACCTAAAGCATCTAGAGAAAGAAGAATAAACAAAACCCAAAGTTAGTAGAAGGAAAGAAATCATAAAGATAAGAACAGAAATAAATGAAACAGAGATGAAGAAAACAACAGAAAATCAATGAAACCAAAAGCTGGTTCTTTAAAAGGATAAAATTGATAAATCTTTAGCCAGAATCATCAAGAAAAAAAGGGGGAGGACTCGAATCAATAAAATTAGAAATGAAAAAGGAGAAGTTACAATACACACCATACAAAGGACCATAAGAGACTACTACAGGCAACTATATGATAAAATGGACAATCTAGAAGAAATGGACAAATTCTTAAAATGGTACAAGCTCCCAAGACTGAACCAGGAAGAAATAGAAAAATGAACAGACAAATTACAGATACTGAAATTGAATCTGTGAATTAAAAACTCCCAACAAACAAAAGTCCAGGATCAGATGGCTTCACAGGTGAATTCTACCAAATATTTAGAGAAAAGTTAACACCTATCCTTCTGAAATTATTCCAAAAAATTGCAAAGGAAGGAACACTTTCAAATTCATTCTATGAGGCCACCCTCATCCTGATACCAAAACCAGACAAAGATACCACAAAAAAAGAAAATTATAGGCCAATATCACTGATGAATATAGATGCAAAAAATCCTCAACAAAATACTAGCAAACCAAATCCAACAATAAATTAAAAGGATCATACACCATGATCAACTGGGATTTATCTCAGGGATGCAAGGATTTTTCAATATCTGCAAATCAATGTGATACACCACATTAACAAATTGAAGAATAATAATCATATGATCATCTCAATAGATGCAGAAAAAGCATTGGATAAAATTCAACATCCATTTATAATAATAAAAAAAACTTTCCAGAAAGTGGACATAGAGAGAATCTACCTCCACATAATAAAGGCATACATGACAAATCCACAGCTAACATCATGCTCAACAGTGAACAGCTGAAAGCATTTCCTCTAAGATCAAGAACAAGACAAGGATGCTCACTCTTACCACTTTTATTCTCAACATAGTTTTGGAAGTCGTGGCCACAGCAATCAGAGAAGAAAAAGAAATAAAGGAATCTAAATTGGAAAGAAGAAATGAAACTCTCACTGTTTGCAGATGACATGATACTATACATAGAAAATCCTGAAGACACTACCAGAAAACTACTAGAGCTCATCAATGAATTCAGTAAAGTTGCAGGATACAAAATTAATACACAGAAATCTCTTGCATTTCTATACACTAACAACAAAAGATTGGAAAGAGAAATTAAGAAAACAGTCCCATTTACCATCACATCAAAAAGAATAAAATACCTACGAATAAACCTACCTAAAGAGGTAAAGGAACTGTACTCTGAAAACTGTAAGATGCTGATGAAAGAAATCAAAGATCATACAAACAAATGGAAAGATATACCATGTTCTTGGATTGGAAGGAACAATATTGTCAAAATGACTATACTACCCAAGTCAATCTACAGATTCAGTGCAATTCCTATCAAATTACCAATGGTATTTTTCATAGAACTAGAACAAAAAATTTTTAAATTCATATGGAAACACAAAAGCCCCTGAATAGCCAAAGTAATCTTGAGAAAGAAAAACAGAGCTGGAGGAATCAGGCTCCCTGACTTCAGACTATACTACAAAGCCACAGTCATCACAACAGTATGGTACTGGCACAAAAGCAGAAATATAATTCAATGGAACAGGATAGAAATCCAGAAATAAACCAGCACACTTATGGTTAATTAATCTATGACAAAGGAGGCAAGACTATACAATGGAGAAAAGACAGTCTCTTCAATAAGTGGTGCTGGGAAAACTGGACAGCTACATGTAAAAGAATAAACTTAGAACATTCTCTCACACCATACACAAAAATAAACTCAAAATGGATTAAAGACCTAAATGTAAGATTGGATACTATAAATCTCCTAGAGGAAAACATAAGCAGGACACTCTTTGACATAAATTGCAGCAATATCTTTTTGGATTCACCTCCTAGAGTAATTGAAATAAAACCAAAAATAAACAAATGGGACCTAATTAAACTTAAAATCTTTTGCACAACAAAGGAAACCATAAGCAAAATAAAAAGACAACCTACAAAATGCGAGAAAATATTTGCAAACGATGCAACCAACAAGGGATTAACCTCCAAAATATACAAGGAGCTCATACAGCTCAATATGAAAAACAAATACCCCAATCCAAAAATGGGCAGAAGACCTAAATAGACATTTCTCCAAAGAAGACATATGGATGGCCAAAAGGCACATGAAAACATACTCAGCATTGCTAATTATTAGAGAAATGGAAATCAAAACTACAATGAGGTATCACCTCACACAGGTCACAATGGCCATCATTAAAAGGTCTACAAACAATAAAATCTGGAGAGGGTGTGAAGAAAAGAGAACCCTCCTGTACTGTTGGTGGGAATGTAGATTGGTACAGCACTATGGAGAATAGTATGGAGGATCCTTTAAAAACTAAAAATGCTATCTTATGATCCAGCAATCCCACTCCTGGGCATATATCTGGAGAAAACCATAATTTGAAAAGATACATGCACTCCAATGTTCACTGCAGGACTTTACAATAGCCAAGACATGAAAGCAACCTAAATGTCCATCGACAGATGAATGGATAAAGAAGATGTGGATATGTATATAATGGAATATTGCTCAGCCATAAAAAACAAGGAAATAATGCCATTTGCAGCAACACGTATGCAACTAGAGATTATCATACTAAGTGAAGTAAGTCAGACAGAAAAAGACAAATATCATATGATATCACTTATGTGTGGAATCTAGAAAAAAATGATACAAATGAACTTATTTACAAAACAGAAATAGACTCACAGACTTAGAAAACAATCTTACAGTTACCAAAGGGTAAAGGTGGAGGCAGGGGAGGAATAAATTAGAAATCTGGGAGTAACATAGACACACTACTATATGTACAACAGATAAACAACAAGGTTCTACTGTATAGCACAGGGAACTCTACTCAATCTTTTGTAATAACCTATATGGGAAAAGAATCTGAAAAAGAATATATACACACATACATATATATATATATTATATACATATACACACACACACACACACATATCTGAATCACTTTGCTGTACACCTGAAACTAACACAATTTTGTAAATCAACTATACTTTAATTAAAAATTAATAAATTATTTTTTAAAAGTTGTCTTAAATTGTTAGTACCATTGGATTTTTGGCTCCTTAGTAACTCAACTACATCCACAATCACAGAGGGATTTCATTAAAGAAAACTGTTCTGATTAGCTCATTCTAAGTCTCCTTTGATTAATTAATTCTATTTTTGCCAAGGTAAGTGTGTACTTTGACAAACACGCTTAACTCATGGGTTTGCAGTCAACAGACTGGGTTCCTACTCCAGTGCTGCCACTTCTATCTGTGAGAGTCCATTGAGCTTTCTACCCTGGGTTTTCTCCTCTGTAGAATGGAAATAATAACCCCAGTCACAAAGAGTGCTGTGGATAGTGGGCATATCATTAATGTTGATCCTTCTTTTATTTCAACACAGTTATCAGACCATGTCCAATTTCAGGAATTTTAAACTAGTTGCTAAACTGTGGTATGGAAAGAGGAGTCCAGGGTTGATGAATATAAACTTCCATTGAGACAGAACTTTCACATTTTGCCCGGTACACGGCAAAATGAACTACTTGAAGAAGAATAAAGAAAGATTAGGGATATAATCAAAATAAAATCAATCAAAATTAGTAACTGCAATTTGCTTATATTCTTCTGTAAAGAACATTGAGGGGGGAGGAGGAAGATGGCAGAAGAGTAAGACGCAGAGATCACCTTCCTCCCCACAGATACATCAGAAATACATCTACACGTGGAATTGCTCCTATAGAACACCCACTGAACGCTGGCAGAAGACCTCAGACTTCCCAAAAGGCAAGAAACTCCCCCACGTACCTGGGTAGGGCAAAAGAAAAAAGAATAAACAGAGACAAAAGGATAGGGACGGGACCTGCACCAGTGGGAGGGAACTGTGAAGGAGGAAAGGTTTCCACATACTAGGAAGCCCCTTAACGGGCGGAGACTGCAGGTGGCGGGGGCGGGGGGGGAAGCTTCGCAGCGGTGGGGGGAAGCTTTGGAGCTGCGGAGGAGAGCGCAGCAACAGGGGTGCGGAGGGCAAAGCAGAGAGATTCCCGCACAGAGGATCAGTGCGGACCGGCACTCACCAGCCCGAGAGGCTTGTCTGCTCACCGCCGGCACGGGCGGGGCCTGGTAGCTGAGGCTTGGGCTTCGGAGGTCGGATCCCAGGGAGAGGACTGGGGTTGGCTACGTGAACACAGCCTGAAGGGGGTTAGTGCGCCACAGCTAGCCAGGAGGGAGTCCGGGAAAAAGTCTGGACCTGCCAAAGAGGCAAGAGACTTTTTCTTCCCTCTTTGTTTCCTGGTGCACGAGGAGAGGGGATTAAGAGCGCTGCTTAAAGGAGCTCCAGAGACGGGCGCGAGCCGTGGTTAACAGCGCGGACCACAGAGACGGGCATGAGATGCCAAGGCTGCTGCTGCTGCCACCAAGAAGCCTGTGTGCGAGCACAGGTAACTATCCACACGTCCCCTGCCGGGAGCCTGTGCAGCCCACCACTGCCAGGGTCCCGTGATCCAGGGACAACTTCCCCAGGAGAACACACGGTACGCCTCAGGCTGGTGCAACGTCACACTGGCCTCTACCGCCACAGGCTCGCCCCGCATCCGTACCCCTCCCTCACCCCGGCCTGAGTGAGCCAGAGCTTCAGAATCAGCGGCTCCTCTAACCCCGTCCTGTCTGAGCGAAGAACAGACGCCCTTAGGCGACGTACACATAGAAGCAGGGCCAAATCCAAAGTTGAACCCCGGGAACTGTGAGAACAAAGAAGAGAAAGGGAAATTTCTCCCAGCAGCCTCAGGAGCAGCGGATTAAATCTCCACAATTAACCTGATGTACCCTGCATCTGTGGAATACCCGAATAGACAACGAATCATCCCAAATTGAGGAGGTGGATTTTGAGAACAAGATATATTATTTGTTCCCCTTTTCCTCATTTTGTGAGTGTGTATGTGTATGCTTCTGTGTGAGATTTTGTCTGTATAGCTTTGCTTTCACCATTTGTCCTAGGGTTCTGTTCGTCCATTTTTTTTTTTTTTTACTTAAAAAATTTTTTTTTCTTAATAATAATTTTTTATTTTAATAACTTTATTTTTTTAAATCTTACTTTATTTTGTTTTGTTTTATTTTATCCTCTTTCTTTCTTTCTAATTTTTCTCCCTTTTTTTCTGAGCCATGTGGATGAAAGGCTCTTGGTGCTCCAGCCAGGAGTCAGGGCTATGCCTCTGAGGTGGGAGAGCCAACTTCAGCTCCACAAGACACCTCCCAGCTCCACGTAATATCAAACGGCAAAAATCTCCCAGAGATCTCCATCTCAACACCAAGACCCAGCTTCACTCAATGACCAGCAAGCTACAGTGCTGGACACCTTATGCCAAACAACTAGCAAGGCAGAAACACAGCCCCACCCATTAGCAGAGAGGCTGCCTAAAATCATAATAAGTCCACAGACACCCCAAAACACACCACCAGACGTGGACCTGCCGACCAGAAAGATAAGATCCAGCCTCATCCACCAGAACACAGGCACTAGTCCCCTCCACCATGTAAGCCTACACAACCCATGGAACCAAACTTAGCCACTGGGGACAGACACCAAAAAAAATGGGAACTACGAACCTGCAGCCTGCAAAAAGGAGATGCCAAACACATGTAAGATAAGCAAAATGAGAATACAGAAAAACTCACAGCAGATGAAGGAGCAAGGTAAAAAACCACCAGACCTAAGAAATGAAGAGGAAATAGAAAAAAGAATTCAGAATAATGATAGTAAAGATGATCCAAAATCTTGGAAATAGAAGACAGAAAATGCAAGAAACATTTAACAAGGACCTAGAAGAACTAAAGAGGAAATAAGCAATGATGAACAACACAATAAATGAAATTAAAAATACTCTAGAAGGGATCAATAGCAGAATAACTGAGGCAGAAGAACAGATAAGTGACCTGGAAGATAAAATAGTGGAAATAACTACTGCAGAGCAGAATAAAGAAAAAAGAATGAAAAGAACTGAGGACAGTCTCAGAGACCTCTGGGAAAACATTAAACACACTGACATTCAAATTATAGGGGTCCCAGAAGAAGAAGAGAAAAAGAAAGGGACTGAGAAAATATTTGAAGAGATTATAGTTGAAAACTTCCCTAATATGGGAAAGGAAATAGTTAATCAACTCCAGGAAGCACAGAGAGTCCCACACAGGATAAATCCAAGGAGAAACACGCCAAGACACATATTAATCAAACTGTCAAAAATTAAATACAAAGAAAACATATTAAAAGCAGCAAGGGAAAAACAACAAATAACACATAAGGGAATCTCCATAAGGTTAACAGCTGATCTTTCAGCAGAAACTCTGCAAGCCAGAAGGGACTTGCAAGATATATTTAAAGTGATGAAGGAGAAAAACCTACAACAAAGATTACTCTACCTAGCAAGGATCTCATTCAGATTTGATGGAAAAAATAAAATATTTACAGACAAGCAAAAGCTAAGAGAATTCAGCACCAACAAACCAGCTTTACAACAAATGCTAAAGGAACTTCTCTAGGCAAGAAACACAAGGGAAGGAAAAGACCTACAATAACAAACCCAAAATAGTTAAGAAAATGGTAATAGGAACATACATATCAATAATTACCTTAAAGGTAAATGGATTAAATGCTCCCACCAAAAGACATAGACTGGCTGAATGGATACAAAAACAAGAGCCATATGTATGCTGTCTACAAGAGACCCACTTCAGACCTAGGGACACATACAGACTGAAAGTGAGGGGATGGAAAAAGTTATTCCATGCAAATGGAAATCAAAGGAAAGCTGGAGTAGTCATTCTCATATCACACAAAATAGATTTTAAAATAAAGACTATTACAAGAGACAAAGAAGGACACTACATAATGATCAAGGGATCGATCCAAGAAGAAGATAGAACAATTGTAAATATTTATGCACCCAACATAGGAGCACCTCAATACATAAGGCAAATACTAACAGCCATTAAAGGAGAAACTGACAGTAAAACATTCATAGAAGGGGACTTTAACACCCCGCTTTCACCAATGGACAGATCATCCAAAACGAAAATAAATAAGGAAACACAAGCTTTAAATGATACATTAGACAAGATGGACTTAATTGATATTTATAGGACATTCTGTCCAAAAAAACAGAATACACATTTTTCTCAAGTGCTCATGGAACATTCTCCAGGATAGATCATATCTTGGGTCACAAATCAAGCCTTGGTAAATTTAAGAAAACTGAAATTGTATCAAGTATCTTTTCTGACCACAACGCTATGAGACTAGATATCAATTACAGGAAAAGATCTGTAAAAAATATAAACACATGGAGGCTAAACAATACACTACTTAATAACGAAGTGATCACTGAAGAAATCAAAGAGGAAAGCAAAAAATACCTAGAAACAAACGACAGTGGAGACACGATGACCCAAAACCTATGGTATGCAGCAAAAGCAGTTCTAAGATAGAAGTTTATCGCAATACAATCCTACCTTAAGAAACAGGAAACATCTCGAATAAACAACCTAACCTTGCACCTAAAGCAATTAGAGGAAGAAAAACAAAAAAACCCCAAAGTTAGCAGAAGGAAAGAAATCCTAAAAATCAGATCAGAAATAAATGAAAAAGAAATGAAGGAAATGATAGCAAAGATCAATAAAACTAAAAGCTGGTTCTTTGAGAAGATAAACAAAAGTGATAAACCATTAGCCAGACTCATGAAGAAGAAAAGGAAAAGACTCAAATCAATAGAAATAGAAATGAAAAAGGAGAAGTAACAACTGACACTGCAGAAATACAAAAGATCATGAGAGATTACTACAAGCAACTCTATGCCAATAAAATGGACAAATTCTTAGAAATGCACAACCTGCCAAGACTGAATCAGGAAGAAATAGAAAATATGAACAGACCAATCACAAGCACTGAAATTGAAACTGTGATTAAAAATCTTCCAACAAACAAAAGCCCAGGACCAGATGACTTCACAGGCAAATTCTATCAAACATTTAGAGAAGAGCTAACACCTATCCTTCTCAAACTCTTCCAAAATATAGCAGAGGGAGGAACATCCCCAAACTCATTCTACGAGGCCAACATCACCCTGATACCAAAACCAGACAAAGATGTCACAAAGAAAGAAAACTATAGGCCAATATCACTGATGGACATAGATGCAAAAATCCTCAACAAAATACTAGCAAACAGAATCCAACAGCACATTAAACGGATCATACACCATGATCAAGTGGGGTTTATCCCAGGAATGCAAGGATTCTTCAATATATGCAAATCAATCAACGTGATACACCATATTAACAAATTGAAGGAGAAAAACCATATGATCATCTCAATAGATGCACAGAAAGCTTTTGACAAAATTCAACACCCATTTATGATAAAAACCCTGCAGAAAGTAGGCATAGAGGGAACTTTCCTCAACACAGTATAGGCCATATATGACAAACCCACAGCCAACATCATCCTCAATGGTGAAAAACTGAAACCATTTCCACTAAGATCAGGAACAAGACAAGGTTGCCCACTCTCACCCCTCTTATTCAACATAGTTTTGGAAGTTTTAGCCACAGCAATCAGAGAAGAAAAGGAAATAAAAGGAATCCAAATCAGAAAAGAAGAAGTAAAGCTGTCACTGTTTACAGAGGACATGATACTATACATAGAGAATCCTAAAGATGCTTCCAGAAAACTACTAGAGCTAATCAATGAATTTGGTAAAGTAGCAGGACAAAAAATTAATGCACAGAAATCTCTAGCATTCTTATACACTAATGATGAAAAATCTGAAGGAGAAATTAAGGAAACATTTCCATTTACCATTGCAACAAGAAGAATAAATACTTAGACATAAACCTACCTAAGGAGACAAAACACCTGTATGCAGAAAATTATAAGACACTGATGAAAGAAATTAAAGATGATACAAATAGATGGAGAGATATACCATGTTCTTGGATTGGAAGAATCAACATTGTGAAAATGACTCTACTACCCAAAGCAATCTACAGATCCAATGCAATCCCTATCAAACTACCACTGGCATTTTTCACAGAACTAGAACAAAAAATTTCACAATTTGTATGGAAACACAAAAGACCCCGAATAGCTAAAGCAATCTTGAGAAAGAAAAAGGGAGCTGGAGGAATCAGGCTCCCTGATTTCAGACTATACTACAAAGCTACAGTAATCAAGACAGTATGGTACTGGCACAAAAACAGAAAGATAAATCAATGGAACAGGATAGAAAGCCCAGAGATAAACCCACGCACATATGGTCATGAATGGACTTGAGGATATGGGGAGGGGGAAGGGTAAACTGGGACAAAGTGAGACAGTGGCATGGACATATATACACTACCAAATGTAAAATAGATAGGTAGTGGGAAGCAGCCACGTAGCACAGGGAGATTAGCTCGGTGCTTTCTGACCACCTAAAGGGGTGGGATAGGGAGGGTGGGAGGGAGGGAGACGGAAGAGGGAAGAGATATGGGAACATATGTATATGTATAACTGATTCACTTTGTTATAAAGCAGAAACTAACACACCATTGTAAAGGAATTATACTCCAATTAAGATGTAAAAACATCACAAAACATTGAGAATAGACCTGGAGATGTGATCACTGGAAGTGCTTAATGCTGTGTGAAGGAGTAATTTTTTTCTTTTTCACTGTTATTACTCAAGCATTGCTGCATTGTGTTTAACCCACACTGTGTAAGTCATCTAATGAAGGCCCTTTTCTATCTAATATTTTGCTTTGAGATACAAGGCTGATAATGCCAAGAAACATGAGATAATAATTACCTAGTAATATGCAGTTTTTCAAATCAACTGAATCAAAGTTTGATTTAGGGACTTTTTATTTATTTATTTGTTTGTTTGTTTATTTATTTACTTTGACGTATAGTTGATTTACAATGTTGTGTTAGTTTCACATGTACAGGAAAATGATTCAGTTTTTGGATTCTTTTCCATTATTGGTTATTACAAGGTATTGAATATAGTTCCCTGTGCTACACAGTAGGTCCTTGTTGTTTATTTATTTTATATATAGTAGTGTGTATCTGTTTATCCCAAACTCCTAATTTATTCCTCCCAAACTTTTAAATTTACATGTTAAAGAAGCACCCCACATGATTCTTAAGCATACAACCAGTTTGGAACCACTGGAATAGGGGCTTTTATTAATTGCTGTATATTGAACACTTCCAGATCTTAAGGAATACTGTGAAGCTGTTAGGAGTGTCCAGGTGGTTAAGAAGTTTGCTTTGATATCAGTGAAAAAGGTAACACTATGGATTGTCTGTGGCTTAAGGTAAAATTATGACATTGCCTGTTGAGAAAGGCAAAACCCTTCTGTTGACTATCCCAGAAGGCTCAAAGGTAACTGGAGTTGCCAAGTAGGTTATTACAAAAGCTGCTTTGCAACTGCTTTGGTGCTTGTTGAGTGATTCTTGCCACATTATGGGGTCCTCAGGGACCTGTCAAATTCCCTGAGGGCACTGAGGACAGGACTTTTCCCCCATTAAATGGTATGAATCACTACAGGGATCTTGAAAAACACAAATGAAAGTCAGATAGAAGCTCAAATACTAATCCTATGGTCAGAATTTCCTACCATATATCTTTTAACAATAAAAAGATTTTCCATTTTATTAGTATGAAATCATGTAAAAAAAGAAACCAGGTGCTTTAAAAAATTTTATTGCTAATTATTTTCTTATTTGGTATCTCTATGTATATGATTTTAAAGTCGAAGTTTATAGTGTGCTCTTTTCCTGTATAACCATGTTTTAAACTGCACTATGACAGTTGTAAAAACATTAAATCCTCCCAAAGCAGCAGTAGCGGTAAGGAAGACCCATCACCATTAGTTACCACAAACCTCATCAGCTAGGTCAGGGCCTTCAAAAGGATTAATCAGGCCTCTGAGAATACAAGGACTACACAAGGGATACCCAGGCAGACAGGTGGCTCTCAGGGGATCAGTGCCCAGAACCCCAACTTCTTACATATCTCAACAGTATCTGAGAACTTCCCGAGATTTAGAGTTCATACAAGATCTCCTTTCCACCTTTGCTTTACTTTACAAAGACAGGCCAAACTCTCGCCATGGCTAATCTTACTATGATGTAATTCCTAGGTTGAGAAAACCTCCATGATGCAAATAAAGAAAAATGTGAAATATTTTTGTTGATATTGAGAAAATGAATGCCTCTAATGACTGGGTAACAAATCCTTTTTCATTTCTAAATGACTTCAAGATCTTTGCTTTCAACAAAATTAAAGGAATAACTAACTAATAGATAATTTTAAATACTTCTTAATGATAGATCGCTGTGTGATTTTTGGCATGTAAGTGGCAAGGAGTTCAAAGAATTGAGTGACATTACCAGAACAAAACTCATTACATTCTCAACTAACTTACATGAGCAAAGTTTCTCAGCACTTAAATGAAAAATAATCTAAAGTAGGAATAAAACTGAATCCTGACTCATTCTAGCAATAGTCATACACAGATGATACATTGTTTGAAAAGTAAGACTCATTCATCTCCTTAATAAATGCATAATGTTAAATAATTTAATCGTCAAATTTTGTTTTGTCAGTTGTCCAAAAATTGTCAATATTTATGTTGTTTTGATCAACTGTGTACCAATAATGATTGTAATGATAATGAAAACTAGAGATTTAAAACATACTTAAATTTTAAGATTACTGGAAATTAAATTTTCATTTACATTTCCATTTATATACATATTTTTGTTTCAGAAGATCATGATTGGGTAAATACTGTCAATCACAAAATATATTAGGTTAAAATTCTGGAGAATAAGTGAAGTGGGGAGGAAGGAGAAATTTTGAACTATTAAAAAAGAAGATGTTCATCTTTTTACTATAGATATGATAAGTATCAAATCCTTGTGATATTCATATTCCACTGGACAAATTTTAAAATGTAATATTAGGGTTGTAGATGTCAATATTTACAACATACCAGAAATTACATCACTTTCAACTACTGAAAGTATCTAAGTATTTTAAATATTTAAAATTTAGATATAAATTTAAATGTTTTAAATGTTGGGAGGGTACATAGTTTTTCGAAATTATTAGGCAAAGCAGCAAAACACTTAAGACCACTGGTAGACTAATAGTGAGCTGTGAATGTTAATAATATACCAGTTCTTGCCTTGCAATCTGAATTGTTTATTCAAATTATTGAATTCTTTTTATTCTTTTATTGTGGCATAAAGTTGCCCAGTTTTATAGTTTTACTTCCTTACTGCTATCCAGATATTTCCTCCCAAAGTCCATCCAGGACAACAGCTTCAAGTCATGTAAGAAGCCATAAAAACTACTCAAGTTCAATGAGCAGGACTTTGCCTGTATTGCCTCCACCTTAACATTCATTCATTCAGGGCCTAGGATGGGACCTGAGGATCTGACAAGCTCCCTGCCCTCAAGTAGCTCTCAGTCAAATGAGCCGTGTGAACCAATATTTTTCATACATTGGATAAACATCAGAACGAAGAAAAGAATGAAAGACTTTGGGAACACTAGTACAATAAGGAGCTGCCTTGAAGAGTTGGAAAGGTTTCTAAGAGAAAGTGACAGAACTAAGTTTGAGCCCAAAATAGCAACATGGAAGAATTGAGTAAACCACTTGCCACAATACACACACACACACACACACACACACACACACACACACACACCCCTATCTGCAATGCAATTGTTATAGTGACTAGCTAGAGTTAGTGCTCAATTCACAGGTTAAGGATATAACCTCCCATGGGACTTCCCTCACTTCAGACATCAGTCACAAGCTTGGGGATTCCCTGCCACCCATACTTCTGACCAACTGTCTACAAATTCAAGGGTTCCCATAACCCCTCAGTTTTTATAATTTCTGGAGTGACTCACAGAACTCAGGAAAGCACTATACTTAAGATTACAGTTTTATTGCAAAGGATGCATGGGAACAGCCAAATGAAGAGACACAGGGGCAAGGTCTGAGAGGTTCCCAATGCAAAGCTTCTGTGTCCTCAGGATATTTCACCATTGGGCATACTGATATGTATCACCAACCAGAAAACTTACCCGAGCTTTGGGCATCCAGAGCTTTTTTTAGAGTCTTATTACCTAGGCATGATAGATGTGGTCACTGGCTGATTGAAGTCAATCTCCAGCCCCATGCCTCTCCCCAAAGATTAGGCTAATATCATGTGGCTCCAAGTCCCAAATCTCTAGTCACATGGTTGGTCTTTCTGGTGTGATCAGCCCCTATCCTGAGTCATCACATTAGCATAAATGGGGGTGTGGTCCAAGGGGTCCACCATGAATAATGAGGACAGTCCTATTAATCATGGAAGCCCAAGGATTTAGAGGTTATCTCCCAAGAACCAGGGACAAAGACCAGCCAAATCCTTTATTATACAACATTATTCTTAAAACCCTTTCATTGTTTTTCATTACCTTTGGGATGTATATCAACATGGTCTATGTGGCCCTGCATTATCATTTTCCAGCCTTCTTCACCAGTCTTACTTTCGCCCTTACTCCTGCCCAACAGATTCACTGGAAGGAAAGAATTCAGTTCTTCATATACATTACCCCCTTTCAGCCAAACAGCCCTTTCCACAGGCCATTTTACCTTCTAGAAACAATCTCCATTCTCAACTTTCCTTAATAAGTCCCACAAATATTCAGATCTTAGCTCAAACATCACTTCCAGAAGGCTCCCCTGACCTTACCTGACTTCCCAGAATAGGTCTCAGGTCTCAGATCTTTCTGCTCATGGTTTCATAAAATCTGTCATTTTCTTTCATAACATCGTTTACATTTGTAATTAAATGCTTAATTGTGTAACGATTTATTTCTTGCTTCTTCTCTAAAATGGAAACTCAGCAGGATCAGATGCTACTTTTACCAGGGTCTAATGCAGCATCTTGCATATAATATTTGCTCTATAAATAATCGCTGGATGAAAGAAAGAGTGGAATCAATAATTGAGTAAATGCTGCTTTTAGGCATTCCTAAAACCCCTATCTTTCCAATAGTGAAAACTCCCTGATCTGTACTATCTGCCTCAAAACTTTAAAAATCCATATATAGGGACTATGTGATTTATTAACCCCAGCAGTGTGCCTGACACCTCATTGTCAAGTTCCTAGACCCATCACTTTTCAGTTTATCAGCCCCAAATTATACTCTTTCTCACTCCTCAGGGAGTGAGGTTGTTCCTGACCCTGGAGGGCATGTCAATTGCTTTATTTTCACTCTTTCCCCCTGTTCTGCAATGAATCAGGAACCATTTCAGAATCTGTGACATCAAGTAAAATTTAAGTCTGCCATATGTTGTGGTGTAAAAGTCTATAGATAACAGTTCTGATTTAGCAGCAAGTGACAATCATGTAAAGATTTTACTTCCCTAAGGCCCTTAATGATGTCAGCTCATAACCTCAGTTGTTCTCAATCCTGGCTGCAATTGGAATTATATGAGATGCTTTCTTCTTCTTTTTTTTAATTGAGATATAATTGACATGTAATATTGTATTAGTTTTAGGTGCAGAAGATAGTGCTTTGATACATGTATGTATTGTGAAATGATTTAGTTAACATCCATCACCATGTATAGTTACAAATTTATTTTTCTTGCTATGAGAACACAAGATCTACTTTTAGCGACTTTCAAACATACAAAACAATACTGTTAACTATAATCACCAGCTTAGGTGTTTTAAAACATACTGACACTCAGTTAAAGCGGAATTGGTCTGATGGGGCCCAGGAATTGGTCTATTTTTAAAGGTCTCAGGTGATTACAATGTGCAGTCAGTTGTGACCCACTGGAGTGGCTGTAGCATTCATCACAGTCATGGATAGGTACATAAATTCTCTCCCAGTAAGGGCACATGTCCTATTTCCTAACTTCTTAATTGCTTAAGCCTGTTTAAGAAGCGAATATATTATCTGCAAAGTGATAGCAACTGTGCAGAAAGCCCTTGGGTGGCTGCCCAGTTCATAAAAATCCCCTTTCCTGAGGGCATCATTGATATACAGTTTGCTATGTCTGTATATCATAAACCTGTTCTCCTGGCCATACATAATTAACACAGAAATGGACACATCAACTGCATCATTCCAATACAGCTCTTTGGAATTTGAAGTTTGGAACAAAGTTAGAGCTGAGTGGTAATATGCTGGTAATGCTTTTTGTAGCATCTGCCAATTTCCTTGGTGTAAATACATCATGGCCAATTTCAAAGTACTAATGTAATATCATTTGGTTTGCAAAACTCCAGCAAATTTAACAACTGGTTTTCCCAAGCCACTATGAACCAACTCCAACACAGCCATGGAGATGAGTCACTTTAATGTCAGCCCCTTGGGTAAGATTCAAGTACACTTCCTGCCCTGTTTCCTGCATTTCCCAGGGCTAAGTGATGCGATTCTTTCTTAAATTCTCTGAGACACCTCTCCCTCCCATTCATTTTTCTTTCATTAAATTTTTTTTTTGTTTAAGCTAGTCACAACCAGTTTTTCCATGTGTGCAATAAAAAGAGCCTAAAATAATATGGTCGTCTATTAATGTACTATTAACATGTATGAATCTCAATCTAAATCTATCAGATACTCAAATCCCTGAGAGATGTGGGAAAAAATTATAGAGGGCGGGCCTGGTAGAAGAGTTCCAGTGGGGGAACACCAAGCAACCAGAGGGCAGCTCAAGGGCACTGTGTGCTTGTTGGGAGACAGAGGGGGTCACAGGTGGAGTGGAGGGCAAGGGAGTGTGAAAAACACAAACCTTATTTTCAGAATTCTGCCCAGCATGGCTGCTGCCCCTCTCTACCTCCTTTGGAGAGAATTGCTCAAACAGTTTAAAAGGCCTATTGATCCAAACACTGTGGAAGCTAGGTTTGTTTATTTCCAAGTACTCATCTTCAATCTTGTAAGGAAGCTCAGATACTGCAGCTTTGAGGAGCAGGGAAGAGAGCCAGAGGTGTCAGAGAGAGCAAATGGGGCAAAGACAATTGTATCTGAGCCTCTTCCCAGATACGCTGGGGTGCTAAGGCTTCTACTGCTCAAAGTTTACAAACTTGTCTACAGAATGGCATGTATGTTTCATAGGACAAACTATGGATGTTATTGGGGAAAAACTAAGCTCATGCTGATTGTATATAACACAGAATTAAACGGGGGATAGAATATTTGATAAAAATAATACAAAATTTTAAATCTTTGAATTTTTTTTTCCTTAAAGATCCCGTATAAAAAATGTTCTTAGCAGTACTAGGCTAGCAAACAATCAGGGCATGATTTAATCCCTGGAAGAATCAGTTCTAGATACATATTAGGTGATAAAATAGGAAGATAATACAATAACCACACAGACGCTTGTATCAGTGTTCTAAGTCATAAAAAACAGAACCCAAGGGAGATCCCCAAAAACTTCAGAGGCCCTGAAAGCTGCCGATAATTATATATGGTTTCCTGGTCCAGTGGCTGTTAAATGTTGGTGTTTGTCAGAGCCAGCTGGGAAACTTGGCACATACAAGGGCACAGGGTCTATCCTACTTCAGCAGCCTGGCCCTCTGTATTGCTTTACTGCTTTATTTGGGGGGTGATATACACCAAAGATTGAGGACCACTACCCTGGTCTATTTACCCTTCCACTCTCCTTGACCAGTGATTCTCAAAGTTTTCTGTACATAAGAATGACCTAGGGAGCTTTGTACAAATCCTGATGCTTAAGCCAGACCCCATACCAATTGAATCAGAATCTCTGCAAGGGGAAGCCAGGCATCAGAACTTTTTAATAACTCTTAGGGTTATTGCACTCTGCCACCAAGTTTGAGAACTGGTCTACTTAAACTTTAACATGCATGTGAATTTCATAGGAATCTTGTTAATACGCAGATTCTGATTCAGTAGGTCTGGACGGGGTATGAGGTTCTACTTTTCTAATAAGCTCCCAGGAGATGCTGCTGCTGCTGGTCCAGGATCACACATTGAGTAGTAATGTTGTGAATGACAATTTAATCTTTTTATTCTCTTTCCCAGACCCGCAGCATCTCTTCCCCTATCCAGCCAACCAGAAAATGAATCAAAATTTAGAACTCAGAAATCGAGAAGTAATGGTAAAAGAATTAGTTGATTTTGAGAGTGCTGCTGATGATGTAAAGAAATTTAAAACTGGAACAAATGGTGAACTTGAGGCCCTATTTAGATGCTATCATCAGCTGGTCATTGAAATGGCATACTAAGTGTCCAAGAAAATAGCATTTAAAAGTTAAGTCCAAATGAGAAAAATCCTTTTAAAAAATATGCAGATAACCTGAAAGCTAATATTTGTAAATGAGAAGAGTTGAGAGAAATGAATGGATGCTAAAATACTGTTTATGAGAAAGTTTTCCTAATGAAACTTCTTTTTTTTTTTTTTTTTTTTTGCGGTACGTGGGCCTCTCACTGTTGTGGCCTCTCCCGTTGCGGAGCACAGGCTCCAGACGCGCAGGCTCAGCGGCCATGGCTCACGGGCCCAGCCACTCCGCGGCACGTGGGACCTTCCCGGACCGGGGCACGAACCCTTGTCCCCTGCATCGGCAGGCGGACTCTAAACCACTGCGCCACCAGGGAAACCCTGAAACCTTCTTCTTATAATAAAAACTTCAGATCTGGGGAGAAGTGCCCTATAAACTCTTCAAGCTTCATTTTGTGATTACTATATTTTTGTAAACTTGAAATAGAAGTTCTCTCAATCTACTTAAATAAAACTTTGGCTGCTTGAATAAGAAGCTAAACAAGAATCATTTCCATTAAATCTTGATGATTTTTTAAATAACTCATCGAAGTTTCTGCTAAATGTACACATCAACATTGTGTATTTAGTTTAGCTGCCTAATAACACCGGTAAGACTGATACATGTGTAAATGAATTCTGGTGAAGTTGGACCAAGTGTAATTGCTTCAGTATACCTCTTAAGGCCTTTGTGTTGCTCTTTGTGTTATTAACTTTGAACTGTCATTTTACTCTAAATACCATATTTAAATGTGTCCTAATAATTTTTTTTATTACTTTGTGTAGACTTCCCAGAGTGTGTTCCATAGAATGTCAGGACAGCAAGATCTACCATTCTGTTCAAATAACGCTGGGAAATGTTGCATGTGTTTCTTTCTGAGATTTAAACTGCGTATTAGCATTGTTAATAAAGGCTCTGTTATTAAAGCCTCTTGCAAAAAATACAAAATTAAACTTCTCAACCTTTCCTAGGCCACTGCTTTCCCAACCTATTAGTCCACAGAAACCTGCCCATAGTCCCCACCCCACCACGCCTCCCCTGCTGCCACCATCTCTGCCCCAACTACATATCAGCATTCCACGCCATGCATTTTGTAAAATGCTGCCCTAGGGTCATAGACCTAATAATAGAGGTTGAGGGAGTCAGAAAACATCTTGGTGTGCTCAGTTTCTCTCACTTTTCTTTCTACTCCCTCAAAAATATCTATTTGAATATATAAATAGCATCCATGAACATTATTTCTGATAAGAAAAGATTTCAGGTAATTAAAAACCTGGGATAATCAAATTATGGTCTATATTTAATGGATGCTTTATAATAATTAAACGAACTTTTCTTCTAATTGAAGGCATGATTTTAGAGCTGATAATCTGAAAACAATTTTCTAAGCAATAACTCTGTCTCTGTTGAAGCATGAGTTTGAGAAGGGGGTGAACTTGGACTACACATGTCTGACATCCGGGTCGCCTACTGATGAAGAATGAGCAGAGACACCAGAACTTACAAATTAATTAGATTAGAGACTAATCACTGAGAAAATAAAAGTCTAGAGCCCTCTGCAAACTTGGGAGACAGATCAGTGCTTAGCATGGTCTACCACTGTAGTTAAGACTGGAATGCTTGATCAATAGATAACATCAAACACTTTTCTTTTTTTTTAGAGCTCAAAAGTCATTGTTTTTATTTATTTATTTAGAATTTTATTTATTTATTTATACAGCAAGTTCTTATTAGTTATCCATTTTATACATATTACTGTATATATGTCAATCCCAATCTCCCAGTTCATCCCACCACCACCCCCAACCCCCGCTTTTCCCCCTTGGTGTCCATACGTTTGTTCTCTACATCTGTCTCTATTTCTGCCCTGCACACCAGTTCATCTGTACCATTTTTCTAGGTTCCACATATATGCGTTAATATACGATACTTGTTTTTCTCTTTCTGATTTGCTTCACTCTGTATGACAGTCTCTAGATCCATCCACATCTCTACAAATGACCCAATTTTGTTCCTTTTCATGGCTGGGTAATTTTTTAAAATTTTTTTATTTTTTTAACATCTTTATTGGAGTATAATTGCTTTGCAATGGTGTGTTAGTTTCTGCTGTATAACAAAGTGAATCAGTTATACATATACATATGTCCCCATATCTCCTCCCTCTTGATGCTGTTTTTCCTCGTTTGGTTTTGTTTTGTTTTCCCAGCCTGGGTCCTATAGGTTTGTGTTCAAACAACCTACAAGCATGACACAGCAGACCTACACACAGATGCTGATTTTTCCTTATGTATGCAACCAGAACGGTGAGTACAATCTCTGTTTTCTGGCAATCTGCCTCATGAGCCCTGGAACTAGAACAATTAGGACATGCCTTCCCAGTGTTGAAGCAGCAGATGCACAGTCACAAGGAACCAAAGAACACAGCTCTGTATCTTACACTGGGGCCAGTAATGCATGATTAGTCTTGCTGAAAAGGGCAATGAAATATTAACCTTTTCTCAGGAAAGTTGAGGCACATAGGAGAAAGAACAAGAGCCAAAGGAAATAAAAAGAAGAAAAAAACCAGGAAGAGTAAAGGAGACCAGTGGCAAGGACAGCACAGGTAAATGGCAAGCAGCAGGTCCTCTGACAGCTGAAAAGAGAGCAAGTGATAAATAAACTTAGACCAGTTCTGTTACATGGAAAGGGGATAAATAGCCTCCTGGTCCTCAAAACTGTAGCAATAGAAACATTTACTTATTTACTCATTCATCCTTTCATTCATTCATCCAACAAACACCAAGTTCTCTCTGTGGGAGAAGCCTAAATTGGATTCACTTCCAAACTCCCACTTTTTCTATTGCAATGGACCAAGGTTATTAGATTCCCTGATCTGCTGTAACAAGGAGACTGTCACTGCATTTTTCTGGCCATATATACTCAGGAGCATGAAATCTGGCAGTGATAACATAAATGAGTAATATTATTTTTATAAGAAGGGAATGCCAGCAAGGATGAATTCTGTTAGAGGAATGGGCCCGTCTCCAACCTCCCCCATCTGTGTGTAACGTAAAGCCCTCTCCCCACTTCTAGATAGTAAATAAACCCTGAACAAGAGATAGAGAATCCTGGAATTCACTAATAAAACCCTGCATTGACTCCTGAATTTCTAAAATTAAGTCTCTATCATTGGGTGTATTTGGGACCCAAGATCCAAAAACAAATACAATTTTTGCATGTCTAGATCTGTAGCTTAAGAAAGATATGTTCTTAAGTTTGTTTGGAGAGAAATATTGAAAAAATTCCATTCTCAGAATTTTCTAGTTAAAATTTTATGACAAGATGTAGTACTTCTATTTAATTCCAAAAATGGTATTATGTTTCCCTAAATATAATTTAGTGCTTTCCTACTTTTGAAAAAAGAACTTATTTTAGATGCAAAGTCTCATATTCAAGTCTGACAATTAAAATAGACTTTTCAAAAAACCATATTACAATCCCATAGTTTTTAATTTAGTTTCACAATGTTCAGATGGTAATGTGAAAAAAATGGCAAGTCAACTACTTTTCAAGTGAAGTACCTTGATGAAATATATCCATTTTCTCCTGACAGGGAATTATTATTGCCTTAAATTTAATCTTAGTTCTGTACATGCTACAGGGATTTTCATGCCTAAATTGTTTTAAATTATCTTATGATTCATCTACCTTGAAAAATGAATGCACTTTACCCACAATAAGGCAAAATATATGTTGTAGGCTGTAGATGACTTTAAATTTGATTTTCTAGAGATATTTTATTAAGACATTTCTCTTAGGCGGCCAAAAATCAAGTCCCTTGATTTACTTTAGGGGCAGGGTTGGGGGATTAGACCGAGCTATGTGTACTTGTTCATTCATTCAACAAATACAGAGTAAAGAAGATAAAGGATCAAGGCCAGAGGCTCTACTAAAACCAAGGAGAGAAAACCAATCTTCAGGTCTAGAAGTCGACCAAAGAAGGAAGGGCAAACCAGTGCTCTCTAAGGACAGGATTGGGGTCACTGTTTCCAGGGCAGATGTTGTTTGCTCTCTGTCCTAGTTTGAAAAAACATATGAACAGAAGGTAGGGGAGAACAGAAACTAGACTATAGTAGAAAGAAACCAGAAGTCTTCAGGTAAATCTGATTAGATGAGGCCAAAACAGAAAGGCTAAACTCGCCTTCACCTCACACATATTAAGAACACGTACACTATAGAGTTCAAAAAATTATTCCAAAGGTCAGTATCAATGCCTTGTATACTTATCTTTAGTTAAAAATGTGTAAAGATAGACAAATGCCAAGAACTAGAAGCTATAAGATCACCTGTTAGGTAAGAGGGGCAGCTATGATCAGCTTAATTGGGCCCAATGGACCCATTTTCCCCCAGAAAGGTTTTGGATAATATGAGTTGTATTTATTCACATTGTAAACTAGAAAACAAACTTAGAAAGGCCAAGTGCCTTTTCTATACAGGTCAGTGGCAGACATAAATTTGGAACTCATGGTGAAATGGGGCTTTGGAAAGATTGTTTTCTTCACACGTTATTTTAAAATTTGTTTTTGTGAGCAGAGTGCCTAAGGTGGTACAAGACAGTGTTACAAGTCAAGTCTGAATATCAATCAACCTCAAAGTACTGAAAAGTTCTTAGAAAAGATGACCTTAGAAAGGTAAGCAGACTTCTATTAATGGTAGCAATTGCATTTGTGCCTAAAGGAGAGGAAGCATTTACTTATAAAGGATGGTAAAAGATGGGTTTTTGAAGGATACCACCTCACTGGAAGAAATACTTGGTCATGGACATTTCTGACTCCTTCCTGAGTTATATAATCCTGCTCTAACCACTGTCCCTCCCCCAGGCTGTATACATACACACATACAAGACCCATATATATGTTGCCTAAAAGAGACTTTAGATCTAAAGACACACACAGACTGAAAGTGAGGGGTTGGAAAAAGGTATTCCATGCAAATGGACATCAAAAGAAAGCCAGAATAACAATACTTCTATCAGACAAAATAGACTTTAAAACAAAGATCCTAACAAGAATCAAAGAAGGACCTTGCATAATGATCAAGGGATCAATCCAAGTAGAAGATATAAAAATTGTAAATAAATAAATATAGATAGACAGATATCCAACATAGGAGCACCTAAATACATAAAGCAAACACTAACAGACATAAAGGGAGAGATTGACAGTAACACAATAATAGTAGGGGACTTCAACACCCCACTTACATCAATAGACAGAAATCCCAGACAGAAAATCAATAATGAAGCACTGGCCTTAAATCACACATTAGACTAAACAGAATTAATAGATATATATAGAACATTACATTCAGAGCAGCAGAATATACAATCTTTTCAAGTGCACATGGAACATTCTCCAGGATAGATCACATGCTAGGATACAAAGCAATTCTCAGTAAATTTGAAATCATATCACATATCTTTTCTGACTACAGTGCTATGAGACTAGAAATCAACTATAAAAAAAAAAACTTCAAAAAACGCAAACACATGGAAGCTAAGCAATATGCTATTAAACAACAAATGGATCACTAAATAAATCAAAGGAGAAATTAAAAAATACCTGGAGATAAATGAATATGAAACACAAGAATCAAATATGTATAGGATGCAGCAAAAGCAGTTCTAAGAGGGAAGTTTATAGTGATGCAAGCCAGCCGCAGGAGACAAGGCAAACCTCAAATAAACAACCTAACTTCAACCTAAAAGAGCTAGAAAAAGAAGAGCAAACAAAACCCAAAGTGAGTGGAAAGAAAAAAAGAAAGATCAGAGCAGAAATAAATGAAATGGAGACAAAAACAAACCCAAAAAACAATAGAAAAGATCAATGAAACTAAGAGCTGGTTGTTTGGAAAAATAAACAAAACTGATAAACTTTTAGCCAGACTCATCAAGAAAAAAGGAGAGGGCCCAAAGCAATAAAATCAGAAACAAAAAAGAAGTTACAACCAACACCAAAGAAACACAAAGGATCATACAAGACTAGTACAAACAACCATACAGCAATAAAATGGACAACCTAGAAGAAATGGACAAATACCTAGAAATGTACACTCTCTTGAGACTGAACCAGGAAGAAATAGAAAATATGAACAGAACAATTACTAGTAATGAAATTGAATCAGTAATAAATCTCCCAACAAACAAACATCCAGGGCCAGATGGCTTCACAGGTAAATTCTACCAAACATTTACAGAAGAGTTAACACCTATCCTTCTCAAACTGTTTCAAAGGTTTTCAGAGGAAGGAACTCTTCTGAACTCATTCTACAAGGCCAGTATTACCCTGATATCAAAACCAAAGATATCACACAAAAAAAGGAAATTATAGGCCAATATCACTGATGAACATAGATGTAAAAATTCTCCAACAAAATATTAACCAAACAAATGCAATAATACATTAAAAGGATTATACACCACGATCAAGTGGGATATATCCCAGGGATGCAAGGATGGTCCAATATTCACAAACCAATCAATGTAATACACATCATTAACAAAATGAAGAATAAAAACCATATGATTATCTCAATAGATGCAGATGAAACTTTTTACAAAATTCATCATCCATTTATGATAAAAACTCTCCACAAAGTGGGTATAAAGGGAACATGCCTCAACATAGTAAAGGCTGTATATGATAAGCCCACAGCTAACATCATACTCAATGGTGAAAAACTGGAAGCATTCCTTCTGAGATCAGGGACAAGACAAAAATGCACACTCCTGCCACTTTTATTCAACATAGTAAGGTAAGTCCTGGCCACAGTAATCAGACAAGAAAAAGAAATAGAAGGAATCCAAATCAGAAAGGAAGAAGTAAACCTGACTTCGTTTACAGATGATACAATACATAGAAAATCCTAAAGACACCACCAGAAAACTACTAGATCTTGTCAATGAATTTGGTAAAGTTGCAGGATACAATATTAATATAAAGAAATGTATTGCATTTCTATATACTAACAATGACCTATCAGAAAGAGAAATTAAGAAAAACAATATATTTACCATCACATCAAAGAGAATAAAATACCTAGGAATAAACCTACCTAAGGAGGTAAAGGACTTGTTCTTAGAAAAATATAAGACACTGATGAAAGAAATTAAGGACACAAACAGATGGAAAGCTATACTGTGTGCATGGATTGGAAGAATTTAAGTTGCTAAAATGACCATATTACCCAAGGCAATCTATTTCAATGCAATCTTTACCAAAATACCAATGATATTTTTCATAGAAATGGAACAAATCTAAAATTTGTATGGAAACACAAAAGATCCAGAATAGCTAAAGCAAACTTGAGAAGAAGAACAGAGCTGGAGGTATCATGTTCCCTGACTTCACACCATACTACAAAGCTACAGTAATCAAAACAGTATGGCACTAACACAAAAACAGATCATAGATCAATGGAACAGAAGAGAGAGCCCAGAAATAACCAATGCACTTATGGTCAATTAATCTACAACAAAGGAGGTAAGAATACGCAATGGCGAAAAGACATTCTCTTCAATATGTGGTGCTGGAAAAACTAGACAGCTACATGTAAAAGAATGAAGTTAGAACATTTTCTCATACCATTAAAAAAAGTAAACTCAAAATGGATTAAATACCTAAATGTAAGACTGTAAACCATAAAACTGCTAGACGAAAACATAGGCAGAATACACTTTGACATAAATCGTAGCAATATTTTTTTGAGTCTGTTTCCTAAGGCAAAGGAAACAAAAGCAAAAATAAATAAATAGGACCTAATTAAACTTAAAAGCTTTTGCACAGCAAAGGAAACCACAGACAGAATGAAAAGACTACATACAGAATGGGAGAAAGTATTTGCAAATAATATGACCAATAAAGGGATAATATCCAAAATATATAAACAGCTCATAAAATTCAATATCAAAAAAAAAACCCAATTGAAAAATGGGCAGAAGACCTGAGTAGACATTTTTCCAAAGAAGGCATACAGATAGATAACAGGCACATGAAAAGATGCTCAACATCACAAGTTATTAGAGAAATGCAAATCAAAACCACAATGAGATATCACCTCACATGTATCAGAATGGCTATCATCAAAAAGACCACAATAACAGATGTTGGTGAGGATGTGGAGAAAAGGGAACCCTTGTACACTGTTGGTGGGAATATAAATTTCTACATCCACTATGGAAAATGGTATGGATGTTCCTCAAAAAATTAAAAATAGAAATACAATATGATGCACCAATTTTATTCCTGGGTATGTATCTGAAGAAAAAGAAAACACTAATTGGAAAAGATAAATGTACCCCAATGTTCATAGCAGCATTATTTATAATAACCAAGATATGGAAGCAACATAGCATTCATCAACAAATGAATGGATAAAGAAGATATGGTGTATATATAAAATGGAATACTACTCAGCCATAAAAGAATGAACATTTTGCCATTTGCAACAATGTGCGATGGACCTGGAGCTTATTATGCTTAGTGAAATAAGTCAGACAGAAAAAGGCAAATACTGTATGTTATCACTTATAGGTGGAATCTATAAAATAAAACAAATGAATGAACATAACAAAACACAAACAAGCTCACAGATATAGAGAACAATCAGTTACTGGTGGGGAGAGGGGAGAGGGTCAGGATAGGGGTAGGATATTAAGAGGCACAAACTACCATGTATAAAATAATTAAGCTACGAGGATATATTGTACAGTGCATAGAATATAACCAATATTTTATAATAACTTTATATGGAGTTTATCAACATTTTGAATCACTATGTTGTATACCCAAACTAATATAATCAAATATATCTCAATTTAAAAAATGCAACTTTGAAATCAGCACCCTAACAAAACCAGTTAGAATCCTAATAAGAAATTATGCTAGTATGGTTAAATTTCCATGGGCATTTGACATAGAATCTCAATCATTCAAATTGTATGGCCTTTTACACTAAAATCATGCTTCCTTCTACTTTTGAAATGAATGTCCTTGAAGACAGTTCCATAGAAATCAGTTTATCCAAAACTTAAAATACAATCCAAGAACAGCCTAATTTATCATTAATTTCTCTTTTAACATGGAGTAAATATCTTTTGGCTTCTCCCTCTCTACCTGCAACTGCCCAGAGAGCTTAACGTAGAAAATGCAGCAATTCTTGAAGCCTATAACAAGCTACATTTTATACAAAGGAAAGGTATTTCTGCAGAATTTTTAGTTTTTATCTTAAGTTTTAATATACTGAAAAGCTTTTTCTCTAATTGTGAGAAAGCTTGGCTTTAAAACATTAACATGCTGAGGAAAATTATGTATGAACCCACTCAACTTCCACAACATACTGACCCCATTCTCCAATTTACAAATACATATGTTAAGTTAATCAAACAACGAAGCCAACAGAATGAGGTGGCTCTAACATGTTAGCAGACTACTAAGCAAACCAAAACCTAAGCCTGTAAATGTCTCAAGGTTAAGAAATGAAAACCTAAGGAAACCAATCACAAACAGCCAACTAGTCTTCCCCAAATAAAGCAACTGCTTAAACTATAGCCAATCAAATAATTTCCTTGCTTTGCTTCCACTTCTCTGTTAAAGTCTTTCCCCTAGGGGCTTCCCTGGTGGTGCAGTGGCTGGGAATCCACCTGCCAGTGCAGGGGACACGGGTCCGAGCCCTGGTCCAGGAAGATCCCACATGCCAGGGAGCAACTAGGCCCATGCACCACAACTACTAAGCCTGCGCTCTGGAGCACATGAGCCACAACAGCTGAGCCCACGTGCCACAGCTACTGAAGCCCACATACCTAGAGCCCATGCTCCGCAGCAGGAGAGGCCACTGCAACCAGAAGCCCACGCACCACAACAGAGTAGCCCCTGCTCGCCACAACTAGAGAAAGCCCGCCCCCAGCAATGAAGACCCAACACAGCCAAAAATAGATAAATTAATTAATTTAAAAAAAAAAAGTCTTTCCCCCAGCTCCTGTTGGTAGAGCACGCTGGACACTTCTGGTTTGATGAGGCCTGATTCAAATTGTTGCTTAAACTCTCAACAGTTTTAATATGTTTCAGTTTATTTTATAACACAATTCATTTGAGTGAATTAGCATTAAAGAAACACATGGGATAGGAGAACAGATTACATGTTTGCATTGTCATTATTATAATAACAACATAATGAAAGTACTCACCACTAAGTCTTGTTGCCTGTGATGAGGGAAGTTGAAGAAATATCCCATGCACTTGAGCTGCAAAAATGTAAACAGTAATTCTGTCAAAACTATTTTCACAGGATACATTGAATCTCTCACTCTTGAAAAACTGTGTAACAGGAAGGCTTTGGAGGAAAAGTCAACCCAAGTGGGTGGGCAGAGGTGTGACCAGATCAAAGCTGCCCCTGGGGGTTCCCTAGTGAATTGCATAGCAACCTCTGATTTTAAGATAAAAACTATGGCTCTTCTCTGTGACTCACAGCAACCAGCCATTTTGCTCAAAAAATAAATAAATAAATAAATAAATGGTGATGCAGTTTTTAAGCTTTGGCTCACCACCAGAGGAGATGGCAGCAGAATTTTGGCCACTTTGGGGTTATTTCTACCTCTTTCACTTAAGGGCTTGAGCTACACTTAGATCTGCTTTCACAGTCAAGTGAGTTTGAGTTCCAAGACATCTCCTTCTTGGTCTTGTAGGTAAGAGGGAATAGAAAGATATAGAGGAAGGGAATCTTCAGTTCTCTGGTAATTAGTGCAAATACACACACACACATGTACACACATATGTGTTTGTGGGGATGTGTCTTCCTTCTCAAGTATAAACCCATCGCATCACAGGTGGATTATCTCTCTGCCTTTCTGCCCCTGCACATCTCCTCTCAGCATCATGGAAGCCCACAGCTGGACTCAGAAAATAATAGAGCTAAGTAGTTTACCACGGTACCAACCTTTGATGCGTGTCAAAACTAGCACTGATATTTAACAGATATGCATAGCGTAATTGTTCCAGTAGTTAAAATGTTGAAATACTTCCATACGGTTTTCCTGAGCCCACGTCTCTAGACCACCATTCTGGTCTCCCTAGTTTCTACCCTGGGACTTCCAGAAGTCCCCCACCCCAGCTTACCCACCTCTGGACTTCTTCACCAACCAGAAACAGAAGGTTTAATGTCTGGCCCAGCAGGGCATCCAGGCCTTGCTCTGCACAAAGGCAGCCACTATTCTGATTGGTCTATGGTATGTGTATAGTACTGAGTATTAAATATCTTTAATGTCACCCCGAGGTAAAACATCACTGCAAATGTCACATGATGGGGGAAATTACATATGCTGAAACTTTTGTCGAGAAGACAACTGTATGGAGTTAGGAGGAACAGTGTTAAAATTCCTGAGGTGAAAAATAGGATGAGACCTCAAGCAACGTGCATGACTCATCTAAGAAAGAGTGGGTCTTGTTAAGTATAGTGCTGGGAATCACCGTGGGCCACAGGTGAATTGCTGGGACAATTGGGGAAAAACTATTTTCCCTTCCTCAAATGCAGTCGTCAACCCTCCCTACAAATACATTTTGGACAAATATTTAAAGACTATTAATTTGGAAAGAGACAAATTATTAGCCTCTCTGGGGTAGGAACATATTTCAGGCTAATACAGTTTGAGCGATTTGACATCAACTTCTACCTTACTCTCAGCACGCTCGAAGCCTCCCTCACATCTCGGCACCCATCTTGTGCTCAGGAACAGTGAAAGAGCTAGTTCACAGCTCACTGGAACTACTCATACCAGCGTGGCTGCTGCTTCTGCTCTGTTGCCCTCATTCCGTTAATTAGCCTTTGGCTGCAGATCCATAGCTGGCTCCTCCAGCAGCCCTTGGTCCATCCCCCTTTCCCTGTCTCCGGCACTGTTCTCGGTGGGGCACTGTCTTCACTGGTCTCTCCCATGTAACACCTTGTGAAATGGGTACCACCAGTTTTCTGATGTAAATACCCTTCTTTGACTCATTTCACTCTTCTGCTGGGTTTTCCATCTGTTACCTCTTCTGGACCTTGTGGACACTGACCAGCCACTTCTTCTACCTCCCCTCTCCACACCCTGATTTCCATCTGGTCCTTCTGCCTCCTGATGCCCTCAGCTGGCTCCTTCCCTCAGAGCCTCATTCTTATACACCTTTCTCGTCCAAGGCTCTACCACAATTGCTCCACTGAACCATTTACTGTTCCTCCGAGTGTGACCTATCCTTTCTTCTGCCTCCAAACCTCTGCATGTGTTGCTCTCTTTGCTTACAGCGCAATAACCACCCTGCCTGGCTCACACCTTCTCATCTTTCAGGACTTAGTGTCATGTCACTTCCTCAAAGAAGCCTTCCTGGATTGCCCAGGGCTGGGTTAAGTTAGGCTCCTATGTGCTCTCAAAGCATCTTGTCTTACTCCTCCCACAGACTTATGACACTAGGTTATTGCTGCCTTTTTGTTTCTTTCTCCCAGTAGAAGTGAGCACTTTGGGGGAAGAAATTGCATCTTGTGCTCACTTTATCCTCAACATCTAGCATAATGCCTGACAGAAAACCCTCAATAAATTTTTTTCTGTAATGAACTACAACAATAAATTGTAACACAAATAGTTAATATTTCTCATGTAACCCTGTGAAGCAGCTATCTTATCATCATTCCCACTATACAGATGAGGAAACTGAGCACAGAAAAATTAAGTGACTTTCCCAAAGTTACATAGCCAAGAAATACAGACGTGAGTTCCAGATCCAGGTAGGCTGTCTCCAGAGACTATATAAATTACTACTCTATACTCTATGCCTCTTGCTTTTGAGCTGTTAGGGATAGAACCACAGCGATAATACAGTATCATTTCCCATTAGTTCAAAATAACCTTAAAAGCCACGTATTTGGTGAGAAAATACTCACCATTTATTTATTTATTTATTCAGCCTATCTTAATCCTGACTGAATATAATGTATTTTATATCCAGGCCTAGACAACAGGTCCCTAGGGACTAGGGCAAAGCGTAAGGAAGAAAAAAGGTGGGGTCAGAGGGAAAATACCTAAAAATCAGGTCCAAAGGATAAAGCCAAGATCAGGTCCCCAGTATGTGTTCAAAACGGGTCAGAGGGCAAAGGTGAGGTGGGAAGCTGTGAAAGCAAGAACAAGGAAAAGCCGGTTGGAAGGGCAAAGAGTCTGAACTGTAAATTCTACATGTTTTTGCTGTTAAGCCACAATGGGAGACCAATTTGGTTACAGCAAACATTGAGCCACGAGTACATTCATAAACTTCCTCTTCATGTAATTGCACCTGATGACCTTGAAACAGTAAACTGATGACTGGTGACAGCCATTCAACTTGGGGTTTATGCCAGCGAATACCGAGTATCTCTCAGGTATCTCTGAGCCTTAAATCTGGCTGACAGCATTTATCTTCAATAACAGAGTTAACTAGATTTACAGTACATGAAATTGCTCCCCTGGGCCAGCATTTCATTTGTTAGATGTGCTGTCTTAATAGAGCCCAGAGAAGCCCCTAACTTAGATTAATCATGGTATGTTAATAAATTGTCAACATAGCTAATATTTCATGCCCAGAATGGAAGACCAACAAGGAAATAAAAGTGAGAAAAGAAAGAATAACAAAGTGGAATACCAGCAAGTTGCTTTCATTTTAAAACTCCCCTGTGTCCTTGGTTCATAGGCACACACAAATCAAATGGCGGCAGCCACCAAATAATTCTAAGAAGTCTGGCTCTGAAAACTGCTCCTTCAAAACATAAAATTGGGGGAGACCTTCAATATGGCAGAAGAGTAAGACATCGAGATGAACTTCCTTCCCACAAATACATCAGAAATATATCTACACGTGGACCAACTCCTACAGAACACCTACTGCATGCTGGCAGAAGACCTCAGACCTCCCAAAAGGCAAGAAACTCCCCACGTACCTGGGTAGGGCAAAAGAAAAAAGAAAAAACAGACAAAAGAATAGGAACGGGACCTGTACCAGTGGGAGGGAGCTGTGAAGGAGGAAAGGTTTCCACACACTAGGAAGCCCCTTCGCGGGCAGAGACTGGGGGTGGCGAAGGGGGAAGCTTCAGAGCCACGGAGGAGAGTGTAGCAAAAGGGGCACGGAGGGCAAAGCGGGGAGATTCCTGCACAGAGGATGGGTGCAGACCAGCAAGCACCAGCACGAGAGAAATTGTCTGCTCACCTGCCGGGATGGGCTGGGCTGGGAGCTGAGGCTCGGGCTTCGGAGGTCAGATCCCAGGGATAGGACTGGGGTTGACTGTGTGAACACAGCCTGAAGGGGCTAGTGTGCCACAGCTATCCGGGAGGGAGTCCGGGGAAAAGTCTGGACCTGCCTAAGAGGCAAGAGGCCATTGTTTTGCGGTGCGTGAGGGGATTCAGAGCACCTCCTAAATGAGCTCCAGAGATAGGCGTGAGCTGCGGCTATCAGCGCGGACACTAGACACAGGCATGAGATGCTAAGGCTGCTACTGCAGCAACCAAGAAGCCTGTGTGCAAGCACAGATCACTATCCACACTGCCCCTCCCGGGAGCCTGTGCAGACCACCAATGCCAGGGTCCCGTGATCCAGGGATAACTTCCCCAGGAGAATGCACGGTGCACCTCAGGCTGGTGCAACGTCATGCTGGCCTCTGCCGCCGCAGGCTCACCTCGCATCTGTACCCCTCCCCTGCTGGCCTGAGTGAGACAGAGCCCCAGAATCAGCTGCTCCTTTAACCTCGTCCTGTCTGAGCAAAGAACAGATGCCCTCAGGCGACCTACGTGCAGAGGCGGGGCCAAATACAAGGCTGAACCCCAGGAGCTGTGCGAACAAAGAAGAGAAAGGGAAATTTCTCCCAGCAGCCTCAGGAGCAGTGGATTAAATCTCCAAAATCAACTTGATACACTCTGCATCTGGGGAATACTGAATACACAATGAATCATCCCAAATTGAGATGGTGGACTTTGGGAGCAATGATATATATATATTTTTTCCTTTTTCTCTTTTTCCATCTGGGTGACAGTGTCTTGGTGCTCCAGCTGGGTGTCAGGCCTCTGCCTCTGAGGTGGGAGAGCCAAGTCCAGAACATTGGTCCACCAGAGACCTCCCAGCTCCACGTAATATCAAATGGCAAAAATCTCCCAGAGATCTCCATCTCAAAACCAAGACCCAGCTCCACTAAATGACCAGCAAGCTACAGTGCTGGACACACTTTGCCAAACAGCTAGCAAGACAGGAATACAACCCCACTTACTAGCAGAAAGGCTGCCTAAAATCATAATAAGGACACAGATGCTCCAAAACTCACCACCGGACACGGTCCTGCCCGCCAGAAAGACAGATCCAGCCTCATCCACCAGAACACAGGCACTAGTCCCCTCCACCAGGAAGCCAACAAAACCCAAGAAACCAAACTTAGCCACTGGGGGCAGACACCCAAAACAATGTGAACTACGAACCTGCAGTCTGCAAAAAGGCGACCCCAATCACACTAAGTTAAGCAAAATGAGAAGAAAAAGAAACACACAGCAGACGAAGGAGCTAGACAAAACCCCACCAGACCAAACAAGTGAAGAGGAGACAGGCAGTCTACCTGAAAAAGAATTCAGAGTAATGATAGTAAAGATGATCCAAAATCTTGGAAATAGAATGGAGAAAATACAAAAAAAAAAAAAAACATTTAACAAGGATCTAGAAGAACTAAAGAGCAAACAAACAATGATGAACAACACAATAAATGAATATAAAATTCTCTAGAAGGAATCAATAGCACAATAACTGAGGCAGAAGAAAAGATAAGCAACCTGGAAGATAAAATAGTGGAAATAACTACTGCAGACCAGAAGAAAGAAAAAAGAATGAAAAGAATTGAGGACAGTCTCAGAGACCCCTGGCACAACATTGAATACACCAACATTTGAATTATAGGGGTCCCAGAAGAAGAGAAGAAAAAGAAAGGGTCTGAGAAAATATTTGAAGAGATTATAGTTGAAAACTTCCCTAATAGGGGAAAGGAAATAGTTAATCAAGTGTAGGAAGTGCAGAGACTACCACATAGGATAAATCCAAGGAGAAATATGCCAAGACACATATTAAACTACCAAAAATTAAATATAAAAAAAATATTAAAAGCAGCAAGGAAAAAACAACAACAAATATACAAGGGTATCCCCATAAGGTTAACAGCTGATCTTTCAGCAGAAACTCTGCAAGCCAGAAGGGTCTGGCAGGACATATTTATAGTGGTGAAGGAGAAAAACCTACAACCAAGATTACTCTATCCAGCAAGGATCTCATTCAGACTTGATGGAGAAATTAAAACCTTTACAGACAAGCAAAAGCTGAGAGAGTGCAGCACCACCAAACCCCCTTTACAACAAATGCTAAAGGATCCTCTCTAGGCAAGAAACACAAGAGAAGGAAAAGACCTACAATAACAAACCCAAAACAATTAAGAAAATGGTAATAGGAACATACATATCAATAATTACCTTAAATGTAAATGGATTAAATGCTCCAACCAAAAGACACAGACTCGCTGAATGGATACAAAGACAAGACCCGTATATATGCTGTCTACAAGAATATTACTCAGCCATAAAAGAAACGAAATTGAGCTATGTGTAATGAGGTGGATGGACCTAGAGTCTGTCATACAGAGTGAAGTAAGTCAGAAAGAGAAAGACAAATACCGTACGCTAACACATATATATGGAATTTAAGGGGAAAAAAATGTCATGAAGAACCTAGGGGTAAGACAGGAATAAAGACACAGACCTATGAGAGAATGGACTTGAGGATATTGGGAGGGGGAAGAGTAAGCTGTGACAAGGCGAGAGAGTGGCATGGACATATATACACTACCAAACGTAAAATAGATAGCTAGTGGGAAGCAGCCACATAGCACAGGGAGATCAGCTCGGTGCTTTGTGACCACCTAGAGGGGTGGGATAGGGAGGGTGGGAGGGAGGGAGATGCAAGAGGGAAGAGATATGGGAACATGTGTATATGTATAACTGATTCACTTTGTTATAAAGCAGAAAATAACACATCATTGTAAAGCAATTATACTCCAATAGAGATGTAAAACAAAACAAAACAAATACAAGAGACCCACTTCAGACCTAGGGACACATACAGACTGAAAGTGAGGGGATGGAAAAAGATATTCCATGCAAATGGAAATCAAAATAAAGCTGAACTAGCAATTCTCATATCAGATAAAATAGACTTTAAAATAAAGACTATTACAAGAGACAGAGAAGGACACTACATAATGATCAAGGGATCAATCCAAGAAGAACATAGAACAATTGTAAATATTTATTCACCCAACACAGAAGCACCTCAATACATAAGGCAAATGCTAACAGCCATAAAAGGGGAAATCGACAGTAACACAATCATAGTAGGGGACTTTAACACCCCACTTGCACCAATGGACAGATCATCCAAAATAAAAATAAATAAGGAAACACATGCTTTAAATGATACATTAAACAAGATGGACTTAATTGATATTTATAGGACATTCCATCTAAAATCAACAGAATATACTTTCTTCTCAACTGCTCATGGAACATTCCAGGATAGATTCTATCTCCGGTCACAAAACAAGCCTTGGTACATTTAAGAAACCTGAAATCGTATCAAGTATCTTTCTGACCACAATGCTGTGAGACTAGATATCAATTGCAGGAAAAAAATCCGCAAAAAATACAAACACATGGAGGTTAAACAATACGCTATTTAATAATCAAGAGATCACTGAAGAAATCAAAGAGGAAATCAAAAAATACCTAGTAACAAAGGACAATGAAAACACGATGATCCAAAACCTATGGGATGCAGCCAAAGCAGTTCTAAGAGGGAAGTTTATAGCAATACAATCCTACATCAAGAAACAACAAACATCTCAAATAAACAACCTAACCTTACACCTAAAGCAATTAGAGAAAGAAGAACAAAAAAACCCCAAAGTTAGAAGAAGGAAAGAAGTCATAAAGATCAGATCAGAAATAAATGAAAAAGAAATGAAGGAAACAATAGCAAAGATCAATAAAACTAAAAGCTGATATTCTGAGAAGATAAACAAAATTGATAACCATTAGCCATACTCATCAAGAAAAAAAAGGAGAAGACTCAAGTCAATAGAATTAGAAATGAAAAAGGAGAACTAACAACTGACACTACAGAAATACAAAGGAACATGAAAGATTACTAGAAGCAACAATATGCCAATAAAATGGACAACTTGGAATAAATAGACAAATTCTTAGAAAAGCACAGCCTTCCGAGACTGAACCAGGAAGAAATAGAAAATATAAACTGACCAATCACAAGCACTGACATTGAAACTGTGATTAAAAATCTTCCAACAAACAAAAGCCCAGGACCAGATGGCTCCACAGGCGAATTCTATCAAACATTTAGAGAAAAGCTAACACCTATCCTTCTCAAACTCTTCCAAAATATAGCAGAGGGAGGTACATCCCCAAACTCATTCTACGAGGCCAACATCACCCTGATACCAAAACCAGACAAAGATGTCACAAAGAAAGAAAACTACTGGCCAATATCAGTGATGAACATAGATGCAAAAATCCTCAACAAAATACTAGCAAACATAATCCAACAGCACATTAAAAGGATCATAAACTGTAATCAAGAGGGGTTTATTCCAGGAATGCAAGGGTTCCTCAATATATGCAAATCAATCAATGTGATACAGCATATTTACAAACTGAAGAATAAAAACCATATGATCATCTCAATAGAGGCAGAAAAAGCTTTTGACAAAATTCAACACCCATTTATGATAAAAGCCCTCCAGAAAGTAGGCATAGAGGGAACTTACCTCAACATAATAAAGACCATATATGACAAACCCACAGCCAACATTGCCCTCAATGGTGAAAAACTGAAACCATTTCCACAAGGATCAGGAACAAGACAAGGTTTCCCACTCTCACCATTATTATTCAACATACTTTTGAAAGTTTTAGCCACAGCAATCAGAGAAGAGAAAGAAATAAAAGGAATCCAAACCTGAAAAGAAGAAGCAACGCTGTCACTGTTTGCAGATGACATGATACTATACATAGTGAATTCTAAAGATGCTACCAGAAAACTACTAGAGCTAATCAATGAATTTTAGTAAAGTAGCAGGATACAAAATTAATGCACAGAAATGTCTTGCATTCCTATACATTAATGATGAAAAATCTGAAAAAGAAATTAAGGAAACACTTCCATTTACCATTGCAACAAGAAGAATAAAATACTTAGACATAAACATACCTAAAGAGACAGAAGACCTGTATGCAGAAAACTATAAGACACTGATGAAAGAGATTAAAGATGATACAAATAGATGGAGAGATATACCATGTTCCTGGATTGGAAGAATCAACATTGTGAAAATGGCTCTTCTACCCAAAGCAATCTACAGATTCAATGCAATCCCTATCAAACTACCACTGGCATTTGTCACAGAACTAGAACAAAAAATTTCACAATTTGTATGGAAAAACTACAGACCCCAAATAGCCAAAACAATCTTGAGAAAGAAAAACAGAGCTGGAGGAATCAGGCTCCCTGACTTCAGACTATACTACAAAGCTACAGTCATCAAAACAGTATGGTACTGGAACAAAAACAGAAATATAGATCAATGGAACAGGATAGAAAACCCAGAGATAAACCCATGCACATATGGTCTCCTTATTTTGGTTAAAGGAGGCAACAATATACAATGGAGAAAAAACAGTCTCTTCAATAAGTGGTGCTGGATAAACTGGACAGCTACATGTAAAAGAATGAAATTAGAACACTCCCTAACACCATACACAAAAATAAACTCAAAATGGATTAAAGACCTAAACGTAAGGCCAGACACTATCAAACTCTCAGAGGAAAATATAGGCAGAACATTCTATGACATAAATCACAGCAAGATCCTTTTTGACCCACCTCCTAGAAAAATGGAAATAAAAATAAACAAATGGGACTTAATGAAACTTAAAGGCTTTTGCACAGCAAAGGAAACCATAAACAAGATGAAAAGACAACCCTCAGAATGGGAGAAAATATTTGCAAATGAAAAAACTGACAAAAGATTAATCTCCAAAATTTACAAGCAGCTCATGCAGCTCAATATCAGAAAAACAAACAACCCAATCCAAAAATGGGCAGAAGACCTGAATAGACATCTCTCCAAAGAAGATATACAGATTGCCAACAAACATATGAAAGAATGCTCAACATCACTAATCATTAGAGAAATGCAAATCAAAACTACAATGAGGTATCATCTCACACCATTCAGAATGGCCATCATCTGAGAAGCTGCTCTTCTGCAAGTGTGTGTTGAGACCAGGGAACAGTTCTGCTGGCCACTGTGCTGCCTGGCACTGCCAGACTGTGCTCTGTGATGTTAGATGGACTGGACCAGAAGGGATGTTCTCCCCTGTGGGGAGAGGGATCCCTGCACATATCTCTCCAGAATGGGCACAGTCTGTGCCTCTGTCACTCTAGCTGCCTCGTAATGTGGAGAATGCCCCGGACAGAGCTGGAATGTTAGACCCCTCCCTTGACCCTTCTACTGGTCACTGTTAAGATCCCAGCAAGTGACTTAAACTCACTGAGCTTCAGTTTTCTCATGTGTGAAATGAGCTGATACATGCCATGATTTCTGTACAGAATTGCTCTGAGGATCAATGGCATAATATATATGAAAGTGCTTTTTCGACTGTAAAACAAGCCCAATAAATATAACTGGTATTATTGGTAGTTTTTGTGGGATTATCAACGTTGGCTGGTTTCTATGACTTTGATCTACTGACCTCAGCTTCATAAAATCAGTAAGGTCAAGAGGGCTGTGCTACTGTATGAGGGGGATTTTCACATATGAAATTTAAAATACAGTCCAAATGGTATAAAAGCATGGCCAGCATATTGCGTGTCTTGAGCAGCTGGGCTGAACTAAGATCTAGTTACCTGACATAGACTGGCATTCCAAGTTTGTGATTTAGCATCATTTTGAGATAAAATACATCCTCAAAATACATATTATCTACCAATCTGGCTGCATTTCACATGTCCTAATTATAAATCAGGCCTGGGTGTCTGATTGTGGTGATATTAGACTGGATTACAGGCTTTTATTTACAGAATAAATAGCTTATATTCATTTAACAAATTTATAGCTACTGTGCCAGGCACCCTGTGTTAGATACTAAGGACACAGCCCTGAGCGAAATAGACATGCCCCCACCCTTATGAATTACCGTCTGGTAACCCAGCGTAGTCTAGGGCATCAGGAAGGTTTCCTTCGGCAAGAGTCAGTTTATAGACGACTTCCACGAGAAGGAATTTTCTGGAATCCTGGGAAGTGGGATAAAAAGGGAAGTGGAAGAGCCTCCTGGGACTGTGTCACTCAGTAGCTGTTTATCGTCTTCAGAATGACTGTCTCATGTTTGCAGTTCCACTGCCCCAAAGAACGTACACTCAAATACCCAGCCTCCCTCACAGCTAAGCTGCTTTGCTAATCCATGCGCTAATGTACGACTTTGATTCAGAAGTGAGCAGCACTCCGTGGTAACCAGCCTTCAGGTAGCTGTGGCTTTTTTTTTTTCCCCCAAAAAATAATAGTGTAGGCAGAGGCATCTAGCTAGTTACTGAGAGCAATTATTGTAAGGTCACAATTCTGACATGATTGTGTGACTAAATTGTGGGTGTTGTCTTCTGAGAAGTTTACAAGTCTATTTATTTCTACAGCCCTTGCAACAATTCTTTGAACTGCCAAAAATCCTTTAATAAATTCCCACTGTCAAATGAGTTAAACAAGGAGGCCATTAGTCTGAGGCGGTTCTATTATCTTAGCAGCCTACATAAGCAAACCAAAGCTTAAGCCTATAAATGCCTCAAGGTTAAGAAATGGAAACCTAAGGACAACCAATCACAAACAGCCAACAAGTCTGGCCCAAACAATGCAATGGCTAAAACTATAACCAGTCAAATAACTTCCTCACTTTGCTTCTACCTCTTCTCTATAAAAGTACCCACTCCCAACCTGTCCCCACCCCAGAGTCTGTCAGTGGAGTGCTGCTAACCATTTCTGCTTTGGCACTGGTCCACTGGAATCTAGTTTTGTGCAAGTAAGCTCTTACAATTTTTAATATGCCTCAGTTTAATACCACAAATACTGCATCCAATCATTTCACAGCAAAGGAGGTGTGAGAAAGGTTGCCGGACCATAAGATCTTCTGGTCTTATTATCTGCTGCAGCATACAGAAGCAGCTGGCATAGGCGTGAGGTTTCCCTGAAAACATCATGATGTCACAGAGATAAAGAACTCATGGATACTTCAGCAGGGCAATCTGCAACTAACTCTCAGGCAAAACAAAGGACTATCTTAGTTTATGAAGAACATGAACCCCAGTAGTAAAAATCTAAGTGGCTTTCGACGGATACTTGCTGATTCTTATTTAAAGATTTCATCAAAATAGTCTCAAAGTTCATAAGCAGCTCCAAATATACTGGAAGATATTTCTGAAAATCTTAATCAGATTTGGCAATGTTTCCTGTCATGCTGCTGCTAACATCGGTCACTATCAGTAAGAGTAATGACTAATATATACTGAGTACTTATATGCCAGGCCCTATCACATACCATGTCACTTGATCTAGCTATAACTCTTCAAGGTAGGAGGTACTTTAATTATCCTCATTTTACAAATGGGGACACTGAGGCAACAGAACTTAACTAATTGACATAAGTGCTTGACACAGCTTCGGACCCAGGCCATTTAACTCCAAAGCCCTTGTGTTCAACACTCCACTAGTAGAGTAGAGAAGAGGTAATGTCCTGTGGAAATTCTATGGCATTTACCCAGTAGTAATTTTGCCCAGTGCTTTTTAATGATCAAAATAAATTTGCAATTTAAAGCATCCCAATACCTTTCTTGTTCTAAAATAACTTGTGTGATTTGTGAACCAAGTTCACAATATTGTGATTCTTGGCCTGATCCAGGAAATCACTCACATAAATAGGAGACTAAATCAATCTTTGTAAAAGGTAATCACTACTATTAGGCTCTTTAGTTGATAAGACATTGTCATATAAGTGCCATGTCTCAATAAAAAGCAAACTCTTTAAACTAACTAACGTGCTTTCTTATTAAGGAAATTGAGGCTGCCAAACGAGGTAAAGGTGGCCTGGGGATCAGCTAAACCAATCAGCCACAGACAATCAGAAGGCAGCTATTAGCACATATCTCAGCGTATGACAGCCAGCAATGAGATTTGGAACTTTTGATAGAAATTCTCTGAAATTTGAGTTATCTGGTAAACAGTTGATTTTATCATTATCTGGTAAATGGTTGATTTTTAGTAGCTAATGAGTTCTAAAGACCTCCTTTGTTACATTTTAAGCTGATCTCTTCCTGACGGCAATAAGGTCACCTTCTCTGAAGCCACAATGGACTGATTATATATTATTCTTTAGGCCGTGCTGCATTCCAAGAAAGACATGAAGCAACTGAGAGAGTAAATAGGAAGAATCATTTTCCTCGCAAGAGCCTCCCTGAACCATTCTCCAGGCCCATCCACAGGGAGGGGTCTCATTTTGACCCTATCCATTTCCCTGCCATTTTGCTGTTACTCCTTTCTTGAGCTGCCTCGGACTTTTCAGAGCTAACTGTCTTACCCTCAATTGTATCCAGGTCAAACAGGATACAGTAAGTCTCCTACATACAAACGAGTTCCATTCCGAGAGCACGTTCGTGAATCCAATTTGTTTGTAAGTCCAACAAAGTCAGCCTAGGTACCCAACTAACACAATAGGGACCGGCTATATAGTACCATACTGTAATAGGTTTATAATACTTTTCACACAAATAATACATAAAAAACAAACACAAAAATAAAGAAAACATTTTTAATCTTACAGTACAGTACCTTAAAAAGTACAGTACAACAGCTGGCGTACAGCGGCTGGCATCGAGTGAACAGGCAAGAAGAGTTACTGACTGGAGGAGGGAGAGGAGGTGGGAGATGGTAGAGCTGAAGGATCGCCAGCAATAGGAGATGGAGGGCAAGCTGCAATTTCACTCACGCCTGACGCTGATGGCACAGGTTCTGGTTCCTTGCTGGATTCAATTCTATCTACCCTCTTGAAAAAATGATCCAGTGATGTCTGGGTAGTGCTGTACCAGCTACATCACTGCTGCTTTTACACTTGTTTCTGGACAACCTGGGCTTGAAATAAAGATACTGTACTACTGTACTCTATACAGTAAAGTACACAAAAGCACAACCACTCATAGAGGATGCACGCACGTGACAGTGTACACCAGACACGTGAACTAACTTATGTGATTGGACATGCGAACGCACATTCGCATCTTTGAAAGTTTGCAACTAGAATGTTCGTGTGTAGGGGACTTACTGTACAATAAAAGTGGCAAAATTGTCACGTTAACTTATGCTTCTTGGAATCTTAGACTTCACTTCCTTTTTTAAAATAAATATTTTTTCTTTCAAGACCCACCTGCACTATCCCCTCAAGCCTCCCTTCTCTAAATCCACCATCTTGCCTTAATCTTGGCCTCTCAAACTTCCCATTCCCTGCACGCTCTCCTCAGGCTCCTCTCCTCTCTAAGTCCCCCAAGGTTTTTCCCAGTCAGTCTTACTAGCCACAGCCCCCTCTCCCAGTCACCCTCTGTCAGTGGCAGAGCCTCTATACTACAGTCACCCTCTGTCAGTCTCTATACCAGTCTACAGATTTCCATCACCAGCTCGCCTCCCTCCAGCCATTCCCAGGCTGCCAGATACCCAGGCTCCCGCTGCCACTCTGCTCCTATCTTCCTGCTGTTGTCTTCATCTTGGGACCTGTCACACTAGCCCCAGACCCACTTATCTCTGGCTTGATCTCACCCTTCTAGCTGCTTCTTTTTCTGCTGCTCTTTCTTTTGGAAGTTATGGAACTTTCTACCTCTTGCACTTACCTTATTTTTCTTATTCATTTCCTTTTAAGATGAATATATATTACGTTTTAAAAATTGAGACACTATAAATAATTGTGAAAAAATGTGGAAAAATAATAAAGAGGTTCCTTGTATGACTGTTGTTGAGAGACTGATCATATTTCATTAGTACTCATAAAAATACAATGAGGTAAGCAGTTTTTATCTGCAGTTTCCAGAGAAGGAATTTGAGTCTCAGAGAGGTAATTCAGATCACACGATTTGTAAATAGCAGAACGAAGAACTGTATCCAAAACTGTCTGCTGTCGAAGTCCACTCTGTTAGGTAACACTCTACATCAGCACTTACAGAAGCCACTTACTTATACATAGCACTCTGGAACTTAAGAAACGTGGAAGGGGATTCTAGAGCTCCAGGTTTCAAGTTATGACTCCCCCAACCCACTCACCACTCTGGAATACACTGAAAAATCCACTGATCACATTTCTAATATCAGTATTGGGTGTGTATATTTAAGATAAGCACTATTGTCTCCTGCTTAATCTAGCCTCCATACAGCACAATGGTATTCTCAAAATGCAAATTGGATCACGTCACGTTCTTGCTGTATATCCTCCAGTGGGTCTCCAACGCACTTAGGAAAAACACACAAGGCATATTTTGTGGGCTTATCTCCAAAGCTAAACTTCTACCCTATTTCCATGGGCCTCCTTCAGAATCTCACTCCTCTGTCATTTCCTCACTTTTCCCTTGTTCAACAATATGTTCAAGTTTGTTCTACTGTAATAAAAGCTTTTCTTCAACCTCTGGCCACACACTCCCTCCCCAAGCACTGTCCTGTTTTTCTTCTTCCTTTTAACAGCAAGCTCCTGGAAACAGTTGTCTACATTCTCCATTAGCTGTTTTCCCTTAACTAATCACATATATGCTCTCTTAGCTCTCTGCAGTGTGGTTTCAGCCTTCACCTTCTTCTGAGGCTAAGTGCTCTCTAAAAGGTGTAATCTGAGCCACTAATCCAATGGGTTTTTCTCAGTCATCAACTTCATAGATCTTTCGTTTGCTGTTCCTGATCACTCCTTGGCTGCTGTCATATTCTTGGGATCCTCCCCATGTCCTGAGCTCTCTATTCCCTTTTCCTTTCCTTCCTCTTTCTGATCTCTACTTTCTCTTAGCAGACTTATCCACTGTCATGACTTTATCACCTTTTAATGTGACTTCCAACACTGAATTTTTCATGAATTTCTGATCACATTTCTAATCACCCACTGATTTCTACGTGGAAATTTTCATCAGTTCTTCAAGCCACATAGGATCAGAATCTAATTATACCTGCCACTTGACAAGGAAAAGTCATAAATTTCTCTATGGCAGGACAATCAAACTAAGTCATAATTGAAACACACATAACATGACCCCATTTGTGACGGGCCTTTCCCAACCTACAACGTGCATCCACATTATACATTAACCAGACCTCCTCAAGGCAGGAGGCTCTAATCAACCTTTGAGAAATATGGTCCTTTACTTCTGACACCAGCACTGTATTTTTTAAGATTAACATTTCTTTCTCATCTTGAATAGGGGTCACGTTGTCCTAAAGGCTGGCTCTGTATGTACATACCTGACCAAAACATCTCTGATGCACTTTATGTACAGTGTGAACCTGTCAATATAATACATAATTCTTTGTCTCAAAAATGTATAAAACTGTTATCTCTAGCACCTAACCAGTGGAACGGTTTTCAGAGCTTTTGATAATCTGTCTCCTGGGTTATAATCCTTGGTTTGGCTTGAATAAAATTCTCTCTTTTTCTGCTTAGCTTGATTGTTGATTGGATTTTGTAGACATTTGCATGGTGTAGGCAGCAGAACATCAGAGACACCCACCAGAGTACACCTGGAGGATGCCTGGAACCTGTGCTCAGTACCAGCACAGGCCCACTGAGCCCCACCAACCTGTCGGTATCTCTCAGGTATTCTGGTGAGTTCTCCTGATATAAGGATCTCATTGTTTAAGTGACAATCCTAAAAGTTTTGTTTGAGTTGTTTTTACTTGAAGTCTTCCGGGGCACCAGTGCATTTTCCTAGGCGGGGACCTAGTGGGATCTAGGCAGGCAGCTAGGAAAACATACTTCGCTAATCTTTGTTAAATTTGGCTTAAATTGAAAGACAAGTTGATACATGGTCTGAACAAACCGTTTGCTAGTGAAATGGAAGACTGAGCCTGCTCAGCTCTGAAGAAAAGGGACACTTGCTTCTTCGAAAAAAGCAAAAACTTTCTGCCACAAAGCATCCTCAGATGACTGAGAACCTAGTGGAAGTGCCTGAGGATTAATCCTGGTGACGTACAGTGGTCCCACAGAGAACCCCACTACAACCATTAGGTAAACACTGCTCTTCCAGGGAACGTGACCGAGGCTCATCACCTAGTGCTCAGAGAACCCACAGTGCTTTTAGACTGCTGGATGAAGAAACTGAGACGTAATAGAATCAAACCAACCCAGGGTAACTCCTTGGAGAGCTAGACTCAGAAGCAGCACACAACCAATCCATCACATTGTGCTTAGAAAGGTAATGCAGATCATATCTGAATTAGGCTACCTAATAATGGGAAAGCATGCTTCAAAGGCAGTACAGCAACCTGACAGACAGCCACGTATGAGAACGCCAGTTGGGTTTATGTATAACACCTATGGGATTAACACTTGCAAGTATTTAACTAAATGGGAAGATCTGACCAAAGATAACTTGTCCCTGAGATGGCCAAAATGAGGCACTTCGGATTTACCTAAACTGGTTTATTTGTACACTCAATTAGAAAAAGCCAGCTATAGAATCAAACAACCAGAATGGGAGCCATTTTTAATTGGTACCTGGAAGCCTCAACATGAGGAAATAATCAACGGCTTGACTGAATGAGACAAACTGAAAATTATTAGTAATGGCGGCAAAATTAGAAAAAAACCTCAGAAGCCATTCCTCCTCCCCCTCCCCCTCTCCTCCTCTGTATCCTCTCCTTTCCCTATCCCTGACCTTCCCGCTCTCCCTCCTCTAACACCAGAAGAAAAATCTCTTGAGTCCAAGGGAGAAAATGAAAGCAGCCCAAGGTAATAGCAGCTCCCTTTAAGGAGAAGCCCACAAGCAGAGGGGAACCCACTCTTACCTATACTCCTTGGACTAAGGCAGGACTAACTAAGGATTTTCCAGATCCTTTACAGGATCCTTTGGGGTTTACTAAAGAATTAGATCTTACAGTAAGAACTTATGAGCCTGGATATTCAGACTTGTACCAGCTCGTACAAGTCTGAATAACTCAAAGAGGTAAATTAAAGACGCCTATGGGGCTTCCCTGGTGGCTCAGTGGTTGAGAGTCTGCCTGACGATGCAGGGGACACGGGTTCGTGGCCCGGTCCGGGAAGATCCCACATGCCGCGGAGCGGCTGGGTCCGTGAGCCATGGCCGCTGAGCCTGCGCGTCCGGAGCTTGTGCTCTGCAAAGTGAGAGGCCGCCACAGTGAGACGCCCGCATACCGCAAAAAAAAAAAAAAAAAAAAAAAAAAAAAGACGCCTATGGAAGATTTTCATAAACATGAGGCTGCAGACCACCAGAAATGTAGAGAAATTGCCCACAACTTATATCAGGCTAAACCAAAAGTCTTCCCAAATGGAATGGATTGGCAAAAGTCCTTATTCATTGCCCTTTCCCTACGAGTAAACAATCAATTCAAATGGTAGAGGTTTCAAATTTTCCTATGTGAGTTTTTAAATTAGAGCCAGTAACTTTTCAGCTAGGAACTATCACAGGAAAACATGTGTTTCTTTTGGTGAAATACGCTCCAATTCATATGATAGGGTGAGTCCTTTTAGAGGTATATAATGCCCATATTGCTTTTTCACCTAAGGGTGAAATGACTTTAGATTTAGAAGAGGTAGATACAGATCAGATTACCAAGAAATTGTTGGTTATAAAAACAAAAACTCAAACAGGTCAGGAGGAAATTAACAATTTACTATCATGAGTGCCTGAAAAATTATGGTCATCTTCTTCCCCAGATACTGGGGAAATTAAGACAGCCACTCCTAACTATCGATAACTCCAAGCTTCTATACAATATGTGACAATCTCCACTTAAACCAGAGGCATTAAATGGAATAAGACCTATTATTCAGGAATCCCTTGAGAAGGGACTTGTAATTTCTCGTACCAGTCCTTGCAATACACCCATTTTACCGGTAAGAAAGTAAAATGGAAAAGACTGGAGATTTGTTTAGGACGTGAGCACTGTGAATAACGTTGGGATCCCTTACAACTCTGTGGTTCTTAATCCTCACACCCTGCTCTCAGCCATTCCAGCAGCCACCTGTTGTTTTTCAGGTAATATGTTATTTAGTATTTCAGTGGAAGAAGAAAGCCAATAGCTCTTTGCCTTTATGTGGGAAGATGGTCAGTATACCTGGACGGTTATGCCACAAGGCTATACTGAAAGCCCTACTTATTTTTCTCAAATACTTCAAGCTGATTTGGCTGATGTACACTTTACTAATGGCTCTGCTTTAATTCAATATGTAGATGATTTGCTTTTGTGTTCTGGAACTGAACAGACTCCCAAAGAGATACCACCCATCTGTTACACCAGTTAGCCTCTAAGGGAACTAAGGTTTCCAAAGACAAACTACAATTCTGTTAAGCAATTATGAAATATTTAGGTCATTTGATATCTAAGGAAGAATAGTTAATTGATCCTGGTAGAATTAAGGGAATCCTAGCTTTCGCACTTCCCAAAACAAAGAAGCAACTAAGGGGATTTCTGGGTCTAACCAGATATTGTAGGAATTGGGTACCTAGTTTTCCCCTTATTGCCCAACCTCTCTGTGCATTACTTAAATCTGACCAAGCAGACCCACTGAATGGAAGACAGAAGGAGAAAAGGCTGTAGACACTTTAAAACTCTGCATTGACTCAGGCTCCAGCATTAGGCCATCCTAATTATAAATTACCATTTTTTTTCTCTCTGGGCTTGAAGGAAAAGGAAACACCCTGGGTGTACTAATTCAGAGGTATGGCGACCAGCATCGATCCACAGAATATTATAGTCAGCAGTTAGATTAGGTGGCAAAAGGTCTCCCACCCTGTATGAGAACTATTTCAGTGACAGCTCTCTTATGCAAAGCTACTGAAGAATCTGTAATGGGTTTTTTTCTAACTATTAATGTTCCTCACTCAGTTCAATCTCTTATAAATTCTCACCTTACTCAGCACTATTCTGTGAGTCAACTGGCTTCTTATGAGGTATTGTTACTCTCTTCACCCAATATTATTTTTGCTCCATGTAATCACTGTAACCCCGAAACTTTGCTTCCAGCACCTCAAGATGATGACAACCATGACCACATTATGCTAACTGCCTAACTTCTTACTCCTAGGACTGACTTACAGGAATTACCATTGATAATACTGATTTAATTTGGTTTAGGGATGGATTCTATTTAAAGGATGACAAGGGGCATTATCAAACTGGGTGCACAATAACCCTGACGGTATAAATAATTGAAACTGGTATAAATAATTGAAAGTTCTTATTTACCAGACATCACATTGACTCAACAAGCTAAACTGATTTTATTAATTAGGACTTGTCAATTATCCAAGGATCAAATAGATATTTATAGTGACAGTCACTAGGCTTTGGAGTGGCTCATGATTTTGGAATGCTATGGAAACAAAGAGGATTTCTCACCTCTTCTGTCCAGACCATAAGAAATGGGCAGATAGTTTTAAAACTATTAGACTCCATTCAATTTCCCAGACAGCTGGCTATCATTAAAATACCTGGACATTTCAAGTCTGATTCAGTGGAAGCCAAAGGGAATCAGTCAGCTGATGCTGCAGCTAAACAAGATGCCTTAAGCCTTGCCCCTGCCCAATTTTGAGAATGCCCTCTACTCAAACATGATTCTGATGAAACGTAAGAAATTTCTTTTGCAGCCTCAAGAGGTGGCTTCAGAAACAGTAGGCAAACTGCTACGGAAAGAATAATCCCAGTTTGAGGAATTCCTTCTGAGTTGCATAGCAACTAAGGAGCCTATTTTCCTGGACAGACTATTAAATCCATTTGTAAGATTTGGCTGATAATGCAGCATTTTCACTGTGTTTATCACCCTTAATCCTCAGGGTTGGTAGAAAGGACCAATAGTAGTACTAAAGCACAATTGGCTAAATTTTCAGAGGCTTTTAATCTTCCATGGCCGAAAGCTCTTCCCTTGGTACTCCTCAACCTTAGGTCTACCCCTTTTGATAAACATGAATTGCCTCCTTTTAAAATAATTAATGGGTGACCTATGCACTTAGATAAAGTTACGTATGAACCAGCACTTCTTCGAGGGGATATTTTATATTACTGTCAGGGATTCATCAAAGTGCTTAAAGAAAATGAGATATTAGCAACTGATTCCTTCCACAGTGAGCTCCCAGGAGACAAAGACCTTAAGGACCACAGGTTACAACCTAGAAATTTTATCTATTGGAAAAAAACATCAAATAAAGGACTCTTTACAGCCATGTTGGAAGGGAGCATAACAGGTATTACAAACAAATCCCTGTGCTGCAAAACTTAAAGGACTAAGCTCTTGGATTCACATTTCTCACCTAAAAAGGCCTCCTCTCCTGACACCTGGCTTGGACTGTTCCTGACACCTGGCTTGGACTAAGACAGCTACCACCAAGCCAGGATGAGAAGAACACAACAGTGGTAGACAGCTAACCTAAGAGTCCAGACCAGGCCTTTAAGACCTATCTTCCTCTCAAATTGTGCTATTTACCAAATACTTGTCTATCAAAATTGAAAGTTATTGATTGATTTCTAGCTGTGTTTTTGCCCGAGTGTTTCGGATGGAAAGAAAACTCTTTAGTAAAGTTATCACCAAGTATGGCTACCAGGGACAATCTAAATGATTGTTGGATTTGTTATCAAATTCCTCATTCAATTCAAGGCTGATTTAGACCCCTTGTAATGCCTATCACTGATTTCAGATGTTCCTAATATTACCGTTTACTTAGATTGGCTTCCCTCTGGCCTAACCTTTCAGGTCCAAATTCTCCAACCTATTAATATGTCCATCCTTTCTTTGACACTATCCTAAGTCCTTAGAGACTGGACACAACTTACCCTAGGACCACTCTGTCCCTTACTTGATTAACAAGCATCTTAAAGAGAAAAATACAAGTCACTTATGCCAGCAACTCTCCCACATCCAATATCCTACAAATAGATTTCGGAAAGCTTGCAAAAAAAGTGACCCATGATTTAATCTGTGTTAACAAAACTCCCAGTTGATGAAGCTATCAATGAGAGCACTCTGAGAGGAATCATTTGTGCTCCCCCAGGTTTTGTCTCCATATGTGATCTTGGAATTGACCCACCTTCCCAAGGATGGGCATATAAATATCTTAGCAGCTAGCAGGTAGAAAGTTTATGCTTACTGGGATGTTATGTTACCCCACTGTGTATATACCAAGAGACAGATGGACCTCCATTCTCTTCTCAATAAAGTCAAGAGATCTATCCATACTAGCAGGATACCAAGATACCTGGTGGCAAAATCTTTGGGGAATATTTGTTCCTAGTGCAGGAGTATATGTAAACTGGGATAGGCACAGAAATCTACCAGCCACCATTGGTCAAATGGCTAAAGAGACTGCAAAAAGCATTGCAGCACAACAGACATCCCTAAATTCCTTAGCCCAACTAGCATTAGGTAGCAAAATCGCCTTAGATTTTCTAATGGCAAAAAAAGGGGGTGTTTTTACTATTGCTCACACTGTTCGTTGCACTTATATCAACAACTCTGGAGAAGTTGAGATGCTCTTAGAAAAAATTTTCCAAAATGCAAAATGGTTACAAGATGTAAGAAAGACTGACCCTTTAAATGATCTGTTTATTTGGCTCCCTTCAGAACTAGGCAACCTTTTCTGCTCTGCTTTAGAAATGATTATTATTTTCATAATATGTATCATTATTCTTTTCCTAGCTATCAAGTTACACATGGCATGTATCACCGCTTGCTTCAACTTTACTACCAAAAGCATTGGTGTACGACGATTGTACAGCAGACTGAGATGATTGATCAAGTGCACAATCTACAAAGTGTTTCCCCATCAACATATCCTTCTCTGCTTGTTGACTACATTCGATTAATTTTACTCAATTCTGAAGTTCTATGATGAGGGAAACAATATCACATAACTGAATGGCTCTTAATTTTAAAGCAGCTTTACGACGGGGAATTTATGCTCTAATCCAAACTGAATGTTGCATTTTCGTATCAGATGAGCCCTCTAATATGGCTCATCTAATGACACAGGAAAAATCAAATCTCTGTATTGAAGGATCCCCTTCCTAATCTAAATGAAATCTCAGGTAACTAATTTAGTGCTGGCATTTATGGTTTAATCTCTGTCCATGATTTTACTATTGTTGTTGTTGGCTATATTGATTGTGTTTTACATTATTTATAGAGAAATAATCCCTGTGCTTTTCAATGTATGTTCAAAACTCCAACTAAAATAATAATGCTTAAACGATTTGAAACTATTGATCATATCTATAGTTCTATTTAAGATAATGGACACACACAATGCACATATAGGATAAAATCGGCATAAGTCTTACTGGACATCCTAGAATTGACAATCCAGTCCTTGCCAAGCATTCTACTAGTATAACCCCCAGAAAAAGAAAGAAAAAACTGGGCTGTTAAGTCCCAGCTTAGAGGAACATCATGGATTCAGGGCAGGTGAGAAACCACCCTGGCAGCAAGGGACCAAATGTTTGGTCACGTAACGCTTTCTATTGAAAGATTTATGCTCCAAAGGTGGGGGGAATAATGAGGAAAAATCATAAATTTCTCTATGGCAGGACGATCAAACTAAGTCAGAATTGAAACACACATGCCCCCATTTGTGATGGGCCTTTTTCAACACGCTATGTGCATCCGCACTATATATTAACGAGACCTCCTTAAGGCAGGAAGATATAATCAACCTTGGAGAAAAATGGTCCCTTTTTCCTGATGCCAGAGTTGTTATTTTTAAGATTAATATTACTTTTTCATCCTGTACAGGGGTCGCATTGATCTAAAGGCTCACTCTGTATGTGCATACCTGACCAAAACATCTCTGATGAACTTTATGTATAATGTTAACCTGTCAATATAATTCATAATTCTTTGTCCCAAAAATGTGTAAAACTGCATCTCTACCTTCTGACCAGTCGAAGCGTTCCCAGAGATTATGAGAGTTTGTCCCCAGGTTATAATCCTAAATTTGGCTTGAATAAAATTTTCTTCTTAGCTTGACTGTTAATTGAATTTTCGTCGACACACTTGTCTAGTGCAAACCACTTACACGAAGAAGGCAACTTAGCAATCTCATCTCTTAGAGATGGGATTTATTTTTCCTATCACTTTGCTCATTTTGTATCATTCCCCTTTTCAAATTCTCATCATCCTTTAAGGTCCAGTTTATACTCCCTCTTCTCCTCAAAGCCTTCTTTGACCCCAGGTATACTATAAATTCTATACATAAATCCCTAAGGGCAGAGGCACGGGGCTGGACAACACTGTATTTCTTACTGTATTCATCTCTACCTCCTTTCTCCAAATCCCAAAACTTAGTAAGCTTTCAAAACTGTTTCCTCAGCATATAAATGAAGAAATGAATGAAGGAAGGACTTCAAATATTTCAAGAGATTGAGAAGAAAATGTAACCCTGGCACACTTCTTGGTTCTGCTGGGAATGGTATTTACATAATCACAATATATAATTGTACTTACTGATTTTCAACCTTTAGAGCTGACCTATAAGGAAAACAGCTGAATATTTAAATATGATTATATGACAGGTTATAAATATTATCTTAACACTGTAAAAGTGAAGATCTGCTTGGTAGAAGATGGGAATGGAAGTGGGGAGAAGAGAAGGTGGGAAGATAATACCCTCATATGGGAAACAGTGGAGCTTTGTGGGTCTGGATTCAGCCTGCCTGGTCCCTCTGCCACCTTACTACCCTTGTGACCTGGGGCAAGTCATCCTTTACTTTTCTCATAATTTAGGAACGATACCTGATAGAGTTGCTATAAGGAGTAAATAAGATAATCCATGTAAAATGCTTAGAACAGTGTCTGGCACATAGTAAATACCCAATAAATTTCAGTCATTGTTATCTTACATATTCAAGCACAAAAAGATACTATCTAAAGTTGATGGAATCAGAAAACAAGGTTTACATGTATTGCATAACGATATCAAGGTAAAAGAAGAACTAAAATAGAAGTGGTAAAAAAAACTTGGAGTAGGAGGGGAAATTGAGGAAAGTAGAAATGAACTAAATCTTCATATTTCAAACCAGGGAGTCAATAGACACCATTATAAGATACAGTGGTCCAAAATGCTATTTAGAATTAGGGTAAAAACCATCAGAAAACAAAACAGAAAAGCTTACAACTGGTCGCTGCTGGGAAGTGGGACTCGAAGGAGGAAGGAGTAGGGAAAGCTTCTGCTGCTTTTCATTGTGACTTTTCTGCTACTTGATTTCTTATCATGTGCACATATTGTTGGGATTTTTTAAAAGGTGAAAGCGTTCATACACATACACATGTTCACATTCACATGTACACAAACACTTCAAACAGGGACAAGAACTGTTTCACTCTCTGGCTGTACCTAATATGGCACTTTGCCAAAACATATACACAATAAATGTCTGTTAAATAAATAATGTTGCCACCCTCACCTGTATTTAAGTAAGGTTTGGTGGTTATTTGACACTGTTACCTTCCAAAGCAATATGATTGCCCTATTAATATGGTAACTAAGCTAAACATTATTTAACTTATGCCAAATATGTCAACCCGTGCGTCTTTTTGTTTTCCCTTAGATTAGCAAACAAGTGCTTCCTTCTTCTCTCAAAGTAACACTCAGTGTTCTCAGCACTTCAAGGAAAATGAATGTACATTGAAAATGACATGTTTCTCAGTACAAAAAAGATGATAGTGGTAAAGTTTCCGGGTTACTTTGCTACTTTTTGTATGCATCAAGTTGGTACAAATTGCATGGAAATGTTCTATCAAATGATAAACAGAAGTCATACTTCAGGGTTTAAGGTTATTTTTCACAAACTATAATTGTAAAGCAAAATGTTAAGTCAATTAATTATAAAAGAGACTTATATAAACCCTTGGAGGGATACAATGCATTGAAAAGGAATTCTGCTTTTGAGTCAACTGTATTATATCTGATTGTTTAGATTTGAGTCTCTTAAAGATGCAAGTTCAGTAGTAACTTCCTTAGAACACTGGAAGGATTTAATAGATTGAGCAAGGGAACAATACTATTCTTTTCAAAGTGACTTACTTAGGTGTAGGTTAAAACTTTGAAAATTTTCTTATCAGAGGTCCAATTCATAGAACTATGTGTGTGTTCAGTGATAATCTTATTGATAGGTATATGGAAATCTAACCAAGTGATTTGAAAGACATTTGGGAACCGATCAGAGAACTAAAAACATTAAGAACAAATCCACATGAGAGAAAGCATACGTAAGTATTTCACACATGGAGAGCTTCAAGGACCAAGAGAGAGCTGGGTAAGCAGTATCCTGAGAAGCAAAATTATTTTTCCCCTTTCCTTCTAGTCACCTGCCTCTACCATTGATCCTAGAAAAGATCCAGAGAAAAACAGGAGGTGAAGAAAATGAAGAGAAAGAACACAACATTATTGAAGGCAATGCGGGGAGAAGGGGCAGGAATGTGTTCCCTCTCAACTTCCATTGACTTGTGTCCATTTAATCAACCTGGTTGCACAATTTAAAAAAATTTTTTTTTAAATTAACACAAGAAGGAGAAAAAGGAGGAAAAAAGGTAAGTATTTTTTCTGTAGCAAATATTTTTAATACCAAAAAAACCTATGTGGAGCTAAAAATAAAAAGTATATTTCCCTCTGGAAGAAAAAAATCCTGGATTAAACCTAACGATTTACTTAAGTATTTCACCTTTTGTGCTCTTTCCAGAACTCTTTCTATGGTCTTTTAGTCAATAATTAACAGGTACAAATGGTGTGACGAGGGTGTGGTCCCTGAGATAATGCTGGGTTCTCTTGCCTTAAACTGATATGTGACCTCTTCAATCCTCCTTATATCTCCAAAAGGAGTGAAATTCTTACCCAAATAAAGGAAGAGGTCTCTGAATATTCTTGCAGACACAGGAAAATCACTCAAGATCTGCATCTTGTAAAAACTTTTCTATTTGAAAAATGTGACTAAAGCACCCAGCCAGGACAGGTTTGAAGGGAGGTGCAATTCCTTCATTGCTAGTGTCCCCGCTGATATAAAGAAAACTATACTCCCAAAGCATAGTTATTCAAGTATCCAAATTATATTTAGTAGTAGACTTGTGTAAGTTCTGATCCCTAGTCCTCAACTTCACAAATCAGAAATCCAAGCCTGTAAATCTGATTATCTTAGGTCTGGGTTGTACATTAGGTGAACCTGTCTAATTGCTTTTTGGATTGTGTTATTTACCACAGTATGTATGTTTGCATGAGGCGTTAGCAAGCACTGTGAAAAATGATTCTCTGCAGTTACACTTGTCACCACTAGATGAAGCTACCACTGCTTTTGCTCTCCTCTCAAGAGAATTTGTTGGTTAGCTACTAAATGACATTGATGTGGAATTTAAATTTAGGGTTACTCAAAAGCTGCTTTGCTCTGAGAGTAAGGTGACAGGTCTATTTTGCTAAGTTCAATAAAGTTCAGAGAGCTAAGTATTAAAGTGCACATAAATGGCCTTAACACTGTAACCCAAGACTTCTCTAGTTGATAATTTTTTATTTCAAAAGATAGACTCATCAACCTCTACACTGACTACTTTTATACCAATTATTGGCTTCAGGGAGGTATAAACAAGGTACAGGGGTGGAAAGAGAAAGCCTCTAATTCCTCTTAGATAAAACTGAGAATTAACTTACTTAACATAATTTCAAAAGCATAAACATGAGCCCTCCCACTTTTACACAGTTTACAAATTAACTAGAGGGTAACAGGTAGATCAAGAATTTCCATAGGAGGGACCTTCAAGATGGCAGAGGAGTAAGATGTGGGGATCACCTTCCTCCCCGCAAATACATCTACACATGGAACAACTCCTACAGAACACTCACTGAATTACGGCAAAAGACGTCAGACTTCCCAAAAGGTGAGAAACTCCCCATGTACTTGGGTAGGGCAAAAGGAAAAAGAAAAAACAGAGACAAAAGAATAGGGATGGGATCTGCACCTCTGGGAGGGAGCTGTGAAGGAGGAAAAGTTTCCACACACTAGGAAGCCCCTTCACTGGCAGAGATGGGGGGTGGGTGTGGGGGAAGCTTTGGAGCCATGAAGGAGAATGATGCAGCAGGGGTGCAGAGGGCAAAGCGGAGAGAGTCCCGCACAGAGGATCAGTGCCGACCAGCACTTACCAGCCTGAGAGGCTTGTCTGCTCACCCGCCGGGACGGGCGGGGGCTGGGAGCTGAGACTCCAGCCTCCGAGGTCAGATCCCAGGGAGAGGACTGGGGTTGGCTGCGTGAACACAGCCTGAAGGGGGCTAGTGCACCACAGCTAGCCGGGAGGGAGTCCGGGAAAATGTCTGGACCTGCCTAAGAGGTAAGAGACCATTGTTTTGGGATGTCCAAGGAGAGGGGATTCAGAGCACCACCTAAACGAGCCCCAGAGATGGGTGTGAGCCGCGGCTATCAGCGTGGACACCAGAAATGGGCATGAAACAGCAACACTGCTGCTGCAGCCACCAAGAACCCTGTATGCAAGCACCGGTCACTATCCACAGGCCCCTGGGAGCCTGTGCAGCATGCCACTGCCAGGGTACCATGATCCAGGGACAAGTTCCCTGGGGAGAACACACGGTGTGCCTCAGGCTGTTGCAACAACACGCCGGCCTCTTCCGCTGCAGGCTCGCCCCACATTCCAATTGTGACTAGCATACCCCTCCCTCCCCACGGCCTGAATGAGCAGGAGTCCCTTAATCAGCCATTGCTTTATCCCTGTCCTGTCTGGGCAGGAACAGATGCCTGAGGGCAACCTACACACAGAGGTGGGGCCAAAAACAAAGCTGAACCCCAGGAGCTATGAGAACAAAGAAGAGAAAGGGAAATCTCTCCCAGCAGCCTCAGGAGCAGCGGATTAAATCCCCACAATCAACTTGATGTACCCTGCATCTGTGGAATACCTGAACAGACATTGAAAGATCCCAAAATTGAGGAGGTGGGCTTTGGGAGCAACTGTAGGCTTGAGTTTGCTGACTGCAACTGATTTGTTTCTGATTTTTATGTTTATCTTAGTTTAGTTTTTAGTGCTTGTTATCATTGCTTAATTTGTTTATTGGTTTGGTTGCTCTCTTCTTTTATTATTATTATTAATAATTTTTAAAATGTATTAATTAAAACACTTTTTATTCTTTCTTTTTTTCTCCCTTTTCTTCTGAGCTGTGTGGCTCACAGGGTCTTGGTGCCCCAACCTGGTATCAGGCCTGAATTCAGGACATTGGTGCACCAGAGACCTCCCAGCCCCATGTAATATCAATCGGTGAGAGCTCTCCAAGAGATCTTTGTCTCAATGCTAAGACCCAGCTCCACCCAACAACCAGCAAGCTCCAGTGCTGGATGCCTCATGCCAAACAACTAGCAAGATGGGAACACAATCCCACCCATTAGCAGAGAGGTTGCCTAAAATCATAATAAGGTTGCAGACACCCCAAAACACACCACCAGATGCAGCCCTGCCCACCAGAAAAACAAGATCCAGCCCCACTAACCTGAACACAGGCACCAGTACCCTCCACCAGGAAGCCTACTGAACAAGCCACTGAACCAACCTCACCCACGGGGGGCAGAACCAAAAGCAATGTGAACTACGAACCTGAAGCCTGAGAAAAGGAGACCCCAAACACAGTGAGTTAAACAAAATGAGAAGACAGAAAAATATGCTGCAGATGAAGGAGCAAGGTAAAAACCCATCAGACCTAACAAATGAAGAGGAAAGAGGCAGTCTACCTGAAAAAGAATTCAGAGTAATGATAGTAAAGACGATCCAAAATCTTGGAAACAGAATGGATAAAATAAAAGAAACCATTTAAAAGGACCTAGAAGAACTAAAGAGCAAAGAAACGATGATGAACAACACATTAAATGAAATTAAAAATTCTCTAGAAGGAATCAATAGCAAAATAATGGAGGCAGAAGAACGGATAAATGACCTGGAAGATAAAATAGGGGGATTAACTACCGCAGAGCAGAATAAAGAAAAAAGAATGAAAAGAATTGAGGACAGTCTCAGAGACTTCTGGGACAACATTAAATGCACCAACATTCGAATTACAGGCATCTCAGAAGAGGTAGAGAAAAAGAAAGGGTCTGAGAAAATATTTGAAGAGATTATAGTTGAAAACTTCCCTAATATGGGAAAGGAAACAGTCAATCAAGTCCAGGAAGGGCAGAGAGTCCCATACAGGATAAATCCAAGGAGAAACACACCAAGACACATATTAATCAAACTATCAAAAATTAAATACAAAGAAAAAATACTAAAAGTAGCAAGGGAAAAATAACAAATAACATACGAGAGAATCCCCGTAAGGTTAACAGCTGATCTTTCAGCAGAAATTCTGCAAGCCAGAAGGGAGTGGCAAGACACATTTAAAGTGATGAAAAGGAAAAACCTACAACAAAGATTACTCTACCAACAAGGATATCATTCAGATTCAACGGAGAAATTAAAACATTTACAGACAAGCAAAAGTTAAGAGAATTCAGCACCACCAAACCAGCTTTACAACAAATATTAAGGGAACTTTTCTAGGCAGGAAACACAAGAGAAGGAAAACACCTACAAAAACAAACCCAAAACAATTAAGAAAATGGTAAAAGGAACATACATATCAATAATCCCCTTAAATGTAAATGGATTAAATGCTCCAACCAAAAGACATAGACTGGCTGAATGGATACAAAAACAAGACCTGTATATATGCTGTCTACAAGAGACCCACTTCAGACCTAGGGACACATACAGACTGAAAGTGAGGGGATGGAAAAAGATATTCCATGCAAATGGAAATCAAAAGAAAGCTGGAGTAGCCATACTTATATGAGACAAAATAGACTTTAAAATAAAGACTATTACAAGAGACAAAGAAGGACACTACATAGTGATCAAGGGATCAATCCAAGAAGAAGATATAACAATTGTAAATATTTATGCACCCAACATAGGAGCACCTCAATACATAAGGCAAATGCTAACAGCCATAAAAGGGGAAATCAACAGTAACACATTCATCGTAGGGGACTTTAACACCCCACTTTCACCAATGGACAGATCATCCAAAATGAAAATAAATAAGGAAACACAAGCTTTAAATGATACATTAAACAAGATGGACTTACCTGATATTTATAGGACATTCCATCCAAAAACAACAGAATACACTTTCTTCTCAAGTGCTCATGGAACATTCTCCAGGATAGACCATATCTTGGGTCACAGTCAAGCCTTGGTAAACTTAAGAAAATTGAAATCATATCAAGTATCTTTTCTCACCACAACGCTATGAAACTAGATATCTATTACAGGAAAAAAACTGTAAAAATTACAAACATATGGAGGCTAAAAAATACACTACTAAATAACCAAGAGATCAGTGAAGAAATCAAAGAGGAAATCAAAAAATACCTAGAAAAAATGACAATGAAAACATGACAACCCAAATCTTATGGGATACAGTAAAAGCAGTTCTAAGAGGGAAGATTACAGCAATACAATCTTACCTCAAGAAACAAGAAACAACTCAAATAAACAACCTAACCTTACAGTTAAAGCAATTAGAGGAAGAACAAAAAACCCCCAAGGTTACCAGAAGGAAAGAAATCATAAACATCAGTTCAGAAATACATGAAAAAGAAACAGAGGAAACAACTGCAAAGATCAATGAAACTAAAAGGTGGTTCTTTGAGAAGATAAACAAAATTGATAAACCATTGGCCAGACTCATCAAGAAAAAAAGGGAGAAGACTCAAATCAACAGAATTAGAAATGGAAAAGGAAAAGTAACAACTGACACTGCAGAAATACAAAGGATGATGAGAGATTACTACAAGTGACTATATGCCAATAAAATGGACAACCTGGAAGAAATGGACAAATTCTTAGGAAAGCACAACCTTCTGAGACTGAACCAGGAGGAAAGAGAAAATACAAACAGACCAATCACAAGCACTGACATTGAAACTGTGATTTAAAATCTCCCAACAAACAAAAGCCCAGGACTAGGTGGCTTCACAGGCAAATTCTATCAAACATTTAGAGAAGAGCTAACATCTGTCCTTCTCAAACTCTTCCAAAATACCGCAGAGGGAGGAACAGTCCCAAACTCATTCTATGAGGCCACCATCACCCTGATACCAAAACCAGAAAAATGTCACAAAGAAGAAAAACTACTGGCCAATATCACTGATAAACATAGATGCAAAAATCCTCAACAAAATACCAGCAAACAGAAACCAATAGCACTTTAAAAGGATCATACACCATGATCAAGTGGGGTTTATCCCAGGAATGCAAGGATTCTTCAATATATGCAAATCAATCAATGTGATACACCATATTAACAAATTGAACAATAAAAACCATATGATCATCTCAGTAGATGCAGAAAAAGCTTCTGACAAAATTCAACACATATTTATGATAAAAACTCTCCAGAAAGTAGGCATAGAGGGAACCTACTTCAACATAATAAAGGCCATATATGACAAACCCACAGCCAACATCATTCTCAATGCTGAAAAACTGAAACCATTTCCTCTAAGATCAGGAACAAGTCAAGGTTGCCCACTCTTACCACTCCTATTCAACACAGTTTTGGAAGTTTTAGCCACAGGAATCAGAAAGGAAAAATAAAAGAATCCAAATAGGAAAAGAAGTAAAGCTGTCACTGTTTGCACATGACATGATACTATCCAGAATCCTAAAGATGCCACCAGAAAACTACTAGAGTTAATGAATGAATCTGGTAAAGTAGCAGGATACAAAATTAATGCACAGAAATCTCTTGCATTCCTATACACTAATGATGAAAAATCTGAAACAGAAATTGAGGAAACACTCCCATTTACCATTGCAACAAAAAGAATAAAATACCTAGAAATAAACCTACCTAAGGAGAGAGCAAACCTGTATGGAGAAAACTATAAGACATTGATGAAAGAAATTAAAGATGATACAAACAGATGGAGAGATATACCATATTCTTGGATTGGAAGAATGAACATTGCAAAAATGACTATACTACCCAAAGCAATCTATAGATTCAGTGCAATCCCTATCAAACTACCAATGGCATTTTTCACAGAAATAGAACAAACAATTTCACAATTTGTATAGAAACACAAAAGATCCAGAAAAGCCAAAGCAATCTTGAGAAAGAAAAACGGAGCTGGAGGAATCAGGCTCCCTGACTTCAGACTATATTACAAATCTACAGAAATCAAGGCAGTATGGTACTGGCACAAAAACAGAAATATAGATCAATGGAACAGGATAGAAAGCCCAGAGATAAACCCAAGCACATATGGTCACCTTATCTTTGATAAAGGAGTCAAGAATATACAATGGAGAAAAGACAGCCTCTTCAGTAAGTGGTGCTGGATAAACTGGATAGCTACATGTAAAAGAATGAAATTAGAACACTCCCTAACACCATACACAAAAATAAACTCAAAATGGATAGAAGACCTAAATGTAACACCAGACACTATAAAACTCTTATAGGAAAACATAGGCAGAACACTTTATGACATAAATCACAGCAAGGTCCTTTTTGACCCACCTCCTAGAGAAATGGAAATAAAAACAAAAATAAACAAATGGGACCTAATTAAACTTAAAAGCTTTTGTACAGCAATGGAAACCATAAACAAGATGAAAAGACAACCCTCAGAATGGGAGAAAATATTTGCAAACGAATCAATGGACAAAGGATTAATCTCCAAAATATATAAACAGCTCCTGCAGCTCAATATTAAAGAAACAAACAACCCAATCCAAAAATGGGCAGAAGACCTAAATAGACATTTCTCCAAAGAAGATATACAGACTGCCAACAAACACATGAAAGGATGCTCAGCATCACTAATCATTAGAGAAATGCAAATCAAAAATACAATGAGATATCACCTCACACCATTCAGAATGGCCATCATCCAAAAATCTACAAACAATAAATGCTGGAGAGGGTGTGGAGAAAAGGGAACCCTCTTGCACTGCTGGTGGCAATGTAAATTGATACAGCCACTATGGAGAACAGTATGGAGGTTCCTTAAAAAACTAAAAATAGAACTACCATATGACCCAGCAGTTCCACTACTGGGCATATACCCTGAGAAAACCAAAATTCAAAAAGAGTTATGTACCACAATATTCATTGCAACTCTATTTACAATAGCCGGGACATGGAAGGAACCTAAGTGTCCATCGGCAGATGAATGGATAAAGAAGATGTGGCACATATATACAATGGAATGTTACTCAGCCATAAAAGGAAATGAAACTGAGTTATTTGTAGTGAGGTGGATGGACCTAGAGTCTGTCATACAGAGTGAAGTAAGTCAGAAATAGAAAAACAAATACCGTGTGCTAACACATATATATATGGAATCCTAAAAAAAAAAAAAGATTCTGAAGAACCTAGGGGCAGGACAGGAATAAATGCACAGTCGTAGAGAATGGACCTGAGGATACGGGGAGGGGGAAGGGAAAGCTTGCACGAAGTGAGAGTTGCATTGACATACATACACTACCAAGTGTAAAATAGCTAGCTAATGGGAAGCAGCTGCATCGCACAGGGAGTTGCTTTGTGACCACCTAGAGGGGTAGGATAGGGAGGGTGGGAGGAAGACGCAAGTGGGAGGGGATATGGGGATACATGTATAGTTATAGCTGATTCACTTTGTTATACAGCAGAAACTAACACAACATTGTAAAGCAATTATACTCCAATAAAGCTGTTAAAACAAAAAAGAATTTCCATAAAAGAAGGTTGCAGGAGCAGCAATCCAGCTGGAAGAAGGACCAGGCACAGGGTGTTTGTAGTTAAAATTGCATATAAAGAATACGGTTAGATGATTCTCTGGATAGTTCAGGGAGAGAGCTGAAGGAGGCAATGAGTGTTGAGATAGGAAAGACTAGACGTGAGTGGGAGGAAAACTACTTAATCTTCTGACCATTAATTTTGTGGAGCTACTGCATAGTGATCAGACATCTAGCGAGACTAAAACAGTTTTGGTAAATGAGGATGGTGACCCGGCAAAAGTTCTAGTAAGACCCTTTCTGAGGCTTAGGGAAGTCTATGGGGAGGGGCCAGGGCACGGGGAGGGTGTTTCCACTTGCAGTAATGGCTCGCTATGTAACTGGACCAACCTCCCTCTACTCAAGACAACAATAAACACTGACAAAATATGAAAACATCTTCTTTAAAGCATCAAAGACAAAGAATTACCAAGCCAAGACTCAAGGGAGAATGGAAATCCAAGAGGTATTTAAGGATGCTTTTTTGCACCCGGGGTGTATGCAGGTTTGGAAAAAGAAACCGAGGAGCTGAGCTAAGCTTTTGATAGCCTCACAGAACCAAGGGAGATAAAACCTGAGTCCAAGTCCTGCTGAGCATAAAGAGAAAGAGAAAAGCAGTCCCTGACATCCGAGAGATGAACTGGCACTCACAGCAGCCTTGGTGTTCTCCCGTCAAACATAAACAATTTCGGGGCTTCCCTGGTGGCGCAGTGGTTGGGAGTCCGCCTGCCGATGTAGGGAACACGGGTTCGTGCCCCGGTCCGGGAAGATCCCACATGCTGCGGAGCGGCTGGGCCCGTGAGCCATGGCCGCTGAGCCTGTGCGTCCGGAGACTGTGCTCCGCAACGGGAGAGTCCACAACAGTGAGAGGCCCGCGTACTGCAAAAAAAAAAAAAAAAAAAAAAAGTATGAAACATAAACAATTTCATGGAACATCACCATCAGCCATCAGCCAAGACCACTCCTGAGACTATGATGGATGAAGACAAAAACAAGCTGACGCAACAATCATGTTTGAACACAGGCAAAACATGAACACTGTCATAGCCACAAAAATGACAAAACACCTTCATAGCCTGACTGATATGAGTGACAGCTGTTTCTTTACCAGTTACAGCCTTAGGCTTGGTCTGCTCTTCTCTCCTTATTAAGATGCTTAATCATAGAATTACCCCCCTTCCTGAGAACATCTAAACCAAAACAAAGCCCTGCTTCGACAGCCCTCCCACGTCCCGTAAGTCGTTCCTAACACTTTCTGAGGGGCCCCATGGTTCCCCACCATGTACATTATCCTTTGCTGCAATGAGTTAAAAAAAAAACCCAACTTATTAAAAAACCACTAATCATTTTTTTACATAGCTGGGCAGGGGATTTTTTTTATTACTCTAATATTCTTGAGGTTTGTGCTGGGACACAGTTACCTGGAAACAATTTGATCCTTTTGGATCTTGCCTTAAGATTTGTTCAATGGAACTGAAGCAGTACTTTATCTAGGGCTAATTGCTCTCCACTACTGCGGCAAGACACCTCTGGGTACTCGACCTGTGGGCATCTTGAGGTTCTCCAAGCTGACCGGCGGACGCAGGTCCTTCTACTTCCACGAGCTCTGTGTGCGCGCTGTTCGCCAAGACCTCTAATCTTTTCCAGTGGTTCGGTCTCTGGCTCCGGTATTTTCTGCACATGCATGTGCTGCTCAGTGATCAGCTGAATACTCAAAGAGAGCCTCCAGCAGAGCTCCAAAGTGTCCTTTCTCTCTTCCCGCTTTCTCTCTCTTCTCTCCGCCCACCCCTTCTCGTTGTCTTCTCTCCGCCCACCCCTTCTCCGCCTCGGCTCGCCCCCCTACACAGCTGCGAGGAATCTCTCTGAAGGCACTCAGCTGGCCCCTGTCACAGCCCTAACCTCCTTTGTTTCCATCTCTTCGGGGATCACTACTTTCACTTGCCTGATAGTCTTCGACTTGCAAACTGTCTTTTATACATTTTGGGGGTGAGGGGGCATTGTTTCAAGTGACAGGATAAATTCCAGTCCCTATTCTATCTTGGCCAGAGTGGAAGTTCTTATATACCTTTAAGTCTTTAAATTCTAGGAAGCCAAGAAATACTGATTTACTAATCAGTTGGTTTTAGCAGTTGGAAGCATAAATTTTTCCTTTCTAAGCAAAGTATTTGACAAGCTCAGAATCACTCTTGTTTATTTTGCAACCATGTTGTCTGACAATGTCACCAGTTATTTAGGTAATCTTTAATTGGAAAATGACAGAAGCACCAGAAATTTTCATTTGGCTATTAAATAAAAATTTTTAATGTGGGTACACTTATCCCTCAGCATGCCTGGGGCATTAGTTCCAGGAGCCCCCCAAACACCAAAATCCTCGGGTGCTCAAGTCCCTTCTATGAAATGGCATGGTACAATGACCACAGTCGGCCCTCAGTACCTGCAGGCTTTGCATCCGCGCGTTCACCCACCTGCAGATCATTAGTTATCCAAAGTCAGGTTTGCTTAATTTGTGTTCTACTTCAACAATGTAAGATTTTTTTATTGTTGCAGTCTTCTGTTTTTATTTTTAGTAAATATCGTAGAAGGCTTACTAAAGCTCTCGATTTTTGAAAGACCATCTTTCTGTCAGTTCTTGACTTAAAATTCTGACATTATGCTTTTTTAATTTTCTGCTGAAACTGAATGAATTTTTAAAAAGCTATAGCATGCATTCACTAGGTGAATTCCAGCCCCCAGCCCCTCCTATTTTGCATAGACCCCGGGTCTTTGTACTATCAGAAACCTTTCTTTTTTTTTTTTTTTTTTTTTTTTGCGGTACGCGGTCCTCTCAGTGTTGTGGCCTCTCCCGCTGCGGAGCACAGGCTCCAGACGCGCAGGCCCAGCGGCCATGGCCCACGGGCCCAGCCGCTCCGCCCTCCCGGATCGGGGCACGAACCCATGTGCCCTGCATCGGCAGGCAGACTCTCAACCACTGCGCCACCAGGGAAGCCCCAGAAACCTTTCTTTTAATTAAAAAAATTTTAAACCATATTATAGATTTTGCCTTCACTTTACTTGAAATTGTACAGAGACATAGCAATAATTCTGTGAAGTACTTTCAACAGAGTTTTAGAGATCCTTTTGAAAAGAAGTGAGAGGAAGTGGTTTTTAAGACTGTAAGTTGGCTGGTGTTCAGAGTGATAGCATCGAGCTGGGACAAAGGCCAAGCCGTGCCTGTGTTCAGGACAGGAAATTCAACTGCAGAAAGAGAGGAGGAGATTCAGGAACATTTCATTTGTAAGGAGGCCATTTATCCTGAACTCTCCCCACATGCAGCACAGCCCGCAGCACTAGGAAATAATTTCTGAGGCACCTGAGTGCCTGAGATAGTGTCCAACTAGCTTCATTTGCTAATTTTTCAGCTCGCAGTGCTTTAGAAGTCTAGAAACAGGTCTAGGGTGGAAGCTGAGGATGGCTGAATGTAACAACAAAAAGTAAATAAAAATTTGAGGATAATGGAGGAACTGCAATAAACTTCGCATAGTACCCATAAGAATTCAAGAAAAAAAACAAAAAAAGAATTCAAGAAGATACAGCAACATGGGGGTATTTACTAGATTTCATTCCCCTCAAGGGCAGCACTTCATTACAACCCAGCATAGTCACTGATTATTGTTGTTAAGGTAATTGTTGCATGTTGAAACTTTTAAAGTTTATTTTATAAAACATTTATAAACTGTTTTCACATGTTATCTCAAATTGATACTGAGATGGACAATAATCCTATGTAATAATTAGGAAAGTGTTACTGTCTCTAATTAGGGAATGAAGTGATTTATTTTCAGAAGATGGCTTTGAATCCAATTCTCTTGATTCCAGGTCCAGTTTGTAATTAAAAACTTGGGTCACTACAATTTAAATCTGTTGAGTGCACCCTAACGGGATGGAAATAGTTGTAATAGACATAAGAAAGATTTCCATTAAAATTAGTTTAAAAATCTTTGAACATTCTGAAAATTAAGTGTTTCAGGTCTTTGGAAAATTCACTCTCATTCATTCTCATCTGTTTGTTGAGGGCCTACGAGGTGTGCAACGCTCTGAGAGGTGCTGGAGAGAGGTCCGGGCATAGTGTTTGGTCCCTAGCCTTTGGGCGTCAATAATTTAAGGAAAGATGTGAAGAACAAGTATGTTAGTGTAAGGTAAGGGCCAATTGAACTGACTAAACAAGTGCCTGCAGTTAGGACTGGAAAGGAAGCATGTGTCACTTCCAAGGGGGCTTCCTAGAGGAGGCATTTGCCTTGCAATAAGAAGTTTACACAGGGGACACTGAGAGAAATGTATGGAACACAGAGTGGCAGCCTCAGTAAAGGTAAGGGAACCCTGGGCTCATCCAGAAATGGAAAGCTCCCTGCTTTGTCCGAAGCTTGGAGCAAGCGAAGGGCAATCTGAAAATTAAAGAAAAAAACGACAAATATTGAAAATGCATTCACTTGTTCAGCAGATATTTATTGAGGGTCTCATATACCAGCCTCTGCTCTAGGCTCTGGGTGTTAGGAGGCAAGCAAAGCAGGCTTCCCTGGTGGTGCAGTGGCTGAGAATCTGCCTGCCAATGCAGGGGACACGGGTTCTAAGCCCTGGTCCGGGAAGATCGCACATGCCTCGGAGCAACTAAGCCATGCGCCACAGCTACTGAGCCTGTGCTCTGGAGCCCATGAGCTACAACTACTGAGCCCGCATGCCACAACTACTGCAGCCTGTGTGCCTAGACCCTGTGCTCCGCAACAAGAGGAGCCACCGCAATGAGAAGCTCGCACACCGCAACGAAGAGTAGCCCCCACTCGCTGCAACTAGAGAAAGCCCACACGCAGAACAAAGACCCAACGCAGCCAAAAATAAATAAATAAATTTATAAAAAAAGAAAAAAAAAGAGGCAAGCAAAGCAGACAAACTCCCTGCCTGCAAGGAACTTATGTTCTAATGGGGAGACATAAAACAAACAAATAAATCAATATATAGTTTACTCTCAGGAATTGATAAAAGCTAAGGAAAAAAAAAGCAGGCTAAGGGGATAGACACTGGGTGGCGGTAGGGGTGGGTTGAGGGGGGAGTGCTACTCCTTTTAGATAAAGTCAGTAAGGAGAGTCTCCGAGCAAGAGACAGATCAGAAGACCAGGTGAAGTGACATGTGAATTCCCTAAGCAACAAGCTTCCCAAAGCTTATTCTCTTAGCAGGAAATAAAAAGGTTAGAAGCCCCTTTTGGCGAGAGATAGTTTTAAACAGTAAACTATGAAGTCACCTAAACCCTACTCAGCTTCCTCTTCTGGGACTCAGTAGCTCAGTCTGATGGCCCTCTTTCTTCATTCTCTGTCATCACTTCTGTTCTCATGGGTGGGGGAGAGTTCTGAGCACACACAGACACACACAACTGGGCTGGGGCTTGTGACAATGTCACAGAACTACCCCCAGCTTCCTATATCTCCTTCACCCCTTCCCTCCTCCGCTGCAGAATTCAATTTCCAAGAATTGGCCCATGGTGCCTCCTCTTTTTTGTCCCCTTTTCCCCAGTCACCTGTTTCCATCCATCCCACCCATTGTACCCCTTTAACTATAGGAAATGCCACTCCGAGGGACTCTATACAGGTCTGTGCCTCTGGCCCTAGGTATAGGCTACCTCCTTGGTTTTGCTCCTTCTACTTTATTAAGTTTTTCATCCAGGTTGAAATGATAAAATATAACAAGGGAAAAGAAATTGAGGATCAAGAGTTAACTAGGATCTAATCACGGCAGCTACTGAATGTGGAACCAAACCCAGGTTGCAAACAGAGATGCACAGCACGACAAGGCACGAAAACCAGTGTGTGAAGGAGGCCTAAAGACGATAGGAACAAAGCTCGTTATACTTCACTCAAGAACAACACTTGTGTGCCAGCGTGGCCCTTTAATGCACTAGGATCTAAACGAAAACATCAGATGGGCCTTGAAAGAGGTCATGTGGACTTTAGGCTGTCAGCGGGCCTCGCACGGTCTCCACACGGGGAACTGCCTCTCTGTCTAAACAGGGGGAAACCATGGAAATGTATATGGAGCAGGGGGTGGCATGATCAAGCAGTGGCTGAAATAATCTGCTGGAGGCCATCGTACAAGAGGACTGCAAGGACACATCTTGAGAAGCAGCAAAACTTGTTTGAAGGCTGATGTGAGGAGTGATGAGGACCTAGACTGTTTTAATGACTATGGGAAAAAAATTTTTTTAAGCTGGATAAAAAGAGATTAAAAAGGATGAGTCATAGACAATGGAGGAAGGCTCAAAGCAGATGAAGTTAAAGCAAAAGGCTCTGATCTGGGGACGAAGACATTGCTTGAGTTGTTAGCAGAACATCCACCTGAAGACAGTCCATCAGCCTGTTGGAACTGCAGCAGAAGAAACCTGGAAGGAGAGATCAGGAGAGGGAAATGTGGGATGGGTGAGGGGAAATAAGTAATCTCTGCACTTGAATATATTCTCCGAAGGAAACAGTAAAGTGGGAAAAGAGCAGAGAACAGAGGTTTTATCTTTGTGGAAGGCCCATATCCAGGATGGTGAGGAAAAGAAGGCCCAAGATAGATGGAGAGACATAAAGGTGGGCGAGAGCTCCTTTATGCCCAGGAGGCATAGGAAAGGGGTATATATCATCTCTGTAAAGGTCATAGAAGCTGGCTGGGAGTTACCTTTTCCACATGGTTGGACAGAGGTCATATTTCACAGTAATATGGACACAGCACAGTGAGGAATTCAAGATTGTGTCTTAAAATAACTCAGCATTAAAAAACAAAACAAAACAAAAAAACTAGTTTCTGAAGGCTTCACCTGGGGACATGGGGGTGGGGAGGATAAAACATCAGGAGCAGCAGTCACTGGGATTGCTGGAGTCCCACGTGGCCTTGCCGTGGTGTGACTTTTACGCTGAAGCTGCTTGTTAATTTCAGTTATGCAAAGTTCTGAATCTTACCCTAATAGAAAGTGAAAGCAAAACGAAATTCCCCTCCATTCAAATCTGCAACAGCGTCGATTAAGGTAACACATCAACATTTCTCTTGACTTTGTCTTAAAATCATTATTTTTTCAGTGAGAATAATGACCTGAACTGAAGGTATAAAACTTCTGTCTTGAGGAGCTCTTGCAGCCTAAGGTGGGGACCTGGGGAAGGTGGGTGAATCTGGCACTACTGTATTGGAAAGTTCGTGCAGTGCAGTTAAGGATAGGATTTTATTGAAGAATCTGTTTAACTGACTCACTCTCTTTTGGAGATTCTCTTAGCTTTTCCCAAATGTTTGTTGCAGTTCTTGTATCTTCCATCTCCGGATATGTTGTTCAAAACACTAAAGCACAGTATAATGGAAAACCCATTAGACAAAGGGTCAAAGAACTGTATTTTAGTCCCGATTCTCCTTCAAACTTCCTATGTGATTTTGGGAGAGTCACTCACCCTCGGTTTCTTTATCTGGACATGAAGGACTTGTACTAGCTGGCCTTTAAAGTTCTTATCAGTTCTAAAGTTAAAGACTACATGAGTAAATATCAAGGCCTTTTTCTCCTCTCTTACCAAAAAAATATAACTTCCTTTGGGTATGTCTGCTACATGTGGGGGCAAAGCACCATAATTTAGGCCAGAGAATGTGAGTTATAGTAACCACAATAAAAATTTAATGTTTAACATTCATTACATGCTCCCTACATGCTAGTTGCTGTGTTGTGCCGTAGTCTTCACATGAATTATTACACTTAATCCTCTCAATGTTAGTGTCAACCATTACCCTATCTTACAGGCGAGGAAACTGATGCTCAAAAAAATCAGAAAATTTGCCCAAGATCATACAGGTTAAGTACCATGGAGCTAGAGTTGGGACACAGGCACTCTGATTCCCAAGCCCAGGACCTAACAAATAAATAATTTCATTTTTCAAACCATCAGAAATTCAAGCTAATAGACCAATTATGGTTTGATATATCAGAGGCCCTTGGAACATTGGGATTTGGTAGCAATAATTTAATGCTTGTCTAAAAAGAGGGGAGGAGTGTTGTTATTTAACCATTATTTTCTTCTTTTTCTTTGTTTCTTTAACAATATTTGTTGATCTGCATTAATATTGCAAATTGGAAAATTGAAGTAACTGTTTAGACAATTCAAAAGAATGTGTTAATGATAAAGAAAAGGAAAGGGTTTAAGTTGAAGCAGAGAGAAGGTAAATAGAGGCAGGTGACAGGGTGGGTGTCAGAACTGAGTACCTAAATTAACCACATATATTGTTTGTCCTTATTTTATGTTTTGTAGTGTTACCTTTCTAACAAGAAGAGATTGTCTTAGTTTTATTTACAGAGGCAGTGTGAGTTCAGTTCGATTTGTGTTTTCAAAGGTAGCCTGAGATGAGGAAGACCAAAGCAACTTTTAAAAATACTCTGTTTGAATATTATAAATGAAATTTTATTTCCATGGCTTTTGATATATTGGAAATAAACTGAGGGTAAACACTTAGCTTGACCAGCATCCTTTATACCAGCAGCCATAGAATTGGGCCATTCAGCTGTTATTTATTGAAAGAGGTGAAGTTCAAAGCCATTGATAATAGTAATATCTGGTATCCAAAGAATATTGAGCATTCTTCATGACTTATTAAGACAAAATAGAGACACCTGTGCAGTTCATGTTCAGGTATCCAGACACACTCTTAAAATGATCTAACCAAATGTTAAAAATGCTCAACATGCAATGAATTTACACACCTACCTTCTGCCCATTGCACAGAATGCAGAGGGGATTCCATAGATGTAATTTTAAGGCAGAGTCCCTTCAATTGAGCTCTAAAAAAATTTTATTTATAATACCCAGATGATAATTTCTACTTTATTTTGTCGATATTTGGTACAATTCACATATGCCCATCTATTTTTCAGGTTATATTTATAAATTGAAATCTTTTTCTTCATGCTATAAATGTTTTTTTTTCTTTCTCTCTAGGTTAAGTCCATTTATTGAAACATATTGTTCAGATCCTGAGTGACATAACTGGAGCCAACACGGTGCTATGGAGAACTATGAGATTTAGCCTGGATATTAACTTGTCTTCTAGAGAATAGATTTAGTATTCCATTCTGCTGTAATGGCTAATTCACGCAGAAAACTAATATTTAATATTTCCATAGGATTTTACTGCTCAGCAGTCATCCAAATATGTATTTGTTCTCAGTTCACAAGTTCATCTATTGATCAGTTCAATAAGGACCGTGGGGCTTTCCCAGTAGCCATCAATGGGGAAATATTTCCTTGGCATGAGCTAAGGCTCCCCACCATGGTCATTCCCCTCCACTATGACCTTTTTGTCCACCCAAATCTCACCTCCCTGGACTTTGTTGCATCTGAGAAGATTGAAGTCTTGGTTCGAGATGCCACCCAATTTATCATCTTGCACAGCAAAGATCTTGAAATCATGAATGTTACTCTTCAGTCAGAGGAAGATTTGAGATACAGGAGACCAGGGAGAAAGCTAACTGTTTTGAGTTATCCTGCTCATGAACAAATTGCACTGCTGATTCCAGAGAAACTTATGGCTGACCTGAGATATTCTGTGACTATTGACTTCCAGGCCAAGCTAGCTGATGGTTTTGAAGGCTTTTATAAAAGCACGTACAGAACTCTTGGTGGTGAAACAAGGTAAGATGTAGCTCCAGTTGTTTATAGTCTTTTGTGATACTTTCCTTATGTGTTATGTCTCTTTGCCAGGAGCATGCTTCAGTAGTCATTTATGAAAAGCCCGAAAAACTATGGGGAAACTCAGAAGGAGAAGCTCTGCCATTCCTAAAGGAAATCACAATAAATATGGGAACACAGGATGCAGGGGCATAAGTGGCTAGAGAGAGAATAACCAGGAGGAAAGGCCAATATATGACTATGACAAGACTGACATGTTTATCTCCTAGGGGAAAGGATGGTCAGTGCAGAGAGAGCTGAAATGCGGAAGGCTTCTCAAAGGAGGTTAGACTTGATCTGAGACCAAAAGGAAATGTACGTAAGATTTGGGTTGGGAGAGAGGAAATGAAAGCATGTACATTGCCCAGGAAACAGCGTGACTCAAATCCAGAAGACAGAAACAAGTCAGTTTGGAGAACTGAGAAATATGGTCTATTTGATCAGCTCATGTTTATTGAGCCCATGCTATGTGCCAGGTACCATTCTAGGCACTGAATGTATAGTAGTGAGATATAGACTAGGGATTGGGAATAATTTAGCTGAGTGGTCAGGGAAGTTCTTGGTGAGGCGGAAGTGCATTTAAACTGAGACCTGAACTTTCATGAGGACGTCTAAGGGCACGGTGTTCCCAGCAAAGGCATCAGCAAGTGCAAAGTCTGTAAGGCGGGAGTGATTGAGAGACGAAGGACAATGAGAGAGGGAGAGAAGTAGAGTAGAGAGGGGTCAGATCATGTAGAGAGAGACTTAGAGCCTCTTGTTTTAGGCTTTTACTCAGGGGCCATGGGAATTCACTGGAAAGTTCTGATGTGATGTACGTCTTATAAAGATCAAGTATATGTTGATGGTACATTATAGAGAGGAAAAAGTAGAAGCAGGTTAGTCTTTTAGGAGGTCATTGCAATTGTTCAGGCCAGAAAGGATGTTGGCTTGGGCCAGGCTAGTGGTGCAGCTTATGGAGTGAAGTGATTGAACTTGGCATTTGTTTTCAAGTGTAAAACAGACAGAATTTGCTGACATTGACTCTGTAAGGCAAGAGAAAGAGAGGAACCAAGGATGCTTCATAGAGGGGATGATGTGGTTGTCCAGGGCCAGGGTCCATCTCAGAGGGGAGAGGAGTCTGGTTTCAGTGCTCTCCTACATTTTATCAGTTGCATTCAATTGCCGGTTTGAGAAACCCCCAATACAATGGCTTTGCCACACACTTGTTTTTCTCATGCAGCAAGAAATCCAGAAGCAGGGCATCCCAGGTATGCTACAGTGTGTACCAATATTATCCAGGACCCAGGCTCCTCGTATCTTTTTACTCAGCCATCCTTGGCATATGACTTTCCTCCTAATACAAAATGATTTCTGCACCTCTAGGCATCAAGTCCACATTCCAGGCAGGAAAAGGGGGAGATGGGGGAGAGGAAAATGCAAAAAGAAACATTCCAGCTGAGTCTGACTCCTTTTACCATGATTTCTCACCCAATGACTTCAACTAGGCCAGAACGAGTCATGTGCCCACCAAGTTGCAAGAGAATCTAGAGAAGTGATTTTTTCATCAGACACATTGCCTTTCTGAACAAAATCAGGATTCTACTGGAACTGAAGAAGGAGAGTGGATATTGGTAGGCGACTTTAGCCCCGCAGTGTCTGCTGCCTACCTCCCCTTCCCCACTTCAGGTGCTCACTGCCCTCTGCAGCTCACATGCCTACCCCACAGCCCCCAGCAGTTTACTGAGGACAGCCCTTCCCCAGGCCCACCTCCCCTTCCCTTGGAGACGCTTCCCCTCGTTGCAGCCTCAATTCTCAGAGGCCTATTCTCAGGTCCAGCACAGTATTGGATAGGAAACATCAACTTCTCACTGAGGTACCATGTGACCAGTGATGGTTTATTTCACTTTTTTCAAGTGACAAAACCTCCACCTAAAAGAAATACATTTTAAGGATATAATTTGGGGAGATGAGGGAGACCAGAGGGGGGATTTTTTTAGAGTAGAAGCTTGGAAAGTAACATGCCTCCCATAATTAACTGCAGACTATTTCTGACTCTTCTTATGATTAATTAGTCAGCTCTCTTCATACTCAGTCACCTAGTAGGTCTTCGCATGTAGGATGATTTGCAGGACAGTGTCAGCAGCATTTTATTACCTCTCTATTTTTCATACACACACACACACACACACACACACACACATGCATACATACACAACTTAACTTAAAATACAAAAATAATTCAGTCAACAATAATTCTTTGAGAAGCAGGAACTCACTACTTTGCATGCAGCACTAAAATTGTGTAAATAGCAAAAAAGATCTTAAAGTTTGGGCTTTTCCATTCTAAAACTTAACTATAATCAAAATTTCACATTAGTAAAAATTATTCCAGGTACTTGAGATTCCTTTACTTCTGTAGGACCTGTTACTGAATCCAAGTAATACCGAGGCCCCAAACAAATCATTTAGCTCCCAGTCTCACTTTTCCAGCCTGTATTATAGAAATACAGTAGACGGAGGCAACATTATCGTGACAGGCCCTCTTTTCCCTCCTCCTGGCCCTTCTCAGCCTTTATCTGTCCCTTGAGCTTTTCTATTCTGCTCTCCTTCTTCAATCAAAATATGCTCTCCAGAGTTGCTGCTTAATTAAAGCTTTAAAGCCCAAATAATAAATCTGTAATTATATCATTTCAAGCATTATCAAGGTGATGGGGTATAGAGATTTGTCAGAGTATCTATCTACCTGTTATAGTCTGAAGGCTGGACCTGCTTTGCCGGCAAGCAGAGAGAGCTAGATGTGTCTTGGGGGGAAGCTTGAGTCCCCCAGGAAGACCCTTAGCCAATGACGATACAGAATACGAAAGCCCAGCTCCTTGCCTCCAGTAGGGGAAAACTTGAAGGTGTGGTTTCCACTCCAGAGCTCCGCAGGGATGAAGCTGAAGCTGGCACCGGGCCTGACTTCTTCCTCTTCCCTGTCCCGCTTCCCTCCCTCCTTTACCTGTTTCTCTCTCTTTTTTTTTTTTTTTTTTTTTTGCGGTACGTGGGCTTCTCACTGCTGTAGCCTCTCCCGTTGCGGAGCACAGGCTCCGGACGCGCAGGCTCAGCGGCCATGGCTCACGGGCCCAGCCGCTCCGCGGCATGTGGGATCTTCCCGGACTGGGGCACGAACCCGTGTCCCCTGCATCAGCAGGCGTACTCTCAACCACTGCGCCACCAGGGAAGCCCTACCTGTTTCTCTTGGCAGCCTGTTCTTATAAATCCGGATCTGCTTCCTGGGAACACAACCTAAGGCATCACTCATCTCACAGGTATTCAAATGTCTGATTGAGGCCCGCTCAGGTTTAGTGATGACACTGAACTATTAATTTCCTAGTCAATTTGGAAGTCAAATTGGGCATGACTAGCTCAGCAAATTTACTAGCTAAGGGTCCTGGTAAGGTCACTCAAATTCTCTGAGCCTCAATATCCTTCTCTGCTATGAGTATGAAGGTGATCATGTAAATAGAGTGCCCAGCGCCATGCATTATTCATGATTGGCAGCTACTAAACAAAATTTTACCCTCATTTTCTTCAAAAATAGATTCTGGATTCTCTAAGGTTATAGTTTGAGAAATCAAACGTATCACCTCCAGGTTTGATAAGCTGTGTTCTGAAGGTACAAATTCATTTTTTTTTTGACTTCACTTGTGTATTCTTTTTGTAATGTCCTTCTTTTCACAGAACAATTGCAGTAACGGATTTTGAGCCAACCCAGGCACGAATGGCTTTCCCTTGTTTTGATGAACCATTGTTCAAAGCCAACTTTTCAATCAAGATAAGAAGAGAGAGCAGACACATTGCCCTATCCAACATGCCAAAGGTATTTGCCAATTTTAGAAACTTTGGGGAATTGTTCTCAAAATGAACTTTGGTCTTAGTTTTGTTGTGTTTTAATATTTTGTTTGTTTTCAGGACTTAAGCCATTAATTTGTTTTTGATCCTTCTACATATTACATTACCCCAATCCATCTAGATTTTAACATCATTCTGTTTGGGCATTGTTTCACAAGAAGCTTTATTTTTTACATAAAGTGATTTCTATTTTATTTGTGTTTATATGGAAGCAGAGTTCTTTTAAATCAGTGTTACTTGGCTAGCGATGAAATTCAGAATTGCCCAGAACAGCACTTCTCAAACTTTAATTTTCAGATGAGTTGTCTGAGGATCTTGTTAAAATTCAGATTCTGATTCAGTCGTTCTTGAGGTAAAGCTCAAAATTCTGACTTTCTAACAAGCTCCCAGGTGATACCACTGCTGCTTGTCCAGAGACCACATTTGGAGTGGTAAGGATCTAGAGAAGCTTGCCTGGGCCCCATCCTGGAGATTCTGATCTAGTAGTCTGTGATATAACGTAGAAATTTTTTTTTTAAGTTCCACGCGTAGTGCTTAAAATTATTTATGAAAATTTTATCTCATAGTTATAAACTTTTTTAATTGAGAGAGACCTCTGAACACTTTTATTTGAGTCATATTTATACTCAAAATGCAGAGACTCTGAATGACACAGTAGACACTGAGCCTCATTTGATATTTCCTCACTAATGATATGCTTGCCTTTTGAGCTGTTGAACGAAATGTAAAATACTTCCCCATTGCTACTCAGAAAGTAGGATAAAAATAGAGGCTCTCCAGACAGTGCTTCAGCAGAATGAGCTCAGAAAGCATCCAGGTCATCATAACCCAGCCAGTGACTCCACCCTAGTTTCCTCTCTGCCCTCCACAGTGACTGTCCTCTGTGGATGAACGGGGGAAATGAGTCCATAAGCTAAATTTCCCCCAGATTTCTGTTTAATGCTAGAAAAGTGTTTGCTTTGAAATACTTGCAGAGCAGATCAAGGGGAAAAGCGACACACTCCACATGACATATATCCCACAGTTTTTCCACGATCATACAGACAGCAATTTAATTTGCCTCCTCATGTTCAGGTAAAAAGGATTTGCTACTTAGCTCCAAGTCTTCTTTCTATGAACCAGATGTTCATTTAAGGGTAGTTCAGTCTCTTTCCTGGCAGCTTTTTATTAACAGAATTTTTCACATGAGTAATCATGGAGGATAAAGTAAAAACACAGTTAGTAATGCCTTTTAATTAAAATGTGATGCAAACATCAATTGTCAGTTATATTAGAATCTCAGTCTTCTATCTTTAGAAACCTTCAGTAACTTCTCATATTTAGGAAAAATAAGTGAAAACTTTGAAAATATTTCATATAATCCTTGAACTTTGCATTGCCTCAGTTGACTGGGCCAGTTCTCTGGATCATGCCTTTTTCAGCAAATATTGGCTTTAGTTTCAGCTTCTCGTTGGCACGCCCAACCCAGACTTTCATGGTGATCCAAAAAAAGGAGAACAGAAGTAATGCTACAACCATACTCTTTGGATAATAGCTGCAGCGCTTAAGATGGGTTATGGACTGGTGAGAAGAAGCGACACATACTAAGTTCTCAATTTGTTTAGTTAAGAATGTAGGAATACAAGTTAAGAACACTAGGAAGTGAGGTGGTCAGCCAAGCACTAGTAGAGGCAGCATATATTCTGGGCATGTCTTTGTCCCCTTCATTCCTTAAGGGAACACACACCTGCTGGTGACACTTGCTATGCAAGTAGAATCCTGCCAAAATTGAGAAGACAGCTAAATCCTTCTCTAGCAACAAGTGTTTTATACTTAGAGCTTACATCACCATCCTGGAAGGACTTACACTAACAGCCCAAATACTTCCATTTAAGGCAATGTTGATCAACATGGGTCACTCCAGGTTCCTGAACAAAACTCAGCCTCCGTGGACTACGTCTTCATCTGGGGGGGAGGGGAGAAATCAGAGGGGATGCCCACCTGTCTCCTGTCTCTGCCACCAGCTGTCCAGTGTCACAGACTCGTTTCCCCGCAGTCCCACAACCTTTCCCCTTCCTCCCCTCACCCATCTACACACTTGACAAAAGGGTCTTGCTGCTGAGTTTGGTCAGAGGACCACCGTCATCACGTCCCCTCCCTAGCTCCTACCATAACCCTCTCATCTGCTAGGAGTATGTACCCATAGAACTCTGGTTGAATCAGACCCCTAAAAAAGATTATTGTTGGACAAAATTAACTTGCTGAACAGAGGTAAAACTTACAGCCCTATGCATGCTGCCACCTTCCTAGAGTATTTGGTCAGTGTTTCCTGCTTTATTGAAACTTAGGAATTGAGTTTTTGATAGAATTCTGTAGAATTTAATAGCACACACATTTGTCATTGACGTAGGCAAGGCAGTTTATGATAATACTTCAAGCTATTTTTTCTCGCCAAAGCAAACTGCAATCTTATACAAACACATAAAACATGCTCAATAGTCCGTGGTTAGCACTGCCACAAACCAGATGCCTTAAAAGGAGGTTGGAGAGGGTGAGGGACAAGCCAGCCTAAGAATTGTTTTCAGTTTGAAGAAAGTGGTATTTTCAGATGACTGGATCTGTGTCCGTTCAGAATTTAGGGGCATCGTACCGTGGTGAAGACCGTCTCTGGGACAAGCTATCCAGGGCAAATAAAGATAGAATTCAGTAATTACTCAGTGAATTTGATGGATGCGGCTGACCAGTCGGTAGCCTTAAAACTCTTTCCTTCCTCAGTAGATAGGCAGAAGCTCAAATCGCTAATGATCTCCTTGGCCTGACTGCTTTCATTGCTGAATCAATGAAGCAAAGATAAAATAAGACTATGACTCAAGCTGTCACCCAGCGAGTGGAAGAATGAGCAATGGCTTTAGAGTCACACGGTCACATCCACATCTTGATCCTGCCGTGGAACTAGCCGTGTGATCTTGGGCAATTCAGTTAACATTTCTGAGACTGTTTCCTCACCTGTGAAATAACACCTACCTCACACACAAATAATAGGAGAATTAAAAGATAATGCAAAACATCTAGCACAGAAAAAAAACAAAAAAACCATCTAGCACAGTTTTGCTTCCCATTTCCTTCTGCGACAGAGATTTATTTTTTATATAACAAAGGGAAAGGGACTCTTCTCTGGCATTTTTGCTTAGAAGTACAAATCTTGAATTGATGCCAGTGTTGGAGATTATTGCATCTCAAGAAAGCAGAAGCATCTAAGATATTTTTATGCTTTCAAGCAACAAAATAGATATCATTTTGAGATCCCAAAGTAGTACATTGTGTCTTCGAGAGATAAAAGAAATAGAGAGAGGTGAAGCCACAGAATGTTGTGAAGGGTCCACTGATCTCCTATAAGGGGATCACATGTCCTTTGGAACATCAAGCTTTCCTCTAACTTACGTAGCCTATGTCATAGGCATTCTTGTAAAATACTCCAGTTTTCAAATACTGATTCTTTCCCTTCCTGTAGGTTAAGACAATTGAACTTGAAGGAGGCCTCTTGGAAGATCATTTTGAAACTACTGTAAAAATGAGTACATACCTTGTAGCCTACATAGTTTGTGATTTCAACTCTGTGAGTGGCACAGCCTCGTCAGGGGTCAAGGTGAGTTTGGGTTCTCATTTCATACACAGTGCAGAATAGTGTCCTGAAGGCAATGAGCTTTTCTTTATTTTAAGGTTATTTTCCTTATTATCAAAGTATCATGCTTATTTACAAAAATAGAGATAGATAAAAAATAAGTTACCCACAATCCCATCACCAAGATATAATTACTGGTAATATTTGTGTCAGCCTTCCAAGTATTTTCTATAAGTCTGTCAGTATATGAGTGTATACAGTAACAGTATATACTGTATATGACTATATATATGTTTTACAAAATAATCTATGATTGTTTTAGCTCACCATAATATGCCATAAAAATTAAATGCCATTAAATATTTCTATAATATTAATAATTAATAGTATTGTACTCTACTACATAGAGGTACCATAAGGATTTTTTAATCAGCTTCTTATTCTAGGACACTTACATTGTTTCCAATTGCTTTCTGTAAGTTTATTTCCTCAGTGAAAGGAGGTGTTCATAATTTTTAGAGCATTAATTGTTTACAAAAATTTACAGTACCCAATAATTATAAAGTTTCACGACTATCAGTGAAGACATGAAAAATAAAAAAGAGCTCCTTACCCTGAGGAACCAGGTTATAGACATAAAAACATATTCAAAGAACCATAAAATAATGCTTATGAAAAATAGCAATAAAATGGCTATTACAATTTCCATACATATTATACCTTTGGATATGTAGATACATGTTATCAGCAATGTGTCTACATACATCTCTGCACATCTATATATGTGCAGAGATATAGATGCGTGAGAGGTCAGATGGAACTTTGCTTCAGAGGACAGGGTCCTGTCAGCTTCCTTGGATTCACGTCCCAGCTCTACAGTTTTCTGCATGGGGGGCTTGAAGTAAGTTACTTAATCTCCATGTGTTTCCATTGCTTCATCTGTAAAATGAAGACAATAGCACCTATTTCATGAGGTGATTGGGAGGATTAAGTTAGATTTTACATGTGTGCATTTAACACAGTGCCTGGTACGCCACTGTGGTCACTAATATATCCTTCTTATAAAATTTCTGAGGAACTTCAGTTAACTCAGAGCATGAAAGCAGATTATGAACTGAGAGCAACACTGTACTTGAAACCCAAGAAGATTGGAATCTAATTTTATTTCTTCCACTTAATAGCTAATAGTTTGCAGGGATTCGATGAACATATTTGGGCATTTTTGAGTTTAAAGAAAACACGACATGGTGGGATGAATTGGGAGATTGGGATTGACATATATACACTAATATGCATAAAATAGATAACTAATAAGAGCCTGCTGTATAAAAATAAACTAATTTAATTTTTTTAAAAACCCAATAATCAAAAAAAAAAGGAAAAGAAAACACGACAGAGGGTGGTTCGAATAAGTTCATGAAGGCTTTCCACCTCATAGAATTATGTTTTATTTGAATTGTGTTGGTGGTCATAATTTTGGAAGGTTTATTCTCAAGTGCTAGAGTACATGATAGTGATGAACTGAAGTGGGCTCTCATGAGGCGAGAGGTTTTCATAGCTTAAAATGTACAGATTAGCACCTAGGGAATGTACTGTAACAGAAAATACAGGGTTGTTTGTAATTTTCAAGAGTGATTCTTGCTTTAATACTTTACAGAACATCTTATCCCCTGTTGACAACATGTTTAACGGTATCTCAATAATTTCTTGAAAAATACAGTCTGCCTTTCTTTGGGTGAGGGCTGTTAGGAATGGAGTTGTGCAAAGGAGCTGTCCTTCAAAGACCACTTCTTCCCACCAACATTTCCCAGGTGTCCATCCATGCAGCCCCAGACAAATGGAGTCAAACACATTATGCTTTGGAAGCATCATTGAAGCTGCTGGACTTTTACGAAAATTACTTTGATATCCACTATCCACTCGCAAAACTGGGTAGGTTCAAATTCCACATCATCGTCTTTATTTTTAGAACATACTTTGATTTCGTCCCTCTTTGTATGTGATTTAAATGAGCACTGAAGACGTTCAGTTAGCCCAGAAAGCAATAATTTGTACCTCAGAGATGGTCCTAGAGTGTAGAAAATAAAGTATTATGAGAAGCCCAAGTACTGTGGTTCATTTCTCTATTCTTGTATAAGGTTTAATATTAAAATATCTGCATTTTGTATTAGATTTAAATGGATGAATTTTCTGGAGCATATATTTTCTTCTGTACCATATTTGTACAAGACTAGCAATCTTTTATAAAAGTTGCCGAAGGTTTATGTAAATAGCTGAAAATTGTCCCTCCATCTGTTATCTACCGTGTATCTGAGGCTGGAAGATAAGACTGTGGCACAGACTTAAAAAAAAAAAAAAGATTTCGAGGAAAAAGATAATTTGAATGTAGTAGTCATAGATCTTTATATGAGAAAATACACACAGGCTATCTTGGTTGGTTTTAATTTTCTATCTTAAAAATTAAAAATTGTGATTTTTATGTTGCAGAATATATAAAAACCATGACTTAAAATTTATAACTTATATAGATTAATTTTTAGAGTTTCTGACAATGACAAACATTGTTTTTCTTTGGGACTTTAGAACACACACCTTATCATGTCCTTCCTCCCCTTTCCTGCCCAACCTCCATACAGTTTTAGACAGTTAAAAGGGACCATCAGAAGACATCTCCAGGGGGTTGTCCCTACAGTTCCTGAGTCTCACTGTATTATTATGGCGCAGGTTCTATACACCTTTTAGTACGGATATACTAAATCAGTTTACCCACAGTCCACTGCTGTTCTCTGTCAAAAATCAAGGAAAGATCAAATAACAGCTATCAACAATCTTAAGTTGCTCTTGAAAAATGCAACCTTGAAGATCATATGAAGTGAATGTATTTAAAATAAAACTAACTGAAAGGAAACATGCAGCTTAGGAAAAAATTGAGCAGCTATAAGCATTTCTAATGGCTTTGATATAACTAATATAAAATCATCAATGCAATTTAGAAAAGGAGTCATTCCCACATTTGAAGTGCTAATGAATACTAATCTTTACTAGTGCTAGTTTGCTTTTTGATTGTATTATAAATATTTGATTTTATCCACTAGAATTAACCAATACTAATTCCAGACATTGTAATTGCAAGGCAAGTGACTTGATTTATTTCAAACTTTTAAAAAATTACCTTTCTTTTCAGCCAAAAAGCAGTAATTTTTCCAATATGGCCTGGCAGAATAAACAGAAAGAAGTCCAAGATTAAATATTAGCCAGAAGTTCTCTAATCTATATGAAGTCATTGGCAGAGGGTATATATATATATATATATATATATATATATATATATATATATATATATACACTCACACACAGATATGATATAAATTACGTTATATCTGAGTTGCTTAAACATGATTAAATTTCACTTTTTCTCCCTAAGACTTTGTCAAGAAGTAGAGGAAATATCAATGTTGAAAAGGAAATTGAGCTCAGAAAGAAGTGATGCCAACAGCCTTTTTCCTCTACTGCCTTAGAAGGACACTTAGAGGCTGTATGCGCTAGAAATATTGATTGAAATATTGACTATAGAGATGCTCCTAAAAGGTGTTCCCCTGGGGGCTTCCCTGGTGGCGCAGTGGTTGGGAGCCCGCCTGCTGATGCAGGGGACGCGGGTTCGTGCCCCGGTCCGGGAGGATCCCACGTGCCGCGGAGCGGCTGGGCCCGTGAGCCGTGGCCGCTGGGCCTGCGCGTCCGGAGCCTGTGCTCCGCAACGGGAGAGGCCACAGGAGTGAGAGACCCGCGTACCGCAAAAAAAAAAAAAAAAAAAAAAAGGTGTTCCCCTGAAATTAAAATACCCATTTTTTCTTTTTTGTAGAAATGAGTTCATTATATGTTTTGTTGAATTCCAGACGTATTAGAAATTATTTGATACCTCATATTTTCAAAGTTTTTCTGTAGTACTAATATAAAATAAAATAGGAGAGTTTTAAAATGAATTTTTTTCTCAGCAGTAATGCACTCAAGGTATTTTCATAGTTTAGTTTTAGGAAAAAGTGGTTAAATGTCAATAGGTTACTTCACCTACAACCAAAACTTTACTGATAGACTTTATTCTGCTTGATAATAGATACTGATTATTTTCAGCAACTACAAGACACCGTATCAATGTTAAGACACTCTTGATGTTTTCAGAAAATCTGCTTATATATACTGAATGGATCATAACATATTTGAGGAGGAAGCAAATCCCACTTCTGGTGTGGAAGCCATAATGATCAAGTGTGGTTGTTCTTATTTCTTAGATCTAGTTGCCATTCCTGACTTTGAAAGTGGAGCCATGGAAAATTGGGGCCTTGTCACATATAGAGAGACGTCACTGCTCTTTGATCCCAAGACCTCTTCTACTTCTGACAAACTGTGGGTCACCAGAGTCATAGCTCATGAACTAGCGCACCAGGTACCTGGCACTCATGACATTCTCTTAGCATCGGTTCAACAGAACATTATGCAGAACACCACCAATATTCCTGAAACAACATAAAATCATGTCATTTTACTTCCAGAGGGGACCTTAGGGATTATCAAGCCAAACATAATATGTCAAGTAGAAGAATATTCAATCTCTAGACAATGGGTCTCATACAGGAATTTTATCACAAGAGAAGTGACCACTATATCCTCTAAAACCCTTCAAGGCAAAGCCTCCAAGTGTCTTTTAGTAAAGAAAAGTGAAGACCATGCAGATACATAAAGCACAGAATTAGAAACCCTACAAATAGAGATTTCTATTAAAAATATTTCCCCTTATACCCTCTCATACGGTGGCATTCCAATCTAGGGCAAAATCAATCTCCTTTCAATTGGAATCTGATTATTCAGCCATAATGAAGTATTTTCAAGTCTATGCACTCATGGGCTGCTGACCCTGGACACATTACCTAACTCTCTAAACTTCAGTGTCCTCGTCTATAAAATTAAGTTCATAATAGCTCCTGCTTCTTGAAACTGTTGTGAGGATTACAGATAAGTGTCTATGTCTGTCATGTGGTAGGTACTCAGTAAGTGTTAGCTATTAAGGATGGTGACAATGACCACCACTGCTACCATTTCTTACAGAATAAGATTTCCAAGGCCCATCTATCAACACTGTATTACATACAAATATGAAACAGTAAAACTAGCTCTACAGATATCAGAGACTTTTTCCACTCTATTTCATTTCTGAAAATTCCCCATTATGCGGTGAATTATTAAAGGCACTGGAAACTCTCTTTTACCATGTAGGCAAATATCATTCCATTGTAGAAACTGGTAAAATCTCTTATTTTTCAATGTTTAACTTTATCCTTTATCATGACCATAATAATAATAAGGGGGGGGGGGTTGTTTGTTTTTTTTAAAGCAGCAAACTAAGAACCCAGTTGCATAGGAGCCATGCTCAGCACTGTATTTTGAGAACATATGAACAGCTTCCTCTGGTTTAGCATCTCCCCTCTGGCCCATCTTAGGGGTTTTGATCATTAGTCTCTGGAAGCTCTAAAGCACTTAACTGAGTCTGGGTATTCCTCATTTTCTACCCAATGTTCATAGGGAAATAATCAGAGAGCTCTACTTTTGAGGCTCCATCCTCCCTTAAGGCCTTCCTGTAATAAGTTCTCTTTTACGGGGACACAGTGTTCAGGGCTGAAGCAGCAAGCCCCAATGGCCTTGTCTATTTTGTTTCCCCATTAATCTCCATGTCTCCCCATGTCACTCCTCTGTGTAAAACCCTGGCAAAGACTCTCAATGCCTGGGTGAGTAAAGGATCCACAGTGTGGCAAACAAGGCCCCGAGGACCCGGCTCGCCTCCACCTCCCCAGCCTCATCTCTGAACGACACCTTTAGCTTTAGCCATCCCAGCCTACCTGCCATTACCTGAACAGGCGAGGTTGTGTCATTCCTCTGTGCTTTTGCTCCTGCTACCTGATCTGCTTAGAGCACACCCCACTTCCAATATTCCTGAGGACCACTTGCAAGACTAAGGAAATGAATCGTTTCCCAGTTATTTTACACACTCTCCCAGCAAAACTGATCTTTTTCCATCTGGAATCTCCTCTGTCCCTTGTACAGACATAGATCATAGTGCCAATAATGCTTTATTGCATGCGTGCGTCTACCAGTTGACCTCCACCATTTGTGTTGAGGCAGTGGCTATCTTACATACATCTTTGTATTTCTAACATATGGTATAGAGCCAGAAACGTAGTAGATTCTCAATAGATATTTATTGAATGAATGAATAAACTACTTTTACTGACTGGTGAAATGACCATAACCAGCTTGTACTTCTTGTGTTCATCACTTCTCAAACTGAGGAAACACCCGCTGTCCCTTCTCACAGAACCCCCTCAGAAGATTGGAGCCCACTTGCAATATGATAAGAGGGCTGTAAGAAAAGGTATAGAGCTTGAACTGTTTCTAGAAGCTACAGATCTAGTGGTTTGTGTTCTGTAACTGTAACAAGGCTCTTCTGAATCTTAGAATCTTATTGTTTAAGCTTCCAGTCCTGGAGACTGCAATCCTAAAATAGATAAACCGGACACACACTAATATGACAAAGGCCAAATAGATAAAATATAATAATACATAAAAATAATAATGTTTAAAACGTGTTACAGATTAAATATAGGTCAAGGGTAAATTTCTATTTAGATTATCTTTTTGCATCCTTTTAATTTTATTTATATATACTTAAAATCTCAGACTTTTATTCACCTTAGTGGCCAAGTTAATCCCTAGAAGTAAATTGGGGCAGAGGACAACAAGTAAATTTGGTCATCACTAATATTGTGTAACAATCTGAAAGTCCTAAATGAATTTTTATTCTTTTAAGTACCTGCTACTTAATATAAAAAGGTGACTTCACCCAAAATATTTTGGCTTATATTTCCCCTTAGACCATCACCATAAGTCAATGACAAGGTGAGATTATACTTATTGTGCAAAATGTACCCTACGAAATGTTTCATTTTCTTCCTTAATATTAAATCTAATATCTAGGAAATATAGTGAGGATATAATGGAAGTTGGGGAGTTGGAGACAATATGAACACAAAGAAAGAGAAGTGGGCTTTCCTGGTGGTGGAGTGGTTGAGAGTCCGCCTGCCAATGCAGGGGACGAGGGTTCGTGCCCCGGTCCAGGAAGATCCCACATGCCACGGAGCGGCTGGGCCTGTGAGCCGTGGCCTCAGCCTGCGCGTCTGGAGCTGGACTCCGCAACGGGAGAGGCCACAACAGTGAGAGGCCCGCGTACTGCAAAACAAACAAACAAACAAACAAAAGAACAAAAACAAAGAAAGAGAATTGAAGGAAGCAAAACTGTGGAGGGAGGCGAAGGCAGGGAAATCAGTAGAAGGAGGCTGTGCGGAGAGAAAAGGGTAGCAAAGATAGAGAAGAGGCCTCAGCTACTAAAAGAAAGAAGTTACCACCCATTATATTTTTTGCTATAGTTAATAATTTTTTATATTTGTTTACCTTCTAATAACATGGAGTTTTTTCCTCCTAGTGGTTTGGCAACCTGGTTACAATGGAATGGTGGAATGATATTTGGCTCAATGAGGGTTTTGCAACATACATGGAACTTATCTCTGTTAACGTCACATATCCAGAGCTACAATTTGTAAGTCACAATTTTGTATGTCATACTGTATGCCCTAACGAATCATTAATTTACTACTAAAATTTTTAGAGAATGCCAAAGAGAACATAGCATTGAGTCTTTGAATCTATGTTGTTTTGTTTTATATAAACAGGTTGTATTAGTTTTCTAGGGCTTCCATGACAAAATTCCACAGACTGGGTGGCTTAAACAACAGAAATTTATTTTCTCACGGTTCTGGAGGCTAGAACTCTGAGATCAAGGTGTCAGCAGGTTTGATTTCTTCTGAAGCCTCTCTCCTTGGCTTACAGATAACCGTCTTCTTACTGTGTCCTCACATGGTCTTTTCTCTGTGCTCACACATCTCTGGTGTCTGAGTTTTTAAATTTCCTCTTCTTACACCAGTCAGAGTGGATTAGGGCCCACCCTAATGGCCTCATTTTAATTCAGTCCCCTCTTTTTTAAGGCACTATCTACAAATACAATCTGGGGGCTAGGGCTTCAGCATATGAATGGGGTGGGAGGCACATAACACAGATGATAGAACTGGATGAGACACTGGAGGTTTTAGAGTACAGTCAACATAAATCCCTCACCCTAAAGTTTGTGGATAGAGAGTGAAAATAGCACAAATATACAGCTGTGTATGGGGCATGAGAAGAAAGTATCACTGTCCGAATACAATGATATAGGACAAGACAATGCCCATGGCTATAGATCCCGTACAGAGTTCTTGGCATGTAACCCGAATTGAGCATGACTGGGGACACACTCCTCCAGAATTTCCAAAGGGTTAGTTAATTTCCCCAAAATGTGTGAAAAGATTTCTTCAAACATGTCTTTTTTAATAGGCACAAGAGGGTCTGAACAGCACATATCAAGGTAGTTAGTAATGGATAATTAGCTCTTTGAGGTAGACATTTGGTCCAGTACAATTACAGATAGACATGGATTCAAAGTCAATGTCTTCTTATTTGCTATGTGCTGTATCTGTGGTTTAATCCCAAAGCTTCATACATTCTCACTTGTAAAATGTATGTAATGCATCTCCCTCGCAGGATGTTGAAAGGATTGCAGATGATGGATGTAAGATCCTGGCACACAGCACGTGTTCACTCAATGGGAACCTTAGTTTTATTTTCGTATCGAAGGGATTGGCTCATGGTAAACATTCAGGCAGTATCTGAGGGAATGTCGAATTTATACCTTTACAAAATAGAGAATTGGTGAAAGGGGAATATATAAGGGGAAAGAAACATCTTGTAAGAGATATTGAATACCTACTTCTGAGAATATCTTATAAAACCTATCATGTTTCCTATTGCTGAGAATGTCAAATGGAAATTGAAAAAAATTTTGTCTCCTGTTTAGGATGACGATTTTCTGGACATGTGTTTTGAAGTAATTAAAAGAGATTCATTAAATTCATCCCATCCTCTCTCCAATCAAGCAGAAACCTCTACTCACATAAAGGAAATGTTTGATGCAGTTTCCTATAAAAAGGTAGTAAATGCTGTGGACTAGTGGAAGCTCTGCTTTTGGGAGAAATATAATGAGGCCAGTACATCAACAGTTTAAGTTGCTGGTGCCAGGTTATTGCTACCTGTTTCAGTTTTTATTTGCTGCTTCATTTATCAGACGTTACACATGTTCCGTAAAATGTAAGTTTCCTTTAAAAACATATACTACCTTTTCCTTTATCTTCTTTTTCTTTGCTTTTGTTTGTATTTTAGGGAGCTTGTATTTTGAATATGCTCAAGGATTTTCTGAGTGAGGAGAAATTCAAGAAAGGAATTATTCACTACTTAAAGAAGTTCAGCTATAGAAATGCTAAGAATGATGATTTGTGGAGCAGTTTGTCAGATGTAAGTCCTCTGTTAAGTTATAGTAGACTGCTGTTCAGCCTAAAAAGTGACAAGCTAATTATGAAGGTTTATAAATAGTTACATTGTCAGGCAACAAATGTTTATTTCACTTGCCACACTGCCAAGGGTAAGCAGGCAGCACCTCTTTTTTTCCTCTGACACCTTACTAAACCAAGATGCCACACTAGTTAAGCCCCAAGGGTTCAATAGTTGACCTCCTTCTCTTTGGTTTCCCTTTTATGGTTGACCCTACACTTTTGTCTTTTTTTCCAAATCTTTCATGACTTTGTAACTCCTTCATGTAACACCTGATCTTCTCTTCCCAAATTTAAGGTTGAACTCTCCTTGCTCAAATGTATTTCCCAGCCTGTATTCTCTGTTGAGTGAGACACACCTCCTCCCTCATAGGAAGAAATCCTGTTCAATCCCCGTCATGCCTGTGTTTCTAGTGCTCTTGCTACCCAAAGTGCTCTCTTCTTTCCAACAATTTAGGTGCTGTCCATCTTTTGAGATCTAGCTGAGATTTCACCTCCTCCTCCTTACAGACAGCTCCAGCCCTCATTGATTTGCCTTTCTGCTGAATGCCTAGAAGTGCACTTATGAATCTGTTCCAGCCAGTGACATTCTCTTTTATTGGTTTCCATTGGTTCAATAATAACAATGATAATAATAAACAAAATTTGCTTAAGAGAAAGAATCATGTCAGGCCCTTAGCATTCTATTGACCCTATAATCAGATAATGATTAATTAAGAACATATGGTCTCTTTGTCATTGGGATTCACGTAGTATAGTAGGTAAGACAGAGAAAACATGCAGTCAACTCAGATGATTCTAATAATTATTAAAATATTCTTAGATTTTCAAATGCAAGGACAATACTTTGTTATAGAAGTAATGAACTGGCAGAGCTTGTGCCTGCAGGTAGAAGAACCCTAAGTCATTGTACTCGGAAGAGGTCCTCTCTCCTTTATAAGCACGTATGTCCCAGGGACAGTAATAATATTGTTCAGTATTTGTATAGCACTTCACAGTTTAAAAAGAAACTTCATGTGCATTATCTCATTTGATTTTTCTGTGCCCTAATTAAGTCTGGACCCTCAAGGTTTAACTTATGTGTGAGTTTGTGGTTAAAGAGACAAATGCAATAATTAAAAATTTTTTTCAAAGTAGCTCAAACATTTTACCCCCATTTCTTGAAAACCCTAAAGGGGATCAAATTACACGATCCTTTGTAATACTTATAAAGATGCTCCTTATCCATTTTCATCACCTCTTGCAGCTAATCCAGATGTTCTTTCTCCACAATTCTCCCTCAGGTTGTCAACAACAAGCCTTACATTGCTTTTCTCTCCCCTCTCCTTCTCCCTCTCCTTTGCTATGATGTGTACTTGTGTATGTGTCTCTGTGTGTAGACATCAACCAAGCCTTTTTTCAGCAAGGAAGAATCTGTCTTTGGTGTGGGTAGTGGGTGTAAAGGGGATTAAAGGAGATATTTGGGCAATAATTACAGGATTCTTTTAGGTTAACTGTGAGCACCCTTATGTTAATTTTTGTCACTTCATGCTTATAACCATCTCAAGAAGGTAAGGTAGGCATTCTTACCCCATTTTTACAGGTGGGAAAATTAATGCTAAGGGAGAGATTTGCTCAAGACCATATACCAAGTGAATAACGGAGTCATTACTTAAAATCTGTCTTCTGACTCTAAATCCAGTATTCATTCTTTCAATTACATCACAACTTCTTCCTGGTTATCAGGGAAGTCTCCCATCCAAACTTCCCCTAAAGGTCCTAAATTCTAGGTGACCCCCTTCTGACGCCAAATGAAACTGTGGGGGACTTACCTGGTGGCTCAGTGGTTAAGAATCCGCCTGCCAGTGCAGGGGACACGGGTTACAGCCCTGGTCTGGGAAGATCCCACGTGCCACGGAGCAACTAAGCCCGTGCGCCACAACTACTGAGCCTGCGCTCTAGAGCCCATGAGCCACAACTACTGAAGCCCAGAGTAGCCCCCGCTCGCTGCAACTAGAGAAAGCCTGTGCACAGCAAAAAGTACCTAACACAGCCAAAAAAAAAAAAAAAGAGACTGTGGTAGGAAAATGATAAATTCCTGAGAATACCTAACTCAGCATCGTGTCACATAACATCAATTATACATATAAAACAAAAGAGTAAATTCTATGTATTCTTTAATGAATTGCTATGCTTATTACCATGTTTAGATGAACTAAAGTTTCATATATCTATGCTAATAAATGTCTGCCTTCATGTCTAATATACATATTCAGCCAACTATCAGTGCCCAAAATGGCGGTGCTCTTTTCCTCTTGTTTTATAGGATTGTTTAGAAAGTGATTCTACATCTGGTGGATTTTGTTATTCCGATTCCAAGACAGCAAGCAACACAGTAAGTAGAAAGAGACTTGTAGAGTAGAAGAGATTTGGCTCATCACCTGGCCCAAAGTGAGTGTGTAAAGTCGCCCAACTGTCCCTTTAAATAACTGGAGAGAAATAGAGACTCCACGGTTTTCCTTGAAACAAAGCTGCCTGAAGAAAGAATGCTCAGGCCATGTAGGGGAGTGACGCTGTTACTACTATATTTTTGTTGTTATAATTCAGCTTTCCCACAACCCCGCTGCTAGCTAAAAATATCTCAGCTCAAAATTCTTCTGAGTGGTTACTGCTGCACTGGCATCCTCTAGGCTCTGAAAAATGCCAAACCAAATCTGTTAAGTTTGGAAATAGAGTGAATGGCTTTCTTGAGGCCCTGTCTTTTTGTTTACTTCTGGGAAGTCATCATGGAAAAAAGAAAAGGCAAACTTTCTAAAAAGCATTATGGTAATCCCATCAATTATAGTTTTCAAAGGAAGATTCGGCATCACTCAGTGATCAGCAATACATACTAGAAGCTAAAAAGCTAGAGGTTTTGTTCTCCATTCCATAGACCTCTATTGATATAATATTGTTCTATTGGAATTTTTAAAAAGCTTCCCTAAAGAGAGACATTTCTTCTTAAGCCACTTCTCTGGATTCTGTCGTTAATAAAACGGAGAGTAGTTTTTTGTTTTTTGGTTTTATGGTGGGTTTTTTTTTTTTTTTTTCTGTTTTGAAAGGGAGACTTCAGTCTCAAACCCTTCCTCTTGACCTTTCCTGCCCTGTGTTAACCCTCAAGCTCCCACACACGTCCCTGCTTCAGGTAATTTGCAGAGCAGCCCTGGGCAGGGTGGGGAGGGGCAGCATTCTAGTGTCCACATCGCTCCCCTAGGAGATCGTAGCCAGAGTCCCCGCTTCCTGTCCCGCCCATGTTTCCAGCATCCAAGGAGATTGAAGTTTCTCATCTCTCTCTGGCTTCTCTCCTCTGTCTTGAGTTACCAAAGTCACTTGTCATTTCAGCTCACCTTTCTGCGGGAAAATGTGGAGGTGAAGCAGATGATGGCTACATGGACTCTGCAGAAGGGAATCCCCCTCGTGGTGGTTAACCGAGAAGGGCGTTCACTCAGACTGCAGCAGGAGCGCTTCCTGAACGGGGTGTTCAAAGAGGATCCTGAATGGGGGGCCCTGCAGGAAAGGTGACTGCTTTCCTTCTGTCAGTCTAGTTTACCTCATCTCAGTTTGTTCGTGATCGCATTAGCTTTCTTTCAGCTTCTCTGGCAACTTTATGGGGTGCTATTTCTACACAGGACTCGAAGGCCTAAACTAGCCTTGATATCAGCCCAGACTACGTTGTTGAGGGGCACATTCTTAGTAATCCTGGGGCCACCTTTAGAACCTCAGTTCTGATGCAGAAGGTTGTCGGTAATATTTCTAATATAATATACCTAATAAATTGTGTGACTGGCCCATACCTAGGAAATGTTATGACAGCTGTACACCTTATCAGAAAAGACATTCCCTATTTGATAAATTAGATGCTAAGACCTTCCACTCTCTTTCGTTTTTCAGTAAGAGACTATAAATGTAATCCCTTAAAACATGATGTTCTTGGTAATAATAAAAGCAAATCCAATTACCCACACTGTCATCTGTCCTGAGAAAACTTGTTAAAGGCTTTACTAAAATCAAGATATACAACACTGCCCACCTTCCTCTGATCTATTAGCCCTGTCAATAAGATGAATGAGGTTAAATTGAAATGAAATTAATCCAAGTGAATCCGTGCTGGCTCTTTTGATTATTATTTTTTTCCCAAGGATCTAGCTGTCTAATAACAGTTCTAGAATTTTTCTGAGAATCAGAAGCAAATTCACAGCCTTTAACACATAGGATATACTGTTTTCCCTTTTTGTTTCATCAGATGTCTATTTCGATCCAACAGCAACTCTTATGCCATTTATCTTCCATTTCTGTGTATGTCCTTCTGAAGTCTGAACTTCAGAGAGCTTAAACAACTTGAAGCTTGGCAACACAGGCTGGAAAATTTAATGTTTGATTTACTATTGCGAAAGCAGGACTCGTAATTGTGTAACTTATCAAAATGTCACCAGAGAGAGTTCAATAGTGTGGTTAGCCCAGAATAACAAATATCTACTGCAATGATCTGTATTTTTCCTCTACCTGAAGCAGTATTTAGATTACTATTATAAAATTATTATCCTCTGATCAATGCTTATCCAAACTCATGAAATGCTACTCTTCCTCTCTTTACTCCCAGATATGTTTATCTGGAAAAATCTCCTTCTAGAGTCAAAATCCATCCAGGAATCTCAATCCATTAAGTCTTGGTGATATCTATGTGTCTATTTTTACCAATTTGTATAAATATTTCAGTTGCTTTGTTAATTATCTGTACTCTCTGGATTAGCAGGTAGATTATCCCTTCTGACCCTTTATTAGATCGAGTCTGTGTCTGCTGTTTCTTTCACTATTTTATATTTTTCTGAAGACTACTGGGCACATCCTCAGTTACTATTCTTTCTGTTTTTGTTTTCTTTTTTTATATATATTTTTAAATTATTTATTTATTTATTTTATTCTTTCTGTTTTATACCTATTGGTATTTTCAAGCATGTGATTTTACAGGATTACTATAGCTAATATTGCTGTGATAGACGAAATGAGTTCTAGAAGCTGCTAGAAAGTTATTCAGAAAAAAATAGCCAATTTCAGTTATTTACCATAGTAGGGCCATCGAAAAGTAACTGAGGCCTTTTCCTCCAATCCATTCTGCTTCTCTGCTCTCTGGACTTGGCTGACGTGCAGATCCTGACACACTGCTGCAGGCACTTAGCAGTTGGGGGGTTGAATGTGGGTAGCTTTGCTGAACAAAAGGATAAGTGGAAAATCATACTGGAGTAAGATTGTTACCTTGGAGGGCTTTTCCTACAGCTTTGGTTCAGTTATTTGAATTAATATCAGGCTGTCATAATTTTTGGAAATATGAAAGGAAGATTTATTTATTTTTCTCTTACTTAGAAGAAAACAATCAGCAGAACTTGTTGTGGTATGATGTTTGGACAGCAAATGGCACAGGTAATTGTGACAGAGTTCAACTAGGTATACATTGCTGCTCCTTCATAATCATTATGGAAGAACTTTTGCACACCCAAGGATCTGCTAGTCTTAGCCTATAAATTTTATGTTGGTGTGAAGGATGAGTGATTAGGTGTCTTTTACAGCCTATCCGAGTCTGATGATGTGAAAATTGAAATGGCCATTAATTTAGTCTGTAACAGTCTTTACTTTCTAACATAGGTACCTTTGGCATATCCCAGTGACCTATTCCACAAGTTCCTCTAATGCAATTCACAGACACATTCTGAAATCAAAGACAGGTAATGAACTAACGAGCCAATAGCTGTTTTAATTCTGAAATTAAACATGTTCTGAGATATTTGGAGGAAATATACTGTAAGTCAATCTGATAATGAATGATATATGTTTGAGGAAGTTCTCATTTATCCATATATATGTTGCTAAAAGAACCCTTTAGCTAGAAAGTCTGAATTTTTTATTCAGTGGAAAGTTCTCTTGTGCTTCTAGCACTTAGAGATAGGTTTATATTTATATTAAGAAATGATGGCATCCTATCTTATGTCTTTTAATACATACTAGTTCAGTGGATAAAGGCATACACTCTGGAATTGATTGGCTCTGAATTCAAATCCTCATTCTGTCACATATTAGATGTGTGCCCTTAAGAAAATTTTTTTAACTTCTTCTGAGTTTCAGTTTTCTCATCTTATTTTGAATGGGAATTAAGCCTCACAGAGCTTTGGAGAGAATATGATAATGTTATTTTACCACCTAGTATAATGTCTGTCATATTAAAAATAATACAATTTTAATTTCCCCTTTAAACACATCACTGAAATTTGAGAATGTTCCCATCATAATGTCGTGTTCAGCCTACAGTCCTTATTTTGCCCAAAATAAGGACTGGACAAATGGATCACCTATTTACATATACATATTTCAATGAGTCGTAACTAAACCTTGAGATGAGGCCACCAATAACTCAAGCCAAATTCCAGTCATGTTCATCATCTGGCTCACTGGGCCCTTGCATGCCTCTTAAACCTGCATAGACTGCATTTGAGAACAAACTCATCAGTCCTTTTCCTAGGAATTAGTTTATTTATTAATTTAATAAGGTCATCATCCCCAAAATAAGCCATCCAGCAGACTATGGAAATAGGATCATTGTGAGTCTTCCAAAACTTTGTCTTCTCCTTGATTTGTTAGTAATAGCATGGAGACTAACACTTCTGGAGATGTTCCTGGCATGCACATCGATAAGGAAATACCTATACCAATTTTCTCCTCCTAGATACTCTGGATTTACCTGAGAAGACCAGCTGGGTAAAATTCAATGTGGACTCAAATGGCTACTACATTGTCCACTATGAGGGGCGTGGATGGGACCAACTCATTACACAGCTGAATCAGAACCACACATTTCTCAGACCTAAGGACAGAATAAGTCTGATTCATGATGCCTTTCAGCTAGTAAGGTAATGCAAAAATTCATCTGATTTCATAGGAAGTAACTACTTTATCACCAGATACATTAGATTTCAAATCAAACGTTCAGTGTTAATCACTCACATGATATGGATATGAAAGGAGGTCAAATACAGGCCATCAGGCCACAGGCTACCCCCTGATAAAGTATTTTCACCCACCCAGCGTTTAAAAATTTAATCCAACATTTTAAAATATGTAGAAATCCTGACTTCTGGAATCTCTTAAATAATGAGAAAATTTGGCAACTGTGGGCCTTCATTCCCACAGGGCAACCACAGAGGAGGGTAGAGTGGGCAGATCTTCCTTTGGGCCAGGCCTACATTCTCCTATGTACCAAAGTCCTAAATGGTACACATGAGGGGCCTGCTTCACTCACTTATGGTGGACCCTCCAGGCATTTAAGCTTTTGGCCTCAGATTTTAAATTTGTTTATGCTGGTAACTTGCTGTTTCACCAAATACCAATGTAATCTGTTGGACAAAAAGTATAAATATGGTTATAACCTTTATAATTTTAAAACCTAGTGCACAATCCGGTCATTACTTTGCTCACATTGGGGAAATCAATATGAAATTGGTAGAAAAATGAAGGAAGAATTGGCTGCTTATGTTTATTCCTCTTTTTACTTTCCCGGAAAGACAAAGTGTTTTCTTTCCTTTTTCCCATTTATCATCAACAGAATAATAAGTAGAATAAATCACAAGGTCACCAATAGAAAAAAAAATTGGGGATCAGGTGGCGTATTTTGCATTATGTAAGCTTTTCCTATTCTGAGAATTACTGTAATGTACTCACTTTATTCAGTGTGACGTATTATTTCCTTTCCGATCCTTATTTAGGTCAAATTAAGTAAACGTAACCAGCAAGACATCTCTCAGACACAGCTTCTCTGTACAATAGAATTCCCTAGTTAGAAAAGTGAGAGGATTGAGAGATTAATCCTCAGTCCCGTAGGTCTCAGGAGCATCATGGTAGCATAGCTATCCTATGTCTGAGTGGATGCATGATAGACTAGCTGAGAAGTGGATTATCATCAGTTGAGGGAGGTTTGTCAGCTTAAAGGAGGAACTCTGAGCAGATTGCAAAGAAGGTAGATTACAATTTAAGACCAGGCAGAAGGAAGAATATTGACAACTCAGCAAATGAAAGCCAATCTTTCAAGTAGTTGCAAAGTCTTTTTTGCTGTTTCTAGCCTATAAATTTATGTGTAGTGTAAATTTAGCAGAAGGAACCCTATAGTTACTGATGCATCAGTGGAAAAGCAATCATTTCTTTACTAGGTAGACTGGTTAATGAACTTCCAAGTACAAATTTTGGTTTAAAACATATCAACTAAGTACTACCTCTTCACTTATTGTTTGACCTTTGACAAGGTATTTAACCTTTTTAAGCCTAAATTTTCTAGTCTTTAAAACTTTTCTAGTCTTTAAAACTCCAATAATAATAATGTCTATCATGCAGGGTTGTTTTGAGGATTGCTTAAGATAATGTAGATAAAGCACTGAGTACAGTAATAAATGCTCAATAAATGGTAGCTGTTAGCATTGTTAGTATTATCTAATATAAATTGTTTAAAAGATCATGCGTTGAATGGGAAGGTGAAGTGAAAACATAGAAACATGCATTTCAAATAATGTGAAATTGGAAAAAAAGCAGAATGTAAGCTTAGGTATTATTATGTTTGCAGTTACATGAAAAAAAAAAAAAAAGCTAAAGGTGAGAGAAACAGAAAGAAATATTCCAAAGTGCTATTAGTAAATATGTAAGGTAATGAAATTATGAGTTTTTTCCCCTTAATTTCCAATTGTTTTGTAGTTTGTTTATATTACTTTTATAATAAAAGTAATTATATAAGAAAACAATTTTAACATCTCATAATAGGTCTAAATATTTTTACTTGCTACTCTGCTTTGGTGATATATATCTATTCCTTCCCTGCTTTGTGAAATATCTATTTAAGAGTTAAAGGATGTAATCTGTGATCACATTTAGTTCAGAGACAGAATTTGACCCAGGAATGCATATTCATTTCAATTGGGTTTTCATACTTATTGTTAAATATAATTTAAGACTTGGATCTCCTCTGAGTTGGGTGGAATTAAAATGACAACCATAATTTCCTTACAGGTAAACTATTTATTTCTTTAAGTCCAACACCATAAAAAGAAGCCCCAAATTGTTTCCTCAGGAATACAGTTTATTTCACAAAGGTACCATTTAGCCGAAACTTTATATAAATAAGTAGATAGACTTTTTCCTGTTGGGCTGAAGTATATGCTTATATGTGGGTTTAGTTTTTAATCTAAACAGACATTCAGATAACGTTCTGTGCATTGATTGAAGCAGAGGGCAGGTAATGAGGGTCTGGATTTTTATTAAATAATAACTTTATGAAAAGAAAAGGAGTCCCTCTTAAATGAATATTAAGATTAAAGTGTTTTAAAGTAGGTAAATATAAGAGTAAATAATGGCATTTGTCTAAGTAAAAAATAAATTAGACTGGGCTAAAAAGAAAAACAAGATTAATATAAAGTGAGTTTTATGTGTTAAACATTCTTTTTAAAATTTTAACCCTAGAATATAATACCTAGTTTCTTCCTGTTACTGATCCTCTTCGTATACTTTATAGCATCTGAAAGGAAATAATATGTCACACTGAATAAAGCGAGTACATTACAGAAATTCTTAGAATAGGAAAAGCTTACAATGCATAATACTCTACCTGATCCTTAATATTTTTTCTGTTGGAGACCTTGTGACCTGATTTATTCTACGTATTATTCTGTTGATGATAAATGGGAAAAAGGAAAGAAAACACTTTGTCTTTCCAGGAAAGTCTAAAGAAGAATAAACATAAGCAGCCAATTCTTCCTTAATTTCTCTACCAGTTTCATATTGATTTCCCCAATGTGAGCAAAGTAATGAATGGATTGTGCACTAGATTTAAAATTTTAAAGGTTGTGACTATATTTATACTTATCTACTGCACCATGTATTATGACACTTACACATGTGGGCAGGAATAGTGACATTTTGTGGATTTGTTTTTTAAAAAATATAGCAGACCATAAAATCATAGAGCATATGGTCCAGCCCTCTGTCTTCAGATGAAATGTTTGGAAATTTTACTATTAAGTCTGTTTTAAAGCAGTATGTCATTGTGGCTGAGAAGAGTATAGTCACAACAAAAGTTGCTTGCTTTTAATGTCACTTCTTTCTAGTTTTAGTTCCCTCATTTTAGATGAGAATTTAAAATTTAAAAAACCCATAGGAGGTAGGGCATTATATTAATGAAAAATTCAAAACAGATATCTTTGTTCTGGAATCTGTTTCCATATAAAACTATTATGCTTAATCTGGGAGTTGGATGCTGGCAAGAATGGTTTATAGATGCTTCAGGGACACAGGTCTTCTCAGAAACACATGTGAAAACAAAAAGTGACAAAGTATACAAAAGTGACAGTATAATGGTTTGTTTCCTCTACAGAAGAGATCCTAATGTTTTGATATTCAGAATAATAGTTTTGTTGTTTGTTCTTCTCATTAAAGGAAAATGTAGAGAAGGCATATCACTTTAGAATCTAAATAGATTCTTTAAAATTGAAAGTCCTTGTTTGGACCCACTCAGAATAAGTGCTGCTTCTCTGTTAGGCTCTAGGGGGGACATCAAAGAAACAAAAGACATGGCACCTGTCCTCAAAGTTCCAAATGTGCTTGGAGGAACAATTCAGACCCACAAATTAGGCAATTAGAGAATGACAAATATATGAAAATTTGATATTATTTGGTACTAAACATTAATATTAGCTAATATTTATTTCATTTTTATTTACAAAGCACTTATTTATGTTAGACATTAGTCTAAGCACTTTACCTATATTAACTCGTTTAATCCTTACAACAGAGGACTAAAGTAGATACTCTTATTATCCCCATTGTATTGGGGAGGCAGCTGAAGCCCAGAGAGGTTAATTTGCCCAAGTCAGTGGCAGAACTAGGATTTAAGCCAAATGGTCTGAATATAATGATCTGCTTCTGTTATTGCTCTCTATATCATATTTGTTTTAATATTTTAAATATTAAGAACTGTAAGATATGCACAAACCACTGACATTTGTTTTATACCTCAGTGCAGGAAGGTTGACTCTAGACAAAGCCCTTGACCTGACTCGCTATCTCCAACATGAAACAAGCATCCCTGCACTTCTCAAAGGCCTGGAATACCTAGAATTGTTTTACCACATCACGGAAAGAAGGAATGTTTCAGATGTCACTGAAAATCTCAAGGTTTGTGTTTCTTTCAGAAAGTTCATTAAGTAAAATACACAGTGCCTGGAGGATCAGTGAGACTTGTTCTGTTTTGTGTGAACTCTGGGGGTTAAATCTTGAAGAATCTGAGGAAACTGGCTGATAGCACAGTCAACACTTAAGCACCTAATAGTTAGATGTCCCTCGTTCCTTGTCATCACCATCCTAAGAGCTACGTGCCAGGATCATAAGCAAAACATGCCTCCTAAGGTGATTTTATCTTATATCACTTGGTATTCCCCCCTCAGATAGGAAATTAAACTGTACTTCTTTTTTTTTTAACATATTTATTGGAGTATAATTGCTTTACAATGGTGCGTTAGTTTCTGCTTTATAACAAAGTGAATCAGCTATACATATACATATATCCCCGTATCTCTTCCCTCTTGCGTCTCCCTCCCTCCCACCCTCCCTATCCCACCCCTCTAGGTGGTCACAAAGCACCAAGCTTAAATTGTACTTCTAATGGAGAAACTAACTCTGGTAGGTGGAGGCCAGGAAAAGAGAAGCAAAATATAGAGATAAGTAGTTCTATGCTTTGGGAAAGGTTCATGCAGACAGTTTAGAGTTGAACCCTTTGGATGGGTGAGTGAGAGCTGGGTTAAGAATTAAACTTAGCCTTTCTGTAACCATCCTATGCTTTCTGCAGCATTACCTTCTCCAGTATTTTAAGCCAGTGATTGACATGCAAAGCTGGTGTGACGAGGGCTCAGTCTGGGACAGAAGGCTTCGTTCGGCTCTCTTGAAGCTGGCCTGTTACCTGAACCATGCTCCTTGCATCCAGAAGGCAACTGAACTCTTCTCTCAGTGGATGGAATCCAGTGGAAAATTAAAGTAGATCTGGACTTCTGTCCTATTCTTTGCTCCTTTCACTTTGTTGTAAAAGTCTTTGATCATGCAAGACATTAGATCTAAAATCTTTTAGTGAGGATAGAAGAAAAAAACATGCTGGGAATTACAGACCCTTGTTTCATGCTCCCACATAGCAAGTGCTGGATAGATTTTGTGGGAAGTGAGGTTTAAGTCCCTGTAGGGGAGAGCTAATACACATTAGCATGGTACCAGAAAGATGGCCAGAGGGTGGAGGCCAGCAGGGCGCCTGCCCAATCTCCAAGAGTAATGCCTTTTAAAGGTAAAAAGCAATGTGAAATGTTCATGCAATCCAAACACCAGTGATCAGTTGATGAAACTAAAAAAAAAAGGGGGGGGGGGGGGCGCGTGCCTTTTTTAAACGTGTTTGCTTCTTCATTAACCAATACCACACCTGAGCCTTAGCCCCAAGTTTCAACTTTGATAGGAAACTGATGATTTGGGCCATCTAAAGGATGTGTATGGTGGCGAAATTGATTCCAGTAGTGGTTGTAATCAAGTAGATGCCCTGTGATCAAAAGGATTATGTTGTAGTTTAGTTTACCAGCTGCAACCCATAGGTACTGAAAGACGCCACGATCTTTTCAATGTAAGCCTTGATTTCTGTACAACACATGATTTTATATTGTTGCTATTAAAACTCTGACTCTCCAGGTGGATGTTTTGAGAAATCAAATCTGTGTATGTATTAAGGAAAATTCCTTTTTAAAATAGGAAAAATAATTCACAACTTTAGTACCATGTAAAGCAATGGTGTCAATTTTCCCTCTGCCAAATTGTTAAGAAATGCTATTATAATTTATCTCCACATAACTAAATCTCAGTGAGCTTTTTGAAATCTTTTCTTGAATTCTTCTTTAAAAAAAATAATTCGTTTTCTTCCTTTTGGACTTTTTCACTCTTTGGGATTTAGGCTTAAAATCAGTTTCTGAACAAAAATTTCTTTTAGCTATATTTTTCTCTTCTTTTTGTTCATGTTTAAATGAACTGTATGAGTGAGGCTAAAATATAGACATCTGTTGCCCTATAACACAACAGAATATTATTCTGTCGTTATGCTAGTTATAAGAGGGATGATCTTACCTGCAGTAACTCAAGTCCAGTAGATATAATGGTTCAACTTGTTGACTAGGATGCTATGCCTATGAAAAAATTCTGGGTAAATCTCATTTAAGCTTGTAATCAAGAACACATAATCATATATTGTAGGTTTCTTTTTTCTAAACTTCAAAAGCACTAGTATTAATCCTAAAGGGGAATTTCCTTTTATTGATTAATTGATTACTTCATTCATGAATTCAAAATATAATGCTTTGCCTGTTGCCTATGTGCCAGGCACTGCATTTGGTGCTAAGAATAAACTAGTGAACAAAACAACTATGTGTTCTACCTTCAAGGAACTTATTTTTTATTTGTTACCAATTTTTATAAATTTGTACAGTAAAACACACTAAAACAAAATAACGTGGAATATAATTTAATTACTTTTTGTTTTACGATTCAAAGTCTCTTGGGATATTTAAATACATATAGTACAGTGGAAATAGCACAGGATTAGAACCATAGGTCTAAACCCCATCTCCAGAAAGGCTAGTATGTCACCTTGGTGCAAGTTACTTAACCTTTCCAAGCTTTATTTCCACTTTTTAAAAATTAGCATAATTTTTCTATCTCACTGGGTAGCTTTGACAGTTAAATAAGTTGTATAGAGACTAGTACAATCTTATGGTCCCTGCATGATAAATACAAATTTCCTGTCCCATCCCTACTTCTCTGTGTTTTGGTTATTCCAAGCCATCAATATGAATATCATTTATTATTGATCTAATGATATTTGGGATTAAAAATCATAACCAAATTAAAATCAAAACTAGTTAGTATCCTATAGGACAATAAAACCCCAAAACCGTGGTGTCTTCTTTAGGTGGACAGAAACTAATAATATTGCATCTTATCAGTTTTACAGAATTATAAAATGACTGAACTCTAAACAGCTGTGCTAAAATATAATTCTCTACACCTAGAGAGTCAGATACCCTCAGACAGGCTAGAAAATACTCCTAATGTGACATTAAAGCAACAAGTAATAATCTTTTTAAAAAAATCATATAGCACCAATATATGCTATTTAATGATAGAATTCTATATAAACGAGTGCATTTATATTTCAGAAATCACCTTTTTTATTTATTCATTCCATCAACTTTCCGTTTCCATCTCCAGGTAGTTTACATTTTTATGATTATTATCCTTGTTAACATTTTATCATCAGGAGGAAAAAAACCACAAATAATTTGCAAAGTAGAATTACGTAAAATATTTTTATAAAAATTTGCCAGAAAAAAAGGTTTAATATGCTAGGTACTGGAAATAACTCAGGGGTGATTCTGTTATAGCAATTTAAAATCATAATAAGAAAAAAAGAATTTTTTCTGTCATAGAAGTTTTTTTCACATTTGTGCTTAATATTACAGTATCCCAACAGATGTTTTAAAGATTGTGTACTCCGTGGGTGCTCAAACAACAGCAGGATGGAATTACCTTTTAGAGCAATACGAACTGTCATTGTCGGGTGCTGAAAAAAACAAAATTCTGTATGCATTGTCAACCAGCAAGCATCAGGAAAAGTTAATGAAGTAAGTGAATTTAACTAAATTGCTAAAAGTAAACTTACACATATTCAGGGAAGATACTAAAATTTCAGCCACCAATTTCAAAGGCATATAATAATAACTGAATCAGAATTGGAACCGCTTTGACTTTACTTCCAAAAATATATATCGACAAAATGCAAAACAGATATTCCTTAGTTATTAACATGTGATTGATACTAAACAAATAGCTATGTTTTACTTTCAGAACCTTGGCGGAAAATTATTGTACAAAATACAAGATGCTAATCATCTTGTATTTCAAGATGCTAATATAAGATGTATATAAGATGCTAATCAAAGTTCTTTGAAATAATAAGCGAATAAAATTACTTCTAGAAAAAAGTAGAAATTTAATTGGAATAGTAAAAATGTTAGCCAGTAGAGACTTTATTACTGTTTTTGGTACATCACACTTTGGTCAGGCCTCTTTCTCTCTGATTCTTCTACTATACTGATAGCCTGAGTTAATTTCCATTATAAACCACAAAAAATTAAGTGATTTTTATTTCTTCAGGTTAATTGAACTAGGAATGGAAGGAAAGGTTATCAAGACACAGGACTTGGCACCTCTTCTTCATGCAATTGCCAGAAATCCAAAGGGGCAGCAATTAGCCTGGAATTTTGTCAAAGAAAACTGGATCCATCTCCTTAAAAAGTTGGTATTTGTTTACATCCAGTGTGTGTTCTTCCACCCAGATATCTCAGTTGCCTAAAACCATGTACAACCAAATGATCCCAATGACACCATTTTTACTCAAATAGTTTGATGAAGTCTGTCAATTTTAAAACTCAGTAGCCCAAAGTGCCCTGTCCAGGTATAAGTGAGAGGAATGAAATAAAGGGAATGGGAAACAGATTTCTCTTACTCAGCCCAGGCAATGAAGAATTTCTGGGAACAAGTAAGAGCTCAGTTAAATCCAGTCATCAGCCCCATCCCCCCATTCCCTTCTGGCTCTCTCCCCAACCCTGAAGAATACATTGAAGCCATGTATAGTACATCAAACATTGGGGGGAAAAAAACTTCAGGAATTCTGAAGAGAACTAATCCCTATTTCCATTTCCCCTGGGGAGGTGGCACAGTGGAGAGCTTGGAGTAGCTAAAAGAAATTCAATCAGAAATGTTTTGGGAGCCCCCCCTCCAAAACTGGATAGGTTATGAGTCTTTTCTGGGGTTTCACCTTTGGGGAAAACTAGAGCTCACTCAGTATGCTCCTGAACCTAAAATCGTCCCAGAAAAACCAACAATGATTAGATTCCATTGGAATGTACAGGATGGCATTGCTTTCTCTCACAACAAACCTCCTGCTAAGTGCTCAGCCACTCTTCATCCAAATCCAAAATGTCACTTATTAACTATATGGAAAATACCCTGAATGAAAGAGCTGTGCAGTTTGCTCTGTTTATCTTTGTATCAGTTAGCATCTCTGATGTCAGTCATCCTCAGTTCCTCTTCCCTCTCATTTCTTAGCCATAAAGGACTCAGAGTCCTCAGAGATAGCTTTTTGTCAGTAAAAAGCACATTTCTACCCCACTCCCGGACCTTCAAGGGGTTGACGTCCACGTGAGACTGAATAGTTAAAAAGCTGCGTTTTTAAAAATGTCTTTCCTTAAAGACCTTACTGGAATCAGTGGTTTGGTTGTCTGCATGACTCTCTGTCCCCTCCTGAAATGGTCAGACTTTTCTGCAATGCTGTAGATATTTTTCGTAACTGGAAATTATCCTCCTCCCCAACCATGGTGCACAGTCCAGACTTGGCACCATTTCTGAGATGTATCTATGCTCTGCTTTACAGCATGAATCCCTTTGACCTGTGGGACAAATTCTCTATATAAGACACTGGGGTGAAGGATGCCATCTGTGGCTTCGAATGAGAGTTCAATGAACAATGCCCCAATAAACATAATGTATTAACACAGTGGTGTCCAAAATGAGATGGGGAAGTATGTAAGACAATGCCTTACAGTGCAAGAAGAAAATAATACTCATGTATTATTTGTTATCTTATGCTCTTAAATTTTCTTTTTTACCTTTAACATAGTACATGCATATAATTCATAAATAAAAATATGTATATTGGGAAATTCTTGGTCAAAAAATATTTATTGATGGGTGTATAATCAAAAATGTAGAGAATACTGCTTTAAATATAAACATAAACATTGGTCATATTTCCTAAAAAAAGCTTTATTTACATTTTAATCTTGTGGTCAAATTTGATAAATTTCATAGCTTTCAGATTTTACTGGATGAATATGAGTTATTCTTGTGGTAATAGTATCCATTGCAAGGCACAAATTTATCATATAGTTATTAATGTTATATATTTTAAATATATAGCATGTTATAAACATAAGGTCATTATTTCTATTACTTAAATCTATGAGGTTCCTTTTATTTTCAGATTTGAGTTGGGCTCATTTCCCATAAGGATGATCATCTCTGGCACAACATCTCACTTTTCTTCCAAGGATGAGTTGCAAGAGGTTTGTGACTCTCTTTTGCTAACAATTTAAAAATAAATGTTCAAGCTGTAGAATTGAAAGTAAACTTAGATGCAATCTGCTTTGAAGTTGTTATTTTATTAAAAGAAAATAAGCTGGGGCTTCCCTGGTGGCGCAGTGGTTGAGAGTCCGCCTGCCGATGCAGGGGACACGGGTTCGTGCCCCGGTCTGGGAGGATCCCACGTGCCGCGGAGCGGCTGGGCCCATGAGCCACGGCCGCTGGGCCTGCGCGTCCGGAGCCTGTGCTCCACAGTGGGAGAGGCCGCAGCAGTGAGAGGCTCGCGTACCGCAAAAAAAAAAAAAAGAAAGAAAGAAAATAAGCTGTTTGTCCAATGTCACATAACAAGTAAATGGAAGGGGTAGGACTAATGTTCATAGCATTCAAAATGGAAATTATACCCGAAGGATGAGTCCTTTTGTATTATTTCATTCATAATGTATCATCACTTGAGTGATTATATTGAAGCTTGGAAGAGTGCATAAAGGTCTTTTTAACAAAGTTACTCTTTTTGGTAATTCTACTTTTTTTTAAAAAAAGCATTCTAGTGTTTTACATCTTCTTTCCACAATAAATCTTAAATTTATTTACTTTACAGGTAAATTCAGAATTCTAGTACTTAAATCTCAGATCACTGCTTACTCTATGACTTGGCTCAATCTCTTTTTTCGGAGCACAGGCTCTGGACGCGCAGGCTCAGCGGCCATGGCTCACGGGCCCAGCCGCTCCGCGGCATGTGGGATCTTCCCAGACCGGGGCACGAGCCCTTGTCGCCTGCATAGGCAGGCGGACTCGACCACTGCGCCACCAGGGAAGCCCTTGGCTCAATCTCTTAACTTCTTTACCCACAGTGTGCTCACTTGTAAGATTTGTCATTCCTGTCTTATTTTATCTATTGTTTGAAGGTAAAGTGAAATAACAATTATGCCCCAAACAGAGAAGAAGAAGATAACCTTTCAGAGATTGGCAAAGAAATGCTTGCGCCTGTGTTTGTGTAATTTGTAAGCTGTTTTGAAACCCTTTGGAAGAGAACGTGTTTTATGAACCACGTCAGTTATCCTTTTCTTGCTTATTTTTCAGGTGAAACTGTTCTTTGAATCTCTTAAGGCTCAAGGATCACATCTGGAAATTTTTCAAATTGTTCTGGAAACCATATCCAAAAATATTAAGTGGCTGGAGAAGAATCTTCCCATCCTGAGGAATTGGCTACTGATTAGTATTTAAATGGTCAATAGAAACAGCACATCAGATGCAGGCTGTGTCTACATGAAGTGGGCAAAGCTCAAGTCAAAGTCTCAGATAGTTTAACCAGTAAGAAGCCTCAAGAAATCAGCCAGCACAGCTACCTGTGCTCAGCTATCATCTCGAGCTGACAGACGTATGATGCTGAGGTGAGGGAAGGCCAGTTCAGTAGCCTATTTTAAAGTAAACTTTGTGAGTAATGGAGATATGTAGAGATGTAGTGATAAATATAGCTGTAATAGTTTAGCTGCAACACAGACTGTCTACAATGCCTGACATTATGCAACTACGACTTTGCTTCTTTGTTGTTTTTTTTAAACCTTGCATAGAATCCTGGAATTAGCCCAACCAGGTTACCTCCAAGGAAACACAGCCAATCGGCAAAAAACTCTTTCTTTTGCATCCTTCCATCTTCTTACTCTCCAGCTCCCTCAACTCAGCATGGATAGTTTAATTTTTACCATTCATGTAAAATCTGAATTAAATTATGAAGCATACAGATGAAGAAAACAGAGACTTTATCACCAAATCTCAGATTATTAGAAATTAGATGTCAGGGTTTATCAAGGAAGCCAGGAAGGCCTCTTGGCTGGAGCCTCACATTCATGAAGAGCCTCAAAAGTAGACTTTTGAGATCATCTCTAAGTGAAGTTAAATCTGTAGTCACAGAGGCACAGGGGAGAAAGATGACACCACTTTAATCCAGGCACTGTTGCATTTTTAATAAATCTTCTGAAAGTTGCAGAGTTAGATCATACTATGGTGTATATTTTGGATTAAATTACGGTTTAATGTAACTATTAAAATGTATAATTATATTTTCTAACCCAGTTTTGGCATTTCTTCATATTTTAAGGGAAGCTCTTGATCTCTAAAATGCTTTTCTAGATGCTTCCCTTAATTGTTTGACTAAGGTATTAGGAATAAATAAAGAAAACACCACTCTAAATACAGGCAGTAAATTTAATAAAGTAATGATCCACATATAAACTATAAATAAGTTCTAGAAAGATTTGAATCAATACACAGATGATTGGCTTATCTGGGTTATGGAAGGAGGCTGGGATTATCTGGGTGGGAGTGGGGTGGCAGGGTGTTTTCCGATCCATTTTAAAGTGATATCATGAAGGTCTATAGCCCTTCCTCTGTTGCCATAGAGTCAGGATACAGTTTGGATGGACCATGGGCATGACCCAATACATGTTTTGTTAAGTTTGTTTTAAAATCATTTCTTGGAGTCTTTGAAGCACCTTTGACTCTAGATTTGACCTGTTCATGGCCCTACCAAGGTTTGTATAACACCTAAGTGATATCAGTCTAGAATTATATGTACTGTAGCATAAGGAAACTGAAAGAGTAAAGAATACTATTTTTCCACCAAGATAGTATGTAAATTAAGCAGTAAATATGTATGAGTTTCAGTAGAATTGTGCCATCAACATTTCCATGAATAAGAAAAGTACTTTCTCTTGTGTAGTAATTCATCTACCATAAATTTCCAAGTTTTTAATTCTCTTCCTTTTAAGTCTTCAGTTAAATACATTTTTAATCTCTCAGGTTCTTAAGAATTGAGTACAGAAAGTGGAAATTTTATTATTTGATGAGAATGAACATGAGAAGTACTGTGCCAATAATGTTTTAACGAATAAAGAGTTTTTTTTTAAAGAAATGTACTTATTAGTGTGGTATTTCAAAACCTTTATGGTGGATGCCAGACCCCCAAAACAAACTAGGGTTTGGCGCAAGTTGGTTTTACTTTCTTTTACCTTGAATGAATAAACAAGTTGTAAAAACGTTATATACAATATCATGAATAATGATGGAATGTGAGTTGATACAACTTCTCCATGCTTCCCTGATTCCTCACAGAGGCACAGGGAAAATTTTGTGGTTTCCAGAGCCCACTCAGAATGAGAAACCTTCCAGATCAGGGGAGCCCAGAGCAATGACTTGCTCCCTCTTTAGGGTTTGTGTCAGGGAGACTAGGCCCTTCAGCCCTCAAGAGTCCAGCTTACTACCATGACAGGAATTTCTTGTGCTACTTCATGTTCATACTTCTGTATTTCATTCTTTGCTATGTCATTGGGTCTATTTGAGATTCCAGAGAAGCAAGCCTGGCCAGGACCTACTAGGAGAGATCCTAATTTTCTGAGGGAAGTTCCTAGGGTTTTTCTTGGTTTTGTTTTTTGGAATTTTTTTTGGGGGGGAGGAGGGGTTTATTCCATTCCAAAATGCAAGGAAGGCCTCTAAATAGTCGGGGGATCTAGTTTTCTACTAAAACATTAATGTAATGTCTACCAAACACAAGGTTGTTTATAATGGCCACATTTTTACTCTGCAACAAATACCTCTTTACCTAAATTCATTATGACCTTATTTCCATTCAACTATGGCACTATTTTTCATTCAACACATAATTACATTTACAGACTTTAAATCAACAATTTATTATATTGTCTGCTTCCTAAAACCTTAATCTCATCAAAGTCATGTGTCCAAATCATAAGGAAGAAAGGGTGAAAAGGATTATGAAAGAAGTGGATTTGCTGGGTTGAAGCGTATGTGTATTTTACATAATCTAATATTTTAATAGTTAGTGTCAGATTATTTTTCTGAAAAGCAGTGTTAATTCACTTTCTTCTTACCCCTATATTCTTACTTGTCAGTATCAAATATTAATCTCTTGTATCTAGTAAGCCTTTTTCATAGTAAGGTACAATTTCTCCAGATACTTACAAAACTATGTCACTGCTTTCTTTTGATTCAGTATTTGCTTGATACATCTTTTTGTACCCTGTTACTTTGAATTTTTCTGTATTCTTTAGTTTCATATGAGTCGTTTATAAACAGACTATACCTGAATTTTGTTTTCTATTATGTTCCCCACCTCAGGCAGGCCCAGGCTTTGTCCTCTGTCCCCTCTGTTCTCAAAGGCTTAAAAACTGAAGCTTCAGATGCCGTCAAGGAGAACATTGACTTCAGCCTTCTGCTGACCCCTCAGGTTTCCTGCTTTCACTTAGTTTTTTATCCATGACTATTCCTTACTAACTTTTCAGGTCACGAATGCATTAAAATAATTTAAAAATATATTTCATTCTACATTTTTAGTTATTTTTAGCAAGAAGGTTAGGGTACCTACTCTAGCATATTCCCAGAAACCATAATAATTTATTTTCCAATATGCAAATGCAGAACACTTTTACATAGAGGCTCCTTAGGATGGAAACTGGTTGGTGGTATTGACTGTGTAGTATTGATTTCTCAGAAATAAAGTTGTGGGTGCCTAATACTGTATCATACTTAAGAAGTTAGCAGTATAAACAGACCATTTGTTCAGGATTTAAATCAGGAAAATTTTTCCAATATTCATAAAGAGAAATGGTTAGAAAGTCTGAGAAATGCAGACTTAACAAGATAGAAAAACCTTTCTATACCTCAATCACTTCTTCAAACTTAACCTCAACCATAACTTCAAGATCTTTTGCTAATTTGTTCTCCTTTCCCCCGAGGTCCTCATCTTCTACCATACTCCCAGATAAGGTTGAGTAACCAGTTTCCTATTCTCAGTCTATGACTCATTAATTCTCATCTTTAGGTATTTACACACATGATTTCCCACACTTCAAAGTTCATGCCTTCCGCTGTTGAATTATACCATATTTCTTTCTTTCAATACAATATTTCAGGTTCCTGCCTCTGTAAGGAGTTCCCATGTTAATACCACCCAGCACATTTCTCCAAAGAAGATATACAGACTGCCAACAAACACATGAAAGAATGCTCAACATCATTAATCATTAGAGAAATGCAAATCAAAACTACAATGAGATATCATCTCACACCAGTCAGAATGGCCATCATCAAAAAATCTAGAAACAATAAATGCTGGAGAGGGTGTGGAGAAAAGGGAACCCTCTTGCACTGCTGGTGGGAATGTGAATTGGTTCAGCCACTATGGAGAACAGTATGGAGGTTCCTTAAAAAACTACAAATAGAACTACCATATGACCCAGCAATCCCACTACTGGGCATATACCCTGAGAAAACCGAAATTCAAAAAGAGTCATGTACCAAAATGTTCATTGCAGCTCTATTTACAATAGCCCGGAGATGGAAACAACCTAAGTGCCCATCATCGGATGAATGGATAAAGAAGATGTGGCACATATATACAATGGAATATTACTCAGCCATAAAAAGAAACAAAATTGAGCTATTTGTAATGAGGTGGATAGACCTAGAGTCTGTCATACAGAGTGAAGTAAGTCAGAAAGAGAAAGACAAATACCGTATGCTAACACATATATATGGAATTTAAGAAAAAAAAATGTCATGAAGAACCTAGGGGTAAGGCAGGAATAAAGACGCAGACCTCCTAGAGAACGGACTTGGGGTTATGGGGAGGGGGAAGGGTAAGCAGTGACGGGGCAAGGGAGAGTCATGGACATGTACACACTAACAAACGTAGTAAGATAGATAGCTAGTGGGAAGCAGCCGCAAGGCACAGGGATATTGGCTCGGTGCTTTGTGACAGCCTGGAGGGGTGGGATGGGGAGGGTGGGAGGGAGACGCCACGGGAGAGGCCACAACAGTGAGAGGCCCGCGTACCGCAAAATAATAATAATAATAATGTTCTATATTGTAGAAATGCCGTTACCAGGCAGGAAAAGCTTATTATTCTCCTACTTTCAGTTAACTATTTCTTTGGGAAGCCTAGGTGTTTAGAGTTGAAGTCCAAGGGAGTATACCAACTGTGGGCTACCAGGTCTCACTGAGAATCCAGAAAGAAATAACACCTGCAGTGTTGGCCTTGCAAAGCCAAATCTAAAAAGTGCTGCCTAAAAAAGGAAATTCATGGATTTTTTTCCCAAAATACATCTCCCTTTATCCAGCAACCTTTTCTTCTGTAATTCCACCATTACAGATTCATTCCTTTGGGTTAATAAAAGTTAAAATATTAAGCTTCAACTCATGCTTTAGTGCGACTTTTTTTTTTTTTGCGGTACGCGGACCTCTCACTGTCGTGGCCTCTCCCGTTGCGGAGCATAGGCTCCGCATGCGCAGGTTCAGCGGCCATGGCCCACGGGCCCAGCCGCTCCGCAGCGTGTGGGATCTTCCCAGACAGGGGCACGAACCCGTGTCCCCTGCATCGGCAGGCGGACTCCCAACCACTGCGCCACCAGGGAAGACCGACTTTGTTTTTTTTAATTACTATTTCTTTATAGCTAGCTGACAAAAGGGCCTTAAGGAGAGAAGACCCTGAAGCTGGAAGAGAGGACTGGGGGAGTGGATTCTGGAATGAAGGCAATACCCCGGAAAGGACTGGTTGGGTAGGAAGCTCTGGAGGTCAGTATCTCTTATTTATGGGTATTATATACAGATGGCATTTGATAAATATGTACTGACTGTGTGAAGCAGCACCTTGAAGTGAGGAAGGAAAATAGAAAATGGGACATCGGAGAACTCAGAGACAAGCCTACTTGGCAATTTTGCATCAGATGGTCCTGCTAGACCATGATTGTATAGTTCGGCGTCATGTATTATGCATTATGTATATATCCTGTGTGCTGGTCTTAACTGGCCCTGTGTATTGTAAAGCCTTAAAAGCAAAACTTTAGCTCGTGTTTTGTTTTCTGTTCTCTTTGGTCTCTGGGCACCATGGGCACTCCACAACCGTTGCTGACTGACTGACAGCCTGTGCTGGCAGCTATCAGCCAGAGGGAGGAAGAAAGCATCTGAGCCAGCCTAGAGTCAGTCAAGAATTACAGTCAAGTGTAATTTGACATTACAGGACCTTCTCATGCTCAAAAACAAACAAAAATCTGAAGGACACATTTTATAGGAATGAACCTTATCCACGCTCTATTTCAGCATAGCTGTAAGAAATAAAGGAAAATGAAAACTGAATCAGTATCTTCAGGAGTGTAAACATCTCCCTAGAAAGAATAAGTCAATCAAAAATTCCAGCTAGAGATCATTTCTAAAAATAGTTTTTATATCCTCTGACTTTTATTAAAGAGGGTCTGTGGTTGGTTTTCACAGCTGGAGCAGGGCCCACCATCTCTGCCATTTGCTGGCCTAGCGAGGCTCCTTCTGATGCAGGACAGATATAAACTCGATACCAAAAACTTGGTTTCCTCAGGACCCCATTATTTTAAATTATCAGGTTAAAATAAGTCAGCATTATACAAATTTGTTTGCTCTCTCATTATACTTTGTGTGACTAATCTTTTTTTTGCATGCAATCTACATGGAATTAAAGGTTTACAATTCACATTTAATAGTAATAGCAAATACCTCTTTAGTGCTTATTTTGTGCCAGTCTCTGCTGAAAGCATTTTTGGTGTGTTAGTTCATCTTATCCTCACAATAATCTTAAGAGGGAAGTAGCTGTCCTTAGTTTGCAAAGGAGAAAAGGAAACCCAGGGAGGTTAAGCAACTTGTCCCAGTCAGAGACAATGGTTTTTAGTATATTTACAAAGCTGTGCACCTATCAACATGGTCAATTTAGAACATTTTCACCTCCCCACAAGGAATCTGTACCCATTAGCAATCACTTCCCATTCCTCCCTCCCTTCGTTCTTAGGCAACCACTAATCTACTTTCTGTTTCTATAGATTTGCCTAGTCTGGACATTTCGAAAACATCAAATAATACAATATATGATCTTCTGTAACTGACTTCTTTGTTGAACATTTGGATTGTTTATACTTTTTGGCTATTTTGAATAACTCTCCTATGACCATTCATGTACCAGTTTTTGTGTGAACATAAATTTTCAATTCTTTTGGGTACACACCTAGAAGTGAAATTGCTGGATCATATGGAAACTCTATGTTTAATCTTTGGAGGAAATGCCAGACTATTTTTCAACACAGCTGCCTCATCTCCACCAGCAGTGTGTGAAGGTTCCAATTTCTCTACATCTTTGTCAACATTTATTATTATCTGGCTCTTTGATTCTAGACATACTATGCCTATGCCAACCAGACCATGAAGTGGTATCTTAACTGTGGTTTTGATTTGCATTTGTTTCATGGCTAGTAATATTGAATATCTTTTCATGTGTTTATTGGCCACTTGTATATCTTCTTTGGAGAAATGTTTATTCAGATCTTTTGCCCATTTTTAATTGGATTATTATTTGTCTTTTTGTTTTTTTTTTTTTTTTGCGGTATGCAGGCCTCTCACTGTTGTGGCCTCTCCAGTTGTGGAGCACAGGCTCCGGACGCGCAGGCTCAGCGGCCATGGCTCACGGGCCCAGACGCTCCGCGGCATGTGGGATCTTCCCGGACCGGGGCACGAACCCGTGTCCCCTGCATTGACAGGCGGACTCTCAACCACTGCGCCACCAGGGAAGCCCTGGATTATTTGTCTTTTATTACTGAGTCGTAAGAGTTGTTTATATATTCTAGATACAAGTCCCCTGTGAGGTATATGATTTGCAAATATTTTCTCCCATTCTTTGGGTTGTCTTTTCACTTCTTGATGCTGTCCTTGGAAACCAAATTTTTCTTCAACTTTGTCTTCTTTATTTCCATTATATACATGCTGTTATGATGAGCTGAATTGTGTCCCCTCAAAATTCATATGTTGAAATCATAACCCCCAGTACCTCAGAATGTGATGTTATTTGGAAATATGGTTGGAAATGTAATTAGTTAAGATGAGGTCATATTGGAGCAGGATGGACCCCTGCTTCAATCTGACTAGTATCCTTATTAAAAGGGGAAATATGGACACAGACATGCACAGAGGAAGAATGCCTTGTGAAGACTGGAGTTACGCTGTCACAAGTCAAGGAACTACCAGAAACTAGAGGAGAGGCCTGCCTGGAACATATCTTTCCCTGGTGCCTTCAGAGGGAACATGGCCCCACTGACACCTTGATCTTGGGCTTCCAACTTCCAGAACTATGAGACAACAGCTTTTAAGTCACTCAGATTATGGTATTTTTTTATAGCAACCCTAGCAAACTAATACAAATGCCTAAGATATTTTTCCATTTTGGTAGTTACTTTCAGTTCAAAATTAAAGATTGCATAATATATCATTTCTAGGTTTGTAATCCTAGTTATATTGATCAATCATATGAAAAATTACATTGAATTGGGCTCTGTCTTTACATTTCCTGTACAAGAGTCTTAGGGTTTTGAAAAAATTATCAAAATATTATTAAAATATATCAGTATTCATAACATTAAGTGGACCTACCTAACATTTTGGTTGCTTAACCCCTTTTTGAATAATAAAAATGATTTTGTCCAAGTGCTCCCTTGTTCCCCCAGATGAAATAAGGGAAGTGATCCTTGACTCTGCTTTGTCTAAGACACCAATCACAGGAACCCCATTTTCATTTCCAGGGACTGGCTTACAGTTTTGGCCAGTGAAACCTAAGAAGAGTTCTAGTAGGGTGTTTCTGAGAAAAGTTTCCTTGCTCTTAAGAAAGAGACATCAAAGAAAAGGTTCTTTCTTCTTCCCTGACACAGCCACCTTGTTGACTACACGGTCCTCAGACTTTCAGAAAACTGCTCAGAGAGAACACAGAGGGAGAAGCTGGATTTTTATGAGGTTGGGGAGCTCTGACTGGGGACGGCCTTACCTCTGCACTTGTTATGTGAGATGGTAAATTTGCATATTGTTCCAACTGGTTTAATTCAGCATTTTGGTTTTGTAGTCCAAAGCATCTGAGCTAGTATATAACTGCTCCTTCCTGATAAGCTTTCACTTCATTTGGCTGAATCTTTTTGCTAAAGTCTAAGCTATACCAGAACTCTGTTGGAGAATTATTCTGCTTTCCTCTGTGCTCTAAGCATTTCTTAATTTGATACAATTTCAAGCATCGTAATTGATGCAGAGCATGTGTGCTGCAAATATTACAGGAGTGATGAGATACTGACCCCTCCAGTCCTTGAAGTGGCTGGAAACCCCATGGTGGTCATCTGTGTCCTGGCAGCGAGCTGCATCCACCATTTATTCAAGAGTGTTGAACAAATATAATTTTCAAACGTGTACACTGAATCAATGTATTTTTAATTATTTATTTCAAAATAATTAGAAAGCATATTTAATAATGCTACACCTAAATGTGACATGGAACTCAGTAAATTATATTGGAATATCAATTGAACGATGAAATAGCAGTCCAGTAGCCTGAAGTTAGCTATATTTCTCTATTTCATATCCCTCCCATGGATTATTGTCATTGACCTTAATTTCCCTGTGGGAATAGGGAAGAAACAGGAAACTCCAGAGCTCTGGTTTAGAACACAGACCTCCTGAGTTCTAGTTTGTCTGCCACTGGACTGTGAGTAAATCTTCTAACCTCTTAGACTTCTATTCCCTTCTCTGTTAAATGAAGTCTGGGTTAGCTGATCCATAGTATAGGAAGTGCTTTATTCTGATGAAAAAAAGTTCCTGTTTTCACTGATTAGCACGTTTGTTGCTCCTTTATAAATAAATGCTGTTCGTTATTCAAGGAGCTCATATCTTCCTTTCATGCTATTTATTATATATGATAATTAGTCCTCCAAATTTTTGGTTTTCAAATGGTAAATGGTAGACGTCAAAGATTCTGAAAATAGTAAATGAATATAGTAGATAATGTCACACTATCTCCTCTGATAGTATATAGTTATTTCATAATAATTTAAAGTATTATGCCCTTAAATAAAAAGGAAGTTCTGTGTGGGAGGGTAGGAGGAGGTTAAAGACTGAAACATAATAGGTTTCAGTAGTGAATTCGTGAAATTGTGTTCCCTCAAAAAGGCTTTATGAAGTGAAATGTAAAATGGTATCCAAAAAATAAAAACCCAGAATCAAACAAAACAAAATTCACTTTCACTCTTTTGAGGGTAGGTAGGATTCTGAAACATTTTGATTTTCTTTCCTCTTTTTACCCCTGGTACCAACCCACAAGCCTTTAAATGGTCCTTAATGTATTTGTGTGTGTGTGTGTGTGTGTGTGTGTGTGTGTGTGTGTGTGTGTGTAGGAACAGGAGGGATGGGAGGCAAGAGGTGGGCAAAGGGAGGATAAAGAAGTTATTTGTCTCTATGCCATAGAAATCTCAAAAGACATGATGATCCACCTATATATGCTAGTGCAATGGTGAAGCCTTTTTACAAGTCTCTGTAGAACTGAAGTATTTAAGACCAAACACAAGGTAACGTGTTTCACACTTAAAAGCATGATAGACTATAGCTTACAGGTGAGGTGAGGTGAGGGGATTTAACAAGCTGTGGAGTTTTAAATATCTCTGATACTAAGTGCTTTGATTGCAAAAATAACTCCAAAGGAACATGACATGACCTAAAATATAGGTAAGAGCCTCTTATCTAAGCAATACAATGTGTGGGGTCCTTTTAACAAAATCCAGCACTGCATATACTATATAATATTTGAACACTTATGTACCAGCCCCTGTGGTTCACTTCCTATTTTTGGTTCTGAAGTTGGGAGGGGGGCATTGAGGAGGCAGCCTAAAGGCTCTGATTATCTTTAACACAATGGGAAGAGAGCAGCTTTGAGGTATCATATGATATAGACACCTTCTCTGTACTGATCACAAACACACCACTCAATGCAGAAATGTTCTCTGGAAGGGTTTTCAACGTTGCACGTCAACTAGAACTTAAAATACCATTGCATCCATTCACAAATTATTTATTGCATACTTATCTAGGGATTAGGATACAGCCCTTTATGAAGGTGATGACCCTGGCTTCGTGGAGCTTGCATTCTTGAGAGGGAGATTGATAATAATGAAAGAACAAACAAAAACATTATTTTAGACAACGATGACTGTTGTGAAGGTATTAAAGCAGGGCTCAGTCTTTTTAGAGTAGACCATGTGTGGACCTATTTTTGATTGTGTGGTCAGGGAAGAGCTCTCTGCAGCGATGACATTTGAGTTGAGACCTTAAAGACAAGAAGGAACTGCCAGGTAAGGTACCAGGCAGAAGGAACAGTTCTTGCACGAGGAACATGCAACAGGAATGATTGGATGTAACTTGGTGACTAACAGCCAGAAGGCCTCTGTAGACAAAGTATCGTGAGCACGTGTAGGAGATAAGGTCCCAGAGTTAACAGTTTCGCTTTTATTCTAAGTGATCGGTATCCACTGGAGGTTTTAAAGCGGAAGTGGGTGATTTAATACAATCGACACTTAAAAATACAACATTGCAAAATACAATATTGCACTTCGATTTTACTTCTTTGCAACCTAATTTCTAATTCCCACGCGGGTCAAACAGCACCGCGGGCATCCCTGTTTGCCCGGGCAGTTTGCGCTCGCCTCCACGTGTTTGCACCCGACGCTCTGCCGTTGACAGCCTCGGAGGAGCGTGTGACAGTTGGCAGGCGCAGTGAGGCATCGCGGGAGCCAAGTTGCTGCTGGGGCCAGGGTTGTGCTAGGGGAGGAGGGAAGAGGGACAGTTGGCGGTGGCAGCACTCTGGGAGGGCTGCGAACTCCGCAGCGTGGCGGCGATGCGCACGCTGAGCAAGGGATGAAGAAGCAGCGCCCCGCCGAGCCTCCCGGGACTCACGGGGCCCCTGGTTATTTCATCCCGAAGGTTCGCTGTGCCTGCCCGGGTTTGCCACTGTAAACAATTGGGGCTGGGGTCTGGAGGCTAGAGCGCGAGTGCTGTGCGGCGGGGGCGACCAAGAGAGTTTCCGCTTCTCCGGCCTAGCTCTGCCTGGCCTGGCCGCGGGCCGCAGCGGCGGCACCCCGGGGAGCCGCAGGTGTTGATTTAAGGCTCGGCTGGGCTGCCTTCTGCCCACATCCTGCGGCGCCCGCGGCCCCGGCGGATCCAGTGCCGGATTTTGTGATCCGCCTGCACGTAGAGGCCGCGCCCCGAACCGCTAGCCCGAGGACAGGACCCCGGGTGCTCTCTGCTCCGCTGGGGTCCCCGCCTCCCTTCAGTCTCCAGGCCACCGAACGCTTGGGACCACTGTGCAGTGAGCGCACAGCCCTACAGACACGAACCACAGTGTGTGCTCCCTCGAGCCTTGGCGGAGTGAGCTTCCCGGAGTCGGACTCCCCAGGGAAAGCGAAGCTTCGCTGTCAGGGGAGCGACCTTCGCCCGCAGCCTCCTACTCTGCCTTCAGATCTCGGCTACAGTGGCACCTCCCAGCCAGGCTTCTCCTCACCAAGACATCCGAATTAGCGACCCACTCGTTCTCCATCACATCACCCTAATTTAATGCTCAACGGGGCATTTATTTCAGCCTCGTGTGTCTTGTGTTAGTTTATTGTCTGTCTCTGGAATGTCTGCTCCACGGGGCAATGACCGTGTTTTACCGGCTCGGTGCCGGGTTCCTGGCGTCTAGGGCCAGGCCCGGCCGGACGCAACTGGCCATCACATTTGCTTGATGACTGACCGCTGTTCTGAGCACTGGACGAGACAGAGCCACCGGCCTTTCTGCCAGGGGCGAGGCTTGCTCCGGCCACGCCCATGGACCCGCCCCCAGATCTAACCCGCTCCTCCCGCTCCTCTCCCAGGAGTCAGCCAAGGCCTGTGTGGTGCTTTTTCATCTAGTTTCCCTCGCTCTTTCTGCAGCTGTAGCGAAAACCCGGAGCGGCGGATCTCAGAGTGGGCGGAGCGGCGCCGCCCCTCGCGGCACCTCCCCGGCAGCCCTCGGCGCCGCGCTGGGCATGCTCAGTCGGCAGGGCCGCTTCAGCTCTTGGAGTAGGAAGCTTGGGCTCTCCGGCTGAAAGGAGCCGCGGCGGGGGGAAAATGGATCCCTTCACGGATGGTGAGTGGGCGGCCAGAGGAGCCAGGGCCGGGACCGGTGCTCTCTGGGGCCCAGAGGGTCGTGGGCAGTCGTGACACGCGAGGTCGAGCTGCAGTCGCCCCCGCCGCGGTTTTCCCGCGAGCGTTTGGGGGCGGTGGAAGGGGACCGCGGGAGGCAGTTCGAGGCTCGGGGGAGGGGGCGGGCGGCAGCGGTCGCTGGCAGGGGGCTGGCGTGAAGGTCAGCGCCACCGCCTGCCCCGGGTGGGGGCGGTGTCGGGTGCGGCCAGACCCCACGCTCCGCGGCGCGCCCAGGTGGACGAACAGCAAAGTTTGGGCTGCTGTGCGCAGAGGAGGGGGCAGCGGGAAAGTTGGCAGCCTGGGTTTGCCCCGGGTGAAGGGGGTGTCGGACATGGCTCTGGGGCAGGAAGGGTTAAACCACGACCAAACCCAACTTCTGTGGCGCGCTGGGAGCTGTCCCCCCCGTCCTTCAGCGAGTTGCTGGTGTGACTTTTCCTAATAGGACGGGGTGGGGGCTTGGCAGGTTAATTTAGTGGAAGGAAGAGAAACTTGTGGAAAGACTTGATCACCCCTGCTGAGTGCCGAGGAGGTTCCTGCCGGCATTGCCACCCTCCCGTCTGTTTCGGACGCACTCCGCAGGGCGTTCAAGCCTCGTTTCCCTGGCTGCCGAGAATGTCAGTTTTTCAGTCGAAGACTCATTAAATATCAAGGGTCCGTCACGGTGATTGCACAGTGTGACTTGAGGCAAGTGTCAAAGCAGGAGCCTGCAGGATGTTCTGCTAACAGCCACAGCCCTTTACTGAATGGAGCGAACAAATCCCACCCTACTTAAAACGATGGCTTTTGTTTGGACCAGAAGTGCCAGAGTCACAGTGTTGGGGTGAGATGTCTTACAGTTTGCGGCGTTGAGTATATGGATTCCCTTTTGGGATAGAAAGTAGGAAAACTGCCAGTAAGGGAGAATTCACACTAAAATGAGAGTCATCTTTCTAGTTGACATGTGTTTTCCTGCGGGTGGTTGGTTACTTAGGATAGATATCAGTAGTTTGTCGCATTAATGGAAGACAAAATCTATCCCTGTTTGGGTGGGTCTTTTGCCACCCAGGAGACAGAAACGTTGTCCACTATGTCCTAAACCCTAGCCAGACTTTGTTGTATGCGGTGTTTCATTCATGGGACTGCGAACTACTCGTACTTCTCCCTGTCCCTAATTCAGAATGCTTTATTCTACTGCCATCTTCCTGCCTGTTTAATTAGGCTTAATGATGACAACTTTAATTCTGAATTTTCTTTCTCATTCAGGTTCTATTTGTAATTACTAAGGCTCTAAGGATAGTCTGGTAAAGTTACTAAGAAAAATAAGGAAGATTTGAGCTGAAAGGAAGCTTAGAGACCATCTAGTACTTTGGTATAGAATATGTTTAATACAAATCCTTAAATCCCTTCCAATGAGTATTCCAAGGCTTTTTCTTTGTTCTAGGTATAAAGCTTGGAGATTCCATGTTTGTGGGGTTTTAAACGAGAAGTTTCCAATAAATTAAAAAAAAAAAACCTCACAGCAAGGCTGAGTCACCCAGTTGGTCAAGATTTTTGCTAGCTGATTTGGTGAACCTGTGCCTACAGAATTAAAGTACATTCTCAAGTCTTAAAATTGGGGTGTTTTCTCCCGTCTTAGAATAGTTTTAGCATATGCTTCTCTAGATGTGAATATTTGCAAATTGTCACATTTGGGAGGGCAGTGGAAAAGCCCCAGAGAGGAGAACAAAAAAGAAGCAATGCTTCAACTTTCATGTAGGAAATTGGATTTCTAATCCTTTCCTGTCTATCTTCCAGATTTTTCAGAGTCTGTGCTGGAGACAGTTTAGCAATGCATCATTTTAGTTAATGTATTAATCACTCATTATCTAGCGTCCTTTAACAAGGAGAATAGAAACTACAACAACTAAAGTCAACAAGAAATTAGGTCCTAGCAATTTGAGGTGCTTTTCAGGTTTAAGGTGGACTCATTATTTATTTCAGAACTTTTGAAGAATAACTGTAGAATTTTCTAGTGTCTTCAAACAGGACAGGGTATAGTGTAAAGTATGTTTATCTTTGTACTTAATCCTTTTGAGTACAAAGAATAGGTAACATCTAATTCTCCCATAGGTCTGGGTGTTCTGGTGCAGAGTATTCCATTACCCATAGAATTTATTATTGCAGGGTTTATCAAGTTTGGTGTGGGCTTTTGTTACACATTTATTCTCTTTCAATAAAATCGTCACCACTTACATTTTCTCATATATCCCTGTATATGGAGAGAGGTGTGAGAGCTTAACAAAAAAGTTTCAGTAATTTGGGACCCACGTATCTTTCAGTTAAAATCTTGTCAATGATTTCACCGCCTGAAAAGGTAAATTTGTAAAGGAGGCAAATTCAGTTTGTTTTGCTAATTTGGTTTTCAGTACCCATCTGTTCCAGTAAGGCTTTTTCTACTTTCCGTGTTTTCTGTCAAAAGTTGCTTCAGGTATGGCTCATTTTTCTTGGACCCTGCTCTCTGCCTGCTGATAATGGATTTATTTGATGACTGTCCTATGTTAACCTGTCGAGGTAACACACTGCTGTAATCCATTTAATATGCACATCTCCAGAAAGGGCTTACTAGGAGGCACCTTATTGCCAAGAATTTCCATTTGGCTCAGGAGATATTTTTGGTCTTGCCCTTGGTGGGGACTCGTGACTATTATGCTGAAGACTAGATATCCAGTCTGGCTTTGGATCTTTGGTGCTCTTTTTATGGGGAGAGAAATATGCTGGACTAGTACTCAAGGTTCGTTTGGTAATAACTATTATGTTCTGTTAGGCAGGTAGAAGTGAAACTGTTAGGGAGCAGTGATTGATATATTACCAAAAAACAAACAAAAAATAGATAGCAACTCTAGAGGTCTTTTGATAGATGTACTACATTAGGGCAAGTAATTATTTGATGACCACCTAGTTTTATTTGTTCTCATTTGCATGCAGTGTTGGGGTATTTTAGAATAATTTAAATTTATGTTAAGGAATGGAAATACAGAGCTCACCCTCAGAGTCTGATTGAGGAGGTCTGAGGTTGGGTCTAGGAATCTGCACTTCATTTTGAGCTTACTAGAAGTATTCACCAGAAGGGAGCTTTTGAGAAGTTTACTAGATAAGCAAATTCCATATGTATATATTTATGTGTATATGTGTGTGTGTATCTTTAAATGCTTTCTAGTTTGTGGTATGGCCCAAAGTAAATCTTCAGAGGGTGGAAAAGGATGACATTTTGAAGCTCCAGCACTGAAAACATAATTTAAACAGTTTTTTTTCCCCAAAGCCCCCAGTAATCACTTTAGTACTACAGCCTGGTGCATAATCAAACAAGGGGGACTTTCCTGTCTTATAAAACTATTTTTTTTTGTTTTCAGATTGGCATCCAAGTGCAAGTATTTCCCAACTTCCAAAATGGGAAGTCTGGACAACTAATTAGATATTCATGGATTGTAAGGCAGTATAAAATTGTGATTTCACCTTTTTAATCTTACAAATAACATTTATCCTATAGGTATGCATTTGTTTTAAATTTTTTTTTTAGCAACTGTCAAAAATGTGAGCTTACCACATTCTGTTCATATACAGTTTTCTTTTGTTCTGTGATAACTTACCATATTGAGAAAAAAACCTTAAAAATGGAAGATAATAGTTCCTCTATATGATGGGATATAAGTTAAATTCTGCTTTTATCCTTCTGTCTTAAATATTTATTTCAGTTAAGGGAAATAGGAGTGTACTGGATTTGAATGTTATCATTTAATAGTATAAGGTTGAGGCTGTAACTAGAAACCAATCCAGTTTTTAACTGGAAAGCAGAGGTGGAAAAGTTCTTCACTTTACATAACAACTTGCCCAAAAAAAGTATCTTGAGACAAGATAAATAGACAGCATATTTTAGAAACAGTTAAAACCAGTGATTATCATTTATCTGTAAATGATTCTTGAGAACTCAGCTTGAAAGAGATAGAACCATAAAGATTGGTTATAAGGAAATTATCATATAGAAAATAAGCAAGGATTGATTTCCTCCTCAGTAATTCAGACACCATTTTTGAAATGCCTGTTTACAAGTAGATTTTCTGCTAGGCACAGTTACAAAAAGCCCCACAAACCTGCTATCAGTTAATGCTAACCTCAATAAGAGAAATGAAATGGAATAATCTAGTTTTATTTTCATGCTAATATGAAAATAATAGAATATAGAAGAATATGAAAATAATAGAATACAGAAGAAGAAAATATAGAAGATTTCTAATTATGAAATAAATGTACAGGATTGTCTTTATAACCTGTTCATATAACATCTGCCAACAATAAGTTTACATTTCTACTAATTAAGTGTAACACTCCTGTTAGAAAACAGCCTCGTTTTGACTCTCTCTGTGAAAATGTTAGGAGATTGAGATATAGAGGAGTTTAGCCGGAGTTACCCCAGAAGTTGGGATGGAGCTAAATCAGGCCTGTGGTTCTTGGCCCTTGAGATGAGGAGGACAGTGCAGCCATGTTCTGTTAATTAGCTACCACATGTCTTAAAAACTGTAGGAGGTTGGAGTTGGAGCTAATACCACTACACTTTTCCCTAATATCATTGGAGCAAGCTGAGAAACAGGTTTTTGTTTTTTTTTTTTAATTTGAATTCCTAGGTATGTACCTTTTAAGAGTGTTCACTGGAAACTAGGAATGGGAATGAGGGAAATTTTGGAGCCCTTGGTGGTACAGCTCCTTTTTTATCCAGTGGTCTTTGTAGAGAAGGCTGCTCATTGCCCTGGTGTTTCTGTGCAGTAAGTGTGACAGTAAGAGTCCCTGTGTCTATGAAAGAGCGGTCAGGATTCCCCTGTAACCTGACTCATTGTTGTAACCCATTTGTGATTATCCTGGGAGTGCCTGTAGGACTCTGAATCCAAAGATCTTTGGGGAAAACTGGGACTTAAGAGAATTAGTAATGAAGGTGAGAGCTATGTAGAGATTTAAGGTAAGGAGGAAGCTGATAGGCAGAGATTTTCAAAATGGTCATACATTGAGCCTTGCAAGTCTTTGGCTTGGAAATGAGTCTCTTTTGGAGAGTAGGACACTGTTGTGTGAGGTTGAAAGATAAGAGTCAGGGTTGGAAAGGGGAAGTAGGTGGGTCTGGTTGGACAAAAGGAATGGAGAGGTGAGGGGATGAATGAGTTAAGACTGGCATTTGGAGGCCCTGGAAGGAGATAGAAAACATTTGCCATGAGTTTAATCATACTGTGTGCTTCTCTTTCCTAGTCAGAAAAGTCATAGTTACTTGTAAGTTAGTACTGTTCACTTTCCTGAATGTTTCAGATTTCAAGAAAAAAAAAAAAAATAGAGAGTACTGTTGAGCTGTTGACCTTGTGGGACCATCGTGGTGGCAGTCACTGTTCTTTATTGCCTGGTTTTGTTTCACCTTTCTACTGATGCTTATGGTTGAACAATGAACCAGTTTTTTAAAAATTCCAGCCTTGCATGTAAACTAGAAATCAGTTCATTTTCCAAATAAAGAAAATTTAGGCTTCCAAGGGCGTTTGAAAAAACAGTGGAGAATCAAGTTCAAATGTAGAAGACCCGTTGAAGCTCTTTTCCTTAATGAAGGTCCTCCTGGGAATTCCTCCCACTTAGTTAAAGAATGAAGTCACCAAAACAAAACTCCAGCCAATTGTCTGGACTTCTATAGATTGGGGGATTGGATGGTCCAGAGTCTTCTCCAGACCTCTGGTGCTATTGGGGGAGGCCAAGCCAGAGATCTGGGAGGAAGGGTGTTTAAGGAGGTTTTCTGATGTTCTACAGGGAGAGCTTCATAAGCTGAGAGAACAGGAGAATGGGAAGTGCATTGAGAGAACTGGTACCTCTGTGGGTTGGATGTGCTCCTTTCCTTCCTGGATCTCACAGCAAATGATGACCAGGACTGTGTGGTACTGTTTCCCAGACAATTGCCTCAGGTGTCATTTGGTGTCATAGAGGAACTTTCCGGTGGTTAAGGAGGCTTTGGGTCACAGCTGAAATTGTTATTTTATAAGATTTAAAACAGTTGTTAGAATATTCATCACCTCAACAACATTACACCATTCCAGAGTTTTGTTTAGAGGAAAAATGGAGTTTAGTGGGAGTGATTAAGGAGGGCTAAATGTTTAAAAGATCTTTCTTTAAGTTGGTGTTAGTAGTGTGATTTGAAGACAGAAGTAGTATAATATTTGTCTAGTTTCTTCTTGTCCCATAATTGTCAAAAGGGCCTCAATGGCTAAGTAAGCCCCTTGGGGCTTGGTGGGAGGAACTAGCGTGTACTAGATATATTAAGATTGTGCCTGTAAGTTTGGGCTGGTTTCCCCTTATACTTTTAGCAGTAGTTTCTCCGCTCTTTAAACTAAATGTTCAGTCCCTAAACCTTTTGGGGCACTGACATTGTCCTTTCAGTATCTAGATTGGACACCTAGATTAAGAAAACAGCTCAAACTGAGGGTAGAGTGTTGGGTGTTTGTGGGAATAAGAAATGCATTGCTGTTTAAAACAGCAGCCTCACTTCCATCTGCATCCATACAAGCTACCGAGATGCTTAGTAATTTTCCATTTGGAGGAAGCACACAGAAAAATAATGCAATGTAGGAAGGAGGGTCTAGTCCGGCTTGGAGATTAGATAAAAATGATAGTGTGCTGAGTTGGATAGAAATAAACTCACGTTCACTAAAGTGTGGCTAGCCTAGAGTGCAGTTGTTCATTGCAGTTGGGTACATAGCTCTGTTGTAATTAATTGCCAATTTGGGAAATGCTTTTGAGATAAAGACTTGAAGAATTCATACATAGAAGCTTTTCTTGGCAAATAATCAAGTGACAATAGCTATTGGTAAAAAAAAATGTGGTTACAATCCCAGACTTATGGATAATCACTATTTTAAAAAAAAATAGGTTCATGATAATCAAACTGACTCTCAGTAAGTTGTATATGGACAGTATTTGCTATAGATTTGGTACTATCATTTACTTTGTGTTTTATCATTCTGATGGAGAAATATTTCAGAATTATTAATAAAATAATTATTTGTTCAAATCCATCTGAGATCAAGTTTAGCAAATTTATTCACCAACTGAAGTGTTATCTAACTCATAAGCATTCTGTATATCGAAGAGTTCTTAGAAACTTCTGCAGATCTCATGCAGTGATATGCACTCTCTGTTAAATCACTCATAATAAACACTCATAATAAAACTCATAATTTATTATGCTGAATGCCGTTTTTCATGTTAACTAAGGAATTATGCAGTTAAGATTTTTTTTTTTTTTTTTTTTTTTTGCGGTACCCGGGCTTCTCACTGTTGTTGCCTCTCCCGTTGCGGAGCACAGGCTCCGGACGCGCAGGCTCAGCGGCCATGGCTCACGGGCCCAGCCGCTCCACAGCATGTGGGATCCTCCTGGACCGGGGCACGAACCCGTGTCCCCTGCATTGGCAGGCAGACTCAACCACTGCGCCACCAGGGAAGCCCCAGAAAATTTTTCTTTTTTTTTTTTTTTTTTTGCGGTTGCAGTTAAGATTTTTTTGAAACAATATCCAGGTAGTTGATGGAATTAAAGATAAACTTTTTAGCTTTAGATTTTACAAAGGTATGTAGCTTTGCCCGAGAGATTAATGAGCATAAATATTTAGTCATCAATGACATTTTCAATGACTTTTTATAGCTAAATCTTTCTAAGAGGTGCCCTGAGGATTGTCAAGGACTGTGGGACCTATGTTATGAGGAAAAATTTTTAGAAATATTTTGTAAGATAAAGATTATAAGTTTGACTGGAGGACATATTTGACATAAATATAAACATTAGGATAAAATAATTAGCCTAGAAAAGGAAAAGAAAATTGAAAATTAAGCTAAAATAATTTTATTTTCCCCACAAGGATATTAGCTAACTTTTAAGTGACTAAAATGGCATATCTTTATGTGAATTCTGATCATTGTCATAATAATAAATATAAGGATAAAGGAACTAAATGCTCTCAGTATTCTGAACTGGTCTATTTTTAGTCCATGTACTATTGCACTGTTGCACTGTTAACTTGATGCTTTTTGGTGTCTTCTAGCCAGAATTGTTTTACTAGATTATTTCCTCTGTGGAATTGACACTGTTTTTGAGTGCTATTCAGTAGAATTAAATGGTTATTGTTAGAACCTTGTACATTATTGTAAATTTTATATTTTCTCTTTGTTCTGTATTAATTCCACTGTGGATAACAACCAGAGAAAATAAATGCAGAAATATATAGTACAAAAAATTTTGTAGATGAGTGCTTTGGGCTTAATTCTTTTTCACTGAAACCAGGTAGTGCTGGGGTTCAAATCTACTTAATTATTTTCTTCTCTTTTTTTTGTTGTTGTTTTCCCTTTTTTTTCATTTTGAATTTCTTCCTGTTTACATCATGCTAATAATTTTTCTTCACCTCTTATTTTTATCACCAAGATTAAAAGTATAACAAACCAAAATTAGTTTTCCATGTCTCCTTGCTGCATTCTTCTGCATTGGGGAGTCAGGAGTGGGGGTCAGAGAAGAAGCATACTGTGAATGTTTTAATACAAATTTTCTTGCATACCATTTTAAACTAGCTCAGTTAACAGATTTTTTTTTTTAATTTGTCTTTGACACATCCCCACTTAACTCTTTTTTAAAAGATACTCCCTCAAATAAATACCTTCACTGTATGCTAACTTAGTCCAAGCTTTATTCTTAAAGCTGAAGTACAATATGAATAAAGAATGGTCTCTGCCCTTGAGGAGCTTATATTCCAGTAGAATTAATTTTTTTTAAAGGTATACGGATGCACAAATCAGTATACTCTCTTCAAAGACTATCAGACTTTGAGAAGGACAGGTCCCATCCCACACCATTCTCCTTGGGTACATTTGGTTTTGTACTTTTATTTCTTTTTTTTTTAATTTAATTTTTTATATAGCAGGTTCTTATCTGTTATCTATTTTATACATATTAGTGTATATATGTCAGTACTTTTATTTCTTCATTTTGGAGATCTGTCCATGAATCTACCTCATTTCATAAGACTACTGCATAGTGTAGCATAATAGTGAAGGGCAGGTCAGACTGCTGCATTCAAATCCTAACTCCTCACTCACTAGCTCTGTGATTCTTCTTTAAGGATATTACTGAGATGTTTTAATATCTTTAGTTAAAAAACTAAAATATGCACAGAAACTCAAAATTTTTTCTGATATTCACTGAAGTTTAAGGTACATGATAGTTTGGCATATTCCAGCCATGGTGAGATTTTGAAATGGTATTTCTTGTATCTTGTTTACTAAAGGCTTGAGGCTAGTATAAGGGAGGATTCTTTCCATTTTATATTTATTAACCATTATTATGCATTTGTAACACTTTCAGGGAAGTGTTGCCAAACTAGAGGAACTACTCATTTCTACATCCAATTTAATTCTGGCTTAGGTGTGTTTTTCCCGTTCCTTCAAGCAAATGTAATATGCAACACCTCATTATTCGTACAAGTAGAACTTATTTCAGTCTTAGGTATTATATATATTTTGTCTGTTAGGTGGGGTTGAAATGGTGATGAATTAAAGACCAGAAGGGGTAGTGTTAACATGAGGATATAGAATAAACATACTTTGTTTACTGGTAACAAGGCCTACAAATAGCGTCACGAATGCAAACAAACATGTCTATAATATAATGTGTATTTAAATTCATACCTATTTTGTTATGTTTCCTCACAGGAAGCTTACTAAGAAGCTAGTTTTACTAGTGAATTTGTATTTCTGCTAGTGACAGTGACACCCTTATTTTATTATTATTTTTGCTGAATAAATGTAACTTGGCAGCAGCTTTTGGCTCTAAGAATCTATTATGAATTATGGCAGTTTACCTCCTTACTTCCACCCTGCCAGGAGGCTCTGGATCTGGATTTTGTTTGTTTTCCTCACAAAGATAACATTTTGAACTTCTGAAACATACAAGGTAGTGATTTTGATCAAACATCAAGGTAAAGGATGTAAGGAATAATCCTTCAAGTGTTTGGTGGCTATATGGATGGATTGCATGGGAACGAGTAGAGGTATTCCTCATCTTGGGCTATAATTGCCCCTGGGATACCTCAGGGTTAAGAAGATAGTGTTTTCCCACAGGAATAAGTTACTGGAGTCCACATTTATTCCCAGGAATGCTCAAAGAAGGATAAAGTATGTTATGAAAGCAGAGGTACCACTAGTTTAGGATTCATGTTCTCAGTGGTTAAAACCACATTTCGAATTCTGTGTAAAGAACATGCATGCTTGTTCAGCCAGGGACTGTCAGTTACATTTAACAGATTAAAAACACAGTTCTCTTGTATTTGGTTGCTACTAGAGTTGGCATCTAATACAGTGTTTCATACATATTGGATATTCAGTAAATGTTATCTAAGACTAATATTACATCAAACAACTCTAAAACATTTAAATAGCAATTTTGTTTTGTCTGTGCTCTTTTAATTTGGAGGTTTTTTTCTTTTATTTTTTGCAAGTAAAGTTGAATTTCAGTGCTCTTCCTTTTTCTATAAATATCTCTATAACAAATAGAGTAATTTCAAGGCGCTTTTTTTGAATATTCTTATCAGTGTTCATTCAGCTTCCGTTTCCATTGAAATGCATTTTGAGCACTTGCTGTGTTTCAGACCCTGTGCTTTGTACCGGCAAGATAGTGCTAAATAAGACATGGTCCCTGTGTTTGAGGGGAGGGAAGATGATGCTTAGAGAGAGGGTGTCTCTTACTCTGAAGCATTTTCAAAATCAAAATTAAAGAATGACCCAACATTTTCCTCCCTTGTCCTTTCATCTTATGTGCCTTTTTCATAGCTAGAGAGCTACTGTGCATTTGAGACCAAAGTGGTACAGTTAAATCAATTTCTTTTCCTGCAGTGCTGTAGGGCTTTCTGGCTGACCTGCCATTGGGCTATTTTGCCCTTCATTAGAGAGCCACAAAAACAATTCCCAAGCCAATTAGATTTGACTTTTAGAAAGGAATTTCCTAATATCCCACAATTGGTAAGAGGCATGAATTGGTTATGCATAAGCATTCAGCTGGCCTTACGGAAAGAGTAAAGGAGGTGAAGCTGTGTCATGGCTGTCAGGTAGGTAAAGCCATTGACAGGCAGGGCTCTCTTGACAAAATAGAATAACTAATGGTATGAGTTAATTATAGTATGAACTGAAATATGAAAGCATGAATTTTAGACCTGACACTAACCAGTAGGAAAAAATGTGGATGTTTCTGTCCTGATATTAATCAAAGGTAAAAAAATAGGTGACATTTTGAGAAGAACAACACTTAAACATCTGCTTAGTGGCCACGTAACATAAATAATGGTGTGTGAACTGTAAAGACATTTATTCAACATCTCCTTCCCACTTAAAAACTCTCCTTTTCCCCCTCTTACTCAGTATATTTATGGAGTGCTTACATGGAAACAGAGTATAGGCAGGGTACCACAGACTGGGTAGCTTAACAAAAGTTTTCCTACAGTGTGAAGGTTAGGAGTTCAAGATTAAGATGCCGGCATGGTTGGTTTCTGGTGAAAGTCCTCTTCCTGGCTTGCAGATGGCTGCCTTCGTGCTGTGTCCTCACGTGGCCTTTCTTCTGTGTGTATAGAGAGCCCCTGGTGTCTCTTCCTCTGCTCAGAACACCAGTTCTGTCAGCCTGCTCTTATGACCTCATTTCACCTTAATCACTTCCTTAAAGGCCCTGTCTCCCAAAACAGTCACAATGGGGATTAGTGCTTCAATATATGAAGCTGGGGGCGGGGGAGGAACAATTCAGTCCATAACAGGCAGCCTCCGTTTTGGACAATTTTGTTTACCTGAAGGTAAAGAAGGTTGTGTTTTTTCATAGGGACAAATTATTGAAGTCCACGTTCCTGCCTGAGGATGCTCAAAGGAGCATATATGGTTAAATTCAAGTAGTTTTTTCTGGACCCAGGAATCCAGGATGATCCAAAATCCCTTGTCCCTTCCGGCCCTACTATAGAGTTATTCAGACCTTCTATATTTACTTTCCTTACTTTATGTGTTTACTCTATATACATTTTCTAACAATATACTGAGACGTCCATGCTTGAATCAAGATCTCTGGAGAGTTTGGGAATTTTTTTCTTTATCTTTGAAGGCACAGTTAACGCTTCTCAAACTTTTTCATCTCAGGACCCCTTTTATATACTCTTAAAAATTATTGTGGACCCCTAAGAGCTTTTGTTTGTGTGGGTTATGTCTCTAGATACTTACCATATCTGGGTACTTAGAACACTGAGAGATTTTTTAAATGTTTATTAACATATTTCATAATAATAATAAAAAGCCATTTACATGTTAACATAAAATAACATTTTAAATAAAATAACTATTTCCAAAACAAAAATATTAGTGAGAGACATTATTTTACATTGTTGCAATTGTTTTTAATGTCTGGCGTAACAGAAGACAACTGGATTTTCACATTTGCTTCTGTGTTCAGTCTGTTATATAAAGCATCATGTAGCCTATGGAAAACTCCACTGTACACTCATGAGAGAATGGGCATGAAAACAGCAAATAACATCTGATTATGCAAATAGTTTTGACCTTGAAGACCGGCTGAAAGAGTATCAGAAATTCCCAGGGGTACCCATACCACATCTTGAGAACTGTTACTCTAAACGTTAAACCTGTCTTTTATAGAGACTAGGGTGGAATACCTTAGGAATCCGCAGCAGGTAGAAAGTGGGGCTGTTGGAATTGGGCAGCAAGTTTCTTAAGACAGATCTGGGTCACAGGAGAAGGAAATGTTCTAGCCAGGCATATCTGACAAACCACACATCAGATGCCTTTGTTATTTGAGTATTCTGCAGTCATTTATTTCATCCCTGGATGGTTCTAAACTAGGGAGCACACAGAATTATTTAAAATTTTTTAATTAGCTTTAAAAAATAATTGATTTTTATCTATTTTCTGTTTATACCTGAAGGGTTTTCTTCTTTTTTATTATTAAAAAAAAAACCAAACAACTTTATTGTTATTTTTTGGTGGTTGCCAAGCCATGATGTTCCATTTGGATCAATCATTTGACATTTATTAGTTCCTATCAGACCTATCCATTTATTGAAGTATAGTTGATTTACAATATTGTGTTAGTTTCAGGTGTGCAGCAAAGTGATTCAATTTGTTTTATATATATATATTTCAGATTATTTTCCATTATAGGTTGTTACAAGGTACTGAATATAGTTCCCTGTGCTATACAGTAAATCCTTGTAATTAATCTATTTTATGTATAGTAGTGTATATCTGTTAATCTCATATTCCTAATTTATCCCTCTCCCCCTACCCCCTTTTCCCTTTTGGTGACCATAAACTTGTTTCCTATGTCTGTGAGCCTGTTTCTGTTTTGTAAATAGATTCATTAGTATTATTTTTTAGATTCCACATGTAAGTGATATTATATAATACTTGCCTTTGTCTGACTTACTTCACTAGTATGATTTTCTTTAGACCCATTCATGTTGCTACAGGTGGCAATATTTCATTCTTTTTTATGACTGAGTAATATATATACCCATATATATATATATCCACCACATCTTCTTAAACCAGTTGTCTGTTGATGGGCACTTGGGTTTTCAACAAGCTGCCCCTCTTTCCCAAAACCCTCTCCTTCCAACATACACATAATGTGGAAATATCATTTAACTTCTCAGTCCTTTGGTGATTTCTTAGACTTATCTTAATTTTGATGAATTAAAGTCCTACAAGGTTAAGTTTAATTAATTTTTTCTACTTGTCCTGATCTACTGAGTCCAGAATGATAGAAAATCCTTTGTCCCATGCCTGTCCCACCATAGAATGATTTAGACCTTTAAGAGAGCTAGAATCAACTCTCTTTTTTTCTGTGGGTTCTTTGGGACCATGAATGACTAGGATTGATCTACTTAAACTATCTTCCCCTTCAAAAAATATCTGTGCCCCCCATGTTCATAGCAGCATTATTTTCTGTAGCCAAGACATGGAAACAACCTAAATGTTCATCTATGGATGAATGGATAAAGAAGTTGTGTGTGTGTGTGTGTGTGTGTGTGTGTGTGTGTGTGTGTGTACATATATGTGTGTGTATATATACACACATGCAGTGGAATATTATTCAGCCATAAAAAGAGGAAATCCTACAATTTGCAACAACATGAATGGACTTAGAGGCTAAGTGAAATAAGTCAGGGAAAGACATATACTGTATGATCTCACTTATATATGGAATCCAAGAAAAAAAAAACCCACACACAAACACACATCAAACTCATAGGAAAAGAAATCAGATTTGTGGTTACCAGAGGTGCAGGGTAGGGGGAGGGGAAGTTGGAGGAAAGTGGACAAAAGGTACAAACTTACAGTTATAAGGTAAATAAGTACTAGGGATATAATGTGCAACGTGATGACTGTAGTTAAGACTGCTTTGTGATATATAGGAAAGTTGTTAAGACAGTAGATCCTAAGAGTTCTCATCATGAGGAGAAATTTTTTTTTTATTATATCTATATGAGGTGATGGATGTTAAATAAACCTATTGTGGTAATCATTTCACAATATGTGTAAATCAAACCATCATACTGTATACCTTAAATTTACACAGTGATGTATGTCAATTATTTCTCAATAAAACTGGGGAAAAAACTGTCTTCTCTTTCTCTAACCCCCAAATAAGACATATGGTGAACTGTGATGAAATGCAGACATGGACATCCTGGCATGTGCATGTATGTTAAGCCAACTGAACTTAAAAGTTCTGTAAAACTTCTGTAAAAGTATATGATATACCCACCCATCCTAACCCATCTATTTAAAGTACCTTGAAATATTTGTATACTTACTAACATTATAGAGAATTACCCCTTCACCGTGTTCGTGTTTATAGTGTCAGGAATATTTTTTAACAGAAGACCTTTTATGGTTCCTTTGGGTTAGTGGACAAAAAATAATTGTGGAACAAAGGCCTGGAGTGTGGCATGTGAATGTGCAGTAATTGTTCAAATGCATAAGCCTCTCAGATTGGTCTTTGTATAATTAAAATCAGAGTACCGAAATGTTGGATATTCCTGATTCTTGGTGTTACATTTTTTAAAGTCAAAGAAAATAAAATCCCTCCCTCTTTCCCCATTCCTAGGCAACCACTGATCTGTTTTCTCTCACTATAGATTAGCTTACATTTTCTGGAATTTTACGTAAATGGAATTATATAGATTTTACATAAATGGAATCATACACTATTGTTTTTGGCCTGACTTCTTTCAATCAGCATAATTATTTTATTTTGAGACTCATCCAAATAATATCAGTAGTTCCCCCCTTTTTTGTTTTGCTTTTTTTTATTGCTGAGTAGTATTCCATTATATGGATAGATCATAATTTGTTTATCCATTCACCTCTTAATGGACATTTGTTTCCAGTTTTGGGTTATTATAAATCTCCTTTGATCATTCAAGTACAAGTCTTTGTGTAGACATTTGTTTTTGTTTCTCTTGGGTAAATACCTAGGATATGATTGGTTGGGTCATCTAGTAGCTGTATGTTTCAACTTTTTAAGAAACTGCCAACTGTTTTCCAAAATGGTTTTACCACTTCACGTTTCCATCAGCAGTGTATGATAATGCTCATCCTTCACATCCCTGCCAAAATTTGGTATGATTAGTCTTTTTAATTTTAGCCAATCCAAATGGGTGTGTAATGGTATCTTTGGTTTTAATTGGCATTTCCCTGATGACTACTGATGTTAAGCATGTTTTCATGTGTTTTTTTGGCCATTAGTTCATTTTCTTTTGTGAAGTGGCTGTTCAAATCTTCTGCCCACTATTTTGAGTTGTAAGAGTTCTTTGTGTATTCTGGATACTAGTTTATGCAAAGATATAAATATATTTGTGTAATATATATGTATCATATGTATTGTACAAACATATATAATAGTTCCATATATATAAAAACACTAAAGACTCTATCATTTTCTGGTCTCCATAGTTTTTTGTTAAGAAATCCATGGTATTTGAATTATTGTTATCCTATATGTAATATGTCACTTTTTTTTTCCTAGCTGGTTTCAAGTTTTCCTTTGCTTTTTTTTTTCTTACATCTTTATTGGAGTATAATTGCTTTACAATGGTGTGTTAGTTTCTGCTTTATAACAAAGTGAATCAGTTATACATATACATATGTTCCCATATCTCTTCCCTCTTGCATCTCCCTTCCTCCCGCCCTCCCTATCCCACCCCTCTAGGTGGTCACAAAGCACCGAGCTGATCTCCCTGTGCTATGTGGCTGCTTCCCACTAGCTATTTTACGTTTGGTAGTGTATATATGTCCATGCCACTCTCTCACTTTGTCACAGCTTACCCTTCCCCATCCCCATATCCTCAAGTCCATTCTCTAGTAGGTCTGTGTCTTTATTCCTGTCTTACCCCTAGGTTCTTCACGACATTTTTTTTCTTAAATTCCATATATATGTGTTAGCATACGGTATTTGTTTTTCTCCTTCTGACTTACTTCACTCTGTATGACAGACTCTAGGTCTATCCACCTCATTACAAATAGCTCAATTTCATTTCTTTTTATGGCTGAGTAATATTCCATTGCATATATGTGCCACATCTTCTTTATCCATTCATCCGATGATGGACACTTAGGTTGTTTCCATCTCTGGCTATTGTAAATAGAGCTGCAATGAACATTTTGGTACATGACTCTTTTTGAATTATGGTTTTCTCAGGGTATATGCCCAGTAGTGGGACTGCTGGATCATATGGTAGTTCTATTTGTCGTTTTTTAAGGAGCCGCTGTACTGTTCTCCATAGTGGATGTACCAATTCACATTCCCACCAGCAGTGCAAGAGTGTTCCCTTTTCTCCGCACCCTCTCCAGCATTTATTGTTTCTAGATTTTTTGATGATGGCCATTCTGACTGGTGTGAGATGATATCTCATTGTAGTTTTGATTTGCATTTCTCTAATGATTAATGATGTTGAGCATTCTTTCATGTGTTTGTTGGAGAAATGTCTATTTAGGTCTTCTGCCCATTTTTGGATTGGGTTGTTTGTTTTTTTGGTATTGAGCTGCACTGAGCTGCTTGTAAATTTTGGAGATTAATCCTTTGTCAGTTGCTTCATTTGCAAATATTTTCTCCCATCCTGAGGGTTGTCTTTTGGTCTTGTTTATGGTTTCCTTTGCTGTGCAAAAGCTTTGAACTTTCATTAGGTCCCATTTGTTTATTTTTGTTTTTATCTCCATTTCTCTAGGAGGTGGGTCAAAAAGGATCTTGCTGTGATTTATGTCATAGAATGTTCTGCCTATGTTTTCCTCTAAGAGTTTGATAGTTTCTGGCCTTACATTTAGGTCTTTAATCCATTTTGAGCTTATTTTTGTGTATGGTGTTAGGGAGTGTTCTAATCTCATACTTTTACATGTACCTGTCCAGTTTTCCCAGCACCACTTATTGAAGAGGCTGTCCTTTCTCCACTGTACATTCCTGCCTCCTTTATCAAAGATAAGGTGACCATATGTGCGTGGGTTTATCTCTGGGCTTTCTGTCCTGTTCCATTGATCTATATTTCTGTTTTTGTGCCAGTACCATCCTGTCTTGATTACTGTAGCTTTGTAGTATAGTCTGAAGTCAGGGAGCCTGATTCCTCTACCTCCGTTTTTTTTTCTCAAGATTGCTTTGGCTATTCGGGGTCTTTTGTGTTTCCATACAAATTGTGAAATTTTTTGTTCTAGTTATGTGAAAAATGCCAGTGGTAGTTTGATAGGGATTGCATTGAATCTGTAGATTGCTTTGAGTAGTAGAGTCATTTTCACAATGTTGATTCTTCCAATCCAAGAACATGGTATATCTCTCCATCTATTTGTATCATCTTTAATTTCTTTCATCAGTGTCTTATAATTTTCTGCATACAGGTCTTTTGTCTCCTTAGGTAGGTTTATTCCTAGATATTTTATTCTTTTTGTTGCAATGGTAAATGGGAGTGTTTTCCTGATTTCACTTTCAGATTTTCATCATTTGTGTATAGGAATGCCAGAGATTTCTGTGCATTAATTTTGTATCCTGCTACTTTACCAAATTCATTGATTAGCTCTAGTAGTTTTCTTGTAGCATCTTTAGGATTCTCTATGTATAGTATCATGTCATCTGCAAACAGTGACAGCTTTATTTTTTTCAAGTTTTCCTTTACTTTTGATTCTTAGGAGTTCGATTGTGTCTTGGCTTGGTTTTCTTTGGACTTAGTTTTTTTTGATGTTCATTGAACTTCTTGAATCTGTAAATTCGTGTCTTTCACCATATTTACAAAGTTTTGGGCCATTGTTTCTTTGGATAATATTTTTGCCCAAGTATTTTATTTTTTTTCCTGTAATTCTGGGACTCCAATTACATTTGTGTTTTTAGTTCTTTTGATATTTCCTAATGGTATTTGAGGCACTGCTTATTTTTTCTCAATCATTCTCTCTCTGTTCTTCAAACTGAATGATTTCTGTTTTTCTTTAGGAAATGTTTACTGTCTGCTATGAGAATCATAATTAAAATTGACCTTCAGTTGAGCTTCTAATCCCCTGAAAAATAGCTGGGGTTAACAGCTGCAGCAAAACTTGGTTCAATGAATAAATCTAAATTATAACTTTTTAAAAATCCTATGCAGTATGATTTGTTGTAAACTTTGTTGTTAATTGAAATGCATTTTTAAGCAAGTTGGCCAAATTATGAGGTACAGGGGTGTCACTTCCTATATTGGTACTCTTATCATCCAGCACACTGAGTTCTATGTCCCAACAAGCTTCAGTGCAGTTATTGTTTCCCAATGATGACCATATGTTACCTCTAGTCTTTGTAAGAAGGTGGGAAAGTAGTAAAATGTGTTAGAAATATTTGCATCCAAAAACAAAGTTTAAAAATTAGTAAAGTTTCATCACTTAGCCAGAAAATGCCTATATTAGTAATTATACAGATTCTCTCATCTCAGTGATCATGTTTTAGTGTACCAGGATTCAACTAGTACTACAGGGAAAAAAGGAGACACACACAGATACATTTTCTCAAAAAATCAACTACAAGGATGACATGAGAAATTTCTCTAAAAATATAATTTTTCAATACATATCTGATCTCTGTTTTGTCTGAGATCCGGATGAAACCATGCTGCTCAGTCTTGAACTGTCAGCTTGTCTTTTCCTTTCAATGACTTTTATTCTTCTGGTTTGGTCTTAAAGTCTTAAGAATTCATTTTATTGTAAATTGTAAAAACTGATTAAAAAATTATTCTCTTTGTTCTTTTTAAAGGAAAGAAGGATATCTAGATTAGTGTAATAACTTGTAGCATCTTGTAGACCTGTTATTTTAGCTGATGTGTGCTTGGACAATGTTAAGATGTTGTATTACCTAAAAAGGACTCAGTTTTTAAAAAAAAAATGTCTCCCACAGTGCAAGAACACATGACTTCTCTGAGGTTGCTTAACCATTTCCTTTAAGTCTGAGAAAGTGGTTATTTTCAAAATCACCCAGCTGAAATTTGGGTCGAACTAAACTTAGCTGAACAGTTCTGTGGGTTAAACTCACTTACTGTTTCACTTCCTTCTTCCTATAGAAAAGTTAAAGTTTAAAAATTAAAAAAAGAAATCTCCTTGGTTCCAGTCATTTTTGCTAATCAGTTGAATGACTTTGGACAAAAGTTTATTGTTTTATCTATAAAACATAATAAGTTTAGAGGGTCTCTAAAAAAGCTTCTGTTCTTCTGAAATAGCAAACAATAAAGTTTCAGTAAAATGAGCACGCATTGTTTTATATTTGGATAATTTCATAATCGTAATGAGCCGGGGGAGGGAGGGAGTTTAACGTACTGCCCATGATGGAATAGTAATACAGTGAATGCAGTTGGACTAAATCAAACAGCACTCTTTGAGTACCTACTAAGTGCTGGCTCAGAGAATTGTGGAAACCACAGTGCCATTGTCTGGCACATTGTTGTGTTAATCTCTGAGGCCATCCTGAACCTCAGCTCTTCAGCTCTGATCTAGAGGTGGCTCTGTGATCACCCTTGCCCAACTCCAGAGGCTGTGAAAACATGGAACATGTCCCTGGCGCAAGGAGTCTGGTTTGACACTCCTCGGCTACTTTAAGTTATGTCACATGGTTTAGGGTTTGGCTACTGCAGTTCAGAAAAATGTGAGTTTGGAACTCAGTGCCACTTCCTAGCAAGTCCTTCACCTCCCTGACACTTCTTCATCCATAGAACGTTGTGGGGATTAAATTAAATGAGATGACACATGTAAAATGTTGATTACATAATACAGAAAACTAATAATTATTGAGCACTTACTGTATGCTAGGCTCTGTTCTAAATGTTTTACACGTATCTCATTTACTTCTCACAACTCAGATAGATACTGTTATTATCTCCATTTTACAAATAAGCAAACTGAGCTTGGAAAGATGAAGTAACTTGCTCAAGGTTACACAGGAAATGGCAGAGCAGTGTGGATCCAGAGACATTCTTAACTACTACGCTGTGTTCAGCTCATTGCTAGCATGTGCTAAACCTCTCAGTGAATGTTGAGTTTTATCATCTTCATTATTGGTGGTGGTGTTAAAATGGTGGGTGGTGATTATGAACTTGGTTTTACTTTTTTCAGTGTCTAACCTGGTCCTGTTTCTGGGACACCAGGCAGAGCAGCCTCACATCCACTGATGAGGGAGTGAGAAACTATAAAGTCAAGTACATCAAGGCCCTTGGGCTTTGGGAGAAAAGCCCACAGCTGCACACAGGATTTTTGTATAAAGAATGTGAAGTGTTCTGAATTCCCAGTGTTCCATTCTCTCCTTATGTGTCTGAGTTGGAATCTAAAATAACCATGAGGCCCTGCATATGTTCCATTTCAAAGATGCCAGAGAATCATAGAACTAGTATGTACAGTATAATCTTAATTTTGTTTTAGGAGGATAAATTAGTCTATAAGAATAGTACCTGCAAAACATGAATAGTTTACTATGTGGATGGGAAAATTAGTCATCTTTTGCTGCATAATAGATCACAGAACTTAATGGCTTAAAACAGCAACCATTTATTTGCTCATGATTTTGTATGTCAGCAATTCGTGCTGGGCTCAGCGGATGTTTCTTCCACCGTTCTTGCCTGAGGTCACTTGTAGAAGCCATCATCTGGAGCTTAACTTGGAGCTGGAAGATTCACTCCCATATCTGGCAGTTAGCACTGTCTGTTGGCTGGGCTTGTTTTTCCATGTGGTTCCTCACCCACAAGGAGGCTAGCTCAGATTTCTTCTCACGGGGCTCCCAGGTCAGCAAAAGAGAAATAGTGAAAGCTACAAGGCCTCTTAAAACCTAGGATTGTAAATTTTACAGTGTTGCTTCTGCTGCATTCCATTGCTTAAAGCAAGTTACAAGGCCAGTACAGATTTAAGGGTTGGAGATACAGACTCCAAGTTCTAATAGGATGTCCCATGAGAGATTAATAACAAATTCTATCCTGGTATCCAGGTTTGTTGATTTCACTATCTAGGGCCATTTCTAAGACACCTCAACAATGTTAACAATTTTTCATTAATTTAATAAATTAAATTGACAGATTAAAACATGACCTGTACATGTTAGAAGGCATTTCCTGTTTTCTACATATGAAAAGTAGAAAATATAAATAATAAAAACACTCAAAATACCTATAACTCCACCTTTCGGAAATAACCACTAACATTTTTATTTACAGTGTATCCAGCAAGATGAATGTTCATTTAAAATTCTATAACCTGCCTCTTAATACTATATTTTGAATACCTTTTCAAAGGTGTTCAAACGTGTAAAATAGATGTAAATAATTTTTATGTATGCATAATACTTTATTGGGTGTGAATACACCTATCCCCTGATGTTACACATATAGGTTTTTTCCTTTTTTATTTCTATGTTAACAAAACTACTGTAAGCACTCTTATACATGTGTCTGTGCAGTTACTCTTAGGAGAAATTCCTCGTGGAGTTACTTGTTCAAAGAACGTATTTTAGGCTTTTGACGTGTATTGATGAGACATGATTTTTAAAATTACCTAGTTTCAACTCACTAATGAGTATAACATTGCAGAGCTAGGTTCTTAAGTGTTATAGTAAAATTGTTCTTTAGACGTTCACAAGTAAATGCATACATTATAGTTTGTGTTTGGGGAAATGGATGTGTGCTCTTGACTGTCAGGATGAACTCCTAGGTGTGAGCCTTAGACTTATATCAACGTCCCTTTAACATGATCTCAAACATAATAAATAATTTTTAAAAGCTTGTTAAAAATGGAAACATAAAGAAAGCTACATTCCTTTAGCATTTCAAGTCAAAATGTGTAAACTTAGTTGCTAATGACATTTTATTGGCTAAAGCTTTTATTTTTGCATGTGGGTCCACTGATTAGAGTTCTACTTCCATCTTCTTCCATATGTATGTGCTACCCATGATACATCTGTCATTTCCAGGTCCTTTTTTTTCTTTCTTCTTTTTTTTCAAGTGGTTTGAGAACTTTGGAGCTTGGGGTAAACATTTTTCGAGGACACCCTCTCGCCCAATCTCTTTTGTTTTTCTTGCTAATACTTAATTTGGCAGCAGTGTTAATTTTGGGGACTCGCCTTTGTAGAGTCTTTCTGGTGCATAGCTCAGTTTTCATAGGAACAATTTTCTTTTTGTATTTTTTTCATTTAATGCAATACTTAATTATTGCATAACTGTAATTATAATGTTAACTAGCATAAACTGACTTGCGAGCAGACACTAATTCTTGGTGTCTGCTTTGGTGGGGGAATAAGTGCTTGAATCTTCTAGAGAGTAGCCCTTTAGTTGGAGACATTCAGTGGGCACTTGGCATCAGAAAATGTTGCACAGAGGGAATGGGGAACGTTGCTTAATTCGGAGTTTTGTTAAGTGGGCATAGGTTAAAAGAACATATACCTTGTTTGTTGAGGTAGAAAATGTCCTTCCTTTACTGAAGGAAATGACTCCTTCCTCATTTTTTAATTCTTGTTTTACAGTTAAGGTTTGTACTAAACTTCAGGTGTTTATTTGTTCCTCTTGTTGATCCTTTACATTAAATTCTATATCTGAAGCATTTCACGGTGGGATTCTTTATGTGCTATGGCTCTTGTTTCTGTTTGGTACTCTCCTTGGTCATTGGCATTCTCTGGCGAAACACCTCCTTTTCATCTTAAATGTTCTCCTTGATATTTAAAATAATGTACTTCATAGCTGCAACATTAAACTAGCAAGTAGTTCATCTTCTTTACTCCTTCCCTCTAGCAATGAAATGTTGATTTTTGCTCAAAGGACCACAAAACTGCACAGAAAAATAGCAGCTGTGATTAGACTCAGTAAATATAATGCAGTGTAGAATTTGAAAATGGTAGAAAATTTATCGACTGAATGTTTTAGTTTGGTAAAGTAAAATCAGTGTCTGTGTAATGCTGCCTTTTAGGTTATTTCAGCCAGAAAATGTTGAGCATTATATAAGTTTAAATTGCCTTCTTACAAATTGTAGCTGTCATTGGATATCTGAGTTTTATTGTGTAAGTGCAATTATAGCAAATGAGTGTGGCCTTTAGATACGCTTAATCCCTAGGGATATTTTGGGAAGAGTTGTAGTGTCTTTACGATCAAGGGAACCATTTGACAAATGTCTTAGGAGTCAGATGACTTAAAATGTAAGACCTGTGTATTAAAATCTCTGAGAATCAGATACAATTATCTGAAGTTATCCTGTTCCACACTGGCTGACGTCCTCTATGGACATTGCTGTTGCTGAGCGTAAAAGACATCAAGAGGTCAGAGTTGTTGCTTATGCTGTCATTTGATATTTATGGTATAGAAGACAAAATGAGGTTTCCAGACTCTTCTTATTTTATGAATTTATTTACTGATATGTGCCGGGAGTGACATTTAAGCATCATATTTTATAATAAAAGATGTGAGGGGGGAAATTTTACTGATGGCTCTTAAAGAGAAATACTAGTGTGCTTGGCTGAAAAGTAGAAGATACATTTATTTGCTTATGATTTTGAAATTCCTACCCTAATTATGTAATATGTTAGCAATAAACTATTAACGTAACACTAAATAATTTGCATAGTGTTATGACCCACTTACCTTATTTGACCCTTATGATAAAGCAGACAGGTAAGTTGTTATTCCCATTTTAACAAGGAGGAGAGTGAGGTTCCAACACACACTAAGTGGTGGAGCCAGAGCTAGAACCCCCCAGCTTCTCTTCACTATACTTTATGCCTCCTTAAACCATAATTGATTTAAATTATATGCTGGCTTTGAGGAGTGAAGAGGAAATGTAGTCTGTAGAATCAATGTCCAGTAAAAATGAAGTGCAGTGACTCAGAGCTCATAATCACTGAAGTACTACTAAACCTGGCCTCATAACAGGTGTTAGAGAAGGACTTCCTTAACCTCATAGCTAGCATATTAATCCTGTCTTATTCCAAGCTTCAGTAAACCTGGGTTTAGCTCTCAAAGAGTTTATGAACGGACATGGATGTAATTTTCTTTAATTAATACTTCATTTTAATGTGTTGGGTATTGCTGCTTTGATTTCAACATTTATTGCAGCCTTCTTCCCTACTAGGCACAGGCATACAAAGATGAATGAGATAAGAGCCCCTCCCTGGAGCAATTATCTAAGTGTGAAGCAAAATTTAAAATTATAGTTCACTTATGCAGAAATTCTCCTCCCTATAGGATAAACCAGACCTTGAAAATTTTCTAAACCTCTCTTCCTCAACCTGTAATTCTTTGCTAAGCAAAAATTTACCAGGATTAAAATGTATTTTAGAAAGTATATGGAACAGGTTTTGGAACTGAGTATTTCATCCTAAATGTGAGAGGCTGTATAAGCATGTAGTGTACACAACTTCCATTTTCCAGGTTTGAGAGGCTGCCAGTGGTGTGTAGTGTGGAGAGGCTGCAATGACTCATAACTAGGGAATGATTGTTTTGATCTCTTGCTGTAGTCTCTGTAGAACATTGGCAGAGCAGCCAGCATAATTAACACTACAAAGTCTAATAATAAATAAAACGTTATGGACAATGGCTACCAAGAAGCAAGCCTGCCCTGGATAATCTTCCAAGTTGGCAGGATTACTTTAGAGAGATGACCAGATAATGTCAGGTTTACTATAAATCAAGCTGCTTTTCCTAGATTGTCCATGGAGTTACCGTCGTGGGGGGAAAGAATATCATCTGTGGAAGTCTCACTGGGTTAATTTTTTCAGGACTCATTCAAACATTTTATTATTGCAGTCCTTCTAACCTTTTCACCCTAAGAGAACAGTTAGGCATCTTAGGTTTTTTTTTTTGCAGTACGCGGGCCTCTCACTGCTGTGGCCTCTCCCGTTGCAGAGCACAGGCTCCAGACGCACAGGCTCAGCGGCCATGGCTCACGGGCCCAGCTGCTCCGCGGCATGTGGGATCTTCCCTGACCGGGGCACAAACCCGTGTCCCCTGTATCGGCAGGCGGACTGTCAACCACTGCGCCACCAGGGAAGCCCCATCTTAGTTTTTTACTATTTTAGGGAGGGTAGTGGAACAGGTCAGAGTAGGACATTTGTTGAATTGATTTTAAAAAGCTAAAAGAAACTAGGGATTTGAAAAGATTACATTGGACTAATATATTAAAGAGGGAGAAAAGAGAGACCTTTGGGCTGAGGAGAGTGGAGAGGTTGGGATACGGGTACAGAGATGAAGTGGCCACACCAGCCATGCGTGTTTGAGAGAAACTGAGATGTTTGCAACATGTGATGGTCTCACATATGGGTCAGAGGCAGAGCAGGCACTGTGCGTGGTGGCTGTGTGTCCTTTCAGGATTTGAGGAAGCATGGCTTAGAGCCAAGGACCGACTTAGTTTATATATAGGTTTGGCCATTGGGTCACTGAGATTCAGAACAAAGGTGCTAGCTATGAAGATTCCTTTCACATAACTGTAACCTGAACTACTGCAGGATGGTTATATTTCGGCATAATGAGACCCAGAGTTGTGATTACCCTAAATGAAGTGAGTACTTTAAATCAAATGCTTAAAAATGAGGCCAGTTTTTTTTTTCTTTTGCATTTTCCTATTGAGAAGCACTCAATTAAAATTTTAAATGGAAACTTAAAATAAAAACGGATTTCCCTTTTTAAGAAAAAATGTACAAAAATCTAAATACAGAAATAGTTAAGTATAGTTTTTTGCTTAAGAATACTTTTGAAGAGATCATAAGAGGTTTCCTTTAAATAGCAGCTCTCTAATCCATTTTAAATACTAGGATTTACCACTGTGCCCCCCCTCAAAGAAAAAAAATTCCCCAGTTTTTTATTTAAGAGGAAGGGTAGAACATATGTTTTTTCTAAATTTGGGTATAGCTAGCATTATCACTGGCTAAATGGTTTTGTGTTTGCCAGGTCTTCTTGAAAGAGGGACAGAGATGTAAGACTGTTGGGCTCTCTGCCTCTAGCTTAGGAACTAGTTCTGATCTGTCTCTGTAATGCAACTAGATTTTTGAGGAGTAGTAGAAATTCATCTTAGAGATCCACCAGGACTTGATATATGTGGATTTTTAGGCAAGTTTCTGGGAGAATATGAATTAGAGCCAATAACACTGATTTCTTGCCCTCCACCAGCATGTTTTGTTTAATTTTCTATTGTTTCTCTGTTTTCTATTTCATTGATTTCTGCCCTTTATTATTTCTCCTTCTTACGTACGTTTAATTTGCTATTCTTTTCTAACTTCTTAGGGTGGAAACTTAGATCATTGATTTTAAGCCTTTTTCTTTTTCTTTTTTTTTTCAACATCTTTATTGGAGTATAATTGCTTTACAATGGTGTGTTAGTTTCTGCTGTATAACAAAGTGAATCAACTATACATATACATATATCCCAATATCCCCTCCCTCTTGCGTCTCCCTCCCACCCTCACTATCCCACCCCTCTAGGTGGTCACAAAGCACCCAGCTGATCTCCCTGTGCTATGCGGTTGCTTCCCACTAGCTATCTATTTTATATTTGCCAGTGTATATATGTCCATGCCACTCTCTCACTTCGTCCCAGCTTACCCTTCCCCCTCCCCATGTCCTCAAGTCTATTATCTACGTCTGAGTCTTTATTGCTCTCCTGCCCCTAGGTTCTTCAGAAATATATATATATATATTTTTTTTTTTTTTTTTTTAGATTCCATATATATGTGTTAGCATACGGTATTTGTTTTTCTCTTTCTGATTTACTTCACTCTGTATGACAGGCTCTAGGTCCATCCACCTCACTGCAGAAAGCTCAATTTCATTTCTTTTTATGGCTAATATTCCATTGTATATAGGTGCCACATCTTCTTTATCCATTCATCTGTTTATGGACACTTAGGTTGCTTCCATGTGCTGGCTATTTTAAGTAGAGCTGCAGTGAACATTGTGGCACATGACTCTTTCTGAATTATAGTCTTCTCAGGGTATATGCCCAGTAGTGGGATTGCTGGGTCGTATGGTAGTTCTATTTATTATTTTTTAAGGAACCTCCATACTGTTCTCCATAGTGGCTGTACCAATTTACATTCCCACCAACAGTGCAAGAGGGTTCCCTTTTCTCTACAGCCTCTCCAGCATTTATTGTTCTAGATTTTTAGATGATGGCCATTCCGACCGGTGTGAAGTGATACCTCATTGTAGTTTTGATTTGCATTTCTCTAATGATTAGTGTTGTTGAACATACTTTGATGTGTTTGTTGGCAATCTGTATGTCTTCTTTGGAGAAATGTCTGTTTAGGTCTTCTGCCCATTTTTGGATTGGGTTGTTTGTTTTTCTGATATTGAGCTGCATGAGCTGCTTGTATATTTTGGAGATTAATCCTTTGTCAGTTGCTTCATTTGCAAGTATTTTCTCCCATTCTGAGGGCTGTCTTTTGGTCTTGTTTATGGTTTCCCTTGCTGTGCAAAAGCTTTTAAGTTTCATTAGGTCCCATTTGTTTTTGTCTTTATTTCCATTCCTCTAGGAAGTGGGTCAGAAAGGATCTTGCTGTGATTTATGTCATAGAGTGTTCTGCCTATATTTTCCTCTAAGAGTTTTATAGTGCCTGGCCTTACATTTAGGTGTTTAATCCATTTTGAGTTTATTTTTGTGTATGGTGTTAGGGAGTGTTCTAATTTCATTCTTTTACATGTAGCTGTCCAGTTTATCCAGCACCACTTATTGAAGAGGCTGTCGTTTCTCCATTGTATATTCTTGACTCCTTTATCAAAAATAAGGTGACCATATGTGCATGGGTTTACCTCTGGGCTTTCTATCCTGTTCCATTGATCTATATTTCTGTTTTTGTGCCAGTAACATACTGTCTTGATTAGTGTAGCTATGTGGTATAGTCTGAAGTCCGGGAGCCTGATTCCTCTACCTCCGTTTTTTTTTCTCAAGATTGCTTTGGCTTTTCTGGGTCTTCTGTGTTTCCATACAAATTGTGAAATTTTTTGTTCTAGTTCTGTGAAAAATACCATTGGTAGTTTGATAGGGATTGCACTGAATCTGTAGATTGCTTTGGGTAGTATAGTCATTTTCACAATGTTGATTCTTCCAATCCAAGAACATGGTATATCTCTTGATCTGTTGGTATCATCTTTAATTTCTTTCATCAGTGTCTCATAGTTTTCTGCGTAGAGATCTTTTGTCTCCCTAGGTAGGTTTATTCCTAGGTATTTTATTCTTTTTGTTGCAGTGGTAAATGGGAGTGTTTCCTTAATTTCTCTTTCAGATTTTTCATCATCAGTATTTAGGAATGCAAGAGATTTCTGGCCATTAATTTTGTATCCTGCAACTCTACCAAATTCATTGATTAGCTCTAGTAGTTTTCTGGTAACATCTTTAGGATTCGCTGTGCATAGTATCATGTCATGTGCAAACAGTGACAGCTTTACTTCTTCTTTTCCGATTTGGATTCCTTTTATTTCCTTTTCTTCTCTGATTGCTGTAGCTAAAACTTCCAAAACAGTGTTGACTAATAATGGTGAGAGTGGGCAACCTTGTCTTGTTCCTGATCCAAGTGGAAATGGTTTCAGTTTTTCACCATTGAGGACGATGTTGGCTGTGGGTTTGTCATATATGGCCTTATTATGTTGAGGAAAGTTCCCTCTATGCCTGCTTTCTGGAGGGTTTTTATCATAAATGAGTGTTGAATTTTGTCAAAAGCTTTTTCTGCATCTATTGAGATGACGTATGGTTTTTTTCTTCAATTTGTTAATATGGTGTATCACATTGATTGATTTGTGTTTATTGAAGAATCCTTGCATTCCTGGGATAAACCCCACTTGATCATGGTGTACGATCCTTTTAATATGCTGTTGGGTTCTTTTTGCTAGTATTTTGTTGAGGATTTTTTCATCTATGTTCATCAGCAATATTGGCCTGTAGTTTTCTTTCTTTGTGACATCTTTGTCTGGTTTTGGTATCAGAGTGATGGTGGCCTCGTAGAATGAGTTTGGGAGTGTTCCTCCCTCTGCTCTATTTTGGAAGAGTTTGAGAAGGATAGATGTTTGCTCTTCTCTAAATGTTTGATAGAATTCACTTGTGAAGCCATCTGGTCGTGGGCTTTTGTTTGTTCGGAGATTTTTAATCACAGTCTCAATTTCAGTGCTTGTGATTGGTCTGTTTATGTTTTCTGTTTCTTCCTGGTTGAGTCTCAGAAGATTGTGCTTTTCTAAGAATTTGTCCCATTTCTTCCCAGTTGTCCATTTTATTGGGATATACTTGCTTGTAGTAATCTCTCATGATCCTTTGTATTTCTGCAGTGTCAGTTGTTACTTCTTCTTTTTGATTTCTCATTCTATTGATTTGAGTCTTGTCCCGTATCTCTTGATGAGTCTGGCTAATGATTTGTCAATTTTGTTTATCTTCTCAAAGAACCAGCTTTTAGTTTTATTGATCTTTGCTATCATTTCCTTCATTTCTTTTTCATTTATTTCTGATCTGATCTTTATGATTTCTTTCCTTCTGCTAACTTTGGGGTTTTTTTGTTTTTCTTTCTCTAATTGCTTTAGATGCAAGGTTAGGTTGTTTATTTGAGATGTTTGTTTTTTCTTGAGGTAGGATTGTATTGCTATAAACTTTCCTCTTAGAATTGCTTGTGCTGCATCCCATAGGTTTTGGGTCGTAGTGTTTTCATTGTCATTTGTTTCTAGGTATTTTTTGCTTTCCTCTTTGCTTTCTTCAGTGATCTCTTGGTTTTAAGTAGTATATTGTTTAGCCTCTGTGTGTTTGTATTTTTTACAGGTTTTTTCCTGTAATTGATATCTAGTCTCACAGCATTGTGGTCGGAAAAGATACTTCATACAATTTCAATTTTCTTAAATTTACCAAGACTTGATTTGTGACCCAAGATATGAACTATCCTGGAGAATGTTCCATGAGAACTTGAGAAGAAAGTGTATTCTGTTGTTTTTGGATGGAATGCCCTTATCAGTTAAGTCCATCTTGTTTAATGTATCATTTAAAACTTGTGTTTCCTTATTTATTTTCATTTTGGATGATCAGTCCATTGGTGCAAGCAGGGTGTTAAAGTCCCCTACTATGATTGTGTTACTGTCGATTTCCCCTTTTATGGCTGTTAGCATTTGCCTTATGTATTGAGGTGCTCCTATGCTGGGTGCATAAGTATTTACAATTGTTATATCTTCTTCTTGGATCGATCCCTTGATCACTATGTAGTGTCCTTCTTTGTCTCTTGTAATAGTCTTTATTTTAAAGTCTGTTTTGTCTGATATGAGAATGGCTACTCCAGCTTTCTTTTGATTTCCATTTGCATGGAATATGTTTTTCCATCCCCTCACTTTCAGTCTGTATGTGTCTCTAGGTCTGAAGTGGGTCTCTTTGTAGACAGCATATGTATGGGTCTTGTTTTTGTATCCATTCAGCCAGTCTGTGTCTTTTGGTGGGAGCATTTAATGCATTTCCATTTAAGGTAATTATCAATATGTATGTTCCTATTACTATTTTTTAAATTGTTTTGGGTTTGTTATTGTAGGTCTTTTCTTTCTCTTGTGTTTCCCACCTAGAGAAGTTCCTTTAGCATTTGTTGTAAATCTGGTTTGGTGGTGCTGAATTCTCTTAACTTTTCCTTGTCTGTAAATGTTTTAATTTCTCCATCGAATCCAAATGAGATCCTTGCTGGGTAGAGTAATCTTGGTTGTAGGTTTTTCCTTTTCATCACTTTAAATATGTCCTGCCACTCCCTTCTGGCTTGCAGAGTTTCTGCTGAAAGACCAGCTGTTAACCTTATGGGGATTGTATGTTATTTGTTGTTTTTCCCTTGCTACTTTTAGTATTTTTTCTTTGTATTTAATTTTTGATAGTTTGATTAATATGTGTCTTGGCCTGTTTCTCCTTGAATTTATCCTGTATGGGGCTCTCTGCGCTTCCGGGACTTGATTAACTATTTCCTTTCCCATATTAAGGAAGTTTTCAACTATTATCTCTTCAAATATTTTCTCAGTCCCTTTCTTTTTCTCTTCTTCTTCTGGGACCCCTATAATTAGAATGTTGGTGCGTTGAATGTTGTTCCAGAGGTCTCTAAGACTGTCCTCAATTCTTTTCATTCTTTTTTCTTTATTCTGCTCTGCAGTAGTTATTTCCACTCTTTTCTCTTCCAGGTCACTTATCCATTCTTCTGTCTCAGTTATTCTGCTATTGATTCCGTGTAGAGAATTTTTTTTTTCATTTATTGTGTTGCTCATCATTGTTTGTTTGCTCTTTAGTTCTTCTAGGTCCTTGTTAAACGTTTCTTGTATTTTCTCCATTCTATTTCCAAGATTTTAGATCATCTTTACTATCATTACTTTGAATTCTTTTTCAGGTAGACTGCCATTTCTTCTTCATTTGTTTGGTCTGGTGGGTTTTTACCTTCCTCCTTCATCTGCTGTGTTTCTCTGTCTCATTTTGCTTAAGTTACTGTGTTTGGGGTCTCCTTTTCACAGACTGCAGGTTCATAGTTCCCATTGTTTTTGGTGTCTGCCCCCAGTGGCTAAGGTTGGTTCCGTGGCTTGTGTAGGCTTCCTGGTGGAGGGGACTAGTGCCTGTGTTGTGGTGCATGAGCCTAGATCTTGTCGTTCTGGTGGGTAGGACTGCAACCTGTGGTGTGTTTTGGGGTGTCTGCGACTTTATTATGATTTTAGACAGCCTCTCTGCTAGTGGGTGGGGTTGTGTTCCTGTCTTGCTAGTTGTTTGGCATAGGGTGTCCTGCACTGTAGCTTGCTGGTTGTTGAATGGAGCTTTGTCTTAGAATTGAGATGGAGATCTCTGGGAGACAGTCTCTGCCCTTTAGTTGGAATGTTTAATCCACTTACAGTTCATGAAATTATTTATGTGGTTGGGTTTAAGTCTACCATTTTACCATTGTTTTCATTTGTCCCTTTTGTTTTTGTTTCTTTCTCTTCTAATACCTTCTTTTTTTTACCTTCTTTTTGGGTTGAGTATTTTTTTAATATTTCCTTTTATTTACACTATTGGTTTCATACCTATGCATGTATTAAACTACTTTTTCATTGATTATTCTAGGGCTAATAATATGCAACCTTAACTTTTTAAAGTCTTTTTATAGTCAGAATTGTACCACTTCACATTTTACACCTGACCTTTCTCACTTCCTGCTTCACAGCTCCTACTCCTCAGTTGACACGTCCATTTCTCCTTCTCAATTCACAAATATAATTTAATTCTTATTCACCGTCTCCATTTTTCATGCTCTTGTTATCATACCTTTTATTTCTATATATGTTCAAAACTGCTCACATGTTATTCTTGTTTTATGCAGATAGTTTTAAAACATAGTCTTTAAAAGAAATTTAAGAAGAATAAAAAATATAAACTTTTATTTTTTAATAACTTATTCATCATTTTTTGGTATCTTTCTTTTCTTCCTGAAGATCTGAGTTTCCATATGGTATCATTTCCCTCCAGCTTGAAGAACCTTTTTTATAATTTCTTGTAGTGCACATCTGCTTGAGAAGAACTTTGTCAGCTTTCATTTTATTTGAAAGTACGTTTATCTTGTTTTTGAAGGATTTTTCACTAGATATAGTATTCTGAATGGACAATTTTTTTTCTTCTAGCCCCTTAAAAATGTTGTTCTATCATCTTCTGGTCTCCATTGTTGTGATGAGTAGTTAGCATTCTTTGAATTATTTTTCTCCTGTATGTAACATATTGTTTTGGGGCTCCTTTAAAGATTTTCTCTTTATCTTTAATTTTCAGTAGTTTAACCATGATGAAGCTAGATATGATTTTCTTTGTATTTATTGTCTTGGAGTTTGATCAGATTTTAAGTTTGGGATCTAGTAAATAGTGTTTTCATCAAACAATAAAATTTTAACTATTATTTCTTCAGATATTTTGTCTACTTTATTCTCATGGTCTTCTTCTGGGGCTCCTATTACATATGTGTTAGACCATCTGATACTGTCCCACAAATCTCTGATGCTGTGTTCATTTTTTCTTCGACTCTTTTTTTTCTCTTTATTCCTCAAATTGGTAATTGATAGTGATCTGTCAAGTTCATAGACTCTTTCTTCTGCTATGTCCAATCCAGTATTAAGTCTCTTCAATGACTTGTTCATCTTAGTTATTGAACCTTTCAGTCCTAGAAGTTCCATTTTCTTCTCCCATTTGGTTCTTTTTCCTATTTTTGATTTTTCTGCTGAGATTCCCATCTGTTCATATATTCTCCTCTGTCATTGTTTATAAACACATTTTCCTTTACTTTTTGAGACATGTTTATAATAGCTGCTTTAAAGTCTTTACCTACTTTAGATACTGTATTTTTAAGAAATTCCTCTGTAGAGTGTTGATTTTTGTTTCAGTAGGCAGTTTAGTTCCTGGCTGATCATCTTGTATAGGCTTGGCTTTATATTTTGCTATGGCAGATCTGTGGAAAGCTCAAGGTTTCTTCTCAGGCTCCTGTAACCTAGCAAGACTCATCATCCATGTTCTGTGTCTACTGTGGATTTTTATTAGGGCTTGGTTTTAGACTTTGTTAATGTGGATCTAGAGTAGGCCTTACTCTGGGTGTGTCTTTACTCCTAAAGCGAAGCCTTTCCAGTGTCTCACGCTCAGAGTGTTAATGAGTTCTCTTTGTTCGGACTGGGTTAGACTGCCAGTGTTTCCCTTAAGCTGCTTGACCTCTCATATTTCTATTCCATATTAACCTTAATACAGCCACTCTTTTGTAAGCCTTATGTGATTATGTGTCCTGCATTGGTTAAGGACTCTCAGGAAACCCTTATACAAACTTCTGTGGTCCCCCCTCTGTACAGCTCCCTCCTCTGCAGTGCCCTGTCTCTGCCTCCCAGCCCTGCTCTGCTTGGACTCCAGCTCACTGTACTACAGTTAGGAATATGTCCCAAGGCAGAGAACGAAGCAAATGTGGGCTCACACTTTCCTTCTCTCAGAGGTCACATTCTTACTCTGTCTGTTGGTGGGTACCTGAAAATAGTTGCATCATTTTGTCCAGTTTAATAGTTGTTTATGAGAGAAGGGAATGTCTGGTACCAATTACTCTGTCATATTGGAAGTGGAAGTCTCCCACAGCATTTTTATATGTATTGAAGTGAACTTTAGGGTAACTTGAAAGGGAAAAATAAATCTTAGTCTCTCTTAGAGCCAAATAGGTAAAAGTGAGCTTATGGTGCTCATGAACTGAATCATTTCTCTGATCTTCCCACCTCCCACCCCCAATTGTCCATTCATTTCTCTTCTCTCTTCACAAGGGAGACAAGGGGGGTGAGGGGAATGGAAGAGAGAGGGACTTTACTTGGATCCTGCATCCTGGGCTATGACCTTGGGCCTGTCAACTGGAAAATTAAATGAGGTTTGTGAAAATGCACTGTTATTAGTGGCAAAAGTAAGAATGTATGCAGGACTTTCTGTGTTTGTATTTTATGACACTGCTTATACTTTGAGGTGTAAGCAAATAGGATGTGTCAGAGAAAGGAACTACAGTACTTAAAACTTCTTCCAAACTTACTCAGTGTTAATGACTGCCCTTCAGATTCTGGTGAGAAAATGATATATCTAAACTTGTAACTTATTAAAGTGGGCATTGTGGTTCATAGGAAGAGGTTTACTTTGATTGTGGTCTGGGGGTTGGGTAATGTTTTGCCAGATAAGACTTGTATAGAAAAATCACTTTTTTGTTATAAATTCTAGTCTTTTTCTTTTCTTTTTCAGTTTAAACTTCTTTAAAATAAAGCCTCTTTTTGATGGAAAAGGATTGCTCATTAGAGAAATAGTTACTTTATTTGATAATTAGCCATCCCTTTAGAAATTTAATGAAGTTTCCATTTGGAAATGGTCTAGAAGATATAAATGCTGTCTCACACATAGAGCTTTTAGTTGTATTCAAATATGTCTTAAGGGCCTCAGAAGAAGAGTAATCCTTTATTGTTAGGGCCTAGTTTGAATATAGCAAGTTGCTATAGTATACCTAATTGAATATACCAATTCTTGTATCTGCCCAAGAAGCCTTATTTAGATTAGGCTTATTCTTTAAAGTTGTTTTGGTTTGTTGATTTGAAAACACATCCCATTTCATTTCATTTTCTCAGAAAATGTGATAGCAGTTTAAAGGGACTAATGTCTGTGGGAAGTTTGCTCCTTTTATTCGAATCGTTCACTATGTTGTTTGCCATAGCTTTACTTTTTGTCCGCTTTTCTAAACTGAACCCCTCATTTAAGCACTTACTCTCTTGCCACCACCCTCTGTGTATTTTCCCTTTAGCTTCTCATCACGTCCTCCCTACATGTTGAACCCTGGATTAACCATCTGCTTTCTCTTTTTAAATTTTCATTTTAAAAAAATTTTTAATTATGGTAAATTACTACATATAATACGCTTTCTCTTCTTTTAGTCCTGGGCTGGTAAGCACTCTAAAGACATTTATAGAGACTGGAGGTATGACAAATTCCGGTGGGCTTACTGAACTTGCAGGCATGCTTTGTCCCTGGGTCACCCCTGCCTGGTCCTCTCCCATAGCATCTGTTTTTTATTTTTCTCCTCAAGCCTCCTATGCCTTCTCCACAACTGCCTTGGCTCTGGGCAGATGGCCTTGCCACCTCTGTCACAGAGAACATGGAGGCTCTCTGCTGTTCACACCCTCAGCTTTGCGTGCTCCTGTGTATCCACACTTCTTCCCTAAACTCCACCCTCTGTCCTCCAGGCCTGGAGGAGGAGAGTGCCAAGCTCCCATCGAAGTTAAGTCTCTCTACTGGAGTTCTTGATGTCTTCCTAGCCCTCTGGAATGTTCCTCCAGCATTTCCTCTTGTCTGCTCCACCTTCACATTTTGTTGTTCTTTGCTTTTCCATCCTCACAAAAATACACCTTATTTCCATCTTAGACACAAAAACAAAAGTATTTAACACTTCCCTATGCCGTATTTTCTTTTAGTTTGACCCTATGTTTTCTCATGGTACACAGCTGTGTACCGTGGAAGAATTTTCTGTAGCACTTGCCTTGCCTTGTTAACTTCCCATTCTTTCTTTGGGCCACCGCAATCAGGCTTCTGCTCTCACTGCTCCACTGAAAGTGCCTCATAAAAGTCACTGATTCTCTGGTTGCCAAATCTAGTGGCCTCTCTCAGCTTCATTGTACTTGACCTTTCTTTCTTTCTTTCTTTTTTTTTTGGCCACACCCCGTGGCATGCAAGACCTTAGTTCCCCAACCAGGGATCGAACCCGTGCCCCCTGCACCGGAAGTGTGGAGTCTTAACCCCACTGGACCACCAGGGAAGTCCCCTGTACTTGACCTTTCTAAGACATTTAACACCAACCACTTCCTTCTTCATGAAACTCTTCCTTTGCTTTCTACTGTCCTGATTTTCCTGCCTCTGGTACATTCTTCTTCTCCTTTGCTGCCCCTCTTAAATGGTGATGTTCTCTGACTTACTTCCCTTTCAGTAGTCTCATCTATCTGTATGATTTTAATTATCACGTATACACAGCTGATTCTGAAATCAGAATTTTCCACCCAGATGCCTCTTTTGAGTCCAGGCCCACATAACATAATCCTTATAACAGTCCTACAAAATAGTATTGTTTTCCATACGTATAGGTGAGGAAATTGAAGCTAAGGGATGTTTGTTAACCAGTTTGAGATCAGGCAGTCAGTGGAAGAGCCAGGATTTGAACCTCTGTCTAAAGTTAGGCTTTTAACTCTAAAGTATGCTAGTCATCAAACATCTCCATCTGGCTCTCTGACAGATAAATATGTCATGTCCCATACCAAATGCCATCTCACAACTCCATTCTCAGTCCCCCACCACCACACACACACACACAAAACCAAGAGGGAGGATATGAAACCTGTATTCTCATCTCAGTGAGTGGCATTCCTCCTTCCAGTTATCCAAGCCAGAATATCATAGGGAATTGAATAGACTTCCCTCTGTCTCCATCCTACAGGCCTGTCCAGCCCAACAGAGCATCAGTTCCTGTGTATTCTCACTCTTTAACATAACTTGTACTCATTCCCTCCTTTTCACTTCCACTGCTACTGTAATAGTTGTTAACTTTATATCCACCTGGATTGCCGTAATAGTGACAATCCAGCCCATTGCTTCTCATGTTATCTGAGCTGAAGAATCAAGGTTCCTTGTTTTTTTGTTGCAGAAATTTTGTAGCATATAAAAAACTGAATCATTGGAAAACTGAAATGAAAAAACACATGTAAAATATAAGCTCCATTTTTAAAATTACTAAATTCGATAGACATAACATTACCGTCAATTAGCTATAAGAGTTTTTAAATACCAATTTTCTGTGTGTATCCTGTAGCAGACGGGTAACAAACAGTTTGTGGGTTGGCACTGGTCCACAGACAACACCGAGGAGCACCCGTTCACGGTATCTGATGAAAAGAAATATCTTCAGTTTCCTTAGATTATAACCACATGGGCCTATGTTATTTAAAACCGAAATATTTCAACTAGGACGTCCTTTGTTTTGGGCTTATAGATAGCTTGTATATGTGGAATTAAGAGGTTTTAGAAAATTTCCTGTCTCTTTAGGATCCCTTCTTTCAATACAAATAAATCCCTTTAGAACAAGGGGTAGTCATGTGTTACATTAAAATTTTAATGCTGAGATCAAAGAGTACTCACTTAGGAATCCAAAGCAAGATTTCTTGAATAGACTTGAAGTACAGTCTTCACGGGCTACCTGTAATAAAGGTGTTTTCCCTTGGTTTGATGTATTTAACTTGATACGATTGTACACACATACAAAAGTTTGCTTCTAATATGCAGTAAAAATACAGCAGATGGGTTGATGTGTTCCATTTACGAAAGATTAAAATTCTACATAGGTATTAACCTGATTGGGTGATAAATAATTAAAGTAAGTTATCCGGGTGTTGCCAGGCATCTGACTAAGCCCTGGTCAAAAGATTTGGAAGTTAATGAAGTGCAGACAGGAGATGCTAAAATGGTCAGACTGCAGAATACCCCTTGGCGTTAAACAGGGCATGGCTGAGAAATCAAAGACAGAAAAGCCAAGTTCTAAGCGGGTGGAATTCAGGTATGGGAATGCTGTAAATATTAAGCTGAGATGATATCTACAGTTAGTTTAGAAATTTATTAAATAAAACCGCTCAGACCCCATAGTTGTCTACTTCAGGCATCAGGTCTGATAAAGAACAGAACGCATGGGCAAATACCTAAGAGAACATAATCTTCCCGTATGAGGTAAAAAAGTCAGAAAGGCCTTTTAGACATTGTAAAGTGAAAAAGCAAATTAAGTAACCTAATCTGCATTACTGTACCAGGTACTTAAAACTACCACAGAAAATTTCTAACCACTGAGAGTTCATTAATAATTTAAGAAATTTTTTGAGTTCAATTACAGCAGTATTTGCTCTGTTAATGAAATGAATGAGTCTCAAACACAATTAACTTTCAAAACAAAACAAAATTATGTCACAAGAAGTTGGAGCACTATAGGAAGTTTAGGAGATCAAATTCCCAAAGCAGAATGTTATAACTGTCACCCTTCTTACATTTCTAGACAAGTCACAGGAGATGGGTAGACGGTAGATTGCTGAACCCACACACCTGGAAAGTGATTAAAAGTTTTATTCAGGGCTTCCCTGGTGGCGCAGTGGGTGAGAGTCCATCTGCCGATGCAGGGGACACGGGTTCGTGCCCCGGTCCGGGAAGATCCCACGTGCCGCGGAGCGGCTGGGCCCGTGAGCCATGGCCGCTGAGCCTGTGCGTCCGGAGCCTGTGCTCCGCAATGGGAGAGTCCACAACAGTGAGAGGCCCGCGTACCGCAAAAAAAAAAAAAGTTTTATTCAAAGAAAACTTTTAAAGCAGCATAGCTTTTATAAATTTGGGGATGGAGAGGAGGTAGGAAAAGGCAACCTCATTGGAGTCTCTATGCTCCCCAAAGCTAAAAGGAGTGAGATGAAGTGAAAAGAAAATGTATTTTTGAAAGGCAATGAAGAGAAAGGAAGAAACAAAAAGAAAATAACTTTTTAAATTTACACTGTAGCAAGTTAAGATGAGTTATGGGATAACAAGTGTTCACTAGGTAGACTGGGGTGGGAGAAATGATGACATTGCAGGCAAAGGGAACAGACAGGAAAACAGAAGTGGAGCATGGCATAGAAGAGCAGCCTGTCTTGTCTCAGATGAGCGAGCAGTTGGGATGGCCAGAGCACACGCAAGGATGCAAAGTCCAATGCTGCCCGGGATCTGACCATGGAGAAGGCTTAGACCAGTGCTTCTCAAACTTATGTGCACATAAATCTCCTGAGGATTTGTTAAAATTCAGATTAAGGGAAGGGACTTGAGAGTCTGCTCTTCTAAATAGTTGCTGTGTGATGTAGATGCTTAGGTTCGCAGACCACACTTGTAGTAGTAAGACACTAAATTTTATCCTGATGTTTATTGGTACTTGGTTTCATGTATTATTAGTTGCCACTCTCTAGTTAGTACTTATTGAGTAGCACTAAACACATGGCATTTATGTCAAGCTAGATATTAAGGAATTTTATGTAAGTTTTGCCTTGCTGATGGTGAAATAATACTCTAAGCAACTTCATTGCCAAATACAAAAGAAATAAATAGGTACAAGCTCTCATCCTTTGAGCTAGTTGAGTAGGGAGATGCAATATAATAATGGAAAGAATCTAAAATTTGGGTTCAGAGTTTTAGACCTGAGTTCTCGTATCAGTTTTGTGACTAAATAACTGTGACTTTGTGAAGGTAAATTAACTCCTATTTCTGTTTTTGGCTTGTTTGTTTTCTTGTGTCTGAAATCGTATAATACTTGCCATTTTATAGAATTATTGTGAGGATTAGAAATGATCTGTATAAAGTACCTTGTAGGGAAAGGTTAATGAGGGTTTCACTTGTCAAACTTTCAATCTAGCCCTAGGAATTATTGATCTGTATGCTATTATTTACTCCTCTACTTTTTGAGTCTTTTTTTTTTTCTTAGTGATTCTTGGCAAGTTGGAGAGTGCAGCTTTTTTGTGTGGTTTTAAAAGTTCCCACCACTACCCCACCCCAGGATCCACTTACACTTATGGTGTATTATGTGGTTGTTACAGAGGGGAATCTCTTGTACTTCTAAATGCTCTGGAAGCATGAAAAGACAGGTTGGATTGTAGTTTTATCTGATTTTTATAGTTCTTTTGTCTTTTTAAAAATTATTTCTTTTTTTTTATAAATTTATTTATTTATTTTTGGCTACATTGGGTCTTTTGTTGCTGTGTGTAGGCTTTCTTTTGTTGCGGCAAGCGGGGGCTACTCTTTGTTGCGGTGCCCGGGCTTCTCATTGCAGTGGCTTGTCCTGTTGCGGAGCACAGGCTCTAGGCGCGCGGGCGGAAGTAGTTGTGGCACACGGACTCAGAAGTTGTGGCTCGCGGGCTCTAGAACACAGGCTCAGTAGTTGTGGCGCACGGGCTTGGTCGCTCTGCGGCATGTGGGATCTTCCCAAACCAGGGCTCAAACCCATGTCCCCTACATTGGCAGGTGGATTCTTAACCACTGTGCCACCAGGGAAGTCCTAAAAATTATTTCTTGATTATGGAAATTTCCTATATAATTTGACCCTTGCAGTTTGCTGTGGAACAGAAACATCCCTCTTCCAAAGGGAAATAAGTAATCCAGCCTGTTGCTTACCCATCATTCAAGCTATGAATGGGCATTCCAGCTGTGGTCCTCCCTAGGGAGAATGGGACTCAGAGAGGAGACCCACAAAGGCCGTAGAAGCAGGTTGGAGCCTTTTAGGCAGGAATTCTGGGGATTCTGGTACCTAGACTGCAGAAGAGGGACATGGACTATGGATGGGCATTCTTTGATCTTACTGACCCCTCACCCTGTTGGGGACGTGCACAGCTAGAGGCAGGCAAAAGCAGGGCCCTCTAAAGCTCAGGACAAGGGCCCAGGTTGTTGGGCAGGAGTGTATTAAGGAAATCAGTATTTAATCTCAGCTGCCTTTTTACTAGCCTGTTTGTTTAGCTTTCTTATTTTAAGACTGTGATATGCTCTTATCTATGCTTGAGTTTTTAATGGATGACACAAGAATATTATAAACATTTAATTCAGCACCTCTGAGATGGAAATAAGTCTTAGTGATTAAAAACAAATCCTTAGATTAAACGTGGTATTATGAGCTTTTTTTTTTTTCTAACTCTGTGCCTGGTCCTTATGTTTTGGTTTTTTTAGATCGGCTTCAGCTCCCCAGGAATATGATTGAAAACAGCATGTTTGAGGAAGAACCAGATGTGGTGGATTTAGCCAAAGAACCTTGTTTACATCCTCTAGAGCCTGATGAGGTGGAATATGAGCCCCGGGGTTCACGACTGCTGGTGCGGGGTCTTGGTGAGCATGAGATGGATGAGGACGAAGAGGATTATGAGTCGTCCGCAAAGCTGCTGGGCATGTCCTTCATGAACAGGAGCTCGGGCCTTCGAAACAGTGCAGCCGGCTACAGGCAGAGCTCAGATGGGACTTGTTCAGTACCGTCTGTGAGGACCATGGTGGTCTGTGCTTTTGTCATTGTGGTTGCTGTTTCTGTAATCATGGTGATTTATCTACTGCCCAGATGTACCTTTACTAAAGAAGGCTGCCACAAAAAAAACCAATCAATGGGATTAATTCAGCCAATTGCAACTAATGGGAAGTTGTTTCCATGGGCACAAATCAGGCTTCCCACTGCCATTATGCCAGTACGCTATGAACTTAACCTACACCCAAACCTAACCTCGATGACATTCAGGGGCTCTGTGACGATTTCACTTCAGGCTCTCCAGGCCACATGGAACATAGTTCTTCACAGCACAGGCCATAATATTTCAAGAGTGACCTTTATGTCAGCAGTTTCAAGCCAAGAAAAGCAAGTCGATGTCCTGGAATATCCATTTCATGAACAAATCGCCATTGTTGCCCCCGAGGCCCTTCTTGAAGGGCACAATTATACCTTGAAGATAGAGTATTCGGCAAATATATCTAGTTCTTACTATGGGTTTTATGGCATCTCCTACACAGATGAAAGTAATGAGAAAAAGTATGTAGCCCTCTTAAACGATTCTGCTGCTTTGCTCTCTGATGACTTCTGCAATATGGATCCCATTGCCCACACTAGAGACATTAACTGCAATTTTTTTTTTTTTTTTAATTTAAGAGGGTTAGGTGAAAAATAGTAGAATGGTGATTTGGAAGAGTATACTCTTTCTCTCTTAGTCAAAGCCTTGAGTATGTATCATATATATGATATGTCACGGTGGGGCTGGGGGCATGCTGACGGAAGGAAATGGACAAGGATTATATCAGTTACATTCTCTATCACAAACACTTAAGTTATCTTGAGCTTTTCGTATCTTATAAGATGAATGTAGTTTTCTATCACCTTCAAGGTCTCCATGTGAACCAGATATAGAAGAACACAGGTTATTCTTTCAGTCTTAGTTTCCTATTGTGTGGAACTTTTAGGAGGTGCTTACTGAGATGGAGAAAGAAAGCATGAAGAAGTGTTGTATACTTATATATGTAATTTTTAGTATCCTTAATCTTTGCTGGTTTTTGTTTTTTTAATGCCATTCTATTTTGGATTTCTGATGGAAAAGTAAAAAAAAAGAAATCTTGGAGAGATTCATTTTAAAAAAGCGACTTAAAACATAAAATTATTCAGCTCCCCATTTAAACCATATATTTTGTTCTTTAATCTTAGTATTCATAGATGTAGTTTGAATTTCTGGAAAGATGCAGTGCACAGTTGCATACAGACTATTCTTAAGTAGCAGTAATGTCACTTCTCTTACGTGTGCAAAGTCCTTGTCAGATCTGCTTAGTGCATTGGAGCATTCTCTCATGTTCCTTTGCAAACCGGTATGTGAATTACCATTGAGGTCCATTTGGCTAATGTATGTTGGTATACTGAGAAAAATAGAAATGAATATTTTAAATCTGTCTTAAGTTTTTTGATCCTTCTTAACTAGAGAAAGAGACAAAGCAAGATCTATAGTCCTATTCAGATAAGTAATTTTTCTCTTTCCCCTTAACGTAATACTTTTAAAATAAATGGCATGCTGGCTCTTGCCATGAGATCTGACATGAAAAGCAAATTTATAATTGCAGGGGTAGCTTGGGGCTTCTAGGCTTTACTTCTCCTTCTATAATCTCCATCATCTCTAGGAATTATAGGATATACATAAAAACAGTGTTCTTAGTATGCAATCAGACCTTTACGACAAATACCCTAGTCATCTCTTCCAATCAGATTATTGCCCTCGGATCCTCTTGGGCCTGCCTGTATATAATGGGAAGAGTCAATGTTGTGTGGCAGAGTGAGGTGGTTTTGGACAGGGTTACTTGTTGACCCTTTTGCTGTGGGCTGGATTGAGTTGTGGAAAATGCTAGAAAAATGGAAGACATTCTTTTTTTTTTTTTTTTCTCACACATACACACTGTATTTTATTTTTACGGGAGATAAATAAACTGACACCAAACATTGTAAATGGATGACCACAACAAAAGCAACAATGATTGCAATTACCAAACACGAAACACACTCATACTATGGGAAGACATTCTTAAAATTACGAAATAGAGTATTTTTTTTTAAATAGTACTTTAAAATTTGTGAAACTCTGCTATTACAAAAAATATATACATCCATTAACCTACCTGGTTCCATAAAATGGATACCCCACATGATTGTATATCTTGATGCAAGATAGAAGTTTAGAAGATTATTTATACCTTTCAAGAGGTCTGAAAACTAATTCAAAACAAGTAGATAAAGTAATAAAGTATTTATACCTTTCAAGAGGCCTGAAAACTGTAATTCAAAACAAGTAGATAAAGTAATTAAGGGATATATTTCCTATTGATTGGAAAATCAAAGTAAGTGTAAATGTCAAATGTACTGACACTGCTTGTGGTAAAGGAACTTTACCTGTGTCATCTAAGAAGTGGAGATGGTCAGTAACCTTGCAGTTAAATCTAGAAGTTGTTGACCATAGATTTAAGGTTCTAGATAACAAACTGATACTAAAAAACTAGCAAAGGAATTTAGGCTGGAGATGTGTTTTATTTCTTTGTTCTTCAATCTCTCAGTGTCTTTTTCTCGAACTCTTGAGTCATCTTCTTAACTGAACCCCTGACCTCTAATCTTACTACAGCTTTCCCCCTCCTCTTTCCCCCATCTTCCACACTGCTGCCAGACTACTTCTAGAAGTACAGATCTGACCATGTTGGTCTTTGGTTTATGATCCTTCAGCAGTTCCTCATTTTTAACAAGATTTAGTTCAATTTCTTTTAAGATCTGGGCCTTTTTTTTTTTTTTTCTCTCACAACCCTCACCTGCCTTAATGAACTTCATGTGCACTTTCCTGAGTTCCAGTAGTAATGGCAGCCCATATTTACTTGAGAACTGAAGTGCTAGAAACTGTTGCAAGCATTTTATATGTTTAGTCTTTTATCTTGTCAAACTCACTAAGAGGTGGAAATTATATTTTATTCACTTTACAGATGAGGAAGCAGAGCCACATGAAGTAATTCATTCAGCATCTTATGGCTAGCAAGTAGCAGAGGGGAACTCAAACCCAAAGTCATTTTAACTACAAAGACCACATTCTTAACCACTGTGGTGCACCAGCTTCCTTAGTTTTCACCTCTTTACCCATTGTTATCACCAGTGCTTAGAATTCTCTTACTGACCCTCAGCTAATTCATAACTGTCTTCAGTGCTCCTGGAGGTGGTGCTCAAACTGCAACTAGTAATTCTGAAGGCAAATGCAGTCACTAATGAAAGAACAAGCTTTCAGGTATTCAGCTTAGATAGAATAGCTTATAAGTATCATCAAGCAGCAGCCTTTTCAAAGGGGCTTCTATGTAAGATAGTTCTTATTGCATCTCTTTTAATAATAATTTAAGATCTTATTTGTCTTAGAACATTGTAATCCAGTTTTTATCCAAAATGATGGTCCAAGTAGACTCTCATATGAATAGTAAGGATGTCATCAAACTTTATACCTTGGTCCCCTGTGGCCCTCCTCCAAAATCTTCAGTTAACTGGGTAAGAATTTGGGAGGTGGGTGAAGAAATGGAATGTTCGAAACATATTTTTAAATTGTTTCACATATGTTGATTGCTGTCGTTCTTGCAGTTTACCCTAACAAACAGTTATTTGGGCAAATCCTTACTAGGACAGAAGCACAGTAATTCTAAGTGTGAAGGAAGGGTTATGACTAGACATCTGTGTAGGAATTTATGGCATACAAGTGGTTGTTACTATGAATAGTCTTATTCGATTCTAGCAAAAACCCTAAATGTTTGGTAGGGGATCCTACCTTGACCCTAGTTTAATAAATAAGGAAATGAGATGTAGATCACTGATTTGCTGAAGTCATATGGCTTGTAAGTTGCAGAGTTTGGGTCTTCTGACTCTAAATCTTACACTCTTTTCTACTTGCCTTTTTTTTTTTTAACATCTTTATTGGAGTATAATTGCTTTGCATTGTTGTGTTAGTTGCTGCTGTATAACAAAGTGAATCAGCTATACGTATACATACATCCCCATATCCCCTCCCTCTTGTGTCTCCCTCCCACCCTCCCTACCCCACCCCTCTAGGTGGACTAAGTCCTAAGCAAGCGAGGCAATCATGTCCACAGTGGTGGTTATCTATGTACCATATTGACTGGTAGCTGATATGTGCACACCAGGGCCACACTTTTCCTCATTCCTTATGACCATGTTTGTATGATTTCCCAAATGCAGATCTATTTCATTCCTCTGCTTAACTAAAAATCTGCATTTCTCCTCTTCTTATGCTTTTCTCCCAACCTTTAATTGAGGACTTATAGTTAAATTCTCAAGTGTTGTTGCTGTAGGAGAGGAGGAAAATTTTTGATTCGTTTTTGAAGAGAGTAAAGAACACCAGCATACTATAGGACACCTAGTTTTTTCAGTCCTCATGAAAGTGCAGGTTGTGAGTTTGAGGTTTAGTGTTATGAAGCCATCGTCTGTACAGAGAATAATGGCAATGGATGACAATCTTTTATAGTGATCTTTCATCAGAAACCTTTTTAAGACCTCAGTGGCCAGCTGTAGCCTATCTTTGTGGCTTCATCTCCAGCCACGTTGGACACCCACCCCCAGTCCCTGAATATGCACTGCTCAGTCCTTCCTTGTGCTTCCTACTCTTTCTAGGCTGCACTGTCTTCCTTTCTCTACCTTTTCAAATATTCCTCATTTTTAAAGGCCCTCTTCATATTTTGTCACCAGTTTCCTTACAGTGTCTCTACCGCTAGGCAGATTTTTTTTCCTACCCTTTGTTTCCACTGCTTTGTTCGCACTATTAGGATGTGATTCGCAGCCTGGTAACTTTCTACTGTATCACCTCTGCCTCTCCCAGTTGATTGAGAATCCTTTAATATCTGGGCTTGTATGATATTTATCTTAGTATCCCTAGAACTTGGCAAGGTGCCTTGAATAGTAGGTACTCAATAACTATTGGATGGATTTGCATTTGTTTTAGGTACTTTGCAGCAACTCAGTTTGAACCCTTGGCAGCAAGATCTGCTTTTCCTTGTTTTGATGAACCAGCATTTAAAGCCACATTTATCATCAGGATCATAAGAGATGAGCAATACACTGCTTTATCAAATATGCCTAAGGTACTGTTCTATTCCTTGAATGTAAAATCTTTGAGTGGGTCTCTTTGTTTTGAATACTTGAATTCTTCTTTGCCATACTGTTGAGAATGATTAAAATCATATACATTCTTATTCTTTCTTAAAGTGCTTAAATAAAAGTAAAATATGTATTGGAATCAATTGGAAAGTCAGCCTGAGAAGCACTTGAGGAAAGAGAAAGACTGGATGTGTAAGGCATGGGCAGGAAATGTGAAGTCTGTGCTATTGTACTAAAGTTCTGCAAAAATTAATACTGTGAACTGCTACTAACGAGCACAGTGATATTTTCAAAGACGTGGTGAATTTGCTATTCTAAACAGTGATATTTGGTAGTGTTGAATCATGATTGACCTTGGTGTTTTACTAGTTACTGAGAAATCGAGAAGGTAACATGGAGGTTGAACAACAAGAACATGGACATCTTTCTTGGCTGTGGGCTCTGCCTGGAAGTAGTGGGGGTGAAATCAGGCAGAACTGTTTTTATGCTGAACAGAACTTGGGGGGGGGGTCCTTTTGTTATACCTGAGAGCTGTGTGCAGCTGATAGCAACCTCTCAGAAGCCATGTGACTGGCGGGGAGGAGCAGCCACATCTCGCAGACTATGAGTCAGCCCTTGAGTCAAGGAGAGGACATGGTCTGTCCTTCAAGAAGGACGTCACTTCAGCAGCTCTACTCTTAGCTGTACTCTTCACCTTAATCTTTCTCTAAGAGAGGTCAAATGCTTACTTGCCTAGTAACCCAAAATATATTTTAAATTCATGGTTGGAAAATCCTGGAAGGTTACCCGCCTTCCCTCATCTTGTGTGTACTGCAGACTTCTCTAGTGACTTATCACCTTTAATCCCACTAAGCCTTCTTGTGGTCATCAGCACGGTCCTTTACGAAGCCATTTCAGATCATTTGGTGGGATTAACCAGCTGTAGCTCATTCTTGTGCGAACGTATTTGTAGCAGTAGAATGGAGTACTCCTAGGTCATAAGGAAGTATTTTTGGTTTTGATGGTGTTTTAAAGGGGAGAAACAGAGCCACTGCTACTTACTGTTTCTAACTTACATTTATTTAAAGCCATTGTTTGAGACTAGGAACTTCTTAAGGATTTTTACTGTACTCAGTGTGTCCTCATGATGAAGGATGGTAGAACAGACTGAGACTGAGGGCCGTGTTGTTTGGAAACTTGTGCTGAGAGATTAAAATATGCCAGCATCTTCACTACTTATTTCCTATTTGAGTCTTCAGTTTCCCAGTTTATATGTCACTGTCATTTATTCTCACAGTTACAGAACTGTCATTTTCCCCATTGCTTGTAGAAGTCATCAGTCATTATGGAAGATGGACTTGTTCAGGATGAGTTTTCTGAGAGTGTGAAGATGAGCACTTACCTGGTTGCTTTCGTTGTGGGGGAGTTGAAGAATCTGAGTCAGGACATAAATGGAACCCTGGTATGTATGTTGTTGTGGTAATTGTCTTGAAAACCTGTATTCACAGGAGGTTGAGAGGAATCCTTTCATGGTATCTGGTAACTGCTTTATGAAGGAAAACAATCTTTTGGTTCACAACTCTGACATTTTATACCAGCAGTGTTACTTTTTACTTAGTTGTTATTTACTGTTATTATTTGAATACCAAAAAAATCAATAATTTTTAAGTTCCTTTAAATTTTACTTTTATCAGAGAATTTCAGTAAGACAATATATGTATAAGAAAGCCTCTAGAACTGTGCTGTATAATATGAAAACACAGAAAGACAATTTAATTAAATCAAGAAACAGTACATGAACAAAATGAGATGTTTAACGGAGACATAGAAATCATAAAAAAAAAAAAAAAGAACCAAACAGAAAATCTGGGTCTGAAAAATACAGTGAATGAAATGAAAAATGCAATACAGACCATCAGCAGCAGAATGGATCAAGCAAGAAAAAGAATTTGCGAGTTAGAAGACAGGAAATTTTATATTATCTGGTCAGGGAAGAACAAAGGAAGAAAGGATGAAAGAGAAGTGACGAAAGCCTACATGATTTGTGGGACACCACCAGAAGAAACAATTTGTGAATTATTGGAGTTTCAGAAGGAGAACATAGCGAACAGGGGGCAGAAAGCTTACTTAAAAAAATAATTGCTGAGAACTTAGCAAATCTGGGGAGAAATTTGGATATCCAAGTTCATGAAGCTCATAGGTTACTAAACACACTCAGCTTAAAGAGGTCTTCTCCAAGACACGTTATAATAAAATGGTCAGAAGTCAAAGAGAATCTTAAAAGCAGCAAAAGAAAAGAAGCTTATAACTTATAAGGGAACTACCATAAATCTATCAGTGGATTTCTGAGAAGAAACCTTAGAACACAAGAGAAGCAAATGATATATTCAGAGTGCTGAAAGGAAAAAACTGCCAACCAAAAATACTTTATCCAGCAAAGTTGTCCTCAGAAATGAAGGAGTGAGAAAGACTTTTCCATACAAGAAAAAAAAGCTGAGAGAGCCCCTTACCCCTAGACCTGCCTTACAAGAATTGCTGAAAGGAGTGCTTCCAGCTGAATTGAAAGGACACTAGCTAGTAACATGAAAACATGAAAATGTACAACACACTGGAAAAGGTATTTATATAGTAAAATTCAGAATGTTCTAATAGTATAATGTGGTATATGCATTCTGTGGGATGTATCAAAAGCAGTTCTAGGAGGGAACTTTAGAGTGATAAATGCCTACATTAAGAAAAAAGAAAGATCTCAAATAAACAACCTAACTTTACACCTCAAGGAACTAGAAGAAGAATAACAAACTGAGTCCAAAGTTAGCAGAAGGAAGGAAATAAGCAAAGATCAGAGCAGATAAATGAAATAGATACCAGAAAGAGAGTAGAAAAGATCAACAAAACGAAGAGCTGGATTTTTAGAAAGGTAAATGAAATTGACAAACCTTTAGCTAGACTAACTAGTGAAAAAAGAAGACTCAAAATCAGAAATGAAAGGAGACATTACAGCTGATACCACAGAAGTACAAAGGATCATAAGAGCCTACTGTGAATAACTATAGGCCAAGAAATTGGATAACCTAGAAGAAATGTATAAACTCCTAGGAACATACAATCTACCAAGACTAAATCATGAAGACATAAAAAAATCTGAACAGATCAGTAATATAAAGAAAGATTGAATTAATAATCAAAAACATCCCAACAAAGAAAAGCCCAGGATCAGATCAGTTTCTCTGGTGAATTCTACCAAGCGTTAAAAAAAAAAAAAAATCTATAGATTCAATGCAACAATTTTAATGGCATTTTTCACAGAAATAGAAAAAAATAATCCTAAAATTTGTATGGAACCACAGAGACCTCGAATAGCTAGCGCAATCTTGAGAAAAAAAGAACAGAGTTGGAGGTATCATACTTCCTTGATTTCAAACTATACTACAGAGATAAAGTAATCAAAATCATATGCATAGTAATCAAAGAGTGTGGTACTGGCATAAAAGTAGACACAGACCAATAGAAAAGAATCAAGACCCCAAGAATAAACTCTGCAAAAATGGTCAACTAATATATGACAAGGGAGTCAAGAATACTCAGTGGGGAAAGGGTAGTCTTTTCAATAAATGGTGCTGGGAAAACTGGATCATCACATGCAGAAGAATGAAATTGGACCCTTATCTTTCACCACTCACAAAAATTAACTGGAAATGGATTAAAGACTTAAATGTAGGATTTGAAAGTATAAAACTCCTAGAAGAAAACATAGAGAAAAAGCTCTTTGACATGGGTCTTGGCAACAATTTTTTGTATATGACACCAAAGCACATGCAACAAAAGCTAAAATCAACAAGTAGGAGAACCTCAAACTAAAAATTTCTGCACTGCAAAAGAAACAGCCAACAAAATTAAAAGGTAACCTGTGGAATGGAAGAACATATCAAATATCTGATAAGAGATTAATATTCAAAATATATAAGGAACTCATACAATTCAGTGGCAAAAAACCAAACAATCTGGTTAAAAAAGGGCAGAGGAACTGAATAGACATTTTTCCAAAGAAGACGTGCAGATGACCAACAGATACATCAAAAGGTGCTCAATATCACTAATCAGAAGGAAAATGCAAATCAAAACCTCAGTGAGATACCACCTCACACCTGTTAGAATGACTGCCATCAAAAAGACATAAGTAATAAGTGTTGGTGAGAATGTGGAGAAAAGGGAACCTTTGTGCGCTATTAGTGGGAATGTAAATTGGTGTAGCCACTGTGGAAAACAATATGAGGGTTCCTCAAAAAATTAAAAATAGTACCATCATATGATCCAGCAATCCCACTTCTGGGTATATATCCACAGGATATATATCAAATCAGGATCTTAAAGAGGTCTGCACTTCCATGTTTGTTGCAGCATTACTAACAATAATAATATTATTATTCATAATAATAACTTAAGTGTGGATGAATGGATAAAGAAGATGTCTGTGTATGTGTGTATACACACACACACACACACACACACACACAATGGAGTGTTATTCAGCCATGAGAAAGAAAGAAGGAAATCTTGCCATTTGGGACAACATATATGGACCTTGAGGGCATTATGCTAAGTGAAATAAGTCAGACAGACAAAGACTATATGACCTCACTTACGTGTGGAATCTAAAACTGAACTCATGGAAACAGTGGACTCGTGGTTGCCAGGGCCTGAGGGGTGGGGGAGATGGGGAGATGTTGGTCAAAGGGTCCAAACTTCCAGTTATAAATAAGTTCTGGGGAGCTAATGTACAGCATGGTGATTATAGTTAACACTGTATTATATATTTGAAAGTTGCAAAGAAAGTTGCTTAAATGTTCTCACCATGCAAAAGAAATGGTAGTTATGTGAAGTGATGGAAGTGTTAACTCGTGCTACTGTGGTAAGCATTTCACAATATATAAGTGTATCTAATGAACATGTTGTATACCTTAAATTTACATAATATATGTTAATTATATCATTAAAGCTGCAAAAATTAATTAAATTTAAAATTCACTTCCTTAGTCTCAGTAGCCACATTTCTAGCATTCTTGTGGCTAGTGGCTACCTTATTGGATATCAAAGATATTGAATATTTCCATCAATGCAGAAAATTTTATTGGACAGCAGCAAATCTAGAACATTGTGCAGACTTAAAAGATAGCATAAAAATTTAGTTAGAAGAAAAACTCCAAGTTGTAAAAGTCATTTGAATGCACCTTTTGAAAAAGCAAGTCCTGATTGAATTTTCTTCATCTTAAAGAGAGAAGATTGTTTAAATGTCTGCTATGTCTGTAATTTGTCAAGATTGACCTTTGTTCTAATTAGGCTCCTCTGCTTTTCTTCGTCGTTTGAATCTTCTGTAAATGATTGTTTGATTGGATTTTATGCCTTAATTTCACTGTAAAGACCTTAAAAAGCTAATATCTTCACATACTAACAACATAGGAGAAAAGGGTCTTTTAAAGCTAAAAATGATTATTTTTCATGATAGAAATATGATGGAATTCTTTAATTTTTTTTTCATATTTTTGATCCCCACCAGGGTATGTTTTCTACCCTTTGAACACATTCACTTGGATTTGGGCTTCCTTTCCAGACCAAAGAACTTTATTTTAATCACATTGTATTTGGATCTTATTATTTGCTAATTAAAAGGGGCATACTCCTTCTGTTAGAAAAGATTATCATGTCTACTCCATTAACTCTTAGAAGGGGTGAGGTAAGGATTATCTGGCTCTTCATCAGCAATAACACTGCCATATGACTTCATGCTCAAAGGATGGAGACCTGTTCATGTTCAAGGGTAATGTGGACTACATTGAGTAAGTGCTCAATATCATTTACTCACCTTTGGGTTTAAAAGAGTTTTGGGCAAGTCTAAACCAAAGAGTTTTTCGGAGTCCTTTCGAAAGGATTTTAAGACTGGTTTAATTCTGAAAAAAATTCAATTAATCTCTCTTCAAGTTTTGCACCCCAGATTTAGCCCTTGATGCAGATGTTGCAGCCTTGATAAAACCTAAAAGGTTCAATCTTAAGTCAGGTTGCTTCTTCAAGAGCCAGCTGAGTACCACCCTCTCCTTGAAACTTTTCGTTCTTTCCCCAGCTGGGATTAATCATTCCCTCTCTGATATTTCATAGCACTTTAGTTACATCTCTGTTGTAGTTCTTATCACACTCTTTGATATAAAATCCCCAGCACTTTTTATTGTATCTCAAAATGTATGTAGTCTTGGCTTTTTATTTTCCCTCTCTTTCTCTCCCCCTCCCTCCCTCCCTCTCTCTTTCTTTCAACAGCTATGCTGGCTTCTTACTGCCTGTAGGATTACATTCAAACTCATAATTCTGTGATATTCAAGGCCCTCATAAATTCGGTAATATTTCCAGTTGCTCCAATGGAATTCTTTCATCTAGTCAGGCTGAATTATTCACTGCTCAGATATATACCTCATATATTTTATATATATATATATCTTATATATAACATATATATAAAACATATAACATATATGTATAACATATATATATAAAACATATATATATATATTTTTTGTCCACAACAGTTGACCCTTGAAGAACACGAGTTTGAACTGCACAAGTCCACTTATTGCAGATTTTTTTCAATAGTACATACTGCAGTACTACACGATCCATAGTTTGAATCCTTAGATGCAGAAGACTGACTATAAGTTATACTCAGATTTTCAACTGCTCCAAGGGTTGTTGCCCCAACCCCGTCATTGTTCAAGGGTCAACTGGAAAGAGAGAGAGATTGAAAGAGAGAGAGGAGTTTCAAGTGACTTTTTTTGCTTTTTATTTACATGTATTAGGAAGCAACATGGTTAAACATGGACTCTGGCATCTACCTCGGTTCAGATCTCTCCTATACAGCTTTCTACCTATGTGCCCTTGGGCAGACTGCTCTGTAATTCTCTAAACCTCACCTTCCACAACTCTAATACTATATTGTCTATATTAGCCTGCTCTCTCAAGGATTAAGTTTTTTAAATTCCTGTAAAATCTTCGGTACCTGGCAGATAGTAATACACACACAGAGAAACTCCCTTGTATGTATGTAAACTCCCTTGTATATATAAATATAAATAACTTTTATCATTTTTAATGCTACCCAGTAGTAAATGTGTTTTGAAAAAATTACAAATAAACAACTGTTTTATTAACTTTCTCTTTTAATTAGGAAATGGGGGAGACTCTAGCATGTGTGGAGTTATACTCTGTGCAGGCAGTTGTCTTGAGCTCTCATTTATAAACATCTTTTTATTTTATAAACCAAATGAGAGGAAGGCATTAGCCTTATATTGCTAATGAAGAAACAGTGTACCAGAGAGGTTAAGTAATTGACCTAGATTACATAGCCAGTAAATGATAGTCAGAATTCACTGTCTACCACAATATACTGCTTCTTACAACAAATGACGTGATTTCTGTAGGTATGGTGATCAGAAATTCAGACATAGAGTCTAATAAAGGATTTTTGTTCCACTAAAATGTAATCTCTAGGATATGTTCTATTTTGTAATATTTGACATTAGGCCTATTTCACAAGATTCAGGAATAAGGCAGTAGGGCTTTACTTATGTCAGTCATAGTAAACAACTGAAAATGTCAAAGTTGACTGTGGATTATTAAACGTGACCTGTTCAGTGATAAAGATTACTATGTTGTCAAAGACCTAAAAAAAGAGAGAACATTTGTTTTATCATTTCTGTCCATTATTCAATGTTCCTTAAACCTCTCTCTGCCTTCAGGAATGCCAGAATTACCTAGAAAATTCTAGGCTAGTTTTGAAATACACTTTATCAGTTTGTCTTGAGGTTTTTATTTTGTTGTTGCCATTACCTGATTTCGTTTTTACCATAGACAGGTCTAATTTATAGAATCAGAATCCATTGGTGGTTAGTCAGATGTGGACATCATGTCTGTTTAACATCCAAACAGAACCTTCAACACTATTATCCATGTGAAGTTATAATTTTAATTTATTCTTATTTAGTCAGGAACATGACTTAGCTCCACAAACAACATTTCCTCAAGTACCCTTCCACCAACTAGGGACATTATACTTAATTTATATCATTCTCCTGAAGTCTCAAGTCCCATGTAATCAATTATTCTGGATAGACTTGATTCTGGTGAGGTTTTTTTGTTTTGGGGTTTGTTTTTTTTTTAAGGAATTTATGCTTTTTGTATGTTCAGCTGTCTGTTTAGGAAAGCTGGTGTTTTTCAGGAAACTTAGTATTGGAAGATTCCAATATTTTCTGTCTTCATAAATCTTGCAGGCTGTATTGTTGTTCTCTGGGGGGGATGAGGTTTGGTTCTGGTTTTGCTTTTATCTAGTTTTTGCTTCTTATTAAATTAAGGAGCAGAGTAAGTTACACCTAACAAATCTGCTGTTCCTCAGTCTTAACTCTTTTCTCTGAGAGCTGACTAGGAGACTTTTTTGTGTCTTTTATAAATCTCTCAGTCTTAGCAAGAGATGTTGTAGGAAAAGTTTTAAGTTGTAAGGCCTGAGCACCAGTTGACTTGCATTTAACAGTGTTTAGAGTGCTCTTACCAAGTGCAGGGTGCTGGTCAAAACTTCTTTGTTGAACTAGATTGCTTTCTTTGTTTATTTCTTACTGCTTCTGTTGCTCTTAAAACAAGCATGATAATAATGTAATGACCTGACAATTCATCTCTAGTGAGAAATCACAGCACATATTTTAAAGGAAGAGAAGTAGAAGGAAAGAGAAAATGCCAAACTACCTTTCTTCCTAGTCATTGTATTCCAGAAATGGGACTCAGTGGATCCTTTGGTCAGATTTCAGTTCCATGTGAACTTCTTTTTTCTCCCTTTACTTTTCATCTAATGAAAGATGCTTTCACACATAGTGATGGGAGTGGCCAAATGGTGTGTTTGGGAGAAGGATGTTTGAGGAGGAACCTGGAGTATATGGGTGGTGTTTCTATTAGGACAACATCTTCTAGATGGTTACATTGACTGGAACATAAAATATGTATCTGTGGAAAGAGCAGGCAGAAATAATAAAGACTGGTCTCAAATTCCAAGTGATCTTGGTACAGTCATTTATAATGGTAGTTAGATTTACGAAGAATATGTCAGACTTTGTTGTGTGTGCTTGTGTGCTAACACTTTCACAGGGAGAATGATGCAGGAAGTGTGCATGGTCCTTTGGCAGGTGGTGACTGAATTCAATAAGCTGTGGTCACAGTCCTGTACCAAGGGCTGCAGATGTTCGGGTGCTGGGCTGGTGAAGTACACTTGGCCACATGATGTGATATTAAATTTCTTCCATAGTTACTTTAGAAAGTAACATATTGTATATGGGCTAACTGAACTCCTAACACTTCATTGTTCCTGTCACTGTTGCCACAAATGCTCTCCTCATACATATTTTACCCCATTTCTGATGGGATTCTATTTGTAGTAATGATAATAACTACTATTTATTGAACACTTCTTTTGTGTCAGGCACTATTCTAAGTTCTATACATATTAGTTCATTTAATCCTGACAGCAACCCTGTGAGGATAGGAGCTACTTTTATCACCATTTTATAGATAAGGAGATTGAGGCTAACTAAGTTCACACAACTAGCAGAGATTTGAACCTGGCAGTCTCACTACAGAGCTTGTGCATCTAATTTTGTTGTTTGTTTACTTAAAATTTTTTCTTTATATTTAATTTTTAATGCCATGTTACCTCCATGTTTTTGTGATTAATGCATATGTTCTATAGACTAAGGCCCCACGTAAAGACAATTAAAGCTGAAATTATGACCTCTGAGAAATTGTTGACTGTTTTTCAGTGCTTTAATGAAAGACCAAAAATAATTTGGGGTTAGAGTTCACCAATGTATTTTTTCAAATGGTGAATTATTCAATAGGTCTCTATTTCCCACCTGTTGGGATCTTTATTTTGAGGTTTTTATCTTCTGCTGTGTCTTGTCCATATCCTACTTTCCCAAGTTGAGTACAGAGGGATTTTTTCTTTCAGTCAATTGAAAAACAATAAATATTGCTTTTTAAAACCTGTTGCTTTTAATGTAACTGCTTAAATTTTGCCTTTGATACTTACTGATAAGACATGTATAGTTAGTTACATCATATGTGTTTAACTTATGCACTTAATCAGAAAAAGAGAGAAAGAATAACAATTTAAGTAATGTGGGCAGCTGCATCTTCCCTGGAGCATGCTCCCTGAAGTGATTGGGCAGTGTGGGCATGAATCCCAGTATCCGCTTACCTGGTTTTAGTTACCGTGTGCCACTCACTGAGTGTTTCACTCTGCTGGGTATGGTTGTTTTTGATACAACATGTTCCTTAAAAACAAGCCAACAACTGCAGGAAAAAAAAAAAGGAAGCAGTTCCAAGGCTTCCAAGAAAAACTGGCTGTGCCATACTTGCTGAAAGAGAATGTGTTGGTCTCTAATAGGTTTCCCCAGGGTAATTTCAACATTTCTATCTTAGGTGTTTATGTTAGAACTAACTCCCTTGTAAGCTGTGACTTCTCTGTATTGAATGCCTGCTCGATGCCAGGCACTGTGATAGGTGCTGAAAAGATGAAAACTTAGTTTTGGCCTTCAAATAATTCACAGTTTGATAGCTCATAGACAGGGAAGGGCCATTGTAGGTAATGGAGAGGAAGAGAAGAGTATCATAAAATTAAACAGGCAGATGCTTATAAATTGCTATATGATATAAAATAGTTTATTTTGGATATCATGTTAACTTTAAACTTACTGATTGCTTTTTTTTTTTTAACATTGTTGTATGTATGGAAATGACTTGCTAAATCCTATAGGGGTTAAAAGAACTATAAGCGAGAGTTGCTGTCCTGAAAAATCTCATATATCTTTATGTAGTTCTCAGGTATGCTAATCTTGACAGTGTTCACCTGAATATCATGCCATTTTAATTGTACCTGTCTTTACATCATACCTGTTACCTTTTAGGTTTCTGTATATGCTGTCCCAGAAAAGATTGGTCAAGTTCACCATGCCTTGGAAACAACTGTGAAGCTTCTTGAGTTTTATCAAAACTACTTTGAAATTCAATACCCACTAAAGAAACTGGGTAAGAATCAAACAGTGCCTCTGATTTTCATTATCATTATAACCTAGATTTATGTTGCAAATGTTTTTTTCGGAAGAACTTTTGCCGAAGTTATTTTAAAGGAAAACCAAGAAACACTGTTAACTGTTTGCCTTCAAAATTGTTTGTATTTGTTAAGATTATTTAGATTCCATGGATGTATCTGAAAGTGGAGCTTAAAACACTTAGAAGTTTATGGGACTATTTCAGAGGTGCTGTGTAAGTGGGGATTTGCTTAGGACTTAGTCTGGAGTTTGACTAGTTCTAATTTTCTAAGAAATTCCTAATTCAAATAATAATAGGAGTAATGAGAGCTCAGGAAAGCAAGAGCATTTCAGTGCTGTTCAGCATGGAGCTGGTTTTAGCTAGAAGAACGTTGGCCCTGCCTCTTGTCCTCCTTGCTCTGGGAACTTCTTCACTGTGAAGGAATTAGGTATCTTCTCTTGCTCAGGGACAGAGCAACAGTGACTATACAGGGGGTTGGTCAGGTCTTCCTCAACTGACAGGTAGGTGATGAGCATACAGGGCTAGGAAGGTTCATTTCCTTAGGAGTATAAATGAATTCACTGCCTTCTGATTCAGTGATAGACCAATGGGTAAAATATTTTGATTTAATTAGGGAGTGCCGTAGATGGGGTAAAGTCGATAACTTCTTTCTTGTTATGTCCAGATTTGGTGGCTATTCCTGACTTTGAAGCAGGAGCAATGGAAAATTGGGGTTTGCTCACCTTCCGAGAAGAGACACTTCTGTATGATAATAATACTTCTTCAGTGGTGGATAAAAAGCTGGTTACTAAAATCATCGCTCATGAGCTGGCCCATCAGGTATCAGCAGCCAAGGCTGTTATATCTCACACCTGTGGTCTGTTTCATATCCTAGAGTTTTAGAATACATTTAGATGCTAATAATAATTCAGCTTTTTATTATAGTATTGCCTTCTTTCATAATAATATGATGCTTTTCAAACAAACTTAATTTTCGGATAAAAATGCTATTTAATGTTTTGTATAGGGTTTTACAGTTTATAAAGCATTTTCACATCCATTATCTCTCTTACTTTTCATAACTTGGTGGGGAAGAAACCTTTTCCCTGAGTTGTACTCTTCTTCTTACAACTCTTGGACTGTAGTTGTCAGGACTAGATTTATTGTTTTGTCTCCTGCTAAAACTGGGTTCTTAGTTAATTCGGGAGAGGGAAGGTACTCTGTATGACATAGAGAAAAAGAAAGAAAATTATATGAGTACATGAACCTCTCTCTTTCTTCCCCAACACCTTGTCTCTCTTGTGCCCTCAATGAGGTGTTCATCAGGGTAGGGTATGGTACGGGGGTGTTGTGATGGTGGGAGCATGTGGAGGAAGAGTGGGACATGCTCTGGCAGTGGACAGCCTACCTCAGACACAGTCTGTAGCCCACCCTGCAGCCCTCGTGAGGGCTTCATGACATACTGGCATATGAAGCGTATGCTTATTTACTGTTACAGTTTTAGGCATGTAGACAAGTTGTTTTGGGGGGGATCTGCTCTAGGTCTGTTATTTCTGGGTCCGGCCATCACGCCTGGGGGAGTGTTTCTCATTTACTTCTTCTTTAGGACTTACAAGTCATCTTCCTCTGAAACAGGTTTTAAGATAATATCTTTGAAAAATATGCTTTTGTAATTCTCAAAGTTGTTTTGTTTCAGTACCTAGTAACCCTGTCATTTTGCTGATGGCTCGAGACAAGCCCTTGGCCACACTGACTAAATTGCACACCCTTTCTTTCACTCTTTATTTACCACTCTTTATTTCAGGGATTTTGAGATGCATTTTTTTTAAGGGAGTCTCGTATCGTTTTTTTTCCTTCTTCTTACCACCTCATGGAAAAAGCCATTTAAAGTTCTTTCTGATTCATTTATTTGTATGCATGCCAAATTTCTTACAGAATGTTATTTGAATTCTGTTTTGAATTATGTAAATACTGCCCTCAACTTGGGTGACTGAGGAGAAACCTGCAGTCCAGGCTCTCTGGCTATAGGAACATCCCTCACATAGAAATTTATTTTTTAGTTGTCATGATGATTGTAAATACAATGGAAAATAATATTACTAACTTGACATTAGAAAGTAGAATTTCATTATCTAGGAAATCTTACTTTTAATGAGGTGACTCCTTTTTGTTTACCTAGCATATAACGTGTGTTACATTGATAAATATGCTAATTGTCTTTCTTGCCTGTTTCATTTAAGGTAAAATGTTATATTTTTTATTTTACTTTTAAAGTGAATTTATACAATTTATGCAATTCTACTTTTAAAGTAAATTTATATTACAAATATCATTTATTTGCAAGTCTTTAATTTGAATATAGTTTGTGTTAACTGTAATAAGTATATTTTTCAGTAATTGTAATCTGATTATAGGTGATTAATCTGACAATTCAATTATTAGAAAATTCTTGAGAGTGTAAAGTTGGTTAGTAGTTTGTTTTTTTCCACAGTGGTTTGGTAATCTGGTAACAATGCAGTGGTGGAACGATGTATGGCTAAATGAAGGTTTTGCTACTTTCATGGAGTATTTCTCTTTGGAAAAAATATTCGGAGAGCTCTCCAGTGTAAGTACACTATTTGTTAGGCCTGCTATGAATGCCAGAGGGAAAAATAGCCAAATCATATTCAACATGTATTTACCATTCATTTGGAGTAATGATAATGTTTCTAGAAAGATATGATAAAATTGACCCTTGTTATTGATCTCTATACTTGAGATTTGACAGTGAAAATTGTGCTTTTATTTACTGATGTATTTCAGAAAGCTGAAATTTTGTGAAATTATTTTACACTTTGTCATTAAGATGAACATTTTAAATTGCTTTGCTACATTTTATTTTAATAGATGTGGCCCTTCTGCTTGAAGGAATTTAGATAGAGTTGAAAAGCCTCTTTTTGCAAAACAAAACTTTTTATCCTATGTTATTAAAGAGAAAAAAATTAAGACATTTTGTAGCAATGCTGTCTCTCTGTTATCACTGTGATCTTTCTTACAACAGTGATACATAAGTTGATACAGACAAATAATTTGCTCTTTTTAGGTACAAACCATATTTACAAAGACATGGAACACCATTTTGTTACAGGGAGCATGATAATATTGTTACTATGTTCTTAGACTCTCTGGAGATGTTTCTTATCATTAGAGATATTTTGACACACTAGGTCATATATGACAGATATTGCCAAATAATTCAAGCAGTAGGTGGAAAAGTATAAAGACCCCTTTCAACTCTAAAGTTCTGTGACTTTCTATTAAACTTCCTGAATATATGATCAAAGGTTGCTTCAAAAAAGGAATACTCTCTGTAATGGCCTATGTGGGAAAAGAATTAAAAAAAAAAAAAAGAGTGGATATATGTATGTGTGTAACTGATTCACTTTACTATACACCTGAAACTAATACAGCATTGTAAATCAACTATACTCCATTAAAAATCAAAAAAAAAAGAGAATACTGTTAGAGCTTTCAATTTGAAATTTTTATGTAGGGCCTGTTCAAAAATTTCAGGTGGTAAAATGAACTCATTTTAAGCTAGAATATTAATAAGCAAGGTATTCTAAATCTGTGTATGCTACTTAATTAAGCAAAGAGATAACACAGTTTCACCACTTGGTGGTGCCCAGAATGTTAAAAAACTTCTAATATACATTCTAGAGGAGCTCATCTACTGAGCTCTCAGACTTCTTGCTGTTTAAGAGTTACATTTACTTCGAATGAACCTTAGTTAAGGGAAATGTATATTATCTTAACAGAAAAGCTGGATTATGTATGAGAAATCAGCTTAAGGAACAGTTCCTATTTTTTTTATTTCAGATTTTATTTTACAAATATACACTAGCCATTTTTAAATATTCATTTTGAATATCTGGATTTAGCATTTGGTTGCTTTAGTAATAAATTCTCAGCTTATACTGTTGTTTAGGAAACACTGTTTTCCATGGGGCCAGGAGGTTATAATTCTACTTTCAAATTTAAGGAATATGCATAAATGTCACATTCTTCCTACATTTTCAAAAGCTTATTTCTGACGTTTAGTGAAGCTAGTTAATTTTTTATAATGACCTTAAACAGTAATTAGTCTAATTCATATAAATAATTACTATACTTGCCTCTGTCTTTAATACATGGTTTCTTAATCTGTTTCATTTTTTGCTAGTATGAAGATTTCTTAGATGCTCGATTTAAAACCCTGAAGAAAGATTCCTTGAATTCATCTCATCCAATATCATCATTATCTGTTCAGTCTTCAGAACAGATTGAAGAAATGTTTGATTCTCTTTCCTATTTTAAGGTATTGCTATACACAAAAAGTACCTGGAGTAGGTTACAAATTAATTTCATACGTGAGCAAGCTGCTTGATTTAGATTATTTTAAAGATTAAATAGGTGTTATTTTCAGGTACGCTGTTAAACTTTAAGAGGTTTGCTTCTATGTAAATCTTGGTCTTAACTTTATATGGGTTTTTCTTTCTTTCTCTGTCTCTTGTTTTAAGTTCTCTAACTAGTATTTTGGGTAGTTAACCAGAACTTATAGTAATGTATTTTTTGAAGTAGGATCATTGTCCAGATTTGCAGGTAGAATATGTCCAGGGAAGGGTCTAAGCCCTTGGCTGTGTTATTCAGGATTGAGGTGTGTTCCAAAGTCAGAATTGCCAAAACAAGTAAGTAAAAGGAGATTTTTAAGAATTGAAGATTTGTTGTAGAATTAGAAACATAGACTCCAGGTTTGGGGGTGAAGCAAAAACAGAAACAGAGAAACCTGATTAGGATCATTGTAAGAGAACAGGATAGGGATATCAGTGCCACTCACATTTGTGTAGGGAGGGAGGGCTGAATGTTATAGCTTGTTGACCTCCTTAGTCTGGCTATCAGATTAAGATCAATAAATTGAATTCTTGTCCTGGACAGAGAGGAAGATATACAGAACATATGAGTTCATGTCATCAAGAAACTCAAAGTTTAGGTGGTAAGTACTTGTGAAGCAGTAAGAGGTAGTACGTGCTAATTGAATGGTACAGAGTATTTTTGCCTGGGATTATGGAGAGAAATTTTTTGGAGGAAAATGGAAATTGAGATGAATTAAATAATAGGAAGAATATAGGTAAAGAGGAATGGGAACAGTAGAATAGGGCAAGAGTGGGATGATGAGGTCTGCAAAGAAAAAGTCAGGAATACTAATGGGCAGGGAAATTTTGTTTAGGTATCAAATGTTTGCAGTGGAAGCCACATGTAGAGTAGGGGAAAGATGAGAAAGGTAGGTTGGGGCTCAGTTGTAGAAGATCCTGAATGCCATCAGGAATCTGGACTTTTTCTGTAATCAGTGGGAAGCTTTAAAAGATTTTTCAATAGAGGAATGGCTTGATCAAGTGACTGTTTAGGAAAATTAATTTGTTTCAGTTTATAAAGTAGATTTAAGTGGAGAGAGACCTAAAATCAGGAAATTGCTGCTGAAGTACAAGCATGAAATGGTAAAAGTTTAAAATTAGAAGTGGTAGTGAGAGTAGGAGGGAAATGATGGGTGTGAAAAAACCCTGAGTGTAGGGAAGTACTTAAAGGACTTAGCGACGGGGTAAAGCAGGTAAAGAAGGAGGCAGAGGGCTTCCCTGGTGGCGCAGTGGTTGGGAGTCCGCCTGCCGATGCAGGGGCCGCGGGTTCGTGCCCCGGTCTGAGAGGATCCCACGTGCCGCGGAGTGGCTGGGCCTGTGAGCCATGGCCGCTGGGCCTGCGCGTCCGGAGACTGTGTTCCGCGGCGGGAGAGGCCGCAGCGGTGAGAGGCCCGTGTACCGCAAAAAACAAAAAAAGGAGGCAGAAATGTGTTCCAGGTTCAAGCCTGACTGGCAGGGAGAATGGTAGTACTGTTAATAAATGAGGAAATCAGGAGTTCAATTGGCTATATTAAATGTATTCCAATTAGAGCTACTGCTATGTGTTGTGATTTTTAAATCCCATACTGGACCTGCCAATAAAGAAAATTTTACGACTTGCAGTTCTTTTCTTATATAGAACAGTTATTTCAGGATCTCTTGCTACAGAGCTCTTTCTTCCTCTGACCCCCACCTTCCAAACCCAGAATTCAGTGTCTTCTGAGCATGTTGTCTCCACAGCATACCTTATCCCTGTCAGCATGGGAACTACTTATTTCAGAATTGGGAATCTGGCAAATATCCCACATAACAGAGAAAAATAGGACACTGGGTAATTTACCATTACTGTGTGCAAGAAGTAGTAAGTGTCACTAGGGAAATGTGTTTGACAGACATGTTCTATTTGATCTTCATGATCTGCAAGCCTAATTCTGATGCGGGTTGCCTTGTGAGAATTCAGTCATTTAGCAAATCGTACAAGTACCAACTATCTACCTAACATTGTCCTAGGTGCTGGGGATACATCAGGAAATAAGGCGGCCTATGTCACTTTTACCATGGAGCTTTCTATTTCAGGGGTCAGAGATAGACACAGACACAATACAAATGAATAAATAAATAGATATTTTGTTTGGTGATTAGTGCTAACATGAAAATAAAGCGTGGTAAGGGAAATGAGAATGACAAAGGAAATGCTGTTTTATATAAGATGGTTGGGGAAGACCACTGATAAGGTGATATTTGAATACCATCTGGAGGATGTGAGGGAACAAGGCATGTGGACTTCTGGGGGAAAAATGTTCCAGGCAGAGGAAATAACCAGTGCATAGGGCTTGTGTGCAGAAATGAGTTAACGTAGTAGGCCTGAGACTGCTATCATTAGAAAGGCATAATTGTAAGGCTGGCTCTTGGCTGGTATCTGGCAACTTGGATTTGGGGAGAGTTTCCACCATTCCCTGATAAGAATGACTCACTGTGCCCACACTGTTTGTACAGACAATGTGGTTTATGCTAAACATCTGTTTTCCTTCTGGGAGTCTGGAGTTTTGGTACTTGCTAGGCAGAGGACACTTCCATGACTAGCCCCCAATAAAAATCCCAGGTACTGAGTCTCTGATGAACTTCCCTGATAGACAACATTTTATACATGTTGTCACAACATGTTCCTGGGAGAATTAAGTGCATCCTGTCTTACTCCACTGCAGAGGACTCCTGGAAGCTTGTACTTGTTCACACCATGAACTTTTTCCCTTAGCTGATTTAGCTTCATGTCCTTTCACTGTAATAAATCATAGTGGTGAATATGACTACTGAGTCCTGTGAGTCCTCCTAACACGTCATCATACCTGGGACTTGTCTTGGGGACCCACACAGCTTGAGATGAAGATTGGTTGGCAGGTTCAAGCACCAGCAAGGAGCCAACGTGTCTGGAGTGGAATAAACACAGGGGAAAGTAATAGATGAAGTGAGAAGGATTATAAGGGGCCACATCATTGTAGATCATCTTATTGGACGTAGTAAGGACCTTGATTTTTTGCAAAGTGGAATGAAAAGCCATTTGATGAGGGAAGTACCATAGTATGATTTTTTTTTTTTTAAATCAGCCTTCAATATCATATGGAATCAAGATGACTAGTTAGGAGGTTGTTGTAATAGACCAGTGGCAAGATATTGGTGGCATGGACAAGGGTGATAGTACTGAAAGTAATGAGCAATGGTTGGTTTTAGAATATATGGTAAACGTTAATCCAGTAGAATTTACTAATGGATTAGATGTGGAATTAAGAGAGGAGTCAAGGACGACTTTAAGATTTTTGCCTGAACAGTTGGAAAAATGGAGTTGTTATTTGCTGAAATGAGAAGATTATTGGAAGAGTAGATTTGGGGCAAGAAGGAAAAAAAGCTCAATTTTTGAGTAAGTTTGAGGTGCGTAAGTGGAGATAATAGGCGTGTAGTTGGATATGAGTCTGGAATTGAGGGGAAGTCTGGTTAGATATATAAATTTGCAGGTCATTTAAAACCCCTGGCATTGAGAAGATCATCTAGGAAGAAATTTAGAGAAGAAAAGAAGTCTGAAAATTAAATGCCAGGGGCACCAAAATTTAGTCCTTGAGAAAATAAGGAGGATCCTACAAAAGAGACAGAAAGGGATGGTTAGTTAGGGGAGGAATCAAGAGTGGTATGCCAAGGCCAAGTGCAGAAAGACTTTCAAGGAGGAGTGGGTGATCACTCATATCAAATGCTACTAGTAGGTTGATAAAGGTGAGCCTGAGAATTGACATTGGTTTGACACCATGAGATTCACCAGTGACCTTGATAAAACCACTTTCAGTGGAGTGATGGTCAGAAGATGGCTCAAGAGGAAATGGAAACAGAGCAAATGGAGGTGGCAAATGCAGACAACTCTTTTGAGGAGTTTACTTCAAAGGAGGAACAAGAAATAGGGTGATAATTGGAGGAGGCACAGGGTTAAGGAAAGGAAGGGGATCTTATTTGTTTAAACTAAGGACTGATACATAGTTTTTGTTAATGGAATGTTACAGTAGAGAGGGAAAGTTAACGATGCAGCAGAGAACGGGTTCTATTGAGAACAAGAATGAGCATTTAGAGGACATGCCCAGAAAGGGAGAGACAGCACATCCAGAGGAGAACCTCTGGAGTTCTGGAGGCTGAAAGTCCAAAATCAAGGTGCTGGCCAATTTGGTTCTTAGTGAGAGCTCTCTTCCTGGATTGTAGACAGCTGTCTTCTTGCTGTGTCCTCACATGCCGTGTGGCTGACAGGGTCTTGGTGCTCTGGCGTGGTGTCAGGCCTGAGCTTCTGAGGTGGGAGAAGGGAGTTCAGGACATTGGACCACCAGAGACCTCCCAGCCCAATGTAATATCAATAGGTGAGAGTTCTCCCAGAGATCTTTGTCTCAACGCTAAGACCCAGCCCCACCCAACTGTCAGCGGACTCCAGTGCTGGACACCCCATGCCAAACAACTAGCAAGACAGGAACACAACCCCACCCGTTAGCAGAAAGGCTGCCTAAAATCATACTAAGTTCACAACACCCCAAAACACACCACCGGACACGACCCTGCCCACCAGAAAGACAAGATCCAGCCCCACCCACCAGAACACAGGCACCAGTCCCCACCACGAGGAACCTTACGCAAGCCACTGAACCAACCTCACCCACTGGGGGCAGACACTAAAAACAACAGGAACTACAAACCTGCAGCCTACAAAAAGGAGACCCCAAACACAGTAAGTTAAACAAAATGAGAACACAGCGAAATATGCAGCAGATGAAGGAGCAAGGTAAAAACCCACCAGAACTAACAAATGAAGAGGAAATAGGCAGTCTACCTGAAAAAGAATTCAGAGTAATGATAGTTAAAGGTGAGCCAAAACCTTGGAAATAGAATGGAGAAAATCAAGGATGTTTAACAAGAACCTAGAAGAATGAAAGAGAAAACAAACGATGATGAACAACAAAATAAAATTAAAAATTCTCTAGAAGGAATCAAGAGGAGAATAATTGAGGCAGAATACCGGATAAGTGACCTGGAAGATAAAATAGGGGAAATAACTACCACAGAGCAGAATAAAGAAAAAAGAATGAAAAGAATTGAGGACAGTCTCAGAGACCTCTGGGACAACAGTAAATGCACTAACATTTGACTTATAGGGGTCCTGGAAGAAGAACAGAAAAAGAAAGAGTCTGAGAAAATATTTAAAGAGATTATAGTTGAAAACTTCCCTAACATGAGAAAGGAAATAATCAAGTCCAGGAAGGGCAGAGTCCCATACAGGATAAATCCAAGGAGAAACATGCCAAGAAACATATTACTCAATCTATCAAACACTAAATACAAAGAAAAAATATTAAAAGCAGCAAGGGAAAAGCAACAAATTACATACAAGGGAATGCCCATAAGGTTAACAGCTGACCTTTCAGCAGAAACTCTGCAAGCCAGAAGGGAGTGGCAGGACATATTTAAAGTGATGAAAAGGAAAAACCTACAAGAAAGATTACCCAGCAAGGATCTCATTCAGATTCGACAGAGAAATTAAAACCTTTACAGACAAGCAAAAGTTAAGAGAATTCAGCACCACCAAACCAGCTTTACACCAAATGCTAAAGAAACTTCTCTAGGCAGGAAACAAAAAAGAAGGAAAAGACCTACAAAAACAAACCCAAAACAGTTAAGATAATGGGAATAGGAACATACATATCGATAATTACCTTAAATGTAAATGGATTAAATGCTCCCACCAAAAGACATAGACTGGCTGAATGGATACAAAAACAAGACTCGTATATATGCTGTCTACAAGAGACCCACTTCAGACCTAGGGACACATACAGACTGAAAGGGAGGGGATGGAAAAAGATATTCCATGCAAATGGAAATCGAAAGCTGGAGTAGCCATTCTTATATCAGACAAAATAGACTTTAAAATAAAGACTATTACAAGAGACAAAGAAGGACACTACATAGTGATCAAGGAATCAATCCAAGAAGATGATGTAACAATTGTAAATATTTATGCACCCAACATAGGAGCACCTCAATACATAAGGCAAATGCTAACAGCCATAAAAGGGGAAATCGACAGTAACACAGTCATAGTAGGGGACTTTAACACCCTGCTTGCACCAATGGACAGATCATCCAAAATGAAAATAAATAAGGAAACAAGCTTTAAATGACTCATTAAACAAGATGCACTTAATTGATATTTATAGGACATTCCATCCAAAAACAACAGAAGACACTTTCTTCTCAAGTTCTCATGGAACGTTCTCCAGGATAGATCATATCTTGGGTCACAAATCAAGCCTTGGTAAATTTAAGAAAATTGAAATTGTATCAAGTATCTTTTCTGACCACAACACTATGAGACTAGATATTATTACAGGAAAAAAGCTGTAAAAAAATACAAACACATGGAGGCTAAACAATACACTACTAAAAAACCAAGAGATCACTGAAGGAATCAAAGAGGAAATCAAAAAATACCTGGAAAAAATGACAATCAAAACACAACAACCCAAAACCTATGGGATGCAGCACAAGCAATTCTAAGAGGGAAGTTTATAGCAATACAATCCTACCTCAAGAAACAAGAAAAATCTCAAGTAAACAACCTAACCTTACACCTAAAGCAATTAGAGAAAGAAGAACAAAGAAAACCCAAAGTTAGCAGAAGGAAAGAAATCATAAAGATCAGATCAGAAATACATGAAAAAGAAATGAAGGAAACAATTGCAAAGATCAATAAAACTAAAAGCTGGTTCTCTGAGAAGATAAACAAAATTGATAAACCATTAGCCAGACTCATAAAGAAAAAATGGGAGAAGACTGAAATCAACAGAATTAGAAATGGAAAAGGGGAAGTAACAGCTGACACTGCAGAAATACAAAGGATCATGAGAGTTTACAACAAGCAACTCTATCGTAATAAAATGGACAACCTGAAAGAAATGGACAAATTCTTAGAAAAGCACAACCTTCCAAGACTGAACCAGGAAGAAATGGAAAATATAAACAGACCAATCACAAGCACTGAAATTCAAAGTGTGATTAAAAATCTTCCAGCAAACGAAAGGCCAGGACCAGATGGCTTCACAGGCGAATTCTGTCAAACATTTAGAGAAGAGCTAACACCTATCCTTCTCAAACTGTTCCAAAATAGAGCAGAGGGAGGAACACTCCCAACCTCATTCTACGAGACCACCATCACCCTGATACCAAAACCAGACAAAGATGTCACAAAGAAAGAAAACTACAGGCCAATATCACTGACGAACATAGATGCAAAAATCCTCAAGAAAATACTAGCAAACAGAATCCAACAGCACATTAAAAGGATCATACACCATGATCAGGTGGGGTTTATCCCAGGAATGCAAGTTTTCTTCAGTATACGCAAATCAATCAATATGATAAACCATATTAACAAACTGAAGGAGAAACCATATGATCATCTCAATAGATGCAGAAAAAGCTTTTGACAGTATTCAACACACATTTATGATAAAACCCCTCTAGAAGTAGGCATAGAGGGAACTTACCACAACATAATAAAGGCCATATATGACAGACCCACAGCCAACATTGTCCTCAATGGTGAAAAACTGAAACCATTTCCACTAAGATCAGGAACAAGACAAGGTTGCCCACTTTCACCACTATTATTCAACATAGTTTTGCAAGTTTTAGCCACAGCAATCAGAGAAGAAAAAGAAATAAAAGGAATCCAAATCGCAAAAGAAGAAGTAAAACTGTCACTGTTTGCAGATGACATGATACTATACATAGAGAATCCTAAAGATGCTACCAGAAAACTACTACAGCTAATCAATGAATTTGGTAGAGTTGCAGGATACAAAATTAATGCACAGAAATTTCTTGCATTCCTATACACTAATGATGAAGTATCTGAAAGAGAAATTAAGGAAACACTCCCATTTACCATTGCAACCAAAAAATAAAATACCTAGGAATAAACCAACCTAAGGAGACAAAAGACCTGTATGCAGAAAACTATAAGACACTGATGAAAGAAATTAAAGATGATACAAACAGATGAAGAGATATACCATGTTCTTGGATTGGAAGAATCAACATTGTGAAAATGACTATACTACCCAAAGCAATCTACAGATTCAGTGCAATCCCTATCAAACTACCAATGGCATTTTTCACAGAACTAGAGCAAACAGTTTCACAATTTGTATGGAAACACAGAAGACCCCAAATAGCCAAAGCAACTTGAGAACAAAGAACGGAGCTGGAGGAATCAGGCTCCCTGACTTCAGACAATACTACAAAGCTACAGTAGTCAAGACAGTATGGTACTGGCACAAAAATAGAAATATAGATCAATGGAACAGGATAGAAAGCCCAGAGATAAACCCACGCACATATGGTCACCTTATCTTTGATAAAGGAGTCAAGAATATACAATGGAGAAAAGACAGCCTCCTCAATAAGTGGTGCTGGGAAACCTAGACAGCTACATGTAAAAGAATGAAATTAGAACACTCCCTAACACCTATAAAAAATAAACTCAAACTGGATTAAAGACCTAAATGAAAGGACAGATACTATAAAACTCTTAGAGGAAAACATAGGCAGAACACTCTATGACATAAATCACTTCAAGATCCTTTTTGACCCACCTCCTAGAGAAATGGAAATAAAAATAAACAAATGGGACCTAATGAAACTTCAAAGCTTTTGCACAGCAAAGGAAACCATAAACAAGACCAAAAGACAACCCTTAGAATGGGAGAAAATATTTGCAAATGAAGCAACTGACAAAGGATTAATCTCCAAAATATACAAGCAGCTCATGCAGCTCAATATCAAAAAAAGAAACAGCCCAATCCAAAAATGGGCAGAAGACCTTAACAGACATTTCTCCAAAGAAGATATACAGATTACAAACAAACACATGAAAGGATGCTCAACATCACTAATCATTAGAGAAATGCAAATCAAAACTACAATGAGGTATCACTCACACCGGTAAGAATGGCCATCATCCAAAAATCTACAAACAGTATATGCTGGAGAGGGTGTGGAGAAAAGGGAACCCTCTTTTACTGTTGGTGGGAATGTAAATTGATACAGCCACTATGGAGAACAGTATGGAGGTTCCTTAAAAAAATAAAAATAGAACTACCATATGACCCAGCAATCCCACTACTGTGCATATACCCTGAGAAAACCATAATTCAAAAGGAGTCATGTACCACAGTGTTCTTTGCAGTGCTATTTACAGTAGCCAGGATATGGAAGCAGCCTAAGTGTCCATCGACAGATGAATGGATAAAGAAGATGTGGCACCTATATACAATGGAATATTAGTCAGCCATAAAAAGAAACAATATTGAGTTATTTGTAGTGAGGTGGATTGACCTAGAGTCTGTCATACAGAGTGAAGTAAGTCAGAAAGAGAAAAACAAATACCGTATGCTAACACATATATATGGAATCTTAGAGAAAAAAAAATGGTTCTGAGGAACCTGGGGCAGGACAGGAATAAAGGCACAGACGTAGAGAATGGACTTGAGGACATGCGGAGCGGAAAGGGTAAGCTGGGACGATGTGAGAGAGTAGCATTGACATATACGCACTACCAAATGTAAAACAGATAGCTAGTGGGAAGCAGCTGCTTAGCACAGGGAGATCAGCTTGGTGCTGTGTGACCACCTAGAGGGGTGGGATTGGGGCGGGGGGAGACGCAAAAGGGAGGGGATATGGGGATATATGTATACGTATAGCTGATTCACTTTGTTATACAGCAGAAACTAACACAACACTGTAAAGCATTTATACTGCAATAAAGATTAAAAACAACAACAACAAAAAGAGCATTTAAATTTATAGTAGCACTGAAGTGTGTTACAGAAATAAGAGAGTAATAGGTATTAAGTAGTAGATATTAAGTTCAGTTATGTGTATCTCATAATCTTGATGACTTAACATTGCTACATTTTTATCAGAAGTGAAATTCATTCAAAAAGTATTTGAGTGCCTCCTCTGTACCAGACATTATTTTAGTCATAGGAATTGAGCTTTTCAGTTTTTCCCTAAATTAACTTACAGTCTAGAAGAGGAAATAAAAATATATCTATAGCAGATGCAGGAAGTATGGTATAAATTGCTTTTGAATATGGAGAAATACGATTTGTGTCTCAAATCGGGTAAGGCTTCACAGAGGAGGCGGTTATTTTAAGACTGGAGAAGATGACGTGCATCAGTGAGTATAGTGTGCCCTTTAGCAGTTGCATGTCTGACTCTGAATTTTTGGTGTATGCTTACTACCCTGTATGTACATTCATATATTCCAAACATATTTGAAGTGAGTCTGCAGGAAGAAGAGAGATCTTGAAAACAACTTCAGCATCATGACATACTAAAATTTGAAATTAATGTACTCCCTAGCAAAGAGACCTTTGAGAGTTCAGCTAGTTTATTGTCTCCAGCAGTGTGCTTTAAGCATTGGAGATAGGGGTGGGTAATGCCACAGAAAATTTGGCATTTTTTAAATTAAAAATATATTTATACTTGTCCTACAGATAGGTTCATCTGTACCATTTTTCCAGAGTCCACATATATGCGTTAATATACAATATTTGTTTTTCTCTTTCTGACTTACTTCGCTCTGTATGGCAGACTCTAGGTCCATTCATGTCTCTACAAATGACCCAATTTTGTTCCTTTTTAAGGCTGAGTAATATTCCATTTTATATATGTACCACATTTTCTTTATCCATTCATCTTGGTGCTCTGTGGTGATCTATATGGGTGGGATGGGGGGGTGGGAGGGAGGTCCAAGAGGGAGGAGATATATGTATACATATAGCTGATTCACTTCATTGTACAGCAGAAACTAACACAACATTATAAAGCAACTATACCCCAATTTAAAAACATATATGTATATAAAAACACTTAACTTTTTCTTTTAAATTTATTTATTTATTTTATTAATCTTTGGCTTCGTTGGGTCTTCATTGCTGCGCACGGGCTTTCTGTAGTTGCGGTGAGCGGGGGCTACTCTTCATTTCAGTGCACGGGCTCTCATCATGGTGGCTTCTCATTGCGGAGAACGGGCTCTACGCACACGGGCTTCAGTAGGTGTGCCACGCAGGCTCAGTAGTTGTGGCTCGCAGGCTCTAGAGCGCAGACTCAGTAGTTGTGGTGCCCAGGCTTAGTTGCTCCGCGGTATGTGGGATCTTCCCGGACCAGGGCTCGTACCCGTGTCCCCTGCATTGGCAGGTGGGTTCTTAACCACTGCGCCACCAGAGAAGCCCAAAACACTTAACTTTTTAACACTAACACTGAAACAGTGAGTAACTGAGAGACCACACAAAATGGCTCATAGAAGAATTAGTGCAAATAGGAATTTACTCCATTAATTCTTTTTCAAACCTCTTAAAATAATTTTTAAGACAATTTCAACATAGTACACAACTGGTTATGTGAGACTAAATAACAGTGTATTATCACTGGGTTATGAAAGTATTTGCTTACAGTGATTGTATTTTGAATCTTAGATTCTTATCTCTATAAACCTATTGTATTCTATTATTTTCTTCCCCTTTTTGCTTTTTTTTTTTTGAATAGGGAGCTTCTCTGTTGTTGATGCTGAAAACTTACCTTAGTGAAGATGTATTTCAACATGCTATTGTTCTTTACCTACATAATCATAGCTATGCATCCATTCACAGTGATGATCTGTGGGATAGTTTTAATGAGGTAAGTGACCTGGATATTTTATTTAGCTCTTAAACTAAGAAGAGAGGAGTTCTTATATTTATGTTTTTATCAAGTATGTAAATAAGCTGTGGTACCAAGGATAGTTATTTAAGAGAGAGGGGAATGGAGCTTAGTATATAAATATTTATGAATAAGAGCACAGAATTAAAAGTCATGAAATGGAAGTCCTGGTCTTAATTGTTGAAAAAATTGCATGAGGCCTTGTGTAAGCATCTTTAGTCTATATCTTAATCTCCATTACTACTTTGTAAGAAAGTTCTCTTTTCTGAATTAGTGTATATTATTATGTTTTCATTATTTGATTTTTTTTTCAAAAATCTCTTTTCCTTTCCTTATGTTTTTGCAGTCTTTCTACCTTACATTCATGATTTTTTGCTCTATACTCTGCCTTATGAATCCTCCTATCTTTTGTGGCCATGTTCCTCTAACTTAGATGATGTATCATAGTCTGGCTGCCATGGCTCCCTACTGCCCTTGGATCATTTTGCTGCTTGGATTTTGTTGTGCCTAGAATTCTAACAAGCAGTGTAATCGGTTACAAGTTATGCTTCATAACAGTGTGTGAACCCAGCCCGCATCGTGCACATATGCTGATGGTGTAGCCCTTATAAGCATTTGAATTTGTTACCCTGATCTAGATCAATGGTTTTTAACGTTTTGGAAGATCACAGACATATTTGAAAATTTGATGAAAGTTCTGGACATATTCCCCCAATAAACCACAGATAGGCAAAACATCACACACAGATTCAACGTTTTATGGATCCTGGGTTAAGAACCCCTGCTCTGGATCTTTTCCATGTGCTCTCTCCGCTCCCTTGCCTTCTCTGAAATTTGGTATCTTCTAATTGTTAACCCTTTTCCCAGAAGATATATCTTCCCTACTGTCTGAGTTCTTTTTGAGAAGAACGATCAGTCCTTATTACCTAAGAGTTGCTTCTAAATCATTGTTTTTCCTCTTATCAGGTAGTAGCATTTCAAATGAAAGCCACATTATTTACTTTATACTCATTGTATTATCTCCTGACATTTAGAATATGTTTCTGCCTTCCTCACTGACTTCAACTTTTGCATCACAGTGTTTTCCTATCCAGATCTAGCCCCTTAACGTCATCCTCAGGTTCTTCAGCATCCACATCAAATTATGCACTGGACTTTTCATTTCAGTTCTGTTTCAGAGACCCAAAAGTGCCTTGCTTTGGGGCAAGCTTGTTTTCTTCCCAACCTCTTGTCCAGAAATAAATAGGTCAGAGCCATGAGAAACATAAGGTTAATCTCACAAAGCATTTGGGAAGATTTTCTCCATCCTTTTCGGCTTTAAATAAATAGGTGTATGTCGACTGAGGTGTAAGGCCTGCCATAGTGGCGTGATACTACAAAACATTTTAAGCACTTGATGATTTGAGTTGCTTGCAAATCCATAGGTAATCTAGAAAAATAATTTGAATCGTAAATTTAGCTCACCTGCTTCAAAGAGGTAGTTCAAAAATTGCTTCTTAATCATTGATACCAGATGTCTTAGGGACAGGGAGCTTTAGAGGGTCTGTGAACCTCTGACACTGGATTCTAGATCTTGTAGATAAATTCATGTATTTTATAGGAAAAAGGGGTATGTGACCATGAAAAACATTCACTGCTGTTCTCTAGAGAGACCTAAAGTCCAGGCAGCCGACCTGTTTGTATCTCACTCCTCTGCTGCTGCTCCCAGGCACTCCCACAGGATGAGCTCTTTAAAAGATGAACTTTAACATTTGTGAAAGCAGAGGGTCTGGGGAATAAAGAGAAATCTGGACCGAGAAATCTGGACCTAGCTGATTCACAGGAGTGAGTAGCAGTGCTTCTGATTCTAGACTGCATATCATTATCCATACCTTCTAAATGTTAGTATTGTGACCTGAAGGAGTGCTTATATCTTCTTAGGGATTTTAATGAACACTCAGTTGGTTGATAGCATATGTGCTGCTTTTTCAACATAGTTCCTCTCTCACTCTCTTTAGTTATCACTTAGCTGTATTCCAGTTTACTTTCCTTTTAGCACTTGCTCAATTACCTAGAGTAAAAATGTAAATTCAACTCAGCATTTGTGCTTCTTTTTTATATTACCATTAAATGTAGTCTCCATAGAATGTGGTAGGGAAAGAGGGAAAGGTACTATAAAATTCTTAGACTGTTTAAGCAAAAATAATTTTTTTTTTCTATAGGTCTCAAACAAAACACTAGACGTAAGGAAAATGATGAAAACCTGGACCCTGCAGAAAGGATTTCCTTTAGTGACTGTTCAAAGAAAAGGAAAGGAACTTCTGGTGCAACAAGAAAGATTTTCTTTAAATATGAAGCCTGAAATTCAGCCTTCAGATGCAAGGTGAGTGCCCTCTCTCTCTCCCCGCTATCTCTTTTGCACCCTCAGGTTAAAGTATTTTTGAATGTTTTGTAATCATAAGTTCTTAAGAAACCTAACAAGATTATCCCTTTCCGGGAATAGCTTGAAAAATGTCACCTTCCTGCCAAAAAAAAAAAAAAAATAACCCAACAAATTATGTGTAACTGACTGAAACATTGGAAAGAGTGATAATCTTCCAGTATTTTCTTTTTACAGCTCTCTGTGGCATATTCCACTATCCTATGTCACTGATGAAGGAAATTATTCAAAGTATCGATCAGTATCATTACTGGACAAGAAATCAGGTTTGGCTATATTTAACACTTTTCTGAAATGAAATTAGAAACAGCATATTTTCTAAAAATTGACCAAGCAGCAGAAAGGAGATTGCACTTTCCATTACACTTTCCAATGTACACAGCTCTCTGAGCTGGTTCTATGAGACACCTGTACAAAATGTGACTAAGGTGAGATTGATTCTATGTATCCTGCATAAAACTGGTCTTTCTTAGTCATGTGAAATAAGGTATAAAAAATTGCACTGAATATGCTAGCAGTTGTGGTAGAAAATAGCGAATACTCTGTTTTTGTATCCTAGATAAATATTTTGTTAGAAGTAGTAGATCAGTTTCTTAAAGTATACTCTGCTGTCTACTCTCTAGGGGTGGGCTGAGGCGACTGCATTTTAATAAGCACCCTAGATGATTCTTATGCATGACAAACGTTGATTCATGAGACAGATTTGTAGTAAATAATTATTACAAAATGTCCTGTAGACACAGTATACATTTTTTGATAATGAGAAGATAGGGCAAGAAATTATGATTGTGGGGGGATAATAAAATGTAAAGATTGTATATGCTGACCCACAAGGAGTCTATAAAAAGAAATTGAAATGTAGTTTCTAACCATCTGTTAAATACCACTGAATGCTACACCACGTATCCTCTTAATTTACATCCTGAAAACATGAGGCTCTTGGGTTCTGCAGGAACCATTAGTGATACTTTAGATTTATGGAAAGGGAAAATTTCTTGTTTGAATTGGATCTGTTGTTCAATCCTATATCTTTGAGAGGGGAGTGTAGCTTAGTAACAGTCTGACTTTGGAGCCACATTGCCTGGTTCAGTTGTATGATTTTAGGTGAGTTATGTGACCTCTCTGAGCCTCTTTCCCTGAGCTATAGAATGGAGAGAGTAATTATACTTGCGTTATAGTGTTATGTGAGGATTAATTGAGCTCATTTATATGAAGCACCTAGAATAATGCCTGGCATATGTTATGTGCTATATAAGTGTTAGTTATCATTATTAATGTTACTATTGAAAAAAAATAATTTTTAAGCATAACATATGCACATTATATAAAATCCAGAAGATGGAGAACAAATCTTATTACCCTATTGTAACTACTCTCATGATTATTTCTTTCTAGTCATTTTTTTAAAATAATTTTTACTTGGTTGATAATGTATACATGTGATTTTTATATCTTACCTTTTTTTTTTTTACATCTTTATTGGAGTATAATTGCTTTACAATGGTGTGTTAGTTTCTGCTTTATAACAAAGTGAATCAGTTATACATATACATATGTTCCCATATCTCTTCCCTCTTGCGTCTCCCTCACTCCCATCCTCCCTATCCCACCCCTCCAGGCGGTCACAGAGCACCGAGCTGATCTCCCTGTGCTATGCGGCTGCTTCCCACTAGCTATCTATTTTACGTTTGGTAGTGTATATATGTCCATGCCTCTCTCTTGCTTTGTCACAGCTTACCCTTCCCCCTCCCCATATCCTCAAGTCCATTCTTTAGTAGGTCTGTGTCTTTATTCCTGTCTTACCCCTAGGTTCTTCATGACATTTTTTTTTTCTTAAATTCCATATATATGTGTTAGCATATGGTATTTGTCTTTCTCTTTCTGACTTACTTCTCTCTGTATGACAGACTCTAGGTCTATCCACCTCATTACAAATAGCTCAATTTCGTTTCTTTTTATGGCTGACTAATATTCCGTTGTATATATGTGCCACATCTTCTTTATCCATTCATCCGATGATGGACACTTAGGTTGTTTCCATGTCCTGGCTATTGTAAATAGAGCTGCAATGAACATTTTGGTGCATGACTCTTTTTGAATTATGGTTTTCTCAAGGTATATGCCCAGTAGTGGGATTGCTGTGTTGTATGGTAGTTCTATTTTTAGTTTTTTAAGGAACCTCTATACTGTTCTCCATAGTGGCTGTATCAATTTACATTCCCACCAACAGTGCAAGAGGGTTCCCTTTTCTCCACACCATCTCCAGCATTTGTCATTTGTAGATTTTCTGATGATGCCCATTCTAACTATGTGAGGTGATACCTCACCGTACTTTTGATTTACATTTCTCTAATAATTAGTGATGTTGAGCAGCTTTTCATGTGCTTCTTGCCCATCTGTCTGTCTTCTTTGGAGAAATATCTGTTGCGATCTTCTGTCCATTTTTTGATTGGGTTGTTTGTTTTTTTAATATTGAGCTGCATGAACTGTTTATATATTTTGGAGATTAATCCTTTGTCTATTGATTCATTTGCAGATATTTTCTCGCGCTTGTCTTTTCACCTTATTTATAGTTTCCTTTACTTTGCAAAAGTTTTTAAGTTTCCTTAGGTCCCATTTGTTTATTTTTGTTTTTATTTCCATTACTCTAAGAGGTGGGTCAAAAAAATTTTGCTGTGATTTATGTCAAAGAATGTTCTTCCAGGCTTCCCTGGTGGCACAGTGGTTGAGAGTCCACCTACCCATGCAGGGGACACAGGTTCATGCCCCGGTCCGGGAAGATCCCACATGCCACAGAGCGGCTAGGCCCGTGAGCCATGGCCACTGAGCCTGCGCGTCCGGAGCCTGTGCTCCGCAATGGGAGAGGCCACAACAGTGAGAGGCCCACGTACCGCAAAAAAAAAAAAAAAAAAAAAAAATGTTTTCCTCTAAGAATTTTATAGTGTCCGGTCTTACATTTAGGTCTTTAATCCATTTTCAGTTTATTTTTGTGTATAGTGTTAGGGAGTGTTCTAATTTCATTTTTTTACACGTAGCAGTCCAGTTTTCCCAGCACCACTTATTGAAGAGACTGTCTTTTCTCCATTGTATATCCTTGCCTCCTTTGTCATAGATTAGTTGACCATAGGTGCGTGGGTTTACCTCTGAGCTTTCTATCCTGTTCCATTGATCTGTATTTCTCTTTTTATGCCAGTACCATATTGTCTTGATTACTGTAGCTTTGTAGTATAGTCTGAAGTCAGGGAGTCTGATTCCTCCAGCTCCGTTTTTTTCCCTCAAGGTTGCTTTGGCTGTTCGGGGTCTTTTGTGTCTCCATACAGATTTTAAGATTTTTTTGTTCTAGTTCTGTAAAAAATGTCATTGGTAATTTGATAGGGATTGCATTCTATCTGTAGATTGCTTTACCCATCTCCCTATTTTCAAAAGGGACCAATAAGGAAATTTTGCAAACCTCCCAATGGTATATAAGTTTTTGGTGGTATTAGAAATAATTGGACAATAAGAAATCTACTTTTATTAGCCCTCTACTTTTTAGCTTAGTTCATATGCCAGTTTCTTAAACTCTTTCTGAGATTCACACCCCAAAGTCTTGCTCATATTTTCCTGCTATTTGCCATTTCCTTCTAAGTCCTTACCTGGCACTCTCTGCTTCCACTGCACAAAAGTTGTTTCAGCAACTCAAACATGCCGCACTGCCTCTTGTCTCTGGGCCTTTACATGTGATGTTTTCTCTTCTGGAAGAACACTCCTGCCTCCTGATTCCTTGGTTTTACTCCTATGCACTCTTCAGATCTCAACTCATCCATTGCTTACTCTAAGGAGCCCTCCCTCACCCCAAGACAGGTTAGATGCCCTACTTATGTGTTTTAATGATATTCTCTACTTTTTATATACTATAAGTACTGTTTTGTTTATATTTATCCCACATTAGATGTATCCCCCATTGAGGGTGGAGATCTTGGTTACACCAATCACTTTTGCAACCTTAGCACCCTATAGGTACACAAAAATTTATTGAATAAATAAATTTAGTCTATAACAACGTGACTCAATTTCAAATCTCACTGTAAAAATTTCTAGGAAAAGCATTCCAACCTTGATGAAATGATACCTTCTGTTTCTCTTCATTTGAAAATATTCTTAGTAAAGGGAAATATATGAAATGCACTATAATATGATTGGTTTAATCTAGAGGTAGAACTGAGCCAATATGTGCTGAAAGCAGTGTCTGCTAATTCCTCTTCTCAACTGTGTTATTTACCTTGCTGCTGCAATTTTAATTCCCGGCAGTTCAGGTTTTGAAAGTCCACACTGAAAATGTCTGTCCTCACAAAAAGTGTTTGAGGACAGTTGGGTCTTCTCGGTTCCTGATGCTCCTGTGAGAACGAATTTTGGTTTAATTGAATTTTAATTTTTTCTTTTCTCAAAAGAAATATAGCCCAGACAGTGACTACAGAGGCTTATTTTGTGCCATATGACTTTAGTACAATGTGTTATCTTGGTGGTTTGTTAAATCTATAGTATATTTTCGTGCATTCTAATGTCAGGGTTGCTGGGTTAGTCCATTAGTTCAATCAAACATAGTTATATGTGGTCAATGCTTTTGTCACTTTTCCCCATGTACATGGATTTTGAATGGTTAATAGTTTTTTTTGCATAAGAAGTGCTGAATGGGACCATTTTTCTAAACTACCTATTGAGGAAATTACACTAAAATGTCTCCCTCTCCCTTCTCTTCCTTCCTTTCCCCCCTCCTCTTTCCTCTCTCTCTGTCTTCCACATTTTATTCAAACCTAATCTCTTTCACTATAGGAAATTTTTATATTAACTCTAACTTGGAACATTCATGTTTCTAAAAGGATATCACTGTGCCAGAAATATTTCTCTGACACTAAAGGACGTGGCATTGAAATGAAAGGCAGTTGAAAACAAGAGGAAGGAGGAAGGGCATGTAGTTAGGATTGGATATTTATCATGTGCCATTCTCTGCTCTTGCCTTTTCCCCCTAATAAAATAAAGGGGAAGAAAGGAGTATTGGAGAACGGAATGCTTTTGAACAGAAGGGGATGCATGCAGTTCAGCTGCATGTATCATGCTAGCCCTCTGGAGCAAGCTACACAGGAAATTTTGCAGCTTTATAGTGAAAACATATTTTTTGTTTCTGTGCTTTAATGTTTCTTTATAAAACAGTAGTTGATTTTCATAACTCATTGACAAATGTTTTTTTAAAATCCCTATTAGATTACTTAATCTGGGCTTCTGCCATTTAACATTGGAGTTGCTCACTCTTGTTTTACTACTCAGTGGACTGTGAAAATTGAACTGTTAATCTGTTAATGATTATAATAAATTAAAAACATATGAGGATCGCCTCATCCACATTTGAGCTGCAGGATGTAGTTACCTCCCTTGTGTGCAAAGCTATTATTTTTTGATACCTGTGGTTTTAAGGTCCTCCATTCTGGATCACTCAGAAGACCTGAAAGAGACTAATATGTTGATTCTTTAAATGATAAATTTCCTCTCTATGCTGTGGCTGCACTGCTTTATATTCTGTCATCAAAATGACAGTAATAATTTCAAGCACACTCCCAGCTGTGTTCCTCCAATCTACCATCTGGACTTGGCTAGGTTTACAACATGGCAAGTTGCTTATCAGCGAAGATACTCTGTATTTCAATATTTTCCTGTATCTATCCAATGGGAATATTGCCATACTTATCATTCCTTGCCTCCTTTGTTGGGAAAGGGAGATTTGAAGCTCTTTAGTTCTTCTTCCCAAGGTCCTTTCTTCATAAAAGCTCTGTAGGAAATTGTGTTTGGTGACCCGGAGAGTGTTGATATTTTTGCGTTAGCTAATGATAAAGTTAATTTCATTAGTCATAGGTTTGTTAAAAATATCTCCAACTTGGAGCAGCTACTGTTGCCATCACAAATAAACCTTAGAACTGCATTCTGCTCTAGAAAAGGAATAAACCCTATTAATGTAATTAATCTTTCCCATCTGTTGCTATAGCAGCAATAAAACAAATTAGTATGGAGTTGTTTTTAATGAAAAAGACTGATTATCTGATATGTCATGTTAAGACATGATCAGAATGTAAGTCTTTCCATCTTAAAAATCTTTTACAGTTTCAGTAGAATTAGAGTAACTAAGGCATTAAGAAAATCTGATAAATTTAAATAATTCATGCTTTTGAAGTTGATCAACCCTAAGACTTCAGGTACTAAAGGGTTTAAATGTGTTTCCAAAGCATTTTATGTGTAAAAACCTTTATATATAATTATTGTGATAGTGAATATTTTAAAACAGCCTAAATATTTCCAAATAGGAGATTGGTTAAGCTGTGGTAGGTCTTGAAATAAAATATTCTGAAGATACTTGAATACTGCATATGAAGACAGTGGGAAAATGGCAGGAGGTGAAATCTGATAGGTGAAAACGCAGTATAAAATAAATGTATATAGATCCAGTGTATTAAATATTAATTCACTTAAAATGTTTATAGGAAAAATCTTGGCAGGAAATATGCCCCGTAATGCTTTTATCGTCTGAGTTTAGATTATTTTTCTTATCTCTACTCTTTCTCCTATAATTTAAAAAATTGTATTCTCTACTTTAAAATGGGGAAGAAAACTTACATCATAAACATCTACAAACTTTATTTAGATTTGTTTGAAACAGCTTACCATGACATAATTGTTTTGTTCATTCGTTAATTCACTGAGTATTTTTTGAGTACTTGCTAGGAATATTGTTCTAGTGCTGAGGGATTAGCAGTGCACAAACTAAAGCTCATGGGGTTTATAGTCTAATAAATATTAAACCTTAAGATGCTTAGAAGCATACCCTTAACTATTGTTTTAAATTCACGTCCTCACTGCCAACTTTGAAGGACATTTCTTGATTGGTAATTTTAAACGTTTTGAGAATTCCTATATATATTTTGTAGTCCAGCTTTTGTAGTAATATTTTTTATAGTCACATATTTTTAGCTTCTTGTTAATTGTATGTTAATTGAAATCATTCCATATAAATTTCTAACAATTCTCTCAGCATTTATATTTAATGGTAGGGGCCAAAAAATGCATTATCAATTTTCTATTATTTTAACTCAGTAATTTCTTATCTGTACTTAATGAGACCTTAGTCCTTCCCTAATGTTTATTTTGCTGTCTTTGAATTATGTGACTTTTTTTTTTAACATCTTTATTGGGGTATAATTGCTTTACAATGGTGTGTTTCTGGTTTATAACAAAGTGAATCAGTTATACATATACATATGTTCCCATATCTCTTCCCTCTTGCGTCTCCCTCCCTCCCACCCTCCCTATCCCACCCCTCCAGGCGGTCACAAAGCACCGAGCCGATATCCCTGTGCCATGCGGCTGCTTCCTACTAGCTATCTACCTTACGTTTGTTAGTGTATATATGTCCATGACTCTCTCTCGCCCTGTCACAGCTCACCCTTCCCCCTCCCCATATCCTCAAGTCCGTTCTCCAGTAGGTGTGTGTCTTTATTCCTGTCTTACCTCTAGGTTCTTCATGACATTTATTTTTCTTAAATTCCATATATATGTGTTAGCATACGGTATTTGTCTTTCTCTTTCTGACTTACTTCATTCTGTATGACAGACTCTAGGTCTATCCACCTCATTACAAATAGCTCAATTTCGTTTCTTTTTATGGCTGAGAAAAGGGAACACTCTTGCACTGCTGGTGGGAATGTGAATTGGTTCAGCCACTATGGAGAACAGTATGGAGGTTCCTTAAAAAACTACAAATAGAACTACCATATGACCCAGCAGTCCCACTACTGGGCATATACCCTGAGAAAACCAAAATTTAAAAAGAGTCATGTACCAAAATGTTCATTGCAGCTCTATTTACAATAGCCCGGAGATGGAAACAACCTAAGTGCCCATCATCAGATGAATGGATAAAGAAGATGTGGCACATATATACAATGGAATTTTTTGTGTGTGTGTGTGGTACGCAGGCCTCTCACTGTTGTGGCCTCTCCTGTTGTGGAGCACAGGCTCCGGACGCACAGGCTCAGCGGCCATGGCTCATGGGCCCAGCCGCTCCCCAGCATGTGGGATCCTCCCGGACCGGGGCACAGACCCGTGTCCCCTGCATCAGCAGGCGGACTCTCAACCACTGCGCCACCAGGGAAGCCCGAATTATGTGACTTTTTAAATGGCTTTGTTTGTCCTTCCTTTGCTAACATAAACAAAGGCTGAGATGGAACACATTTTCTGTAGTTCTCTCACTGTCTTCCCCTGTGCCTCACCCTGCACACACTGCCCCTCTCCCTGCCTCTCTCCTCTAGCCACAGTGAACTTGGGAGCCGGTTCAGTGCATGGACTCCGTGTACACTTTCGCTCTGGGCCTTGAACACTCAGAGTCCCTCTTACTTGGCTAACAACACCTATATATCCTGAAGTCTCAACTTTGATGTCATTTCTTTCAAGAAATTTCTCCTAACCTTCCCTAGGAGGTGAAGCATTTCTACTCTGTGCTTCTACAGAATGCCATGTTTTCTTTTTCCATAGACAACATTTATATGATATTCTATTCACCTGGTTACATTAGATTGTAAGATCTATGAGAGAAGGCACATGTCTACCTTGTTTACCATTAAATAAATAATTGTTAAGTGAATGAGTGGTGATCTTTGTTAACATGAAAATAACTGCCCTGGGAGGCAGATGTTTAGTTTCTTAGTGGAATATTACATAATAATACCATATTAACTTTGAAACAAACAAGGTATCTGTTTAATATTTTTCTTTCCCTATTACCTTCTCTCTGTCTCATTTTTTGGTCTGTATTAGTTGTCATCAATCTCACAGAAGAAGTGAAGTGGATCAAGGTCAATACAGACATGACTGGCTATTATATTGTACATTATGCAGACAACAACTGGGAAGCACTGATCAAACAGTTGAAAATAAATCCTTTTGTCCTGAGTGACAAAGATCGAGCCAGCCTCATCAACAACATCTTTGAACTTGCAGGGTAGAGTATGCTTGTCTTGGGTCTTATTTTGTTTTGTTTTTAAATAAGTATTCTCGAGGAAAAGGACATTATAGAAAAGCAATTCAGAAGAACTAGCATGTATTGCCTGTTAGGTATAATTCATTTTGGAGGATTGGGAAGATATAAGACATATTCCTTGCCTTCAGGGGCTTTATAGTCTATCTAGAAACATCAGCTACAAACATATTGAACAGTTGTATAATAAGATTTAAAGAATATTTCAAGACTGTAGATACCAACAAGCAGGACACATATTTGCTGAATAAATTGATGTAGAAGTTCCGCGTTTGCTTTATTTCATGAGCGAATTCTTGTCAAGCGGCAGGTGGTTTCAGCATAAAGCTTGGTGCTCCCTCACTAGTTTGAGGGACACCTCTGAGAGCTGGAGCACTACTTAGCTCCCCAGCCATCCCACAAGTCACTGCAATGACTTACCTCTCCAGCCAGTATGAATATCCTCTGAATAGCAAGATTACTGGTTCAGGTTGTTAATGGGTCAGACACACAAGGAATATTCAAATGTGTTCCTTCTGACTGCTCTTGACCGTCCTATTTTGGTTCATATTTTATGAAGTGACCTTACATCATCTCAGCCACCATTGTTGTGATTTCTGTAAAGTGGTTAATTTTTTAAATGTGCTCACCATAAATTCACAGCAGACCTTGCCTTAGCAAGTTTGACAAATTCCCATACAAATAACAAATAAAAAAGTTCTTTCTGATTCAAATCCTCTTTCTGCCACCTGCTCTCACCTGATAAATAAAAGTAATTAATACATAAATAAAATTAGCACTCTTCATCTTTTCTCACCTAAAATATTATAATACTTTTCCTGAATCAGTAGTAATTTACAGGTGACTTATATACCAAAAGCTGAGCTATTGTTTATTTCTCCTGCGATGTGTCTTTAACCTTAAGTCACACACACGAACTAATCAAAGATAATATTTAGTCTAATTTTACAGAATACCACCCAAACCTTAAAATTTAGGTCTTCAGGATCCCCCCACCCGCTATCTAGCCATTTGTCTCTCAGCATACTTACAGTTCAGCTGCCTGTCTTGGCATATTTACTTTTTTGTTCTTTTACCCTTTAGCCTAGGCAAGGTGCCTCTTCAGAGAGCTTTTGATTTGATTGATTATCTTAGAAATGAGACCTATACTGCACCCATCACTGAAGCCCTGTTCCAGACAGAACTCATCTATAACCTTGAAGAACTGGGGCACATGGATCTGGCCTCAAAACTGGTGGTAAATCTGCCTTTTTGCCAAGTTCTCTTTGTTGCTTGCCTTTCCTGGTGTTATGCATGTTCTGTTCAGCACTAATAGACTGAAAAAGCAAACAGCTGAATTCCATTTTCTTCACTTAGTTGTGAAATCTTTACTTTGAATCAAAATGTCATTTCTTACCCTGATGAGTTGATAAAGGGTTAGCATGACATGATCTTGTCTGAATATCAAAATATAGACTTCTGACAAAATGGGGCCACATGAAAAGAAAACGTCTCTATTCAAATCTTGGTTTATTTTTATATAATAAATGCTTGAAATAGGCCCTTTTGCAAAGTAGTGCTCCCCATTCATTTCCTAGTGGTCATTATAAAATGACAGTTATGTTTGTACTGAGAACATTCTGTTTTGGGAGTCCTCACTGATAACTGTCTTATGGATGGTGATGCTGGTGAACATAAGTTTCTCTGCAAAGCACTAAAGGAGCCTTGGTATTGGAGACTGTTTTACCTTTTTTAAAACCAACTGCCTGATCTTAACAGTTGTTATTTTAGACACTTTCAGTATTAAATTGTTGACAGTGTCTTTAAAAGTTTGGGAAGGAGTGATGAATTCTTTGTCTTATCTAATTCTCTGAATCACATTCTGACAACAAGGTTTGCTTTATAAACTAGTCAGGTTTTCCAAGGACCAGGCAAAAGGTAGCTTTCAGGAAAAAGAAGAAGGTGATGGGCCAGGAATTAGATTAAGTCTTTTAAGATTTTGGTGTCCTCACTGTTAAAAAGAAGGTGTTGGATTGCTTTTTTTTTTTTTAATCCTCTTTTCTGCTGCTCTTTCTGTTACGCCGCACAACCCCTGTGATGACTTCTCTCATCACCTGCGAGAGTCTCAGTGCGGGGAGGGAGCACAGGACAGGGGGCCTATGGAGTTTGAAAAGCACCTTTCCTACAAGTTTCTGATCTGACCCCAAAGGAGCCACCCCCCCATCCCTACCCGTAAGTGAGATGCTTCAGTTAGGTGATTTCTGAGGCATCTTCTAATTACTAAGATTTTTATCATTCTTCTATTTCATAAGGCTTTCAACTACCAGCCTTAATAAAAACCAGCACCTGCAATGTGACCTGGCCCATAGTGACACCCAATAAATGTTGAATGAATAAGTGAGTGAAACATACCAGAAACAAGTACATTTCGGTGCTTATTATATTCTGCACACCCTGCTTAATGCTTAATGCAGATTACCTCATTTAATCCTCACACAATGCCAAATAGATATTTCTACCCCCGTTACATAGATGAGAAACTAAATAAATTCCCCAGAGTCACTTACCTAGTAAATGATAAAGCTGAGATTCAAACCCAGATTACTTTCATTCCAGACCCTGCTCTTTGTGTTATATGGCTGTATTTTGTTTTAGCAATGTCTTCTTTCAGAGGATACCCTTTTATTGGAAAAATCAAAGCCGTTTCTTGCTATCTTTTTTTCCCCTTTTTTAAACTGATATTTTAAATCAAACTAGTTTGAAGGCTTGTTAAAGTTCATGATGGCAGAAGCCACTCTTCTGCCTGCCTCTCTCCATTAACTCTGTTGAGGGCCTGGTGTCAGGAAGCACTTGATACTCAGGCTGTCCCTGTGCTGAGAACACAGATGCTGAACTCAGTTCAAGGAGTTAGATCTTTTGAATATTTTCCTACTGTGACACCCAGCTAACTCTGCATCTTCATCCCAAATGATGATTTCCAGTTGCCTGGGCAGGTATGTGTTTATTGAGGACATAGCAGAATATACATAACCCCAGTCCATGGGATTAGTGGTTAGAGGGCAAGGGCAGGAGGCTTAGTATGTGTTTGTAAGACCCTTACTGCTGGAGGTCTTCGTGCATTGATTGTTAGTTAAAAGTCATGTTAGCTTTAATTCAAGAGGGAGAAACTGTATCTTTAAAATTCTTATTCTAATCTTAGGGCATTCTAGTAGCATTAAAATTCTTAAAATATGAAATCTGACAGACCATAGATGAGATTAGAATGGCAGACCTTTCTGAGACCTTAGATCCAGTCTTCAAATAGTATTTGTAATTAAGACTGATGTCTAATTAATTTTTTAAGTCAGTGTCACCAGAGCATTGTGTACATTTATTGGTCACTGTGTTATTTAGGCTGCACAGACCCACATAACATATATTACCCATATATCACATTTTGTGATGTCTGCTGTGGTGTGTGGTGGGTAGAGTCTGGAAGCACATTTGAGTTGTGTCAAATTGTTCACATCTGATGCTAAAATCTGATCTCAGTCATATTCCCGTTTCATCACTTATAACTCTGTCATTCTTTTACATATGAGGGCTTGGTGGGATAATCCTTTTGCAATAAAAGCTGACACTTCACTTTTAAGAAGCTCAGTTGACCCAAGAAAGAACTCCCTGGGAACATCAGTGTAAAATTAAAGCAGTAAATCAAAACGTAATATATAACATAAGTGTCAGCATCTTGCCCTGTGTTATATTTTTAAAACCATTTTGTGTTATTGTTGTTGCATATTATTGCATGTACATAGCTTATATCACTCATGAATTTTATTCCCTCTCCCTACCATCTTCACTTTATGAAATCAGAGGATTGAATTCTATTGTTTAATGAAGTTAAATTTCAAAAAATTAATGCAGAACCAGGGAAAAACAGGTTTAATTTTATTTCTAAAAAGGAAAGATAATTTGAAGCACTTGCTGTGATTTATTAATATTAAAAATATAACCTGAATCACTTACAAAAAGATTTTATAATCCAAATTTTCTAAAAACAGAATTATTCTTTTTTTAAATACAATCTTTTACTCTTTTATGTTATCATTTGAAATATTTTTTTCAAATGATAAAAATGATCCAGCTTGCAGGACATTAGTTCCCCGACCAGGAATTGAACCAGGGCCGCCGTGGCAGTGAAAACGCCAAGTCCTAACCACTGGACCGCCAGGGAATTCCCCTGAGATATATTTAAAAATCAACTGTTTGGGGACTTCCTCTTGACTCTTTGGTACAGGGTATAAGTAGTAAAGTTATACCCCGTAATTCCAATGGAGTAACTGCTCAGGAATTTAGCATCTTCAAGTGTCAGGTTTCCCATACTTCCAGTACTTTAAAGTTCTGTTTTTCCCCACTGGCTTCTTTGTTTTAGTAAACTCTTAAGGATCATTGCCATTTTTCTCCACTGAATTTTTTTTAATGGTATTGTAAGTATGGAACTTTTTTCTCTCTCTCTCTCTCTCTCTCATTCTTCCTTTGTTTCTTTTTGACAGTTATGAGTAGCTTTTACATTTCTTTTCTGCATCATAATGCTATCATGAAGCCATTGAGAAAGTCAGGACAGTGGAAGACAACATGTGCCAGTGCAGTCATGTGTACCCAGCAGGATCTCCTGCATTGCTTTTATGTTCCTTGCACTATCAGTCAGCATGGCAAGTATTTTTCCACTTCACATCTTCCCAATGACTGGCAGGCTTTGTTACTCACACGTTCCACAAGGTGTCTGTTCTCTATTTCATTGCTTTTGAAGCAAACAAACAAAAGGGAGTTTGAGTCCGTCTTCTTGTACAGATTCTTTTTTCCATTCTCATAGTCAGATCCACAAGAGACTTATTCAGAGAAGGTCTGGTGAGAAAATGGCCTCAGCAGTTTAAAACTCTCCAACTAGGATTCCTTTTAACTATTGACAGAGGCACTCTAGAAGAATATTATGCTCTGTGAGGAGCCTGAACTAATTTGGGGGTGTTAAGAGGTGTTGTATGTGGTTATCTGTGGCACTTGACTACTTGAGATGAGACATGGCAGTGATGGTGTTAGAGTACCAGTGGGAGGAGACCCTCCTGTGCCGAGAACCCTGTGGGCTGGGATGCCTCTAAATTGTTTTCGTTTTGAGTCTCCTTATTTGTAGCCATGAAGGTTTTCTAAAAAAATACCTATCAGCATTTTTATATTAGAATTTTTGTTCCTTTTAGTGACATTCATAAATGCATATTTTATATGGTGATTTTTTTAAATCCCCTGTGTCCTCACTCCTCCCCCCTGCACCACAACTTGGAATATGGAAATAGTTCCACATACTATGAACAGCTTCCACACTTTTGTTCTGAGAAGAGATGAAAAAGAAATAAGATATCTGTTGGTTTCTTAATACCACAAGTATATATTTAAGAATGATATCTCATTCAGAAGTAATTATAACAATGGACTTAATAGTAGATGATTCCATTGAATAACTGTTAATTTTCTTAAGTGTGATAAGGTATTATGGTTACATAGGGGAATTGCATGCTGAAGTATTTATAAATGAAATATCATGATATCTATAACTTACTTTCATATAGTTGAGCTAAAACCAGAAAAATATGTGTGTATGTGTTGCTATACACAAATGTAAGAATGTTAAAAAAGAAAACAGTGAATCTACCATATGGGTATTAATTTTACTATTCTTGCGGCTTTCCTGTAGGTTTGAAATTTTTTTAAATAAAAAGTTGGGAAGGAGAAAAATAACTATAAACAACTATTCTTCCCTGCAGGCCTCATTTTCTTGCTAATTTGATTAGATTAATTTGTTATAGCATCAACTAGATGATATTTTAAATATTCCTTTAACACTGGATTCAGAAACATTTAAGCGTCTACCCATCAGTAAAGAAGTATATTTTTCTCTCACTGCTGAATGGATTTATGGATTCTGAAGTCACGAGGTCAGGAAGTTCCAGCTTCCTTCCAGCAGTGGTGATAGGTGATACTTTTTGGCAGGAAAATAACTTCTAGCTGAGTATACACAGAAGAAAGGTTCCCTACTGCACGGAAGTCATTAATTCTCTCTGTCTTATGTCATTAAGTCCACCTTGGCTATAGCAACCTTATTTATGGCCTTAGTTATTGAAGGGTTCTATCCCAGCTGTATGTGGACTTCATATGTCTGTTGATATTTAGTGAGTAATGCCTGTGTCCCCCTTTTTTTTCTCTTTGGTTGAGTGTTGGGAAAAAAGAGACCTAGTTGTCCTGATTTTTCTGGTTGTCCTAATTATGATCGCTCTGTTACAATCCATTCTGTCTCCCTAGACCAAGGTATTTAAATTGCTTCAAAGGCAAATCCAACAGCAGACGTGGACTGATGAGGGCAGCCCATCTGTTCGGGAACTGCGATCAGCCTTGCTAGACTTTGCTTGCACCCACAGCCTGGAGAACTGCAGCACTGCCGCCATGAAGCTGTTTAACGACTGGGTGGCATCCAATGGAACTCAGAGGTGATGTGCGCGTCCACTCAAATGACCTCGCTTTCTCTTCTGTGCCCTACATCGTATACTGAAACCAGGACCTCTGCGTCCTGGGTCATAAATGTTATACAACAGTGCTGATGTAGGTGAACTCTATGTACCTGATTCTCAAGCACGACTGTTTGTGTGTGTGTGTGTGTGTGTGTGTGTGTGTGGTAAAGTACATATAACATAAAGTTGAATATCTTAACAATTTTTAAGTGTACGGTTCAGTAGTGTAAGTATATTCACACTGTTGTGCAATAGATCTCCAGAATTATTTCATCTTGCAAAACTGAAACTCTTTACCCAAACAGCAGTTCCCCATTTTCCCCCAACTCTGGCCCTTGACAGCCACCATTCTACCGTCTGTTTTAGGAGTTTTACTGCTCTAAATACCTCATATAAGTGAAATCATACAGTATGTGTCTTTTTGTGACTGGTTTATTTCACTTAACATAATGTCCTTAAGGCTCATCCATGTTATAGCATATGTCAGAATTTCCTTTCTTTTTAAGGCTGAATAATCCATTGTATGTATGTACCACATTTTGTTCATCCATTCATCCATTGATAGACATGTGGGTTGCTTCCACCTTCTGGCTGTTGTGAATAATGCTCTATGAACATAGGTGTACAAATACCTCTTTGTTCAGTTCTTTCATATATTGTATATACCTAGAAGTGGTATTGCTGAATCATATGGTAGTTTCATTTTTAATTTTATAAGAACCCCCATAATGTGTTCCATAGGGACTGCGCTGTTTTACATTCCTACCAACAGTGCACAAGGGTTCCAGTTTCTCCACATCCTCACAGATATTTATTCTCTGGGTTCTTGATGGCAGCTCTCCTAATGGGTGCGAGGCGTCAAACAAATCTCTTTTAGGAGTAAAACACAGCAGGTGGAGTTAGCAGTTAGTAGAAATGTTTTTGATGATGATTGGTTCTCTCCAGGTACCTTACTGGGCATTATGGGAAAAGATTCAAGCATCAGGTGGGGTATTTGGGTAACCCGTTGAAGCCCTCTTCAGCTCTGAGATCTTAATAAGGCAGCAAACTGTGCTTCGACCCCTCTTCTCACCCCTCCTGCTACATTTGCTGCTGTATTTCGACGATGGGACTTACCACACTATATTATGATGTATATATTTACTGTTCTGTACTTGGTGATAGCCTGTGAGTTCCTGAGGGCAGAGACTGTGTCTCCTTCTTCTTCCCCTCCACAGTGTCCAGCCAGTTGCTTGCCTGGTTCTTTGTGGGTACACAGTGAATAATTATTATATTAAATTGAATTGATATTCTTTTAGTCACACCACTAAGAAAGTAGCAGCCACTGAATTAATCATTTTCTTGACAATTAATTGTACAGTAAAGACTGTTATTATTACCTGCTCTGTACCCCAGAACACTACCACTAGTCAATTCCTTGCCTTTGTATTCAGGTGGTTTTTTTTTCTTGTTCTTCTCATATTTGACGACCTCTCTTACAGCCTACCCACTGATGTCATGACGACTGTGTTCAAGGTTGGAGCGAAAACTGAGAGAGGCTGGTCATTCCTCTTAAGCAAATATGCCTCTGTAGGCTCCGAAGCAGAGAAGAATAAAATACTTGAAGCTCTTGCCAGCTCAGAGGATGTACGGAAACTTTACTGGTATGAAACCACCAAAGGAATATGATCTATAGAAACCAAAAGCATAAAAGCACCATGCTCCTCCGGTGGGGATCCCCCTTTTCCTCCCTTTGCTCACAGGCCGGACCTGACTTGGACAGTACGGTGAGGAGCCTGCATGTGCAGGGCTTTGTCTCAGGGATCGGACCTGTACCCATAGGAGGCAGTGCTTTGCCCAGAAGAGACTGGAGATGCCAAGAGTCACAGCCCTGCTTTCTCCTTAAAAACGTCTTCATCCCCTTGGCGTGTTGTCTTTAATTCCACAGTTAGTGCTTCGTTCTTTTTGGTCAAGGCATTGTTCTGTCGCAGCTGTCATTTTGAAAATGCAGACACTTCAGAAAAAGGTGCCATGTAAAAGCTGATAGGTTACACCTTCATGCGAGTTTGTCAGGCTTTTCCTTTTTAAGTACTCAGCTGATGAAGACCTGAAAATGGAAGCTTCACATGGGGAAAGAAGGGCAGTGAGTAGGGCCTCCCGACAGGAAGAACAGTCAGTGGCAGGGGAGAGGAGCTCTGAGTAGCCTAGAGAAATAGGAAGTATCTCGAAAGAAAGTCAGTGCCAGGAAGGGGTGGAGGGAGGCACTTGGGTCTCGTTGCTTCTCTTGTATAATTTTGCTCATATAAATCATAATAATGTCCCAGAGATGTCTTCAGCACCTGCCCAGATCCACTTTCCAAAGGATACACTGTAAATGGTCATTTTCTTTGAAGTAGTAGCCAGCCTCTGACCCAAACAGAGAAAAGGTTTTTGTTTTTAAATTAGTAATAATTTTGTTTTAGACTATTAATAACTGATAAATTTCCACAAGAAAGTATGTAAACAGTACCTAAGAAAATGGTGTAAAACGTGAAAGTATCTCTTGTTTGATCCTTTACTTCTGTTTTTATCCTCTCCTCTGTTAACAGTGTCAGTCCTGGTCTGAGTATTTATAGGTTTATACTATACCCAGTGTTTTGTGATGTTCTTTTTAGTGAATGATCAGTCTTTGAGATCTACCATAAAGCCTACTTCATTTTTTTATAGCTGTGTATTATTCCATAACATGGCTCTATCATAGTTTATTAATCCATCACATCTCAATGAGCATTTGGGTTTTTTTCCCTATTAAAAATACTGCTGCATTCTTTTAGGGGTATGTGTTTTCTGACTATAAGCAGATATTATCACATAGTAAATGCTTACATTCAAATGCCCAGCTTTAATATTTATTAGCTGTGTAACTGGGGCAATTACATAACCTCAGCTTCTTAAACTGTAAAATGTGGATAGGTAATAATGACCTATTTCAAGCACTGTTATTCAATAATTTAGAACATTATCTAGTACACATGAAGTATCAGTAAATTTATTGAGTGTATTCTGAAATGTATCTTCATTTTCATATGACAGCCCAGTTTTTTAAGAGTAATAAGATACCTCCCTATTCAAATCAAATAGTTTTTTAACAGAAAAAAATACTAGTCTTCAGAATTATAATAAATTCTACTAGAATTTATTTCCTAAATGTCCTTATTACATCAAGAGCTATTTATTACTATGTGACAGTACATTAAACTGCTTATCTCATTGGTGAGTTTTTCCTCCATTTAAAAAAAATGACAAGTTTTCACTCTATTAATGAATCTTAGACTAACCCCAAACTTATATCCCTTGCATTGCCACAGAGCTTTAATTAGGAGACCAGTATTAATTTAAATTCAGTCATCACTTCATCATGAATAATTTTGGAAGCTAAATCTGCTTTGCTCTTCAGGTTAATGAAAAGTAGCCTCGATGGAGATACCATCCGAACACAAAAGCTGTCGTTTATCATTAGAACAGTGGGCCGGCATTTTCCTGGACACTTACTGGCGTGGGATTTTGTCAAAGAGAACTGGAGTAAGCTTGTACAGAAGTAAGTTTCTCGAAGAATCCCTAATTTTTAGTGTTCACGGGCTCTGCATTTGAAAACAGTTCCCAGGGTTGTACTGGTTCACAAGAGTTACATGTTGCTGTGAGAGGAAAAATGCTTCAGTTCTAGTTTAACTAAACACCCAGAAATCCGTAAACATAATTCCGTAATTCCATGGCAGGAGTCATGTAACAGTGGTGTTCCATAGAAGTTCCACTGGTGCTAATCAAGCCCAACCTTGCTCCCCGCCGGCTCATTTAGCTTGGCCTGGCCACGGACTCTTTCAGAATAGCTGTTTAGTTACATGTGTTGAAAATACCTCCTCACTACCAGAGGATTGGTTAGGAGCTCACACCCAGCTCAATAGCACATGTAGCTCATTTTTTCCTTTAAATCAATAATGACACCTTCTGGGTGTCTGATGTGATTTTTGAGGAGAAAATGGGCCAAGAATTTCTCTGGAACTCCTTCTGCCCACTCTTTCCTCCCACTGGCAGAGGTGTGTATGGGATGACTCCTGATGTACTGAGCTGCCGTTCCCAGGGGCAGGACTCCTCTCTGCCTTGGGCATGTATAGCTTACATTAAGCATTTCCTTTGCACTCAGGAACTTTGCTTACCAGCAACTGACTCATTTTTTTGCTTTTCACCCTTATGTTTGTGTTGCTTCAGGTTCCATCTGGGGTCCTATACCATACAAAGTATTGTTGCTGGATCAACTCACCTGTTTTCAACAAAGGCACATTTATCTGAGGTTGGTTGTATAAAATGCTACTGGGGAGGTTGGGTATCCCTTTGCCCTCAGGCTGCTCAGTTTAAGTCAGATGGTGGCTTCTCATGCCAAATCCTGTCCCTTCTCTCTGTCTGCCTTCATCAATGCTAATGATTCTGCATCTGGATTATTTCTAAAGGGTAGATAGATATACAGCAATGAGGAAAAATCCTGATTCCATTCTCAACAATATTCCTTTGTCTCCCTAATACAAATGAGTTTTTTGAATTAAAATCAACATATGCCAAGTTTCTTTGTAAGTGGTGATTAAATTGTTTTTGAAGAATTCCATTCCAAGGGTAAAATTGGGCACCAGGCCTAACTTTAGACCCTACCTTATTTACTGTTATTTACTGTTACTCATCCTTGTGGGAGTACGGGGAATTCATTTTTAAAATTACTTCAGATTTCACCATACTTGATCAGGAACTCGATGTAAATACCTCAAATATTAAAATATAATACTTCTCATCTCTACTTCTCTTAAGACATCAGCACGGCCATCACTAACTTAAAGCTTATTTGAAAAGGATATTCAGAGTTACCTGAGAAATACCATCCTTTTCTTGTTTTGAAATACTTCTGTGTGCAACTTACAGGTCCAGGCATTCTTTGAAAATCAGTCAGAGGCAACCTTTCGACTTCGTTGTGTCCAGGAGGCTTTGGAAGTCATTCAGCTGAACATCCAGTGGGTGGAAAAGAACCTTAAAACGCTGACGTTTTAGCTGTAGCATGCATACCTGCACCTCATTCGGTCACCCATTCAGACAGCTTGTTAACTTGGGCTCTGCTGCTTTTGCAAAAGCCAAGGTGAAACCAGGATCGCTGCTGAGTTGTTTGCACTCTTAGGAGTTATAGTTTGCTCAGGGCCCGTCTGTATTTTTCATCTGTCTTTTCTAAAATGTCTTTGGGCAGTGTGTAGTTATTTATTACCAAATTATATTCACCTACATGCCAACCATCTACAAAAACAATGGGTAATTTTCTACTTTGAAGATATTCAAATGGAGAAAAAATATCTGTTTTGGAATTCTGTTCTATCTCTCAGTATCTGGAAAGTGCTGACACCGTGAAATAAGGAAAGAGCTACCATAGGAGCCACCATCTTTGCAGGCTGCTGGTTTATTAGCCACTTGTTGCTTCTCGTTGAGAGATGTTATTTGAATGTGGTTCAAAGTTAGCTTCAAAAAGTATAGTAATGAAGTCGACGAAGCATGCAACTATACAGAACTGACCTCAAGTGTGCAGATCTACTTTGACTGGCGGTTTTGAATAATCCTTTATTTTCTGGAAGAAGTTTATAACTATTATATTTTTTTTCTGAAGAATAGCCAGGTGCTACAGAATTTTTAATTTTTTGCTGTATTGTAAAGCTAAATAACAAGGCCAAAAGATTAAATTTTCCAAATATTTAACACTTCCTTTTTCATCTTTCAGGAAAATATTTCAAACCGAGTTAACGTTAATTACAATTATTTTACTTATGAATTCCAGTATTCTCCAAACCTCTGTACACCTTTATCACTCCCTGCCATAGATACACCTTATGTTATAAATAAGTATTTCTACATTTATGGCAAGCATTTTTTTAATACTGATGTCTCTTATCCTGACTTTATTACTAAGAATACAATTTGTTTAAGTTGCTTTTTGGCATAATCATAGACACTTTCTCTGAATCATACCCGTTGGGTGGATTTTCATTTTATATGATAGAGTTGCATATTAGAAGCATATTTTAAAATAGGGCCTTTGAGAAATTGAACATTTTTATTTAAAGTTCACCACAGTACCTTAAAGGAATAAAGAGAATGTGGGTAGGAGTAGCTTGATTTAGGTTTAATATGGTGGGCTTTGAATTTTTTCTACTGTCAGAACCAGTACTTTTCTTGAGTTGAAAAATCAAAGTTTTCTTTTGTAATGGCCAAACTAACAGATTATAAGGAATCGCCATGGAAGGAAAGAAGAAAGAGAGAGAGGAAAGCATCCAAAACTGTATGGCAGTCTTACTCCTTCTAAAGGAGGAATACCGTACTTGAATTTTTTGAGCTATGCAGACTTATACCTAGATTGTTGTGTTTCTTTGATTCTTAGGAGAAAAGCTTTCTTCGTAATAATTCTTGTACTTTATATTTTGCTTGAAAACATCTACATATATAAAGAGGATATTTACCCATTTTTCACCTAAGATTTTCCCATGGAATTCCATCCTTTTTAATATTATGCTATCCCATCTATATGGGGCTTCCAAAAACTAACTCTAAGTCAGGAATATAAGGTTAAATAATAGGTAGGACATGTAGTATAATAAGTATTATTGGAGCTTTTGAAGTTTTTTTCCCCCAGAATTTTATTTCACCACTGTATTTCTGAGAACTCAAATAGATTGAAGCACAGCAGAATAGGATTCTGTCTTACATGAGCACATAGATCCAGGACACAATTAAGTACTGTTTGACAAGTGTTATATTCATTGCAGAGAGACGGTCTACTTGAATTAGTAAAAAGACACATCATACTAGATTACTATTATGATGTGCCTTCTTATTGTAGAAGAAAACAATGTATGCTTTGGAGGTCTGAAAGGCTATGAAAGTAGAAATCTAAGGAGTCCAGTTTGTTTATATCTAATCACTTGTTAATACCAAGTGATTAGACATAATTAAACTGAAGTAGTGTCAGCTGCCACCGTAAGTTTGTGCCTTCCTCCATCTTGTTTTATATAAATCTCTTTAAGTGAAATTGTGTTGTTTGCCATTGTTTTGGTGTTCATGAACTTTCGTACTGTCACTGGTTCTACTTAATGCTAATGTCCTTTGCCTTTCATGTTTTCATTTTACTGTACTTTAGCCACTGTAGGAACAAAGAGCTGTCAGAAGAGTTCTGGGTATATAGAGGATATTGAGCCGCGTCAGTCTTACTGGGTACAGAACAGAATCCTTTCTGAATATTGGAAAGAAAGAAATGAAAGTTAAGTGATGAGTTTGTTGGATTACGGATAGCCTGTTATTGAGTTGGATTTTAAGAGTCTACTCCCTCTAAAGCACCTGGAATGATACTCTGCGGTCAGACTGCTGAACATTCCCATAGTCCCCATGTATTTCATGGGGCTGCAGGGAAGGTGTATGCATCTCAGGAGATGTGGCATCAGCAGGAACAGCAGTTCCTGGGCCGAGTTTGCAAAACAAGACCTGAATTTCGTAGGTATGATGTAGCTCTTCTTCTCCCTTTTGCCTTTGTTTTTTTTTTTTTTTGAATTGGAATTAACTCTCTTTTTAAAGAGCTTTCTTCCTCCTTCTGCCCTCACACCCCCATTTGTACTTTAAAAAGCTTATGTAAATATATATATATATTTATTTTTTTGCTGGGTTTTACTTTCTTTTATTTTGTGCTTCATTCTCCACATTGGCAAGTAAATACCAAATGAAAAGTGGAAGTCCGAAAGTATGATAAACCTCCTCTTCTCCCTTTCCCTTATTGCCTGCATGGGCAATAGCTAATAGAATAGTGGATTGATTTCTTTGAGTGGCTCTTTGGGGGTATATACTTTTTAAATGTACGTATGTGTTTTGAAATGTTTTTATATTCTTTCATTTTAATATAGTTTGTCCTGATGAAAAGTAAAATATTGTCCTGTGAAAATCTCTTCTACCCTTCCTATTTTTCCTGTATGGACAACAGCTACAGAGTAATTACTTGATTTCCCTTTTTGGAAGGAGATGGTAATAGTGGGAGAAGGGCAGAGTATGTTCTTTTTAAAATGTGTACAAATGTGTTTGCTGCTATTCTGTGGGTGTTTGATTTTGTATTTCCTTCATCCTTCTCATGGATAAGTAGATATCTAATGGACTGTGAAGGTCCAAAACTATGACAAATGTCCCATTTTCCCCTCTTCTTATTGCCTGTGTGGACATACTAGCAGAGTAGTTGTAGTTTCTGTTGTTTTGATCTAATCTGTTCTTGAGGGCAGGGAGAGGGGAGGGTTGTATATTCTTCTTTCAAGTGTACGTAAATGTTATGCTACTTTTTATATTTTTTTTAAAATTTATTTTATTTTTGGCTGCGTTGGGTCTTTGTTGGTGCACGCGGGCTTTCTCTAGCTGCGGTGAGTGGGGGCTACTCTTCGTTGCAGTGCACGGGCTTCTCATTGCGGTGGCTTCTCTTGTTGCAGAGCATGGGTTCTAGGCGCAAGGGCTTCAGTAGTTGCAGCATGCAGGCTCAGTAGTTGTGGCACGAGGGCTCAGTAGTTGTGGCTCACGGGCTCTAGAGCACAGGCTCAGTAGTTGTGGCGCATGGGCTTAGCTGCTCCACGGCATGTGGGATCTTCCCGGACCAGGGCTCAGCATCAGCAGGCAGACTCTCAACCACTGCGCCACCCGGGAAGCCCTATGCTACTTTTTAATATTTCATTTTTATATGTGTTCCTTTGCATGAATGCATATATACTTAATGAAAACTGAGGTTCAGAGTATGACAAATCTCTTTTCCCTTTTCCTTATTGCCTCCTTGGGCAATAGCTAGAGTAGTAGTTTTTGTTTTGTGGGGTGGGAGAGAGTGGGGTATGTACTTAATGTATATAAATAAATCTACTACTTTGTATTATAACTAATTCATTTCATACTACCTCCTTCTCATAGGACATGAAAGTACCTAATGAGACGTGGAGGTCCACATGTTTGACAGTCTCCTCTTGTCCCCTTCCCTGTTGCTCATGTGGGCAGTGGCTAGTAGTTGATTAGTTTTAGAGGCTCTTTTGTGGGTATTGGGGTCCTTTTTAAATATATATTCATGTTTTTACTTCCTTATTATAGTATTTCGTTGGGTACCCAGCCCTTCACTTGGACCCATAGGTTGCTAATGAACCACAGAGTTCTGGATGGATAGCAGTCTTCTCCCTTTCCCTTTTTATCTGTGTAGGCAATAATTTTAAAGTAGTTTGGGCTTTTTGAAGTTTTGGGGGGGTGGGAAGGGACTAAGGGCAAGATATATACTTTTGAAAATTGTATATATACAGTGCTAGTTACTATATTGTGTTATTCCATTTTGTACCTGTCCCTTGCTTGGACGTGCAGGTACCTAACGAGATGTGGAAGTCCGGATGTATGAAAATCTCCCCTCTTCCCCTTTCCTTGTTGCCTCTGTGGGCAATAGTTTTAGAGTAGTGTAGATTATTATTTCTACCTCTATCACTCCCTCTCCTGGGAGCGTAGGGATATGTACTTTTTAAAATGTATATAAATGGTTTTTGCTCCTTTTTTCTGTTACTTCCTTTTGTACCTAAACCTTTCCATGGATACTTAGGTACATGATGAAAATTAAGGTTCATTCTATGAAAAAAATCTCCTCCCCTTCCCTTGTTACCTGTCTAGGCAATGACTAGTAGCATGGTTGTTTGGAGTTTTTGTTTTTGTTTTTTTTGGCAGGGTAGTGGGGAATTTCTGGGTTTGCATTTTGTTTTCGTGTCTATAAATGTTTGCTGCATTTTTTTGTTCTTTCACTTCAAACCTAGTGTTTTGTTTGGACTTGTAAATATCAAATGTAATGCAGAGGCCCAGATCCAGAGATGTAATAAATCTTTTCCCCCTTCCCCTATAGCCTGTGTATACCTACAGTAGTATGAGTACTTGAGGATTTGGTTTTCTGTTCTTTGTTTTGAGGTTTTTAATGGGGAATGAGCTTGTTGGGCAAGATATGTAAATATTTTAATGTATATAAATGTTTCTGCCTCTTTAGGTGTTCATTTCATTTTGAATCCAGGTTTTTGCATAACTATTTAGGAATTTAATGAAAGTTGAGATTGATTCAATGAAAAATCTCCCTGCTCCCCTTCCCTCATTGCCTGGTGGGCAATGGTAGAAGAATAGATGTTTGGCTTCTGTTTTTGGAGAGGCAGGGATGGGAGAGGTCTGGGTGTGTGTGTGTGTACACACTTTTTTTATACAAATGTTTGCTACATTTTGTGTGTTATTTCACTTAGTACCCAGTCCTTTGCTGGGATCTGTAGGTACATAATGAAACATGGAGGTCCAGATGTATGATAAATCTCCTCTACTCCCTTCCCTCACTGCCAACATGAGCAATAGTTTAACAATTTGGGGTTCTTTTTGGTTTTTCTTGTTTTTTTTTTTTTTTAAGAGGGAGGAATTATTGGGTTGAGTAGTAGTTAGTGGGAAAGGACAGGGTATGAACTTTTAAAAAATGTGTATAAATGTTTCCATGTTACTGATTTTATACCTAGTCCTTTGGGTAGATGTCAAGGTACCAGATGCAAATTGAGGAGCAGTGTATGACAGCCTCCCCTTCTCCCCTTCCCCTTGTTGCCTGTGTGGGTAACAGCAAGTAGAAGAGTTGGGCATTGTTTGCTTACTTGTTTCATAGAGATTTATATTTTTGGCAGGGGAATGTTCTTAATACATATGAATGTTTTCATTTGTTATTTTATTTTGTATTTAGTCCTTTACATGGCTATGTAAGGACTAATGAAAATTGAGTTTCATAGATTAAGTTACTTCTTCCTTTCCCACATATTTGCTCCTTCAGCTGGAGCTAGTGTAGTTGTTTTGTGGTTTTGTTTTATTCCCTCGGATATATGCCTTTAAAGATGTAAATATATACATGCATATATATGATTTGCTTTTCTTCCCCCATTATTTTCCTTTAATACTTAGTCCCTTGCAGGGCTCTGAATGTATCTAATTAAAAATGTCCCACCAGATCCCTGCCATCTGACCTAAAGGTGTAGCGTTGTGGTGGTGTAGCTAATGGCAACAGGCATGCAGCAGATAAGATGCGAGAAGACAGTTGGATATGGTTGAGTTGTGAAAGCTAATCAGATCCAGCATTTCTTAGGTTGATTCAAACTGAATGAAATGATGAGAAGGGACGTGTACTTTGGAAATCCCAAAAAGTCAAAAAAGACGATACTTCAAGTGTGTTTGTATAAATTTTTTTGCTGATTCATCTCTTAGTGGTAAGCCAGTTGACATGCTGCCTAGACCTCACTTGAAGGCCCTTGAGAGTAGCTTTTTTTTTTTTTTTTTTTGCTGTGCGCGGGCCTCTCACTGTTGGGCCTCTCCCGTTGCGGAGCACAGGCTCCGGATGCGCAGGCTCAGCGGCCATGGCTCACGGGCCCAGCCGCTCCGCGGCATGTGGGATCCTCCCGGACCGGGGCACGAACCCCTGTCCCCTGCATCGGCAGGCGGACTCTCAACCATTGTGCCGCCAGGGAAGCCCAGAGTAGCTTCTTTATGAGGCCTGGATTCTGACCCAGTTTGTTGCAGTTCCATCAGTAGCATATTCTTGTGTACTCAGTAGAAATTATTTTGGTTTCTGGAATGAATCTTTTGCGTTATTGCCATCATTCTAGTAAATGACAACATGGGCCCCAAAAACTAATCCGAGAAGAATTTGGGTGGCAAACCCTGTCTGTCTTCAGCACCTTACACATGGTAGGGCGAGTTGGCCCTTTCCTACCCAGAGCTTTTCTGCGTGGCTGCACCTGTCTCTCCTCACTTCTCCACTAGCTGAACCATTCCTGTTCATTCTTCCTTTTTGTCTTCAGTGCTTGCACTGTTAGATGTTATCTTATGGTTTTGCATGCATTTCATACATCCAGACCTGTTAGCTTTCAGCATTCTTGAATCATTATTTCACATTGACTCTTCATCCACCACATGGTAAATGTTATGACTCCACATTTGTCTGTATCTAAGAAAATGCATGTGTAAAATCCATCCATCCCTCTCTCTCTCCCTCCAAGCTTCTGAGCACTATTTGTTTGTTCTGCAATTTATAATGAATATAATGCTGAAGAGTTGCCATATTGTTATTTTTAGAAACACTGAGTGATAGGACTCCTAGAAAGTTTGCAAAGAGATGTTATTTACCATATCAAACTCTCAGGTTCTAGTGATGAAAAATTTGCTTATACTTGGCTGTTACTTATACCTGCTGCTGTAGGAAAAATAAAAGTTTATTCATGCCACATTTAACTTTGATCATAAAGAAAAGGGGGCACCTTTTTGGAGTTAGTCATGGTCATCTTTCTTTAGCGGTATTTCTCAACAGTTCTTAATCTGAAATAGTTCAAAGGAAGTAAAGGTCAGGGCTTAGCTGAATGAAATGCTCCAGAACTTGAACTGTATAAAGCATCAGTACAGTAATACACTCATGTGTATAAAATGAGAATTACAGCATAATTGGAATATTTGCATTAATCAACAAACTCACATTGAGACAAACCATCTTACAGCTAGCTAGCTATCTTGATTAAAGCCAAGTGTTCCATATTGCTGTGAAGAATAGTCTGTCAAATGCTTTGAAAAGTAATTACTTCAAAACTTGTAAAAGGTATCACATTTTTGTATTTAAACACTTCTTATAGAGATCTCCAATTCCTTCAATCTGAGCTTGTGGGTAGAATTCTAAATTTGTATCATAATCTTGTCTTTTGTGAAAGATTTTGAAAATAGTATGTATATATAATATTATATATGCAAATTGTGTTTTGTCACTGGTGAAGGGAAAGGCTTATTTTTCTTTATACTTCTGATAACTTGTTTTGCATATGACCAGCACTGACTGAAAGGCATGTGTACCTGCAAACACTGTTGCTTTTTTTGTGAAATGAAAATAAAAGTATTTAAATATAAATATTGTATAGACTATTTGGATAACAAAATTACATATAAAGTGGCTTATCATCTCAGCCCTACCAGGACAGCAACCGTATTCATTGTATTTCATAGCTTGCCTCCTACCTCACCAGTGCTCCAGTATCCTTACTGCATGTAACTCAAGGGTTCTCAAACTCATTATCGCCATGTTGGGCTATCCTGGGCATTGTATGATTATTAACAGCATCCCCGGTCTCTAATGCAAATAGCAACTCCCCTACTCGCACTCTGACAACCAAAACTGTCTCCAGACATTGCTATTAAAGTTTTCAGTGGATGCGTGAGACTCACTCAGCTACATGTACTCCACACGGGGCAATTAGTTTTTAGAATGAAATGGTTCTTGTAAATACACAGATCACTTGAGTAGCCATTTGACACAGTAACAGTGCAGTACCTAAATCAGTATGAGATATGTAACTTGTTATGCCAGTGAAAACAAGGAACTCTTATCTTGAAGGTGAAAGACATTGGATGCCAGCGGGGAATACCCCTTGCCTTGATTCACACATAAGTGGAGTATGAGTGCACAGCTATTTTTGAGGGGCACTACCAGAGTTAACAGTTCTGGTCAGGTCTAAAATAAGAGCTTCCTTGTTTGATTCCCATGAGTGGTCTTGGGGGAGAATTGAGAATGTCTTAGGCTCTCAGATGTGGGAACTAGAACCAGTATTCTTACGTATTAATTGTTAGCACTTAAAGTTGGGCATTGTAGGGCAAATACATAGGGTTTTAGGTAAGGGAGACACTATTTCTGGGCAAACAAAAACACCTTGAAGCGATAATACCCTTTTAAAATATTACCATTAATAATATATTGGGGAAAGGTTCTTAGGAATTAAAGATTTTGATCAAAAGCTGCTAGTTCAATTCTGATACTTTGTTTACAGATAATGTACAGTAAAAATTGAACTAAAATCCATTATAAATGTATAAAAAACATTCTGATTCCAGTGGACTTTTTGGATGTTAACTGACAAAAGTGCTCAACCTGTAAGTTGAGAATTGTTTTATTTGAAGATATTACTGAGGACTATAGTCCGGGAAGGCAACCTCTCAGCACTGATAAGCTGTTACAAAGAGGTAAGGGAGGGGCCAGGATTTACAGGAGTTTTTCCTGAAAAAATGTAGTTCAATATCAAAAGATTACTGCTAATCACCAAAAAAAAAAAAAAAACACATCAAGTTAATGATTTTAGTGCCTTTCTATTTATGAGAAGAGGCAAGAGTCTGGGCTCATTGAAGTTATTCCTTTGAAATGTATCTTACCTAGGGCCAGTATCCTGTTCTTCTCCATTCCGAATTACCCTCAGAGTACACCACTGGGGGCAGCTGCGGTGGCTGAGGGCTTGACAGTGGGCCAAATTCACTGATTACTGAAATGGCAGGCAACTTTTTTTGTTTGTTTTAAATCTTTTGGCTGCACAGCATGTGGGATCTTAGCTCCCCGACCAGGGATCAAACCCACGTCCCCTGCATTGGAAGCGTGGAGTCTTAACCACTGGACCTCCAGGGAAGTCCTGGCAGACAACTTTTTTGTCCACAGCAACTCCTTGTGGTCATAAATTCAACCAAGGTTTGAGAGGCATTTCATGCCGAATTTTCCTACAGCACTAGGAAATATGATCCAGGAAATGTTTTCTCTTGCTGCTTCTCCCCATTCCTACAGTTCACTATTAGTTATTCTGTGTAGAGTTACACATGATCAACGGACTCAAGACGTTCAGCCATCATTAGTTTTGTCAGAGGCTGGTTACATGTTCGATAGTGCAAGAGACAACTGTCTTATATCAAGTGGACAGGATGTGAGGAGGACAGCTAGTGTCATTAATAAAATCATAGTACAGCAGGTAGAGGCAAGGCAAAAATAATTTGAGAAACAAAAGATTAACATGATGATTAGTATAACTAGATGTAATTTGGTCACAATAAGCCATCAAGTCTACAAGGGAGCCAGATGGAGAAGGCAAATTCTGGAGGGATCAAGTAGAGAGAAAAAAATAAAGTATACCTTTTGTATGAAGATTAAAAACATCTATCAACTTGTTGTAGGTCATAGCACAAGAGGAAAGACTTTCTGGAAAACAAAGATAAAAAGCCAGTATTTCAGAAAAGTCAAAATTATAAGTCATTTATTGTTCATTCAGTCCCATATAATTAATTCCTGTTGATCTGGATGAAGCCAGGTTTTCCATTAGAGTTTTGTAATTTCTTACCCATTCTAGTGGTATGATCTAAAAGTCATCAGAAACTTGTTTGTCAAAAAGTCCTTCTTACGAGTCTTCTTGAAGATCTTCATTTTATAAAAGCATCTGAGTAAAATAATGATTGTCTATAAATGACTGAAGACTTAAAATGGCATGGTTAAAGATCTGATTACAATGCAGCTGACAAGAAACTCGGATATTTCTGTGACATCCAGCATTTTAAGATAACTAGAATTATGACTGATAACATACCAGGACATACCAGATTTTTAGATTTTGGAACATCTATATTAATGACATCTACCCATACAATATAAGAAAATTGTACCACCACTTATTTGACCATGTTTCCCATGTAATATACCAAATAACTCTATTTAGTATCTGTCTTTGGGATGTTTCAGGGGCCCTTTGAAGCCTCCCAAAGCTAGCTACAGGTCAGAAGAACTTTGGTTAGAATTTGACTTAGGGAAGTGTGTCAGAGATATCAAAAAGTTTTAAAGCACTCTATCAAATAGGACCATAGGTCACTGTGAAACAATACTTATTCAACCAAAGTGATGAAAGATTTTTAAGGTACATACAGATCATTTAGAAGACAAAGAAACTCATCTAGTATCAAAAGTAGCTCAACATTTCAAGAAAACTTTTTCCTCTTAACAGAAAACTCCAATACTGCACCAGCTCACCTTCAATAACTAACTTCATTTACCTAATTAAATTTAATCCAATCTCAGCCTGATCATGCACAAAACTGTTCTCAGTCCTCCCTTCCCACAAGCCCTCCACAACTTTCTACCTATATTTGTTTATCCCTTATTTTTTTTCTTTCACATTTAGAATTAATCAGCTTTAGGACAAAAATCACTTTCCCCTTAACACAATGCATTTCCATTCCTCATACCTTCTTTTGCTGAAAACACACATCCTACTGTCCTTACATACTAAAATATTTCCCTTATTTCTAGTAGCTTTACTTACATATTTTAATTAGAATTCTCAACTCTGAAAAACAGTTTCTAGTGAAAACTAAGAAGCAATTACGAACACACCAGTATTTCAATTACAAACACACCAGTATTTCTTGATTGGCAAACTTACGAACATATTCTATAACCTCTAGAAACATACGCTTTCACATAGAGTATTACATCAATGTGGTATAAGACGTCTCTAATAGAACCAAACATCGTTAGTTTTCCTCTTATAAAGACAAATGTAGGTAAACTTAGACCTGTTTAGCAATTAATGTCCCAGAATTTTATCTTATTTGAAAGAATCTGGATATTCAGTGAATTCTACCATCTAACTTAGCAAAACTCTAAAGTTTCAAGTTACCAAAAATCTGGGGAAACTATTTTAGATAGACATACTCAAAACATTATTCCTAAAATGTCCCTTTATATTTTATAACTTATGAAAATAATATACCAAGTTAATTCTTGCTGACAAACTCTGCAACAGAAATAATGAATTTATTGACCTTCAGAAAACCTAGGTACAATAAAAATAAGGCATGTCTATTGATTAAACAAACAAGCTTAAGCTAGCTTTAATACCAGATATTAATATTTCCTAGATCACATGAACCTGAAATTCTTTCTGGCCAATTTTCTTTATACTTAGAAATATTTAATTTGCAAGCACTTTTAAGTCAATTAAGTAGAGCTCTTTTATAATTTAATTTTGGTAATACTATCTGGAGGTAGAGACATACGTATAATTTGCACAGACAGAAACAGACATAACTAGAGATCTCAGAGCTTTACTTTAAAACCTTGGTTATGAATCAGGTATTACAATATAAACTTACTAGTTTATAACAACTGAAATAAGTTTATTTGCTCAGATGACTAAGGCTTTACTCTTTGTGGAAAAGACTTAAGATTTGTGTTTGTCTATGATAAATCCTTAAGGAATCTGTGAATTTGATTTTGGTGAGGGAGACTTTTCAGAGGTTTGAGTTTAAAAAGACCTCCTCCCCCTCCCCCTTTTTTCCCTTTGGTTTCAGATTCTACCTGATTGAGCTAATTAGGCTCAGTCTCAGGTCACTGTGGACTGAAACTTCTGATTTGTAGAGAATTGCAAGACAGTTGCTTTTAATTCTCCTAAGAACTGGTTTGCCACATAGATGATATTAAAAAATTGATTTGCCCAACTACATTTAGTGTTTTTTTTTTTAAATCAGTAAGAATATTTCCAACTACACTGAGAATCAAAAGTTCTATGTTCTAGAACTTTAGGGTTCAGTTTATTAGGGCTTCAAAAGTTTGCACAAGGCATTCAACGAAGACCCTCTTTCTGAGGGTACAAGTTAAACCCAGAGCAAAAAAAAAAACAAACCTATTATCGTTTTTATTAACCCCTGAATATTAGCCCCCAGTTTTCATTTAATATTTTGTGGGCTTAGGTAACCCTATTGGTTTCCTTTAGTATGTTTAATTAACATGGCCTGATGGACAGATTTATATGCCCCATCTTAAAGTACCAGTCAGGGGAAGCATTCCCCAGTGAGACATAATGTCTATCCCACAATATAATTAGGCAAAAAAGATGTAACCGTGTTATATAAAGTCCATTTAAGTATACCAATTTTTATAAACTTTCACTCAAACTATCCACTTTTATACCTTTAGTTTCCAGTAGGACCCTATCAACAAGTCTTGGTCTTATAAGGAGTCCCAGAAGCTTTCCTTTTTATCCTCCAGCCATTTTATCTATTTTTGTATGAAGGCTTTGGGGTCTCCAGTGAGTTGAGCCAAGGGACTCAGGCCCTTTTGTTAATCTTTTAACTTGATTAGTTGCCACAAGCAATTACTGGTCAGGTATCTCAGTGTAATTTTTTTTCCAGCCTTTTGAATATATATGTATTTTTTAAACTGGGGTAAATACAGCAGACTTGTTTGGGGCCCTTCAAGATTAAATGGGACAAAGGGACCCCCTATTGGTCCCCAACATTAAGTAGTATTGTATCAAACCTTTGTTTTAATCCTATTAACATCTGTTTTATTTACCCCATTTCTTAATAACCACCTGAAGATTTTTTCATCCTTTTGGAACAAGTCCCTTTAAAATGTCCACTTTGTTGGCAAGAAGTCTGTAGACTTTCCATTAGCTTCTTACTTCCCTGTTAATCAACCTAATTAACAATCTAATGTTATATTAGCATCTGTAAGACCCATTGAGGGGAAGCCTAGACCACAAATAAGGTTTCCCAGACTTTTGTTTATTTTAAACCCAGGGAGTTTCTAGGTTAGCCATTTTATATATATTTAAAACCTTCTAATTTGTTTTTTTTTTTCCCCATAGGTATCAATAAAACAGCTGTTTAAAATGAGAGCTCTCTAAATATTTACCGGTTTAAAAGCTTCTCCAGTTTAAATGGTCCATCTGGGCATTGACAAGTAGTATCTAAATAGCAACTCAAACCAATAAGATGCAAGAAGTGTCCCCACAAGGGAGTGCTAAGCATGTAGCCTTCACAATATCTACAAAGGTTACTCCCCACAACAGTCTAAGAATGTAAGGGGCCATCACTGTATAGGCAGACACAACAGAGGTTAAGATGACAAAGGCCCTTTATGGGCTGGGACCCCTTACGACAAATTTCCCTGAGAGTTGGCACAGCTAGACAAAAAGACTACAAAACATCCCAGTCTATTCAACTGTCTGCCAAATGTACACTTCATGTGTACCTTCTGGATGACAGAGACCAAGCTTTCAAAACAGAGTGGGGGGTTTGTGGGGGAGATGCCTAAGATCAGATAGAATATTTACATCTCAAACACACAGGGAGAGAAATATAAGTTCCTCCTAGAAGGGCTTTTGTTCCTTTAAGGACAGAATTCTGAAAAGATGTTTTATCAAGCTGGATTTTCTCGAGCTGTGCACACACACAAAAAAATAATTTTGTAATGTCAAAAGAACCCCAGTTTGGCCAGCTTTAGGGAAAGATTTTCTTTAACTACCAGTTAAGTACTGGAAGCATAAGTTCTATATGTACATAATAAAATCTTCCCAGTGTCTTTCAACTGAGGATAACCCAGGTACATCTTCTTGCAAGTAAGCTTCAGAGAAAACCTTCTCCTCCAGAGAGGAGTTTAACACCACCAAGTAAAACTTAGGATCATCAGCTAATAAACGGATATCTGAGACCTAGGAAGAGACTCACCCAAACTCATCTGGACTTTGAGAGGAGGGGCAGACAGGAACAAGGGGGCTTCTGCTGATACCAAAGCTCCAGTTCCTTGTACAGTTCAGTGGAGGGAGAGAAGTCTGCTCTAGGTCCTTTTGTTGGTTGCCAAAACTGTCGACTAAAAAAAAACCAAGAACACACAACCTAAAATTTTAGAACTATATTTTATTCAAGGACATTACTGAGGAATGGAGCCTGGGAATGCAGCCTCTCAGATAGCTCTGAGGGACTATTCCCTCAGAGGTAAGGGAGGGGCCAGGATATACAGGAGTTTTTGCTGGAAAAAAAAAATGTAGTCAAACATTAAAAGATTACTGCCAATCACACACACAGACCCACAAAGACATCTTCAAGTTAATGACTTTAGTGCCTTTCTATGAATGGGAAGATGGAGGATTCTGGGCTTACTGAAATTATTTCTTTGATATGCATCTTAAAATACCTAGGGCCACTATCCTGTTTTTCTCCAGTCTGAATTCCCCTCAGGGTGCACCAGCAGGGGCAGCTGTGGTGGCTGATGGCTTGACGGTAGACACAGTTCGTTGTTTCCTGAAATGCAGACAATACTTTTTGGTCTACATGCTCTATTTTTCAGACTTTTTAGAATTAATGGCACAGAAGAGTTGGATTTGGCGTATTTTCTTTTATGCTTTACTTCTTCAATTCTTACCACACACGCTCCCCACAACGCACACAAATGCATCCAGCACTTACTGAAACCTGTGTGCGAAGTGAACATTTGACTCACACGGTATACAGGAGTGTCATTACCAGAGAACAAAAACACACATTACAGCCCACACTCTAGACCCAACAACTGGTGATCCGTTTCCAAAGCTTTATGTTTATTCTTCACTTTTATTATTTTTCATCATGGATGGACATCCAATCATACAGCCAAAGTCCAGTTGACATAAATGTACCTTGGGGACCCCAGTGATTTCTGTTGTTGGCTGAACTGAATTATAATCAGGACTTTTGCTTACACGTATAACAACCTTCATTCTTGTTTCCCACTCATTTTTCTAAAGGGAAAACATAATTAATAACGTAATAATAGTTACCAAAGTTGGTGGTGCTGCCAAAGTAGAACCATTGATGAGCAGGTAACACCAGGAGGCAAGAGTGCCCAGATCAGCTTAGGAAAGGCTACTGAGTGGTGTCAACATGTTGCTTATTCCAATGCCATTTGTATACAAGCCAAGTACGGGAAACTGGAAGCCTTTCTGTTCTATGTTTTTTGATGCTGTTGCTCTTCTATGTGAATGTAGCTGGTCTTTGGATGTTTCGTGCAAGACTGCACATTGGCTGGCTTCTGAGTTTAGTGGCTGTTTTTATCTTCATTTTCTTTGCCTCCCAGGCCTTCGAAATTTTTAATTTGAACAAAATTATTTGAATATTATTACAATAATAACAAAAAGTAATGATTTCTAGAAATTTAAACTACTTGAAAGGCTATGGAGAATAGACTGGCATCAATCAGGACTGGAACTGATTCTTGGTTCAATCATTTCCCACTTGTTACTTAATTAGCCTCTACTTTCTCCATTAATAAAACAGGCATACTATCTACTTTTCAGGCTTGTTCGCATTAAATAAAATACCTATAAAGTACTTAGCACAGTACCTATGAATATCACAGTGACATAGTAAATATCACCTATTATTGTTAAAACTGCCAGCTGCTTTCTGAGTTATATGGATGTTAAAATCGTCAGTTACAGATGGAAATGAGCTGGTTTTTTTTTTTAATTGAATAAGGTTATTTAACTTGCCAGTTAGGAAGTTAGGAAAGTAATTTTAGTTGAATCCTCTTTTTTATAAATTTAAGCATTAAATTTGCAAATATATTTTTGTTTAAGAGGTACTATATATTAGAAAAAGCATGCTGATATAAAACTAGAAATCAATTACAGAAAGAAAAATGGGAAAAACACAAACACTAGGAGAATAAACAACACACTACTAAAAACAAAAAATAAGAAACCCATTGGGTCAATGAAAGAATCAAAGAGGAAAGCAGAAAATACCTCTAGACAAATGAAAATGAAAACCACAACTTTCCAAAAATTTATAGGATGCAGCAAAAGTAGTTCTAAAGAGGGAAGTTTATAGCAATACAGGCCTACCTCAAGAAAACAAGAAAAATCTCAATCAACCTAATCTTCAAAAGAATAAACAAAGCCCAAAGTCAGCAGAAGGAAGGAAATAAAGATGAGAGAGGAAATAAATAAAACAGAGGCCAAAAAGAAAATAGAAAAGATTAATGAGGAAGGCTGAGCTGCAGCTGGAAACTCTGCTGACTCAGTGGTGACCGAGTCCAGATGGGCCCCCACACAAAGACTGATGTAGACTGGGTCTTTCCCACTGAAGCATGGCCTCAGCCAGAAGAGGCAGAGCAGAAGGAAAGGAGAAGGAAAATCGGGGATGTTGGTCATCTGTAGGTACTGGTGTTCTGGCTTTATTAAAAAGAAATCATCCAGACAAGATGGTGGAATAGAAGGACTTGAGCTCACCTCCTCTCATGAAAACACCAAAATCACAACTAACTGCTGAACAACCACTGAAAAAAGAGTCAAACCTACCAAAGAAGATATTCTATATCCAAAGGCAAAGAAAAAGTCACAACAAGACAGTAGCAGGGGCACTTTCATGATATAATTAAATCCAATACCCACCAAGTGGGTGACCCACAAACTGGAAAATAATTACATCACAGAGGTTCTCCCAGAGAAGTGACGGTTCTGAGCCCCACATCAGGCTACCCAGCCTGGGGGTCTGGCATTGGGAGGAGGAGCCCTCAGAGCATTTGGCTTTGGTGGCCAGTGGGGCTTGAGTGCAGGAGATCCACAGGAAGGGAGAGAAACAGAGACTCTACTCTTGGAGGACGCACACAAGGTTTCATGTACACTGGGACCCAGACCAAAGCAGTGACTCCATAGGAGCCTGGGCCAGACCTTCCTGCAGGTCTTAGAGCATCTCCTGGGGAGGTGGGAGTCAGCTGTGGCTCACTGTGGGGGAAAAGACACTGGTGGCAGACCCCCCAGGGAATACTGATTGGCATGAGCTGTCCCAGAGGTCACCATTTTGGCAATGAGACCTGGCCCCAACCAACAGCCTTCAGGCTCCAGTGCTGGGATGCTTCAGGCAAAAAACAAACAGGGTGGGAACACAGCCCCACCCATTAGCAAACAGGCTGCTTAAAGTCATCATGAGCCAACAGCCACATATAAACATACCCCTTGACACAGCCCTGCCCACCAGAAGGAAAAGACCCAGCTCCACCCACCAGCGGGCAGGTGCCAGTAGCTCCCACCAGGAAGCCTGCACAAGCCCCTGGACCAACCTCACCCACCAGGAGGCAGACAGCAGAACCAAGAAGAATTACAATCCTACAGCCTGGGGAATGGAGACACAACACAGAAAGTTAGACAAAATGAAATGGCACAGAAACATGTTCCAGATGAAGGAACAAGATAGAACCCCAGAAGAACAACTAAGTGAAGTGGAGATAGGCAATTTACCTGAAAAAGAATTCAGAGTAATGATAAGAAAGATGATCCAAGATCTCAAAAAGAATGGAGGCACAGACCAAGAGGATACAAAAAATGTTTAATAAAGAGCTAGAAGCTTTAAAGAACAAACAAACTGAGATGAACAATACAATAACTGAAATGAAAAATATACTAGAAGAGTCAATAGCAGAATAAATGAGGCAGAAAAACAGATAAGTGAGCTGGAAGACAGATTGGTGGCAACCACAGCTGTGGAAGAGAATAAAGAAAGTAGAATGAAAAGAAATGAGGACAGTCTTAAGAAACCTCTAGGACATTAAAAGCACCAACATTCACATTATAGGGGTCCCAGAAGGAAAAGAGAAAAAGAAAGGGCCTGAGAAAATATTTGAAGAGATAATAGCCAAAAACTTCCCTAACATGGGAAAGGAAACACTCATGTCCAGGAAGTGCAGAGAGTTCCATACAGGATAAACACAAGGAGGAAAACACCAAGACACATATTAATCAAATTGTCAAAAATTAAAGACAAAGAGAAAATATTAAAAAGCAACAAGGTAAAGGCAACAAATAATGTACAAGGGAATCCCCCATAATGTTATGAGCTGATTTTTCAGCAGAAACTCTGCAGGCCAGAAGGGAGTGGCACAATATATTTAAAATGATGAAAGGGAAGAACCTACAATCAAGAATTCTCTACCCAGCAAGGCTCTCATTCAGTTGTTTTTTTTTTTTTTTTTTTTTTTTTGGTTGCGCTGGGTCTTCGTTGCTGCACACAGCTTTCTCTAGTTGCGGCAAGCAGGGGCTACTCTTCATTGCAGTGCACAGGCTTCTCATAGCAGTGGCTTCTCCTGTTGCAGAGCAAGGCTCTAGGTGCACAGGCTTCAGTAGTTGTGGCACACGGGCTCAGTAGTTGTGGCTCGTGGGCTCTAGAGCACAGACTCAGTAGTTGTGGCACATGGTCTTAGTTGCTCAGTGGCAGGTGGGATCTTCCCGGACCAGGCCTCGAACCAGTGTCCCCTGCATTGGCAGGTGGATTCTTAACCATAACGCCACCAGGGAAGTCACTCTCATTCAGATTTGATGGAGAAATCAAAAGCTTTACAGACAAGCAAAAGCTAACAATTCAGCAACACCATACCAGCTTTACAACAAAAGCTAAAGGAACTTCTCTAGGCAGAAGAGAAAAGGCCACAACTAGAAACAAGAAAATTATGAATGGAAAAGCTCACCAGTAAAGGCAAACACACAGTAAAGGTAGGGAAATGATCCACACATGAAGATAATATCAAAACCAGCAATCAGGCTTCCCTGGTGGCACAGTGGTTGAGAGTCTGCCTGCCGATGCAGGGGACACAGGTTCGTGCCCCAGTCCGGGAAGATCCCACATGCCACGGAGTGGCTGGGCCCGTGAGCCATGGCCACTGAGCCTGCGCATCCGGAGCCTGTGCTCCGCAACGGGAGAGGCCACAACAGTGAGAGGCTCGCGTACTGCAAAAGAAAAAAAAAAAACCAATTGCAAGAAGAGGAGAGTATAAATGCAGGATACTGGAAATGCATTGGAAATTAAGAGACCAGCAACTTAAAACAATCTTGTGTGTGTGTATATATATATATATATATGTAGAGAGAGAGAGAGAGACAGAGAGAGACAGAGAGAGACAGAGACAGCTAAATCAAAACCCCACAGTAGGGACTTCCCTGGTGGTGCTGTGGTTAAAAATCCACCTGCTAATGTAGGGGACACAGGTTCGATTCCTGGTCTGGGAAGATCTCACATGCTGCATAGCAACTAAGCCCGTGCACCACAATTACTGAGCCCATGTGCCACAACTACTGAAGCCCATGCACCTAGACCCCATGCTCCGCAACAAGAGTAGCCACTGCAATGAGAAGCCTGTGCACCGCAGAGTAGCCCCCGCTCTCGCAGCTAGCAAAAGCCCACACACAGCAGTGAAGACCCAATGCAGCCAAAAAAATTTAAATAAATAAAAATTAAAGGAAAAGAAAAAAAATAAAATCCCACAGTAACCGCAAACCAAAAATCTACAATAGGTATACATACAAAAAAGAAAAAGCAATCCAAACACAACACTAAAGACAGTCATCAAATCACAAGAGAAGAAAAGAGGAAGGGAAGAAAAAGAATCTACAAAAACAAATCCAAAACAACAAGATGACAGTAAGAACATACATATTGATAATTACCTTAAATGTAAATGGATTAAATGCCTCAAGCAAAAGACAAAGAGTGGCTGAGTGGATACAAAAACATGACCTGTTTGTATGCTGTTTACAACAGATTCCCTTCAGATCTACAGACACATACAAACTGAAAGTGAGGGGTTGGAAAAAGGTATTCCATGCAAACGGGAATCAAAAGAAAGCTGGAGTAGCAATGCTTTTATCAGACAAAATAGACTTTAAAATAAAGACTGTTAAAAAATATAAATAAATAAATAAATAAAGACTGTTACAAGAGACAAAGAAGAACGCTACATAATGATCAAGGGATCAATCCAAGAAAAAGATATAGCAATTGTAAATATATATGCACCCAGCATAGGAGCACCTCAATATATAAGGCAAATGCTAACAGCCATAAAAGGAAAAATCAACAGTGACACAATAATAGTAAGGGACTTTAACACCCCACTTACATCAATGGACAAATCATCCAGACAGAAAATCAGTAAGGAAACACAGGCCTTAAATGACATATTAGACCAGATGGACACAATTGATATTTATAGAACATTCCATCCTAAAGCAGCAGAATACACACTCTTCTCAAGTGCACATGGAACATTCTCCAGGATTGATTGCATGCTAGGCCACAAAGCAAGCCTTGGTAAATTTAAGAAAACTGAAATGATATCAAGCATCTTCTCTGACAAAAACACTATGAAATTATAAATCAACTACAAGAAAAAAACTGTAAAAAACACAAATATGTGGAGGCTAAACAATATGTCACTAAACAACCAATGGATTACCAAAGAAATCAAAGAGGAAATCAAAAAATACCTAGAGACAAATGAAAACAACACAATGATCCAAAATCTATGGGATGCAGCAAAAGCAGTTCTAAGAGGGAAGTTTATAGCAATATAATTTTAACTCAAGAAACAAGAAAAATCTCAAATAAACAACCTAAACTTACAGATAAAGCAACTAGAGGAAGCAGAACAAAACCCAGTTACTAGAAGGAAAGAAATCTTAAAGATCAGAGCAGAAATAAATGAAACAGAGACAAAGAAAACAACAGATCAGTGAAACCAAAAGCTTGTTCTTTGAAAAGATAAACAAAATTGATAAACCTTTAGCCACAATAATCAAGAAAAAAAGGGAGAGGGCTCAAATCAATAAAATTAGAAATGAAAAAGGAGAAATTACAACAGACACCATACAAAAGGACCATAAGAGACTACTACAGGCAACAATATGCCAATAAAATGGACAAACTAAAAGAAATGGGCAAATTCTTAGAATGGTACAATCTCCCAGGACTGAACCAGGAAGAAACAGAAAATAAGAACAGGCCCATTACCAGTACTGAAATTGAATCAGTAATTTTAAAATTCCCAACAGGGCTTCCCTGGTGGCACAGTGGTTGAGAGTCCGCCTGCCGATGCAGGGGACACGGGTTCATACCCCGGTCTGGGAAGATCCCACATGCCGCGGAGCGGCTGGGCCCGTGAGCCATGGCTGCTGAGCCTGCACGTCTGGAGCCTGTGCTCCGCAACGGGAGAGGCCACAACAGTGAGAGGCCCGCATAACCGCACAAAAAAAATTCCAACAAACAAAAGCCCAGGATCAGATGATTTCACAGATGAATTCTATCAAACCTTTAGAGAAGTGTTAACACCTATCCTTCTGAAACTATTCCAAAAAATTGCAGAGGAAGGAGCATTCCCAAACTCATTCTATGAGGCCACAATCACCCTGATACAAAAACCAGTCAAAGATACCACAAAAAAAGAACATTACAGGCCAATATCACTGAGCACATAGATGCAAAAATCCTCAACAAAATACTAGCAAACCAATTCCAACAATAATTAAAAGGATAATATACCATGATCAACTGGGATTTATTTCAGGGATGCAAGGATTTTTCAATATCCATAAATCAATCAGTGTGATACACCAAATTAATAAATTGAATAATAAAAACCATATGATCATCTCAAGAGATGCAGAAAAAGCCTTTGATAAAATTCAACATCCATTTATGATAAATACTCTCCAAAACATGGGCATAGAGGGAACATACCTCAACATAATAAAGGCCATATATGACAAACATACAACTAACATCATACTCAATGGTGAAAAGCTGAAAGCATTTCCTCTAAGATCCAGAACAAGATAAGGATGTCCACTCTCACCACTTTTATTCAACATAGTTTTGGAAGTCCTAGCCATGGCAATTAGAGAAGAAATAAAAGGAATTCAAATTATAAAAGGAGGAGTAAAACTGTCACTGTCTGCAGATGACATGATACTACACATAGAAAATCCTAAAGATGCTACTAGAACGCTACTAGAGCTCATCAATGAGTTCAGTAAAGTTGCAGCCTACAAAATTAATACACAGAAATCTGTTGCATTTTTATACACTAACAACAAAAGATCAGAAAGAAAAATTAAGCAAACAATCCCATTTACCATTGCAACAAAAAGAACAAAATACCTAGGAATAAACCTACCTAAGGAGACAAAAGACCTATTCTCTGAAAACTGTAAGATGCTGATGAAAGAAGCCAAAGATGACACAAACAGATGGAAAGATATACCATGTTCTTGGATTGGAAGAATCAATATTGTCAAAGTGACTATACTACAAGGCAATCTACAGATTCAATGCAATCCCTATCAAGTTAGCAATGACATTTTTCACAGAACTAGAAGAAAAATTTTTTTTAATTCGTATAGAGACACAAAAGATCCTTAATAGCCAAAGAAATCTTGAGAAAGAAAAACAGAGCTGGAGGATTCAAGCTCCCTGACTTCAGACTATACTACAGAGCTACAGTCATCAAAACAGTATGGTTCTGGCACCAAAACAGAAATATAGATCAATGGAACAGGATAGAAATCCCCAAAATAAAGCCATGCACCTATGGTCAACTAATCTATGACAAAGGAGGCAAAAATATAAAATGGAGAAAAGACAATCTCTTCAGTAAGTGGTGCTGGGAAAAGTGGACAGCTCCATGTAAAATAATGAGATTAGAACATTTCCTCACACCATACACAAAAATAAACTCAAAATGGATTAAAGACCTAAATGTAAGTCCGGATACTATGAAATAATGCCATTTGCAGCAACATGGATTGACCTAAAGATTATCATACTAAGTAAGCCAGACAGAGAAAGACAAATCAGATGATACTGTTTACATGTGGATTCTAAAAGAAAGATACAAATGAACTTACATACAAAACAGAAATAGACCCACAGACATAGAAAACAAACTCGTGGTTACCAAAGTGAAAGGGGTTGGGTAGGGATAAATTAGGAGTTTGGGATTAACATATACACACTACTATATAAAATAGATATATATAAAATATAAACTATATATAAAATAGATAACCAACAAGGACCTACTGTACAGTACAGGGAACTATACTCAATATTTTGTAATAAGCTATAAGGGAAAAGAATCTGAAAAAAAGTTTATATATATATATATATATATATATATATATATATATATAAAGATCAATGAATCCAAGAGCAGGTTCTTTGAAAAGATACACAAAACTGATAAACTTTTAGCCAGACTCATCAAAAAGGAAAACTGAGAGGATCCAAGTGAACAAAATAAGAAATAAAAAAGGAAAAATAACCAATACCACACAGATCAAAAAAAAAAAAAAATACAAGAACTATGAACACTTATATGCCAACCAAACATACAAGCTGAAAGAAATGGACAAATTTCTAGAAACATACAACCTGTCACGACTGAATCAGCAAGAAATAAACAATCTGAACAGAGCATTCACTAGTGAAATTGAATTTGTAGTTAAAAAAAAAACTGCCAGAAAACAGATGTCCAGGACCAGAGAGCTTCACAGGGGAATTCTGCCAAACATATAAATAAGAGCTAATACCTATCCTTGGCAAATGATTACAAAAATTGAAGAGGCCAAAACACTCCCAAATTCATTCCATGAGACCACCATAACCCTGATACCAAAGCCAGTAAAAGACACTACAGGAGAAAAAGGAGATACAAGCCACCATCTCTGATGAATACAGATGCAAAAATCCTTAACAAATTAGCAAACCAAATACAAGAATATATAAAAAGAAACATACACCATGATCAAGTGGGATTTATCCCAGGGATACAAGAATTTATGGATAGCTCATATAACTCAGTATCAAAAATAAACAAATGGGACCTAATTAAACTTAAAATCTATTGCACAACAAAGGAAACCATAAACAAAATAAAAAGACAACCTACAAAATGAGAGAAAATATGTGCAAATGATGCAACTAACAAGGGATTAATCACCGAAATATACAAGCAGCTCATACAGCTCAAAACGAAAAAACAAACAACTCAATCAAAAAATGGACAGAAGACCTAGATAGACATTTCTCCAAACAAGACATACAGATGGCTAAAAGTCGTATGAAAAGATGCTCAACAGTACTAATCATTAGAGAAATGCCCATCAAAACTACAATGATGTATCACCTCACATAAGTCAGAATGGCCATCATCAAAAAGTCTATAAATAATAAATGCTGGAGAAGGTGTGGAGAAAAGGGAACCCTCCTACACTGTTGGTGGGAATGAAAATTGGTACAACCACTATGGAGAACAATATGGAGGTTCCTTAAAAAACTAAAAATAGAAGTACCACATGATCCAACAATTCCACTCCTGGGCATATATCTGGAGAAAATCATCATACGAAAAGATACATGCACCCCAATGTTCATTGTAGCACTATTTACAATAGCCAAGACATGGAAGCAACCTAAATGTCCATCAACAGAGGAATGGATAAAGAAGATGTGGTACATATATACAATGGAATATTAATCAGCCATAAAAAAAGAATGAAATAATGCCATTTGCAGCAACATGGATGGACCTAGAGATTATCATACTAAGTGAAGTAAGCCAGACAAATATCAGATATCGCTTATATGTGGAATCTTAAAAAAAGATACACATGAACTTATATACAAAACAGAAATAAATAGACCCACAGACATAGAAAACAAACTTATGGTTACTAAAGGGGAAAGGTGGGGTGGGGGAGGGATAAATTAGGAGTTTGGGATTAATATACACACACTGCTATACATAAAATAGATTACTGGGAGTTCCATGGCAGTCCAGTGGTTAGGACTCCATACTCTCACTGCCAAGGGCCTGGGCTCGATCCCTGGTTGGGGAGCTAAGACCCTGTATGCTGCGTGGTATGGCCAATAAATAAATAAATAGATAAGCAACAAGGACCTACTGCATAGCACAGGTATCTATACTCAATATTTTGTAGTAACCTATAAGGGAAAAGAATCTGAAAAAATATAGATATATATGTACATATAACAATCACTTTGCTGTACACCTGAAACTAATACAACATTGTAAATAAACTATACTTCAATTTTAAAAAAACACCATTTTACTCCTAAAGACTTCAGCATGCCTCTTCTAAGAATAAAGACATTCTCTTACATAAATATATACATATATATCAAAGCATGTACTGTAAAAAAAAAATTTTTTTAAAGGGAAACTTCCTACATGGTTGGTGGGAATGTAAATTGGTACAGCCATTATGGGAAATAGTATGGAGGTTCCTCAAAAAGTTAAAAATAGAAGTATCATATAATTCAGCAATTCCACTGCAGTATAGTGAAAAACACTAATTTGAAAAGATACATGCGGGCTTCCCTGGTGTTGCAGTGGTTGAGAGTCCGCCTGCTAATGCAGGGGACGCGGGTTCGTGCCCCGGTCTGGGAAGATCCCACATGCCGCGGAGCGGCTGGGTCCGTGAGCCATGGCCGCTGAGCCTGCGCGTCCAGAGCCTGTGCCCCGCAATGGGAGGGGCCAGAACAGTGAGGGGCCCGCGTACCGCATTAAAAAAAAAAAAAAAAAAAAAAGATACATGCATCCCAACGTTCATTGCAACATTATTTACAATTGTAAGATATGGAAGTATCCATCAACCGGAAAATGACAAAGATGTTGCATACATATATAATGCAGTATTACTCAGCCGTGAAAAAGAATGAAGTTCTGCCATTTGCAGCAATGTTGATGGACCTGAAGAGTATTATGCTTAGTGAAATAAGTCAGAGAAAGATAAATACTGAATGTTATCACCTGTATGTGGAATCTTAAAAAAATAAATAATATTGTAAATCAACCACACTTCAATAAAAAAACAAAAAGCATGAAAGTTATATAGGTTTCACAATTGAAATATCATTCACAGTCACTGAATGTGGTCAATTATAAATAAGTACGCAATAAAATCCTGACTGTTGACTAATCTGCAACGAGGGTAATAGTATCTAGTTTGCAGTAATAACACGAGCCACAGGCGTATGGAAAAACAGACCTGGTGCTTCACAAGTGCTCAATTAACATTCCTTTCTGCCTTTTCTCTCAATTTATTTGTCTTAAATATGCAAAGGAAACAAGCACGCCCAAGTCTCAATTTTAGCTAGAAAACATTGCGTACAAATTATGGCATGAAAGAGAAATTGGCTAAATCTTTTAGGATCTGTTAGTGCTTGAAGGAACCTTCCATATGACCTAGTCTAACTACTTTTTACAGACAAAGTAATGGCACCAGAGGTTATGCCTTAGCTAAGACCCCATAATGTAACATTATATGCTAAGTTTGTTTATGTGTTTATATTAGAAACAGTTTGTGTCACCTTTGAGGCAAATGTACAATTGCCTGCAGGATACTGTCTCCTTGGACACAAGCATATTAGAATTTACTATTGAAAGGAAGCTGTTCATTATTAGAATGTGAAGCTAAATTAAGCTATCCTAGTATTCTAACTTTTCAACTTGATGTTATGAACAATCCAAACATTACCATCTCAAAGGAATAGCCCTTTTTTGTATGTTTCAATGAAGTGGTTGCATGGCAGCAGTCTCTCTCAGGGGGGAGATACAACGTTGGGGAGAGGGGGTCAGACCAACTTCTCTCACCACCAAAGGAGATACCAGGGAGAATGGAGGGATGGTTAACCACAGCGAGAGGCCAAGTACTGAAATGGTTGCTGACCTGGATGGAGGGAACGTAAGTATTAGCTTTGCCAACTACAGGTAAAGGTGAAAACGAACCATTTTCTTTAAGTAGTGTGAGGTCAGCCTGGGGTGGGTCTTCGCCTCAGGGTGGGGTTGGGCGCCATAGGCTCCTAGACGGAGGGTGCAGGCTGCTCCCCTTTCCTACATTTCGACAGACCTCCTCGCGTTGCCAGAAGGACAGAATCTTCAAGAAGTTTATAGTCATGGGAAAAAGAGACAATATTAAAAGAAAGTTTGAAAATCCTGTTTCACACATTTGGTCTTTGTTTAGGGGGATATAACCTGGATGTCAGTTGTTCCTTTTCTTCCCTGTCTGCCTTGCGCAAACCTGGACTCACAGCTCAGCACGTCTTCAAGATGACTTCCCACAGAACTCACTGCAGCCAAAGCATTCCTGAGCAATGCAGCTTTTCCAGGATTCCATAGGGGAGAGTCTGAGGGGGAAGTTAGTCTCACATGCCACAACAGACAGCTTCACCCTCCCTTGCTATCTCCCTTCAGAGCCCCTCCCTTACCTTGTCATTTCTGCGGGGAGCTTTTCACTTATCGTACTCATCCAAAGCACATATGCACACATGTGTGCATATACACACAGGCCTTGATGACTGCTCACTCTTGCTCCTAGATATGCCCTTGAACTTGAAATGTCTCTCCTCTCTGGCATTGTGCCTCAGCATCTACACCCAATGCACACGGCCGAGCACATCAAGCACTCAAGGAGACTGATGGTCTGTCATCAGCAGCTGGCACCATGACTTACAGGGCTGGTCTGCGGCCTTGTGTTATTTTGACATACTCCTGCTGGTCTCACCCCTTCCTCCCAGCAGCCGATCAACAATTTAAAACGCACACGTTGTTCTCCTAAAAGGAAACTTTAGCTACTTCTTTGGACAGGAAGCTGATTTCTTCCTATTTTTTTCTAGGCTAATGTGAAAATTGGCTTATAATATTTGAGTACATCCTGACTTTGCGTGAGAGAAAGTAGCCACAAATCGCGCCAGTAGAAAGAGGAAGACAGGGCATACTTTTAAAATGTTTCTCATCGATCATTTCAATAAATATTTGCAATCATCTATTGTGCACCAGCCTGCCGTGTTGGGTGGGTACATGAGGCTTGACTGTGTCGTGTGAGCAGCTGGCTCCAGCTGGGAGGATGCCACCTGGCTCTTATAAACACTGCCTGTGGGGTGGCTGGTAAATAGTTGAGGGCACTTGGGTTCATGAGGAACAGAAGTGAAGAGTGTCGCAGTGGGAGGTTTTCAGCTATGAGGCTGGATGTGACTGCAGTACTAGTGTAACAGCAGCCGGGCTGAGGGGCGCGGGGCTGGGGGACACTCATTCCCCAGCCAGAATTCTTCCGCTGCTCATCTGGGTGTGCAGTGCAACGTGAGAAGTGGAGGCCTCTCTCCAGATGCTGCTTAAGTGCCCACATTTAATGCTTTGTGTCACATGATGGGAACCAAAGACTCCTTTGATCTGTGCTGAGTAACCACACAGGTATTCATTGCTAGGGGTGTTCCAAGCGAATGACAAGAGGCGGGAAATTAATTGCCTGTTTCAGTTTCACGCCAGGTTTCCCCTAAATTCTAATTAGCAATAACTGAGCTTGGCTCACCTCAGCGTGAGTTGTAAGGGTGCTTTCTTGTTGGAGTTTCTCAGTGTAGCTAAGCAAGAATAAGGAGAGTGTTTGAAGATAAACTTATAAAGCAAGGAGTCTTGACTTACGTGTAAGTTCAACAGAACAGAGAGGGTCTGTAGCTCCCGATAGTTGAGAACCCACAGTTGAAGTCCCACAGTATGATTGATTAAATCTGCTACAGGCTTGGCTTCTAGATGACAGGTACTCGCCTCGGTTATTCTAATTACTACCCTCTAGCCTCAATAATTCAGAGTAGGAGTTCTGATCTTTGACCTCTCGAAGGCTCTCACCCCAAGTTAGAAGCAGTCTGCAGTAGTCTTTTAGAATGTGCTTGGGATGCAGCTCCAGCTGGTCAGTGGGAGAACTCTGGTGGCTTCTGTCCTTGTCCAGTGCTCACCAGGCATGACCAGGAACAGCTGGGTAGACATGTTTGTCCCGAGTTGGTTTAGAGTCCATACAACTCTCACGGAATGAAACCCAGATTTACACAGAGACTAGGGAAAATTTGGATGAAATTGAAGGAATCCTGGGAAGACACCGAAGAAAACTAGTTTCAGGTAGAGTGGCCCCAAATCGAAGTACTTACCTCTGTATTTTGAAATGGATGGTTATCTAGCTCTAAAGGATATCCCATACCATCCTGTAAAGTGGCCAGGCAGAGCTGTGGTCCAATTTAGGCAGCCCAGAAATCTGACGACCAAGAAAGAAGTTGAGCTGTCCTAGGCAGGACTCACTCCAGAAGAAGTTCTGGAAGGTGGTGCTTTCCCAGGGCAACCAGAATCTCCCAAGGACGAGGCAGGGCATTAGCATGGTTGGAGGCCACCTCATCCCAGAGGTGGAAAAGCGCTGCCAGGTTTCTGCAGGCAAGGAATCTTCCCTGGTATCTGTGAGACAAGGGCTCTCATGGGGGAGGCAAGAAGAGTGCTGGTCCTCAAGTGTTCCTTTGTGTCACTGATTGGGAAATGGTTGCAGATGGCTGTCCCACGTGAGCCCATGAGCCTGTAGTACTGACTGTTGGTTTGCCATGGAATGTGGTTCCAAGTGACATCACCTGAGTGTACATAAGAGAACTGCCTCTCAGCCTCCTCAGCCTATAGCTGTTCCATGGAAATGTCCTTTCATTCCTTACCAGGCCAGTTCTGCAAACAGGCAGAAAAACACAGGAGGTGTATTCAGACAACACTAGTAAGTGGGATGGGTATTTGGAGATACTGGGCACTAGACTTCTGTGAGAATGCAGTCTGACAAACTTTCCCTTTATGATTTTTGCAGCTTCAGTCTCCACAGGTGTTTGTTCAAGGTGCTGTTTTTGAGACAGGTGCTTCATGATTTAGAATACTGAGCTCACTGATGCTCCACACATACTCACAGTCCACTTGCACAGACCCTCTTTTCTTAAGAGAGAAGAAGCATCCCTGGGGGCAGCGGAGCGTCTCCTTTGCTTCATGCAGGCCAGCCATTGACTGGTGATTGGATGGAGAGAAACAGGTGGATCACGGCTTCTAAGTGGATCAAGTGTGTGGGGCTGCTTAGTTCCTTTAATTCTTGTGTATCACTCTTATCGCCTTACCTACTGTTGATATAATTTCTGGCCCTAGCAAAATAGTAGAAGCAGAAGCTACCACAAGAAAAGAAAACTACCATCCAATATCCTTTATAAATAGAGGTGCAAAAATCTTGAACTAAATATTAGCAAACTGAATCTAACAACATACATGAAGGATTATAATCATGATCGAGTGGGATTTATTCCAGGATTCCAAGGTTGGTTTACATTCTGCAATTAATTTAACCTATATTAATAACATATCACAGAAAAAAATAGAAACATGATTATCTTATCAGATGGTGGAAAAACACTTGACAAAAACCAACACACTTTCATGAGAACAACACAGAACAAACTGAGAATATAGGAGAACTTCCTTAACCTGCTAAAGGGTTTCTATGAAACTGATAAATATCACACTTAAAAGATTTTCTCCTAAGATCAGGGAAACAAAGATGTCTACTCTCACTACTACTATGCAGTGTTGTACTTGAAGGTATCCCAGGGCTATTTGACATTAAAAAAGTCAATGATTAATACAAAATAATGAAAAGCATCCAGATTAGAAGTCAAACTATCTCTATTTGCAGATGACATACAAAATATCAAAAGAAATTAGAGCTAGTAAGTGAATTTAAAAGGTTGAAGATTTACAGAAGTCAGTTGTTTCTAAACACAATGAACAGTCCAAAGATGAAATTACATCAATTCCATATACAATAGCATCAAAAAATTAAATAAATTTAACCAAAAAAGTTCAAGATTTTTACACTGAAAACTATAAAACATTACTGAAAGAATTAAGATTGGAACAATATTGTTAAGATGGCAGTACTCCCCAAATTGATCTAGAGATTGAACACAAGTTCTATCAGAATCCCAGCTGGCTTCTTTATTGAAATTGATAAGCTGATCCTAAAATTCCATAGAAGCTCAAGGAACCCAGAAGGGTCAAAAACAATCTTGAAAGGAGAACAAATTTGGAGAGCAAACATGTACAATTTCAAAGCCTACTACAAAGATACAGTAGTCAAGACAACGTGGTACAGGCAAAAGGACAGACATATAGATCAAGAATAAAATTGAGTCTAGAAATAAACCCATACATTTACGGTCAGTTGATTTGACAAGGATGCCAAGACAATTCAACGGGTTAAAGATAGTCTCTATTCAGCACATAGTACTGGATCAACTGGATACCATATATAAAAGAATGAATTTTGACCACTGACTCACACCATATATAAAAATTATCAAAATATATTTAAGGCCTAATGTTTTGAAATGGAGCAATATCTATTAGTTTAATTGAGCATAGTTTTGACAGTGTCAAGGTTTGTGTAATGTCCTCGTAGTAACCATTTGAAGGCATTGTTCTATAAAATGGAGGGGCAGAAAATTTCTGGTCCAGCTTTTGGTTCCACATCTGGTGTAGGGTAGCATCCCCTGTCATCTCAGTTGAGGCTGTACCTCTTGTACCCCTGAACTTACACTCAAAGCTGATTTCAGCCGGAAGGCACATGGGCCCCCTTACCTGTCATTTACTACCAGTGTCCTTTCTAATTGGTCTAGGCACGGGCATGGCAGCTGTTACATGTTTTAAATAATCTGGAGCACCTCTGTTGGAAATTTCTGAACTGAGACTGTATCTGGAGGCCACAGAGCAAAGCTGGGAAGGGGAAGCCTGGTTTCCAATGTCAGCTTGTCTAGTAATTGGCTGTGTGATCTTGAGAAAGGTAGTTATGGCCTCAGACTGTGTGTGTAAAGCACTTATCCCAGTAACCGGCATGCAGGATGCATTTAGTAAGTGGTGTAGCTGGTTTTATTTATTTTTTGAATATCCTCAGAGATAACAAAAAGTAAATCACTTGCAGGCAGGTAATACTTGCTGGGTAATGTAATTTTGGGTCCATGACAATAAGTCATTGTAAAGTAATAAGACTCAGACTTGTAAACTGGCTCTGGAGTCACTTCTAAAATCAGTGACAGGACTTCCCTGGTGGCACAGTTGTTAAGAATCCACCTGCCAATGCAGGGGACATGGGTTCGAGCCCTAGTCTGGGAAGATCCCACATGCCACAGAGCAGCTAAGCTTGTGCACCACAAGTACTGAGTCTGCGATCTATAGCCCATGAGCCACAACTACTGAAGCCCGTGTGCTGTAGGGCCCGCATGCCGCAACTGCTGAGCCCATGTGCTGCAACTACTGAAGCCCATGCACCTAGAGCCCATGCTCTGCAACAAGAGAAGCCACTGCAATGAGAAGCCTGCGGACCACAACGAAGAGTAGCCCCCGCTCGCCACAATTAGAGAAAGCCCATGCAGAGCAACGAAGACCCAATGCAGCCAAAAATAAAATAAACAAATAAATAAATGCAGAAGAAAAAAAAAATATATATATATATTTAAGGTCCAAATGTAAGGGCTACAACTATTAAACTCTTAGAATAAACATAGGTGTAGGGCTTCCCTGGTGGCGCAGTGGTTGAGAGTCCAACTGCCGATGCAGGGGACACATGTTCGTGCCCCGGTCTGGGAAGATCCCACATGCCGCAGAGCGGCTGGGCCCGTGAGCCATGGCCACGAAGCCTGCGCGTCCGGAGCCTGTGCTCCGCAACGGGAGAGGTCACAACAGTGAGAGTCCTGTGTACCGCAAAAATAAAAATTAAAAAATAAAGAAACAATAAACGTAGGTGTAAATATTCATGACCTCATGTTACTTAACCAGGTTCATTTTGCCCAAAGTGCATGAGAACCAAGGTTTGCAGCAAAGAGGGTTTATTCACAAGGCGGCCAAGCCAGGAAACTGGAGAACTAGTCTCAGAGCCACCTCCCTGAAGGCAAGAGGCTGGGGTATTTATGGGATAAAGAATAAAACATTGTAAATCAACTATACCTCAATAAAAAAGTTTTGTAAAAAAGAATAATAAAGCAGCAGGGCTGTCTGAAGCACAGGGAGTGTGAGGAAAGATGATTGGAAGAATGTGTGGTAATGGTTGTTCTGAGCAGGCCTACCTAAGCTACAGGATTCTGCAGGTTCAAAAATGGAGGCATCTGCCTGAAACCATAAAACTAGAAAAGGACGTAGGCAGAACACCGTTTGACATAAATCACAGCAATATTTTTTTGGATCTGTCTCCTAAGGCAAAGAAATTAAAGCAAAAATACACAAAAGAAACCCAATTAAACTTAAAAGCTTTTGCACAGCAAAAGAAACCATCAACAAAATTAAAGGCCAACCTATTGAATGGTAGACAATATTTGCAAATGGTATGACTGGTAAGAGGTTAATATCTAAAATATCCCAACAGCTCATACAACTCAGTATCAAAAAAAAAAACCTGATTAAAAAATGGGCAGGAGACCTGAATAGACATTTTTCCAAAAAAGACATACAGATGGCCAACAGGCACAAGAAATATTCAACATTAATCAGAGAAATGCAAATCAAAACCACAATGACATATCACCTCACACCTGTCAGAATAGCTAACATCAGAAAGTCTGCAAATAACAAATGTGGAGAGAAGTAAACACTTGTATACCGTTGGCAGGATTATAATTGGTGCAGCCACTGTGGAAAACAGTATGGAGGTTCCTCAAAAAACTAAAAACAGAACTACCATATGACCCAGCAATTCCACTCCTGGGTATATGTCCCAAAAGCCAAAACACTACTTCGAGAAGATGCATGCAACCCCAATGTTCAAATCAGCAATAGCCAAGATATGGAAGCAACTTAAGATGAATGGATAAAGATGTGATGTATATACATACAATGGAATATTACTCAGCCATAAAAAGGAATGGAAATTCTGCCATTTCCAACAAGATGAGCCTACAGAGTGTTATGCCTAGTGAAATAAGTCAGAGAAAGACAAATACTCTATGTTATCACTTATATGTGGAATCTGAAAAACAAAGCCCAAGCAAACTCCCTCCTGGTAGAGGGAGATAGGATTCCTATCTCTCAACCGTCAAAGAAGGGGCAAGGGGCGGTGGGAGGAGTCAGGTGGTGGCAATGAAAGTGCATCAGTGCCATTATCTCCTTTCATTAAAATCAAGGAGAACAAGTTTCTTCACCTTCCCATTCTGTTGGGCCATAACTTTCCATCTTCTTTGCACAGGTTTCTTCTGATAAAAGACTGTACGTAAGGTATTTCCTCCCATTTTTCTTCCCGTTTACAAAATAAATCTAGGTGCAAAGTTGTACTGTAATCGAAAGACCCATTTTCAGTCCATTTTTCTCTGAGTCTAAAGGATGTTTTGGCTATGCAGGGTTACAAAAAAATACCACCTTTTTCTTTTCCATGGATTCAAACTTAAAGTCGCCCAGTTTTGGATAATGTATTGCCTAGAAGGCTGCAAGGGGAAATTGAATTAGCAGTTCTCATTTTGAAAGGGCTTTATTTCTAGATGGTTGCAGCAGTAAAATCTTTCTAAGGGTCACCAAGAAGCTCAATCCCCAACAGTCAATTCTTAACACTTCAGACAATCAGACATAGGCAAAGAAAGAAAGACAGAAAATCAGAGCCCCGGGCCTTTGACCTGGATATGAATGGAGTGCCTCAGCAGCTGTAAACTTTTATACTGTCTGTCAAAATCCAGCAAGGCAGGCCTCCAACCCACCATCTGGACAGGACTGCCAGACAATTCAGGCGTTTCCAACAAGATGAGCCTACAGAGTATTATGCTTAGTGAAATAAGTCAGAGAAAGACAAATACTCTATGTTATCAGGTGTGTTCAGGTGTGTTTCTTTAACAAGGTTACTCACCCAAAAGACGTCTTCCAAACCCAAAACCCGAAAACCGTTTCTTTGCTGCAAAACAAAACTTAACTCTGAAGGTAGGTGGCACCTCGCTGGGGAAATCAGAGGGACGGTTCGGAACAAAAGGACCAAGTAGCTGCTTGGATGCGTCCCAGAACTCTCAATACCCGCAAGGGGCCAAGAAACCACAGGCGAAATGTCTGTCTGGACTTACCTTCTGACTGGCTCACCAAATTTGTTACTGAACCAGGTTCTACTTTGTTCTATCCAACACACAGCAAGGCAAAACTCTAAGACGCCAAAGTTTGCAGCAAAGGGAGATTTATTCGCAAGGCAGCCGAGTAAGAAAACTGAAGAACAAACCTCAAAATCACCCTCCCTAAAGGCACGAAGCTGGGGTATTTATGGGATAAAGGCAGTCTGAGGCGTGGTCTGAGGCACGGGGGCATGCACAGCGTGTAGAAGGGTGATTGGAAAAAGATGCGGTAACCGTAGTTCTGCGCAGGCGTAATTAGGCTACAGGCCTCTGCACGGTTCAAACGTGGAGGTATTTAACAGGATCTGAGGCTCATCTAAAGGTCACTGAGAACAGATGGTCCTGTTCATTTTTTTTTTTTTTTTTTTTTTTTTTTTTTTTTGCGGTACGCGGGCCTCTCACTGTTGTGGCCTCTCACTGTTGTGGCCTCTCCCGTTGCGGAGCACAGGCTCCGGACGCGCAGGCTCAGCTGCCATGGCTTACGGGCCTAGCCGCTCCGTGGCTTGTGGGATCTTCTCGGGCTGGGGCACAAATCCGTGTCCCCTGCATCGGCAGGCGGACTCTCAACCACTGCACCACCAGGGAAGCCCGGTCCTGTTCATTCTTAACCAGCTCAGCTCCAACTAGACACGTCTGATTCCAAGTCCCTGGAAAATAACTGGGGCAAACATCTTATTGTTTAGGCTACATGCTGCTCGGAGGACATGCAAGCCTTTTGTAGCGAACCTTGATTACTGAAGGCAGGTGAAATGGATTTGACTGGTTACCCATGGTTTCACTTGGATTAGGCAATGGTTTTTTACCATTTGACACAAGTACAAGCAACATAAGAAAAACAGATAAATTTGAGTTCATCAGAATTAAAAACTTTTTTTCTATCAAGAAATGAAGGGGGGCTTCCCTGGTGGTGCAGTGGTTGAGAATCTGCCTGCTAATGCAGGGGACACGGGTTCGAGCCCTGGTCCGGGAGGATCCCACATGCCGCGGAGCAACTGGGCCCGTGAGCCACAAGTACTGAGCCTGCGCGTCTGGAGCCTGTGCTCCGCAACAAGAGAGGCCGTGATAGTGAGAGGCCCGCGCACCGCGATGAAGAGTGGCCCCCACTTGCCACAACTAGAGAAAGCCCTTGCACAGAAACGAAGACCCAACACAGCAAAAATAAATAAATTAATAAACTCCTACCCCCAACATCTTCTTTAAAAAAAAAAAAAAAAGAAAGAAATGAAGGGACACACTGCAGAATGGCACAAAAAATTTTCAAGTTATACATCTGATAAGAGTTTGATATCCAGAATATATAAAGAATGCATACAATTCAACAATAAAAAGACAAATAATCCAGTTTAAAAACGAGCAAAGCATCCAAAGAGACATTTTTCCAAAGAAGATATACAAATAGTCAATAAGTACATGAAAAGATATTCAACATTAGTCATTAGGAAATGCAAATCAAAACTCAATTAGATACCACTTCAGAGTTGTAATTTAAAAAATGGAAAATAATGAGTGTTAAATAATGAGGATGTGGAGAAATTGGAACCTTCATACATTGGCTGATGGGAATGTAAAATATGAACAGTTTAGCTGTTCCTCAAAGAGTTAAACATAGAGCTATCATAGGACTCAGCAATTTCACCCTCAGCTATCCAAGAATTCAAAACATGTTTGTACAAAAAACTTGTAGATGAATGCAAGGCGAGAACAGTGACATCCAAGATCTTAATGGCTAGGAAAAGGAAAATTCAGCAGAGAGTTTAGACATGTGCTTTGGATGAAGAAAACTTCCAGTGCTGTTTCAAGAGTTCTCCAATGAATCCTGGATGTACACACCAGACCAGTGGCTTTCAAATGTTTTTGACTTGTACCCAGAGAAAGACATAGAGTAAATGTAGTAGATACCACCACAGATTATTCTGTAGCAGTTAAAAGGAATGAACCAGAGTATAGATAGTGTCTTTTTAATTTGTTTAATTTTATATAAATTATAAAAAACAAGCACCCAAAGTAAGGTAGATTTTGGAAGAACATACATATAATAAAAAAGTAATACATTAAACACATTATAATGTTTGCCTATGGAGGAGAAGGAGGGGAATGGAAATGGAGGATGCAGAAAAAAGGAAAATAAAATCTTTCTTTTGTTTTAGAGAAGATATGGAATAAACCAGTTAGTGTAATTGAGATTTTTTTAAAATGCATTTTACCTTGCAACCCAGTACATGTATGTATATGTTTAGCTGCAAAAATGTTTTGCAAATCATTATTTACCTTCACTATGTTCAATAATCTCTAGTTTTATTCCATTTGATATTTTAAAGCGCTGGTCACTACCCACTAAATTGCTTTTACATCTTCCTAATGTGACAGGACCTATAGTTGGAGCACTGTACCACCCCTCAGTGAAAAGTGCACGTGCTCAGTAGCAGATCATCCAGCAGCTCTAAATTTGTTTGACAAAGACTCCAAAACCAATTAAGCACCGAAGTTTTTGTAAGGAGTGAAAACAGGTTGCTTTTCTTCCATCTTATACAGATACATTTCGGATTTATTTCTGCTTCTGACTGAAGTTTAGAACTACAATGTGGTGGGTAAAAAATGGTCCCCCAAAGATGTCCACATGTTAATCTCTGGAGGATTTGAATTTGTTATGTTACATGGCAAAGGGGAATTAAGTTTTCAGATAGCATTAAGGTTGTTAATAGCTGACCTTAAAATGGGGAGATTATCCTGGAGTATCTAGTTGAGCCCAATGGAGTCACAAGGGTCCTTAAGTGTGGAGGAGGGAGAGAGAAGAGGAGATCAGAATACTTGGTTGTGAACAGGATCCCACTGGCTTTTGCTGGCTTTGAAGATGGAGGAAGGGGGCCACCAGCCAAGGAATGTGGGTAACCTCTAGAAGCTGGAAAAAGCAGGAAGTGGATCTTAACCAGAGCCTCCAGAAAGGAATGCAGCCTGGCCAACACTTTGATTTTAGCCTGGTGTGACCCATGTCAGACTTCTGACCTATGGAACTATAAGACAGTAATTTTATATGTTTAAGCCATTCAAGTTTGTGGTAATTTGCTACAGTAGCAGATGCAAAATAATCTGTGAGTACACTTAGAAAAAGTTAATCTAACCACTTGCTAAGAACCTGGTAACTACAAATCCCATAATGCTTACCTCTGAGGAAGGAGCTCTAAGCTTCAGACAAGTGAGTACAAATGCAAGTAGAGCTCTTAGCAACAAGGAAGTAAACAGTTTCAGAAGCAGCCAGCTAGAGAGTAGAATCGCCAACATCTTCCAGACTGCGTCTCTTGGTACAAACTTCTGCCTTTTTTTTAAACTACTTTACTTAAATAAACAAAAACAGAGAGTTAATTTGAAAGATATGTAGAAATCATCACTCATGATAATTTTCCCAATATGGGAATTCATTGGGTGGTAAAAATTGAAGAAACAATGCCTCTCAGAGAGTCCCTGAGTAAAGATAATACCTAAATCAGCAGTTAACATCTCTTAGGTCACTGATTCATTCGAAACTCTTTTTAGAAAAATGTACATACATACCTACACACCCACAATTTTGCATTTGTTTGTATTGGTTTTACAGCCTCCTTCATGTTTATAAACTCAAGTTACAAGCAGCTGATTTAAGTGGATATTTTCATGATATCATATTTGATTTCAATGAGGAAAAAATTTCTTGGAAAACAAGTGATAGAGCACAAATTAGCACACTAGAAATAACATTATCTTTATTCTAGTTAACTGTAAGGGACTGGATTTTCTTCAAAGGGCTTATCTTTTTCTTTTTTTTTTCTTTTTTGTCATCAACAGAATCTAAACCCAATATTTCATTGGGAAAGGATGTGGGCTCTTAAATCCTACAACTGTGAGTGCTGCGGGAGTGATTTTGTCAACTGCATGGCTCTGAAGTATCACTTTCAACAGAAGCATCTTGGAAAAGTTCACTGTGAAAAATGTGGCCAAGAAGTCCTGAGGGAGAAGCTCCAAGATCACAATAAGGTACAGCGAGTGAAAGTGGGAGGAAAGCGGGGCACCTCCCACTTTTCCTAAAATACACATGCTTTTTGTTTGTTGGTTTTGATTTTTAATTGTCTTATGGAGATATATTAACAGAACACTAAAAGTTAAAATTCATGGCCATAGGCCACAGGTGGGATGCAGTGGTTAAAGATGTGTGTCTCAGTCTTCTTGGCTCCAAAGGGCCCATGTTGCTGGGCTGCTGTGAAGGACACTCAGCAGAATTCCCTAGACACAAGCTTTATACCCAGGGCAGCCACTATTGTTGTAATTATTATTCCAAAGTGCTTATGTAAGGATAGAATTCTCACAACCCTAGAATTTTTTACTTTCAATGTGACCTTAGAGGTAGACTAATATACTTCCCTCCTTCCTCCTCCCCCATTTTATAAATGAGGGATCAAAGACTCAGTTAGGTTGAATGATTTGCCCAAGGCCTGCAAAAGTAAATGTCAGAAAAAGAACTGGGATCTTATTCTTCTGATTTTATAAAACAAAACCTAGTGCTTTTTAAAAAATACTTTTTTCAGCACTGTGGTTCTCATGGTTCATTGCTTTATTAATCTACAGCAGTTTTCCATCTGTGTCAGAAAAATCAATGGACTTTGCCATGTTTTGAGAACCATAGAATGAGAATTCTCTGTGCTCATGAATGGGAGCATTTAGTGAGAAGCCAAATGAAAACCAGCAGATCTCTCAAATAGGTCTTATAATTCCTGTGTTAAGTATTTACTTTTTCTCAGTCTATACATGACAGGTCAACCATGGAGACACACAAGCTACACTGGGAAAATCTAGAAGAAAGGAATATAAAGCATATGGCTACAAAAATATCAAAGACATGTAGGATGTGTTCTAGGCACTTTGGAACAGTCCTTAGTCGGGAGAACCATGAAATACAAGAGCATCACTTCACAGCCAGTAAAAGAGGTAATGGCGATGCCCAGTGCTTTCCCCCTCTGGATGTTCATGCAACATAGAAACCATATTGTGGATTCCCTCCATCAGGGCATTGCAGATTGTTTCCAAGAATAGCAAATAGAGAAGGGAGAGGATGGAACTAGGTTGTGGCTTGACACTACATACTCTTGGGGTGGCAGGGGCGGAGGATGATTCTGCAGAGGCACATTCGAGGAGGAAGCTGGGAAACCGAGGCATTGTGCAAAGAGACAACACAGAAGCACAATTCTAGGGGTTTCCAGTCAGAAATGGGACAGAGTGTCAGGATCCAAGTGGGAGTCAGATTATGGTCTGACCATCAAAAATAACCACAAAACTAAGATATTAAACCTTTTGCTCTCATACTCACGGTTCTGTCCTCTAAACTAACTGGTGGTTGCTGCTCTATGAAAGTCTTTTAATACATTTAAGTTTTTTTCCAGGAAACAATAATTGACTCTGAATACAAAGTAGTCACTGAAAAGTGATCAATTTTTGATGAAATGTCCCTAAAAAGAATGGTAACTATGTTTCAAGCAAAAGAATCAAACTGTCAGAAAAAAAAACACTAACCCTTAATCTGTTGATTTGACATAATGGATGAAATTTAAACAAGGGGCTGTGTATCCCCTGAGTGTTGATATAATATTTCTTGTTACTGTTTAGTAATATGTTCTGATTTATATTATGATTTCTTCTGTGATCCATGACTTATTTGAAGTATGTGTTTTTTTAAATTTCTAAAAGTATGGGATATTTTTAGTTATTTTGTTACTAATTTCTCGTTTAATTGCATGTTGGTCAGAGAATGTAATGTGTGATATCAGTTCTCTGACATGTGTCGAGTTTTATCTTGAGCGAAGCATGTATTCAATTTCTGTGAATGTTCCATATGTGCTTGGGAAGGAAGGATCAGCTGAAAGTTCATTCCCAGAAAGAATTAGTGAATTCTTCTTCAAGGCATTTGCCAGAGACCACTCTAAAATTAATTCTCAGTGATAATATGAGTTTGTTATCCAAACCTGAATGAGGGCCACTTTATTACTGCAAATTCTCAGGGATTTTGTGTGTATGTGTGTGATCTATCCAGTGCAAACATTTTGGAAGTTTCTGGGCTGTTGGATCAGGATATACCACCCCAAAATGTACCAATTTGGCATATTGATTATTTTGAGCTGAAGGCAATTTAGAAACAAGAGATGCAAGAAGAGCTCTCTGCTCTCCCCCTTTCTGCCTAAAAGCAGAGCATAAATTCCACCCACCCCCTGTACCAGAATGAGAGCGGCCCTTATCACTGGTGACATAGAGCAAGCACAGGACTGTGTATAGACAAACCTTACTAAAAAACCTTTCACACTCCGTTAGTTCCCTCTATGTGTCTCCTAGTCACTTTCCCACAATTTATTGGCCTAGAAGCCCCAAATTCCCTTTCCTTTGTCTAGTCTCTCCTCCACAATGTATAGTCCTTTGTTACAATGGTATATAAGTACCTGAGTCTGAATCTTTGTAGTTTTCATTTCTTTTTTGTAAAGGACTCTGTGCATGTTTTTAAAAAAAAAATCAATAAAATTTGTATGCCTTTTCTCCTGTTAATCTGTCTATTGTGAGTTTAGTTCACATGCCCCATTCAGAGAACCTAACAGTTCATTATTTTGTTCCTTCCTGTAAAGCATGTGGTTAGTCTTGTCAGCTCTTCTGGTTTAAAACACACACACACACACACACACACACACACACACACACACCCCAAATACACATGCACACACACCTCTAACGTCCTCATTTTAAAAAATGTACTATCTAGAACCAAGATGGTAGAGTAGGACGTGCTCTCCTTCCCTCTTGTGAGAACACCAGAATCACAACTAGCTGCTGAATAATCATCGACAGGAAGACACTAGAACTCACCAAAAAAGATACCCCACATCCAAAGACAAAGGAGAAGCCACAATGAGATGGTAGGAGGGGCACAATCACAATAAAATCAAATCCCATAACTGCTGGGTGGGTGACTCACAAAATGGAGAATACTTATACTACAGAAGTCCACCCACTGAAGTGAAGGTTCTGAGAGCCTCATGTCAGGCTTCCCAACCTGGGGGTCTGACAATGGGTGGAGGAATTCCTAGAGAATCAGACTTTGAAGGTTAGCGGGATTTGATTGCAGGACTCTGACAGGACTGGGGTAAACAGAGACTCCACTCTTGGAGGGCACACACAAAGTAGTGTGTGCATTGGGACCCAGGGGAAGGAGCAGTGACCCCAGGGGAGACTGAACCAGACCTACCTGCTACTGTTGGAGGGTCTCCTGCAGAGGTGGGGGGGGGGGCTGTGTCTCACCGTGAGGACAAAGACACTGGCAACAGAAGTTCTGGGAAGTACTCCTTGGCGTGAGCCCTCCCAGAGTCCGCCATTAGCCCCACCAAAGAGCCCAGGGTAGGCTCCAGTGTTGGGTTGCCTCAGGCCAAACAACCAACATGGAGGGAACCCAGCCCCACCCATCAGCAGTCAAGTGGATTAAGGTTTTACTGAGCTCTGCCCACCAGAGCAACAGCCAGCTCTACCCACCACCAGTCTCTCCCATCAGGAAACTTCCACAAGTCTCTTAGATAGCCTCATCCACCAGAGGGCAGACAGCAGAAGCAAGAAGAACTACAGTCCTGCAACCTGTGGAACAAAAAACACATTCACAGAAAGATAGACAAGACGAAAAGGCAGAGGGCTATGTACCAGATGAAGGAACAAGATAAAACCCCAGAAAAACAACTAAATGAAGTAGAGATAGGCAACCTTCCAGAAAAAGAATTCAGAATAATGATAGTGAAGATGATCGAGGACCTCGGAAAAAGAATGGAGGCAAAGATCAAGAAGATGCAAGAAATGTTTAACAAAGACCTAGAAGAATTAAAGAACAAACAAACAGCAATGAACAATACAATAACTGAAGTGAAAACTGCACTAGAAGCAATCAGTAGCAGCATAACTGAGGCAGAAGAACGGATAAGTGACCTCAAAGACAGAATGGTGGAATTCACTGTTGCGGAACAGAATAAAGAAAAAAGAATGAAAACAGCCTAAGCGACCTCTGGGACAACATTAAATGCAATAACGTTCGCATTATAATGGTCCCAGAAGGAGAAGAGAGAGAGAAAGGACCCAAGAAAATATTTGAAGAGATTACAATGGAAAACTTCCCTAACATGGGAAACGAAACAGGCACCCAAGTCCAGGAAGTGCAGAGAGTCCCATACAGGAGAAACCCAAGGAGAAACACGCTGAGACACATAATAGTCAAATTGGCAAAAATTAAAGACAAAGAAAAATTATTGAAAGCAGCAAGGGAAAAATGACAAATAACATACAAGGGAACTCCCATAAGGTTAACAGCTGATTTCTCAGCAGAAACTCTACAAGCCAGAAGGGAGTGGCATGATATACTTAAAGTGATGAAAGGGAACAACCAAGATTACTCTATCCTGGAAGAATCCCATTCAGATTCAATGGAGAAATCAAAAGCTTTACAGACAAGCAAAAGCTAAGAGAATTCAGCACCACCAAAACAGCTCTACAACAAATGCTAAAGGAAATTCTCTAAGTAGAAAACACAAGAGAAGAAAAGGACCTGCAAAAACAAACCCAAAACAATTAAGAAAATGATAGGAGTATACATATTGATAATCACCTTAAACATGAATGCATTAAATGCTCCAACCAAAAGAAACAAGCTTGCTGAATGGATACAAAAACAAGACCCATATATACACTGTCTACAAGAGACCCACTTCAGACCTAGGGACACATACAGACTGAAAGTGAGGGGTTGGAAAAAGATATTCCATGCAAATGGAAATCAAAAGAAACCTGGAGTAGCAATATTCATATCAAATAAAATAGACTTTAAAACAAAGAATGTTACAACAGACAAGGAAGGACACTACATAATGATCAAGGGATCAATCCAAGAAGAAGATATAACAATTATAAATATATATGCACTCAACATAGGAGCACCTCAATACATAACGCAACCGCTAACAGCTCTAAAAGAGGAAATTGACAGTAACACAATAATAGTGGGGGACTTTAACACCTCACTTACACCAATGGACAGATCATCCAAAATGAAAATAAATAAGGAAACAGAAGCTTTAAATGACACAATAGACCAGATAGATTTAATTGATATTTATAGGACATTCCATCCAATAAAAGCAGATTACAATTTCTTGTCAAGTGTTCACGGAACATTCTCCAGGATAGATCACATCTTGGGTCACAAATCAAGCCTCAGTAAATTTAAGAAAATTGAAATCATATCAACCATCTTTTCTGACCACAGCACTATGAGATTAGGAATGAAAAACAGGGGAAAAAAATGTAAAAAACACAAACACATGGAGGCTAAACAATACGTTACTAAATAACCAAGAGATCACTGAAGAAATCAAAGAGGAAATCAAAAAATACCTAGAGACAAATAACAATGAAAACACGACGATCCAACACCTATGGGATGCAGCAAAAGCAGTTCTAAGAGGAAAGTTTATAGCTATACATGCCTACTTCAAGAAACAAGAAACATCTCAAATAAACAATCTAACCATACACTTAATGGAACTAGAGAAAGAAGAACAAAGAAAAACCAAAGTTAGCAGAAGGAAAGAAATCATAAAATCAGAGCAGAAATAAATGAAATAGAAACAAAGAAAACAATAACAAAGATCAATAAAACTAAAAGCTGGTTATTTGAGAAGATAAACGAAATTAATAAACCATTAGCCAGACTCATCAAGAGAAAGAGGGAGAGGACTCAAATCAATAAAATTAAAAATGAAAAAGGAGAAGTTACAACAGACACCACAGAAATACAAAGCATTCTAAGAGACTACTACAAGCAACTCTATGCCAATAAAATGGATAACCTGGAAGAAATGGACAAATTCTTAGAAAGGTATAACCTTCCAAGACTGAACCAGAAAGAAATAGAAAATATGAACAGACCAATCACAAGTAATGAAATTGAAACTGTGATTAAAAATCTTCCAACAAACAAAAGTCCAGGACCAGATGGCTTCACAGGTGAATTCTATCAAACATTTAGAGAAGAGCTAACAGCCATCCTTCTCAAACTCTTCCAAAAAATTGCAGAGGAAGGAACACTCCCAAATTCATTCTATGAGGCCACCATCACCCTGATACCAAAACCAGAGAAAGATACTACAAAAAAAGAAAATTACAGACCAATATCACTGATGAATATAAATGCAAAAATCCTCAACAAATTACTAGCAAATAGAATCCAACAACACATTAAAAGGATCACACACCATGATCAAGTGGGATTTATCCCAGGGATGCAAGGATTCTTCAATATATGCAAATCAAACAATGTGATACACCACATTAACAAATTGAAGAAGAAAAACCATATGACCATCTCAATAGCCGCAGAAAAAGCTTTTGACAAAATTAAACACCCATTTATGATAAAAACTCTCCAGAAAGTGGTCATAGAGGGAACCTACCTCAACATAATAAAGGCCATGTATGACAAACTCACAACAAACCTCATTTTCAATGGTGAAAAACTGAAAGCATTTCCTCCAAGATCAGGAACAAGACAAGGATGTCCACTCTCACCACTATTATTCAACATAGTTTTGGAAGTCCTAGCCATGGCAATCAGACAAGAAAAAGAAATAAAAGGAATACAAATTGGAAAAGAAGAAGTAAAACCGTCACTGTTTGCAGATGACATGATACTATACATAGAGAATCCCAAAGATGCCACCAGAAAACTGCTAGAGCTAATCAATGAATTTGGTAAAGTTGCAGGATACAAAATTAATGCACAGAAATCTCTTGTGTTCCTATACACTAATGATGAAAAATCTGAAAGAGAAATTAAGGAAACACTCCCATTTACCATTGCAACAAAAAGAATAAAATACCTAGGAATACATCTACCTAGGGAGATAAAGACCTGTATGCAGAAAACTATAAGACACTGACAAAAGAAATAAAGATGATACCAACAGATGGAGAGATATACCATGTTCTTGGATTAGAAGAATCAATATTGTGAAAATGACTATACTACCCAAAGCAATCTACAGATTCAATGCAATCCCTATCAAAATACCAATGGCATTTTTTACAGAACTAGAACAAAAAATCTTGAAATTTGTATGGTGACACAATAGACCCCAAATAGCCAAAGCAGTCTTGAGAGAAAAAAGTGGAGTTGGAGGAATTAGACTCCCTGACTTCAGACTATACTATAAAGCTACAGTAATGAAGACAATATGGTACTGGCACAAAAACAGAAATATAGATCAATGGAACAAGATAGAAAGCCCAGAGATAAACCCATGCACCTATGGTCAACTAATCTATAACAAAGGAGGCAAGGATATACAATGGAGAAAAGAAAGTCTCTTCAGTAAGTGGTGCTGGGAAAACTGGACAACTACATGTAAAGGAAGGAAATTAGAACACTCCCTAACACCATACACAAAAATAAACTCAAACTGGATTAGAGACCTAAATGTAAGACCCGACACTATAAAACTCTTAGAGGGAAACATAGGAAGAACACTCTTTGACATAAATCACAGCAAGATCTTTTTTGATCCACCTCCTAGAGTAATGGAAATAACAACAAAAATAAACAAATGGGACCTAATGAAACTTCAAAGCTTTTGCACAGCAAAGGAAACCATAAACAAGATGAAAAGACAACTCTCAGAATGGGCGAAAATATTTGCAAACGAATCAACGGACAAAGGATTAATCTCCAAAATATATAAACAGCTCATGTAGCTCAATATTAAAAAAACAAACAACCCAATCTAAACATGGGCAGAAGACCTAAATAGACATTTCTCCAAAGAAGACATACAGATGGCCAAGAAGCACATGAAAAGCTACTCAACATCACTAATTATTAGAGAAATGCAAATCAAAACTACAATGAGGTATCATGTCACACCAATTAGAATGGGCATCATCAGAAAATCTACAAACAATAAATGCTGGAGAGGGCGTGGAGGAAAGGGAACCCTCTTGCACTGTTGTTGGGAATGTAAATTGATACAGCCACTATGAAGAACAGTATTGAGGTTCCTTAAAAAACTAAGAATAGAATTACCATATGATCCAGCAATCCCACTACTGGGCATATACCCAGAGAAAACCATAATTCACAAAGACACATGCACCCCAATATTCATTCAGCGCTATTTACAATAGCCAGGTCATGGAAGCAACCTAAATGCCCATCAACAGACAGATGGATAAAGAAGATGTGGTACATATATACAATGGAATATTACTCAGCCATAAAAAGGGATGAAATTGGGTCATTTGTTGAGACGTGGATGGATCTAGAGACTGTCATACAGAGTGAAGTAAGTCAGAAAGAGAAAAACAAATATCGTATATTAACGCATATATGTGGAACCTAGAAAATGGTACAAATGAACCAGTTTGCAGGGTAGAAATAGAGACACAGATGTAGGCAACAAATGTATGGACACCAAGGGGGGAAAGCGGGGGTGGGGGTGGGGGTGTGCTGAATTGGGCGATTGGGATTGACATGTATACACTGATGTGTATAAAATTGATGACTAATAAGAACCTGCTGTATAAAAAAATAAATAATATAAAATTCAAAAAAAATGTACTATCTGCTGATTTCTAGATGTTGGCTCAGCTTCTTCTTTTTAAAACACTTTTCAGGTCCAAATGAAACATTCAGCAGGTAGAATATGGCCTATGGGCTGACAGTTTAAGACCTTTTAGAATAGATGGCTTAACTTGGAGTTCTTTACTCTGGGATCATTTTATTGAAATTTGATAACATGTGTTTCATTTAGAAACTTAAAATGATTTATAAATTGGGGCAAAGACTTCTTTCTGACTTAAGAATGAATATCTCAGTTTATCTCAGAGAAATTCAGCCATTTCTCTGTTGAGACTTAGTGTTAACCTGCCAGCTAAGTCCAGAGGGAGTAAAGTCTGTTGGTTCACCTAATGCTCTACCAGCAGAGAAGGTAGATCTCCCTGTTATCACAAAAGGCAATCCTGATAATTTTTTTTTAAGTCCTGATAATTAACTAGACATAATTTGCATACAAAATTAGATCCTGTGTTAGACACACATACAACCATTTCTGTGCAGTGAATATCGAATGTTGATCATTTCTCTATGAAGCCCAAATGTCCACAGGATTTTCACCTCATAATATGTTGGAGTGTTAAGGTTCCCAAGAGCTACAGAGATCTGCAGACAAAAAAATCCGCCCTGCCTCGGGTTCTCAGAGTGCTGCTTGTGTGGCTGAAATCAGCGCCCTGCTCCAGCTGATCCAGGGTTGCTTTCCAGTACCGGCCTCCCGAGTCATCCAGGTAATCTGAGCCCCCAGCCCTCTGGCTGGGCCATGCAGCCCTAAGGAAGCCATTCCTTTCTCTTGGAGGTGATGCACATCAACTGGGCAGGGCCACATGTTCAAAGGCCAGCTTCACCTTCTTTGTGGGGTGATAGGCCTTCTAGGAGCCCTTTGAAATGCCAGGGCAGGCTTCAGGCTAGCTGAGCAGGCACTCAACCATGTGACAGCTGGAACCCATTAAAGTTGGCAGTTTTTGCCCAAGGGGCAAAAGTGTCTTTAGATTGGCAAGGCTGAGGATTTGGCTCACACTTGACCGATATTTGTAAATGCTTAAGGGAATTTCAGGCAAAGGAGGTGAGCCTATCCCCCAGAGCACTGTTTCATGGCTGGGCAACATGCCTGTGGAAGTAATTAGGTGCCTTGCTGACGGGCTACCTGCCACCTTAAAGACAATTCACTGTGTCTGGGAATAGTTGTCCACAGAGCACAGGGTCATTCTGTGAAAATTTCCTTGAGGGAAAATGGCCTGAACACAAGGAAGTGATCCAAACAACAATGATGGTGTGATTTCCCTTCTATCACTATTATTTATAAATTAATATCACCACTACATACTATTTAATCAGTGTTTAGAAAACAAAATACAGGACATAGTTCTGAGGGCATTTTTTCTTATAATTTTTCCATTCCTTCTTCTTAAAATGCACACATTATTGTTATAAAAGTATCTGTAAGCCATGTTTATTAAAATAAAAATATTAACTTTTAATGTAGCTTAATAGCAAATATGTTTTACGAGTATGATTAAATTCTAGCTAATGTAGCTACGGAAAAAGCCTGAATATGAAACATATTTTATTCTACAGAAATAAGGCATGAGCACAGAGCTAGAAATTGGGAGCCAGAGTTCTATTCCAGTCCTGCTAGGTGATGGCTGAAAACAAGGGCCAATGATCAATTAAGCTGTGGAATTGCTGTGCCCTATATTCCATTCTTGGAGATTGACTGTACATGTTAGCATATTACAAACTCTCAGGTTCAGGAAGCACTAAAAGCTACATTTCCCACATTCCCTTGCCACTATGACAAAATAGGTTTTGTCAATTAGTTGCACTACTGCAAGACTGAGTCCAGAACTGAGTTAAGCTGGGGGAGAGGCAGTAGGGTACGAGGCACCTATTTTAGCTAGTCCAGATGTAGCAAGTACAGGTTGACTTTGAAGCCGAGAGTTCTGGGGATAACTTCCAGTCCCTGGATTTACAGTAGGGCAGGGGGTCTCTGGGATGCACAATTGCAGAGGCAGCTTCCTCATTCCTAGATGTCAGCTAAGGCAGTATGGTCCTGGAGCCAGCAGTTGCCATAACAGCTTTCAGAACAGGCTCCCTGATTGTAGCTGAGTCTACACTTGGCAGTTATTAAAACTCAGCAATGTTGGGCTTCCCTGGTGGTGCAGTGGTTGAGAATCTGCCTGCCAATGCAGGGGACACAGGTTCGAGCCCTGGTCTGGGAAGGTCCCACATGCCACGGAGCAACTAGGCCCGTGAGCCACAACTACTGAGCCTGCGCGTCTGGAGCTTGTGCTCCGCAACAAGAGAGGCCGCGACAGTGAGAGGCCCGCGCACCGCAATGAAGAGTGGCCCCCGCTCGCCGCAACTAGAGAAAGCCCTCGCACAGAAACGAAGACCCAACACAACCAAAAATAAATAAATTAATTAATTAAATTAAAAAAAAAAAAACAACTCAGCAATGTTATTCTGAAAGTCATTCCTGAAAGTTCAGTCTAGAGCCTGTTCTTCTAGCTATTCCAATGATTCCCTAAATTAAATCTCTTTCTGCTTGAAGTAACTGAAATGGTTTTTCTTACCTGAAACTAAACCCTTTTGGTATCCTGTGGCTCACCCTTTTGGAAATGTTGCTCTGAAGTGTAAGGCCATGAGGTAGGAGACATATTCATGTCCTTTCCCCTTGACCTACCTAGCTGTTCTTGTTGGTAGGTGGTATTTGTTCCCTTATTTTCTTTAGTAGTAAATACTTTCCATAATCCATGAACTCTCCCCTCTGGCCAAGCTGCCATGTCTCTGTGAAGAGCTCAGCCTCCTCCCAGGGCAGGCTAGGTCAGTGCCAAGAATAAAAATGGCACATTATTGCTTACTTCAGTGAGCCACACAGTGCCTGACTGAATGGGCTGTTGGAAATCCTTGAGATTAACATTCAACAGATGGCAAAGGGCTCAGAGCTTCGGAATGTTATCTAACTTCATAAGAAATTGTCATGTCTCATTCCGTGTCACAAACTACCTTTGACAGATTGCTTTTACCCTGTGGACATAATGTTTCCCAAATCATAGATAACAGTTTCTTTTACTGCTAAAGAGCCTCCTTTGGGAAATTGCAACAAAAATTTTCCTTCAGTGCTAAAGAAGGCAAAGAAATGCTGTTAACTGCTTAAAGTTTTAACTTTTATAAAATTATATTTAGCAAGAGATTTCAAATAAATTCTCATTAATTATAATCACAGAATACTTTCTTAAAATCATTTATAATCTATTTAGAAACATAGCAAACGAACACCCTCCAGAAACACCAGTCACTTAAGGTTCTAACTCACAGGTACAGTTTGTTTCAGGGCACCTCTGCCCCAGGTTGCTCAACCAGGTGTTCACTGAGGGCTGCCATGTGTGTCTTGGTCTGGGTTCTGAGTGTACAGCAGTGAATTTAATTCCTGCCCTTGTGGATTCTTCACATTCAGTGGCTCTCAAGCAGAAAGTCTGAGAACTTCTAGCTCTAACTTTTCATAACGATTTTCAGGCTTTTTCTGCAAATTATGCTTTCTTTTCCACAACTGAACCTAAATTCTCAGTAGACCATGATAGATTACTTTCTTCCCCTGTCTTTCTTTTTTCTCCGAGGTGAAGGAAGATAAACTAGCACATATTTAAGCTATTCACAAAGTTAATTGACCCTAAAAATGCTACAACTAGAAATCTGCACTTCCCTCAAGGTTGAGGTTTTCCCCACATTGTACCCCTTGTCTTCACAGGGTGGTTCTTATGTAAAGGGGACTGACACCCAAGGATGCTCTGAGATTGACATTGTGTTGCTCAGTAATGTGTTTGCCAGTGTGAACCATTGCAAGAAACAACTGAGAGAAGGGTTGGAGACTCTGAGAGAAAACTTGAAGAGAACTTCACATGGGAACAGGTCTGGGTGAATGTGTTTCTGTGAATTCTTTTATTTCAAAGGTGGAAAAAACTGCTGAAGGAAACTCTTGGCTTGTCACAGAAGACCATTATTGAGTAATAATTACTTGTATTTGCTAACGTTAAATTTATGGGAGAAAACTTGGAGAGACTGCCCCAGAGGCTTTTTTTTAAAAAGAGACTTCTAGCTAAACTTGCAATGAAGTTTCACGAATTTGAGATCCTATGATTTAAGGACTAATTATGTCTTCTCCAATGCACCTTTATTTAGTTTCCATCCCTCAGCTGAAATCTGACTCTGAGGAATGCAAACAGGAAGGGCTGAGAAAGGTGCCTCCAAGAATGAAGAATCTTTGAGATACATTTGTCTGATAAACATTCCCCTCAGCCATGTCCTGGGGTCTTTTGCTGAAGTGGCTTTGCTGATATGACACACAATGTCTCTTTGCCCCCAGTGTTGAACTAGTTAGGTCTTTCTTTTTTTTTTTTTTTGGTGAGTTCCAAAAAGAAAAGAATAAAAAGCCTTGACATGTTATTATTTATTTTTCTATTCCAATTGTACATCTGCTATTTTTTTTCAGTCTAATGAATTGTGGATGAAGAAAAATGCAAATAACTATGTTGTAAAGGGAATAAAACATTTTTCTTGAGTAAAACAGACCAGACTGTGTGCCACTTCAATTCTAAAATAAGATCAATGTTTTAAAACAATGTCCCAGAACTGTTTATTAATTTAAATAATAGATTCTTTACCAAGCCCTTGCTTCAAATGAGTATAGAGAGCTAGCCTGAATGTGTCTTTTAATGAAAAACACTACCTTCAGGAATACCAAACACCTACTAAATTGTGGTAGTTAGCAAAGACGTCAGATGAATGGCATGATGGTAACTATAATGAAGCACATTGGGGTTGGAAAGGCAGAAGGGGAAATGTTGGAGTTTCACATACAATTACACTTTGAACAGGGAAAGATCACCTTTAAGAAAAGGAAAAAAAAAGAAGAAATGGGAGAATGTGTTTTTCATTTTTACCCATTGCTTCTTCCAAGTTTTCCCCATTGAATTTGTAAACTATAGGGTACATTATATCATTGTTATTATTATTTATCAAAACAGGACAGTTAAAGTACTCTCAAGGCACATTAACAATAAGAGTTAGGGTATATGCTTTCCCTGGTGACCTTATTTGGAATCAAAATCTTTGTCCTTCATTGTTATGTCCTAATTCTATACTCCCTGCCCACCCAACGTCAAAGACCCTAATAGAAGAGCTCTCCCTAATTCCTTTTCCTCTCTTCTGTATCTCAGGCAGGCACCCTTCTCCTGGACAAAACATGCCTGAAGCTTTTATTTTGTTAGATTTCCAGAACAAATTTTGAAGTAGAACCCATGGAAAAGAACAGCTCCAAAAACCTTCATTTCCTTGCTCTAATTGTTCCTCGAAACAAGCAAAATCATTTTCTAAGCTCTTTTCCTTCTATTCTTTCAACTCATTAAAAAATGTCATTGAAAACTCTTTAAAGCTGAAACAAATTCCCAGGTAACCACCATCCTTTCTTTTGCATCTGTTCAATGCCTGTTCTTTTTCTCTTCCTCGCAGTGATTTTTCAAAGAGCAATAATGGTTTTCATTCAGCTCAGAATATATTTTATCCCACATTTTGTTTTGTTGAACAATTCCTTGGCAAAAAAAAAAGGAACATATTTGTAGGAGAATGAGACTTCAAGGCAGACTGACAGGGAAGGATCGTGAAGTCAGGAAAGGAGGAAGATTGTCCACGGGTGTTTCCTTGTACTGATATCTGCACGCGGCAGTCATTTTTTCTGGCTTTATTCTCTGCTTCTCAGCACAACCAAGACCATACCACGATTCATTTGAGGGGAAAATTGAATTAAAAATGGAAAAGAAGCAGATATGTGAGTCTGACAGTTGATTTTGACTCCCACCCACTGAGAGAGTAAAGAAGTTTATTGTTTCAGTTGATACCTGGTTTTTGGTGATATATTGTTTGTTGCTGTTATTTTTAAAGCTATTCAGTTACTTTATTTTGCAAGATGGGTGTGGGAAATCCTTTCTTGTCCTTTGGAACTAGTCCATGTCTCAACCTACCAGTAACAGCAACTGTTCTATGTCAGTGACTTTCTGAGCCCTGCTTGTGAATGAAACCTCAGGAGACTTGCCCAATAAGCCCAAGGTACTAGAAATCATTTACACACCAGGGGCACTGTGCTCCTCTCTGCACATACCAGTGTGTTTATTATTGAAAACCACATTGGGGAAACATATTTTGAGCTTTTAAGGAGACAGTGCTAAAAATATGTCATGCCTGTAACAGTTATGTTTGTAATTGGGATTTCTGCCCATTAGCTCTTATTTCTAACTGCTTTGATTTAGAGGTCTTAAAGACAAGAAGCTCTCTTTTTATTATCAGGTCAGATAACTTAAGGCTCTTCTCTGATATATCATCCCTTTAGAACCACATTGCAGGACATGGAGTTGTCCTGACAAGACATGGCCAAGATAAAACATGTCCATGGACTGGGCTGACATGAAATAGGAAGTGGCAAATATATCAGCTGAGGACTCATGACCAAGCACTGCTAGGACCCATGTTCCATTTCCACATACAATAATAGAAAACCTTTTGAGATACTCATTGGACAGTAAGGTTCATGTAAGTTAGCCCAGGATAGTACTGACATTCTCATTAATCTTGACCCATTCTAGAAGTGACCTGAACTCCCCAACTGATTCAATACCTCATTTAAGCCCTCTGGCATCTATAAGAGTAAACTTCAGCCACCTAGGACCATGTCTCCCAAACATACAGTTACCATGTTGAGCATAGCAAGATCTGCCTCCAAATTATGACAGGAGTGTTAGGCTACTGGTTTCTTTAATTCCTTTTCACTCTCCCTGACTGAGAGAGAAGGATATACTCATGACAAAAATAAGGTGAGGGAATTTGATAATGATTTAATGTATTCCTTTTGTGGTACATGAAGCCAATTAGAATTTCACAGTCTCGACATTTTTTAAAAAGTACTGAGGAGTTATAAAATTTCAGAAATTTCTGTTCAATTTAAATGAAAGGACATTATATATACAAAAAAAATTTTTTTTTCATTTTGGATGATGCCTATTGGCCTATCTTTCAGGTCAGTAATTCTCTCCTGCTATATCTAATTTTTGTTAAATTTATCTATAAAGCTTTTAAGTTCAATTATTTTTTTTAGTTCTATAATTTCCATTCTTTTTTTAATGTATATAAAATCCAACTCCAGTTTAATTTTTCATCTTTATGTCTACTTTTACTGTCTATTCCTCTGTTCATTGAACATATTAATCAGTTAAAATCCTTATCTACTTATACCAATATTTGTTATCACCTATGGGGTCTGTTTCTACAGTTTGTTTTTTCTCTCAGTTTAAAATCTTATAGCCCTGTCTCTTAGAATTTCTAGTGATTTTAAATTTAATTTCTAGTGATTTAAAGATTAAAACCAGGACACTGTGCATTAAAAGTCTTAGATGCTTCAGCTGATGTTCTCTTTTTCCAGAGAGGTGTACACTTTCCTCACCAAATGGATAGAATAAGAGCTGATCACCCAGGTCACACCCCATATCCGTTAAAAAAAAAACATCTGGAGGTGAGAGCAAGGCATCAACACTTTTTAAGGATCCCCAGTGATTCCAGTATGCAGCTAAGGAGCCACCGTTACAGCCTAGTAGTTTCACCAAGGACTTGCCCCTAATCCTTGTCTCCTCAGCCCCTGAGAGTGAATCCTAATCCATGTTGCCTTAGCCTGGCAAGACTATCTACATCTCCACTCAATTCTCTAAGATATTCTGCTTCATTTCATAACCATACCTGTCTCAAGCATCTTCAGAATTCAGCAAATGTTTGGAGGGAAAAGCAGGTCATCTCTTGGGTTCAGTTCTCCACCAGGATTTCAGGATGAAACCCAGGATTTCTTCAGGATTGTGGCCTCCAAGTCTCTGCATTGCTTTAGCCCTATAAGCTTGACAAAGTTCTAGTGGTTTCTTGAACCCCAAAAGCTTCCCTTTTCCCAAAGTCCATATTTTCAGCTTCTTCTCTATTTCCCAAATTGGTATATGTCCCCAGGGAAAATGGCAGCAGAATATTAGTCCATCTCTCCATTATCTGCTACCCCACTCCTCACCAAATCCTGACCTTTCTAGCTTCAGCAACTCTCCAATGCCTCTAAGACACACATACACGTGATTTTTTAAATCCAATTATCTAGTTGTTCTCAGTGAGCATTGGTCAGCTGTTAACTACTTCATTATATCCAGAAATAGAAGTCTCAGTTCTTTTAAAATATTTTACTGTACCATACTCATGATTAACAGTATCTTATGCCCCAATACATAGATAATAATCCGGTTAAAAATTATTAATCATCTACTATGTGTCAGATACTAGGGACAGAACAGTGAACAAAACAAGCACAGTTCCTGACTTTGTGCACCTAGTACCCCTGTGTGAGAGAAATAAAGAAATAATATAATGCCAAGTGGTAATTAAATGTTATGAAGAAACGTAAAGCTGGGTAATGGAACAGGGAATAGGGAAGGAGCTCTTGTTTTAAAGGGTGGCCAGGAAAGGCCAAATGGTGCAGCAGAGACCTGAATGAAGCCAGGGTCCAGCCATGTGAATTATCTGAGATAAGTGTAGTCTAGGTATAGGAATAGCAACTGCAAAAGTCCGGAGTAGGAAACACCCCTGGCATGTTCAAGAAATAGACAAGAGAGCAGCAGGGCTAGAATAAGGGGAAAGATGGTTGAAAATCATCTCATGTTTTCTTTTTTCTCTTTCTCTTATCGCTCATATGTCATGTTCCTTTTCTAAGGATCCTAATGGGGAAGAGAACACCATTGTCTTTAAGATTCAATTTTTTATGTACTGAAAGACTTCACAGCCATTCTTTTGAGATCATGGCCTACTATGATGTCCTGGGGCCTACACCCTCCACAGGTAAGATTTACTTGTTTTGTTGCATAGGAAATCTTTAAAATGGCTATTCATTCAGTGTGTATTTATAGAGGACTGACCACATCAAGACACAGTCCTGGGCTAGGTACACAGAACCAGGCTGTTGGCAGTGGCACTGAATCACTTACTGGTTTTAGGAGTCACTTTTTTTTTTTCCTGCAGTGCATTAATACTGTGTATCCTTATGCTACCAGTTTTAATTTAAGAAGCACAATCAAGTATTAACTGTGTGTTCTGTATAATGGAGTAGAGAAAGAACACAAAAGAAGTATGGACTTGGCCTGCAAGGAGCTGCCTCTTGTAGCAAGAATTCCAATTTGAGCCTAAATTGAGTTTGCACTGGGATTCAACCACAATCTGGCTAATTCAGGAAGGTAAATGAGTCTCCTATAATGGAAAGGACTGGTTAGGAACAGAACTTTGGTCTAAATTCAACAGATTGTTGAGCGTGTTTAATACTCAGCACCAGTGGACTCATGCCTCTGTCTTTGGGAGAAAGAGTTCAAAAAATTAAGTAAAAACCAGAAGAGCTGTTTCCTGGATGTCTACTAAGGCAGCCAAAGCTCAGGTTGGCACAGTTTTGCAGCCTGAGTGGTAGAAAGCAGCCCCAGAGTTCCTGTGTAAGCAGAGAAGGGGCCCAGAGTGCCTGCGCAGCTAAGAGGACCACCCTCACTCTGAATTGAGAAGATGCAGGAGGGGCCGTCTCTCTTTGATGCTCTGGTACTGGCAAGAGCAGTTGTGCCTTTGGCATGGCATGGCCACCATTGGAGGCATGACTGTCTTTGGCTGGACCATCCATGCTTCTGGTAGACGCAGCCACAGAAGGCATCAAACACAGCACAAAAGATCAGAAAATGTTAATGGCAGATACCGTGTGATACAGAAAGAAAGAGCCTGCAAGCACATGGGAGGTAGTCCCTGGGGACTGAAGTAGGATAGGGATTTGAGGGAGTTGGAACTCCTAAAAGAAGTGAAAAGTGATAAGGACAGAGTCATAGAATGGCATTGTTATGGTCATTGTGATGTTATTTTTATCCCTAAGATGTTGTGTTATCTAGGGTAAGATATGAAATAGAGTCGAATCATACTCCTAAAAACGGGGGTAGAGTATCTCCACTTTAGGCAAAAACATGATGGCTCTGTTATGGATTGAATGTTTGTGTCCCCCTAAAATTCGCATTTTGAAGCCCTACACCCAAATGTGATGGTATTAGGAGGTGAGGCCTTTGAGAGGCAATTAGGTTTAGATGACATCCTGAGGGTGAAGCCCCAATGATGGGATTAATTCTCTTGTAAGAATAAAAAGAGATACCAGAACTTCCTCTCTCAGCCATGGGAGCATGTAGTGAGAAGGTAGCCATCTGCAAGCCAGGAAGAGGGTTCTCATCAGGAAGCAAAGTTACCAGCACCTTGATCTTGGACTTCCCAGCCTCCAGAACTGTGAGAAATAAATTATTTCTGTTGTTTAAGCCATCCAGTCTATGGTATTTTGTTTCAGTAGCCCAGGCAGAGGCCCAGATGGCTAAGTGATTTATATAGAGGTAAATGTATTCTCCAGAGAACTTGGGGGTTGAGGCTAGGCTTCTGCTTGACTTAAAACATTTGTATATTCTCTGTGTGGCAAAATGGCAGAACTGAAAATGCCATAGCAATTTGTGAGCCAATACATGACCAGTGACCCTGCTCTGGCTTAGCCGCAGGTATCAAATATTTTCATTGATCTATTCATTTAAATATTCTATTCAACCATCATTTCTGGAATACCTACCATGTACCATTAAATATTTATAGTGAATTAAGTAGGAGCTCAATATTTTTGCTCTTTTGGTGCTCACATTTGGTAGAGGAGAGATTCTTGAGCCAGTGACTTTTTTTTTGTTGTTGTTGTTTTTGCGGTACGCGGGCCTCTCACTGTTGTGGCCTCTCCCGTTGCGTGCTCCGGACACGCAGGCTCAGCGGCCATGGCTCGTGGGCCCAGCCGCTCTGCGGCATGTGGGATCTTCCCAGACCGGGGCATGAACCCGTGTCCCCTGCATTGGCAGGCGGACTCTCAACCACTGTGCCACCAGGGAAGCGCAAGCGAGTGACTCTTAAATATTTCCCTCCTATCTCTGTCTTTGCACAATGTTTCCACTGATAAACTTTTCTTAACCTGTCCCATCCTACACCCTGCCTTGAAAATCTTGCTGAGCCTATGATTTTCTTTTTAATGCTGTGATTTATCAAGCACTTATTATGTGCCATATATAATTCTCATTGCCCTAAAATTAATTGGTAAATGAATCCTAATTGATTTGCACAACAACCCTGAAAGGAAGCTATTTCCCCAGTTTGAATATTTAAAAACTGAGTCTTAGAAAATGTAAGCAACTTGCCCACAGTTATATAGTTAGTAAGTGTAAGAGCTGGGATGCAAATCCAGGTCTGTCTCACTGTGTAGGTCTGTGTAGACTGACATGACATCAAAGTTATATAATGGAGAGAACACACTGGGCTTGAGGCCAAATCCCAGATCTATTTCATATTGTCTATGTGAACTTGTGTAAATCATGTAAAACTCTGAAGCCTCACTTTTTTCATCTATAAAACTGAGATGAGAAAGTTACCTCAAGGATAGTTGCAAGAAGTAAAATATGAGATTTAGTTTGAAATCATGTAGCATGTAATTGTGCTTAGCTCAATGAATATTTATTAAGAGAAAATACTTCCGTCTCCTTAGGTCTCACCACAGGCCCATGAAGCTCTTGTGTTTGTGTAAAATGCTTTCTTTCTCTTGTGTGCGGACTTCAAAAGCACAATTGTTAGCCAGCCTTCGGGTTATCGTCTTGAGGATCTGAGGTTATATCAGTAGCTCTTGAGCTAAAGTGTCTCCCAGAGGAGCAGACGTATATTTTTACTCTGGCTTCTAAGTCCCCTAAGTTCTTGAGCACAGCTGTGTGAAATGAATTTTTAAAAGACTGAAGTTATTATGTAACCCTGCTTCTCTCCACTGATGACGAGGAATGGGTTTGAGAGGAGATGAACAGTTCAGACAAGTCCTAGGATTCCATTTAGGCAACTAAATGTTGCTAATAATTGTCAGAGCAAGACTCAGATAATCACATTAAATCTTCACAGGCATCTTAATGTTATTCCCTGCACATCTTACATATGTGCTAGACAACTAATAGTTTGGCCCTGTGTGCCGCAATGCACCCCAGAGCCATGAGGTTTGACAAGGACATGGTTGACAGTATTCCTGCTCTAAATATGATTCTCAGATTAGCAGTATCAACATCACTTAGGAACTTGTTAGAGATACAGAATCTTGGGCTCCACCCCAGACCTAAGTCAGAAACTGCATTTCAAAAGATCCCCAGGTGACTCTTGTGCTCATTAAAGTCTGAGAAGTAATTAGGCGCGGATTAGGAAGCATTTGGGCTCAGATCTAACCTGCAACGTAGGACAGTAGGATGGCAAGAGATGGTTTAACTTCCTAGCTGTGTGACTTTGGGCAACCTACTTAATTTCTCTGACTCTATTTCCTCATTTATAAACTGGAGATAATAATAGTTTCCATATCAAGGGTTGTCAAAGAGCAAATGTGTTAATAAATATAAAGCACTTAGCATAATACTTGATTAATAGCAAGGGAGCCAAGTATTCTTGCTTTTACAAATGATGATGGTGATAAAATAAACTCCTCTAAGTCACACAGTTAGAGTAGAAACAGACAATTATAAGCCTAAAAAATAATTTAAGTTAGAAGCCACCAACTTGGGTTCCTGTCAATGAAGAACCTTAAAGAGGAGGAAATGTTGATACAGAGGTGGCTTTGAGTAGATAATCTCTGGGTCAGCCAAGACAGCTTATCAGATAATAGAAATAGGTCATCAAATATCTGACATACCTATTGCATACCAAAATTTAAGTTAAATTATTGTTTCTTCTATCTTTTGTCATTATAAACCTGAATTTTTATTTGTCTGTTTGCTAAGAAAGTCAGAGAGACTGTCAATAAAAGACTAGAATATGTTTGTTATAACAGCAGTTATGAGAATATTTGCCATAAACAATTCTATCTGCTCATCTATGTTTATCATAGGAATTTGATTTTACTCTCTAACCTGTTGATAAATCAACCTACTATTATATCTCTGATTTGGCCCTAAATAGCTGGACCAGTATAAAAGGACTGTACAGATACTCTTCAAATTAGGAATCCGGATGAAGGCATAATGTTTTTTTTTTAATGTATTGTACAAGTAAAATAGATACTTGACAATTAACTTTAAAATGTGTATAGTAAAATCTAAATTTGCCATGATTAACAAGTGTGTCATTATTGCATGACCATTTAGTTAGGCAGACGGACAGGTACAGATAGGGGTATACAAAATAGATTCGTAATAGAACTTCTAATTGTGTCAAATTGGGAAAATTTAAGTATATTATGATAAAAAGATACTAAACATTTATATATCATACAATTAGAATGAGTACAATCTGAGTTAATGTTGTTTTATGAGATTATAGTATATATATATATATGTTTGCTATTTAATCTAGTTTTCCTTCCTCATTAATGTATCGTTGTCATAGCTTGTTTGTTTGCAATTTGACTCAAATACATCTTTTAAAGTCATCTCCATCTTTAAAAGTATAATCAGTTCCTTCAAGTGTCTGGGTAGTAGAATCTCTTCTGCAAAAATATATACAGATAATAACAATTTAGATAATTAAACAGAGGGGATTATACAGGTTATGGTGCACAGAGAATAATGATGTTTAGTTTATATGCCAGATGACATTTGCAAATGGTAATGAAATTTGCTTCTGAGAAATAAACTTCCTCTGCTGATAGAAAATCTTTCTATCATCTGATGAGAAGGATTTTCTTGAACCAGAGTTAGCTCAATTTGAGCTACTCTGGCATCATAATGTTGTAGCTTTCTCTTTTAACCACTTGGGTAAACTGGAATAACTCTCCTAAACACAGAAACTGTTTTGTTTTAAATGCTTAAGGTCTAATTAATCAGAGTAACACAGCTCATTTGTACCACGGGAAACCAGGAGAAGAGAGGAGGGAGGAAAGTCTCACAATTGTCTTTGTTCCTTGGTGTTAACAGATTTAAAACTTCACCTTTACCGCAAACTGTACCTCTGTAATGACAGTGACGAGGCCCAGCTGTGTGCCTTGGCCCTCTTACCTCACCAAGTGGATTTTGTCAAGGCATCTGTCGTGAGGGTGAACGAGCTCAGTCGTTTAATGATACATTGGTTCAAGACATCATTTGCCAACACCACCAAGGAAAATAAGTATGTAACCAGCACATGGGCACGACGTGAGCCTTTCTCTTTTCAAGTCCCCTTTCTTTATTCTTTCGGCTCCACCTCTTTCCTTGGTAGGGAGAGGGAATATATGTAGAGAGGGAAAGAGAGAGAGAGGAAGGGGAGAGGGAGGAAGGAGAGAGAGCCATGTAGAAAATGAGGGCTGTTATAAAATATGGAACACCTGTATTGTATTATTTCAACTATAACATAATGTTTTGGTAGGAACCAAAGAATAGAAACTAAAATATTCAGTGGCATAACCAAATGGGTTGGTGCAAGGAAGTAAGGCACAGAAAAGGAAAAGGGAGACTACTAGCATGATTTGAATGAGCTGTTCAGTCGTTCAGTGTTCAGGCTTTAAGTATTCTTTCTACTGTAGCCAATTCTAACAGAGCAGAGTTGTCCTCTACAGGAGGGGGAGCCTCAAAAGTTGATATGTGCATGTTTTAGTATCTTTTCTTCACTTTGGTAGCAATAGGCTCTAATGTGTAGTAAAGGGATGTGAGGGAGACTCAGATACTGGTTTGAGTATTTTAAGATAAACTTTTGAAAAACAGAGAACTAGAATATATTTGTATGAATTCTCCATTTGGCAGAAATAGCAGAGGCAGGGGGTTTATTATAATATATTTATATATGGCCACTTTCTACATGGAATAAGTCTTCTTCAGCTATGTATGTTACAAATCCTGATTTGTTCATCTGAATCACACATTCTGTTTACTCTTTGTATATTTTTGTGTTTAATATTGATGATAACATTTGTCACTTTGTAAAAACATACATTATTCCTATATAGTTACCTCCTATTTCTAAACATCTCTAACCATTCTATATATTTTTTCTCTTTTGGTTGAGTAAAAATTTACCAGTAAAAATAGGAAAACTAGTGAATATAGAAAAAAAGAAATAAATCTTCTTGCTTTGAGTAGATCCTTGGTCAGATGACAAGCCTGGTTTTGAAATCACTTTGTTTTTTGGTAGTGGAGAGCATTTATAGATCTGCAAGAAGGAACTTATCTAATAATGTAGCAGAAAAATAATTCTAAGACTTAAAAAGGTGGTATTGTGGGGAAATTGGACCACATATGTTCCAATACAATAGTTGGTTTTCTATTTCAGGAAAGTAATCTTGTAATGTGTATTAAGTATTTATTATGTGTTAAGGATTTTAAAATATTCAAACCATCTGTCAAGTTAACTCCCCTCTAAGTTAAAACAAAACAAAAACAGGTGAAAGTAAGAAGTAAAATATTTCTTATTATTTGGTTTTAAAAAAAGAGTTGAGGCCATTTATATTAAGAATTTCATTAAAAAAGAGTACTCAAAGATTTTTAAAGAGATGTCAGAAATACTTAGAGGAACTACCCTTAGAGAAAGTAAATCACATAAAAAGAGTAATCTGTATATTCAGAATAGTGCTACTAAAGATAATAAAATTTGGGAATGAAGTAAAATTGTCATGATGAAATACCGTTCAAGACAAGTTTGGGGAACATGGAAATACATAGAAAGATTTACATGAACCAATTTTAAATGACTAAAATATGACACAAAATAATATGAACACATATCAGAGCTATATAAATATATATGTAATCATGCTATAAAAATGTGAAGTTCATTGCTTATTAAGTCTCCCCCCACCCCCAAATTTTCTTTCATAAAATGTGAAGAGCATATCCTGCTTGAGCAGTTTTCAACCATGGCTTACTTTGGGCACTTGGAAGCATCAGATTGTTAAAGTAGAGGTGGACTTTAAGTCTTGTGTCTATTGTCGTCAACCGCTGAGGGAAAATCACAGGAACTGAGTTACTGATTAGCTGAAATCTGGTTTGCTATTCATTACCAGGACAAGAGGTTTCATCTATTTTTAGTTTTTTCTATTTCCTTTGTTGAGGTAAAAACAAATGATTAATATAATAGTAAGAAAATGCTACTCTGTTTCCCCTAAATTCTATTAGAGGAAGTAAATTGCATGATTTTGCAATATATCATCAAAAGAGATGTCTGTGGCTAATGAATGCCAAGGCAGTAAAAATACATATTTGAATATCAACCGCCATGAAATCCCAAAACTGTCGTGTTGGGTTTTTTCTCCCAAGTTTGTTTATCAGCTTTAAATTGTTTTCCTGGTATGTAAACTGCAGTGTAGGACTTAATGTAAAAAAAAAACAAGTTTCTTTCTTCACCCTAAATCCCCACCTCCCAAAAATATGTTTAGAGCATATTCTCCAAATTTGTTTTTTATGTATGCTTAATTTAAAAAAAATGTATTTGCTGTTTATTGCTTTAAAATTTTTTCAGTTAATCTATATTGTATCTTTATATCTGTACATTGTGATCTACCTTACTTTTTTTAATGACCACATAGTACAGGACAACGCTGTCTAAAAAAATAGAATGTGAGGTTCAAATACGAGCCACATATGCAGTATTATATATTCTAGTAGCCACTTTAAAAAGGTAAAAAGTAATAGGGGAAATTAATTTTAATAATATATTTACCCAATATATCCAAAATGTTATCATTTCAACATGCAGCCAAAAGAAAAATTATTAATGAGATATTTTACTTTATATAACTCTTCAAAATACAGTACATACTCAAGTCAGACTAGCCACATGTCAAGTGCTCAACAGCCACATGCAGCTAGTGGCTGCCATATTGAATAGCACAGTAAGAGATGTACCATGAAGCTATCTAACTAGTCCCCTATTGATGAACTTCCAATATTTACTATTTCAAACAATAAAACAAAAAATGTACTTTTGTATATATCTTTGAGCACTAGTAGATGTTTTTTACAGAATGAATTCATAGAAGTGAAAAATGCTGGGTCAAAAGGATGGAACATCTCAAATTTTAATTGAGTTGACTCCAGAAAAGGCTATTTAGAGTCTCACCAATGGCGTGTGAGTGTCCCTTTCTTCACAGACTTACCAATGTTGGACATTATAATTCCTTTTTTGGCCAGTCTGATTGGTGGAAATATTGTTTTTGTTTGGTAAGTAGTGAGATTGAAAATAGAATTTCTTCTTCTGTAAATTGCCTTTTGAGCTTGGATTTTTCTCATAACTGAATAAACCTGTCTTCACTTTCTGGGTTAATGCAAGTACGTACAACACTTCATTCTGTGTGTCTAGATTCCGGAGACTTCCCTCCTCTTACACAGTGGAGCTCCTCACCATATACATCTGGGAACGGGCGGAGAAGCCCCTGTTCTTCAGCCTGGTACAGGGAATGAGGGCAGTCCTCAAACTTCTTGTTCGATATGCAGAAATCGACGTTGTTTGGCACAGACACTATCATCCCAAGTTCCCCATTTTTGTAAAGGTTAACCAGAAGCACACAAGGTAACTATTTATCTTTTCTACACCCTTAAGATATAAGAAGCAGGTTTGCCATCAAGGAAGAAATTCTGGAGCAAAGAGTAGCTTTATCGGGATTCCATGTAAATGAGAAGGCCCTGATTACTACAAAGTCAATTCCCTTCAATTACTTCTCACAGAACTTTAATTCTAAAGTGTGAATTAAGAGTAATTTGAGTAAAATGAATAGAATGTGGATATAGACAACAAATGAGGAGGAAACTGAAGACTGAATCCAGGGAGGACACGCTTCCTCAGGTGAAAAGGGAAAATGAGATCAAGTCAGAGTTGGTGGGGCAGGAACAATGGGCTGTTTTCTAATAGGTGTGGTTAGTCCTCCATGGACTCACTACCACAGTTCCCAGAGAGTCCTTTTCTTAACAGGGTTCCATATTTAACTCAGACCTTCCTCTCTTCTAACTATACAGCAAATTGAAACTGGGTTTAGAAATGGAGAGCATGAGGCTTGTTTTGCTTTGTTTTAGGCCATTTATTTTAGACCCTGTAAATCCTACTGTAAACGTGTGTGACACCTGCAACGCCTGGGATGAAGTTGCCCATGTGGCGAGACTCAGCTTACTGAAGCCTCTTTTCAGGGGAGTGAGAGCTGAGCCCCCCTGGCTTTTCACAAATGACTGGTAAACTGGGCAAGGAGCTACTGTCCTTGCATTTCTATGAAGAAAATAAAAAAGGATGCAAAACGTGTTGCCAAGAACACTCTGGATGAAGGAAACTTGTCTTAATTTAATTCACTACTTTAGTGAACCCAATCTTTAACAAACATCACTTAAAAGGATTTGTCTCAGCCTTTAAGAGAATTTGCTTTGGTGGCCTTGTGACCAAAAAACATTTTTTTAAAAATCCAAGTGGCCACAATAAAAAAATAAATAAAACAAAATCCCCAGATCCATTGAGAGAAGATTAACTGAAAGGGTAAAATAGCTCCCATTTTTTAGTTCATTAAAGTTTCAGGTTGACTTTTCAACTCTCCCGGCAATCTGGTATTTCCCTGGGTCACCTGCGTTTTCACAATTTCCCTATGAAAACCTGCTTGTATTAAGTACCGCCTATTTACTTCCAGACATCATCTAACAGATTAGTACATGGACATAGGGAAATATCCGGGACATACACAACGGATTGCCTCAGAATAACTTGTTTCCAAATCATTTTATAGCTTATCTGCATCATAACCCAGGGGTCAGAGTGGAGCCATACTTCAGGTTTGCAAGCTGCTCAGTCATGAGCAGGAACAAACAAACTACCCAGGTCATTGCACTATCCAGTTTTGCCACAATTGTTTTTAATTGTTGGGACCCACTGTTTTCTTTTCTATTAAAAGCAATAGCAGCCACTGGTAATGAAAGCCAGGGCCCACCAGAAATAGACCAGAGGAAATTTCCTGATTCTCTTGCATAGCAGCAATTCATCAGCACTGAAGGTATATGAAATGTGGCTGCAGAGTAATGCCAGTGATTAGGCCTCTCCACACAACAGAACTCTTAAATATAAATGAGTGCCGTCCCCTTCAGGGCAGTCCTCAGAGAACCTGTATGCTTATTCCAGCGACGTGATTGGTCTGGAAACACTTTTGGATTTCCCCTCCAGGGGAAAATGTTCTTTTGAACATCCTTAATGGTGACAAAATTTGTCCTTTGAGGGTGAATTTTATTTTTGGAAATGGTACAATGTATTCATAGTGAACATCTGTTGTTTTTGGTCTACCCGGAATCCTTTTCCCCAACTAATGGTTGGAGAGACTGCGTTTCTTCTATTGTTCACTAGGTCTCTGAAGGCTCTTGAGGAGAAATAGTTTCAAAAATGCCTTGGGGTAGGCTGTGACAAAGTGAGAGAGTGGCATGGACATATATACACTACCAAACATAGACTAGATAGCTAGTGGGAAGCAGCCGCATAGCACAGGGAGATCAGCTCGGTGCTTTGTGACCACCTAGAGGGGTGGGATAGGGAGGGTGGGAGGGAGGGAGAGGCAAGAGGGAAGAGATATGGGAACATATGTATATGTATAACTGATTCACTTTGTTATAAAGCAGAAACTAACACACCATTGTAAAGCAATTATACTCCAATAAAGATGTTAAAAAATAAAAAAATAATGATAAAACATCTTTAAAAAAAATGCCTTGGGAAATGGCCACATTTTCCCTATATTGGTAACTGAACCCATATTTACCTGAGATGACTACTGCTCCCCTACTAGGTCCAAGTCATTTAGGTGGCATGGCTTCATCAGTAGTTCCAGGGGGCAGACATGTGACTCGGGTGATTGAGTCAACTCTTAACACTGTGGCACTCGGCTCTGGAATTTGGATTTACACTGCTGGGAAGAGAACTTCTCATTCTGCTACGATGTAAGACTGAAACTGCTGGCCACCATCTTGCTGCTCTGTGGGGAGAGAGCCTGCTTATAAATGGAGCCAACACAAAAGAAAGGAGATGTGAGAAATGAGCAACGATACACATGGATGTGCACCTATGTACACGTCTATATAGTGAGAGAGATCAAGTCCTGGTTTGTGCTCCTGGATCCAGATGTACTTGGAGCGAAAAGTGTCCTGGGGCTTGTTTATGTCAATAAACTCCCCTTTTTGAGCCAATAAACTTCCCTTTTGCCTAGTAGGTTTGATTTGAGTTTCTGCCTTACTAATCCTGACTAATTAGTGATTCCTGACTAATCTGCTAGAACAGAGCCAGGTCTGATGAATGAATCAACTCCTCAAGCAAGGAGTAAGGAAGGCACCAAGACACTGATGACAAATTTCTACTCAAGAAACATTCATTGAGTACCTGCTAAGTATTAGGCCTTATAGTCAAGATACTGAAATAAACTAGTCAGTTCAGGATGGCAAGGTGCTTTCTGCTGACAAAAGAGACTGACTCCTTTTTCTCTGACAAAAGACTCCATTCCCAAGGAGAAGTTCGTGACAGAAATGTCTTTGGGAAAGACAGCATTCTTGAGCATTGTCAGAGCATGTTATTAGGTTCCCAAGGTGACTAATTTTTAAAGAAGACAACAATTATTTGAGGTTATGAATTCTATCTTCATAAAAATAGAATTCTATGTCCCTCTGTGTCTGTATATCTCCTGTGGAACATGAGAACACAGGAATTTCTATGTAGGGGGAGGAACAACATGACGGTTAGCACATAATACATAAGTTTATTTCAGATTTGGGAAGGACTCCTGACTGGTTTGAGAGCTTACATTGGAGTGGAAGGAGCAGTGAGTGGGGAAAAGTTTAACTCTGTCACCAGTCCTAAGTCTAGTTTTCTTAGCAGCATTTCTATTGCTTGAATAGGTTTTTCCTCATGTCAGCTTTCTTGGGCTATTCTTAGTATGAAAAGTCCAGGATAATCTAGAGCAATTTTGCTCTGAAATTAGTAAAGTGAGATTTCTTTGGTTGCAAAGCATGTGATCCACTCAGGTAAAGAGTAAGTGAATTTACTGAAGGGTGCTTGGGCCAGCAGCTCTCATGGTTTCCTCGTGGACCTCATGCTCTCACCTTTGACTTGTGTTTCTGCCTCTCCTTGCATCTGCTCTCCACACCAACCACCTCTCCTCTTTCTACTGACCAGCTTCCTCTGCTGACTCATCATTCCTACTTCCTCATCACTTCAGCCTGCACAGCGCTCATGGACATGACCCTTCCAACTTCAGCTCCCAACTTGAACTGCCAAATTCCTTCCATGTTTCTTAGTTCACATTCCTGAGGGGGACAGACTGATCAGTCCAGTTTGTAGTTTTGAGCCAGATTACCCAGAATCACTGGCTAGCTATGGGACATCCATGATCAGGATGGGGCAATGCCTGTGGAGCCAAATGAGAACATCAAAGAAGCAGGAAAGTTTAGGGGCCTGGATGAGTATGATAATGCAGTCCTGGTTCATGTGCTTGTGTCTTTCCCCACAGGACCTGCAAAGTGGCTTAGTAGCTGCCATTTTTAGGTCATCCAATGTTCCTGTTTCTAGTGATACCAATTCTTAGAAATTTTCAAAGTGTTTGTAGGAAAGGCAGGAGAAAAGCCCTTCTTCAGTAAGTCAGCAAGTAGAAGAAACCATGATCAGAAGAAGCAACAAGTGATGGCAGGGGGTGGGGTATTATCAAGCTAAATCTTGGGGTGGGGGGCAAAGAGAAAATAAGGGGACTATTTGGAGAACCAGTTTGAGACTAAGGAATATGCCCCCAGGAGGTAGGTCCACAATAATATGCCCTAGACCCACAGCTGCGCCTTATTCTATTCCTCCCCGCCCACCACCTAGAGCATATTAGGTCCCATATAAATCAATATTTAAGGTACCCTATTGTTTATACAAGCTAGTCTAGGAAACTGGCCACCATTTATGACCTTGCTCCTATAGAATGCATCCTCAGGATTGAACAACTAACTGACTTACAAATGGACTTGTGACACGTAATTGCTGCTAAAATTGGGAACTGCCTAAAAATAGATAGCAATTTGGGACTTTCACCTGAAAACCAACAATCACTAGAGAATCATCAGCTCGCAGGAAGAAGCTTCTGCTTCCCTTTCCCACAACCTACTTTGCTCCAACGAAGAAAGTGCTACCAGGGTTTAGTCAGGTTTAAAGAAGTGATTTTAACCATGGGCTAATAGAGATTTTCACGGTTTCTAGTAAAGAGATTAAAAGTAATTCCAAATGTTGGAGCCAAAGTGATAAAAAGAGTGGGAGCTCTTTTGGGAGAGGAAAGGCAGCTATATATCTGCCCCTTCTGCTTTTCTCTAGCTTCCAGGAGGGGTAAAGAGGCAAACTTTCCCTCTCCCTTTATTCCTTTCTGTGCTCTCTCTGCCAAGAGGCTAGTTATATCAGAAGGCCAGGGCTGTGCTGCCTACTAAAGAATGTGCTAGGTAGCTCTAGGCCAAAAGAACTCAAATTTAAGTGTGATCAGAAACACCTGGTGGAGTGGTAAATAATCCAGACTCTCTCCTGGAATTTGGCCAGCAGGCCTGGGTGTGGCCCAGGAACGTGTACTTTTAAAGGATGATTCTGGGGCAGTTAGTTTGTATATCATATTTGTGAAAGCAAGCCTGGACCCTGGAGCAGAATCTGGCTCTCCTGCTAAGGTGTGTGTGTTTGTGCATGCACATGCATGCTTGCTCTGCTTTAGTTCTGGGCTCCAGGAAAGCCTCTTGCTCAAGCAAAAGGTTTTGCTCCTACCTAAATCAGAAGAGCTCAACATTTTGAATTTGGAGCCAATGCCAAGTTAAGTAACAGCTCCCATAGTTAGGCCATAGGCCTCTGAGCCAGAACTTCCTGGGTAGAGCAGTGGTTCTCAACCTTGTTGTACATTCAAACTACCTGGGGAGCTTTAAAAAATACTGATGCCTGGGTTCCACTTCCAGAAAGTCTGATTTCATTGGTCTGGATGCAGTCTGGACAGTTGGGATCTTTTTTTTTTTTTTTTGCGGTACGTGGGCCTCTCACTGTTGTGGCCTCTCCCATTGCGGAGCACAGGCTCCGGATGCACAGGCTCAGCGGCCATGGCTCACGGGCCCAGCCGCTCCGTGGCATGTGGGATCCTCCTGGACCGGGGCACGAACTCGCGTCCCCTGCATTGGCAGGCGGACCCTCAACCACTGCACCACCAGGGAAGCCCCAGTTAGGATCTTTTAAAGCTCTTTGGATATTTCTAATGGGCAGCCAAAGAAAACCACTGTAGTAGGGAAAATAATTTTCATTTTCCTGGAACCCTGGCTAAAAACAATCTCAATATTCGCTCTTTAACATGGTGGACACCATAGAAGAAAGATTGATATTTGCATTTCTGCAAGGTAAAAAAAACCAAAACACCAACAATATATAATAGATAATGTCTTGAATAGTGTTTACCTGTAAACATAGTCAAGGATAATAAAAATATTCTTAGTCTGGCTTCTTTTGTCCTTTGACAAGAAAGAAAGGCATGGCATGATATAACGGAGAACTCTCTGAAGCATTTCAGAGATAAAGTCAACTACAACAATACTCCTGACTTCAAAAGCTTTCCCTAAAGAAACCGAAAGGTGTTAAACCTTTATGTTTTCTCTTTGTCCTGAGACCTAGCTGACCAGATTCATCGTTGATGTAGGTACAGCATTTCAGGACTATCTATGGCTTGATTCTTTTCATTTTCTAGAAATAGGTGAATGAATTTAACAGCAAACATATCAATGGACTATATCTTTTGAACAAATAGACAGCCAAATTCTGATCATGAGAGGAACAATGACTTTATTAAATCTGTAATATTCTAACATGTTCACACAAATTTAGTGACTAGTTTGCTTCAAGCTGTTTTTTTCATAACAATCTGGTGTATTGGGGTTTTGTGAGAATTAAACTATCTCTTGTCAAAATACAGTGCAATTCTGTATTTCAGGATGATGACATTTATCTTAGAGATAGGTTAATGGGACGATGTCTGAGTTAGTTGGATCCCTGCTGAAAAGCTTAAGAAACTGTAAGTATGTGCTCAAAATTAAAAGTTCTAAACTGGGGGTCCTTGGACAGAGCAATGTATGGATTTTGGGGAGGTCCACATACGCTCTGACACAGTTTGTGTAATTTTGCGTGTATACGCTTCGTTCTATTTTCCTAGGAGAAGGCCCATAGCTTCTATCAGATTCTCAAAGGGTTTATAACCACAAAAGGTTAAGACACATAGCTCCATATATTTAAATAGAGAATCCTCCACTCTAGGCCCCTCCAACACAGTGTGCTATTGAGAACAAGACATAGAAATTGAAAAATAATAATAACCTACTTTGCTCTTCAACCCTGCTCTTCTCAGGGCCAGGATTATAGACATTTATGTGATGTACTGACAGCCATTAGGTCTTAGCTGAAACTGATTTGTGATAAATGAGCATCAAAGGGAGCAGCAGTGGCGAAGATTCTGACTTTTGCTTCTTTTGCTGAAACTTCCCTACCATTGCAGGAAGAGTAGGCAGTTTTGACCAGCCAGGAAAACTGATAGTGGCCAAGACAGAACCTCTGCTTTCAGTGTACAGAATGGGTACAGTTTTCTAATTGCAGGGCAGAGAATACATTTAATATTCTCCCAGCTGATTCCTGTTCCTGCATGTAATTAGATGGTGTCAGCTTGAGTTGGTCATTTTTAAAGGCTGCAAATGCAGTACAGATGTACCTACCTTTAATCACACCCAACATGGGAAGTTGTGGCTTTTCTGAAATGATAACGAGTAATGACTTTATGAAAAAATTACTTTAAATAGGAAGTAATTTAATTTTAAAATTTATTCAAATTATAAATATTAATTCTAATTCCTATTCGGAAATTTCTTCTAGGTGACGTTTAGCCTCATTATGGGGAGAAATGTGATTTTTTTGTTAAAACAATATTTTAAATAAAATTTATCTAATATTATATAGCATTACTTTTTCAAGACATTTGAGTAGGGCAGATATATAGCTAAATTTTCCCCTGATGTGAAAAATATGATGTATGAAGTTAATTTTTTATTAACAAGGTTAATTCCAAAATATATGCTCAGTATATAGTACTCAGTATACAGTTTTATGGGGATTCAAGGAGTGACAATTAGCACTGTAGATATTTAGATATGAAGCTAAACTCACATTTTTGTAAACTTTAATGTAATTATAATGGTTTTAGCTTTCATGAAACTTAATGTGCATTTGCCTAAACAAGAAGAAAAAGAAACCTTATTTAAAATTGAGAAAACCGTTTTCTTAAATTTGAATTATTGGAGTAAATGCAAGATAATCCTTTCCATGTTAAAAATAGGGAAATACTTGTAAGTGTTTAAAATTGACACTGCTGCCATTCTTAAATCTGAGTGACCAGGAACCATCTAAAAATTGGTTTGTATTTGCTTTTGGTTTCTAATCTGTTGATTGATCCGAGCCATTTTGAAAAAGAGATGGCAATGTTTTATCCCTTCTTTAAAGAAGAGTCCAGTAATTTAAACTGAAAAATGACACTATGTTTGAGATACTGGTGGCTTAAGTTCTTGAACAATAACAAAGACAGCTAATAATTCCTTTGCTCTAATGCATGAGAAACAAATCAAATGTGAATATAAGCATTGTTAAATGCTAATGATTTTTCAAAATGTTTTAACCTTTGAAATGACAGTAACTTTCTCCATTATAGATATATGACAGAAGTGGCAGAAATAAAAATGAATCAGTTAATCTATTTGCAGATTGAAAATGAATATGACTGATTGCAGGACTCATAAAAATTGGATATTAATTCTTCTTGAGGAATACAAGTGAGGGTACTATCCTGGGTGATATTTATCCCCATATGGAAGAGTGGATTGAAAAAAAAAATTATTACTATGACATTTTAAGCCACATTACATTTATATAGTATTCTCATACTATTACCAGTTCAAAATCTTTGATAGTGGGATGTCCAGATAAAATCCTCACTGAAGTTTTGGATTACACCTAGTAGAGTGTAAGTGATCTTGTAGCTTACAAAGCTTAGGAAGAAACTCTGACCCCTGTATATTTTTTAAAAGAATCCATATTGTTTATTTAATCCCAAGTATTTTTTAATTGCTATCATGCTATTTTCCCCAGTCCTGGCTGGTGTTCTTTTCGGGGATGCTACATTGACCCATTCTTTTAAACAACATATATAATCTAGCAAGGCACATGTCAACAAGGCTTCAGGTTAAAGCCAGGCCTGGAAAATATTTTTCAAGCAATCCTGTCTCCATCCTTTCAGTCTGAGGTGGAACTGTCGAGAGTGTGATGGGAAAATTGTATTGAGTGACATGTTGGGTCCTATAAGGGTCCTCCTACTCTGAGATTCTATGAATGGAATGGGTGGGGAGAATTAGTACAGTCTTCAGGCAGCATCTATAGCTGCTAAAGCCTCTGATGACCTCCTTCTATGAGCTTCCTAATGTTACAGTCCGGCCTCTGCCTGCCTTGGGGGCAGCTGGGACCTGGCCTTGTTAGTGATAGCTGCAAAGGGCCGTGAGGCTCAACTGATCATCACTGGGTGAGGAAGTGTCAGGATCACTGTAGATCTGAGTCAGGGCTAAACTCAGGATTTCTTTCTTTTCTTTGTAAAAACGTAGTTCTTGTCCTGCTTTCCTGGCTTCCTCCAACTCCCTCAGGGCCATTCGTAGCTCTTGGGAGAGAATTCCTGGTGACTCCCGCTCCTTCATGATCCAGTCGAGGGCCATGTGGCTGCGCATCTTTTCATCTAGGGAATACTGGGAATAGTAGGAGATGACTTCCTGGGAGCCAAGAAACAAAGTCCAGAGTGTCAGTAAAGAGCAACAAAGGTACCTGGGCTCATGGCCTTCTGACGCCTCCTTTCCTGTGCCTCCACTACTCCCAACACACCCCCAGGGGTTCTACCAATAACCAAACCTCTCTGATGTTCACAAACTGAAGCCAAATCTCAGGACATACCTCTTAAAGGAAATAGAGGGCTAAGCTGGTACACAAAGTAGGGTCACTCCAGGCTGAATCAAAACACTACCACCAGGAATGACCCAATAATGTTCGCAGAACAGAGCTCTGACCTTGCTAGAAAATATGCCTTCCTTTGAAAATGCATTCCTATAACAATTGGTATGAACATTATCTCATTCACTGAACTCTTCTGCTCAGCATTATCTCCTTTGGCAAGATAAAAAGGGAAACAATTATACGGAAGGATTCGGACAGAACTGGGTTTGGTCACACCCATTGCAGAAAGCAGGGAGCTTTGAATCAGGACAAGACTTAGACACCAGGAGAATCAACTTCCTAACTGCTATGTTGTTAGCATAAGGAAGATGACAGACTGAATGGCTCACAGAGACTATGGGAAGAACTTTAAAAATGTATTATGGAATATAGGTATTATCATCATTGATATCATAATGGTACCTTCATGTACGTTGTCTCTCACTGTCTCCAAATAATTAAAAATTTGTCACTATCTGTCAATTCTCATGTTTAAAATTTGCCAATACATTGTAACATCATGTATAAGTTTGATGGATGCACTTTAAGAAGATCTTGTGGAGTGGATGCATTGTTTACTTTTATTTTCAAGAACATATGGTATTTATTTATGACCTTAACAAATTAAAAACAATCATGGAAAAGTGTTTATAACTAACCCGGCATATTTCAAAGGCTTTTTATTAAATCAAAGGAAAAGAAAAAAACAGCCAAAGCCATTGTCAGCTACTCATTTCTTTTCCATCTTTGACATTTTGAAAGCCAGGCTTTCTAAGCAAAGAACAACTAAAAACTCCTGGGGCTGCAGTGCATGGAAAACTCCTACATCTACCCTCATATTGCTGACTAGTAAAGGCTCTGTTTCTCATACAAATTCCTGTTAGCAAACTCTCAAAACAAACTACCATCTTCGAAGTCTAATGGGGTAAAGGAAGAATAAATCTTGAGGGACAGTAGGTGAGAACCGTTAAGTGCATGGGAGAGGGGGTTGTCTTTGCTACTAAAAAAAGGGAGAAGGGTGCTTTTTATAGGTAGCAAAGAAATAGTGAGACCCTGTCTGAAAAATAAAGAAGAAACTTCCAAACCAAAAAACGGGAGCGACTGAAATACCAGGTTGTCCACCTTTACAATCATTTCTGTTGTCCCTTAAGGACATTTGGTGGGGATGAGAAAAATCCTCCTGCTACACAACCGACTCTACCTGTTCTCAGTGAGGAGGTTCAGAAGCAGTGCAGACTCACATTTCTTTCTGCCTTGAAGAGTGGGAGAGGGCACACATTCAGCAGGCAGGACAGGTGCATAGAGTAGATTCAGTATTTGACTTAGAAACTAAGTCTGTCTTAATGATCCCTTCATTCTAGCATTCAGTACAGGTATCTAAATCAGGCCTATGCCCAGCCAACATTCTTCTGAGTGTGCATTTTTGGTCAGTCCCTGATGCAACTGGACTGATACATATCCTGGAAGATGACAAGCCATCTGCTCAGTCCATACAATGCAAACCTGTTTTTACTGGAAAATCTCACCTGTCGGGAACACTTTGTTTCACGAAGGGCTTTTAGGCTTCCATTCCAGTGCAATAGTTGGAAAATGGTCATAAGCTCCTATAAAACCCAAATACCTGTCATTAGTCTCAAAGCAGAAATGGGAAGGAAAGTGCCTCAGTGATTGCTGAGCAGGGCATAACTCTGATCCCCAACTATATTTGGGAAATAGAATATACAGTACTGTCAGAACACTTTGAGACTTTTCAAATACCACAGTCCTAGGCTTTCGGAGCATTTTTCCTTCCCTACCTTGCTATTTGGCACAAATTATTAAATAATTGACAAATACCTTTCAACATTAAAAATACATATGCTCTAACAAATATACACCGAAGAAATTATGTAAATATACCAGCACATCTTATAATAATGTACAGGCAAGGCTATTCATTGAATCACTTTTTAAAATTGCCCAAGACTGGGAATATTTTAAATGTTCATTTTTAAAGGAATGGTTAAATAAAATATCATCCTAACGTGTAGCAGCATACGGCACCCCCAAATACGCCACTTGGGTATATTGATTATTTTGAGCTGTAAATACTTTAAAAACTGCAAAGAGGCTTTCTCTGAACTCCCCTTATCTGCCTAAAGATAGATCCTCCAAAAGGAACACAATTGTCATAAATCCCCTCCCCAGAAGTTGCATCAACCAGGGAAGACTGACTGTTATCACAGAAGTAGAAACTAAAGTCCATTCCACACCCAGACAAACTTTGTCACAAAGTATCATAGCTCCCATCTATTCTTCTGAGGGCCCATTCATCTTTCTTAAAGATTATTTAAGGCCTGAGAGGCCTATATCCCCTCTCCCCTTTCCCTATTAAGATGGTATTCAATCCTGAATTCTAAGCCACCCTGTGGAGGTACTCATTTTTCCCTGGGTACCTCTCACATAAACATGAAGTGTACTTCTGTTTTTCTCTTCTTCATCTGTCTTTTATTACAGGGGCCTCAGCTAAGAACTCAGAAGGGCAGAAGGAAAATGATTCTTCCTCCCTATGACACATTCATCCTACCAGATATGCTACAATCACAAAGCATGAGAAGGCTCTCTAGTTCTAATATAAAGAGTCTCTATGAGGTGTTGTTAAGTTAAAAGCAAAGTGTCCAACATGTACACTGTGTGCTACTGTTTGATTAAAAAGAATAGGAGATGCCTATAAATATTTGCTTATAAACGCCTAGAAGAGTTCTGGCAAGATACAAAAGAATCTGGTAACATGAGTTGCCTCTGGGGAGAAAAAAGGAGGGAGACCTTTCTCTGACATTCTTTGCACCTTTTAAATCATGCGACAATATTACGTATTAAGGAAAACAATTTAAATATATTGGACAAACATATAATGGACAAACTACAGAAATTGTAAAAAACCCCTAAGTTTATAAATTCAGTCAAGAAAATGCCTTAAAATATGGACAATAAGGTTGAACTGACATTAAAACTCACCCATAGTTTTCACATTCAATGGCTAGGGCTGAGCACAGCATTAAGCCTTTCTATCAGCATCATCCTTTCCCTGCATGATACCCAGGGCAAGCTAATGTGTATTCAACATACTGAAGATTTTATTTTCCTAATCGTATTAGGATTCGCAGTCTTCCATTGAAGTTACCTGCATTTCTTTTTCTTTTTTGACCAGAGAAACAACTACTGTGGATTAGTAGTACAAACCACAACTACATAATTGTTAGAAAATAACAATACAATTAAGGAACTTCCTGGTCATGAAGCTAGTTATGGAAACTTAACATTTAGACAGATGTCTTATGCCCATTCAAAAAAAGTGGACTTCTATTGTCTTTACGTCTGCTTGCTCTGGAAAACGCTTTCACTGTGAAAATCAGGAGACACAAAGTCACTCTGAGATTCCAGTTATCTTAAAATTATGAGGTAAATTTTTTTTTTTTTTTTTTTTTTTTTTGTGGTACGCGGGCCTCTCACTGTTGTGGCCTCTCCCGTTGCGGAGCACAGGCTCCGGACGCACAGGCTCAGCAACCATGGGTCACGGACCCAGCTGCTCCACGGCATGTGGGATCTTCCCGGACCGGGGCACGAACCCGTGTCCCCTGCATCGGCAGGCGGATTCTCAACCACTGCGCCACCAGGGAAGCCCATGAGGTAAAATTTAAAGTGATAAGATCATCAGAAAAAATAGCACTATTCTCACGTCTAAAACTGCCATTAGAATGTCATGCTTTTCTTCTTTTCAGTTTGGGATAGAGTTTGGGATTTTGTGTATGTACTACTGCACAGTAAGCACCCCAAGAACCCACAGAGACCTTAGTAAAAGCAAAACCATGTGTTTCCATTAATTAAAATATGACATGGACACCAGCTGAGCTACGCCTCCTGCCCCAAACACTGACCCCACCGTCTGCCCAGGGTCCTAGGTCCAGTGTCTGGGTAACCCACCCCTCTTATGCTAATTTGGAAAAGTGAGAGTGGTTTGTTCCATAACCAAATCTTGCCTAATCTGGATCTCACCACTATGCTTCTTATCAAAGTAATCCCACTGGGGCTTCCCTGGTGGCGCAGTGGTTGAGAGTCTGCCTGCCGATGCAGGGTACACGGGATCGTGCCCCGGTCCAGGAGGATCCCACGTGCCGCGGAGCGGCTGGGCCCGTGAGCCATGGCCGCTGAGCCTGCGCGTCCGGAGCCAGTGTTCTGCAACGGGAGAGGCCGCAGCAGTGAGAGGCCCGTGTACCGCAAAAAAAAAAAAAAAAAAAAAGTAACCCCAGTAGCTGAGGAAGATAAATTTGTGCTGCCCTTCTTACCGTACCCTCAAGCCTACTCAGTGAATGCTTTGCAGCCATAAAAATGAATAGGAATGCGCTTTTGGTTCTGATATGGAATAGTCTCTACCGTGTTACAGGAGGGACAATATTTACAAATAAGACATATTGTCTTATGTTTTATCTTAAGACTCCACTTAAATTTTGTATTCTATTGTTTGCGCATTTTTTTAAAAGAAGAAAATAAACACGACTCCACTCCTTTCCCCACCCTGCAATCTTCATGTAAAGCTGACAACCCAGAAAGATATATTGAGTTTATTCTGTGGCTTCCAATAGCCCTCTTGGCATCGTCCTTGCATCCTTGTGGCCCAGTCTGAGAAACAACCTATTGCCAACAGAGCTCTTAATTCCATCCTCTGACGACTGTTGCCTTAGTAATATATTTTTCTCCCAATGTCCTCTCAGCTCTTATTCTTATCTGTGCACTAAGCCCCCCATCCAGATAAATTTCTTTCATGCCACTCAGCAGTTCTCCTAAGACTTCAGAACCCACAATTCTGTGAACAGAAACAGAAATCTTTCCCATGTGCCTTGGCAACCTACATCTCTCAAAAACTTCCCCACAGAGACCTGAACTGTTTCTGCCTGCAAGAAGAGAATCATCCTCCTCCTTATTCCCCAAATTCCTATTCTACCACCAAGCAGTTTTTCCCTCTGCAGTAATACAACTGCCTCTTCTTCATTGTTGCTCTTGTTCCTAAAATCCCCCAGGAAAGATAACCTTCTGTCTGCCTTCTTACCTTATGTCCTGATCTAGTTCTTGCTCTCCTCTCTGGAGATAATGACTCTCACCATTGTCATATAAAGTATATTGAAATATTTCCACATTCTTCCTGTCCCACCTCTTTATTTCCCCTCATATGACCAAGTTCACTATCTTCAGATCTTCCTGAAGCTGTATGAGTCCTGGGCTCAACCCCAGGAAATCCTTGTGTGCCTCACATTGATTCCATTGGAAATCCTTGCATTATGGCAGAGAGGCAAGGAGAGGGTAGCCAGGGACTTCTGTGAGGATTCGTTTCATCGTTTCACCATGACTCTTCACTGTCTGGTCTTCACAGCCTCATTTTCTACCTGTAGAAGCCCTATCACTTTGAAGGAAGTCTGTTTGGTGATCTACCTGTCCTGCTCCTTCCTCACTGAAGTCTGTACTGTGTTTGTTACGTGGGCTGATCTAGAAGCCTGGGTCAACTGGGTGGGCTGACAGATAAACAAGAAGCTGGCCTAGAGGTAGGGCTGGGACTAGGGTGAGGTGAGTCAAGCAAGATTTAAGGTACATCGTACAAGTTCAGGGTCTTTTATTTAAAATTCTGTCTTTATTTAAAATTTGGATGTTTTGTTTGTTATGAAGTTTTGCACATTTATTTTGAGTTTTTAAAATACTGCATTATAATATTAGTTGCCTTGATTACTGAATTTTTTGATGCTCCTTTAAATTTTGTACCCGAGTTCAATGCCTAACTCTTCTTACCCTAGTCTGGGCCCTTCTGGGGATTTGTCTCAGGGACAAGGCTGGCTTCACGAGCTTGTGATCTGTGCACAGAGGCTCTGAGCTTGGTTTAGTGCGCCGTACTCTTGAAATTCTTAGTAATTTTTGAGTAAAAGGCCCTGAGCTTTCATTCTGCACTGGCCCCATAAATTATGTAGCCAGTCCCCTTCAGCAAAGTAAATTTAAAATCGAATGGTGAATCAAGCCCTGTGTTTTCTTTCTCTCCAAGGAAATTGCAGTTGTAGCTTTCATTCTACAGCTTTTCTGGTTCATTTTGTCATTCATTAAATTTAAACCAACAACAACTGGGCTCTGTCCTCACAGTGCTTCCTAGTGTTGCCTCCTATGAGAAACAATGTTTGGCCTCCCAGCTACTCCCCGGGGAGAAAATGTACACTGCTTCTCTCTGGAACTCTGTCTGGGAGACTGGCTTGGTTCTGTGATTCATCAGAAATAAGAAAAACAAACAGTGTAAATGGAGAACTTGAAAAACAGGTGGGCACAATCTCCCCACCCAAGAGAATAGATTTAAGAGGAAATTTGTTTATGGGATGAGGTTTTAAAAGGCGACCTGGAGAATTTAGCAAAGATGTAAATAAACAACTCGTCTTTGGACTGCATTAGGCTTCAGAATAAATATATTAACCAGCTTCAGTCAAAGTCTGCCTTGAATCTGACCTTGACAAGACCCAGTGGCCATCCCACCCCCCAAACATCAGGCAGTTTTCTCTATGGGGAGGGGCAAGGCTACCTTAAACAGGCATCCCAGCCTCCCTCCCACGAAGTGAAGGTAAGCAGAAGCATATATCATGTTTCCTCTGAGCTCTGCCTCCTCGATGGCCCCCCTGAAAGCCTGCAGGCAGTCAGGAGACACCAGTCTTGTTTTTATACCGTATAGTCATCCATAGCTAGATACAAACACACATCTATTACCCACCAGGGGTACTGAATTGCTGTGTTGACTGCAAACAGCCTAGGTCTGTGGTCAATTCCCATTATGTGCAGAAACAAGCTGATGCATTTAACCCAGGCCACCAAGGAATGTGTAGGAACCCAGCAGGCAACCTGGAGCTGGCGGAAGGAAGAGGGATGTGCTTCATGGCCCTCCTCCTGGGTTGCCAGAATCCCTACTGGGAGGAGGGAGTTTGGATTTTTCCTGCCTTCACATCTTCCGCTTCCTTTGTCCCTCATCCAGCACCCAGCCTCCATTTTGAGAATTTATGAAGCATTTCCACAGTATGATTCAAATTATTATTTCATGTATTTAAATACCTTACTACACAGACCACACAGAAAACATGCAGCCCGTAGCAAGGCAATTAAAGTATTACTAAAAGATGGTTGAGTACAGCCTTTCATAGTACTTGGACAGAATTTTAAGAATTTTTTAAAAAAAAATCTTGCCTTCCCTATATTTGGCAGACTAACCCACTGTGTTAAAAAATCATTCTTGATTTTTCTGAAAATAGCTACTAAATCCTATACAAGCTATTATGTACTGGGCCAGGCAACATTCATTGTATAATAAAAGAAGTACAATATTCTTCTGTCAGGGTTGAGGGGGGAGGAATTAACATAAATGAGATTCTTCCTTCGGGAATCACCATGCTAAATGTTTTATAAATGTCATATTATATACGCCCCACAAAAAGCCTACACAATGGGTATCATGATGCTTATTTTGTAGATGGGAAAACTGAGTCTCAGAACGGTTAAGCTCACAGGTGGCAAGTGGTAGCACAGGCTTTACATGTAGGTCTGTATGGTTTTTTAAAGTTTGTGTCCCTTCTCTTGTGTCATGCTCTTTCCTTTTATTTTTTTCTCTGTTTGACTTTAGATTGTTATGGAAGATTAAAAAAAAAAAAAAAAAAAAACCCTTGACAGTTCCACTCTTTTATTCTATAGCAAGGGCCCTGAAACATTTAATGCAGGGGAGCTACCTTGTCCTCATTGTAAAGCCTTTAGGTTAAATAAAGTTGTCAAGGGAATCCATCTGGTAGCCTCTGGCATTTCAAATGAAGCAGTCCTTCTTCAGAAATATATATAATAACAGTTCTCAGCTTTCACTGAGCATTAACCATATGCCAGGAACTGTTCTGGACTTTCTATGTGGTCCCATTTAGTCTTCACAATAGCACAGTGAGGTAGCACCACTACTATTATAGCTACTATTATTCTTCCTGATTTACGTACAAACGAGGAAACAGATTTAGAGATGAGCAGCTGAGCCCACTCCCAAGCCTGGGCTCAGAACCACTGAGCTGCTGCATGCCCCTGTCTACACCAGAAGGTGAGCTTCAGGGTCTCTTCCAAACAAAGACAAACAACATCAAAGGTCAGGGAGACCACAACCGCTTAAGGAGAAACCTGGATGACTGAGCTCTTCCTAGGGCAGGGTGAAGAAAGAGTATTTTGTGTCAATCAAATGAGAGAGTGATGAGGAAAATTACTGGTTTTTAAAAATGGGCAGGTGGGACATATCCACCTGAGAAGTGGCTATGCCATTGTAGTCAGGAAAAGAGTTTGAAAGGTACCAAAGGTGGTATTTGGAAGGTGGTGGCTTCAGGATTCAGCTGTAACACCACTGTAAATTATACCATGATGAACATTTGTGTCCATAAAACTTTATATTCTGACTGCTTCTTGGAATCTAACCTAAAAAAATAGAAATCTTGGCGGGTAAAGTCTCCTCATTATAACATTGCATATTGATTCCTACTGGCATTGATGTATATGGATGGTCAACTGTATTCGTGTTTAATATTTTAGAGAGTGCACTTTGCATTCTCAATAACTTCTGAAGTTTTGTCTGCCCAGCCCAATATAGGATAATAGGAGTGTGAATTCAGAAATCAGACTGCCTGGGTCTGAACCCTGGCTGTGCCATTTGCTAAGCTGTATGACACACTTCCTTCAATGAAGACATGGCGATAAGAAATACTCACATGTTTATTGTGAGGGTTAAATTGCGGTAAGATTTGTTAAATGCTTAGCACAATGCCAAAGCAAGCATCCAATGAGCGTTAGCTATTATTATTCTTATTGCTATTAATATCATTATTTAATTTGCAAATAACAGGTAATATAGTTCCTCAGCTCTATTATTGCTTGTCAGCAGTGGAATGAAAAGGGTTACAGGTTGCTAAATGTTTTGATTTAGTTAACAATAGGAGATGGCAGTCTTGTTTAACAGAAATACCATAACTGAGGGGAAAATTGTTTAATATACATTGCAGGCACCTTCATCCATGACTTCTGAAAATTAAGAACCAAATGGTCACAACCAACACTTCAAACTGTTTGATTTGGTTTAAGGGGGAGCTTTATACTGAAAAGCTGGTAAAATGTTAATAGGGTCATAAGACTGTAATGTTCCCCGCCTGTTTCTTAGCTTAAGTCTTTTACTTTCCTTTAAGAAAGCAAAGATTGTGCCTGTTTGCTTTTTTGTTTTAGCCTCCTGAGGTGCGGCTAAAAGGGAGCACAGTGCTGGATTCTAGCAGGGTTCAATTAAAATGACCAAAACAAAAACAGAGTAGATTATTGGGACGGGGCCGTTAGTGATGAGTGGCATTCCCCCAGGCTTCTGGGGGTTGTATAGCAAAACAAATATGTGGAAGGAAGCAGGTACCTGAAATTCCAGCATGGTCTTCCCCATGTTTGACTCCAGCATGTAGTGGTAGGCTCCAATGCTGGTGCTGGGGTCGTCCGCGTCATCCAAAGTGCCCTTGGGAAGTAAGCAGAAAAGGAAAATATCGTGGGTTTTTCCTCCTCTTCTTTGGGTGGTCATGAATTAATTCTGTGGCCTCACAGTGAGCCTTCTATTGTCCTAATCCTTCAGGGGTGCATCCTACAACACTACAACCATCTCCAGTTGATTTGGGATAAAATCCTTACTCTCACCATCACTCATAGTTAAGAGGATTTTGTAATCAACTTGAATCTAGCTTTTGATTAGAATGTTAACTGATTATATACTCAAAAAGAATAATTATCCCAAAGCAGAAATTCCTGTATCTCTCCACAGAGTTTTTGTTTGTGGTGGCATTAATGTTTGAGCAGTTGTTCTCCAAGGCTGCTTTCATCCATTATCGAAATCTTGAAATGCTGACTTGCTCTGTAAGATTCCAGTGGTCACCAAGCAAATTATGTAACTAACAGGGAAAAAAGCTCCAGTTGTATGGACCATTCATATTTTACCACCATGATTCTTTTTTTTTTTTTTTTGTGGTACGCGGGCTTCTCACTGCCATGGCCCCTCCCCTTGCGGAGCACAGGCTCCGGACGCACAGGCCCAGCGGCCATGGCCCACGGGCCCAGCCATTCTGCGGCATGTGGGATCCTCCCGGACTGGGGCACAAACCCGTGTCCCCTGCATCAGCAGGCAGACTCCCAACCACTGCGCCACCAGAGAAGCCCACCCCCATGATTCTTAATGGGAGTTTTTCATAATATGCTGGTGTTCGGCCTGGAGACATGGATTTTGGTTTGTAGTTTTTCACTTTTGGACCACTTAATCTTTAGGAAACAAGGTGGGTGAGTGATGGGAAGAAATGAAATTCCCCTTCAATTTGGTTAGGGGGAGTGGCATTAAAGAAGCTGACATGAACTCAGGAATGGCATTGGGGCCTGCGCTTCAATATCCCATGGCCTTGGATTCCTGGGAAGGTGGGCAACGGCTTTGTGAGACTGAACAAACAACTGCCCGCATCAGATAGCAGCAAATTTATAGCTTTTGAATGCAATAACATTAACACACTACTGCTGAAATATTTATGTTGGCTTTTTAAATATCCCAGAGGAAATCCATCCAGAAGCCTGCAAACCATATATATTCTCCTTCCTTAGAAATTTCCATGAAAAAATGATAAATTACATTTACACTGAGGGCACCTCCCTGCTCCTGAGTAAATTCCACACATATAAATCAGGCATCATTTTCCTAACTTCTCTTCCTCAAAGGCACTTGAAATTTACAGGGCAGGAAAATAAAGGCTTCCTTTCATCCTCAGAGCAGATATAGACCAGAGCTCCCTGAGGTCTCCCTGCCAGGACAACCACTCTCAGACCCTTATCTCTCTTCTGCATGATAAGAGCATTTATGAGGGGGAAAAGCAGCAAAAAGGTCACAGCTAGTGTGATAATGTCACCTTCATTATCAGTAGCTTCTCCAGAATGACAGAACCTTTATAGTCAGATTAAGGGAATCAGAGAATGAAAATCTCAGATGGCGTTGATCCATGCTAAAGGCGAAGCTAGGAGGTGGCTAATCCCTTTGGTAATGCCAAGTTTCTGCACTTGAAGGACACACAGGGCGACACCTGCCCCAGTTGAGACCCAAGGTTTCCTCCATGGTTAAAATGGTTTATAATTTGGAGGTACGAGGATCAAAAGCACCAAAAATTCATGGGGCAAATCATCTACTGTACTCCTAGACTGCCGAGAAAATGTCCTATCTAAATTTCTAAGACAGAGTTTTTGGCTCTCAAAGCACTTTGTATTTAATTACATCCATTACAGAGATTTCCAAAGCTCTCTGAAAAAAGTAGTTGATATTAAGCATGGTAATTCTAACAACTAACAAATATTGGGCATATGGCTTTTCCTATATCGAAGCAGTCTGTTTCCTTAAAAACATAGATTGAAGGACCTCACACTGGCTGGGAAATTGGCACTTTTAATAAGCACTTCAGATAATTTTTATGATTCGTCAAGTTTGGGAAAAATTGAGCTTCTTTATCTCTAGGTTAAAGCAGTATTCAATGGCATGCGTTCTCAGGCCCTACAAGAATCTATGCTCCTAAAACAGCAAACATTCAAATAAACAAATCAAGGTGGATAATTTGATCCACCTTGATTTAAAGCTTGATTAATTGTGATTAATCCAGGGAGGCTAAGGAATATTACTGAGACATGGAATAGGGAGCCACCTCCAATTTCATGATTTCCAGTCCAAGTGTTCTTTCTGCTGAAAATTAATGATTTAATGGGTTAAAAATAAAACCTGCACAATTCTTTTTTTTTTTAAATTAGTTTATTTTTGGCTGCGTTGGGTCTTCGTTGCTGCACGTGGGCTTTTTCTAGTTGCGGCGAGCGGCGGGCTACTCTTCGTTGCAGTGTGCAGGCTTCTCATTGCGGTGGCTTCTCTTGTTGCAGAGCACGGGCTCTAGGCACGGGGGCTTCAGTAGTTGTGGCACGTGGGCTCAGTAGTTGTGGTGCGCAGGCTCAGTAGTTGTGGCGCACAGGCTTAGTTGCTCTGTGGCATGTGGGATCTTCCCAGGCCAGGGATTGAGCCCGTGTCCCCTGCATTGGCAGGTGGATTCTTAACCACTGTGCCACCAGGGAAGCCCAAAACCTGCACAATTCTTTTTTTTTTTTTTACATCTTTATTGGAGTATAATTGCTTTACAGTGGTGTGTTAGTTTCTGCCTTATAACAAAGTGAATCAGTTATACATATACATATGTTCCCATATCTCTTCCTTCTTGCGTCTCCCTCCCTCCCACCCTCCCTATCCCACCCCTCTAGGTGGTCACAAAGCACTGAGCTGATCTCCCTGTGCTATGCAGCTGCTTCCCACTAGCTATCTATTTTACGTTTGGTAGTGTATATATGTCCATGCCACCCTCTCGCTTTGTCACAGCTTACCCTTCCCCCTCCCCATATCCTCAAGTCCATTCTCTAGCAGGTCTGTGTCTTTATTCCCGTCTTACCCCTAGGTTCTTCATGACCTTTTTTTTTTCTTAAATTCCATATATATGTGTTAGCATACGGTATTTGTCTTTCTCTTTCTGACTTACTTCACTCTGTATGACAGACTCTAGGTCCATCCACCTCATTACAAATAGCTCAATTTAGTTTCTTTTTATGGCTGAGTAATATTCCATTGTATATATGTGCCACATCTTCTTTATCCATTCATCCGATGATGGACACTCAGGTTGTTTCCATCTCCGGGCTATTGTAAATAGAGCTGCAATGAACATGTTGGTACATGACTCTTTTTGAATTATGGTTTTCTCAGGGTATATGCCCAGTAGTGGGATTGCTGGGTCATATGGTAGTTCTATTTGTAGTTTTTTAAGGAACCTCCATACTGTTCTCCATAGTGGCTGTACCAATTCACATTCCCACCAGCAGTACCTGCACAATTCTTAAAGAACTCATTCACATTAGCATCTCCCAAGATTCAAATGGCTCCGTACTCTCAATATAGCCAGCTTTTCCCTTCCCTGGTGGGTACTCACACTAGTGGAGGCAACTGCTTCCTGCACACTCTCCATAATGAATTCCTTGGTGATCCTGCGAGAGGGCAGCTCATTGAAGAGGGAGTTGATTAGGGCCACTTTAGCTGCATCGCGTCTGGCCTCAGCTCTACTTAAGCAGCACTTAAGAAGGGAAGGAGAAAAGGAGTCATTAAAGAATTCAGCATCTCACCATTTCGCCCCATCTCAATGGGTCTCTGGACATTTCTATTTATACATTTACTGTCTGCAGCTATTCCTCCATACCCATGGCTAATCCCCTGAAGATCATGCAGATTTTCTTTCAGCCCTAGAGCCCAGGCAAATGTCTTGGTTAGTCTTCAAATGTTTTTGTCTTATTTCACAGTCGTTGAATGTCTACTACGCACCAGATGCTTTCATACTCTGTTAATAAATAATAACAAAAAAAATAATGGCTACTATTCTGTGCTAGGTGATTACATTCATTATCAGGTCCTTCCTCAAATCCTTATTTCACAGAGAAAAAAAGTAAGGAAGGAAGGAAAATGGGAGACACTTTTAACACAATAATTAAAAACACAGGTTCTGGAGTCAGACTCCTTGGGTTCAGATCCCAGCTCTGGGACTTACTAGCTGAAAGACTGTGGACAAATTAGTCTTTCTGTGCCTCAATTGCCTCCTCTGTAAATGGGAATAATAGTAGTCCCTGTGTTACAGGGTTGAAGATAGGCTCAATTAGTTAATATAGAGAAAGAAGTGAGAATACCCAGCACACGGCCACACTCTATGAGACCATCTCAGTCTTATACTTTTTAACCTTCAGGTTAGGACAAAGGGGCTGCTGTCAAAATCTACTGTTTTTGCTTTTTCAGCATTTATTCCTCACCCTCCTTCTAATAATAGTCCCCTGATTTTCTTGAGGACCACCTTTTCTACCTTGCTCTCAATCCACACAGTTTGGGTGGGACAGGAAGTTTGGCTTTCCTGAAGTTAGGGGCCATAGGTAGCCTATGATTAGTAACTCACACAAAAAAATTCATTTTTCCCCAATTTAATACTGCTCTCCATCCTCTTAGCCTGGCCTTCCTGTGGCTCACACGGGCCTGCTCAATTTAACCTGATTCTTTCCTGTCCTCTCTGTCTCTTTTCTTACCAACTCCTCTTATTCAAGTTCTGGTTTGGTGTGGACCCTGGGTCCAGATAGAGGGTGAAGCCCTATGAGAACTGCACTGTCCCTGGAGATCACACATGTTGGAGGACCCCAGGGTGTGATGGCTCTCTCCTACAGGCTCCTAGGAACTGTCTAATGTCCTAATGTCTTACTCCAGGACTCCTAGTGGGAAACAAGCCCCAGGAAGAGAAGCCCAGGCCTGGGTCCTGGTCAACAGGATGGCCAGACACCCTTGCCTCTGCCATTCAGTGACTGTGAGATCTGGGCTGCTTGTTCTTTGGAGCTTATTTCCTCACTGGGCAAATGGGAAGGCTAGGCTCTCTGGTCTCCAAGGTGGCCACTGCCTAGAATGCAAGATTCTCAGAATCAGTAGTGCTTGGTTACTGACATCAAAGAAGAGGGAAAGTACCAAAGACCCCACTTCATTTTGCAGTTTTGTGCCTCAAGGGCTTCATAGCACCACTGGGAAAAAGCCAAACCCTTCCAGTTTGCTTTTAGCACATTCCTGCCTCTACCTCACCTGCCCCATGCTGACCATCCCTGCACTGATCCAAGAACACTCCAAACTCATGTGCTCATGTCCTCCAGAGGCCCCCTCTCTTCTCCATCTCCACAGACCCAGTATGAGTCCCCTGAGGTCAGGCCCTGGCGCCCTCTGATATGCCCCCTGTGACCTCCCTAGAACAGTTGTGACTATTAGTGCAATGATCCTGTATGTGACTATGGATTACCTCTTCTTGCCCTTCCCCCAACCTCCAGGCCTGGCAAGTGCCCCTTATATACTTCTTGAGCATCCTCCAGAGTGCTTACTCCCAGGGTCAGTTCTTGGAATGCTCATGTATGGTTAGTACGTGGGCAAAGTAATGACAAGACTTCTGAAATGGTAGGAACACGACACCAAGGAGGAGGGAAAAAACATGTGTCAGGAGCCTAACAGAACAATTAAAGGCAGCTATTTTAACTTAAGCAACACAAAGAGATTTCCAATATTTCCTTTAAATGAAGAATGGAGCTAAATTTCTAAATATGTATGTGAAAGGTGGTTTGGGCTTTTTCTCCTTAGTGTTTAATGACAAGCTAGAAGGCTTTGGGGTAGCTTCAGGCAGCAGCGCCCTTCAAGACCTTTCTCAAGGTTTAGGCCACCTGTATTAAACCAGGGTTGGGGGGATCAGAGGAGTTAGGCAGATAGATTGTCTTTGCATTATGGACTTGGCTGGGAATTTACAGGACATTGAGTTCTGAGTCAGCAGTCTAACTGAAGCTTGGGTGCCACCTCTTCCAGGAAGCCTTCCCTGACCAGTCCCAACTGCAGGCTGGAAGGACCAGCATCCATAAGAGGCACACACCACACTATTGTGTAATTGTCTACTAGTGCTCTGCCTGTTGACCCCGGACTGTGAGCAACTTAAGGGCAGAGTCTGTGACTTAATCATCTCTGCATCTTTGCACCTGCAACATAGTTTGTTGAATGAATAACTGAATGCAGCCTAGGAAATTCAAACACTAATGTGCCTGACAAAATATTCAAGAAATCCTCTTAAAGAAGAGAATTCAAGATATATACTTATTACTTTAAAAAGTCCCATTTCAATATACACTTTATAGTATTCATAACCCAGTAACATAAAAATATACTAATATGTGAATTTCAGAGGGAAAATTGGCCATCAAGTTCAGACACTCTGAGAGTACTATTTTTGCCTGAGTGTAGGATATGTTTATTATTCTTTGGAAAATCAGTTCCCTGTTAAAAAGCAAACAAAGTTTTTGCAAATATTACCTGACATCTGTAAAAGCAGTTCATTTTAACAGGAATTTGCTGTATGTAATCTATAATAATGCCATTGGGGTTTTAGAATTTAGAGAATTAGATTCAGATCTGGGCACTCTTAAGAAACTTTATATAACTTTCTATCTAAATAATAGCAATTTAAACCATCTTTCATAGAGAGAGACCTAGTAAACACTACTTAGATAAAAGAAGCTATCTATTTTAAATAAGACCAGCTAAGTACTAGATCAAAGGCGCCACATACATTTACAACCAAATGGCACTGCTTCTGAGATCAAAGTGCTGCAGGGCTGAGAGAACAGAAAGAGCCTCTACCCAGAAAGCATGGAAGAGGACTATGAGACTTAACCAATTTCGAGATTTTAAAGCAGACACATGTCTTTACTTATTTTATTGTTTCAATGTACAGGATCTTTGGTTAAAATGGGGGAGAAAGTGTACCAATTAATAAGTACATAAAATAAAATAAATTCTGAGCCATCAAAGGCTTTTCTTGCTATTGTTTTTTGCATTTCTGAAAGACAAGTACTTCAAAATGTCTATAATGTTAACCAGCCGCTTTCTTTTAAATTTTGGAGCTACAAATCCAAGCCAGTAAAGCTGTATATTTTTCTTTAGGGATCTTTTAATGGGAACTCTCGAACCATAAGGACCTGTGCTTGGACAAGAAATTTAGCTAAAAGCAATCTACTTGGCAAATCTAAATCAGAGCGTGGATTCTGCTGTAAGAACAGGCACTGTTAGAGTTACCATCCAACAGTGGGAAATGCTGCAAGAAAATAAAATATGGTAAGTGACAGGACGTTTTATTGATGTGTCCAAACTGGTCGTCAAAGACATCAGCTGGGGAGTGAATGAAGTATGATGTTATTTCAAAGCAACTTCCTGCTGGAATTAGACTTCCCAGGTTGTATGGTTTATTCTTGCTGTTTTTCAGCCAGACCCCAATCATAAATACAGACTTGTAAACCATGCCTTATCCGCTAACCATTCTTACTTGTTAATATAGAGAGACAACTTCTGTCCTTTGCACTTTGTGAAAGTACAGAGCTGGAATATTTAACAGTCAAGATTTTACTAAAGTCAGCTGTGGATTTCTTTGGTATGTGGAGACACATGCTTTTCAAGTGGCTAGCAGACCCCACTCAGACATTTATCTTGAGGCTTGGATGCCTTTCATTTGCTGGTAGATTATAAAACACTATAATCATTTCAAAGCCTCTCAACTCTAAAATTAAAGCCAAAAAAAAAGAGCATCTGTGGCATTGCTTAGGAAAACCATTTAAAGGTGGTGGTATCCAGCCTCTGAGATAACCCCCAGTGATCTCTGCCTCCTGGTATTCACACACTTGTGCAGTCCCCTCCCATACTGTACAGGTTTGGTGTGTGTAACCAATAGAATATGGCAGAAGCTAAGGTATGTCACGTTTTAAATTAGGTTATAAAAGACCTTGTGGCTTCCATCTTGGTCACAGTTGCTTTCTCTCTGGGAAGAGTCAGCTGGCATGTTTTGAGCAGTCCTACTGAAACGCACACGTGGTAAGGAACTAACTAACGCCTTCTGCCAACAGCCTTCTGAGTGTGATTGGAAGCTGATCCTTCAGATCTGATCAAGCCTTCAGATGACTCTAGCGCCAGCTGATGGCTTGACTGAAACCTCTGGGACACCCTGAGCCAGAACTACCCAACTAAGCTGCTTCTAGATTCCTGATCCTCAGAAACTGTGTGAGACAATGATAAATTTTGCAGTAATTTGTTACCCAGACATAGACAGCTAATACAAAGGCTTTGCTCACATCAGGCAATTGGGAACTCCCTCAGCCCACCCTTGAGGGAGAGCTCACTAACAGTAATCCTCATCGCTGACTCTATATGCTGGGTGCTGAGCTAAGCAGCTTATGTCAATTGTCACATTTAGTTATTACCACAATCCTATGAAGTTGGTTTTGTTATCCTTATTCCACCCACAAGAAAAACAGAGGTTACATATCCTAAGGTCATACAACTTAAAAAGTTACCAAAACAAGATTAAACCCCATGTCTGTCTGACTTGAAATCCCAGATTTTTAACCACGATACTAATCTGCTTGTCACACAAATGGTCACCCACCTTGGGATAGAGAAGATATATAATTGGGCTGAAGTCTCCCAGCATCCCCCAGATCAGTACAGATAGTACTTTAGCCCAAGCTCCAACTTTGATATTCCATGGGTCATTTTGACATAAGACACCAAGGGTATCTCCTCCCATTCCCACATGATGAACTCAACTTCTTTTAGAAGAAAAGGCCAAGGAAGAAGCAGTGCACTGTCATAAGAAACTGTCATAAGAAACTGTCATAAGAAACCAGGCCCCATCTCTAGGAGCTTCCCCAAAAGTCACCTCATTAACATAAACTCAGGTGTGGTATAGCCCTTTATTTGTTATAAATAACAAAAGATACCTTTATCACTCCTATCACTTAGGAAGTCCCAGGGGTTTCAGGGGCTGTTGGCAGGGAATCAGACCGCATATATGTTATTATAAATCACAATATCACAACGGCATATCTACCTCTGCTAACATCAAACATGCTAATTTCTCACTAGAGAAATTACTTCTACACAAAAGTCAAGGACAGCAGCATTCAGGTTGAAAAAAAAAAAATCCTTTACAACTGTTCTTCTAAAAGTAGGCCCTTAGGAAGTATGTAAGTACTTCTAACTTAACTGAGGTCTCAATTTGCCTTTTTGCTCAGCAGTTTTTATTTCTTCCATGATAATTTTCTATGTGTCACACTATGCAACAGAAAGATTAAACCAAGAATGATTTGTGGGTCAGTAGGCTGTCCTGAAATAAAATAGTGGCTAATCCATTTTTTAGGATGTACGGAAATTCTTAAATTAATTGAAATAAAATTTTGGTAGCCACGTACATGTTGTAAACATAGAAATGCCTAGTAAGATACTAGTTTTATTGTTAATTATTGATCACAATAAAAATTGAAATTATTATAAGTGTGTTACTGTTCACAGAAACATTTTCTAGCCAGGATGACACAATTTATACTCTGAACAGTAACTGTCCTGGTAGTCCTCATTTTATTGATAGTTTTTCCCTTGCTTTGTATTAGAACATGTGTTGAGTGACTGTTTCTGGACCCTAAGATTTTTCTGTCCATACATCCCAACTACAGTGTTTTCTTTACGAAAGCATGTGGAAAGAAATCAATATAAGTGACGTTTCTCCATCTTAAACAAACAACAGACTTCTTAGAATTTTTTATACTTGCATATTAAAGACATCAAGAAAAATAAAGGTCTGCAGATCCTAAATGTATAAAACTGAGTTAGGTACACTGTATTCTGTGTCTACCAATGGTAGCCGAGGAGTTGAAAAGTGCTCTGTAAGGAGCAAGGTTTTTGGAATAAGACCTGTCATGTATTATACATTTGACAGATTTTATCCACATGCAAACTCAAAGCTGAAGATGCCATCCTCCCTGGGGCCAAGGGCAGGTCAGTGTTATTTAGGTGGCATTTGATCAATCGCCCATGGGACCCAAGGGGCTCTCCCAAGCTGGGACTTCGCAGGTGGCAAAACCAAATAAACTGACTCTGTGCAAGGTGAGAATTCTTGCCCAGATCCTTTAGGCTGTCAAGTCTGTCATTCAGGTGGTTGGGAGTGTTTTGCTTTTGTGACTCAGAGTGCAAGTCTCAGCAATTGACTTGCAGAGTTTGTGTGTAAGACCTGCCAGCTCTGGTCAGTGTCACCAACACCTCAGTTTCATCCTGACAGCAAGCCATCAGCACAAAGAATGCCACAAACCAGGCCCTGATACTAATTGTCCCCTTTTCAATTCTTTAAGACCTTGACTGCCCCGGTCTAAGCATGAACATTTGCATGTGTTTCAATTTATCTATTCGTAGATATATTAGCATTTTTTTCCCTTCCAGACGGTGATGTGAAAAAGGGCAACCGTTGAGACTCAGTCACCCAAGTTAATATCATGTCTCTTTCTCTGTAGGTCAGGCTGGCTGCAAATACATTGGGAACAATTTGGAGCTCTGTGTGTGCTGGGAATGGGGGTCTTTGCTAGGTATGGGGGAGGGGACTGGTCTGGGAGTCCAATTTTCAGAGAAAACTCACCAGTTCCTGTCAACTGAAAGAAACAGTTTCATGCACATGGTGGGTCAGAATGTTATTTTTATAATACAAACCACCTGGCCTCCTCCTCGTTTACCTCTGCCACAAATGCTATTCTACACACATACCTAGACCAAGGTCCCTGGTAACTATTACAAAACCATGTTGTTTTGCTCCTTGAGGTTTTTTTCTTTTCCCTTTTTTCTTTTCTTCTTATTCTTTTTTCAACTTAAGGTGAAGACAAGATGAATTGATCAGGGCTCAAAGTTTTGGTTTATTTTTATAGTTGCTTTGATGTAAAAGGACTTGGCTCTGCACGGAGAGGGATGGGGGTGGGTAGGGTGGGGAACCTTTCTTCCTCATTCAGCAGCTTGTGAGACAGTGAGCATCTTCCTAAAGTTTATCAGCTGAGGCTGGGGGACTCCCCTGGAGATTGTCCCAAGTCTATTTACCAGGGAGACTTTTCCTAAGCATTCCTTTCACTATATGCTGCTGTTCTATTTGAAACAACAATATGTGAATATCTCTATTCACTTTGCTTGATTAAAAAAAAGTAAAGTTAGCAAAGTGTTCTGGAGAATAACTAGGTCTCATTAAAACAATATGCACTTCCAGTTTCACGGGCAAGCCATGAAAGCCTGATCATTAGCTGACATATGACTTTCAAATGGGAAGGGGTTATAACTAACCTTCCTATCTTTGAGTCTCATTAGTTGCAAAACAGGATGCTTTCCTGTGGAGATTTCTACCAGGAAATACCTCCTTTAGAAGTTAAGTTACATTGCATAGCATGTTGTGCATCTGCATCAAGGTATACAACTCTAGAGACAGAGAAGAGGTCATGGTTGATTTCAAACAGTAATAGTTGGCATTAAAACAGCATTAGTGCAAGGCAGTAGTCTCAATTTTACGGCAGGAACTAAATCTCTCTTTGGAGCATGGAATGTTAAGGCTAGACCTTATTTAATAATCGGTAAAAAAGAGAGCATTACAATTCCATTTAGCCAAGTCTATGAATTAATCAAATTTTCTCTTAGTCCTTCTCTCTCGGGAAAAACTTAATTTTATAAACTTACTCTATTGTGATTTAAATATACTTTTAATTCCCTGGACTTTGAGAAGAAGAATCATGCAATGCATGAAAGTATAAAACATGTGTTTTATATCTGATAATAAAGGTGAAGTGTGCTTACTGCCTTAAAAGTGACTAAAACAAAACCCCTATCCTTTTAGATAGTATGTACCTTGGAAAAGTAGTTTTTCCAGATGTCTTCACAGGCAAAGGCTTTGGTTTGAAAACCAAGTGGCATAAAAATGGAAGGCCTTTCAGAGACAGAGCTTTGGAAGAAACTCATCTGCTCTGAGTGTTCCCTCTCATACCTCCCAACTGTGTGACCCTGTTACACAATGCCAAATACTGGTTGGAAATGAAAAAAAAAAAAAAAATCAATCAACAGCTTGCCTCTGGAAATATTAAACATCTCAATTTCACACAGCACCTGGCATGATACAAACAGCCTAAGTACCTGACCCCAGTGTTTACCACCTGTTTTTCTGTAAAACAATTTTAACAATAACAAAATACGTGAAAAAAAGTATGACATCTCATTGAATGAGTGTTCTGCACTTCAAATAAATCGAGCTATCACATCAATGTTTTAGCCAGGTGATATTTTTTATTCAGTCATAACTTTTGCACATAATCACATGATGTAGTACTACACTCAAAGAAGTTTTACTTTTTATTCCAAATAAGAGTAAAATACATTAATCCAAATCATTCTAGCAGACTATATGGAAGACAACATCACTGGCTTGAAAACAAAACTTGAATCACAGATCTTTTAATCAAAATATAAAATAAGAGAAAATACTCAATTAAGTTCCCCCTTTTGGATTTGGAAACAAAAACAGCTGCTGAAACAATGAGTGGCTTTCCTTCTGAGTTCATCAAGAGGGGAGCCAAACGTTGATCTGATGGCCCTTGTGTTGCCCTTATTGTAAAAAATGGAAATTACTGCAAGTTTTCATGGTCATGATATGGGGCTAGGGAAGGATTAACTGCCTAGACAAAAATGGCATAGAGAAAATACACCCAAGATGCATGAATTTCTACTTAATGCCTTAGAAGATAGTTTCTTTTATAAAAGACACAATAAGCACTAATGTGTTTCAGTATAACTTTCTAAAAGACAAATAATTTTATAACAGTAGATCATTTTATTTATCGTTTAGAAATTCAAAAGTGAATCATATTTTCACTTCTCTTTTTCTATACTGAAGTAGTTTGTGAAGGCACAGTTAAAAGGCAGGGTTATGGCTGCTTTCTTTCCCTCTGGCTCTCTGTTTTTTTTGGGTTGTGGCGTCAAAACTAACTGAAAATTCTTTAATTAGTCTTCTTGGACACAAGCCTCCCATTTACTTCAGTGGGAGGTTTCTTTGCATAAAACCAGTGGTTTGTGTCCACCAGAGCCTTTTGACTGCTTTCCTTTGATTAATCAGAAAACTAAAGCTCAGTCTGAGTACCACTTTTCTAAAGAATGAATGAGCATAATCTCTTACAGCTTTCATGAACCAGAAGGATTAATCTGGCAGTCCAGTCCCATACTCCACTTCAAGTATTTTCAATTACTTGGCACCGTTGGAGGTGACGTCCACGGCTCAGTAAGAAGGCTACTGCTGGCATAATGGTTTCTCCACGTCCCAGCACATGGTCTTGGCATTAATAATCCATCATGAAATGATTTGCAATGCACAAGGGTGACATTTGATTACGTGAAAGGCATTGCAGGAATGAGCATGTAGGTTCTTAAGGCCAACTGCTGGCAAAAATATGATAAAATGTTATATGGTAAAAATAACATTTAGACGGTTTAGTTGAAACCACTGAAGACAGTTTCTGAACTGACCACGAAAAGTGTAAGGACATTGCTTTAGGAGAAATATTCTTTCTTTTTTTTTTCCTTCCTTTCTCAAATCACATTTTGGGGAGCCAAATAGGTTAAGATTTGGCAGCCAATCACCCAAAGACATTTTCAAAACATATTTGATTCAGGAAATTCTGGATCTTTTAAAGCAAGGATGTTAACAATCCTCCTGAGAACCTTAAAATATGATGATTTAAACATAAGGAAAAGGAAACCCTGAAATGATCAGAGAAATCACCAAGAGGCTTACCTGCTGAAGAGTTCAGCTTTTTAAATTTTGTTTTCTATTTTTTAGAGACTATAAGGAGGATGGTAAATTTACTACATACGGGATGTCTTATCATTTGGAGTAGAAATTTATGAGACAATAGGGAAATTCATAATTCTCAAGGAAGCAAAAACAAAAACAAGAACATTAGAATTTCTTAGACTCATATCCTCTAGATCTATTTACTGATCTGTCAAAAGCATTATATTCTAAGTACATTATAATGAATGTAGTTATTACATATGAACAAACATAATGCATGGGTGTGTATGGCCAAATGTTGGTTATTCGAGATCATGGGTATAGGGTGGAGGGAAAGTTATTTTGCATAAACGAAATTCAGAGAGAATTAGAAGGTTTTTTTAAATCAATAGTTTCAAATTAATCCACTTTCAAAACTTTAATCACAGATATGAACATAATAATATCAGCTGATTTTAATGTTACTGATTTTTCCTTCCTAGCCCACCATCTTACAGAGTGAGGTGAAATACCTTAGTTGATATATTATGTTGTATGTAATAGTATATATTGTTTTGTATATCTGTCAATAGTGATTATATTTTTTTTAAAAAGGACATATATAAACTTCATTGATTCTTCGGATTTGTTATTCATCATTTAGCTATTCATTCAACAACATTTATTAGGCACTTACTATATGCAAAGCCCAGTACTTGGCATCTTAGGGATATAAGGATATAGACTCTGTCCCTGAGGCCCTTACATTTTATTATAGGGACAGAACATGCACATAAGTAGCTGTAGCATAAGGTAAAAAACATGAAATACTAGAAGAGAAGCAGAGATAACTAACTGCACTGGAAAATCAGAAGAGGTAAAGATTTTTAGTGGGGAGCTTCAGGGAAAATTCATGGAAAATGTGATATCTAAGTGAAGTCCTGGAAGATAGTCAGGGTTTAGACATGAAGAGAAGGTGGCAACAGCACTTCATGAGTCAGTCATAGTATGAGTGTGGAGTGGCTGGAAGAGGTCAAGGCCTGGATGAGGGACAGTCAGGCTGAAGCACTGAGTGTCAGAAAAGAATTCAGGAGATAAAGCTGGGAAAGTTGGGGCTAGTTGTAAAGTCTTTATTGCCAGAATAAGGAATTCAAACTTTAATAAGAAGGTAAAATAGTAGGGAGCCATTGGAGCCATTTTTTTTTCTTTTTTACTTTTTATTTTGAAATAACTTTAGACTTATAGAAGAATTGCAAAGATAACAGAGTTCCCAGAAAAAAGTCAATATTATGTAAGTTTTTATGCTTTTTTAATAGTTCATGTAGTATTTTTATATCACACTCCTATGATTACATCCCCTTTCTCATGCTGAGAGTAATGTATGTTTTTTATTCTTTTTTCTTACTCACAAATGTCTTTCTTGTTTATCTTTTCAAATATATAGTTTTTCATTTTTTTGACCAGGTTTGCCAGTTTTTGCCCAATTTCATATCAGCTCCCCCATAGCTATCCTACATATAAATCAAATCTACCTTAAAACAAAATGAAACAAAACCCAAAAAAACAGTAAGATCAATGCACAGAAGTCCCTTGATCCATCTTTTAAACAGAATGCTGTCCCTTGGTCTCATACAGCCACAGAGCTGTGTGACTTTTTGTCATGATCCTGCTTGGAATACGGTGGGCCATTTCAATATGAAAATTTGTGCTTTCCTTTAACTCAAAGAAAATTGCTTCTGTTACTTATTTCTTCCCCTTATTTCCTTTGTCTCTTTCTAGAACTCTTATTAGATTAATGTTTACCTCCAGGATTTATCCCCATGTCTCCTGTCCTCTTTTTCCATCTCTTTGTCTTTTTGCTCTAAGTTCTAGAACATTTACTATTCATTTTTTACTTTGTTATCCTTTACTAATTTGGCTGTGATCTATGTCTATTCATCTGTTTACTCATTTTTTATTTGTTCTAATTATTGTTCTAATTTGGCAATCACACTTTAAATTTCCTGTTCCCTGCTTGCTTCTTTTTTCTTAGCTGTTTTAGGGATACTTATCTTTCCACAATTTTCTGAAGATAATTACTGTAATACTCTTTTACATACTCTGCTGCTTAAATTATTTCTGTTCTTTTGTTTGCTTGCCTTGGCCTTTTTAAAATTTTTTTCTTTTGGATTTCTTCACGTTTGGTGATCTTTAGTCCCTTGACATTCATGGACAAAAAAAAAAACCAGATTCATTTAGGTGGCTGGCAAAACCTTGCTCTGTGGCTGAGCAGCTCTGTTTTCCTAGGAGGCCTCCCCTGAATGGGAAGTCTGATGGGAGCTCTCTATGAGTAGGCAGACTTCACCTTGAACGCTCGATGATGGACCTGCAGACTCATGTGGATTAGGGAATCCTTTCCTCATTTGCTGCCTTTCCTCCCCCTCCCTTGCTCCCCATCCATGTCTAAGTGTCTAGGGTTCCATCAAGTTCTGTTCTAAGGCTTCTAGAGCCATTTTCAAATCATCCTCATCAGGCAGTTCACTTTCATTAGTCAGAGGTAAAAATCCACTGTTGACCACTGCTCAGGGTAGAAGGCAAGACCTCACTGGCTGGCGGTGTCAGAAGTTTTGAAAGCAGTTCTTTAAAATTACCCCAGGCTACTGTCAGAGTAAGCTTTCTGAAACACATTTGAATATATCATGCTCCTGCTCAGAATCTTTCAGGGATTTTGATTTTACATAGAATAAAACCTGTTCTTCTTTGCAAAGCATGAACACCCCTTATAGTTTGATATGAGTGCCTACCATCATCTCCTACTTTTTCCCTGTCACAGACACACTTAGGATCCCCAAATTCTGAAAGTTCTTGTGGTTTTCTCTTGTTCCATGCCTCTGTACACACTGTTCCCTATGCTGAGAATGTTATCTCTTCTTTACTGATTGCCAAAGACACCCTCAATTGTACATCTCAGTGTGTGATTGCTTCCCATGAATTCTTTTCTGACTTCCCTAGGCAGACATAGGTTTGTGGGTCTATTTATTAAACTATATCTTCCCCTTACTCCACAAAGGATTTGAAATAATATAAAACAGATACATGGTAACAGGACGAAATAAATGAGTGAGGCACACAAAGGATTTGAAATAATATAAAACAGATACATGGTAACAGGACGAAATAAATGAGTGAGGCACACTAAGTTCAAAGGGAGAGTAAAGTTAGAAATATAAATAATATCAAGTATGAGGTTAGTCCTAAAAATTACACGACAGTAAGTTTTATAGACATACTACAAAGAGATACACTGAAATTTTGCCTCTGGGCTTCCTAGTTGTCAAAGCTAAGAGGGAAAGTTGAGCGCTTCTGAGTTTCACATTGTCCATAAACTATAAATGAAGGATTTTTGCCAGTTATTGAAAATTAAGAGACAGTTTACTGCACTAAAGAGGTACTTATAAAGGTGACTGGTAAATTGAGAAGCTCCAACTTTTGTGCTTTCATTGACCCTCTAATATTACTATGTAATTACTATAATTTTTGTACATTTCTTTCCTTAAGGTATGGACCATATCCTCATTACTTGATCCAGTGCTTGATATTTCCTAGTCACTCAATAAGTATTTGTTATGCACACAATCAGATACTGATTGTTAATGCAGACAAATGTTTTTGTGTGAACAGGTGTACAACTAGAAATGTATCATCTTTTACACCCATCATAAACATAACAAAGAATTAACCAACTGGAAGAGTCTTTATACTAATTATCAAAATAATACTTGGAATAACAGATAAACACATTATATATATCAGATAAACACATTGCATGTATATTTCATATGATTCTCAACCTCTTGGAATAACTGCTATATATCAGATAAACACATTGCATGTATATTTCATATGATTCTCAACCTACCCTGTGGGTATTATTCCCCATCTCAAAATCAGGGAAATCAGTAAGTTAAATAAATTTCCCAAGGGTCTACAATTATTCAGAGGCAGAACTTGGGATTGGCATAGGTGCCTGAACCCAGCCCTGTGACCCTCAACCTTTGCTATAGGTTCATGCTTTCGTGTGTAGTAGATTGATTAGTATTTGATTACAAATTTCATAAACGTGAAGACTTTCTACTGATGGAAGGGCCCTGATGGAAGGACTTTGCCCAAGTTCCTTTGTTCTTTAAGATTTATTCTAAAATATTTGAGGAAAAAGGCAGCAGCAGTTAGGCAAATAAAATACTATAAAATTCATTTTCCATAAAGAAATATCAGGGGACAACACCCTAATAAAAAATACTTCCCATTTAAAAAAATGGGAACATCTGACCAATTTTCTGTTACATAATGGAATGTGGCACAACTTTTTTCATTAGACCCAAGAAAACTTACAATGTACCATTTTATAAAAGGGCTTACTCTGTTTTAACTCAATCAGCTTTCACTGATCAATTTATGGTTGCTTCTTACCTGAAAGTTGCCAAAACAGCTTCCCCCTGGGAGGGTCACATAACTCACAAAGGGTGGTCCAGGAGACGGCAGCGACTCGTAGACTACCACACCTTCACTTGGGAACGCAGCCCTCTGTTGCTGCTTGCTTTCCCAAAATTCCTGTAACATTGACACAACATTCACTGAAAAAGACAAGAAATATAATCAGTTATTAAGGATGGACATACCCTAGCAAAAACAACATTTTATTTGTGGGTTGGATTGTGTAACAAGGCACTTCCAGTTTAAGCAGAAGGGAGTATGTGTATGTTTGGGTGGGGTGGGGGTGTGGGGTGCTTTCAGTTGTGAAAGAAACAAATACTATTTAACACAAATGTGTTTATTTTTTCATTAGTATGGCTCAAGTGGTTTGGTACCCTAATTCTAACAGCATTGCAGTATATTAAATTTACAAATTAGTTTTTGATAACAAATTTAAAAATCTCACTCTTCCTTCTTTGAAAATTTTCCTTAATAAACTTTGTCCAGATCTATGGTTATCCATGACTCCCACTCCTGTTTCTCATAGATTCTTAGACCTGCAAAGTGAAAGCTAAATTCAAAGGTAAATATATGAGCAGTGTAATTTTTTTTTAATTTATTTATTTTATTTGTTTTATTTTTGGCTGCATTGGGTCTTCGTTGCCGCACGTGGGCTTTCTCTAGTTGCAGCGAGCAGGGGCTACTCTTTGTTGCAGTGCAGGGGCTTCTCATTGCGGTGACTCTTGTTGCAGAGCGCAGGCTCTACGTGTGCAGGCTTCAGTAGTTGTGGCACGTGGGCTCAGTAGTTGTGGCTCACGGGCTCTAGAGTGCAGGCTCAGCAGTTGTGGCACACGGGCTTAGTTGCTCCGCGGCATGTGGGATCTTCCCGCACCAGGGCTGGAACCCGTGTCTCCTGCATGCAGACGGATTCTTAACTACTACGCCACCAGGGAAGCCCCAAGCAATGTAATTTTAATTGGAACTCACCTATTATAAGATTTAAGAGGAGAAAGGCAGAAAGAAGAAAACTCTTTCATGCTCCTTTCCACCCTAATCCAAAGGAGAATGAAAGCAATTGTGTAATAAGCAGGAGGCTGGGGAAAAAAAACCATAAGTGAAACTAATAACATGGAAACCTTGTTAAGGACCACGTCTGTTAGATGACTTCAGAAAACGTAGTAATGGCTACAGCCATGTGTTTTAGATTAAATGACCTATGATAGCCTGTAGAAGTTCCAGATCAAATTAGGTTGGTTTGTTTATCCTGTACTGCAAATTGAATTGTGGAAATTAACAAGGATAATAGAATTGTAGAGGCAAAAGAGACCTTTCAGGTCATGCAGGCAAAGCTCTGCTTGATGCAGGAATTCCTTGCACAATACCACTGACAGCTGCCCATTTGGCCAGATTCTGGACACACGGAAGGACCGGGTAATTGGCACATCTTGATGTAGCCCATTTCAAATGCTAATGGTTTTAACTATAAGAAGGTCATTTTGGGAAGTGAGTGGAAATCTGCTTTCCTATAAGGTTCATGCAAGTGGGCTATTTCTCATTTCTGGGACCTCATAGAGGTTAATCCCCATATTCATAAGAGAACCCATGACATAATTGAAGGTGGTATAGGACATCTGTTGTTTTTGCCTCCCTGGCATTTGTTGTCCCTCTTTGCAGGAATAGCACGAAAGTTTTCCTTGAAGAACCACCTTTCCTTTAACCAAGTCTTCTCCAGGGTTGAGGATTGGGGATTAGACCAAAGTCAAGTCATTTAGAGTCAATGAGTCCAGGACTTTTGTTGGAAATGTCAGAAGACTGGATTCTCCTTTTTCACTAGAGTTGCTGGGGTTATAGGAGAGAAGTATGGTGCTGCCCAGGCAAGGGAGACTCATGGCTGAAAAGAAAGCCAACATAGAGAAGGGTAGAACCAAGAGACAGAGAAAGAAAGACTAAGTTCTGATGTCATAGCTTAAGCTCCTGAACCAACACATCTGCTTTTACCTTAAACCGTTTTGAATTGGCATCTCACACTTGCATATAAAAGTGTACTAAAATAGACCACTCTCAGGTTTCCTCAGGTTCTAGATTGAATAGCTTTTCTTCTTTCAAACTTTCTTTTTGTAATATGGTGTCTATGCCCTTTGACATTCTCCTGATATATTTCTGAATACATGTGCTTCAAAATGCTGGGTTTTGTTATTTTGCAGGGAATCAGGAGAGTCACAGAGTTTGACTTGGAGGCAAAAACATTGCACAACCACTTTCTAAGCTGTTGACCAGAGCACCTGGCTCTTTCACTTCATTCCTAGGTCACCCATCAGCTTCCAGTTTTACAAGGTGTAGTTCAGGAAAATTTGCAAGACACCCAGGGAACTGGATGCCTGTGTATATTTAAGAACTGTAGTTTTTAGTATTTAAGATGTGTTTTGGGAAAGAAACTGGGAAATATAAGACTATCAGAGGGGATAATTGAATTAACCAATAAAATACATGCTAAGTGGTCAAGGTGAGCTTGGTAATTACAGACATTTTTCATTCATTCAAAAACATTTGAAGTAATATTTTCCACCAGTTGATGTAACCCAAAATAGAATTAGAACTTTTATTTCCTAAACTGTATTTCTGCTCCCCAACTTCCTCTCTCTCCCATGTCCAGGAAAACAAGTATTTTGTGAGTGGGCTGATTTGTGTTTCAATTTGCCCGTGACCTACAGAATTTAGCAGAGATGTCTTGAAGATTGAAGCCTAAAACCGAAGTCAGTGGTCTGTTGCCCTGATAGTCAACAAGGGCCATTAACCGGCTATTTTAAGTTGGTTCATTGTTGAATGATGTTCAGCTGAAAAGTGGAGTAAGGAGCTGAAGATTCATGCTCTTCTAGGTAAAATGAACACAAGAATTTTGGCACGTAAAACTGTGTGGATTAAAGAGTTCAAAGGTGGGTACTAAGTAAAATTTCTGCATGAATAAATGTAGCAGTTTTCAAATTTTTTATTCTGCAACCTTGGAAGATTTCTTTGATGGTCTTACGTATGTCATCACCTCTAAAGAGTGCAACATATGTACATGCACACACACAATCCATCTTTCTATCTCTATCTCCTCGTGTCGACTGGAAAACCAGATGAATGGAGTGCAGAGGGAAGAAGGCCAGCATGCTGTTTGGAATTTCAAAGATCAGTATATCTGAAGATGCTCTATTTATGAAACACATGCTCCTTTATTTTTTTGAAGTAGCAACAACAAGGTTCATGGACAATGTCAAAGAAAAGGCAAGCAAAGGGTCAAGTACTGCTGAAGAAAACCACCCAAATTTGAGGAAAGGCCTCACAACACAGTTTAGTCGCCAGCTGCAGTTGCACCTTCAGTGCCCAGCCAATGATACTGCCTTTCACGTTACAAACTTAAGCCACCAAGCGTGTGATATCCCTCCCTACATCTAGTGACCCATCTGCACAAGTGCCCAGCTCTACCTTATTTCCTTCAGTCTCAAATGAAGTTGTGTTGCTTCTTCTGGGCATTGTTCTATTAGTGATTCTCTTGGCTTCCTATTTTTAAATGTTTTCTCTTTACTCACTCCTCAGCGGCCATAAGTATGCTCAAGACAACAAATGAATGAATAAATGAATGAATCAATGAATCAATTAAAAGAAACACTTAACCTCGGGAATATTCTGTTTTCTTTTTTGGCCATGCCATGTGGCATGCAGGATCTTAGTTCCCTGACCAGGGATGGAACCCATGCCCCCTGAGTTGGAAGCGCAGAGTCTTAACCACGGGACGCCCAGGGAAGTCCCCCTGCCATTCATTTTTAACCCACCAACAATCTGGCTTTCCTCTACATTATGCTACTGAAACTACTTGGCAAATATCACTAATTCTAACTTTCAGTCCTTATTTACTTGACCTCTAACTGCATTTGACACAGCCGATCAATTTCTTCTAAAAACTCTCATCTCCCTAAGCTTTTCTGACAGTATTCTCCCTGATTCTTCTTCTGTATTTCTATCATTTCTTCTGTCTATTTTATGGGTTTCTCTTCCTCTGCTCACCCCTCATGTTGATTTGCACAAGAGCCTTATCATTGTCTTTTCTTGCTTCTCTCTCTACTGTTCTTGAATGACGGAACCTATTTCCATGAATCCATCTACCATAATATATGCCAATAGTTCCCAAAACATTCTCTTGTAACTCCAACTTTGTTAACAGATACTTCCATTTGGATGTCACAGAAATTCAACATATTCCCAGACTCAACCCATTTTCTTTTCCGTAAACTCTTTTCCCAAATTATTTAGAAAGTGATATAATCATATACCCAGTCACGTAAATCAGAAACCTGACAGGAACTTTAAACTTAATTTCCTCTCTCCAGATCTAATAAATGCCCAGATTTTGTCAGTTCCGTATCCTGATGTCTCTGATAGTCATCACTTCCTCTCAGTTAATATTGCCACTGCTGCATTGGTTCATATCTAACCAGATATACCACAGTACCCACTTGACTCCAATCACCCTCCCATCCAACCCATCCTCAACTGTTTCCAGGTAATCTTTCTGAATCTTATGGTTAATTAAATCACTCACATCTTAAAATCTTTCTGTGGGTCCTTCATTACCTACAGAACAAATAACTTCTTGGCAAGTCATAGAAGACCCTATGTCTTGATACTCTTTCTCATTCCAAACTTCCTCAAGTCACCTTCCAGGCCCCTCAGGCTCTCATGCTCCCAGGCCTACTGAACCAGAATCTACATTTTAAACAAGATTCTCAGGCAATCTGATGCACACTAAAGCTTGAGAAGTCCTGAGTAGGATAGGACGAAGTTGCTATTCTCATCTCTCTTATCACGTGCCTATTATATGCCAGGCACTAGGCATTTTCTCATTTAATTCTTACAACAGGTATTATCCACAACATAGAGATAAGAAATAAAAGATGCTCAGGATACAATCACACAGCTACTAAGTCTTAGCCTTGGGATTTTTAACCTAGTTTGGTCTGGGTGTATAGTCTAGCTCTTTGCTCATCCTGAGCCACTCCTAATTATAATGGAATTTAAGTTGTTTTCATGCATGTCTACATCTATTAGAAGCATTTTAGAAGAAGAATAAAGGTTAACTGAATATTTGAATGTCATGAAAGGTATGGAAGATGTGTTGCCTTTGTGAGGCTGTTGGTAGGAAAGGTGTAGGAGGCTCTGCACAAGAATTACTTCACCTACCATTTTCTATGGGCCATTTTTCTGATACTTGTTTTTGGCAGTCAAACAAAGCAAAAGGTTAATATCTGTATTTTTTTCATACAAGTGATATGACACTTTCTAGCTTGGAACTGTCACAGTGAATGAGCAGTCTGTGTCATGTGAACAGGTATCCTGATTAATCTTCAGCTAACACTTTGCTCTGGTTTAAAACAATGTTGTAAATACCCACCAGCTGTGGGCTTCAGAGGGGGGTTGTGATTAGGCCTCCCATTCCAGTCCCTTCTTTCAAGGAATAATGGCTAAAGGAGAGACCACAAGAGGAACAAGAGGAAATGACAAAAGACCGAGGAGGGCTTTGGAACAGGCTTCCTTTGAAGAGGGGCATGAACAAAAGTCAAGGTCAAGTTTCTCTGTCTGACTGTGCCTTCCACCTCAGGATCAGGAAGCTATCGTCTGGGATACATCATTTGTGGCTATGCATTATTTCTCCCAAAGTTTAGTGAAATTCTTTCTAAAGAGTTTCTACTTTGTCTGAATGGACACTAAAGGAAAAGGGCTTTATCCACAGCCATGACAAGATAAATTGGTCATCCATAGTGAATCTGGACACCAGACAGGAGAGAGGTAGTGAATCCTCAGCTGGAGACCCAGAGAATGCAGATGAATAACAACTTGGCTGATGCTGGAGCCAAGCTGAGCAACTCTCTGACTTCAGGGTTTAATACTACAGGTCATCTATTGGTCTTGCCTTTGTCAAGGTAACTGATGTTTAACTGGTAAAATTACTATAAAGAAATAGAATGTCCAACAAACACATGAAAGAATGCTCAACATCACTAATCATTAGAGAAATGCAACTCAAAACTACAATGAGGTATCACCTCACACCAGTCAGAATGGCCATCATCAAAAAATCTACAAACAATAAATGCTGGAGAGGGTGTGGAGAAAAGGGAACCCTCTTTTACTGTTGGTGGGAATGTAAATTAATACAGCTACTATGGAGAACAGTATGGAGGTTCCTTAAAAAACTAAAAATAGAACTACCATACGACCCAGCAATCCCACTACTGGGCATATACCCTGAGAAAACCATAATTCAAAAAGAGTCATGTACCACAATGTTCACTGCAGCTCTATTTACAATAGCCAGGACATGGAAGCAACCTAAGTGTCCATCGACAGATGAATGGATAAAGAAGATGTGGCACATATATACGATGGAATATTACTCGGCCATAAAAAGAAACGAAATTGAGTTATTTGTAGTGAGGTGGACGACTTAGAGTCTGTTATACAGAGTGAAGTAAGTCAGAAAGAGAAAAACAAATACCGTATGCTAACACAAATATATGGAATCTAAAAAAAAAAAAAAGGTTCTGAAGAACCTAGGGGCTGGACAGGAATAAAGACGCAGACATAGAGAATGGACTTGAGGACATGGGTGGGGGAAGGGTAGGCTGGGATGAAGTGAGAGAGTGGCATGGACTTATATATACTACCAAATGTAAAATAATTAGCTAGTGGGAAGCAGCTGCATAGCACAGGGAGATCAGCTCAGTGCTTTGTGACCACCTAGAGGGGTGGGATACAGAGGGTGGGAGGGAGACACAAGAGGGAGGAGATATGGGGGTATATGTATAGCTGATTCACTTTGCTATAAAGCAGAAATTAACACACCACTGTAAAGCAGTTACACTCCAATAAAGATGTTTAAAAAAAAAAAAAAGAAAGAAATAGAATGTCAAATGGCTGAGGCTGGGGGTATGGGAGGAAGTGGAAGGAGAGAGAATTGTTGGGGAGATCCTAGGAACAACAGCATGAAATCCAGTTCCTTTTTGTGATTTCTATCAGTTCATAACATCTGAGAGTAAAGAAAGCAATTTAACCTCTGAATTGACTTTGCACATCAAACTTCTTAATGAATTCCATTGCTCCAAATTGTTTTCTCAGACACATGTAATAGACCCTGTTATGGACTAAACATCTGTGTCTCTCACAAATTCATATGTTGAAGCCCTAACCCCTAATATGATGGTATTAGAAAGTGGGGACTTAGGGAGTTAGTCAGGTTTAGATGAGATTATGAGGTAGAGCCCCATGATGGGATTGGTGTCCTTATAAGAACAGAGATACCACAGCTTCCTCTCTCTCCCTTGTGAGGAGGCAGCCATTTGCAAACCAGGAAGAGGGCTCTCTCCAAAGTACTGAGTGTGCCAGCAATTTGATCTTGGAGTTTCCAGCCACCAGACATGTGAGAAATAAATTTCTGTTGTTTTGGCTACCCAGTCTATGGTATTTTGTTACAGCAGCCCAAGCTGACTGAGACAAATCTCTTCAGCAATTTTGAAAATTTTCACATCAACAAGACGACAATTTGCTATGCAGTTTATAGACATTAGTGTGGATACTTTTTTCATCACTGTGTTTTAAAATCTGAATAGGACAGTTTTCAGAGTGGTAACTAGATCCCCAAGCAAGTCTTTCATAAATGAGGTTTTCATTTTCTCCTTCCTCAAGCTTTCTCTCTGATTATAAAGTTCAGCATCAAACTTCACAGAAGGCAGTTTACCAATGAAGACATCCGACAATGTGGAACACTTTGACCATCCAACCTTTGACCCTTTCTAGCAGAAATTCTCAATCAGCTTCAGCAAATGCAGTGTCTTTACTTGTCCTTGAACATATACTGCATATTTTTTCCCTGTGTTTTGGTTCAAGTTCTCCTTCCTATCCTGAGTATTGTTTCTGCCCCTCCCTTCTATCCATCCAATTTATTCTCATAGTTCAGAGGAAATGCCACGTCCTCCATCACGCCTTGCCCACTGGTTCTAGCCCATATGAATGTACTTTTCTGTGCTCTTATTCCATTAGTGGCCCTATGTCTTAGCACTTAATCTCCTATAAGCCATGTAATAAAATAGATGTGGTGCTCCAGGTTAAATTTATCAAGTCAGACTTGGCTGGACTTACTTCTGGCCAGAGGAATGAAATGCCTTGTGATAACAATTCATCTTATAGAGTACAGTATTACGTTATTTGCCTCACAGCTGACTGATTCTAGAGGGCAGGGACTCTAGTTCATTCCCCTCTGTAGCCTCCTTGGTATCTAGCACAGGGCTATTCATCTAGAAGCAGTTGTTGAATTCATTTGAAATCTAAGAAAACTACATATCTGTACTGTGCAACTGAATGAACATACAGAAGATAGGTGAAGGTACTACGATTCATGGAGAGATCAAGACTTCCTTCTAGATAGGAGGTTTCTTATATGAACCACCATGGTACCCACACAGCATGGATGTGGTGGTGGCAGCCATGGCTCAGATGGAGATGGCTGAGGAGGTGCAGAAAGATGAAGCCTGGGCAGAGTAAACATGTGATTGCTAGCTGCTTGCCAGCTGCGGCTTTACTTTCATGATAACTAGGACTTAGGGAAATCCTGAACAGGAATGGTAAGTACTTTTGTCTCAGAGTGTCAATTCTAATCCATTTATGTTGACTGCCTGGAGCACTGTGTTGAAAAGGATTTGAAAGTAGTCTCTGAGATCAGGAATTGTGTAACAGAACACCACAATTAACCAGCAATGAGGCACTGGTGTATCTGGTAACCCTGTCTTTGATGGTATAGAGTAAAAAAAAAAAAAACAACAAAGCAGTCAAAATAGGCCTCTGTTCATAAAGGCTTACAATATGATTGCAGAAATAATGAATTCATAATATAATTTGTTAACAAAATACTAGACTGCTACATTGTAGAACAGAAATGATTTTAAGGTAATATTTAAAACTTTAAAATTTACGGCACAATAATTAAACAGATTCAAGGGGAAAAGTAGATAAATGTGAACTAAAAAGGTCAGAAAAAAAACAAGCGTAGGGGGACTTCCCTGGTGGTGCAGTGGTTAATAATCCGCCTGCCAATGCAGGGGACATGGGTTCGATCCCTGGTCCAAGAAGATCTCACATGCCACAGAGGAACTAAGCCTGTGCGCCACAGCTACTGAGCCTGCACTCCAGAGCCTGCAAGCCACAACTACTGAACCTGTGCCACAACTACTGAAGCCTGTGCACCCTAGAGCTGGCACACTGCAACTACTGAGCCCACGAGCCACAACTACTGAAGCCCGCGTGCCTAGAATCTGTGCTCCGCAACAAGAGAAGCCACCGCAATGAGGGGAGCTCATGCACCACAAGGAAGAGTAGCCCCCACTCACCGCAACTAGAAAAAGCCCGCGCGCAGCAACGAAGACCCAACGCAGCCAAAAACACATAAATAAATAAATTAAAGAATAAAAATATGCATAGGAGGAGGGCCTAATCTGAGCCACCTCAGAAAAATGAGATTTAAACTGGGATGGGGGAAGGGATAGAAACTGTGCTCTCAAAGGAGTGAGAGTGGCATTTGACAAAAAGAGTAAGAAAAACAGTAATGTCTCAGCTGTGGAATTATGTGTGGGAGCAATAGGGAAGGATGCCATTAGGAAGGGGGTACAATTTGATAAGAGACAGGGTAAGGGGAGTTTGTTTCTTTTAATAATTGGAAATTGATCCTATTGTTCTGGTGCCTCAGCTTTACCCAAGTGGGAGAGAAAGGCAGGAACACAGAGTTCCTTGTCCTTTGTCTTTGCCTGAGGTGATGAGCTGCCTGTAGTGGCTCCATTCATGAAGAACAAGGGCACAAATACTTGGAGAGAATGTGCAGTTGCTCTTATGCATCTGGGTGAGCCCAGGAAGAATGTCTCTCTGGGAGGAGCTTGGGCAGAAAATCTCTATGAGGAGTGAGTAGGAGATGCAGCAAGCAAGAGAATGCTCCTTTTGTAGTCTGGAAGGAGCATGAAGCCACTCAGAGGGCCTTTATCCTAAAAACTCAGAGCTTGTCATTTTCATAGATTGGACACGATGAAGATGCTAATAGGGACACATGATATATGTTTTCATATGGGAACTCTGAGATGGAGAGGATGTAAATGCCCCATGGATTATAGGGGCTTTGGTTTGAACACAATAAAACGTGTACTGCATCTTCTATCTCCACATTTTATCAACAGGCAGCAGTTTCCTTACGTAGTTAAAAGCATGGACTCTGAAGCCAGAATGCCTGGGTTTGAATCCTGTCTTTACCGCTGTAAGAAACCTACCTAGTGCTCCTGTTCTATCTGTAAAATATAGTACTTACATTACAGGGTTGCTGTAAAGCTTAAAATGGAAAATGCTCAGAATAGAGCTTCACACATAGTAAGCACTAGAGTGTTAGCTATTATTTGTGGTTAGAGAAGGTGAAGGAAGAAAGGAAAAGGCATGATTATATGCTTGCATGTTGCATCTTTGAGACTGACTGTTCTTGTATTGGAAACCACGTCATTAAACATTCTAAAAATATTCTCAAATCTGAAAATTCCTAATTGGACACATTGTGCTTTTTAATTTATTTCCAAAATATGTGAAGAGTTCAGAGATGGAAAAAAGAAAGCTCTTTTAATATCATTCACTCTTAAAGTCAAAGCTTCATAATGGACAGAAAATAAATAGATGAAATGCTACATGTCTCAAAATCTGGAGACATGGATGTCTGTCCCAATTTTTCACTTTCTAATAAATGCTAATGGCAATAGAACTGCTCTTAGCAAAAACTACAGAGAGGGGCTAACTCTTATTTGAAATCAATGTTAATGACTGATTGTGCTTCAGGAAAGTAGAAACATTACAGTTCATTGCCCAGTTCAATTACCTAATACCAGGTAAGTCCTGCCGGGAAGACAGTCATTTGTCAGTAATAAGGGGTCTTAAAAGTATGTTATGAATGTTATGTTATGAATCTATCAGAAAAAAAGAAGCAATTTCTTTATGCCTTACATGAGAAAAAAATTCTAGCTGGGCAAAATTTCCCTTGCCAAAAACAATTAAAGACAAATTGGAAAGGCTACCATTTAAGGATAAACCATTAAGAGGCTTTCAAGATGCTAAACATATTTTCAAATCGATTCTCTGCCTCCAAACAGATGGATTTTTTTGTTATGCAATATTTTAATACAATCTTTTAATTACTCTTAGCAGGTGATACTTTAAAATAAAGTTAATCAGTATTTTCTATTCTAGCAATTCAATCATGTACAACTTGTTTTTGTCAATGTGATTCCCTAGATTTGTTGAGGAGAAATAGGAAAAGGACCCCCAGATAATTTAAGGAGCCAGCTCAAGGCATGATGCCAATTTGCCATTCAAGCAAAATGGGGTACCTGTGGGTCTTGTGCTTGGCTTGGCTAACTCCAGGACACTGACCAACAGAGCCAGCTGTCTAAACATTTATAACCATCCTCAGGCTTTGACAAGTTTTGACCAGGCTAATGGAATCTTGCTGACACAGCTTGTGTGTCATGTACAATATGTAGGAATCTTGGGCCCCTTCTTCTTTTCTGTAGATACTCTTTCAAAGGTAGCCACAGCCACACAACAGAGCTGAGACAGCTAAGAGTCTTGCTTTGTTCCCAGCATTATTTTCTTTTAGTAACGCTCCAGAGTCAGTGCATAGCTCCTTCAGCAGCTGGGAAGCTGGTTGTGTTTCTTTTGTTTGCTTTTTCTTTTCTTCTGGTCTGGTCCCCATTCTCTACCCTGAACACTTTCTCTGAGGGAATTAAGATTCTTTGGGTTGTTTTTTTTTTTTTTTTTTTTTTTACAAAATTAACCTCTTGGGAGATTCTCTATAATATGCAAAAAAGTACATCGTTCGTTTTGGTTTAATTTTCACCTTTAGAATTTTAAATTGCTGAACTATAAGTCATTTGGGGAGAAATTTAAATAACACTTTTAAAAAAATATCTTTGGATGTACAAGATAATTTTTTAAGAAGGCAGAGGGGAGAGAATATCAAGGAACAAGAGGGAATCACAAAGACATTAAAATAAAAGGTCATTAAATATATCACAATTGAACGGCAGCAGCAATAGCAGGCCTGAGCTCCCAAATGTGCTTTATCTGTGCACCATGGTTCAAATGATGTCATCCAATCACAAAAGCTACATAGACTAAAAACCTCATGTAATCCACTTAACCAATTAGGAAGTATATATTGATATCTTTCCCATGTGCCATTGGGCACTGACACTGCACTATATTTCAGAGACTTCGTAGGACTGTTGACTTTAGATAACCAAGGATCCAAGATAACAAAAAACAAACAAAAAAATCAAACACTGTTACTTTGCTGACCAGTTCTGTTTAGTTAGAATGGTCAAATCTGTGCAAATGTGGCTTTAGGCATGTAACATACCTTCCCCGGGTAGAGTCATTATAAGAAAGCTCTCCATGACCCTGCCACAGCTATCCAACTAGGGTTTATGTACAAGGCACGGAGAGAGTTTGGCCCTAAAGAGCTTGGTGCACACAGAGTTGTGTGACCCAGAGCTGAGGGTAGACCCTGAGGATGCATATAAGGACTGGCAATCTGAGTCACTGCCAGTGTGGTATATGGGATAATTTGGGCTGCTCTACCAAGGCCAACCTGAGGCAGTGTTCTGGGGAAGTTGCCTGAGGTGGCTGTGTTTATTTTCACAGCCCATCCTTCTTCCATGTTGCCTCCTGTTTCATGGGGCTGTCAGCTTAACCCTGCATGCAATTAGGCTGTGATTAAGGTGTCAATGGATGATGGTTTAGAAAGTCCCAGTACCATTTATTTCATCATATTTCACTTGACAATGGGAAAAATCTTCCCCCTTTTTGTGAGGGAGAAAATAAACAAATCAGCCACCAGAAAAGTCTGTTGTGCACCTGCTAGGTGCCTGGCCTTGTGGGAGACACCTTGGGGGTTACATAGAAATGCAAGGTATGGCTTTGCCCTCCTGGGACTTCCAACTTAGGTGTGGACAAAAACATGCCAGCAAAACTATAACTCATAGTACAGAGGCACATGAGAAAAATGTAAACTACACTATACAGCCCATAAGTGTGAAAGGGGTGGTGACTAGATGATGGGTTCCCACAGCTGCATTAATGGGATGAGATCAAAATAGGGATCAACTGATTATCATCCCAGTAGGAAAAAAAAAAAAGCAACACCATAATTCAAACAGTATTCTAAGGACAGCAGAGAGAGAATGTAGAAAACTACAGGGAGTGTAATAATTGCCTATTTTGTCATTATTAAACTTTCAGTAGGATTCTTTTTTCTTTCCTTTTTCTTTTAAAATAGGATTTTTAAAACTGCCTTGACAGACTAAACTTATATGAGCATTTGAACATGGAAGAAAAGAAATAAGAGCCTTTGGGGTTAAAACACCAATATGAAATGTATTAAATAAAGAAGATTCTTTTATGAAAGGCTTCTAAAGTTGTCTTACATTTCTTAAATCAATCTGTAGCACATAATCAGTAAAACCGTATCATTTAAACAGAAAAATCATAACTTAGAAACTCACCCTTGTGCAGCTGTATCCTATTATGGGCTGTAACTTAACACATGAGTTTCAGAAGTTGTTAAAGTTGAGTTCAGGCTAACAAATCTTAACTGTTAAAAAAAAAAGCCTATGGTGAGATGAGACAGCAGACCATGAAGAGGCACCAGATTTGATCACAGGATGGGTGTCACTCATATTTTATTTTGATTTGTTAAATCTTATTTATATATTAAGAAATAAATGTATTAAGACAGATATGGCCATTAAGTGATCAAGAAGCCACTTCTTTTTTTCCATTTTGAAAAATTTTCCTCTGGCACTAAGACTTTCAGTATTTAAACTCTGCCAAATGTATCTTTACTGAAAAAAGGAGAACAGTGCTTATGCCACAGATAGCTGAAATGAAATCTGCATTTTTCTTTTAGTATAAATTCAATAAAAATAGTTGTGTCCTGTAATAGATAAAGTAAAACTAGCTTTTGAGTAGGCTTTTTCAGTAGAATGGACATCCACAGTTTAGATGCTAAAATTATCAGAGTTCAAATTATTGTAATTAAGATGCCATCATTAATCCAAAATGAGCTAGCAAGCAGTGGAGTTTTTTGTTTTTTGGGTTTTTTTATAACAATACTTCACTTTAAAAAAATAAATTTATTTATTTATTTTTGGCTGCGTTGGGTCTTTCATTGCTGCACACGGGCTTTCTCTAGTTGCGGAGAGCGGGGGCTACTGTTCCTTGTGGTGTGTGGGCTTCATCATTGCTGTGGCTTCTCTTGTTGTGGAGCACGGACTCTAGGCGCGTGGGCTTCAGTAGTTGTGGCACATGGGCTCAGTAGTTGTGGCACATGGGCTTAGTTGCTCCGTGGCATGTGGGATCATCCCGGACCAGAGATCGAATCCATGTCCCCACCATTGGCAGGTGGATTCTTAATCACTGCGCTATCAGGGAAGTCCCTGTTTTTTGTTTTTTAACCATGCTCTTTCCAGCACACTTTCTGTGGTGGAATGCAATGCAATACGTGTAGGAATTTTATTGCACAAGTGCCTTCATCCCTCACATCCTACTCCATTCCTTTATGTGAAATGCAAAAACCATAAATGTATCATCAAATTTATAGATTTTAGATAACTACTCTAAAAAGCATGGGATGGGGAAAATACTTGACTCCTGAGAATTTTTCCTCTCTTGCATTCCATACAGCCAGATTCATGATTACTGAGATGTTTTTAATAGCTCTATAGTATGGTCCAATTTTTCCAAAGGGTAAAAATGTACTTTTTGAAGTATTCACCTAACTGGTATAAATACAACCTTTCATGCAGAAAATGTCTCCTCAAATGGGAGAGTTAATGCACTTCAAATATGTGAGAAATTTTTTTTATAATTGTGCAATGTTTAGTTAAATGTTCCACCATATTTTTTCATTATAAAATTTTGGGGAACAGTGAAATCTAACACTTCACTTTATAAATCAGTGCTAGAAACCAACATGTTCTCATGGCTTTAATGACAGCTAAGATAGTTTTTAACTATCTGAAAAGTTTGCCTTGATTTTGGCCTTTATTTAGTGAAAGTGGTTTCTCCCTATAGGCATGTATTGCATCTTGCCTGCATGGGCAAAAGGATTCTTGCTGTGAAAAATCTGCAATTCTCTCCAGCTTAGTATCAGGAAGTATACTTGTAGCAGATGTCAATATAATCTTTTCCCCAATACAACATGAGGCCATACACTTCCAGAACTAATCTACGATCACTGCTAACTCTAATGGACCCCTGTTGCTTACACTTGAGCGTGACTCCACCTGCCTTCTCAGCCTTGTCTCCACCTCCCCTGATGCATTGTTCCTGTATTGCCTGATCTGCCTTTGGACAAACTGTTCTCTCTCCTCAAAAATGCCCTTCCCTTATTACTCTCCTGTTACACTCCTGTTCAGATATGCCTATTTAATGAGCTCTCTCCATACACCCAGAAGAGTCCATTTCAGTTCCACCTCTGTTTTCCTAACAGATACTGCCATGACAGCACAAATGACATGGTAATGTAACACCTCTGAGAGGCAATGTCTTGCAGTGGCTGAAGGTGAGAGGTTGGAAGATAGAATTTGAATCCCGGCTCTGTCATTTTATTAGGTGTGGCCTTGGGCAAGTCACCTTAACCTCCACAAGCCTCAGTTCTCTCATCTATAAATCAATAGTACCTATGTTATTGGCTTGCTGTGAAGAGTAAACCTTCTTAGCATAGTGCCTTAATCACATGATGAGGACTGACATCTTAGCATTACTATTAATGCATGAAGAAGGATCCGAAGATGGCAGATAAGCATATTATGCTCTTGTAATTTGAAGGGTTAACGCTCAGAGTAGGATCTGAAAGTGCAGACATCTTGAAATCATGGGGCGGTGATTTCCTTTGGGAAAGCATGTGAGAAATTGTTAAACAGGGGCAAACAGATAGTAAGCTCACACACAAACTCTCAAAAGAGCTGACAAGGGCTGCTTTCAGGATAGCTCATCTTTGATTGTGACACATGACACATGAAAAGAAACTGGATGTTGCACAAAGCCAAGAATGAAGGGCAACATGGATATATGCCTTAATTTCTCTACAAAGAGATTCTGTCTGGTGGTAGAGACTCCCAGAGATACCTGTTACAAAATGGAGACATTTAGGTAGTGAAGAACAGTCCAGTGTCAGCTTAGATGAGCAAATTACAAACTGAGAGCCCACCTCATTTAAAATTTCTTTCCGTTATTTTTCATTTGAAACGCAAAATAGAGAAAAAGGGAAAAAATGTCATGAAATTTATTTCCTTTCAGGAAAGAAAATAAAAAACAAATTACAACTTTTGCCAGATGAACACCTGTCTAAAACAAATGAGAGGTTTAATACATTACAAAATGCCACTTGGAGGGCCTCCTTGGCTGAGAAAAACATTCATATTTTATTTCCTTAAATGAATGTAACTATCCCCATGTGCATCGGTCTCAGACCAGAAAACTCTCTGGGTACTTTTCCTGACCAACTTGAAGAGAAAATTCAATTTACTATTGCTTGTTTTTAAACAAATCAAAAGCCAAGGGAGGGCAACAAATTAATCAAATGATCGTTTACATTCCTTGTATTATATGTTTCTGAAGAATAAAGAGAAAAAAACTGCCTTTGCATCATTGAAGAGAAATTTAGAAAAACACTTTTAGAATATTATTATTATTATTTTATGCTCCTTTGTTCAACTGTGCACGGTTTTAAGCATTGTTGAATTGGCTTTTCATCTTGTAGGAAAGCAAGGTAGCAATTTTTCTTAAGGAATTGACAGTGATGTGTTCAAGTGCTTAGCTCTTTCCTTCTGGCAAAAAGAGATGGGCCTGGGGTGGGGGAAAAGGAGCCAAGAGTGACTAGGAGGAAGGGAGGCTGCTTAGAACCTGCTATTCAAGGTTGATAGCAGCTTTTTACAGGCTGTGTAAAGCAGGATTGTGGTGGCAGCAACTTATGGGTGTGCCAAAGAAAATGAGTCCATGTGCTAAACCCTGGCACATGCATGGTAGGTTGCTGAGGCAGGGCATAGGCCCTAGGCAGACTTGTGATGTCTGCCCCAGAAAGTAAGTGAAACTGTTCCCATTTATTCCATGAGGATGGTGAGTGGTTGGATGTTTGGATATCATAAAAACCCCTGGCACAGAAATCTGCCATTTTGGCTTACTTTCATTTAGTCATTTTTCAGATTAGAAACACCTGGAGGGAGAGGCTCAGAAGTTACAATTCACACCTATTAAGCCATACAAGCAGTTGCAGAGTGGCAGCCCATTCTAGGGTAAGCAGGCAATGCTATCTGATGAAATTTAAGTTCTATGTTAAGGAATGAAGTATATAAAACAGGACACTTCTTTGCTTTTCCATATAAAAGAGTTCCCACAAAGGCCTGGATGATGGAACCTAACGTATGTTTTATTTTAATCCTTTTCTGTTTTATTCTCTCTGGTAAACTAAACAATTGCTGGGATTTATTTCAGCTCAAAAAGTGGGCCATATAATTTCAGATTAAATTTCTTAAATTCACAATGAACTCAGTGAAAAATTTCACCTCTATTTCCTTTTACTGTTTCTACTATCTAAACCCTCACCACATGATCCCTGGTCCTCTACAGTTCATCCAAAGTCTTAGGCAGGTCAAGATCCTTTTTACCCTTCACTAGTGAATGCAGTGCTATTGTAGGAGAGAGGCATTCTTTCCTCCCCTTTTCACTTAAAAAAACATGCCAAACCTGAATAGACTCCAGGCTAGTCTGGGGGAGGGAGTGATTTTTATTAGTTCTAACATAGCTATTGACACATGCTTGAAGACAATATTTAAAAGAAAGCAAGAGAAAGAGTAAGAGGAGTAAGAAAGCAAAATAAAGAAAGGAAGAGAAAAAAGGAAGAAAGAAAAAAGAAAGAAAGAGCAGGCTTTCACTTTATGCCTTAGTGGGCAAATGGGTTACAATTTAATTTCTAAGAAGAACATTTTATAGAATAAAATTGCCTAACATTTCTTTCTCTTCATCACACATATGAGAAATATAAAATAAAAGGACATCTGGAAACGAACATTATTCAGCAATCAGAAAGCAAAAATACAAACCATTGATGTTTTGATGGAGACAAACATACGAGATTCACAAAGAAGAAAGCTGTAACTTATTGAAGTAAAAAAAAAAAAAAAATTCCATATGCATTTTACCTTTTGGGCAGTTCCATAGCAAAGTTCTGTTTCAGAAGCCCTTTGTAATATGAAACCCACTGTAGATAAGATACAAGGTGAAGATAGTCTGTTTTGCAGCAGCAGGAAATCAAATTGGTTCCAGAAACAAAGTTACATGATAAATGGTCTAATAGTATTGCTAGAATTGGAAATCTTGATTGAATTATTTTTCATAACCATTAAAAAAAGATTTTGAAATAACTTTGCCATAGCTGTTTAGATTTTTTTGGGGGGGAGGGGGAGGGCGTTGTTGCAGAAGTGGGAAGACATCTCATTTTACTGGCCTTTTAAAGTGTTATAATTTGTTATCAAAATTTAAGAGCTCAGTGGTGATTTATTAATTTGTTTGCAACAAAAAATTTCAAACACAATACTTTTTAAACATAACTCATATATGGTATGGAGGATTAAACAGGTTAAAAAAGAGACATACTTTATTATCATTTTCAAGTTATTTTTAGTTTTAATCCTAGTACCAATCAGTCTTATTTAAAAATCATCTGGAAAAGTTCATTAAGTCTTAGGCGAATCTTAGATTTTAAGACAGACTTCTAAACGGTTAACAAGATGTATCACTGACAAAATATCCCAGCGACTGATACCCGTAGGTGAAATGAAATTATTCTGTCTGAAGTCAGGAACAAGTTAAATACCACTTAGACCACAGCACACGACTACAGAGATTTAGGAGAAAACATACTTAAATAGGATGTGACTAGACATTTAGGACTATTTTCTAAAAAAGTCAAAAAACGTTTTTCCCTTCAGTACTTACAGTCTTTGAAGACTAGAGCCGGGTCTCTGTGAGGCAAGACTTGGGCAATGATGTGTCTCAAGGATTCCAAGGTTCTGTCCATCTTGGGTCTGCCTGTGCGAGCCTGCTGCACAGTGTCCTCATGCCTGAATTCTTGCAGTCCTGGTCTGAATTTGTGCAGCTCATTGATGCACAGGATTACCAAAGAATCTCTTTTAACATCTGCCAATCAGACATTTCCCAGAATCTAAAGACCCCTCAGGGGGCCCTCCTCCCAGGCTCACTTATCTTTGTTGTATGCTGAGCTAATTAGCTCAAAAGGCTGGCTGACAGGCGGGTTCCCATTGCTTCCTTCTGTTAAACACACCCACCTACAGGCTAGCTGGGGAAGCTCACTAATCATGGGAACAGCTTTCCTCTCGAACCAGATTTTGCCTGAATGGTGTGCAGCTTTCTGACTTACATATTTCTTTTGGTCACTCATCTTCTAATGTGCTGACTTCAGGTATATAGAAGCAAGAAGGTTATTTCTCAAGAAAGTTTCCTTAGTAGCAAAGGAGTTTCCAGCTCAGGACTTCCAGCTCAGAATCAGTATAATCTAAATTCTTCTCGGTAAAGAAGTGCTGTAAAGATTGTGGATGTAGCCAGGCACCAGATCATGTATTGCATCTGAATCCAGGAACATCTCTTTGGGAGCCAAGTGTTTAATTTTTTCACCCACCCAAATTATAGTCACTTTTGATGGGCAGTGGCAAATAAAATCTCATAGTCTGTGTTTTGACTTGCTTGGGAACATTTGTTTCCTTCTTTATCCTTCGAGGCAAATCGTTCCCAAGATTGACTTTAATGAGTTCTGATATCATTCACTTCCTTTCATTTCCTTTCAGGATAACTTTTTATATTAAAAATTTCAGGAGAAGTAAAAATATATTTTTCAAAGAATATAGGTGGTTATGAAAATATCTGAAGAAAACAAAGCTGCTTTTTCTACCGATGTCCTACACCACTCACAACAATGTTAAATAGTCCTTCCACAGGAGACATGTCATAGAATTCTACTGCAGTAATAAGGATTTAAACCAGATATAAAAGAACTGATTTTAGTGGCTGTAACCTATGTTAGTTGTTGATGGCTTGTTGAGGACTTCCTCACTTTTATTTAAAATATTTTTCCAGGGTAGGCACAGGAGATCGCTTTCCAATGTTCTTTCTAATACTCAGATTCCATAATTATGTTGTACTATATGATTAACTGAAACCGGTTCTTTAAAGACTATATAAGATGTTTTCCATGTGATCAGCTTCTTCGGCTAGTTGCTACCAACCGCTTCTACAAGCGGTGGGCTTAATTAATAAAAGGAAACAGAAGGAATGAGGCTGTAATAGTAATTCCTATTATAATGACCATCACCTAGTAAAATGCCCACAGAGAGTATGCATATGCCACACACAACAGACATATAGGGTTGCCCCAGAATGCAAAGATATTATAAAAAAAGAAATTGAAAGAAGTCACACTTCTTTCATAGGGTCCCGAAGTGTACTTTACATGGGCTGTAACAAATAGGAAATCATCAATGTCCTTGCCATCCAGTTCATAATTTAAAGGAGAAAATAGATGGTTTGTAGACAAAAAATTATTATATATTGATTGGATATGAAGCATAAATGAATGCAAATATTTTCAGTGTGATACTGAGATAGAAACCAAGATATTTTAGGTTCCCATTAGAGGAACAGAAAAAATAATACGGACTTCTCAGGGGAGTGAGACTAATAATATAAAAGTAGAAAAATTAGAAATAATTCTGGGATTTCAATCAATAATGGACTTTTTATGGGCTTAAATTTAATTCCAGTAGTACATAAAGTATTTTGGTTGTGTAGTGTGGTGGAAGGAACACTGAATTTGGGATTAGTAAGATCTAGGACTTGATTTTAGTTATCTGCATAACTTTGAAGAAGTCACTTATCTTCTCTGGATGCAGAGTCCTCATCTAGAAAATTAGGGGTTTGAGCCAGATGCTCTCTTTCAGATCAAACATCTATGATACTATGGGTATATTACAAATGAACACAAATATTATCATACATTTTCTAGCCTTCTGGAAAGTCATATATTTATTTCCTAAAAGCTAGACTATCTTCAAACAAATCACTGCTATTCTCATAGTCAACTTCATACCCATTCATCAATAGTAAGGGACACATATTCATAGAGTGAATTAAAAGGTACTCACCACTAAAGCTAACTAAAACGAAGGGTAAACATTTATTAATAAAACTTATCTTCAACCTCTGTAAGATTTTTTTTAAAGGCAAACTGTGAACATCTGCTTAGAGAACCCCAAAACAGTTTTGCAAAGATAATTTCATAAATATAACATGATCTTTACTGGGTTATATTTTAAGAAATAATAATAAAAAAAGAATTCTAGCAAGGTGGATATACAACATTCCAGTTGGATAGTATATTTTCTTCTTTCTCATTAGGCCCAGTTCTTCAGCAGATGTTTTCCGAAGCCTTTGCATATTCATTTCTTCCTTGTCTGCCCTTAAAGACTTCTTACCTTAAAGTGCTATTGTGAGACTATCTAGAAAAACAACTCAGTGGTTTCTCACCATTCTCTCTGATATAGAAAACACCTGATGAAGATGGAAGCGCCTGAGAAACCCCTGTGCAGTGTGCCTGTTTTAGTACATATTCTACAGTTCACACATTAGATTTCACTGTCAACTGCAACCATCTCTAGTCATATGGCATAAGCAAAATCAAAGTATTGAAACAGGGTAGATGACTACAGTGAAAACCAAAACGATATTTTTAGAAATCCTGTTAAGGGTACCACTCAGAAATATGAGAAATGGAATTGAACTGACATATTCAGTGTTCAAAATTGATCACCCAATGGTAAAAGTGGAAGGCTGAGTGCAACAGCACACACAAAGCTCCCAGAGAGTACCGATAATAATACAGATGAGTAATATTCTTGTTGTTAATTAGTTCATTACAGGTAAAAACTGATGAGGAGGCAGGGGCCACCAACTGAAATAACATCCAGAATGTTAGAAAACATAATGCAGCGAAGAATTAGTACCTCCACTATCCTCCTTGCTGTGTCACTTCATACAATGCTTGGCCCTGGAGGAGGAATCTGGGGTAGGTGAAATAGGAGAGTTGGCCTGTTGATAAGGCTACAGTGACCTCGAGAGTACAGGTCCTGAAAGATTTTAGCACAAGGTATGGAAACTCCAAAGAGTAGGCGTTAAGTAACTGAGTCTGAGCTTATTTAGAACTATTCAAAACAGAAACAATGGGGAGCAATTGACAGCAGCTCCTTCCAAATTCCAGTGGAGGTGGGTGGGGGAACTGGTAGGTCCTAAATACCAGATTGGCCGGAAGAGGGTCAGAGCCCTGTGCAATGTTGCTGGGGGCTTGAGGGAGGGGGAAGAAGGGCAAAGCTAGGAAGAAACTGACTTTGCAGGGGTAATGACTAATGACTGTTCAGTGTCAGCTTTGTTTAGCCTCAACTAGGAAGAGGCCAGTAGGAGGAATGAAAGGCTGGTTAGCATCAACTTTGTTTACTCTCAACTGGGAAGGCACAAGTAAAAGGAATGAAATGGCTTCTCAGTGTTAATTTGTTTACTCTCAACTGGGAAGAGACCAATGAAATGTTTGAATCAAGGAAGGTATTAATGAGAGGGTCAGTTGGAAAGGCAACTTCAAATTATCAGACAAAAGTTTAAAAACACAGGCAACGTAAAAGAACTTTATCTCAGATATTCGTTCATTGATATTTTGCTATATTCAGGAAATCATTATTAAGTACTAATCTGCTGAACTACATGAATAATTAGAAAATTGATAAATCTCCCATCTACAGATTAAAGGAATGTACATTCTCTCATTTTTATAGAAAATTACGAAAAATGCTTTCCTGAAATAATTTCCCTCCCCACCAGATAAAAACACTAGTGAACTGCCCTTTGTCTTTGCCAGGGCAGTCAGAGAACCAAAAAGCACAATGAAAGTAAACCCTTCATTTACCTGCACCTTCTGTTTCATATAACTTGGGGATCCTGAATGAGCCCACGTCATCTTGATTGTGTTGTGTAACCAATTACCCAGTCCAATCTTGGTATTTTGTCTCCAAAGAGAAGTAAAATTGATTCTGCAAGAAATACTTTAGAGGCCAAAGATATCATTGGAGGAGGCTTTGCTAGTTCACGGGTTAACACTTCCAAGATAAACAGAGGTATTTAAAGGTGCAGGAATTTGGATGTTCAAATTTACGGGGGGATTGGAGATAATGATGCCAAGCCCTTGCATGAGATATGTGTTCTATGAAAACTGAATTGATTACTTAACTGTGGCTGGCTGACTTCCAGCATAATAATGTATTTTGAAAAGAAGAGTTAAAAAATTTTTTTAGCTTGCTTTTAGAGTGGACTATGCCAGTGGCCTTTACAACAATGTTTTATCTTTAATTAATGTTTATCTGATTATTGGTTCCTCTCCCTCTCCTTGCATTTTCTCACAGGACCACCATCCCTACTCCCCCTGCTTCCCGCTTTCCAGGATAGGAATTTACTGGTTGTTGGGGAAAAAACATATAAGCTGTGGCTATAAAATGATCAGATTCATCTTAAAAGAGTTATCTGAACTCCGGTTAAACAAAGGTCAAAACCACCCGAGTACACTGGTTTTCCTATCATTCGCCTTGCCAGTAGCATGAATTCCATCTTTTCTCTCACTCCCAACCTTATTCAGTCTATGTGACTTTGGAAAAGTAATTTTACGTCTAAAGATGTTTTCCCATCCCTAAAATAAGAACTCCAGTTTTATGTTTTTATCTAAAAATAAAGATGTGGTCTTCTATAAGGGGCATGCTGGGGGGGTGAGACACACACACAGTTTACATGGACTAACTAGAGCTACCCTCTTCCTTCTTTAGATGAAGTCATGTTTCTGGGGTATGAGTTGTATGAAATGTTTAAATCTTTGCAACAGCGAGCAAGTTAAAATGAAAATCTAGACTATGAAAAAAATTATATTTGATTAAAACAAACCTAGGGAAAACGTTTTTGGCTATAAACAAATGACAAAACTGAGATTAGTTGATGGCAATGTTAGGTTCAAGCAAGCCAGTAACTTCACTGCTCTATATATTTTAGATGAAGCTTCCTGTAAAGACTGCATCATTACTATACTCTTAATTCAATTCAGGCCACACTTATGGATATGCTTACATTAAGATAAAAGCCTTGTGCCCATCCATTTCACACTATAAACTATAATTTCCATTTCACTTCCTATGCAGTCACCACCAGAGCAATGCACTTAGCATGCATCCTGCTGACACAGAAGAAACATTAGTTCTTTTCAAATTTGTTTAAAGAAGGAGGGATAGGAAACTATAGAAAGGGGGCTTATTTTTCCACAAATTGAAAACTGGAGAAAGACCAAGTGAGACAAAAATATATTCTTATGATCCTCTCAAGGTACCTCATTAGCCTTGAGCTCAAGGAAAAAGAACTACTCCCCCAGCACCACCCTGCTTCCTAGGGAAAACGTTTTTGGCTATAAACGTTTTTCCACCTCCTCTAAACCAGAAATATTCCACTCAGGGCTTCAGTCTACTGAGATGGGTTTCTTGGGCCCGTGAGAAGATGAAAAGGCCTGTTATGGAAAAACAAGTGAAAAAACCCACCCACTTTCTAAAAATGGAGGAACTTTGTGAAAGATAGGACTCAAAGCCTGGACCTGGTTGTGAGGACTTTTTCTCGTATCTCCACGGCACCAGGAAGACAAGTCACAGTCTGTGGATCTTAGTGACTTGTAGAATTTAGACCCCAGAGCCGGAAACAAAGGTCTAAACCACTCGAATACAGTGGTTTTCCTACCATTCACCTTGCCGGTAGCATGAATTCCATCTTTTCTCTCACTCCCAACCTTACTCTGTCGATGTGACTTTGGAAAAGTAATTTTACATCTAAAGACGTTTTCCCATCTCTAAAATAAGAACAAGGCAATAAAGACTATAACTCTAGTATGATAGAATAGGATTCTATTCCAGGTTGTCTTAATTGGAATACTTAGGCTGACAAGACAACATGATAACACTTTAGATTCTAGTTTTCCTCCAATTCATTGTCTAACATTGACAAAGTTCCCTTAGTTCTACTCCCTCCTCCCTTTAAAATCAAATAATTGCACTGCTTAAAATCTACAATCACTCTTTTCCCTAATACATCAAGTTAAACTTAAAATTTTTCATATATAGGATGGATAAACAATGGTCCTACTGTATATAGCACTGGGTACTATATTCAATATCCTGTGATAAATAAGAATGAAAAAGAATATGAAAAAAATATATAACTGAGTCACTTTGCTGTACAGCAGAAATTAACACTGTAAATCAACTATACTTCAATATTTTTTCAAAGTCATCTTTAATTTGGACCTTTGCCACACAACACTTTCCCCCATGTACAGTATAATAAGCATATTACATTGATTTCTGACTTGTGAATTTTCTGCATGATTTCCTCTTAGCAAGCTCTTTCAGTCTACCTATTCAACCAAATTCTTCTCCCTTGCCCAAAACAACTCACCAAAGCACTCTGGCCTTTCACTTATCTACTATCCTTGGAATTTCCTCAGCACTACATCAGTGGTATCAGGCTCTTTAGTATAGTCTTTGTATTGTCATGTAACTGTTGTGTGTTTGTTCCCGTCTCTCCAAAAGACCTTCAGTCAACAAAAATTTAAAAACCTGTGTACTCCTTCCCCAGATACCACTTTACACAACACCAAACCACTTGGAAAACTGATGTGGACATGTTTCTTGGTTCCTAATGCAGGCCAAACCTCTTCTACCAACAGCAGTTATAGTAAGCAGGGTTTTTTTTTTGATTCATTTATTTCAAGTGATTTTTTTTCTAAACGGAAGCACATAATACTGTGACAAATGTCCTAAATAAGACATCTATGAGCATGCTCCTATTTATGGGATTAAACCTACAATAATTTGATTCTAAATGTTACATAAAGTTAATTTTAATGTCATCATTATTTATAATACTAAGGTAAAAGAAAAACCTAAGACCTTTAAAATATATCAATATTAGTCTTTTTGAGTGTTGTGGGCTTTGGAGTTATTCCCATACTCCCAGTTATTATGCAACTGTGCAGCTTATGATTATTCTGAACTTTACCTCATCCCCAGCCATTACAGTTGCAGAGTACTTCATAAAGCACATCAAGGGCAAACTAAGATATGGCCTGATGCTCTCTAGGAAGTTGTTCTGAGGAAGGATGAAGAACAATGAAGATGGTGAGCCTTGGCTTACCCAGAGCACTGAATGTGACACGAAACAAACCTACACCTCAGGGAAGTGCTCTGAACTCAACCCCCTATCCTGTGGAAATGGCTGATAAAACTATGAGGCAGCAGGTTTACCTAAGTTTTTTAATTAGGCAACTATGTGTTTTGTCAGAAAATTTACAGTGCACTTAACTAAAAGAAGGATTATCTTGAACTGCACTAACCTTCCAGTTAGTACCCTTTAAAGATCTTTATGATTCTGGAGAAAGCTCAGAAGCCATCTGTACACCAAAGAACAGACTGATGGTTACCAACACTGCAAACCTGGCACTAATACAAACTGCATACCTTGCAGGAAAAGCTTATTTCAAGGGAACACCAAGTAGACAATGGAAAGCTGCAAGCAAAGTATCTGTACGTCTTGATAAAATCATAGTTGAAATACCTTGAAAAATGGAAAGATTCCTCTGGAATCTCCCTTTTGGTAACCTTAAGTCATTTGAACCATACACTAAACATACAGTCAGCCCTCTGTATCCTTAGATTCAGAACCCGCTGAGATGGAGGACCCACCGTCTGCGCTTTTATTTAAGGGACTTGAGCATGAGACGATTTTGATACCCACAGGTGGTCCTGGAACCAATCCCCAGGGGATACTGAGGGACCAGCATCAAGCACTGTGCTAAGCTCCTGTAAGGTGTTATTTCATTTACTCTTCAGAACAACCTCGAGACAGGGACCATTAAATGTCTTCATTTACAAATCAAAAAAGCGAGGTTACAGAGGCTACAGAAGGTACCTGGGAAGTGGTAAAACCAGGATTTAAATTTGAAACTCCCAGATTCAACAAGTGTTTTGCGTCATAATACAGTTTTACTATATTAGTAGTAGACTTAAAAATTTTTCTTATTGTTCACTATGGATGTTTTAAAATGTGAGGGTTAAATCTTGTCTGATTAAGGCAAAGTCTCTAATTTCTACATGATGGCTACTCAAAAACATCTTTTAAAAATCATTGTGATTGGACCCAGAATAATTTGTTTAGGTTTGTACATTTGACTAATTTGTTCTGTAACTCACAGGAAATCTTAGACTATTAAGGGTAAGCACTGTTTATTTGCCTTCTAAGTTCCTCAAATAGTAGTTAAGCTTTTTATGTAATAGGTACCCAAAAGGTAGACTGAGTCAACTGAATAAAGCTGAGTAGGGTGAAGTCATATAGTTTCCCAAATTGGTTTTGAAACTTTTAATATAAGAAAATGTATTCCAAAATAAATATTCTGTGGTTCTATTATGCTGTCTTCAACATTATGTTATCAAAATGCTTTAAAGTAGATAGATTATAAAAAATGAATAGGGCTTCCCTGGTGGCATAGTGGTTGAGAGTCCGCCTGCCGATGCAGGGGACACGGGTTCATGTCCCGGTCCAGGAGGATCCCACATGCCGCGGAGCGGCTGGGCCCGTGAGCCATGGCCGCTGAGCCTGTGAGCCATGGCCGCTGAGCCTGTGCGTCCGGAGCCTGTGCTCCGCAACAGGAGAGGCCACAACAGTGAGAGGCCCATGTACAGCAGAAAAAAAAAAAAAAAAAAAAAAGAATACCTGAATTTAAAGATATACCTAAAATTCAAAGCTATGTAAATACTTTCAAAATTAGTATAATTTTCAAGGGAATTAGATGTGATATTTTCTTGCATCTGTATTATTACAGTGATTTTATTAGATAGGTCTTGTGAAGGAACAGTAGAATTAATTTTGCAAAGGTTAAAGGGAATCTGCTGTCTTTGTCAATCTTGGAAAAGAATCTGCTGTTGTATCTCCTGGCCAATGCTAACTACAGATGCAAGTTAAATTCAAAGACATCCTGGCTGGTGACTGTGGGGTGACACTGCCATCTAGTGGCCATTTTCCACTGCAAGGGACATCCCTCTTACGGGCCATGCTGTTGCTGAAGAGACTGGATTATCATCAGGTACATGTACCTAAGAACCCACTTTCACATCTCACTGGATTATAAAGTCTTTGAGGGAGAAACCATGCCTTATGTATTTTCTTTTTTCCTGCACCCAGTGAAGGGAGTATAGCTGAATGTGGGGCCTAGTTAGGGACGATGACCCCCAATCCAGTTGAAAATCCACCTATAACTTTACAATCAGCCCTCGCACATCCACAGATTCCGCCAACCTCAGATCACGCAGTACTGTAGTATGTATTTATTGAAAAAAAATCTGTGTATAGTGGACCCTCGCAGTTCAAACCCACGTTGTTCAAGGGTCAACTATATTTGTTATCTTTGACATGAAATATGTTCTTGACCCACCCAGTTAAGAACATCAGAAAGAACTGTTCACTTCTCATCCCTTCTACTTCCCCCCACCCTTAAGTCTTCTACTTCTGTTCAGGCTGCATAAAAACTGGAAACTGTAAAAATCATGGTGTGACTATCTCAAATTTCTGTTCCCATGACCACATTACCAATTTAAGTAGCAGAAAATAAAAGGAGACATAGCTTGTTTACCCTTAATACAAGAGACTAAAAAAATATATGGCAGTGAATTCTTCCTGTGGCTAAATAAAATGCAACCAAGTCGTTAGCAGATTTTCTGAAAGATAAACATCATTGTAATTACCATTCCAATAGCTACACTTTAAAGTGCTAGACATTGTTCTAAGTGCTTTCTGTGCACTGTCTCATATAATCCTCACAACAAGGCTACAAAGTAGTTATAAATCCAATTTTAACACTAAGAAAACTGAGGCAGAGAAGGAGAAAGAGGGAGAGAGAAATGAGACTTGCCTAAGGTTGTTTCCACTAGTAAGTGGAAAAGCTGGAATATGAAACCAAGCAATCTACCTGTTTGTGGTAGAGAACAAAACCAGGCAAAAACAGTGATATTTCGATTTTAAAAGATACTCAAGGGCTTCCCTGGTGGCGCAGTGGTTAAGTCCGCCTGCCGATGCAGGGGACACGGGTTCGTTCCCCGGTCCGGGAAGATCCCACATGCCGTGGAGCGGCTGGGCCCGTGAGCCATGGCCGCTGGGCCTGCGCGTCCGGAGCCTGTACTCCACAATGGGAGAGGCCACAACAGTGAGAGGCCCGCGTACTGAAAACAAAAAACAAAAAACAAAAAACTCAAATATTCCTAACAAAAAATTACTTGGAAAACTGGGTTGCTTTAGCAGAATTACTATACTTATTCTTTAGAAGACATGTACCGAATGAGTCAAATTTATTGATGAAAGAGGGTTTACTTATCTATTTATATATATATATCTGCCTTGGTGCAAAAAATACTAAAGGTGGCTTAAAAAGGGATCATAGTAACTTTTTGAAAAATATTCAACTTCTTAAATATATTACTCTCCCCAAAAGCTAGCTGCTTCCAAACTTGATTTAATATTTTGCATGTTTTCTCTCCGTTGCTTTGTAAATATATTTGCTTCTCCTTTCTGTAACCGTCGTCTCACAGCTGATTTTTGCTGTTTTGTCAACTGACGCTTCACCTTCTGTTTCACCAATTCCTGGAAAGATTTCATGAATTAGTATCACTGATAATGGAACATTTTGATAAGGAGTAAACATTCAATAAAACAAAGATTTACACTGCTAATATTTTTCAACTTTCTGTTAAAAGCATGAGTTTTAAAAAATTCCAAACACTGACAGTACTATATTAAACAGCAATAAGAGAAAACACCAAACTGTTATAAAATAGGAGGAATTAAATTCCTAACAGAAATACAGATTACAGCAAAAAGTAGCACATAGTAGTGAATAGTCACATTTCTTTAAATAACAAATCATCATAGTGCCACCTAGTGTCTATCAGGAAAACTGGGAAAAACCAACCAACCATAATCCCCAAACCCAACAAGATGGAAAGAAAACAAAAACAAACAAACAAAACCAAAACAACCTGTTTATTCCTTTGCTTTCTAGGTAAAAGGAGGCATGGTTTTGTAGTGGAAAATTATGTTTGAAAGCATTTACTACTGGTCAAATATACACAAGAGTGCCTTCATAACTTCAGGTGTAGAGATGACCTGATGGCAGCAGTTACTCATGGAAAAGTCCTCATACAGTTTCTGGGAGAAACAGTATGTTTTCACACGGTGAATGATCATAAATTCAAATTATTTCTTATCACTTAAGACACAGGCTGCCAATGTCAAATGACTTACAAGATGAAGAATAAAATCTGAATATTCCGTTCACATCATTTTTTTTCCTCTGAAGCAGCCTGTTTAATTGTGTATAATCTTGCATCATCCAACCTCTCCTAAAAAAAGAGTGAACGCTGAAAGGGTTGAAGCAAGGGTCTCTTAATATGCTCCACCCCATGCTAGGTACAAAGAAGCATTTATTAAAAATCTGTCAAGTTAAAAAATTAAACATTAATGGATTTGAGAGGTAAAAAGGAGCTAGAAAAACCAGTCTGCCTAATGCACTGTTTCTTGGACTGTATATGTGTAATATAAAACTCTGGATCAGATAAGTTAAATGCAGACTTCAGATATTTTACATAGTTAGGCAGACAGGCTTTAACAAGTTATCCCTCTTTATTTTAGTCTAATGATTCTCAGTGGGAGGAAAAGTAAAAGAAGATAAAGCGAAACAGAAGAATAAAAATGCAAGTTCCTGCAGAGGCTGATATCCCAGGAGATGCAGTTCCAGGAAGGCCAGAGTCTTAGAAGCACCTGGTTGCTATCCCAGAAATTTCATTACTGAAAGCATTAAGATTGGCTGAAAGTTTAACACATGAGTGACTGGCCTCTAGGACTTTTCTCTACCCTAGGAAGCCAGGCAACTATCACAGCCTCCTCACCCCAGCAGGAGACCAGAAACCTGAATCAGATCAGCATCGTCTTAACTATCACCAAGAGAACAAAGCAATACCTTCAGAATTCTGAAGGTCAATTATTTCCAAACCACAACTCTAATACTTAAATTCTCAATCAGGTGTGAGGACACGATAAAAAGACATTTTTAGTAATAAAAAGTCCTCTCCCCCACCCAAACTCACTCAAAAAACTACTAAAATCCGTTCTGCCACATAAAAAAGTAAACTCAGTAAGGAAAAGAGATAAAACTAGGAAAGAAGGTACCCAACAGGAGACTGAGACAACAGTAGAACATGCACCACATTTAAACTAGAGGAGTTCAGACAGAGGCCTCTGGGATAGTTCCAAGAAAAAAAAAATCAATTTATTTTCTAAATATTCTGCTTGAACTTCCCCTTTGTTCTTTACTTCAATGAGACCATAAGATAATCATATCAAGCAGCTAAAGAAAATAAGGAGGTAATGAATCACTATGCATATACCTCCTAATTCAGAACAATTTACAAATCCTACAAGGTTAATAATTTTCATGTTAAAAAGTGGGAGAAAAATCCACACTAGTATATTTTTTTAAAAAAATGATGAAATGCGAAATAAAATACAGTTGATCCTTGAACAATGAGGGTGTTAGGGGCATTGACCCACTCACTGTGCAGTCAAAAATCTGAGTATAACTTAGAGTCAGCCATCTGTATCAGAGGTTCCTCTGCACCTGCGGATTCAACCAACCACAGATCATATAGTACTGTAGCATTTACTATTAAAAAACCCCACATATTGAAACCAGTGTTGTTCAAGGGTCAACTGTACTTCTGTATTATTTCAAGGAGTACGTGAAAAAAATGAATGAAAATCATGTACTTTGTTATTGTTTTGCTGTTTGTTGCTATTGATGGTGGCCATGTATGTATTTTTTTAAAATCAATATACCTTAATGTTTAGTTGGAATTTAATTCTGTTACATATGAGAAAGAACAGCATTCATAAATGGCAACTTTGCCAATAAATAGGGAACTATAAAAGTATTTTAAAGAGGAAAACAGATTTACAATTTCAAAGAACACAGAGCAAATCTTTTAGTTTTGCAGACACGAAAACAACAATCATCAAATTAACGAAGGTAATAAAACAGTTTTTTTTCTCCTGACCCTTTAAAAAAAATGGAATACGACCTCAAGGAAAATAGTATGACCAAATTCCCAAAAGAATTAGAAGTTAACATGGTCAATTTGTTTCCAATGATTAGAGGGAAACCTTTTTGATTAAGCTGGCTAGAGAGATCTTTTCCCCCCTTAGACTAAAGGCAAATCTGTATTTTATAATCCAGTTTATTATAGGCTTGACCCCATTTGAAATATAAGTTCCTTCTGTTAGCTGTAAGTTAAATGGCATAAAGACAAGACCTAAAGACAATGTTAGTGTCATCATCTTTATATACAGAAAAGAGCATAACTTAGAATTTAAGAAAGTAGCAGGAGTAATCTAACTTTTCTTTATATGCAATTGCCAATTTTACAACACTGTACTGGGTTGGCCAAAAAGTTCATTCGGGTTTTTCTGTAACATCTTACAGGAAAACCCTAATGAACTTTTTGGCCAATCCAACAATTAGATATAAATGCACTTACGTTTTGAATCTGATAAAATCAAAGAAAGGAGGGTGAATATATCTCAATAAGTACAGAAAAATATCAAAGCCAAGAATGGACAGGCAATCATAAAGTGAGAGAAATTCTTAACCAAGACAGGTGATAATACTTAAAGGGAGATATTATCTTCCATCATAATTAAAAGATGTTTCAAAGATTTCACAGACTTAAATTTTATGTTCAGAAAATCAGGTAAATTATGAGGCCATCAGAAGAATATATAAAATCAGTGCATTTACAGAATTTTATTCTTTTATTTTGGTCTCACAAGTTCCAAATGTTTCTATTATTGAGTAAAGATACCAGTACTACTAAAAGTGCACTATATTAATAAAACAGAGTACTGTTATTTTTAGCTTATTTTTTGATAACTGATTTAATTTTGTAAATGTCCCATATTACCCTCCACAGGGTGTACATTTTAACTTGTTAACAATATATCTGAACTTAAAAAATGAGAAGTTCAGGAAAAAACAAAGTTCTTTCCCTGTGAATTCACTTTCTAAATAATAATTTGATTTCCTCCTTTCTACCTTCTAAACTGACTTTCTTCTTTTGCTCATTTTAAGTAAAGTTATCAATAAAAACTAGTTTCAATGGTATTCAACTTAGTACCTTCAACCAGAAGGAAAAAACCTACCACACCAATTATGTAATTTTATCTCTGCTTAAAATCTACAAAGGAAACAAACTGATTCTTCCTTCCGGGTAGCCAGGAGAAATGGCCGACAGGCATAAAAGCTCATCGGTAGGAGCTGGACTATACGTTCATTATCCTGTCCAGAAAATGTCCTTTATGAAATTCTTTTGGACATTTGTTGCTAAATATCCAACAAAAGCTTGAGACACTGAAAGTTTTACAATTACCTATTTTCCTCTTTCACAATTTAAGAACAAGCTAGCTAGCGAAGCTCGTGCATTTTCACATTTGAGGTGCAGTGCTGTCACTAGCTGAGTAATCTTGAGCAAAGTCATGTAACTTGTCTGTGCCTCAATTTCCTAATTGTTAAAATGCAGGGACAAGATCACATGAGAATCTACAAAGTCCCCCTTGGATTTAAATTTCTATGATTTTAATCTTTCAAATTCAAGCCAACTTACATGCTGTGTTTTCCCTGAAAGCTCTGATCGTTCCAGCTAAAAGTGAAGTGAACCCTCTCTATTTACTAAATTTGCACTTGTTATCAATTTTATACTATCAACATGTGAAGTCCAAATGGCCAAGGTGGTCCTGTACATCATCTAATCCTCAGAGCACCTAAGCTTAATAATCTGTCCACAGTGGTGCTAATAAACACCTGGGAAATGTTGAATGAATAGTTACCGGAGGAATTGTTGAACAGCTTAACACACTGCCCACAGAAGTAACACTCAGAGTTCTTGTTCTATGTTGATTAGTATCTTCCATATTTTCTTCATCTCTAAAATTAAAATCAAAATTTAGTTAATTTTTAATAGTTAATTATGCTTAATTTATATCATATTACTACTTTGAAATACATAAAGCCATATTTCATCAAACTACCCTAAATCTAAAAGTTAAATTTTAGATCTTTTGCTAATCTAAGCTGAGGCTGATTCACTAATATTTGTCCAAAAAAAAAAAATCTTAAAAGAAAAATAACATATCAGTAATTTTAACTGTACATTAACAAATAAGTACAGAAGGTTCAAAGCATGAGGGAAAATTCACTGTAAGTAGATATTTTAAGAGAGCACACTTACTACATGTTTATTGGACTATACATTAACCAAACATATATTAGATGAATAATTATTAAAAAATACAAATAATTCACCCATCTAAAACCTCATCAACTTATCAAGAGATCTTATTAACTATTTGAAAGTAATCAGTTTGAATTTGAAAGCAGAACTGCTTAAAATTGAATAAATAGGCTGTCTAGCATAAGGCAATTGTAGAGGGTTATTTGAATTTTAACTATAAGAGTTATTTGCTTTCATTTTGCACATGATGATGCAGAATATAGCTGTCATGTCATTTGACAAAAACATTCATTTACCAGAATCAAAGTCTAGGTCTCCAGATTAAAGTAAAACACCAATCAACAGAAGTCTATACCTGAAAGGCCTTAATTCTTTGTTTACTGATGACAAGGCAATCGTATGAGGGCACTCATCTTCATACTCCTCAGAGCCCATGAGGATTCCACCTTGACCTGTCTTATCATCTTGCCTGGTGTCATGTTCAGTTCTGCTATTCTCCTCAGAAAACTCAGTTACAGAACTGTTTGTAACAACCTGCCCTTTTATTTCTTCTAAAGGCTGATTGAATTCAGTCATTTCAAAACTATGTGCATCAGCACTGTCCTCTGACAAACTGTCTTCCTTTATCTGTTCAAGGTCTCCAGATGATCTGTAACAGCAGTCAACTGATTCACCTATAGAGTTCTGTCCACTTTCAATATCTGATCTACAGTCCTTTGCTTTTTCTGATATCTCTTCATCAGAAAATGAGAATTCAGATCCCTCCTCTGTTTCAATATTTTTATCATCTGGACCTACTGGATGAAGTAGTTCATCATCTGCCTGCATTTCCTTTGTGTAGCCGCTGGCAGAAACCTCTACATCAAGAGAGTCCTCCCTCCTAGGAAAAGAAAAGAATGTTATGCATTTAGAGAGCGAGAAAAAAATCCACCTGACATGAATTAAGTATTTAGTGTTCTGATAAATTACGACTCTCAAATGAGTTTAACAGTTTATATATTTTAAAGGTTTTTCTCTGCCTAAAAGGTAATACTTAAATCACTTAACTACACAAATGTAAAGGACATAGCTGGTTGTCATCTAAGAATAAAATGACTGTGAGGGACTTCCCTGGTGGTCCAGTGGTAAAGAATCTGCCTTACAATGCAGGGGATGTGGGTTCAGTCCCTGGTCAGGGAAGTAAGATCCCACATGCCGCAGGCCAACTAAGCCCGCACGCCACAACTACTGAACTCTCATGCCTCAACCAGAGAGCCTGTGTGTGGCAAACTATAGAGCCCACACGCTCTGGAACCCGTGCGCCTCAACTACAGAGCCCACATGCCCTGGATACTGAGCACCACAACTAGAGAAGAGAAAACCCGCACGGCACAACTAGAGAGAAGCCTGCACGCCACAAGGAAAGATCCCTTATGCCTCAGCAAAGATCCTGTGTGCTGCAACTAAGACCCGATGCAGCCAAAAATAAATAATGAATCTTAAAAAAAAAAGGAATAAAATGACTGTGAAGAGCAACAGATATTAGTAGAAAAGTTACAGAAACTTCAGTTGATACTGACTTAATAAATTAACTTTCAGAGGAGGCTAAAGATTTTAAGTTATGTCAATCATCCCAGAAAACAATATCTTAACTATGTATACAAAATGAGAACATTTGGCTGTGTGAATTTACATATAATTATGTTCCATGAATCAATTAAATATAGCTCCTATAGTAAATAAAGGAAAAACACAATTTCTGATAAACACTTGGCTTGATTCCTTAAAAATGGGTTATTCACATAGCATCTTATATTGAATAAGCGTTCTCGAATTTATAAGAAACTAAGTAGGTTCCTCCTCCACATTCAGTAAGGTTAATGGACCACAGGTAGGCATAGTTTTTAAGTTTCATTTGTATATTACATAGCAATGATACAGAAAAACAATAATAATGAAAATTTTTTAGATGAAAGTGTTAACTTTTAGAACTAAATAAATCTGGTATTCAGAATTCTATCATTTTATGCAACATAGTATACAAACCTGATATCACTAAAGGTTGGGAAAAGCTCACTTTCATAGCTGAAACGTTTCATGAAGAAATCTCTGATGCATTTAACATCTCTGTCAAAATACCTGCAAAAGCAAGAATCATTTTTTATATAGCCTTTGTTGTTCATCTTTTTCCTTATTAGCCAAAGACAACATCCTTGCTATGACATTCTTGTTGTTACATGAAAGAGAAAAGGATGTTACTCAAAAGAAAAAAGAAACAAATCAGCTGCTGGTGTTTGAAAAACTAAAAGCCCAGGAACAAGGACTATAAGCTGTCAATGGCATACAGTTCTTATGGTTAGAAAACTCAAGGTTTTCCCATACTGTGAGACATATATATGAATCCCAGAAAAAAAGATAAGGGCCTGCAGTTTGGGGGCAGATTTCTACTATCGCTCTCTAGTTTCCAGTCTGTCTGATTATAGTTCCCATCAGCTTCAGCTATGTTCACTAGAACCTCTAGTCAACTGGGAAAGGTGAAGACAAAAATAAACTAGTGACTCATAAGAAAAAGTTTGGGGACTAATGTTATGTTTATATTATCTTTATTACCCATTAGCTAATATGCAGTAAACATCTATAGGATATAACTGATACTGTGGCTTATAAATAGTTATCTGGAGACATGTTAATCTGGACTGAGAGTAGAAGGACCTCTGAATATCAGATTGCTTTTTAGGCTACCATAAAGCAGCCAGAACAGATTGAATTCTCTAGAAGGTTTCCAGAAAGGGAGAATTAAGAGACAGGATGACATGGAATTGAGAGAACAGAAGAAAAAAAATACTCAATCTTAATTTGATTACACTCAATTGCATCATAGAATACAAACACATAAAGTAAAATATCCTGTCATATTTCACAATGTGGCTGTTTAAATGGTCAAGTAATATGAGAAATAAGATTATCACAGTATATGAAGTGATTCTGCCCTGTGTCAGGGATGAGGTTTTACGTGAATTCCTTTCTCTTATCAAAATAAAAGCTAAAAACAACATGAGAGATATTACCAGTCTGGTAACTGAGTTCAGTACAAAACCGTAACTTTCATCAAGGCCATAAAAAATTATTAAATTATGCCTGGTGAAGCCCTCTTGGAGGCAACCATGAAGCAGAGAGAAAAGGGGAAAGGCAGAGAGGATGTGGTTCTAGGGTTCCTCCTTCCATGTCCCTACTTCTTCTGAGCAGGCTTTTGTTTTAAAAATTGGGCTTCCACCTAAACGTTTCTTTGAATAAAGAGTTCCATGGCTGAGAAAGTTTGACTTTTTCAAGTCTGTCAGGTTACAAGAGTAATTCAAATTCTTTTGATGATTTATAAAAGTAGGCAGTTTCTTCAGATTTCTAATATACAGCGTTATTTTAATGAATAGGTTTTAAAAACTGTATCAAAGTGCATTTTTTTTCAGTTTTAAAATACCGAGGAGTAAGAAAAATTCTTAGTGGGAAAATCAGAGCATTCTGACATCCCAATTTTTAGACTCTTAACATCAGCCACTTCAAACCAGTTATTAACCCCAATGACAGTATGACAAAGCTTAAAAATTATTAATAAATAAAAGATGACTGCATCACACATAAACACAGTTACATCCAGAATATACCATTCAGCATTGGTATGAGAAGTTGAAACCATCTGTGGAAAATCGATCATGGTGATGTGGTCATCTTTATCCAAAATGAGATTGAATTCATTGAAATCTCCATGAATCAGCCCATGATTTGCAAGTTTAACAATTAGTTCCATAGCTTCATCATATACTGATGCAGGATCTTCAACATGGTGTATCTGACATCTGAAAGTGTTAAGTGTGAAAATGGTTATTTGTCCTCATTTATGATTTTAATGAAAGCAAGCATGTGTGTATTTACATTTAAATATTATTTCCATTTCATCATGCCTCCCTAGCAGTTTTCTCTTCAATCCTACCAGCATACAGATATAACAGCTTAAAAAAAAAAAAAAAAAGACACAACCCATTCAATTCTGTATCTTCTTCCCAGTACACCACATTCTTTCTTTCATCTTAACAGCCAAACTCCTCTACTTGTGCTTTCTCCAATTCAATGAGCACTCTAATGAGCCCATTTCAAGCAAGCTTTCATTCAACCTTGTTCCAATGAAATAGCTCTCGTCAAAACTACCAATGACTTACATGTTGCTATATCCAATGGTCAATTCTCCACCTTCATCATTATCTGGTCTGTCAGTTAACCTCTTCCCCCTCCTTGAAGCAGCTCCTTTCACTTGACCCTTGGTACACTAACTCTTCAGGCTGTCCTCTTTCTGCACTGATCATTCCTTCTTAGTTTTTTTAGCTAGTTCTTCAGCTTTTCCCTGACGTATAAATTTTGGAGCTCCTCAAAGGTTAATCTTAAGACCTATTATCTTAACCATTCTTGGTGATCTCATACAGGCTCATACACAGACTTCAATCTAGACTTCTCTGAGCTTCTGGGCATCTCTAACTTACCATGTCCCAAACTGAACCTCTGATTCTGCCCCACCCTCTAACTCCAAACTGTCTTTCTGCAGTCTTTCCCATTTCTGTAAATGGCAACTTTATCCCTCCAATTATTCAGGCCCCAGATCTTGGTGTTATCCTTACCTGCCCCTTCCTTTATATCAATACAATCCCAAACAAATCATGTAGGCCCTGACTGTAAAACATATCCAAAATCTGACCACTTTCCATCACCTTCACATCTACCACTCTGATCTAAACTACTATCATCTCTTGCTTGCATTATTACAATAATTTCCTAACTTTTCTTCCTAATCCTGTCCTAGTCTCCTTTCAGTCTATTTTCAATACAGCAGTCAGAGTGATACCATTAAAACATTAGTCAGATCATGTCTCTTCTTAATTCAAAATCCTCCAATGGCAGGGAGTTCCTTGGCAGTCCAGTGGTTAGGACCTGGAGTTTTCACTGCCACCAAAAAAAAAAAAAAAAAAATCCTCCAGTGGCTTCCTGTCTCAATCAAAATAGTCCTTATACTATTGCTACAATGGCAATCACATTAGGAAATATAAATGTATCAAATCAACCTTAAAGTTACTGAAGGTTGTATGTCAAATATATCCTCCCCACCAAAATAAATAAATAGAACATCCTTGCAATGGCTTACAAATCGTCTGCTGTCTCTGTGATCTCATCATTTACAATTTCTCCCCTTACTCACTCAGCTCCAGCCACAGTGGCCTTCTGTTTCCTGAACATGCAGGCATACTCCCATTCCAGGATTTACGCATTTGCTCTTGCCTCTGCCTGAAATGTTCCTAGATATCTGCATGATTTCCTCTCTCCTTTCAGGATTCTGCTCAAAAATCCCCTTATCAAGGAGACTTTTCCTGGTCACTCCATGTAAAATAGCAGCCTCCTACACCCACCCACCTCAACACTTCCTGTCCTCCTTACCCCACTTTATTTTTATGCATGGCATTTACCACCATCTGATGTATCAAATATTTCCTTGTTTAGCTATTTCCTGCAAGTTTCCTTCCATCAGAAAGTAAGCTCTATGAGGGCAGGGACTTTGTTTTGTTTACTGGGGAGCCTAGAACAGCGCTTGGCACATACTAGACTGTTTATTTACTGACTGAGGCAGAGAGTATAAAATCCATATTGTCGGGCTTCCCTGGTGGCGCAGTGGTTGAGAGTCCACCTGCCGATGCAGGGGATACTGGTTCGTGCCCCGGTCCGGGAGGATCCCGCATGCCGCGGAGCGGCTGGGCCCGTGAGCCATGGCTGCTGGGCCTGCGCGTCCGGAGCCTGTGCTCCACAATGGGAGAGGCCACAACAATGAGAGGCCCGCAAAAAAAAAAAAAAAAAAAAAAAAATTGTGGTAAAATCCATATTGTCAGAATGAAACTGAATTTTCAATTTGCCTTTAAGTCTACTACTTTATGTTAATTTCTAACCTCCCAGAAGCAATATTCCATTTACAAAAAAAAAATTATTTTTTAAAATTGAACCTTATAATTATTTATTAGGACTGAAGGTTCCAAGAATTATACTTACAGAGGATAGCCTTTTATGAGTTCCATGACCACTGCATGGCGATTATAATCAACTGGCTTTGGAACTGGAAATTTCCTTTCATACAATGCCTAAAATATAGCAAAACAGGTAAAAAGTAATGAAAAGGTCATTAATTTTTAGGGAACAATAAAATTAAGTGTACCTGTCCACAACCAGAAAAAAAACATGTAAGCCTTTACAAAATTACAGTTAACACACGATTATTTATGCATGGTTTATTCACTGCACAGAAGGAGCTATACATAAAAACAACATTGTAAACCAGTTTTTGTAATTCATTTTTTTTTTTTGCGGTACGCGGGCCTCTCATCGTTGTGGCCTCTCCCGTTGTGGAGCACAGGCTCTGGACACGCAGGCTCAGCGGCCATGGCTCACGGGTCCAGCCGCTCCGCGGCATGTGGGATCTTCCCGGACTGGGGCACGAACCCGTGTCCCCTGCATCGGCAGGCCGACTCTCAACCACTGCGCCACCAGGGAAGCCCCTGTAATTCACTTTTTTACCAAACATTCATTTACTGAACATTTACTAAATATTATACACTGTGCTAGGTTTACAAAAATGAGTGTGAAAATGTCTCTGCCTTCAAGAAGTTTCGTCTCTTACAATATGTATATCTTCTATTTTGTAAGTTTCTGTCATTTCCTGGGAGTGTGCTTAAAAAATTCAAATGGAAATAAATTGTAATTTAGGAAATGTTCTGTCTTCTGGCATATCAGGAAATGAAATATTCCAATATATTAGGCATTTCAGTTTATACAGCACTGACCTTTTTCTTCAGACCACAATATACAATGTAAATCTATTATGTGACAGGGCCTTTGTCATTGATACCTGAATCACGCCAACAGTGGTTCTAGTTCTTGCTACCACACCAAACCTTTCTTCAGTGTACCAATACCAACTAAGATGCTTGCGTCAATACTCCATTTTAAAAAAACTACAATGGCTGTAAATATTGACTTCAGTCTGAGTAACTTTTCCTAGTTTTCAAAACTTTTTAATCCACTTATCCAGTCCTAGTTCTCTCAATACTCTGTCCAATAAACACTCTGGAGTGTGATCAAGACAGTCACCTTAGTGACTGTCCCCATACACACAGGGCTCACACGAATATTCATGTCTTTGCCATTCTGGTTCCTTTGCAAAGTACACTGTCTTATTGTCTTTTCCTTACAGACAAATCATATGCAACTCCATTACTCTACTCAACTCCCACTCACTTATGAAACCTCCTTCAACGATCATTCTACTCTACAGAAGATTCTCTAAACTCAACATATAATTTGACATTTAAACTGTTCTGTTTTAGGTGTGTTCATGTTATCTTTCCAACTTTAAGACACACTGCACTCGTTATTTCTTTGGTATCCGCTGTTCACCTCCCCCAACAAAATACTTAATATAGAGGTAGGCACACAGCTGACACTCAATATATGCTTACTAACAGGGTTAATTTTAAGAGCTGTCTACTCTACTTCCTACCTTCTTTGGACAGGAACTGAACTATTTCCCTCTCCCCAAAGATTGTCTGCTTGGCCATATATTTGTTATTTTTAAATCCAAATGGTTTTGAACATGCTTTGGCAGCTCAACAGTATGTGACAACTCTAACTATTGTCATAGTGGTCTAGTCCTTGTACCATAGCTTAACCCTTAAGTTATAGCTCAATCTTATCTTATTTTCGCTTAGGAAAAGAGAGAATAAATTTAAGAAGCATATTTATCCACAACCAGGCTCTATTCCTGTGCCTTCATATAAAAACTCCAAGAAGACACTTAATATAGTTTGGGGGAAATGTGTAACAATTCCTACTAAACTGCCTACTTACTATCACAGGATACAAACCATTGATATAACACAAAAAACACAACATGTATGGTATTGATATCATTTACTTATACTGACTAGAGGATTCTTCCCTCAGGATTACTAAAAATTTAAGCACATGAATTAAAATAACCTACTCAAAGAACATCAAACTGAAATTCCCAAGAAACAACAGGTCATACACTGGAGTGACTTTTAATAATTCAAAATTTTAAAAAGATAAGTTATAACAAATAAATCCTACTGGAGAGAATAATAAGAATGCAGTTATTTTCTAATTTAAATTATTAGTGAAGACAATTAATTTGGTTATTATTAAAGATATTTAGTAAATCTATGTTGAACTTAATTTGGAAGGTAAAAGGTTGAAAACTAAAGATTTTTACCATTTCTAATATACATACAAATTCATAAATTGACATTTCTTCCATTGAGGGAAAAAAAAATACCAGTCAACTTACCTGAGAGACTAAGGTTTCTACAGAAGGTAATTATCTGGTGTTTTCAATTAGAGACAGACATATGCATAGACAGGTATAGATTTACATTCACACATACATATCTGTGAGGCAATTACATCACTATTTATTTCAGGCTACTCTATCTTGTTAATATTGTAGAATACAAGTTGCCTTTATGCATTTATAACAGCTAAAAATACCTTTGCGTAGAAGGAAACCACGAGAAAAACAAATACCAGAAATAGTCTAAAGAGTTAAAAAGTGACTGTTAAGGATTGGGACTAGGAGTAGGGATATGAGGAGGCAACAGACTGATGCATGTCACTACAACCTTTTAACTACACATATTGTTTGGTTAAAAATATAAAATTAAAAATACCTTCATATAAGCAAATTCTTTCATGGCAGAGAGACGAGATAAATAAAGCCAAGACATGTTATGCCTGTGTTTATGATAATCACGCTTGTTTTTCAGATTTCGAAAGGAGGTTCTTCCCAGTCTGTGAAGCTTTAATGCAAATTGCTGCCCTTCTTCATTTGCAACAATGTAAATATCTAGAGTCAAAATTTTAAAAGGATCATTATTATATTTTTATTCCAGTAAATTTAAACAATTCCAATTTTCTAACTTTGGTTTTATTTGTTCCAAATTTTATCTTTCCTAATAACTAGAAATAGTTACCATTCAGCAAAATTCTTTTTATTGTAATTTTAATTACAATACAAAATGATGACATGTATTAATATCTACTACAAAAGAAAACAGGGATGCAAAGGTGTCAAAGGTTACTGCTTCCAAAGATGCTCAATGCTCAATTCCATTTAGTGGGAATACATCTAATTGTTGCTTAGTGTCCTACATGTACGAGCAGTGATTAATAATATCTTCCTTTTCAACATAGGACTTGTCTGGTGGTCCAGTGGTTAAGACTCTGCGCTTCCACTGCAGGGGACATGGGTTAGATCCCTGGTCGGGGAACTAATCCTGCATTGCCACGCATCAGGGCCAAAAAGAAAAAAAATTCTTTCTTTTCAACAATGTGAAGTTCAATTCTTAAATTGCTTCAATGAATAAATACTGAGTATCCAAATATAATCCTATAATAATCAGAATGGAGATCTTCCCATAAATATTCTATCAAACAAGTTGCTATTTTAATACTAACATTTAGAACATGTCCTAATTACTCATGAGAGAAACAGCCTCTCATGTTCGTGAGATTATAAATTGACACAATTTGGAAGGAAATTTGGTAATATCAAAATTTTGAATGTGCATAACTTTAGCTCTAATAATTTAATTTCTAAGACTGTAATACTTGGCAACTACAAGAAAGACACCTCTGCTAATATGAAATGATGTCAGGGATGCACCAAGTGGAAAAAAATCAAGGTGTAGAATTGTAAGTACAGTTTGCTTTCACCTATGATTAAAAAGATATGTGATGTATATACATACATCCTCAGTACATTATATACTTGTATTTACATAGAATATTTCTAGGATATGTACAATATTAATAAATAGTGATAGCTTTGGGAAGTAGTAACAGGAGATGGAGACCTGGGTTAGGAGTTAAGATTCACTTTTTACCGTACTCGTACTCTGTTTTGCAAGTAATGAAGTTCTTAAAAATTAAAAGAAAGCCATTTTTTTAATTGAAAAAAATTGGACATAAAAAAATTAAGAGGAAAAAGAGGTGTTTCATTACATCATTTTATACATTTTTACACACACACACTCCCGTATTTAGTAAGTCTAATATTACTTATTAAATATATACCATACTCTGGATATTAATATAGTAGACATACAAACCATATGAAGTACCAAAACAACCTCCTTTGGAATAGGTTTCCTAATAGTTTTTTTACTTCTAATTTTAATTTTTTTTTTTTGTGGTATTCGGGCCTCTTACTGTTGTGGCCTCTCCCGTTGCGGACCACAGGCTCTGGACGCGCAGGCTCAGCGGCCATGGCTCACAGGCCTGGACGCTCCGTGGCATGTGGGATCCTCCCAGACCAGAGCACGAACCCGTGTCCCCTGCACCGGCAGGCGGACTCTCAACCACTGCGCCACCAGGGAAGCCCTAATTTTAATTTTTTTGCTCTCTCAGTTTAAAGTATGTAACTATACAGCATAAACTTTGTAGGACAAAAAGTAGTGTATAAGAGAGCATGGCATAAAGAAAATCTTTCTCTGTTCTTTATTTTTACTACACATAAAAAACCACTACATAGGTATTTGTTTAATGCTATTTTAGAATTTTTTTCTGTGGTTCTACACATATCTAACTTTGCCCTGTTGATCATACTGCTGTGATGGAAAGTGTGGTTTTTATAACTTCCTTGTGATACTTTTTAAAAAAAATATTTATTTATTATTTTTGGCTGCATTGGGTCTTCGTTGCTGCGCGCGGGCTTTCTCTAGTTGCGGTGAGCGGGGACTACTCTTTGGTACAGTGCACGTGCTTCTCACTTGGGTGGCTTCTCTTGTGGAGCACAGACTCTAGGTGCTCAGGCTTCAGTAGTTGTGCACGCGGGCTCAGTAGCTGTGGCTTGTGGTCTCTAGAGCACACGCTCAGTAGTTGTGGCACACGGGCTTAGATGCTCTGCGGCATGTGGGAACTTCCCGGACCAGGGCTCGAACCCATGTCCCCTGCATTTGCAGGCGGATTCCCAACCACTGCACCACCAGGGAAGCCCCCTTGTGATACTTTTAAAAATTATTACAAATGTTCAATTTATCAGATATTAAAATAAGAACAAATAAAGTATTTGCCAAAGATCTCAGTTATTAGAGGAAAACCGATTCTTGGTATAACTGAACTTTCAGTGATAGACTTATGAAAAAACAGTAGTTTACTAAACTAAGGGTAATTTCAAAATCTGTATTGCTTTCAGGCAACTTTTCAATTTACTGTTTAGTTAGAAAAATAGAAAAGATGAATCCTTTCTCAAGGGGAAACATAAACTAAAGCAAATAAAATGCACTCAATAGTACTATCAGCACTTACCAGATTCTTTGCCAACACCCATCTGGTTTCCAACAGACTCAACCACCTGTCTAGAAGAAAGTGTTTTCAAAGCTAGGTAATCATAGCCTGCATTTGTCAACCGATAGCCCTGGACAGCTAGAAAAAATCAAATGAGAAAGACCATATTTTAGTTACACTGTACCATCAAGTCACATCAGGTCAAGAGAAAAATTTAAACAAGGGAAGTCTTAGCTGGAAAAACACTAGCTACGCAGACTTATGAGTGTTAGCATTTCTTGCTGTAATTTTTATTTCTTCTCTAGAGCAGTGTTACTCAAAGTGTAACCTACAGACTGATACCAGTCTATAAATGTTTGTTACTAGACTGTGACAAGTTATAGAAACTAAGTGGTTCAAAAATTTTTGTATCAATTTGACTAAGTTATTTTATGTCTTCAATTCTAATAAGAAGGAATTTGTGCCTGTATTTTGTCAGTTTTTTATTTTTCTAGTAATTATTTTTATTATTTTATAAAGGTACGGATCCATAATAGATGGAAAAAGAGAAACTCATCCCTCACCACTATGGTTTGAGAGGTAATGCTCTAGAGTCCTTTGGCAGACTGTACTTGCCAAAGACAGCAACAATATCTTAATCCCACTTGTTCTTCTGCAATTGGAACTTGCTAATCCCCTATGAGGAAATGAAGGCTATTTCTCTAGCCTCCTGGATCTGGGTGGGCCCTGTGATTGCTCTGACCAATAGAACATGGTAGAAGTGTACTGTGTCAGTTCTATGTCTAGTGCTTTCCTAGTCTGGCAGCTTCCACCTGCTTTTTGGAATACCTGCTCTGGCGGAAGCCAGTTACAGGGAAAATCACAAACGGTGCCTCAAATACTTACTTTTCGTTCGCTCCCAAGCTATAAGTTTATGTTTTACTAGTTCTCTTAAAACTTTATTACAACCACCATGTTTAAGGCTGGCTATAGAAGCAACCAAACTGCAGGGAACAATTTCATGGTTCTTCATGCCCATTTCAACCTGCAATTGAAGAAATCAAAATGCAATCATAATCAACATAGAGCTGTTGTCTACCAAAACCTTGTGAAAAACTTAACTTCTCCGTCAAACTTTCCTGACCATGCAGTTTCCCAACCAATTGTGAGACATAATTATTACCTTGTCTACACATATTTTAAATCACAATTTGGTATTTAATCATTGATATTCATATTCTCTCTCTCTCTCTACTATACTATATGCACTTCAAAAGTATGAATTGTGAGTGCTTAACATAGTTACTAACATATGGTATGTACCAAAATACGTATTGACATCCAAATATTTGTGTTTAATAACTACAGATATTCCAGGTATTTATTAAGAAGGTATTTAATGAGAAGATATGAAAGGACCTGAAATGTAGACCAAAAGTTTTAGATTTTATACTAAGGAAAGTAGGAAACTCATGAAGATGCTTAGGCAAGGGAGATTTAAGGGTTGTTTTAAGGATGTTAATCTAGCAGGAATATGCAAAGTGGTTTAGAGAAGGCAAAAACTGGAGGTGCTGTATTGGAGAACTAAGACAACAGTCTGGGCCAGAGAAAACAGAAGCCAGGACAGGGAAGAGGTGGTGGTAATGGAGGGAAAGAATTAAAGAAATTAGTATGGGAGGGATTGGCACTGGATGTGGGAGGGTAAAGTGAATGAAGAGTCAAAGGTGAAGTGAAAAGAAAGAAGAGGCTTTAAGATAGTAATAATTATTATTATTTTAATAGAGTTTGGGAAAGGAGTGAAGGGGTAGACAAAGTTGATTAATTTGATATGAGCACACTGAGTCTGAGGTGTTGGAAGGTCCTTCATGGAAGGTACTTCAGATGAAGATGTTTAAGGAAAATTGGAAAGGCTGATCTGCACTTGGGAATGAAGTCATAACTACAGGGAAAAAATCGTCAATTACTTGATGGAGGTAAGAGATAAAGTCATACATAAAGTGGATGTGATCATTAAGCGAGAGATAATGGAAGAAAAAGGAGGGATAAGGGACAGAACTTCGGGGGGGGGGGGAATTCACACTGAAAGGTAAGGGCAGCCAGTCAAAGTATGATTATTGATGTAGGAGGTGCCAGAGAAGTAAAGGGAAGATGGTCAAGGAAAGGTGGCCACTGATACCAAGACTAGTAACACTCAACTGAGACTGAAATATTTAATGAATTAGGCCATTCCTTGGTGAGCTTCAAAAAGAACTTAAGAATTGCAAAAATAAAGTTTTGGAAGATAAATCTGGCATCGTTTTGATGTCCCAACCAAAATCTCACACTTTAAACTTAACTAATCTTCCATGCTTTGTTCTGTTTCTCCCAGCCTCTAACATTCTCGACTCCCCTATTTCTGTCAGAGGCATTAAGGAGTGAGTTAATGTGCTGAGGAAGTAGAGAAGGAAGGTATCTTTTGACAGTAGGTATTTAGAGAAAGTGTGGCTGAATTTCAGAATCTATGGGAGGAGAAAGAAGTGTCTTCCAAATTTTACACTGAATTTGCATTTGATAGTTTATTCCTTAAGAAATGCCTATTTAAGCAAAAAATAATAGCTCCTAAATAAATGTGTTTTATTCTGCAAATGCCTAATCTATGTGTTGATCTTTGTGCTATAAGACTAAGACCATAAAATCCGTTTTTGTCACTTCCTTGCTTAACAACATTCAGTGGCTCCCCTATACTTAGAATATATTCAAAATTCTTTACCAAGGCTGCATGACTATCTATAGCACATGATCTGGCTCTCACCTTTCCCAGTTACATCTCCAACTCTTCAGTCTCTTGCTCACTATGCTCCAGCCACACTGGCCTTTCTAGTCTTCAGAAATTGTTCCTGCCTTGGGGCCTTTGCACTCACCACTGTAGCTTCCTCTCCCTTCAATTCTTTCCAAGGACTTCACTGGACCGGCTCCTTCTCATTCAGCTGTTATGCCCGCCCCGCATTCTTTCTTTTACTTAGCAAATATTTATTCAGTACCTACCAAATACCAGGAACTTTATAAAAACAGACAAGATTCTTGCACTCGGGCAGTCTTCTCTGACTAAAGAATTTAAAAACAGTATTCAGGCTCCCTGCCTCCACCATGAGGGGTCTCTATTCCGTTATTCGCTTTATCATCTTCATAGAACTTATTATCTTCACATTATCCCTTATTTATTCGTTTACTTGATGATTTGCCTCCTTCGTCTTGTCTGTCCTGTAACCCGTGGAATTCTCTAAAAGGGTTACTACATATCCGATAAGTATGTGTGGATTGAATGAAACTGAAGGAATGCTAATGTGACTCAATCTGTGAGTAGGGAACTCAATGCTATCAATTACTCTTCAGGATTCTTAAACCCTTCTCAGCTGGTCAGAAGCCCAGGATCAGAGAAGCTTCCCAGGCTACAGAGATTCGATGTGGCTCTGGAGAAGGGGAGCAAAATAGGAAGGAAAAGAGGGGTCTTTGCTTTACTTGGGGGAAGATAAAAAGCTTCTGAACAAAGGCTTTTGAAAAATCCGACTGTCCGGTCTTTTCCCCATTCCCAACCTCGGCCGCGTACCAGGGCCTAAAGCGCGCTCAGCTCCCAGCAAACTTGGAGGAAGAGGAAGAGCACGCGCGGTAGAAAAGGTCAGGGGAGAGGGGAAAATGGCGAACTTCTTACCGCGGTCAGGACCCTGAAGTCATCCCGGCTCATGTAACGCAACTTGGCCACATTCACCTTCCCCATGGCGGCCCCGGACCCAGGCCAGAATCCTGTTTCAACAACCAGACAGCGATAGGAAAGCTGACATTCCGGCTTCTCCCGCGCCTCACAGCGGCCGGGCGGCTCGCGCCTGCGCAGCTTATACTACAGGTCCTTGTTACTAAAAAGAGGTACCGTTCTCACTGACTTGGGGGCAATAAAACGTCTTCTGAGTCTTATGAAGCATATAGTACGGAACAAAGCAGAGTATTTTTTTGTAAAGTGATTTTGTTATGTGGCTTAGTCGGCGGACTCTAAGTGCTCTCTATCATACGCCATTTATTTTTCATATCTGTCAGGACCGGCTGCTTAAAGGATGCGACCCGCCTCTAAGAGCAGAGTGGTAGTTTAATGGGAGGAGCACGTTTAACAGCAACTCCTACTTTAGGCGAAGTGACTTCCACTAAGAGATGGAGAAAATGAACCTGAGCCGGACGCCGGACAGTCCAGGAGGTTAGAAATAGAGTAACCACACTAGCAGGCCCCTGTCTAACTGCGCATGCTCAGGACAGGGGCAGACGTGGTTAAAGTGAACTCTGGCGTCTGCTCACTACTTGGTTTAAGTTGGTCCCCGAGACTCCGGAGTGCGCCTGCGCCTGCTGGGGGGGGTGGAGCCTGGAGTGACGTGTGGGGGCGGGGCTGTAGCCGGCGTCTCTCCCGCGCTTTTCCAGAAAAAGTGTGCATTTTGACGTTTCCGAGCTTACCTACGTGGGTTGTCAATTGAGGACCCGATTTAAGGGCTTTAGGAGAACTGCCGACACCCGCCCTGGGACTCCAACCTACGGCAACAAAAATGTAGCCGGAGCGGGACCGTAAACATCTTGCACCCCGACAAAGAGGGTGCGTACTCTACTATACTTTCTTACAAGTATAACAAAACTTGTATGATAATGTTTGCATTTATATCTCGTTTCATGAGCTATATTTTAAACCTTTAAAAGGCATAGGCTTACCTGGTGTTGCAGTGGTTGGGAGTCCGCCTGCCGACGCAGGGGACATGGGTTCGTGCCCCGGTCCGGGAGGGTTCCACACGCCATGGAGTGGCTAGGCCCGTGAGCCATGGCCGCTGAGCCTGCGCGTCCAGAGCCTGTGCTCCGCAACGGGAGAGGCCACAACAGTGAGAGGCCCGCGTACCGGAAAAAAAAAAAAAAAAAAGGCAGTTATTTTGGTTCGCTACTCACGTGAGGTGAGGGTGCTGCATTTGCTCGCGGAGGTTTGTGGGCCACTGCTGTTCAGCCTCTCCCTGGGTCTAGCCTCAAAACCTTTAGTATAAACTTTGGAAATCAGTCTTTACAAAGAGTTCCTATCCTTCCCCCGCCTCCGGTTTTTCACTGACGCGTGTGCTGATTTTCCTCTTCTCAAAGGCCCCACTGGGTATGTTGCTCTGTCCAGACACAGAACTAGTCCTTCAATAAAACATGCACTGGAATTCTAAGGCAGGCAGTTGAATCTGCCCTATCTTTTCAGCCAGGATAGTTAATATAATGAAATAGAGAATAAAGAAAGCAGAGCACCCCTCTATTCCCTCAACACAACCTTTGCCTTCTTTTTTTACTTGAATTCAGTAAATTTTTGATTAACCAATCTCAACTAATGGAAATCTTCATTGAAATGGAATTTTTCTTTCTGTAATTCACATAAGACATAAAAATGAAAAGTTTTGGGATTTCCCTGGTGGTGCAGTGGTTAAGAATCAGCCTGCCAATGCAGGGGACACGGGTTCAACCCCTGGTCCGGGAAGATCCCGCATGCTGTGGAGCAACTAAGCCCGTGTGCCACAACTACTGAGCCTGCGTTCTAGAGCCTGCGTGCCATAACTACTGAGCCCGTGAGCCACAACTACTGAGCCCGTGTGTCACAACTACTGAAGCCTGCGTGCCTAGAGCCCATACTCTGCAACAAGAGAAGCCACTGCAATGAGAAGACTGTGCACCACACCGAAGAGTAGCCCCCACTCACTGCAAGTAGAGAAAGCCTGTGTGCAACAACGAGGATCCATTGCAGCCCAAAATAAATGAATAAAATAAATAAATTTATTTTAAAAAATAAAAAGTTTTTAAGGAAACCAAATGACTAACTTATGGAGCAAGAATGGGATGAGAAACACGAGTCATTTGGGGTCTATTTTTAATCTAACACTTTAGCAGACATTATTAATCTATTGTGACACAAACCTTAGCTTACTTCTTAACTCTGCTCCAGGCAACCACCACTAATTGATTGGATTTGGCTAGAATTGCTGTCCTGGTTCTGGCGTATTCCCTGGGGATAATCACACTGAGCCCAAATATTTTATACTTTCAATATTAATATATATTTTTAAAACATCTTAAACCTTTGAAGAGTAAAAGTGATTCAAGTACTGTTCAGTATTCTGCTCTACCATACCATGCTTAGTAATGACAAACAAAAAATGCACAATATTCTTCATTCACTCATTTACTGTTTATCTGTATGTCAGAATTTTTTCGCGATCTTGGGGAAACTCAATCCCAACCCTTAAGCCTTCTGGTGGAAGAATATGAGTAAAAAGTTAGAGAATAGTATAAGAGGTATGCAAAGGATTTATCACATCATTATTTCTTCTTTCCATACTCTGTCTCCTATGCCTCTCCCCTCCACATACGGGGCTTGTCCTCACAAGCTGCAGAGATCTTGACTGTCCAGAAATTAAAGTTCAAACTTCTTAAAGTTCAGACTTCTTAGGCTGGCATTTAAAATCTTCAGTAATGTATCATTACTTCTAAGTGGCATATACACTTGCCTAATTGAACTACTTTGTTTTTACCTTGTACAACTCCCTTGATTTTCTGTCTCACTGCATTTTCTCTTCATCTCTAATGCTCACTTTCCCTTTCCCTTTTCTTTTTATTCTTTACAGTCACTGTACATGTAAATCCTACCTGCCATTCTTAAAATACCATGCATTCCATAAAGCTTTTGTTTAATATCCTTACATTAGTTTCCTAGGGCTGCTTAACAAATTACTGCAAACTTGGTTGCTTAAAACAATCAAAATTCATTCTTTTACAAAAGGTTCTGGACCATGCTGCAACCAGAGTGTCTGAGGGAGAATCTGTTTCTTGCCACTTCCGGTTTCTGCCAGCATTTGGTGACTGCTGGTGTTTTTTACCTAGTGGTTGCATCACTCCAGTCTCTGACACTGTAGTCACGTAGACTTCTCCAGTTCTGTGTGTGTCTCCCTCTGTCTGTGTCTTATAAAAATACATGTGATTACATTTAGGGCCCACCCAGATTCTTAACCATATCTGCAGTTTTTTTTTTCCATAGAGGGTAAGTTCATAGGTTCCTTTATATTATGAAAGGGTTGGACTTGACTTGGTGTTTCTAAACTTTTGGTTAATGTAAGTCCCCATCTCAGCCCCATAATCTCCATGCTGCTCTGGTTGAGAATCACTCTCTTCTGTGTATGCCTAGGAACCAAGAATATTTGGTTAACATTTGTTTTATGAAAATAATATTTTTTTCATATTGATGACTTTGATAGCACCATTTCCCTTTGGAACTACTGGACAGGTGATCAGTCAGACCAGGTTTAGTCAGAGGACAGAACCTGTATTAGTTATTTAAAAAGAGAATTTAATATTAGGAATTATGAATTTGGCATAAAGCTAAATAGAAAACTGGAAAGGGGAAAGGAGAATAGTAAGACATCACAACTACCAGGAGGACAAGATAAGGATTGGTTTGGCAGGTGTTGCACACACTGCAAACTACATTCACATGTTATTATGGAAGGGTTTTGCTGCTGGGCTGAAGAAGTGTTGGGACAATGCTAACAAGAATGGCTTACTGAAGAAGCCTGGAGGAAGCAAATGAGATGCGGACTGAAGGCACAAGTTGATTCTTTCTCCTTCTAGGATTCCTTTTCAGCAGAATCCAACATGGAGGCAGCTGGCAAAACAGAAATGTGGTTTACAAGGTCCCAGCCCTGGCGTCAGAAAGTATAACGTAGAAGTCTGGGTTTGGACTTCTAAAAGACAGTAGCTTAATAACTGACACAATCTCTGAGATGTTTTTGAGATTTAAGATTCTGTTTGCCTCTTAGACTTCCACAGGTTAATACTCAATTAAGAATCTTTATGGTTTGCTTTTTTTTTAAATGTACTTTGATACAGAGAGTAAATGTTTCAGATTTTTGATCTTCTATTTCATTGCCTTACTTGAATTAATGAATGTCCTTCCTTTAGTCCTGTTCTTGTTTTGTTGTTGTTGTGTTTTTTTTGTTTACAAGAGTTAAAAATAATCCCATTATCCTAATAGAGATTTTTATTAAATAAGGGCTTTTGGTTTACCTAAAATAGTGTAATTGTCTTGGTTCCAAATTGGAACACTTGGTATATTATTCCAGGTTACTCTTTCAAATGATGGAATTTTAAATGTTTCCACACATTAAATTTTACATAGTTTTATTACTTTTTCTTTGAATAACGAATCTGAGCTTTAAAAGTATTCTTCAGACTATGGGGTATTTAACTGGCCCTCTGTTAGAACAGCTTTTTTTAGTCTAAGCTACTGCCGAACTTCCAAACTTGGTTAAACATTCTTACCATTCCTCTTTTAACGTGGCTTAATATGCTAGTCTTTAACATGAAAACATTATTTGCTCACAAGGAGTTCTCATGAAAGCAGACTTTATATAAATTGTGATACTCAACTTTCAGTAGGAAATGGTCAAATAAATATAGAAGATTAAAAATGAGGTGTTCAAAAGTGGAATGGTTGTTTAATTAGCTGAAGAGTACCTAAAAATGTTGACGTAAACTGACATACATGAAAATGTATTTAGTCATTTGTATTTATCAGTTGAAACTTTATTATAAATAATAATCTATGAAAAAACTTTAAAAAATATTTTGTCTTTAAGCTATTATATATCTAAAACTTTTATTTTCTATTTAAAATTTGATTGTCCCAAAATACACATTCTCTAAGATCCCAGTTGTGAAAATGAGTTCTGGTTAAGCTAATGAAAAGCAGTAACTGTGCCAGACCCCCAAATACTGCAAATTCTCTCCCATAGGTAAATTTACAACACCTCAACATGCTTTCTCAAAGTTCAGCCTGAACAGGGCAGTTCATATACTGGGTTCTTTCATCATAGTTTTGGGAAGACCACTGGTCTTGAGACATGTTCAAATGGTTCTACTTTTATTACTTCAGGTGTCCCTTTTCAAACACGTCTCCCAAGTATAAGATTGTTTAGTTATCTTGGAATTTGTAACTTTGTTAAACTGCCATCTATAGTTAGAGGACATCTGGAAACTTTGGAATTAGCTTTTTAAAAAGTAACTATGAAAAAAAAAAGTGACTATGGTAATCCTAGTCACAAATTCTCTGATACTCCAAACGCATTTATTAATCTAGGGATTTCTCGCCAAAGAAGTCAGAAGTTGGCTGTAACTGATCTGTGGTTGCCGCCTGAATATTAGTTCATGTTGAATTGATTTGTTTTTCTGAACACATCTTAACATATGTTAAGCCTATATGGAATAAAGCTCACACAGTGTAGTTTAGCCAAAAATAACCTGTTGGCTGGTAATTTTTAGAACTTTCACTATGTCTAAAAATATTAGAGGTGGTGTCTTCTAATACTTAATACATGGCCTCTTTATAGTCACTGAATGAATTGATTATTTAGTTTGTGAATGAACAGAACGCTTCTCTTGAGTTTTTCCTCATAGCTCCTGCTCTAGGCATTTTCCTACCTGTTTAAGTCAGGGTAGGTAGATAAAAAAATGAGGTGAAATGAAAACTATGCTATTTTTATTGTTTTAATTTTATTGGCTCTGATGAAATATTTCAGAATTTGAAGGAATTGAACTGAGGGTCCTAGCTCATGTAAGGATCTTTTCTGTTGTTGTTTTCACTATTTCTCTACATCACTGAAAGTAGATCTCAATGATCTCAACATTAGTTTCTTAAATGTCAAGATAGATTATAATTTATGCAGGTTTAAGATTTTTTTTTTTTTTTTTTTTGCAGTACGCCGGCCTCTCACTGTTGCGGCCTCTCCCGTTGCGGAGCACAGGCTCCGGACGCGCAGGCCCAGCGGCCATGGCTCACGGGCCCAGCCGCCCCGCAGCACGCGGGATTCTCCCGGACCGGGGCACGAACCCGCGTCCCCTGCATTGGCAGGTGGACTCTCAACCTTCGCCACCAGGGAAGCCCTAAGATATTTTAAGACTAAAGTTTTAAAGAAAACTTTTTATTTTTTAAAATATTTTGAATGTAGCATTTCATGTTAAAATTTTCAGTAATTTCCTTTTCAATATTAATTTTTAATTTTGAAATTATTTAGAAGTGATTATTAGCAGAATCTGCTAATTATCGCCAGTGTCTTTTCCTTTTAGCAGTAGAAGCTGCTGACTTCCAGCTGGGTACATGGCCCCTGAGCTAGAGATTATATTTCTGAGCCTAGTTAGAGTTAGGCGTGATTACATGTGTAATTTTTTTCCTATGGCATGTGAGTAGAAATTATAAACGTAATTTCTGAGTCTTGCCTTTAAAATATTGGGTATGTAGATCCATCTATTGCATTCAATTCTCCTGAAGGCTGTACTTCGACCATCACAGTAGTGAGCCAGCTTCAACTATGTAGGTGAGGGCAATACTCTTAAGGGGATGTCCGAAAAACAAAATGGAAGGGCCCTGGTCCTAGGTGACCCCATGGAGCAAGCTGTCTTCTCATGAGGTAAAAGTTTATTCTTCCATAAGGTAGAAGTTTATTGCTCTCTTAACATGAGAGAGCAATAAACCTTGACCTTATTTGAGCTGCTGTATTTTGGGGTCTTTTGTTATAGAAGATTAATCTATACTGTAACTAATACAGATAGGATTTTAAGTGAAAAATTTTCTGATGACTTGGAGTTTCAAAGGAGGCTCTAGGGGCCGAGGCTCTGGGGGCCAAGGCTCATAAATGCTAAGTATCTACATTCTAAATTTAAGCACTAGTCCATCTATGCATAGTTGGAAAAGGGGGTTTTCAAAACTCATTTCTGCTGTCATTAACATATCACCTTCCTAGATATAAAAAGGCTGAAAGATGGAGGCCTGTATTGAGTATTTCTTGTGACAGAGATGTCAGTGTTTAATGATGTTTCCTCTCCCACATTTCCCAGAGAGAGGAGAGTGGTGCTGGCCTCTACCTCAAGTAAGGTGATGGGGCCTTGAAGAGACCCATTTAGAGAACTTCACATTTGGCACTGAAACTTTAGAAGATATAGGGCCTGGCAACTGTCTCACTCCTAAGGGTCTTAAGTCAAAAGGTTGGCTGGAGAGGTCTTCGTAAAAACAAAAGGAGAGGGTTATACTGAGGTCATCCTGTGCTTCCAGAGTTTGGTTGGGTGGCACTCAAAGGGGTTAAAGAATGTTGCCCATTTACAGCAAGTGACTGAGTATAAAGCCTTTATGGACACCTGTATCATGCCAGGTGGGTCTCTTTGTCGTCACCACTTGCTGAACATGAGCTTCAGGATAACGTCATATTCTATAATGTCATATTCATGGGCTTTGCATTAGGTTTTATTGAAGACAGTGAAACTTATGAATCAGTCAGAGTTTAGTCAGGAAACAGGAACCATATCAATTATTTTAAAGGAAAATTTTTTTTAATTAATTATTTATTCGTTTTTGGCTGTGCTGGGTCTTTGTTTCTGTGTGAGGGCTTTCTCTAGTTGCGGCAAGCAGGGGCCACTCTTCATCGCGGTGCGTGGGCCTCTCACTGTCGCGGCCTCTCTTGTTGTGGAGCACAAGCTCCAGACGCGCAGGCTCAGTAGTTGTGGCTCACGGGCCTAGTTGCTCCGCGGCATGTGGGATCTTCCCAGACCAGGGCTCGAGCCCGTGTCCCCTGCATTGGCAGGCAGACTCTCAACCACTGCGCCATCAGGGAAGCCCTAAAGGACAATTTTATGTAAAGAATCATTAACCAAGTATTAGAGAACAGATAACTCCTTTAAGTCGGGGGGTACAAAAGGGAAGAGGTTGGTATTTTAAAGTCTTAGAGGTTTAGAGGAGGGGTCTTGAGCTGGGACTCAGACCTCTGAGGTGGGGTCATTGCTGGTACTTTAGGAATATGGATGCTGGACTGAGAACTCTGGTGAGGGCCACTGGCCATCTGGTACTGGCATATCTGAGGGACACAATGAAGGTGGTTTTGGGAAAGAAGCTGCAACCCACTGCTGCTTTAGGATCAACTGTTTCTGCTGAGGGTAAAGTATCATTGCTGGGAGAAGCTGACAGAAATAGGAAGCATACAGGGAGAGGCCAGTTCTTTTCTCCTCTTCCTTTCCTCTAGCTTTCTTCAAATGACCCTATAGACAGAACGCCATAGGGAGCCAGGTGTTCCTTTTGGATAGGATCTTGGTTTGAATGATTCCAGACCAACATACCTACCATGAATTCCATATTTTTTTTTATTTTTTGTGGTACGCGGGCCTCTCACTGTTGTGGCCTCTCCTATTGCAGAGCACAGGCTCCGGATGTGCAGGCTCAGCAGCCATGGCTCATGGGCCCAGCCGCTCCGCGGCATGTAGGATCTTCCCAGACTGGGGCACGAATCCGTGTCCCCTGCATTGGCAGGCGGACTCTCAACCACTGCGCCACCAGGGAAGCCCCATATTTTGTTTAGGATTCACACATTTTGGTCAGCCATTGGAGGGGTGTGCAGTTACTTCCCAGATGCGGCCCTGTCTGTTCTGCTGTCATAATCTACTTTAGTTTTCTCAGGAACAAGTCATTCAATAGAAGACTTTGTCCCCCAGCTGCAGGGAATACATGAGAAGTTTTCCAGGTTTTTTTGGTCAAGTCCCTGTCTTTAGGCTTGGGGTAAAGTGAGGATATCACCCACACCCTCTCTGGAGTGGGTCAGAATTACAGCTTTCTTAATGGAAATCCTCTTTGCAAATATTTTCATAATCCTTATCAACAAAATTCTTTATAGCCTTGATAAAGGTGACTTGTCTATCCATTTCTCAGCTACCTATTTTGAAATATTGTGGTATGAATGGCCCTGGTAATAGTGAAGAAGCAGATGTTGAAGATGCATGTGAAGAGTTTGACTAAGATTGTTTCATCAAACTCTAAGTGGAACAAAGCAATATTTCTAGATTACTATGTAATCTTATGTAATTTAAGTATATATCTAAATTAACTAATTTAATATTATTAATAGGTATATGGGGATTCCATTTACATAAAAGTTTATTCATTTTGGAAAAAAAACCTTTTTAATTGGCCTTGCCCTTGAAAAAATAGGAAATCACTTTATATTAAGGGTAGCCTTATATCTAGACATATACAATGGCACATAAATGTGTCATAAACCACAATTTAATTAGGCAAGGAGCCATAAATCAATATTTTCCTATCCTCTTGATATTTAACTATACCAAGTAATACAACAGTGGGGTCTGTACCACCATTTTTCATACCTCTGATGAAGAACATGTAACACAAATATATGGTTAACATTTCAACAGTTCTTGCCCGTTGAATTGCTTTCTAATGGTGGATTATGTATTTCTAGCGTTTATATAGCTGGCATGTATTTTAATTTTGATGAGGTATTTTTTATTTTTGGATATTGTATTGCTGATGGTAGTTTATTAGCCTTTAAAATGTCCTTTACATAGCGACATTTCTAATTTACCTTGTACTTGAGACATTAGCTTACTCATCTGAATCTTTCATCATTTTTGACTTTGATTTAATCTTTAAGAATTTTAACATTAATAATAATTTAGAAATATGCTAAAGTGTTTATTATTACAGTTATCTTACTGACTTAAATACTATAAATATGTGTGTGTATCTATATTTCTGGAACTTTCAGTTGAGTACTTTCTTTTTTTTTAAATTTAATTTTATTTATTTTTTTATACAGCAGGTTCTTACTAGTCATCAGTTTTATACACATCAGTGTATACATGTCAATCCCAATCGCCCAATTCATCACACACCCCCCATCCCCCAGCGGCTTTCCCCCCTTGGTGTCCATACGTTTGTTCTCTACATCTGTGTCTCACTTTCTGCCCTGCAAACCAGTTCATCTGTACCATTTTTCTAGGTTCCACATTTATGCGTTAATATACGATATTTGTTTTTCTCTTTCTGCCTTACTTCACTCTGTATGACAGTCTCTAGATCCATCCATGTCTCAACAAATTACCCGATTGTGTTCCTTTTTATGGCTGACTAATATTCCATGGTATATATGTACCACATCTTCTTAATCCATTCGTCTGTTGATGGGCATTTAGGTTGCTTCCATGACCTGACTATTGTAAATAGTGCTGCAGTGAACATTGGGGTACATGTGTCTTTTTGAAGTATGTTTTTCTCTGGGTATATGCCCAGTAGTGGGATATCTGGGTCATATGGTAGTTCTATTTTTAGTTTTTTCAGGAATCTCCATACTGTTCTCCATAGTGACTATATCAATTTACATTGCCACCAACAGTGCAAGAGGGTTCCCTTTTCTCCACACCATCTCCAGCATTTGTTGTTTGTAGATTTTCTGATGATGCCCATTCTAACTGGTATGAAGTGATACCTCATTGTAGTTTTGATTTGCATTTCTCTAATAATTAGTGATGTTGAGCAGCTTTTCATGAGCTTCTTGGCCATCTGTATGTCTTCTTTGGAGAAATGTCTATTTAGGTCTTCTGCCCATTTTTAGATTGGGTTGTTTGTTTTTTTAATATTGAGCTACATGAGCTGTTTATATATTTTGGAGATTAATCCTTTGTCCATTGATTCGTCTTACCCTACTCCTGGGTACATATCCAGAGAAAACCATAATTCGAAAAGATACATGTACCCCAATGTTCATTGCAGCACTATTTACAATAGCAAAGGCATGGAAGCAACCTAAATGTCTATTGACAGATGAATGAATAAAGAAGATGTGGTACATATATACAACGGAATATTACTCAGCCATAAAAAAGAACTAAATAATGCCATTTGTAGCAACATGGATGGACCTAAGTCCATACTAAGTAAGTCAGACAGAGAAAGACAGATATCATATGATATTACTTATAAGTGGAATCAAAAACAGGCTACAGATGAACTTACCTACAAAATAGAAATAGAGTTACAGATGTAGAATAAACTTATGATTACCAGGGTGTTGGGGGGGGAGGGATAAATTGGAAGATTGGGATTGACATATACACTGTGTATAAAATAGATAACTAGTAAGGACCTACTGTATAGCACAGGGAACTCTACTCAATACTCTTTAATGGCCTGTATGGGAAAAGAATCTAAAAAAGAGTGGATATATGTATATGTATAACAGATTCACTTTGCTGTACACCTGAAACTAACGTAACATTGTAAATCAAGTATACTTCAATTTAAAAAAAAAGGAAAAGAATGTTTTTCCCATTAAAAAAAATTGTTGGAAGATCCTTTTGATTTGTCAGAATTAGAGTAATGATTTGTTAATGTAGGTCTATTTTAGATTTGTCCTTAGTCCTAGGGTTTGTCTCTTCTTTTAGATTTTGGTTCTTACTGTTAAGGAAGACCCTTTTGGGAGTTGCAACTAGAGTACTTGAGAAGTTCTACAAGATCCTTCCATTCCCTTTGCCCTGAACTTTTTCTAGCTTTGTGCAGCTTCTCTTTTTTTCCACTCAGCTCTTGGCAGCTACCGTCTGCTAATTCTCATGGAGTCTTATCTTGAAATGCATGGTTCTGGCTGTGGCCAAAGTCCTGAAGGAAACTACTATGCATAATTCTATGTTACCTCCTCACCACAACTCCCTCCTCTGTGAATCCTGCCCCATAAATTCCAGTTGCTGCAATACTCCAATCTCCAGTCTTTGCCTTGTCAGCTCCGTGAGAATGACAGTTTTTACTTGAGCTCCTCCTCACTGCACCAGGTGCAGAAAGAGCCCCAGAGGCTCACCTGATTTGTTCCCTTTTGTACTACAGGCTGTCCAGTTTATAAAAGCAGTAAGTCATATATTTTGCCCAGTTTTATAATTGATAAGTCCAATACTAGTTACCATACAGTGGCCCAAAGCAGAAGTCTATGCTCCTGCAAATCTTTTATATAATTATCTTTTTATCTTTTTTTCACTCAAAATCTGAATGTTAAATGAGTACATAAAGTCTTATAAATTTTTTTTAATTACTCTGCTTTTACAAAAGCTAGAAGAGAAGGGAAAACGCTTCAAATCATTCTGTGAAATCAGTATTACTCTGATACCAAAACCAGATGAAGACATTACAAGAAAAGACAACTACAGATAAGCATCTCTGTGAATGTAGAGCCCAAAATTTCTCCAAAAAATATTAACAAACAGAATCAAGCAAACTTAGGAAAAGGATTATACACTATGATCAAGTGAGGTTTATCCTAGGAATGCAAAGTCGATTCAATATGCAAAACCCAATCAATAAAATGGACCATAACAATAGACTAAAAACCCATGATCATCTCAAAACACAGAAGAAGCACTTGAAAAAAATCCACATCTTTTCATGATAAAAACGCTTAACGTATTTGGAATACGGGGAACTCCTTCAAACTGATAAAGGGCATCTATGAAAAATTCAAGGTTAACGTCTCACTTAATGGTGAAAAACTGATAGCCTTACCCCTAAGATTAGGAACAACTGAAAGATGTGCACTCTAATCACTTCTATTCAACATTGTACTGAAGGATCAAGCTAGGGCAATTAGACAAGCAAAAGAAATATAAGGCATCCAGATTAGAAAGAAAGAAGTAAAAGTATCTGTATTCACAGATGACATGAGCTTGTGTATAGAATATCGTAAGGAATACACACACACAAAAATGATCAGAACTAATAAATGAGTCCAACAAGATTGCAGTATACATGATCAGTATGCAAAGCTCGATTCTGTATCTATTCACTAGGAATAAATAATCCAAAAATGAAGTTAAGACAATTCTGTTTATAGTAGTAACATCAAAAATGAAAAAAATATTTAGGAATAAATTTAACAAAAGTGTAAGACTTGTACACTGAAAACTACAAAACATCATTGAAGAAATGAAAAAAAGACCTAAATAAATGGAAATATTGGATTGGAAGACTTAACATTGTTAAGACGGAAATCCTTTCCAAATTGATTTATAGATTCAATACAATCCCTTTCAAAATCCCAAATACTTTTTTTTTTTTTTTGCTGGAATTGACAAGGTGATTTTTAAAATTCATGTGGAAAGGCAAACGACACAGAATAGCCAGAAAACCTTGAAAAGAAAAAAGTTGGAGCACAGTTTTGAATTTCAAAACTTACCTCAAAGCAACAGTAGTGAAAACAGTGTGAGACTGGCGTAAAGACTGATATATAGATAATGATGTAGAATTGAGAATCCAGAAATGTGCTGGGACAACTGGATATCTACATGCCAAAAAATGAAGTTGGACCCCTACCTCACATCATATATAAAATTAATTTAAAATGCATCAAAACCCTAGATATACCCAGTTAGTGTTGGAGAATTTATTGTTGGTATGGGAAAAAATCCACAGAGTTCATGTCAGAAGTGTCAGGAGAAAGAACTACACAGGTTTCTTTTTGGGATGATGAAATGTTTTGGAATTAGATATTGGTGATGTTTCACAACTTTGGAAATATCTAAAAGACACTGAATGTTACTCTTAAAAAATTACTCTGCTGTGTTAATGAAGAAGCCAACCTGAAAGAACCAATAGCCAAAGTTGGAATAATCTGAGCAACACAATAAATAACAATAGTATGGATTATAACTCAAAGAATAAAATAAATATCTGTGAGTCCATACTGACATAAATAATTAAGTAAATAAATAAATGGAGAAGGGACAAATGTTCCTTACAAAAGAATTTCAAATAATAAATGTAAAAGGAATAAGGGAAATAGAAAATCACAATTAACGTACCACAGTAATAATTGCTGCAGGCAAATCTACTGATGAATGCTAAAATTAGTGGGCAACACTTCAAGGAGAAACAGGGTATTTGCATAGCCTGGAAGTATCTCCCCCCAAATATTTATTAATTACTCTAATGATTTAACATATGTTCACAAATGCTTTGATACTCCTTCCTCTAGGAGGTTGAGCTTAATTCTCCCTCTTCTGGGTGGTCTGGATTTCAGTGACTCATTTCTAATGAATAGAGTATGGAGAGGGAAACAGTAATTTTATAGTAAGAAACCTGGCTGACATTACCTTAATCAAATGATTAAGATTACCATCACTAGTTTAGTCATGTGGATACCATATACCTTGTGGTATGATGTGATGGTAAGGGCACTTCACCTCTCTAGTATTCTCAAAAATTCCTAACCCTGGTATTATCATGAGAAAACATTAAGCAAGCCCAAATTGAGGAACATTCTGCAAAATACCACAAGAATGCTCTTCAAAAGTGTCAAGGTCATGAAAAAGCAAAGACCAAGGGACTCAGATACCGGAGGAGAATAAGTAGTCATCAAGACTAAATGTAACATGGTATCCTGGCTTGGATCATATAACGGAAAAAGAGCATTGCTAGAAAAACTGGTGGAATCTGAATTTTAGTTAATAGTGTTACACCAATTATAACTTCTTAGTTTCTATAAATGTACCATGCTTATGTAAGATCTTACCATGCTTATGTATCCTGGCTTGGATCATATAACGGAAAAAGAGCATTGCTAGAAAAACTGGTGGAATCTGAATTTTAGTTAATAGTGTTACGCCAATTATAACTTCTTAGTTTCTATAAATGTACCATGCTTATGTAAGATCTTAGGGTTGGAAAATTAAAGAAAGCTGTACCTTCTTTATCATGCTCTGTAAACCTAAAATTATTTCAAAATAAAGTTTTAAATATTACTGTAACTTGCATGCTCTGTAATTTCTCCTTTTCTTCCATTGGATAAATTATTATCTTCCTCCCTCAAAAAGGATCCACTTAAAAATAATATGTGATTGGGCTTCCCTGGTGGTACAGTGGTTGAGAGTCCACCTGCTGATGCAGGGGACGCGGGTTCGTGCCCCGGTCCGGGAAGATCCCACATGCCGCAGAGCGGCTGGGCCCGTGAGCCATGGCCGCTGAGCCTGCGCGTCCGGAGCCTGTGCTCCGCAACGGGAGAGGCCACAACAGTGAGGGGCCCACGTACCGCAAAAAAAAAAAAAAAAAAAAAAAAAAAATGTGATTGGCCCTGAATTTTGTGGGCTATTTATTATTCTTATTTAAAAGAAAGTCTTTACAATCCTCATCAATCTAATTATTATATTTTAAAACCTATAACAATATACTTTTGTTTCTCTGATTCCAGAATATTATATTGTTTTGTTGAAAAATCTGAATGTTATAGAGTACTTGATCCATCGAATAATTTTAACATATGTTTAAATTCAAGTGTCATATTTCAATTTATTTTAATTTACAATATGATGTAGATTATTTTGCCTTTCAATAATGACAAAAATCAGATTAAACTAATATTATGCTATGAGGGTTAATATTTATTTATATTTTATATTTTACCAATTTCCAAAACGTTTTCGAGTTAGATTACAGTAAAAACATACACAGAGTTATTTAAAAGTCATGTTTTGGAAAAATATTTAAGCACCTGGAAAGGTAATTGTTATATTAAAAAAGTTACACAGAGTTTTCACAATATTTTCATAGCTTTGTAAAAGAGAATATGTATCTAATCTAGAAGAACATATACTAAAATTTTAAGAGGAATGATTATCTTTGAATTGTAGTATTTAAAAATTTTCTTTTCCCTTTTCTACATTTCAGAAGTACAATGTATATCATTATTTTTGTAATCAGAAAAACATAATGTTATAAATGTACATGCACACATACAATAGGATAGAGGTAGGAAATAGCACAGAGAAAAGAAAGTCAATGTATTTTGTTCTCCTGAATAAATTAACCTAAAATTTACAAGATTTGTTCATTTCCTGAGGCTTATAAAATAGCTACAAATTGTTCATGCTTAGTGCTTTAATTAATACATACACATTTGAACACAGATGAAAACCTTGTATATGTCTCCATTCACACAATAGACTCACACCCTGTTTTTGGTGCAGTGAATCCTCAATTCTTAAAAAAAAATACTTAAAAATTTTTTAAAATTTATTTATTAGTTTGTTTTTGTTTATTTATTTTTGGCTGCATTGGGTCTTCGTTGCTGCGCATGGGCTTTCTCTAGTTGCAGTGAGTGAGGGCTACTCTTTGTTGTGGTGCGCAGGCTTCTTACTGCAGTGGCTTCTCGTTGCAGAGCACGGGCTCTAGGCACATGGGCTTCAGTAGCTGTGGCACGCGGGCTCAGTAGTTGTGGCGCACGGCTTTAGTTGCTCCACAGCGTGTGGGATCTTCCCGGACCAGGGCTCCAACCCGTGTCCTGTTCATTGGCAGATGGATTCTTAACCACTATGCCACCAGGGAAGTCCCAATATACTTTAAGTTTTTAATGGCTGGCTGGCCATTTATATTGTACAATGACATTCCACTTAGCCTGTATCATAAGGATAATTTAGAGTTTTTAAAATAACTGAAGCTTAAATTTCAGAGCTTTTGCTTTACTCATTTAGAAAGAAAATATTTGTACAATGCTTGACTTCCATGACTTAAATCCTATTTGAATCTCAAATATTAAACTAAACTGTGATGCATTGGCACATTGTTGAATATGTTGTTTTATTATTCATTAAAATCGAATGCCTTTAGGACTTCTCTGGTGGCCTAGCGGTTAGGATGCTGGGCTCTTTCACTGTGGTGGCCAGGGTTCACTCCCTGGTCGGGGAAGATCCCACAGGCTGCGGGGTGCAGCCAAAAAAAAAGAATAAAAAACAATTGAATGCCTTTAGATTGTATAGAAGAACCAAAAAGAAGACAAGATCTGGTCTACTCTTTCTAAATTGTCTACTAGCTTTTACTTCTCGCTGGCTATCGTATCCACATATAATTTATTATGATCTGGTTTACTTAATCGTTGGTGTCTACACATAACTCTGCTTGTCCTGTCATAAAAAAGTTCATGGATTTTACAACAGGCCTTTCAGCCTTTTTTTTTTTTTTTTTAATTCCAACTTCTAGAGAACAGTAGAGATTGTCAGAGGTCTGACCTGAGTTAAGTGGGGGCACTATTGTATTTTTATATTTAACTTAATTAAAAAAAATGACCAAACACTTTGAGACTAGTGCTTGCTTATGATCTAAAAACAAATTTCTTACATTTTTGGCAAGTCTTTATTGCAGAAGGCTTTAGTTGAGGTATAGAACCTTTAATTAAGCACTCACTGACTTGGCTCTTCCGTGGCAAGGCACTTAACTTCTCTTGTGGAGATGATAACGCATCTAAGGTTTTAAGAGGATTAAATGAAATGTGTATGAAAAGTGCTTAATACAGTGCCTGGAGCATAACAAGTGCAAATGTTTTTTATCCAAGAAAGGAAGAGAAACTGAAAGAAGGTCAGTATGGATGGAGAAAGGCAGAATGCTGTGCCACTGGAGGAGGAAAAGTAGGCAAGGGTGAGGTCAGGCTGTGTTACGATTTGGGACTTTATTCTAGGGCAAGGTGGGAATCACTGAAGGATTTTAAGTAAGGTGTGACATAATCAGACTTGAATTTTGTAAAGAACATACACCACACTGTTTGAGACTGGAAACTAGAGGAGCCGGGTACATATTCTTTCTTTTGGACTATATGTTAATGAGTTGAGTGTCTCTGGTTTAAACCTGTGGTTTTAAATCCTTCCCATGAATTTACAGCAGGATTCTTGGCTTCTTTTCTTTTGATGTAGTCATAGTACACTCGCATGTCGTGCAGCTCCTGTGTTGTTGGTATTTTATGAACAAGTTTGTCTGTGTAGGGCCACCCACATTTGGTAGAGAATAGGCAGAATGCCAAGGAGCAGGCCAGCCTTTTATGTGACTCTGCAGTATGATGCATGGTACTTTTGACTTTCTTCTGGCTTCCTGGATTCTCAGGTAATGCCTGCGTTTTACATGGAAGGTAAGTTTCCTTTCCAGGGTTTATTACTTTAACTCCCAGACAAGAAATGGCAACTCTGGGGCATAGGTGCTACCATTTCCCTATTCCTCACTGATCTTGGATTTTTTTCCCTCCTTGGAGTGCTGGAATCTTTATAAGAGCACTCCACGTAGCCATCAAATTGTTAGAGTTAGCAAGAGCGTTAGGACTTACAAACATTCATGATACAGACACTTGGTTTATCATTGGCAACTATGTGATATCATCTCACTGCTGCCTTACTCTGCATATAGGTCCTAACTGTAGAATCTATGTCTGAATGCATCTACCATAAATGCCTTTGTTTTTACTATCTTTTGGTATGCAGCCCTTGGCTTACTTCTTATAGCCATGGAAGGCTTGCCCTATCACATCTGGGATGTCTGTTCTGGTCCCTCCCATTAACTCCTTACTTTATTAAACTAGTTTCATTCTATCGCCCATTTTCCAGGTTGATCATATCCAGTTGATCCTGAGTATCTTTCTTCAGGGGTAAATTACATAGGAAGAAACTGAAGTATTAACTGGTGAAATAATATGTTGACAGAGATTTGCTTTTAAATGCCCCAGCAAAACCACTAAACAAGAGGGGTAGAACCAAAAATGAAAATGACAAGATCAAAAATGGAAGAATGTTGATACTTGCTAAAGCTGGGTGATGGCTACATTATACTATTCTATTTTGTGTATGTGTGGATTTTCCATAATAAAAAGTGAAAAAGAAAGACACATGGAGGATTCGAACATAATAACTTTCAGCCAAATAGAGGTCCTGGACAGATGGGACAGAGGTGTGAAGAGCAATTTGGTGATGGCCACAAAGAAGGTACTCTGTGTTTTCTTGACAAATTGGACAGGCCAGTCATGTTGTCTTCTAAAACATGGCCCTTTTCTGAGGGATTTTTTTTTTTTTTTTTTTTTTTTTTTTGCGGTACGCGGGCCTCTCACTGTTGTGGCCTCTCCCGTTGCAGAGCACAGGCTCCGGACGCGCAGGCTCAGCGGCCATGGCTCACGGGCCCAGCCGCTCCGCGGCATGTGGGATCTTCCCGGACCGGGGCACGAACCCGTGTCCCCTGCATTGGCAGGCGGACTCTCAACCACTGCGCCACCAGGGAAGCCCCTCTGAGGGATTCTTTATGGAGATGACTATTCATTGTTCCATTTGACTCTGCTATTCTGGTCACAGCTGACTGACCCAGAGACGGGGTCTTAAACAAAGGCATGTATCTGTATAGCAGAGTGTCTCAGTCTGCACACTATTGATATTTTGGACTGGATAATTTTTCTGTGGGGTGCTGTCTGTACATTGAAGATGTTTAGCAGCATTCCTGACTACCCACTAGATACCAGTAGTGCCACTTCCCCTACTTCGCAGTTGTGATAATCAGAAAATGTCTCCAGACATTGCCAGATGCCCCTGGGGGGCAGAATTGACCCTAGTTGTGACCCACTGAAATATGTGAATAATGTGAATTTTTAGTTAGGCTCCGACCTTGTGGGTGCTGGCTGACTTGATTTGAGTATTTAAATGCCGTAATTTTTCCATGCTATATTAAAAGGCTGATTGTAAGTATTATAAATAAATAATAATTTAAAAATAGAAAATTTCAGGTCTCCTACATGTATGTCTCCCTGTAATAACATAACATCGTTTATGTTATGAGTCCCCCTGGTTTTTCATCTTAATCATATGCAGTCTTGATTTTTTTGCATAAAATGTTCTTAGGATCATTATTTCCACAATCTCTGCATAAAATTCTTTATTTTACAAAATCTTTTGTACATTACTTTTTTCATCATTTACAGAATACTCTTTATTTTTTTCTGATTTTTAGATATAATTATGTAATGCTAGTTTTTACTTTAAAATTAGTTTGAATTTTACAGTGTCTTTGGAAATGTAGCCTTTGCTTGGATGGGAGAGTCTGATAAATTTTGTGGTTCTGGGCACCGTGTAAATGAAACATTTTCAGGTGCTGTAGTATATAAATAAATGAATGTTTTTCCTGGCTCAGTTTTGTACTGTAACTAGCCAACAGCTCTTGTATTAACTTCTTCAACTGAGTGGAAGCGTACTAGTACATACTTCTGATTTAATAAAATCCTCAAAATAGGTTTTTGTGCTAGTATATTTGTAACATTCACGTGTTTGACACAGGAACATAAATTACATGTACATAAAATTGGTTCAGGGAAATACTGAAATGTGCTGGGGAGGATATTAAAATATATATTTGAACACTTATTTTATAATTCAGCTTGAATATTTTTCAGAACTGTTAGAGAGTTCATAGCTCTATTATATGGTTCATTTTTCTCTGTTAAACATTTATAATCTTTTATAGTTTTTATCATTTCTCTATTTTTCTTGAAGTGATGTTATTTAGTTAGTCTGGTTGTGTAATTTCTTCTTTTTTGGAGCACACACAGAGATCTGGTTACTAAAAAATCTGGGTGATTATTCCCAAGAATCTTATTTATCAGCTCTTTTTATTATGCTTTCCTATAGAAAATTGTATAGTTTATGGTTATCTTGCTTCTCAAGAAACAAATCTGCTGGTCTACTTAGAATGGCAGTATATTTGCATGTTGTGCTAAAAAATATTGGTCACCTATTTGAGATTTTATAGAGACAGTGCTATTAAATGCATTATTTTAAAGATATTTAAATTAGCTGAAGGATCATCTCTGAAATTTAAACATGCTAATCTAATTTGCCTCTTAAAACATTAAAAATATGTTCATTGAGTGCTCACTAAATGACAGTGTTCTTTTTTTAAATTATAGTATTTTATTTTATTTATTTTTATTATTATTTTTAAATTATTTTATTTTATTCATTTTATTTTTGGCTGCATTGGGTCCTCATTGCTGCACCTGCGCTTTCTCTGGTTGCGGCGAGTGGGGGTTTCTCTTGTTGCAGAGCACGGGCTCCAGGCATGCAGGCTTCAGTAGTAGCGGCATGGAGGCTCAGTAGTTGTGGCTCACGGGCTCTAGACTGCAGGCTCAGTAGTTGTGGCAGACAGGTTTAGTCGCTCTGTGGCATGTGGGATCTTCCCGGACTAGGGGGTCGAACCCGTGTCCCCTGAATTGGCAGGCAGATTCTTAACCACTGCGACACCAGGGAACCCCAACAGTGTTCTTTTTGATGTTTCTTTTTGATCATTGTTTCTAACAAATTACCTGAAATATTTTTTGAGTAAGAAAGAGTAAGAAAAAATTGATATGACTAAAAAGAGGATTAATAGAGAATTAATTGGAATAGAGAATCAGTAATATACAAATTAAGAAAATTGTTGATTATACATCTATTTTGGAATGATATTCACATAACCAAGTCTTTCCCCTCCTTCAAATCTTCCCCTAAATATTCTCTTCCCAATGGGACCTGCTCTAACCAACCAATATGAAATTATAATTTCATCTCCACCAACCCTGTAGTCCCAATCTTCCCATAGTCTGTGCTCTCCTTTAATAGCACTTATCACTTGCTGATATATAATACATATTTATAATGTTTATTATTAATCATCTGTCTCCTCGCCTCCTTTCCCCAACCCCCACCGAACATCAACTCTTTAAGGAATTTTTCTCTGTTTAATATGCTTGTCATGCAGGTGCCTGATGCACAGTGCTTCAGTGCATTAGAAGAATCTTTAATTGTCTAGAATCATATCACGCAGGTCTCTGCTAACTGCCATTTCTGCTTGTTTTGTTGTTATCATCACTTCAAACTAAGAACTCTGAAAGAGATTGAATTATGACCTGAATGAACAAAAACACTTAAACTCAGTTTGGTATGGATTTTATGGTTTAGTTTTGTTTTTAATTATTGTTTCTTCAAAATGCTAATAACTACCACCGTTTTTTTTTTTTTTTTTTTTTTTTTGCGGTACACGGGCCTCTCACTGTTGTGGCCTCTCCCGTTGCGGAGTACAGGCTCCAGACGCTCAGGCTCAGCGGCCATGGCTCACGGGACCAGCTGCTCCGCGGCATGGCATGTGGGATCTTCCCTGACCGGGGCACGAACCCGTGTCCCCTGCATTGGCAGGCTGACTCTCAACCACTGCGCCACCAGGGAAGCCCTAACTACCACTTTTGACCAAATGCTATGCCACATATTTCACATGTGCTTTCTGCTAGTCCTCTTGCCCTCTTTAGTGAGGTCGGTAGACAGTGTTACTCCCATTTTATCGGTGAGGAAACTGAAACTCAGAGAGGTTAAGTAATTCTAGATGTCAAGTTTCTAACCTCTGGGAAAATGGAATATCTGACCATGGTGAACCTGTTCCCCACATAGCAACCATTAGCTGAGTTGAGTAACTGCACCTTTTGGACCATGCTCCAGTTTGCCATAGTTCCCATCATTCCCTCTTCTCCCTGCACACTGACATGTAATCATTGTGCATGCACTGTCACTTTTTCTTATATTCGGTCTGTAGTCATGAATTTGCATCCCCTACCACAGAAGGACTGTTCATCCTGCAAAGCCTTTCCCTGGAACCCTTTTTCCAATCTTTAGTGTTAGGCTTTCTCTTCCCAGTGCCTGAGAAGCTCCTAGTCCATACCTCCTTTTAATACTTACCATTTTTCATGGTAAGTGTTCAATTGTTAACTTTCATTGCTAGACTTTTTTTTTTAACATCTTTATTGGAGTATAATTTCTTTACAATGTTGTGTTAGTTGCTGCTGTATAACGAAGTGAATCAGCTATATGTATACATATATCCCCATATCCCCTCCCTATTGCGTCTCCCTCCCACCCTCCCTATCCTTCCCCTCTAGGTGGTCACAAAGCACCGAGCTGATCTCCCTGTGCTATGCAGCTGCTTCCCACTAGCTATCTATTTTACATTTGGCAGTTAGACATGAACTTCTTAAAGTAAGGATCTTGTGTTGTATCCTCAGAAGATTCAGACACTTAAATAGTGCTGAATTTTTGCTTGTTTGTTGACAAATGAGATGAATTTTAAATGTTTCCTGGAAAATATAAACTCTAGGATACAAGTGAATCTTTAGGAATCTTAAGTTCCTAATGAGGCTCTAATGTTCGTCAGTAAAACTCATTGAGAGGTTCTTTGATGATTGTTGCAGAATAAGGCTGGGCCTAGGGAGAGGCAAGAAGGACTCCTAGGCTGAAAATTTAAGGAGGCAGTCCCTCTCAGAGTCAGGTAAGTACATCCTTAAAATTTTATGCTGGAGGAACTTCTCTTCTTTTGCCTCACCATACTCCCAGCACTGCTTCTGAATTTTATATTTAATTTATATTAAGTATATAATTTATAATTATATGATTGTATGTATATATAAATTTCTAGCTTAAAAATAAAATATTGGTCCTAATTGGAAAAGCTACAGAAAGAGGAGTGTAGATTGGTTTTAAAGGAAACATGACTACAAGAAAAGATATTTTATTATTATTTTTAAAAATTTATACTTCTGGCTGCTTTAAAGATGTTCTCTTTGTCATCAGTTTTAAGTAACTTGATTATGATGTGCTTGTGTGTAATTTCTTCATGTTTCTTCTGCTCAGGGTTTATTGAGTGTCTTAGATCTATGAGTTTATAGTTTTCACCAAATTTGGAAACATTTCAGCCTTTATTTCTTCAAATATTTTTCTGTCTTCTTTTTTTTTTTTTTCGGTACATGGGCCTCTCACCGCTGTGGCCTCTCCCGTTGCGGAGCACAAGCTCCAGACGCGCAGGCTCGGCAGCTCTGCGGCATGTGGGATCCTCCTGGACTGGGGCACGAACCCGCGTCCCCTGCACCAGCAGGCTGACTCTCAACCACTGCGCCACCAGGGAAGCCCCTGTCTTCTTTTTGGTGACTCTAATTACACACATATTGGGTTATCTGAAGTTGCCTCACAACTTACTGATACCCTGTTCATTTTTTTTTCAGTCTTTTTTTCTCTTTATGTTTCATTTTGGATAGTTTCTATTGCCATGTCTTCAAGTTTTTACTTTGCTGTTTTCTTCTGCAGTTTCCAATCTGCTGTTAGTTATATTCAGTGAATTTTTCATTTGAGACATTTGTAGTTTTCACATCTAGAAGTTTGATTTGGGTTTGATGTGTCTTTTACATTTAAACATAACATGCTCAAGTTTCCTCTAGTTTCTTTATGTATGGAATATAGTGATGGTAACTGTTGTAATGTCCTTGTCTCTTAAATGTACCATCCGTGTCATTTTTGAGTTGGTTTTTAGTGATTAATTTCTCTGCTTTATGGCTTGTACTTTTCTGCTTCTTTGCCTGCCTGGTAATTTTTCATTAACTGCCAGACGTTGTGATTTTAGTTTATTGGGTGCTGTATATTTCTGTACCTAAAATAGTCGTGAGCTTTATTCTGGCACTCAGTTAAGTTTATTATAAATACCTTCATCTTTTCTGGGTGACATGAACATTTAAGGTGGTAAATGGAAATAAAAGACACATCAGGGAATAAATCTGTGGGAAGAGAATTGTCTTAAAAACCAAGAGGATAGTTTTAACAAATAGAGAAATTAAACATGTCACATGCTGCTGATAGTTCAAATGGGATAAGGACAGAAAACAAGCTACTGAGTAAGGTTGTTTATTTGATGTAGAGAATATTCTGTAGTCTCGTGAGCAGAAATCAGATTATAAAGAGTTGAGAAGTAAGTGAGGGAATGGAGAGGGGCAGCAAGTTCTTGCTGCTGCTGCTGCTGCTTTTTCTTCTCCTCTTCCTCCTCCTCCTCCTGCTTTTACTACTTCTGCTTCTGCTTCTTTCTCAGATTCTCTTTCTCCTTATATTTTTCTCCATTCTTTTAAAAAATAGACTAACAACATTATGATGGAATATATTCTGTTTAAAAAACATATACTTTTTAAAGTTCAGATATTATCCAGAGGATAAAATACCTTTACTTCAGGAGGTTGGTTGGTAACTACCAACCTTTATTTAATTGGGTATATTTTTAGGGGACGGAAGAATGGATATTCTTTAGGTTTCAAACTATAGAGGAAAGTCCTAAATAAATTTCTCATTGTTACTGATTTGGGGTTACTGTGTGCACAGTTTCCTAGTTCTGGTCCAAAATAGTAGCCTCAGTTCCTTTCTATATAACACACTCTTATAACTTTATATTAGCATTAGCCTTCACTGTTAGCAGTAAAATAGAGCTTGACGACAGCCAGAGAAGACCAAAGCATTCCATTATAGCTTTCCTCAATACAAAGTAAAACAAAATTTAAAAAATAGATATGATAGAAGTAATACAAATGGAATTTCAAAAATTTTAGGGGAATTCATCAGATGTTGCTTTCTCTTAAGAAAATAGTAAAGAAGATTTGATCATCGTCTTCAGTATGGTGTAACCACATAACCACATTAAATCTAAGGATATAGATTCACTGGTGGTAGAAATAGTCCTGAAAGCATCATTAACAAGTTTGGCTTCTACCTCTTTTCTGTTACTTCCTAGCTGTGTGACCTTAAGCAAGTTGCTTAAATTCTCTGATCTTCACTTTCCTTACTTGTAAACTATGGTAAACGTTGATCTCCCAGCCTCATAGACTGTTCATTATAAACAGATGAGAGCAAATGATAAACAAAAGTATGACATCATAAAGTATTAGATGTGTTATTCATGGTATTTCAAGCATTAAATATCACCAGTCATCACTGAAAGTCATTGGGTTCTAATTATTTTATTAATTTATTTTATCTTAATAGCATTCAGTTATAGATTTTCTCCCCTAAAAGTATAGGACAGGGTTATTTTAAGATAACATTTCTACTTGAAGGAACTATGGGCACTGCAGGGCTGTTCTGGCATGTGATATTATTGAGGAAATTATGGGGACAAATTTGAGGCTTTGGCCACTTTCTTGAGATCCTTGTGATCAGCCACTTACAAAATAGAATGATAGTCCCTATACTGTACACACTGTTGAGAGAGAGTAAGGATAATGTTAGTGGAAAAGAAATATTGGTTGTCATTGCTTTGTTGCCTGTGTACATTTGGTGAAGAAAGGAAAAGTAAGGAGGAAGGGAGGGGTGATATTAGTTAGAGTACTTTCCTGGCAAATGCTTTGTTCTTGTGCTGCATTTTGTAACAGAGGGTATTTACTTTGCTAATTTTCTGTTTTATGATTTGTGCTTTGTAAAGCCCATTCATTTCTAGTGCTTTGCAAAGTTGCAAAGAGTATTTACTCTACTAAAAATGTAAATAATAAATTCATGTATTATAAGAAATTGAGAACTTAATGTTACAGAAAAACTGCAGGGTCACAGAATGTTATGAGGATATGTTTAGACTAGAAAATAACATTGGGATCACACTTATAGAGTAGACCTTATGTGTACTGAGGTATTGTAAATTTAAAAAAGGTAGATGCTGTTACGGATAATATGAATGGTCTATTTTTTATTTAGAATTTTTCTGGGAAAAATATCCATGATCTTTACCAAGAAACCTGTTATTCTGTTGATCTGGCAGCAAAGTGTGACTCATTTGATTTTTTACATGATAAGGGCAAAAGTGTCTGGAAAGCTTTAAGTCTATATCATGGTACCTTGGGAGTCAGGAATAACAGAATTTCACAAGTCAAATGAGATAGGCACCATAATGTCAATATTTGTGTACTGATAAATGTGAGTTGTGAAACTTGGCTCCAGTTACAAGATGCTTTAGGGCTTTGCACTTTAAAATTACATTAGTAATGAAAACTAATGAATACAAAATTTCAATTTTTTTAAAAAAAGTCCTACTCAACTTGTACACTTTTTGAGAAAACTAACTTTAGATAGTTTTGGCAACTGCTGATTAAATATTTGAATCTGGTTTTGTGCACACAGAGCACATTTTATTCATTACATTAACCACACAGTAAATAAACGAATACCACAGTCATTTACTTTGCTTAGTGTAACTAAAAAGTTAAGTATTAAATGTGCAATAAATATGTAGAAATGGAAAAGTAATGAGGAATACTATGTACAAAAACACAACATTTTTGTATCTGACCATTACATTTTTCTTGAAATTAAACCTGAATAATCCTAATTTTATTTCTTGTATAATTAGATAAAACCTTTTGGTTTCAAATATAATTTTCATCATTCCTTAATTTTCTTGAACTATTTGTTTATTATTCCTTTTATTTGTAAGTCAAAACTTGTGCTTAATTGTCCTTGTTGATAAGAAAATTTTTAAATATTGAGAGAAACTTTAATTGGCTGTCAGTGACTTCAGATCTTTTTCCTTTTGATATAAAACTATTCTAGGTATTATTACAAATGTGAAGGTAAACAGCTAAATCACAATTTTAACTTTTACATAGAAATAATGTATTACCTGAGCTTTAATCAAGTGGCACTTATCTCAGAGTTGTTTTCCCTTTTTTTGAATGTTTTTTACGTATATTTGGTGGGTATGTATTAAAAGGAATGAGAAGTATGCCTTTGGTAGATGCCAGGGCATACACAGATTATTTTAGTCTTCCATTAAAACTGAAAAAATTAGAATTTCAGATGATATTTTCAATGATAATTAAATTTCATATTTTTTGCCTTAAATAAATTTGTTATTTTTCACATAAAAATGGGAAAGTGAGTTATTTGGAGGGAAGGTTGGTCGCTATAGTTACTAAGTACAAATAAAATGATGCAAAATTAAGTAATATAAACATAACATAAATCTAAAATTATATTGATGATAACAACATATTCAAGACCTCAAAACAAATTTGCATGTAATATTTTATTCTGTGTAGGAACCACAGTTGATGAACTTTCCTTTAGGCTCATTATGTAACTAAAAGACATGTCAGGAAGTTGATGCTTACAGAAAAGTTACAGTTAGACACATTTCCTTATTTATTTTCATTGGTAACCATTATTGGAATATAACACATATATAGTATGTACCTTTTCTGCAGTAATTATGAAGAGCTGTGGTTCAGAAGGCCTTTTTGTTTCAAACATTTATAATACTTTTAAGAAAATGTGAAGTAAAAAGCTCCGTGTTTGCTTTTCCTTTCAGGTTGAGAATTGGAAAATTTAGCCTGGTATGAGGTCAATGATCAGAATATATTATGTTTTAAAAATTTCCCATGGAATAGAAATGGAAATGATTTAGTATGAAAAATATATTTCAAAACCATTTGACAGCGTATGTGCAAAGTAGAGGTGAACTTATGGTTAAAATAGTGAATCTTAAGCTTTAGGGACCCTAGCTTGAGTGGGCTTTTTTAAAGGCTGACATTCTGGAAAAAAAGACCAAGTTAGCTTTCCTGTCTTCATACGAAATGATATTTCAAATGATTGATATTTTAAGAAGTGGTTAAATAGTATAGAGCCAAAAAAATACGAAAAATGTATTATGGCAATAGACAGATAATAAAAATATATTTGTCTCCATTTTTTGTGAAGTTTTTGTTGTATTTTTTAGCTTTTAAAAATCTATAACTTGTTGTGATTTCTTTTCTAATTTTAAACAAATTTTTACTTTTTTACAAAATTTCATGTTTGTTACTTTTTTCATTAAAGAGAGGCCCCCATATTGTAAAATTTCAGACCTCCCAAAGCCCTTAGACCAAAGAAGGCTCTTTGCTGTTGATAGATTTAAGAGTAATGTAATTTTCAAAGTCAAATTCAAGGATGAGTTATATTTATTTATTTATTTACTAAAAAAATTTTTTTCCCCATTCTATGGGTTGTCTTTTGACCTTCTGTTTTTAAAAATATTTGTTTATTTATTTATTGATTTATTTTTGGCTGTGTTGGGTCTTCGTTGCTGTGTGCGGGCTTCCTCTAGTTGCGGCGAGTGGGGGCTGCTTTTCCTTGCGGTGCCCGGGCTTTTCATTGTTGTGGCTTCTCTTGTTGTGGAGCATGGGCTCTAGGTGCACGGGCTTCAGTAGTTGTGGCACGTGGGCTCAGTACTTGTGGCTTGTGGGCTCTAGAGCGCAGGCTCAGTAGTTGTGGCGCACGGGCTTAGTTGCTCCATGGCATGTGGGATCTTCCTAGGCCAGGGCTCGAACCTGTGTCCCTTACATTGGCAGGCAGATTCTTAACCACTGCATCACCAGGGAAGCCCTATATTTATTTTTAAATAGTTTAATTTATGTGGATTTTAGTTGTCCAATGTAGTACCAGATAGGCCATTTTCAAATCAATCTCTTTGATATCACCATGAAACACATACCTTTGTTTAGAAAAGTAAACAGAAGAATTATTTCACATTGCTTCAAGTTTGTATACTATTTTTCCTAATGTAGATATGTTGTTTGTTTTTCCAAAAGTAAGATATTTGTTTTGATAATTAAGGGTGATATTTTGTTTTTATTCCAAGTTAAGTTCCTTCACCTTCTTTTACTCCTTATTTTACTTTTTCAGTTTGAAATTTTAAGAAATTTTCAGGAATGGAAAACCTTTAAGAGTGTAAAAGATTTTCACAAAATGCAGAGGAACTAGTCTTCTTGAAAAGGCAGAGTTGTTCAAGTTCCAAGTATAAGAATCCTTTCTCTGTTTTGAAACTTATATTAAGAATATTCATAGGCAATCTGTGACTTTGAAATGTTCCTTCTCTTATATAGTTAGTCAGAGAATTTCTAACCATTGCATTTCACCTGTGTCTCTTTTCATTTCTTTAAATAAAGTATTTATTGTCATTCTAAAGAACATTATTGTGGTGCTGTACAATTTTTAGGCTAGCTTGCTAAGATGGGGAAATCTCTGCAGTATCTTTAGGACCTAAGCACACATTTCCTTACTAGACTTTCTGGAGGCTTTTCAAGGTAGTTGGGGCCCACAGCCAGACTGCCTGGGTTTAAATCCTGGCTCTGCCAATGGTGAATTTTGGCAGATTATTAACCTGTCTATGCGTCTCTTCTTCGTCTGTAAAATGCCAATAATAATCATACTCTTAAGATAGGTTAATATATAAAAAAGTGCTTTTATAGTATGCGACATGCAGTAAATACAAATAAATGTGAGCTATTATTATAATGGCTCAAGAACAATAGATAATTTGGCGACCTTTCGTTCTCAATAGGGGATAATACCGGGCCTCCTTTCTTTCCAGGATGCTTCGGGTACGTTTGGAACACCGATATCCATTGTGTACATTGTTTAACCTGTCATGCAGTCAGTCACACATAAAGGATTTGATCATATTTGGGGAGACCTTTAAAAGGCATGATTAATTTTGAAAATGATTTATTGAAGATAGTTAATATAACATTATTACATCTTCCAAGCTTGTGTGAAAGGAAATCATGGATAGGATTTGGATTGAGAGCTGGGTTGTGACACTAATCATTGACTAATTTTAAACATCTCTGCTCCAAAATGTTTTATTTGTAGAAATTTCTGGTGTAAAATCCTATTCTCTAATTCTTTGTCTATTCAGTTGCATTTCTGCTTAGTTATATCAGACAGTTTCTTAAGTGAGAGGGTTATTTTTAAACCCTGTTATGTGAAGACAAATTATTTGGCAGTAGAGAAAAATGAGGTGACTGAGTTGGGGGGAAGAAGGGATTTAGCACTTACCAGGTAGGTTTGGAGGAGAGGGTGGGCGAGGCTGGAGGTAGAGCGGTGATGGAATTTGGGTCAACTGGATGGATAAAAAAATAGAAGGGCTTCTGAAGTGCTTGCTAATTGCAAGTTTAGAGTGGTAAGCAACTTCTGCAAATGTCAGGAAAAAGCAGAAGGGATGTTCTAAGAGTTATTCAGGAAGAGTTTCGTTTCTTCTGTGGTGGTGCTGCCACATCTGATAACTGCTGGTGAAGAGGGGATGAAAACAAGCTAGGATTGATGTAAGCCTAGCCAATTTGGATTCCATGATTCCATGAGTATAAGTAGTTTGTGTGCTAAAATTCCTCATGCCCTGGTCAAAGAATCTTTGCATTCAAAACAAGTGACTGAGAATTTTACAATATGGTTGAATCTCAAGATGCAAAAAAACTATGGTTCCCAGTTCCTTTCCTAAAGAGCAGTTTAATCATTTGCTTATGGAAAATCAACAGAGAGAGGCAAACCAGAAACTTATCTTGGCAATTTCCCTTAATAGTTCATTAAAACCTCTCATCCTGCTATCTTGTGACATATTAGTAGATCTGTAAATATTTAAGACATTTATAATGTGTAAATATACCATGGTACCTTGGAGTAAGACAGAAGTGGGAGGGACATGTCTAATTATGAAAGTCATGTGAGATAGCTGGTAGATATTTGTTGAGGAAGACAAATGCCATGTTACACAAAGAAATCTTCTGCATCATATAGTGTGTTTAGACCCACATTGTAAAATATTCTTCTGTGTATTTTCTACAAGTCTTCTACAATGTCGAATCTAGGCTAAGAACATATAATGCTCTATGCTGTTTTCATCCATTTGCTTTAGGCTTGGGTTTGTACTTCCTGTTATCTCTCATTTTAGGAAGTAGCCTGAAGCAACCAGATCTTTGTTGCTGCCAACCCTGGAGAGGGAAAAACAAAGGAAATAGTTATATAATCTAAGAAGGGAATTTAAAGAGACCAACAGTTTTTAAGCTGCTTTTTTTCCTCTCCTTTCCTTCTCTCCCTCCCTCTCTTCTTATCTTTTTTCCTTCCTTCTTTCCCTCCCTTCCTTTCTCTTTCCTTTTTTCCTTCTTTCCTTTTTAAAACCTGGAACTGTTTAAGTTTATATGGAACCCTAACAGATTAGAGAAAGTCTGCTCTGGTGGAAACATGGGTGAGGCAGTGCCCATAACTCTTCCTGGTTGTGGTTCTGGGGAGAATAATTTGAAAACAACTGATGAATTATATTAAAAGCAGAGACCAGAATGTTTAAACAACTCGATTCGGCTTCTGACTTTGACTCTTGGGATGATGTGAGCAGGCTGAAAACTCTTCTGGTAATAGGGAAATTCTTGACATGGATTGCCTAAATAGCCATTGAAATTTTAAATTCTCTTGTATTTCTTACTTGCTTTTAAACTCCCTAAATATTAAGTTTGAATATGGCAGCAAAATTATATGTATCAGTTTTGTTAGCCACTTTTCTTTATAATTTAATATAAGATCATATGTATTTTACATACACATGGTTCTGTTGTTTTAGTAGCTGGGAAAAAGTCTGGTAGATTTAAATCTACACATTTTAAGAAAACTAAAAACTTTCCATTTTCTAAGACAGACCTTTATTTCATGATTACAGTGCAAATAATTGGTTAAAGGTTTATAAATTAATATACCAAAAATTAAAGAGTTTACCAAACTCTTGAAAAATTCTAAATTTATTAAAAAAATTTTTAACACTTCTTATACCAAACTTATTTTCTATTTCTTTTCTATACCCTACAGAAGAACATAAACCTGAAATTAGCAGGACAGTATGTATATAATGACATTACATTATTATGAAATAGTTATCTGCTCTAGAGAGCTCTTTTTCCTCTAGAGGGCAATGCTTTACTTTTACATCACTAATCCAGAGGAAAATTTAAGAACAGCTTTTTTTCTTAAGAAACAAAAATGGTTCATTTTGCTCATTCTCTCTCTTTTAAAATACATTGTATAGCTGAGACATTTAACAATACATGCTTTTAACCAGAAAATATCCAAGATAATTAGAACTTTCATAAACTAGTATTTGATTTGGATTTTTAGGGAAGATTTCTTTGGCTTTCCTTTTTTATTTTCTAAGAAAGCATTAGAAAAAGCTTGACCTATACTCTAAATTTAGATATAATTGAGTTCTCTTTTTTAAACGATAAACTTTCTTTCCCTCTTAAAAAAAACATTTTGACTTAAGGTTCCAGATTTGTCACTTGACTTGCTAAAAAGCAAACGAAACAAAAAGAAAAACCCAAAATTAGAACTAAAAACTCAGACTCTCCTCTTTGTTCTACTTTTCTATTTGTGTTTTTCATGCTATTTAAAATTTTAGGCGATTTCTCTTGTGCCATAGCTTTCTTTTTTGTTGGATTTCCACAAAACAAATGGATTTGTTAAGAAAACAAAAGCCTTCTCCACCCCCTTTAGCGCACTCTTACTCTACCCTCCTTAAAAGTGAAACCAAAATATATTAGTGTGGTAGACTGAACTCTAAGATGGTACTTAAGATTTCTGGCCCCTGTGCATATATACCTTCACCTAGTTATTCAATCAAATCTAGGTACTGCTGTGAAGGAATTTTGCAGATGTAATTAAGATCCCAAACAGTTAATCTTAGAGAGGGATTATCTGGGTGGGCCTGACCTAATCATATGAGTCCTTTAAGTATGTGGTTAGAGATCAGAGACAAGTCAGACAGATGTGAAATGTGAGAGGAATTCAATTTGAGAGAGATTCTCCATTGGTGGTTTTGAGATGGAGGGGTCCATGGTGCAAGGATCTGGAAGTATCCTTTAGATGCTGAGAGTGGTCTCCAGTGGACAGCCAGCAAGAAAACCAGGGCCTCAGTCCTACAACCACAAGAAACTGATTTCTGCCACAACCCCGTGAGCTTGGAAGTGGACCCTGAGCTCTGGATGAAAGAAGCCAAGACAACACCTTGATTTCAACTTCATTAGACCTTGAGTAGAGGACTCAGTCAAGCTGTGTGCAGACTTCTGACCTACAGAACGGCAAGACAATAAATGGGTGTTGTTTAAAGCCTCTGAGTTTGTGTTAATTTGTTATGCAGCAATAGAAAACTAATACAATCAAGGTAAATAAATTCCTTTAACACTGTGCTCACAGAGTTGGCTTGAAAAGTGGAAGCTCTCATATGATATGACACTGAAACAGTAGTGTTCAACATTTGAAGATCTGCTATCCTTGTTATAGTGATAGTTTGCTGGCCAAAATCCATGCTCCCTTTTTCCTGGTACCATTCCCTACTGGGTTGACTTCATGCCTAACTTCAGAGGTGAGACTCAGCTTAATCTATTAGAGTATACCACCTGAAGACAGCACATGTATTCTAAACTGGTCCATATGAATAAAACAGAGGAGGATTTTGGTGAGAATGTTGGGGCACATACTCTCTTTTCTCCTCTGAGCTTGGCGATGTGAGTATTGAGGTTTTTGGCTATTGAAGCTCCAAGGGAGAACCTGGAGTTTTGAGGAGGCTATTATATACAGCCTAAAAATTAAACCAGAGGAAGCAAAGCTAAGAAAAGGATTCTGATGAGGTTTGAGGATGGCGTCATGCTGTATGTGAATATAAACCTATTCTTTTTTTTTTTTTTTTTGTCGGTACGCGGGCCTCTCACTGTTGCGGCCTCTCCCGTTGCGGAGCACAGGCTCCGGACGCGCAGGCTCAGCGGCCATGGCTCACGGGCCCAGCCGCTCCGAGGCACGTGGGATCCTCCCAGACCGGGGCACGAACCCGTGTCCCCTGCATCGGCAGGCGGACTCCCAACCACTGCGCCACCAGGGAAGCCCCTAAACCTATTCTTGACTGTTCATTTATATGGGGCAATAAATCTTCCCCTTCCGTTAAAAATTTTTTTGTTTAAGCCTATTTGCATTGAGTTTCTTGTTTCTTGCTGCTGAAAAAAAATCTAAATTAATAGACCAGTCATTATCTCTTTGATTGTCATGATACCTTTCTCCATCTTTTCATAGAATATGTTCTAGACTAGTAAACTCTCATCATCTGGATATATTTTCTTTTGTCTTTGTCTAGTTTTAGGTCTAGAGGTAGAAATCGGTGAAAAAATTATAATAAAATGTTATAAATTTATTGTTTTTATATTTTAATCCAATTGAACAATTCAGGAAAATAAGTATTGTGGCTCCCGTAATATTCCTATTGTAACACATATTTGAAGACTATTAACTTATTATTAGCTTCGTCTAAAACTTGTCCTTTTAGAAATTATGTCAATAAAGTAGAACCCATTTTGTTTAAGTTATGTTTCAAGTTAGTGAAAATGTAAACCATACAATTCTCATTAATTTACATTATAATTCTTTTGACTGAAACATGTTGGAGATAGTTGCACATAAAAAAAATAATATTTGCCCTATGTCAACATGAAAACAGTTGGTTTGTGTTGCTAAAATTAGTATTCAGTGCCTCTTCATAATCACAATCTTACTAGCAGAAGTGAATAGAGTCAGTGATACAAAATGTGATATTGCAAGCATAATAGTTCCTCTTTAATAATTTAAAGTACTTTGAAATATGTGTATTTTAAATGTGTGTGTGTATGTGTGTGTGTGTATGTGTGTGTGTGTGTGTGTATTGAAAACTGTGGCTTTTCATTTATTTGTTTACTTGCTTTTTATACTTTAAGGTCTTGTCTTTTACTTGCAGGCATTAATTTTCCCAGAATGTAGTTGTGATAACAGACCTCCCTGGTCTTAAGGTTTTCTTAGATGAGCTAGCCCTTCTAGGAGGGTATCTTAAATATTAGTGTTTTAGCAGGTTAGAGTTGACTCAAATAGAGTATAGCAAAAAATACTTTCATTTTTTTTTTTTTTTTTTGCGGTGCGCGGGCCTCTCACTGCTGTGGCCTCTCCCATCGCGGAGCACAGGCTCCGGACGTGCAGGCTCAGCGGCCATGGCTCACGGGCCCAGCCGCTCCGCGGCATGTGAGATCTTCCCGGACCGGGGCACGAACCCGTGTCCCCTGCATCGGCAGGCGGACTCTCAACCACTGCGCCACCAGGGAAGCCCTACTTCCATTTTTATAAACACTTAAAAGTAATTTGGAAATGAGTAAAATGTACATGAGATATCAGGTATTTTTAGATTTCTTAAGGAAAGACCACAAAGGAAATTTCCAGCATAAGAGATACATACTTTAAATATATGAATTTCAAAATGGAATTTAACTATTCTTATAACAGGAGGTAGAATACAAGTTGAGTGAAAAAGATCAATTATTGATATAGGAGGAGCCTACTAGTTTTTTTTTTTTTATTGCAAGGATGGACTTATAAAGGAAGCTTTAATTTAAAGAGGAAATCTAGGGTGAATTGATCTTGAGTGGCATGACTGAGGGGAAGTATGGTAATGGATATAATTGAGAACATGGAAAGGAAGGGCAGAGGAGGAGCAGAAATGACACCTAATGTGTGTCTTTTATATCAGGGAAATTGCATAAAGAGGTAAAAACCCATAGCCAAGAGAAAAACATGCTAGATATTTACTGTGGTCAGAGAACAAGGGGTCATTGGCCAAGTTAATGGATCAGATAATGAGATGGATGTTGTATTAGTTTGCTAGAACTGCCGTAACAAACTACCACAGACTTGGTGTCTTAAACAATAGAAATTTATTTCCTCACAGTTCTGGAGGCTAGAAGTATGAGATCAAGGTGTAGGCAGGGTTGGTTTCTTCTGAGGGTCTCTCTTTTGTCATCTTCCAGTGTCATCACATGGTCTTTCCTCCATGTGTGTCTGTGTCTTCATCTCTTCATATAAGGACACCAGTCATATTGTATTAGGGTCCATCCATATGACCTCATTTTACCTGGATTATCTTTTTAAAGGCCCTATTTGTAATACAGACACATTGTGAGGTATTTGGGGTAAAGACTTCAATATGTGAATTTTGCAGGGGTGCGGGGGCTATGATTCAGCCTACAATAGACATGTTTACTTCAAGTTTGCTATGGACCTAGCCTAATATGGTGGCTGTGGGAATTGAAGGGAATAGCCTGGCCAATAAAAAGAAGAATCATTAAGAGGAGTTATTTAGAATGCAGGATAGATACATTTTTTTAAACTTTTGTTTTTATTTGAACTTTTGAAAAAAAGGGAAAACCATGTTTTGAATAGGAAGCTATATTTGAACACTCACTGAACATCAGAATGATAACTTTTCTAAGAAAACACACTCTCTAGTAGGTAATATTATAAAAATGTGTGAGTTGTCAATGGAAATAAAAAGAGAAGAGAAAACTTAGCTCCATGGGATGACTTTAGTGAGGAGTGCTGTTAAATGTCTCAGATCTTTGTAAAAGCAGGAAAATATCTGGGATTGTGGAATGCCACCTAAACTAAGACAACAGAAATTATGAAATGCTGGCCAAAGAATCATTGAGAAGAGGATTTGTCAAGAAGGAAGTCATTGATATCTTCAAGGCAATACTTTCTTTTGTAGTGACACTGTGGGTGTGGGTGTGGGTTGCAGTCAGTGTATGTTGAGATGGAGAGGTATTGTAATTAGGGGGAAGGGGTTCAATTTTATCCTTCACAAAATTCATCACTATCTTTTCTGAGTTGTCTGATACACTCAGTTGTTATCTATAGCTTACCAAACATTTTGAGCTATCCTTATATTTCAGGAAAGCTATAGCTCATACTTAAATGATATTTAATGATCAAATTGTGATTGCACCAAAAGCTGCAGTTGTGCTTTTCAGTGGTTACCTCAAAATTCAATGCTTGGATAAGCAGAAAGAACATAGAAATCTTTATAGTCTCAATCCATGTCTATTTTTTGGCTCCAACTCTTATTCAGATCTGTTTCCAGGACCTTGGGGCTAAACATTTAAACCATGTTTTTATTCCCTTGAATAAGTGGCAGTATAAATTTTATGGTAGAATCAGTTCAGATGGAAAGTACCAGAGCCAGGTATGGGATTATTATTCTGAGAGTGGTGAACTAGAGCCAAGGTCTTTAGGGAGGGGAGACCCCTGTGCTAAGACATGTCCATGATGGAGAAGACTTTCTCCAGCTGAGAGTGATGCTAGAGGTCCTGGTGGTATGGCACTTTTTCTTTAATGAGAACAAATTAACTCTTCCTGGAGATGATTTTTAAAAATTATTATCTGATTTTGTTGTACTGTAAAGTATCTTCAGTAGAATGATTTCCTTCTTTTAATTTTCACTTTTATATTTTATTCATTCACTCCACAAGTTTTGTGGAGTGTGCCAGGCACTGTTCTACATGCTTGGTGAACAACTATGAATACCTCTGCCAGAGTAGAGCTTATATTCTAGCAGAGAAGACAAATAATGATCAATATGATAATATATTAATATATTATAGTTACATTAATTAATATATAATTTATTAATTTTAAGATATTATATATAGTTAATAAATAAGAAAAAAATGCACCCTGCTAGAAGGTGATAAGTGCTATCACCTTCTTTGATCGCGAATAGGCATACTTTATATTTTCCAGGTAAACCTGTTGGCAAACAAAATATATGGTATAAAGTTATAATAGCCAATTTTATAACTATGAGCTAATGAAACTTTGTGATGCTATTTAATGTTTATATTTACCCCCTGCAAGCAATTGATTTTCAAATTTAGTAACTTTCTTCCAAATAATGTAGCTTGCATCTATTAGTGTGCCTTTTAAAATCACCAAGTCATTTGCCCAGTCTTCTGGTTAACCCGAACCTCTGTTCCATGAGATCTTTGAACATTGAGGCCTGATTGAAGGCTCAGGGTGCTTTTGAAAATTCACCAAGTATAATTCTCCCTTCACCTGACAAGAAATCGGGCAGATAAAAGTGCCTTTATTTTTCCTGGAGTCATGGTACAGCAGAGCCTTTACTGTTCTGCCCCAAGAGAAAATTGTTGCCTGTCCGAAAAGGGAAGGAAGAGGAAACAAGGATAGCTCTACTCAAGTCTTGCATTTCTCTTTTTCTCTCCAGAGTCTATGTATGCATTCTATTTTGAAACATTTCTATTAGAGAAAACAAAAATCCTGATTCTCAGTGTCTTGACTGGGAAAACAAATGTACAATTTGTAATCTGTTAGTTCCGTAAAGTTGAAATCACTGGGGACAGATGTATTTCAGAATTCAGATTTTTTTGCCTTTTTTACCTTTTTAGTACTTGTGCCAGATATTTGCTTTGCAATGCTCTTCATTTAAAAATTTTAACCCCAGTTACTGGACTTTAATATTATTAGTGGTTTTTTACTTGGGGCTTATAATTCTTAAGAGACATCTTTTAGCAAACTCAATTAGCATTTTACTATTGAGCCATGAGTTTTTATACCTTCTAAACAAATACTGGAAGACAACTCAGCATTACTAGAATTTGTAAAACATTAGTATATATGTATATATATAGACACATATATACCTTCAACATGTAATTGAAACCTTGTGTTGCTCTACAATGTTTATATTTACTCTCTACAAGCAGTTGATTTTCAAATTTAGTAACTTTCTTCCAGATAATGTAGCTTGTATATATATGAGTGTGTGTGTTTGTGTGTGTGTGTGAATATATATACACATATATATGAATTTATAAATATATATATCAGTTTATAAATATCCTAAAAGGCTTAGCTAATTTAGGTATAACATATTGAGTGGGTAAAGTAGGAAAAACCAATGATTAATTTAATAGTTATTTACTTAGTTTATCAAAGAATGCATATTGTTTTGGTGAACAGTCAAACATGAGTACTTTTCCCCCAGATTCAGTTACATTAAATAAAAAGTAATTTTTTTTTTTTTACTCTTTTAAGAATTTGTGCAGTTAAGAGTAAAAAATCATGTATGCCTAAGTAAGTAAGTCAGAAAGAGGAAGACAAATACCATATGGTATCACTTATATTTGGAATCTAAAATATGATACAAATAAACTTATTTATGAAACAGAAACAGACTCACAGACATAGAAAACAAATTTATGGTTATCAAAGGGGAAAGGGAGTTGGAGATGGATAAATTAGGAGTTTGGGATTAGCAGATACAAACTACTATATATAAAATAGACAGACAGGACTTCCCAGTGGCACAGTGGTTAAGAAACCACCTGCCAATACAGGGGACACGGGTTCGAGCCCTGGTCTGGGAAGATCCCACATGCCGCGGAGCAACTAAGCCCATGCGCCAAAACTACTGAGCCTACACTCTAGAGCCTGCGAGCCACAACTGCTGAGCCCATGTGCTACAATTACTGAAGCCCACATGCCTAGAGCCCATGCTCCACAACAAGAGAAGCCACTGCAATTAGAAGCCCGTGCACCGCAACGAAGAGTAAGCCCCCATTTGCCACAACTAGAGAAAGCCTACGCGTAGCAACGAAGACCCAATGCAGGCAAAAATACATAAATTTATTAAAAAATTAAAATAGACAACAAGGTCCTACTGTATAGCACAGGGAACTATACTCAGTATCCTGTAATAAACTGTAATGGAAAAGAATTTTAAAAATCATGTATGCAAGAAACTTTTGGGAGCAGTAGTAATTTTATAGCTTAGAAGACAAGAAGGATATGTTCTCATTTACTTAGAGTTTGGGTCCTTGGCTTTCACGTCATTCTAGGTAATTCTAACCACTGAGTGTTTGTGTTTACTAATGAACTTTTAAGCCTTTAAACTGAGATTTGTCTCTGATCTTCAGAGAAGTTCCCAGATGTTCCCTTATCGTAAAAGTTGGTATCTGAGAAACGTTTTCAGGAAATATATCTCCTCCACCAAGTCTTGTAATTTCTTTAAAGTAATTCAACCAAATAATATGGCCTATTAAATTGTTTCATCTTAATTCAGGGACAAAAGAGGAATGCTGCTCTGGAGGTCGCCAGTATATACCAAATATTTTCTTCTTCTTTGCCAAGTGTGCAGTTCATTGTTTGGTCACCTGTGTCTGTCAGTTTAGCACATTTAAGGCAGTTCTCAGCACCCCCATTCTTCTCTAAATCTTACATGGAGGCTTCAAATATTGTCTGGCTCATTATTTCCCAATGAAGGTTAAGCCCTTGACTGTCAGACGGAACCCTTCGCTAATTAGAGCCCTTGCTTTGGCACTGAACGTGTCATGTCTGTGAGCCTTCCCACTGCGATCAGGGGCACGTTGCTCTCTCGCATTAAGTAAGTGTCCAGTGCCCACAGATCTCCAGGAGAACTGCTTGCTATTTTCTACATGACAAATTTTTTAGCTTGCTAAAATTCTAACTCCTCTTTAACAGGCTCTAAGTAGAATTGGATGAAGTATTCCTCAGTTCACTAAGAAGAGTTTGCTTAATACTACCCTGTTTAACCTCTTCAGTTTTGATGAAGTTGAATCCACACTTGAATAATGAAAGTGATACTTTCAAATGTGGAAAAAATAGTAAAATTTCCCACTCTTTAAAAAATAAATGTGTCAGTATATCTGTTACATAGTATTTAACTTCATGTTAGGTTAAAAACCATCTTGGTTCTTTTTGATTTAATTAAAAAGGATAACTCAAGATTGGTTCACACTATTAAAATGGTATCATAAAACTACATTACTTCCTTTGATTCTATCTTTGCTTCAAGAAATATATAATTTATGGTTCGTTTTTCGGTTGATAGGGTTTTACCAGCTGCACGGATAGAAAGATTGAATTGACGGGCAGGTTTCATGCCTTTGAATTGTCAAAGAATGCTTTTGGGAGTAAGTCAGGATTCTTCATTAGTATTCATAGGAGTGCTCCCATGTCTTGTGTTTGATCACTGCTTCTTGCTTCCATTTCCAGCTTTCCTCGGTTAGAGCAGGGAGCTGGCCCGACTGATGCAAGTGTCTTGGTGTTTGATTTCTTTATGGGTTAGCTTTTTGAAGAAAATTCTCTGCATGGATATAGGCCATACTCTTGTATTTGGCTAGTTGATTCATGGGTTAATTTTAGACACAAGACTAGCTCTACAAGCTTAGTGCATTTTTCTTTTTAAAAGAAAGTATGTTATAGAAGTTAAAAAAAATTATAGTTCACTTATTCTTGGGGAGATATATTATGTAAAGTTATTCATGTTTCATGACTGTAATGAATGTATTGAGATCTCATTATACTCTATAAACAAATTAACATTTTAATTTTGGAATTTCTGATATTTTTAGTTTTAGTAGCTGATCCCCTCATATAGGAATTAAGTGAAGGCAGAAAAAGCACATAAAGTTTCAAAGTGAAAAACAAGGTATAATAAGTGTCAGAGTTGTTGAAGGCCAGAGGAAAACAATTTTCTTTCTCACTGAGAAGCTATAGGAAATAGTTTATAGAAAGTTGTAAAATTATTAAAAAAACCGTACTTATTGTTTAACTCAACAACTTTTAAATTTCTTTATATGTGTTGATGTTTCTTTTAAGACTGCTGTAATAAAGATTCAGTGACTTTTTAAAGTATAAAATCAGTTATAATCCATCAGATGGATTAAAACTGTTTTAAAATATTTGCTTCTCTGGGAAAAGGATAAATCATTAGGTTTACATATTGGGCTCTTAGTTTCTGTACTGCTCTCTGTTTACTTCACTAGTATTGGGACTCCCTTACCAAAAATTTATATTTGGTATATATATACATATATACTCTCTTGGGGGGGTATAGCGTGAGAGGAGCTTTTTAAAAGTTTTTTTCTCTTGATTATAAAGAGATAAATATATATATATATTTTTGCGGTACATGGGCCTCTCACTGTTGTGGCCTCTCCCGTTGTAGAGCACAGGCTCTGGACGCACAGGCTCAGCAGCCATGGCTCACGGGCCTAGCCGCTCCGCGGCATGTGGGATCTTCCTGGACCAGGGCACGAACCTGTGTCCCCTGCAACGGCAGGCGGACTCTCAACCACTGCACCACCAGGGAAGCCCAGAGATAAATATTTATTGTACAAATTTTATAAGAAAAAGAAGGGAAGAAACCCCACCAGTAATCCAATACCCCGAGGCAAGCAATAGATATTGGTTTATTTTCAAACTTAGATAGACAATTATTTTTTGTCTTTTATGAATAGTTAACTCATGTTTCTAGCTCATTTAACCATTAGGGTTTTAATAAATCTATTTATATGAGATAAGCATATATACATTTATTTACTTTATATGAGCAAATTCATCTTTTAATTTTCTTCATTGATTTTATGGTGACAAAGCCCATTCTGTGATTTATATTCACTATTATTTTTTTTTGGCTGTTAATAATTAGTTTTTAAATTTTTCATTGCTTTTGATTTATTTTAAATTACACAAATAATATGTGAATATAGTCTTGGAAAAGATTCAGATGTACCCTTGTAAGTTCTCTTTTTTTATCGTTTCCTATGACAGTCTGTCCCCTACTAGATTTTAACCGTGGTTACCAGTTTCATGTGATATTTTCCTTTGCATTAGTGTATGTATTAGGATTTTGAGTGGGGTTTTTTCTGTTGCTCTTGACTAGGGGACAAAACCAAGGACACATCGGACAGCCAGTATCTCATATTCTAAAGAGAGCTGGAGTGAGACAATCCCTCCAGGACTCAAACCAGATCTGCACCTCCTCACCATATACTAGCCCCTTCTTCTAACTGTAGGCTCCTCTGGTTTATATAAGAGAACTCTATGGAGAGAGGAAGGCAGGGCGAGAGAGAGGAAGGTTATAGTTGGCTCCCAAGTGAATTGCTTGTAGAGAATGGGGATTCTGCAAGAACAGTTGGCTTGCAGCTGACTGACTGATTTACTCCCTGTCCTGTTGGAACAGGAGAACTGGGGAGAGACAATGAGCAGAGACAGGAGGCTGCAGGAGTCAGCCTGTATTCCTGTATTTTATAGGAATGGCAGCCATGTGTGAGCATCCTGTGGGACAACTGGACATGAAGCCAGATGAATGGGTTTAAGTACCTTATCAGAAGGTGTTCTCCTGGTTGAGGAGAATGCTGCAGCAAGAGGTGGTGAGGGGACCCACTTTATATACCTATCCTGTACCATGGGGGCAGGGAGTGTGGCCAGAGAGGAGGGGGAGCGGGAAGAAGGTGGAGCCACCCTAGGTCTCCCAGGGTTTGGATCTACCACCTTTAGTGAAGTATCCTCTCTCTCCCCACTGATATTTTTGAAGCTTTATATCAAAATTTTAAATAGACTAATACACTATATAATATCTACATTTCAATATTATTTAAAATATACTATGATCGATATATTTAAAATATGCTATTAATCAGGGGTCCCCAACCCCTAGGCCGTGGACCGGTACCAGTCCACAGCCTGTTAGGAACTGGGCTGCACCGTAAGAGGTGAGTGGCAGGCAAGTGAGCGAAGCTTTACCTGCTGCTCCCCATCGCTCGCATTATTGCCTGAACCACCCCCCGCCACCCTGGTCCGTGGAAAATTGTCTTCCACGAAACCAGTCCCTGGTGCCAAAAAGCTTGGGGACCGCTGCTGTTAATCAATTCTTCATGTTATTTTTAAATTTAGAACAATTTTAACTATACTTTGCCTATTTGTTCTTGCAGATGAATTTAGATTCCAAAACAAAATTCCTCAGGATTCATTTACATTTTGGCCCCTTCTGTATTTGTTTCTCTTCCTCCATAGTAAGAAACTTGACTCCCATTATCATTACTATGTCTTTGTTCAGGATTACTTGCTTGTTCAACCCCCCAGTATGTAACCAGTGTCATTGTTTCCTGTGTGGATGCCTCACACCACAACCTGTGTTCCAACACCCCAGGCCAGGTCTTAGTGTCCAGCACTGAAGGGGCCTGGCCAGAGAGTCTCCTTAACACCCATGCAAGTGCCTTTCTCACAGTGCTCAGACACACCTCACATCACGCCTCCGGCCTATAAGCCCTTCTGTCTGTGTAGGCTCAGACTCCTGCTTCTGACTGTCACCCCTTTTGTCCTCCTCACTGGCTTAGGTACTCTGATACCCACATTGGGTCGCCACTCTTGCATAGATGCCCTCGTCACTCCGCTCAGGCTCAGACCCTCTCCAGGGATGCCCTCCTCAGTCTGCTGGGCTCTGAAACCCCATCCAGGGTGCCACTCCACTCCAAGTGGCCACCCCCTCTCCCAGCTAGAGCTCTGATGCCCTGAGTTCAGTGGATGCTCTCTTCACTCTCTTTGGGCTCTGACTTCACACTGAGCTACCACAATCCATGGACTCCTTCCTTTCTCTGCTGTGCCTCTGATACCGTGTACTTCCTGCAGGGACACCTGTGTCACTCCACTTGGCTTCCGACTTCCTGCCCCAAGTCAACCCCTCACATGAATGCTTTCCTCACCTCACTGACTCTCAGGCTGGGAACCCTCCTACCTGGATACCTTCCTCACCCTGCTTGGGTTTTACACCTTGATGCCAGTCTTGTTCTGCCGCACATGATAATGGTCTGAATTGTTCAGAAAAGAAAGGAAGAAGGTGAAAGGGGAAGGGAAGGAAAGGAAATGTATTTGATTTTTTTTATCTTCCTTTCCTCCAAAAGTATTTATTAAATGCAATTAACAGGCGAATAAGATTCCTGCCTTACAGGGGTTTACTTTCTATAAGTGGGCACAAGCATGTAAAGGTATTATTATCATAGTGCAGTATGCTACCACAGAGCTTTTCCCTAGGATGCTGTAATGGCAGGTTGGAAGGACACCTATTCCAACCTAGCAGAGTTAGCAGAGGCCTTTGGGAGGTGGTGGTGATAAGGGAGTTTCATCTATAAGGGACAGAAGAATCTAAACAGGTGAAGAGGAGGCCAGGGTAGGTTGATGAACCCACACTAACTTTTGTATCAGATTCTTTAGAAATTGAAGTAAGCATCATATTAAAAGTGTTAGGTTTACTAGGAAAACAGAAGTAGATTTATTTAAAAGCCTTTGTTAATGAGAAAAATGTCATTACACGAAGAGTTTGGACTTTCTCTGCCTTTCTGCAAAACAAGGAAATTAGTTTAAAAATGAATTCATGCCTGTTCCCGGATGGCGTGTGGGGCTGGCGGCCGACAGCTGACCCTGCCGCCACCAACATGGAGAGTTTGTACCGAGTCCTGTTCTTAGTGCTCGAATGTCCCATCATAAAGCTGAAGAAGCCGCCCTGGGTGCACATGCTGTTGGCCATGACAGTGTACGCTCTGGTGGTGGTGTCTTACTTCCTCATCACTGGAGGAATCATTTATGATGTTATTGTCAAAACTCCAAGTGTCAGCTCCATGACTGATGAACGTGGGTATCAGAGACCATTAGCTTTCTTGGCCTGCAGAGTAAATGGACAATATATTATGGAAGGACTCACATCCAGCTTCCTGTTTACAATGGGAGGTTTAAGGTTCATAACCCTGGACTGATCCAATGCACCAAACATTCCCAAACTCAATAGATTGCTCCTTCTATTCATTGGATTCATCTGTGTCCTATTGAGTTTTTTCATGGAGTATTCATGAGAATGAAACTGCTGGGCTATCTGATGGTTTAGAATGCCTTTTGAGAAGAAGTCGGTGGATATTGAATTTGCTCCTGTTAATGAAGTTTTCAAGGCTGTACCAGTCCTCTGATATGAAATATGGAAAAGGATGAAAAGCAGCAGAAAAGAAACATCTAGTGAAAACGTAGGAAGCGTATTATAGCTTGGACTAGAATGTCTTCTTGGTATCAAAGTGACAAGCTTATCAGTATTTTTTCCTGCTGTCCTATACTGACATACCAACGATGTTAAGTGGCATTTTCTTCTTTTTTTTATTTCTTAAAGAAAGTATACTTCATTTCTACAACTATAATATTGAGTAAAGTGATTATTTTTTACAAACCCCTTAAAAAAGTGAATTCATGCTGCTTTGAGGGCCTGGAATCTGCCTGAATATGAATTACTACAAACACAAAAAAGAATTTTAAATGAAACCCTAAATATTTGATAATGGGAATGCTTAATTTATTCTTGGAGTAAGCATGACAAACCTCTGAATAAAAGGGAAAGGGAAGTTATTCTTTATATATAGAATGCTTTTCTGTTTCTTTTAAATTTTAAAAAATCAGTATTTTTTAAAAAGAATATTACTGAAGAGAGTTTTCTCCCACTTCGGTGCCCTTGAACTTGCCTCTGTGACCCACACTGTAGGGCCAAGAGGTTTGACCTGGGGAGGACATCATTCAATAGGCATGAGAATCAATGGTTGGGTAAGAGCTTTTTGTCTGATGGGAGGCTTAAAATTGGGACTAGAGATTCTATCCTGTGTGGATTTTTTTGGGATACATGGTTAGTTCTCTTAACTTGACTTTTCTATGTATATGAATTAGGGTGTGTATATTTTTCCTGAAAGAAAACTTATGCTTAAAATAGTTTACTAAAACAAAAATTTAATGAATTATGAAATATTTTTCTAGCCTGAGAAGACATAAATACTTCTAATAATGATTTTGCAAAGCTGAGCATAACTGGTTTATAGAATGTGTTCTGTGTTTGTGTTTATTTTTAGAGTACATTGAAATTGGATGTTCATTGTGGAGCGAAGCAGGAAATTTTGGTGGTCCCAGTCTGTTGGAAAGGCCCAGGTGGTTGAGGCCCAGTTCTGCTGTTCACAAACTATATGATCTTGGGCTAGTTACTTAATATCTCTCAATTTCAGTTTCCTCATGTGTGTGTTGTGAATAGTAATATTGAGAAAAATTATGTCTTTTCCCCATAGCATGTTATGTTGTTTGTAAATTACTAGACTGAATGAGCTGTAGACTTAATCCAGTTTCTCCACAAAAATTTCATGTGCAAATAACCTTTTTTTTAAGGAAATTACTCTTAATGCACCCAGTTCTTTACAATGAGTAATTTTTGGAATTAAGATAATTTTACTCATGCAGAAGATAAAAAATAAAACTTCCTTCAAGCCAACACATTAAAAAAAACAAAACAAAACTGTACTGACTCCTCAGTACTAAGGAATCACAGGAGGAGGTATAATATTTTTATCTCTAATGCAAATGTTGATTACATAGTAAGAAATAACTGTGTTGTTTGTTAATAGATTTGCCTGAGAATGTTGCTTAAATTACATAATATTATCTTTTAACTGCTCCGGCAAATAGTGGCAATGCTCCCTCTTTGTGTACTGAGATTACTTATGTAATATAAGACATTACATTAAAAAGATAACCAGTTGTGAGAAATATGAGTCTATTAAATCAACAGTTATAATACTTTACAAAAAATCTAGTCTAATCATCATATTAAGGGTCAAGGCCACAACACTTTTAGAAAAATGATTTTGAGTTGTAAGAATTTAGGGTTCATTCCTGTTATTTCTTTGGGAAACAGTTTCCTTTTTACAAATAAAGCTGCTTGTCTAGCTACTGAAAAATCTTTTATTTAGACAATTGTCTTTTAAAATATTCCAGGTCGCAATGTATCATTTCAGTTTCCATGGCTGCTTTTATGGTAAGTGTTTCTGCTAAAATGCTTTAGCAAGTGGAAATGCTATCAAACTTTAACATTAAGTAAATCTAGGCATATTTTTAAACAAAACCTCTGCAGATTTAGTTTGATTTTTAAAAAAACAAATGCCTAACTTTTAAAATTAGAGCTTTTTACTAAGAAAGCATGCATTAAACTGCTTTTTTTCTCTTTGAAATTATTTCTTTAGTCTCAAAATACCTGACCAAATTATGTGCTACCCATAAACCTCAGAAAAAAGGTAAACTAATTCAACATTTTAAGAAAGCATGTCCTCCAAAACTGTATAAAAATATAGTAAACCTCCCAGAATACACGATTTAAAAGGATTGTCGCACTTTAAGATTTAGAAAAGTTATCTTCCCTTTATGTATCTCCATAAAGAATTAAAGATGTATAACTATAAAATATTATTTTTGGGGTCACCAGTAATTTTATATTTGTGGGGAGAGGAATTAAATGCATGAAATTATGAGATAGACACATAGATAGATTAGTATTCACCATCGTTAGCTCCTTGTTTAGAGAAAACATTCAATAAATATCTGTTGAATGAATGAGTTTTAATGACAAACTATATTAATTATTGTGATCATATCTAAAGTGTGTTTTGTGAAAGCATAAATAATATAAGTAATATAATTACATCACCTTGATGACCAAAAGACAGATAAGCTCTTCTAAGAACGATGGCTGCCCTGTGCTGTGAAGTTTCTTTTCATAAGACTATACTGTGTTACAGTAATTTAGGTTTTGTGTATTAGTGTGTGTAGTTGTGGGTGTTTATAGGCTTTTCTAAGTTAAAAAAAATGTTTATAATTATGTTTTTCTTCCTGGAATATAAAAATTTGGTGGATAACTTTTAAAATTATTGTGAAATGGGGAAGTTTGGTTGGTAAGTTCCTGTGGAAAAAAAATTTCTTATGCTGCTTTTTTGGAAAGTTCCCAGAAATAGCATTTAAAAAACTTCTTTAGGAAAAACAAGGTGATTATAAGTAAGGAAGTTCTGGGCCAAAGGCCTATGGAATTCCCAGTAGATGAACGATTGTTCGCTTTATGGCTATTTTCTATGGTTTTAAAAAATAATGACAGTTATTTCTCAGCACATTATTTATTTTGCCTGAAATATTTTTTCCTACATTTTTAACTTTTAGTACTTGGGGTGATGCTGAGGTACTGATTTTGAATCACGTTGTTTTAGCTTCTGTGCTTCGTATTTGAGTTGGCAGGTAGGGGTGACTTTGGTGACCTGGCTTTCTATTAACTGTGTCAGTTTCATGCCAAATGTTGACTTCCTTGATTCTGATCCTGTCTTGGCCTCATGACCTCAATTTCTGCCTTAATCGTTTGCCTGACAATTGAGCATTCTTAGGCTATTCTTACTTCAGTTAGCCTGGCGATAGCAGTTCATCAATAAGGGCCCAAATCTCCTGCCTGATATCTAGAAATAAACTTCTTTACCTTGTTATTTGGCCATAATGAATTCTAAAATTGCCCATGTAGAATTTTTTACGTGGGCTCTTTATTTTTCACTTTTCACGTTATAATCCTCAAAGGAATTGACTGACTTTCGGAAATTTCATATATAACTAGCAAATTGTTTTCCAAGTGTTGTTCTGTAGATGTTCCAGAGGAGAAAGTTCCTGGGTCATAAATATTTAAAAAACACCGTACTGTTTTCCTTTTCTCTTAAAAATACATGGTACTCATTAGCTCTACAGTGAAGAGATCTGTTAAAATATTTACTCTAGTATTTATGAGAGACCAAGCGTTGGCTCTTGTTGACAAGCTTTGAAGCCATTTTTCTGTTCCCCAGGAAATCTTGTTCCTTAGGAGTAAGTATGAAGTTTCTGCAGTGTCCATGTTTGAGGTTTGTGCTCCACTAAACTTATATTCTTGGCAAATGTCTTTCCCTCTATTGTTGGAGAGAATTGGATGAGGGCGGGTGGAGTATGTTGGGAGGATGAATTACGTACAAGGGGCTGGGTTAAATGAGTGAAGTAAATGGCTTGTTTTTTTCAGTTTGATTGGTGAGTAGTCCTGGTGTCATTCCTCCAAATAAAAGCCTGGGCAAGCTCCCATGGATAAGGTCAGTGGCAGGTGGCAGAGACACCAAGAAGCAACTATGTTATCTGAGAGTCTCCTTGCTGAGCTGGCCTTGTGCTCGTGAACAGGGACTATAGAGGTGGCTGCATGAGTATGAGCTGAGGAGTATGAAATTGTGAATAGGGTTGATTAGCCAGATTTTCTAAAGCTGGAAGGACACTTTCATTTTATCATTTAGTACATTTATTCTACTACTTTGCCTTCATCTTCCACCTGCTCTTGATAGTGGAGTGGTGATGGATGTGGATCCTTTGAATAACCCAGAAAGTTTCTTGGTAAATCTAGACTCCTGGGATAATTTTTAAAAAATCATTTTAATTATTCTACAATTAAATAGTATAGTTTTTCCAAGTTATTTGACCTTAGAATTTTTTTGTGTGTGCTTAACACCTTTTACATCCCACAGAACCAGTGTATTATGAAGCACATTTTGAAAATTGTTATATTCAAAGTACCTAGATATACTTGGGGCTCATTTTATGGTTTAACTAAAGTATAGGAGATATGTCTTTTGTTTTTTTTTGCGGTACGTGGGCCTCTCACTATTGTGGCCTCTCCCGTTGCGGAGCACAGGCGCCGGACGCGCAGGCTCAGCGGCCATGGCTCACGGGCCCAGCTGCTCCGCGGCACGTGGGATCTTCCCGGACCGGGGCACGAACCCGTGTCCCCTGCATTGGCAGGTGGACTCTCAACCACTGCGCCACCAAGGAAGACCAGGAGATATGTTTTAAAGTGAGCATCATTTCTTTTTTTTAAATAATTTATTGGAGTATAGTTGAGTTACAGTGTTGTGTTAGTTTCAGGTGTACAGCAAAGTGAATCAGTTATATATATATATCTCTCCACTCTTTTTTAGATTCTTTTCCCATATAGGTCATTACAGAGTACTGAGTAGAGTTCCCTGTGCTACACAGTAGGTCCTTATTAGTTATCAGATTTTATATATAGTAGTGTGTATATCTCAATCCCAATCTCCCAGTTTATCCCTCCCCTCCCCATTCTGCCCTTGGTAACCATAAGTTTGTTTTCTATATCTGTGACTCTATTTCTGTTTTGTAAATAAGTTCATTTGTACCATTTTTTTTTAGATTCCACACAGTGATATCATATGATATTTGTCTCTTTCAGTCTGACTTAACTTCACTCAGTTTGACAATCTCTAGGTCCATCCATGTTGCTGCAGATGGCATTATTTCATTCCTTTTTATGGCTGCGTAATACATTTTTGCTTACTATTAATACCTGGGTAGAAATTCATGAAATCGATTAGTAGTATCAATATATTGAGTTTGTAGTCATTGAATTAGTTGCCTGTTATTGCTCTAACAAATTGCCACAGATTTGGTGAGCTTAAAACAGCACAAAGTTATTATCTTATAGTTTTGGAAGTCAGAAGTCCTAAAATCAAGGTGTCAGCAGGGCTGCATTCTTTCTGGAAGTTTTGGGGAAGAATTCATTTTCTTGCCTTTTTCAGTGTCTAGAGGTCACCTGCATTCCTTGGCCTGTGTCCCCTTCCTTATATCACTCCAGCCTCTCAATCTCTCGATTGCTCTTCCTCTGTCCGAATCTGCCCCTCCTGCCCCCTCTTATGAGGACCCTTGTGATTATATAAACCAATCCAGATAATGCAGAATAATTTCACCACCTCAAGTTCCTTAATCACATCTGCAAAGTACCTTTTGATGTGTAACATTCATAGGTTTCTGGGATTAGGACATGGACATTTTTGGAGGGCCATTATTCTGTCTACCACAGACATATAGTTCCATGAAATATAAAACTACTAGTCTTTGATTTAAAGTATCTAATGGTAAATCATTTCATCATTGGGAACCAAACAGTCTTTCTTACAAATTTTTTTAAGGAGCATCAACTGCTAAAAATTGCACATGGGAATATTGTTATAGAATATGTTTACTGGGTGTCCTTTGTCTTAACTAGGTATACTTATTTAATTTTGCTGGTATCATGACATCTTCCCCCTAAATATGGCAGTAGAAGTCTCTGAAATATAAGAACATTCTCTCTCCCCTCAATAGCCTGAGTAATAGTGTTCTCATTTACAAGCAAATATAAGGAAACTGTTACAAACCCTAGCAGGAGGAATATATTAGATAAAAGCTAAGTTTTTTCTGAGAACATGATTGTTGCTGTTAATCTTACAGATATGAAATAATATAATTCACCTCTTTCTACTGACTGCTAGGATGCTTACAGCAAGTTTATGGCCCACACTTAGCACTGATGTCTTTATTTTTTTTTCTTACAATTTTTTAAATTTTTTTCCTAGTTTCCTCATTTATTATTTTTTTTAAATCTCAATATACTGTATATATCTTTATGCCTTACCTCAAATCTTTTTTGGAATTAAGCCACGTATATACAAATAAGAAAACATTTCTTGTTAGTACTTTGGAATAGTGTTTTCTGAGGAAGCATGTAGAAACTTTATCCTTATAAGTTTCCTAATTAGTTAGAATGCCATCAGTTTGAGTTCCTCTTAGAGAGGATTTAAATATCTATTAGCATTTACCCTGATTCCTCTTACTCTCTTACTGTCAAGAATAAGGGAAATATGAAAAAATTTATTTTGCTCTTGGGTTATATTTTAAAGGAAGAGAAGAACTTCTGTAGGATCACTGAAGTCCAGTGACTCTTATTTGACTCAAAATATTCAGATTCACTAATGAAAAAAGACACAAATGAATTTATTTACAAAACAGAAACAGACTTACAGACATAGAAAACAAACTTATGGTTACCAAAGGGCAAGAGGGAAGGCATAAATTAGGAATTTGGGATTAATAGATACACACTACTATATATAAAATAGATAAACAACAAGGACCTACTGTATGGCAAAGGAAACTATATTCAATATCTTATAATATATAATGGAAAAATAATCTGAAAGAGAATATATATATGTAAACGGAATCACTTTGCTGTATACCTGAAACACTGTAAATCAACTATACTTCAATAAAAAAGAAATTAATTAAAAAATCCAGGTTCACTGTATTTGAATTAGAGCACCCAAATGAAGAAATTCCAATGTCTTCTAAGAAAGAGTTCGCAGAATATGAAAAAAAATGGTAGAAAGGGAGTTCTGATGGCAACTATCTATTCCTTTTCAATTAATTTTTGATACATTGCAAATAAATACTATAATATTCATGTAAAATTTCTCTCATCTTTAAAACTTTTCTCCGGTGCCAAAGAGTCCAAAACTCTTGAGGAAGGAAGCATATTACTTCCCTTGCCCTCCTCCCAGTTTTCTGTTTAAATCCTGCTGCTGTCAAGTTTGAGTGGAAAATGATTCTGTTGCCAGTTGGCAACTTACATGACTCTTGGCCAAGAAAGCTATTTAAGCAAATTTGAAATCTGCTTAGATTTTCAAAGCTGTGTGTGTGGTGTAACACCAGTGCTCCTGGAAAACACTGGGAGGCAAGCCATCCTCTCTGACATGCTCTCAAATATGACATAAGTTCCATGTCATGGATACCAGCATAACAGAAGAGCCCAGAGGAGAGTCTCAGCTCCATCTTGTGAGCTTCTTGCCATAAACCTGAGGGGTACTATTACTACTATTATTAGTACATATTAACTGAGACTAGGGACTTCCCTGGTGGCACAGTGGTTAAGAATCCACCTGCCACTGCAGGGTAAACAAGTTCGAGCCCTGGGCCGGGAAGATCCCACATGCCGCAGAGCAACTAGGCCCGTGAGCCACAACTACTGAGCCTGCGCTCTAGAGCCCATGAGCCACAACTCCTGAGCCTGCGTGCCACAACTATTGAAGCCTGTGCACCTAGAGCCCATGCTCCGCAACAAGAGAATGAGAAGCCTGCGCACTGCAACGAAGAGTAGCCCCTGCTCGTCGCAACTAGAGAAAGCCCGCGCGCAGCAAGGAAGACCCAACGCAGCCAAAAATAAATAAAATAAAATAAAATAAATTTATTAAAAAAAAAAAAGAGCACTAACTCTAGTGTTAGGAATTGTGCTAAGCTTTTAAGCGCCTTTTTCGTTTAATCCTCACAACAGCCCTCTGAGGGAGTTACTGTTACCATCCCTGCTTTAATGGATAGAGAAGCTTGACTTAAGTTAAGTCTTTTGCCCAAGATCACATGGTTTTTCAGAATGGTGATTAAAACATTTGTGTGTTTGAATTTAAAGCCCACAGTGTTAACCTTTATGCTGTGTACTCTATATAAGAGTTTGTGTATATACAGGGATCCAGACTGTATTGTTGCTAAGACTTAGCTCATATTTTGAAAATATGTAAAAGTAATATAAAAGTAATGTGTAGGGGATTTCCCTGGTGGCCTAGTGCTTAGGATTCTGGGCTTTCACTGCCGTGGCCCGGGTTCAGTCCCTGGTCGGGGAACTGAGACCTCGCAAGACATACAGTGTGGCCAAAAGAAAAAAAAAAAAAGAAAAGGAAAAGAAAAGACAAAAAGTAATATGTAGGGCTTATCTCTTTAACTTAAAAAAAACCCTGGCATTTAATATTGTTTTTCCATCTGCTATAAACTAGAGATTGCCTTTACATTCTGAAAAGAAATATAACTCTAATATTACCTTGAGATTTATGTGGCATCAGTGGTGCATAGCATTAGGGGAAAAAAGAATAACTTTAAATCATTTTGATGGGAAGCAGCATAACAGGCAGATATAATGATGCTAGGAATGAGGAAATTGATCTTATACTCTGGTTCAAATTTGGCTCATATTATGACTTTGGAGACCTACTCAGCGTTTTAATAGTTTTGGTGTCTTTTCCTTGAAATGAAGATACACATAAACATAACATTATGATTAAGTGTAGAAGATTTGAATTGTCTTTCTGAAGTAGGTTGGTCAACAGCTAAATTCTAGGCTCATAATATCTAAGTAACCCATGTATGTCCATGGATGGGGAAAAGATACTCCTTCTCAGAAAGGGAGGAGGGAAGCCCAGTCCTGCCCATATTATCTACAAGTCCTCAGCGTATGCTTCCTTCATGCCTGACTTGGCCCTCATTCTGATTTGGGATCCAGGTTTGGGTTTGGTTTACATTTTGGTTCTTTTTCCAATTCATTCAGCCAACTTGGCTATATGCTTAGACTGTGTTTGCTATACTACTTACCCTTGCCCATCACTCTGATTTTGGACTTTAACCCCTTTGATGGACTTAACTGCACATGCCATTTCAAGTGCATGTCAGGCATTCCAGCTCTTGTTGTGGTGAGCTACTCTTAACCAAGGCTAAGTGCTTGTCTGAGTCAAGTGCTAAGTGGCTAAAAAGTCACTATAAGGAAAATATTTTAAAATATTATTTAAGATTCAAAAATCTTTATATTTAATTGTAGAATGATACTTATTTACATAATTATTTTTTTTAAGAATTTGAACCTGCTGATTTTCTCCTTTACTCCTATTGTCTTTCTACCCCTCCTTCCTTCCTTCCTTCTTTCCTTCCTTCTAGAAATTTCAGGAAAGTTTGAATTAGAAGAGTATTTTAATAGTTCCACATATCATAGTGTTTAGAGCAGTGTTTATATTAAAATTTTTTATTAAAATTTTTTTGAAGGCTTACTATGGGAAAATGTGAGAGATATCTCAATAATGGATACTCCAAAACTTCTTTCATTATTGAGGTTCGATCAAAACTATAAATGTTTAAAAGAAAAATCCTAGTTTGCTTTATTTTATTCTTACATTTTTATACTTATAAATATTTATAACTATCTAAGAATTCACAGGGTATATTTATTTTATAATTGCTTAACTATGTTAAGAACATTGAAACTGCATTTGAAAGCATTAATTTAAAGAAAGGTTGAGGGTAAAAGTGGAAAATACTGATAAACCTGCCAACTCTTTTATACTGTTTCAGTCAAAGTGTATTTTTTTACAAGTTTGACATATATCATGTATTTTTTGTTTATGAATCCTTTAAAAATTACCATATTAATGACTAGAACATTTCATTAAGTTGGTCTAACCTCAGTTATTTAACTATTCTTCGATTGTAAAATATCTTTTATTCATTAAATCATTTATATAAAAATATTAGTTGTTTATTAAGTGCCATGGTTATCAGGCAGCAACTCTGAGAATAAGGTAAAAATAGTTTCTTGCCTGCTTTGAGTTTATAAGTAATTTAATACACAGTGAAAAGTATTATGACAGGGAAAGTTCAGTGTTTTGTGGCTTCCACAGAAGAGGGGCAGAGTCTAAATGATACGGGCAGGGAAGGAGAAGAGAGGGTTATAAAACATCACAGAGCAAGTGTTCTTTTAAACTGAGACCCCAAATGTGAACAGGACTTAGCTACAACAAGTGGATGGGAAAGTGCTCCTGGCAGAGGCAAGAGCGTTTTGATGACTCCAGGCTAAGAGAGAACATGACATGTTCAGATACTGAAGAAAAATCTCACAGGACTGGAGGATGAAGGATAAGAGAAAAATTTGAGCATTGGGAAAAACCAAGAAAGAGAAATAATAGGATCCAGGAAATATTGTCCCCAAACTGAAAAAATAAGGGAATTCCCTTGACTCTGTAGCAGGACAAGGGAGAAACTCAGCCGTATTGAAGCAGGAAAGCAGAAAGTTCTGGAGTGGATGTCTCCAGAAGAAAACTAAACTGTATGTAACAAACCAAAGAATTGAAAGGAAGGCAAGATAAATGTGAGGATATAATGAAGGTTTGTAATCGCCCAAACCCTTTTTTAAGAAAAATGAAAAGTATTCAGAAACTCTAGGAAAAAAACCCAAAAGCTGAAAAAGTATACCATACTTAATAATGAAGCTAATCAAAATATGGCTTGATTTTAAGCATTTGATATAATAAAAGAAAAGAAAATCTATTCTACTGTGATGCTAGAAATACTTTCCTTTGAGAGTCCCAGAGGTAGTTAACATTGGACCTATTGAATAGCTACCAAAGTAACCGGTGGAAGAGCTAAGAATAACAATATATTGATAGTTATCAGTGTATGGGACACAGGAGGGGAGAAGCTTTGTGTAAGTGAGCACAAGGCTTTCATAGCAGAGAGTCAGTAAATGGCACCTCAGATTGTAAGTAAAGAAAAGAGAGATGCAGATATTATTTAGAATTGTGGGATTAGCTACCAGAAGAACCCATACAGAAACAGTTAACAGAATTTGCCTATGGACTCTGGAAAGGAGGAGGGGCAGAATGGGAGATTCTCAGGTTTCTTTATAAGCATAGGATTTGATTTTTTCTTTTTACTATTTTCATGTATTACTTTATCATAACTAAACTTTTTTCAGATATGATGGTCTTTATTATCCTCTGTTTCTGGAATCTTTATTTCTCGCTCATCTACGTTGAGAACTTCAGAGTTGTCTGACCATTTTCCCTCCCTTGCCTCAACTTCAAATCATTTACCAAATTCCATTATATTTACTTCTAGGCTAAGTACTGTTTTGACCTCAGCTAACACATCTTAAAAGCAAGACCTGAAAGAATCAAGTTGCTTTCAAGAAAGTTAACTACACTCAGAACAAAGCTCAAGGAGATTTCTAGGCATGCAAAAATACCAAGCACCCAACAAGGCAAAATTCACATATGGAATGGACCTATAATGAGAAGTAAAATCAATCAACTGAAACGAATACAGAACTGATATAGATGCTATAACTAGCAGGACATTAAAATCATTATTGTCACTGCATTTCATATGTTCAAAAAGTTAAGTAGATGGAAGGTATAGGAAAGATCCAAATGGAACTTATAGAGATAAAAACAGTAATGTGTGAGATGCAGTGGATGGTATATTAATTAGGGTTTTCAAGAGAAACAGAATCAATAGGCTGTGTGTGTGTGTGTGTGTGTGTGTGTGTGTGTATGTGTGTGTATTTATTTTAAGGTGCTGGCTCATGTGTTTGTGGGGGCTGGCAAGTCTGAAATCATCAGGGCTGGCTGCCAGGCTAGACATTTCAGTAGGAGTTGATGTTAAAGGCAGAATGGAGACAGAATTCCTTCTTCCTTCCCACTTGGTGGACCTCAGTTTTTTTCTCTTAAGGTTTTCAATTGATGGGATGAGATCCACGTACATTATGGAGGGTAATCTGCTTTACCCAGAGTCTAATGATAAATAAATGTCAATCACATCTAAAAAATATCTTCACAACGTATCCAGACTGGTGTTTCACCAAACAACTGGGCACCATAGCCTAGCAAAATTGACACATAAAATTAACCATCACAGAAGGGATTAACAACAAATTAGATGTTTCAGAAGAAAAATATTAGTGAACTTGAAGACATGGCAGTTGAAATGATTAAAACAGAACATAGAGAAATTAGAAAATATTAGTGAACTTGAAGACATGGCAGTTGAAATGATTAAAACAGAACATAGAGAAATTAGAGAGTAAATAAAATAAACAGATCATCAGTGAGCTGTGGGGCAAGTTCAATCAGCCTAAATACCTGTAATTAAGAATCCAATGGACATTTTTCAGTTCTTATTGAGTTGGCCTTTTAGCAGCATTTGACTATGTTGACGATTTACACCTTTTCAAAATACTTCATTTTCTTGGCACCACATTCTGTTGGTTTTCCTTCTATCTGGTTTCTTATTCTTTGTCTCCTTTTTCCTTCCTTCTGCCTTTTCCTTTCTTAAATGTTCTTTCTTAGGTTCCTTTCTCTTCTACCTCTGTATACTCTTCCTGTGTGACCTCACCCATTTCAGTGGCTTTGGTTACTATCTCCATGCTTACTCCAAAATCATTAACTTCAATCCAGAACCCTCCTGAGTATTTGACCCAAATATTGATTACCTGCTAGATCTTCCCTATAGGTACTAAACCCAGCATAATCATAACTGAGTTCAGCCTCTTTCCTTAACTCCCAGCCTGCTCCACTCCTGCATTTCCTGTCTTACTGAATGTGTCAACTCCTCTGGCCAAGCCAGAAATCTAGACATCATCATGGACTCCTTTGAATCCTTCACTTTCCTTCACTCACAAAGATCTAATTCTACCTCTTAAATATTTTCTTGAATATGCATATTCCTTTATTGCCATTGCTACCAGTTTAGGCTAGAGAGCTGTTATCTCTCTCCCAGTTTATACTCAAAATATCCTAAGTGGTTTTCTGTCTCTAGGTTTCCCAGTTCCAATCAGTTTGCTATATAGTGAAATGAAAATCTGACTAGGTCATTCTTCTTAAAATTCTTTAGTGGCTCCTACTTCTCTTAGGCCAAAGTCCAAACTCCTTGGCATTCATTACAAACACCTGTCACCATCTGTCATTCATCTTTCACCACCCCTTTCCCATGCTATGCTCTATGTTACAACAATATAGAACTTAACATACAGCTACTAAATTGAATTTAAATGTGCACATAGGCTTCTGGGTCTACCGAAAGCAGTTTTAAAAATGACTTTTCTTTGCACATTCCTTTGATTGTTTCATCGGATTCTCCAAAAAAGAATCTCACAGAGGCTGATTTGGTGTGGTGGGGTCACTCCATGCTCCAGTTTCTTTATATATCTAAACATTTTCTGCATCCTTTTGACCCATGGAGAGTAAGGGAGCGACTACAGTGGGCTAGGGCCACAGCTTGCAATTGAAGCAACTGACATAGGATTAATCTCCAAGATTTATAAGCAGCTCAATAACAAAAAAACAAACAACCCAATCCAAAAATGGGCAGAAGACCTAAATAGACATTTCTCCAAAGAAGATATACAGACTGCCAACAAACACATGAAAGAATGCTCAACATCATTAATCATTAGAGAAATGCAAATCAAAACTACAATGAGATATCATCTCACACCAGTCAGAATGGCCATCATCAAAAAATCTAGAAACAATAAATGCTGGAGAGGGTGTGGAAGAAAGGGAACGCTCTTGCACTGCTGGTGGGAATGTGAATTGGTACAGTCACTATGGAGAACAGTATGAAGGTTCCTTAAAAAACTACAAATAGAACTACCATATGACCCAGCAATCCCACTACTGGGCATATACCCTGAGAAAACCAAAATTCGAAAAGAGTTATGTACCAAAATGTTCATTGCAGCTCTATTTACAATAGCCCAGAGATGGAAACAACCTAAGTATCTATCATCTGATGAATGGATAAAGAAGATGTGGCACATATATACAATGGAATATTGCTCAGCCATAAAAAGAATCGAAAGTGAGCTATTTGTAATGAGGTAGATAGACCTAGAGTCTGTCATACAGAGTGAAGTAAGTCAGAAAGAGAAAGACAAATACTGTATGCTAACACATATATATGGAATTTAAGAAAAAAAATGTCATGAAGAACCTAGGGGTAAGACAGGAATAAAGACACAGACCTACTAGACAGCGGACTTAAGGATATGGGGAGGGGGAAGGGTAAGCTGTGACAAAGCGAGAGAGAAGCATGGACATATATACACTACCAAACGTAAGGTAGATAGCTAGTGGGAAGCAGCTGCATAGCACCGGGAAGCTCGGTGCTTTGTGACCGCCTGGAGGGGTGGGATAGGGAGGATGGGAGTGAGGGAGACGCAATAGGGAAGAGATATGGGAACATATGTATATGTATAACTGATTCACTTTGTTATAAAGCAGAAACTAACACACCATTATAAAGCAATTATACTCCAATAAAGATGTAAAAAAAAAAATTTCCAAAATACACAATTATTAAAATGTAGGCTTTCAAAATTGAGTTTTGGGTTTCCCTGGTGGCGCAGTGGTTAAGAATCCGCCTGCCAATGCAGGGGACATGGGTTCGAACCCTGATCCAGGAAGATTCCACATGCCACAGAGCAACTAAACCCGTGCACCACAGCTACTGAGCATGCGCTCTGGAGCCTGCAAGCCACAACTGTTGAGCCCGTGTGCTGCAGCTACTGAAGCTGGCACGCCTAGAGCCCATGTTCCGCAACAAGAGAAGCCACTACAACGAGAAGCCCACACATTGCAACGAAGAGTAGCCCTTGCTTGCCGCAACTAGGGAAAGCCTGCACGCAGCAACAAAGACCCAGCGCAGCCAAAAATAAATAAACTAAAAAAACAAAAAAGACCCTGTCTTAAAAAAAAAATTGACAGTTTCCCATATATGAATATCTTAGAGAGTTTCCTGAAACTGTTCAAAAATTATCCCAAAGCCAGATTTAGAATTTTTGGTTAGGTAGGCTTATGTCTAGGTGCTGGTATACTATTATTTTATCACTGAAAAACCACAGATATCTTTTGGAAAAATTAGAATAGCATTCACTAAGGAGTTTGTTGATATATATCAAGCACATTTCTTTTTCAAGTATTTTATTCATAATGTAATTTCTTAAGAATGAGATGCTTATTCTGGAGAGCTTTTGTCTTAGAGTGGATTGCCTGAAAATAGGATCTGAGATGGAGAGTTGCATGTGCAAGATTTACTGAGGAGTGCTATTGGAAGTGAGGAAGGCAGGCATGGGCAGGAGAAGCTTATTTGCAATGTGGTTGCAATTGAGGCCTGATAGGATCCAATGGGGGCTAGAGCTGGAGTGTCCTTGAACTGCATTGGCCCTTCAGATTTGTTGCAAACTGATACAAGGGGCTTGACCTTTATACGTTAATGTCATGGCCCTCACTGCTGGGCTCCTTATGGGAGAGGGCTTGAACTTGAGTGAGACAGTTCCCTGTGTCCAAGGGCTGTGAGTGTCAGCAGGGGACATTATAGCTGGGCCTGATCCTGAAGTGGGATCTGCATGGACTGTCACAGTATCCACTGTAGTTTGTCTCTTGCATATTTCTTAGTTGAAACAATTATTTTAAGTCATGTCATCAAGCCTTGTTCCTGATCTAATAACCATTGCCTCACAAAGAAAAAAATGTGAATTTGAGGGATGGGAAGGTGGTGGTGGGAACAACAAAGGAAATAATCATACTTCTGAGATATATTTCACACAAATATATTTTATAATTAAAAAGGAAGGCAGTTCCCAAAGGTGTAAAAAGTGGCAAGCCAATTTGTTTCCATATGTAATGTTTTTCTACAAGGCATAGCCCTTGCTTAAGTATGCACATCTAAGCCCAAAGAATTGTGTTGATATATTCATACCACTCTTTGATGATCTCACACATAACAGCCATAGTTATTTGTTTTTCACATACTGTGTCTGAGTATTTGCATACTTATTTTTAGAATCATGGGGACACCCAAAGCCAACATTTGAATGAGCTTCCAAATTATCTTCCAAATGTTATCAAAATACTTTCACTAACATAGTGTTGAGTTTTTCAGCATGTTCCATTTTCTTGATAAATCCGTCATAATGTCATCAAAACTCGAAATCCATCATAATGTCATCAAAACTCAAAATCTAATTATTTTATCACTGAAGAACCACAGATATCTTTTGGAAAAATTAGAATAGCATTCACTAAGGAGTTTGTTGATATATATCAACAAACTTTATTTTGAATCGATTCCTCATTGCCTATCCATAAATGGCCATATCAAGAACAATTGATCTCTTTTACTCATCTTAGAGATACTTATCTTAGAGAAACTTTTATCCATGCTTTTTGTCCACTCACTGGACAAATATCAAGTGTGTACCTTTTATGAGTACTTAATGAAGTGTGCTGGTCAAAGGTGACATGTCCCAGGCTCTGTCTTTCTGGAACTTATCATCTGTGAGGAGGTTTGTAATCTTCTACTCCAAGGACTCTGACATTCATTCACCTGTAACTTGTTGGTGTCCTTTGTAGACTCCTTACTCTTGCCCTCAATGAATCTTATAAGAATATTCACATTTTTCTTAAAGTTAGGAGCGAGCTCTAGGGTTTACTATGTTTTGAGGTTTGCCCAATAACATATATGGGACCAGAACCCAAGATTCCTAATTCTAATTTTCATGATTCCTGCCCCTGCTTGGGTTTTCCATAAAAACTGACTACCTCCAGTATTCCTGAGAGGTATTATCAAGAGAGATCATGAATTCAGGGCCTATTGGTCAGATCCTACTCACAGATATATTTTGTTTGGCCTACATATTGTCTTAACATTTTGGAGTTAATTGTGTGCACAGATGGATGAAGCTGTAGCTATTGCTCTCTTGAGGTGGAGTTTATACTCTTCTTTTGTCCATGGTCCTCACCATCATCAATCTACCTTGCTCACTTGACAGAGAGCCTGATTCTGTTTTCTTATATTTTCTAGCTTCACTTATTTATGAAGCCATCCTTGGAGTCTGTTAGCAACTGGTCTCATGACCCTGATATATCTCTGATGCAAAATTATTAGAAATCTGGCTTTTTATTTTTTTTAATGTATTTCAGTTTTATTTTTATTAAATGGAAGACATTGGGTCAGGTTTTATTTTTGTTATTATTTTTTTTAATTTTGGGGTCAGGTTTTTTGAGGTATAATTTACATACTGTAAAATTCGCCCTTTAAATCACTGTTTTATGAGTTTTGATAAATGCATACAATTGTAAAACAACCACCATAATCAAGAAATCGAACAGTTCCATCACATCAAAATATTCTCTCATGACCCTTTTTTTTTTAAGCTAATCCCTCCCTGTATGATGAGACCCTGGTAATCACTGATCTATTTTTTTCCCCTATAATTTTGTATTTTCCAGATTTCATATAAATAGAATCATATGGAACCTTTTGAGCTTACTGAGTTTCACTTTTTTCACTTAGCATAATGCATTTGAGATTCATCCATGCTGTTGTATCACTAGTTTTGTTTTTTCTCAGTACTTAGTGGCATTCAATTATGTGGATACACCACTTTGCTCATACATTTACCAGGTGATAAACATTTGGATTGTTTCCACGTTTTGGTGTTTTGAATAAAGTTACTATAAATGTTCATATATAGCTTTTGTGTGCACTTAGGTAGAAATCTGGCTTTTTAAATTGAAGTATTTTCCTCATTTCAAATATAATAATATATGTTCTTTATAAAAAATAAAGTGAAAAATTGCTTGCAAGTTACTTATAATCCCAACTAAATTATTTTGGCATCCAAGGCTCACATATGTAATATAATCAGAGAAGATTATAAAATATTGTTTCTATCAGCTAGATCTCTTATATTGCAAGTAACAGAAAACTTAAACAATGAAGAATGCTTAATGGTTCATGTCACCAAAAAATCCAGAAGTAGGACAGGTTTCACATAAGCCTCAATCTGGTTTGCTCATCTGTAAAAAGAAAAGAGATAGTACCTATATTAGTTTCCTGGGGCTGCTATCATATATTACCACAAACTTGGTGCCTTAAAACAACAGGAATTTGTTCTCTCACAATTCTGGAAACCAGAAGTCTGAAATCAGTAACTCGGAAGAATCCATTCCTCGCCTCTTCTAGCTTCTAGTGGCTGCTGGCATTTTTTGGCTTGTGGCCAATCTCTGCCTCTGTCTTCATATTGCCTTTTCTTCTCTGTGTGTCAAATCTCCCTCTGCCTCTCTCTTATAAGGACACTTGTGACTGTATGTGGGCCCACCCAGATAATCCAGGATCATCTCCCTCTCTAGGGACCCTTAATCTAATCACATCTGCAAAGACCCTTTTTCCTTAAAACATTTACAGGTCCCGTGGATTAGGTCCTGATATCTGGGCTCCATTATTCAGTCCACTACAATAACTTACTCATTATTATGAAGATTAATTAATACATGTAAGTGTTTAGAAATGTGCTATTAAATATTGAGTACAGTCACTGTTTTATAATCATTCTTTTTTGGCCATAAAACTGCTGCATGGCTTACTATGGTGGTATAGACAGATTCTTAACACCCTTGGCAACAAGGTCCTCCACAGGCCCAGCTGGCATAGATACAGCAGGAGTGAACAAAGGTTCACCTTATTTAGTAGCATGCATGTAAGTCTGTTGCCAACCATTCTCCTTAATTTATGGATATTTATTCTCCACAGAATTTGTCACTTCATACTTTGTAGTTCAATTTTTAACCGTTTAACATTTATGAATATTGGTACTGAGTGTTATGGGGGAAGGCCTGACATTTACCTGTGCTAATATTTATATTGATTTTATATTTATTCAATTGATTTAAGATGTATTTATTTTGGAATACCATACTATTCATTTATGTAGCTGCTAAATCTTAGGTGGATTATTGATTACATGGGATATAGTATATATTTAGTTTTCTAGGGTTATACATCATTTAGTCATGTCTATAGTATTTGAGTAGTGAAGTAAATAATTGAGTGTTTATGATGCAATGCTAAGTTTTCTCCACTTGGTGGCTACAGTGATTAAAGTTCTGATAAATTTTATTTTGAGAACTTTATTTTAAATTAAGATTTAATTATGAGAACTATGTTGTACTTCTTTACTGTTTATTCCTGTTAATTTTTTCCTGAACATATTATTGCTATTGGTGTTAGCAGCTTATATCACATTCTTGGAACCACATTTTAGGGAACTTTTTGGAATTTTGGCTTTTTAAATATTAGAATAGTGTTTTTTTCCCCCATGTAGTTTGACAGTTGAATCAAATTAAATTGCTGAAAGTAGCTAATTTATAGTTTTGCTTTTGAATAATTTATGAATTTTCAAATTTAATTTTGTGAGCAAAAAAATATTCTACCTAATATTTTAACTTGGGAAGTATATGAAAACATTATTTGAGTGCCCTGGAACTTATAATATTAACTCTCTTGCTTGCTCCCTTTTAATAAGTGGATATTTACTTGGGAGCAAAAAATAATTTTGTAGAATAAACTCTGAAGGAAAAGCATTATGTTAATCTGATGGAAAGTCAATTCCTTTCTCAATCTAGCTCTAAAAAAGGAGATTAGACACTATATCTTAAACCTTTTCCCATACATTATCATTATGTGTATTATTATCAGTATGTGGCACATTTTTCTGCTCTGTGGTATATTTTTCTATAGTCACATATTACTCTAAGTTAAAAAAAAGTTTAATTTTTTAATTGCTAAGCTTAAACAGCTTTCTTTTTCTGGGAATACATATTGTGACTGTTACAAAGATATAGGACTTATTCTCAATGTCAATATTTATTGTTTTATCTGAAATTCACCTAAGTTATTAACAATAAAAATAATTAAAACAAAGACTGTCTCCGGTGAGCTCAAAATAAGAGAAATAAATTTATTTTTATATAATTAAGATTTCTTTTTTAAAAATTAGCTGGAAAATTCAGCATCTACTCAGGTTTTTTTTCCATAAACGACTTAATGACATAAAAATTTTGTAAAAATGTATTATTGTTAGAGGACTCAAACACAGACAGAAGTACCAGCTGCAATTTAAAATTTCACTAATCCTAACTTGAAGTACATATAATTCACTTTTTACCTTGCATATTTTATAACAAAAGTCTCTTACTGCACCTTAAAAGGGATGGCATGCATATTTCAAAAGTTTGAAAATTTTATCTTGGTGAATTTCGTTCAGTTGTTGGATTGGGTTATGTAGATTTAAACTTTTTAAGTGAACTAAGTTTGTATAAACAATTTGAGTGAACAATGCTAAAATGATCATTTTCATACATGTTTCCTTGTATCTTCTGTGACAGTTTTCTTAGTTTGTAAACCTATAATTAAAATTCATGAGTTGTAGGTGATGAGCATTTTTAACTTTACTAGTCGATACCAAATTTCTCTCCAAAGTAGTTTTTAACAATTTATACTACCAGCAGACTGTGGATGTTCCTGATGCTTTACATCCTCACCAGCATTTGGTGTTGAGAGATATTTAAATTTTGTTGTTGTTGCCAATCAGATGAGTTATTTTCTTTTGTGTTCCTCTGACTACTAGTGACTATGATCATGTTTTCTTTTGTTTATTGGACAAAAGAAAAAGTATTGCATGTTTCTTCTGTGAATTTTCTGTTTACATTATTTGCTCATTTTCCCATAGGATTGTTTATTATGTTGATTTGTGGGAGTACTTTAAGTATCCTGCATGCTAGTTATGTAAATGCTTTGTGCATTTTAAATGGTTTCTCTCCCAGCAGGCGGGCTTGTTTTTTGTTTTAACCTTTTTATAACATCAGTTTATGAATTAAAGTTCATAATTCTAATGAACTTAAAATATCAAGCATTTCCCTTTGGTTGTTTGTGCTTATTTAGTATCTTGTGTAAGAAAACCTTTCTATAAGGGTAAAAAAAATTATAGATTTTTTTTCCCTTATAGTAAGTCTGTTTCCCCAGATCCATTTATTGAGTAGTGAATCCTTTCTGTCATTGATTTTTTTTTTTTGAAGTATAGTTGATTTACAATGTTGTGTTAGTTTTTGGTGTACAACAAAGTGAATCAGTTACACATATAAATATCATATATATTTCATATATATAAGTATACATATGAAAAAGAATATATATAAATTCTTTTTCATTGTAAGTTATTACAAGATATTGAATACAGTACCCTGTGCTATACAGAAGGACCTTGTTGTTTATCTATTTTATATATATTAGCTTGTACCTGCTAATCCCAAACTCCTAATTTATCCCTCCCCCACTTTCCCCTTTGGTAACCGTAAGTTTGTTTTCTATGTTTGTGGGTCTACTTTTGTTTTGTAAATAAGTTCATTTGTATATTTTAGATTCCATATATAAGTGATATCATATGGTATTTGTCTTTCTCTGTCTGACCTAATTCACTTAGCTTGATAGTCTCTAGGTCTATCCATGTTGCTGCAAATGGCATTATTTCATTCTTTTGTATGGCTGAGTAGTATTCCGTTGTATGTATACAACCTCAGTCATATTTAAGTATGTATGAGTATGCATATAATAACTATGTATGAGTTTATTTCTGGGCTTTTTATTCTACTTCATTGGTTTATTATTCTATCCCTGACCAATGCAACACTTTATGTCTTTGTGACCATAAAGCTTTGATTTCTGGAGGTCGACCTCCCCTCTTGTTCTTAAAAAATAGATTTATTTTTGGCCATTTCAAATCTTCCACATAAATTAAAAATTTTTTTTCCCAAAGAATTATTGTATTTTTATTGAAATTGTATTAAACTTATATTTATTTACAGAGCAATTGGCATCTTCATGATACTGTTTCAATCCATGAAAATAGTATATTCCTCCATTTATTTGAGTTACATTTTTCAACAGTATTTCATAATTTTCTCCATGGTGTTCTCACAAACTTTTTGTTTGGTCTATTGTTAGGTACCTCATAGTTTTTGTTGCTATAGTGAATTAGATATTTTTTCCCTATTATTACTGTTATTTCTATTTTTGACTAGAATATAAGCTTCAAGAAGGCAGATATTTTTGCCTCTTGCTCAGTCTTGTATCCCAGTACCTAGAATAGACTCTAATACATAGTATGCTCTAAAAATGTGTTGAAAAGACTAACATCATTTTCTAATGCACTGTTTCTGCTTCATACTGTGTCTAATGACTTTTGCACCAACTTGGATGAACCCACATTGTAGTTATAACAGTTTATCCACTGATTCTCTTGAGTTTAATATGGAAAAAATGAAAACATCTGAAGAAAACCAGCGTATTTTGTTATTTATTTACTATTATTTGTTAAAATTTAGGTATTTTATTATTTATTAAAGAGTTGCTCATAGTTATGAAATATAACTATATATATTTATAGATGTAATTTTAAAATATTCATGTGTATAAATTCACTTTCAGAGTGAGATAATACTGTAGTAGGTTTTTAAAAATTCTTCTTTAATGCTATGAAAATTACCTTAAATTATACAGTATTTTGTTAAAACAAAATAGATTTCTGACTTTAAAGTTCTAATCTCGTTGTATTAACATGACTAAATAAAGTGAACATTAGATAGGAATAACTTATTTTGGCACATTAACTCTGTCCTCTGTATACTATAAACATTTTTGATTGATTTTATGGTAAATCTAGTTTATAAATTCTGTTCTTTGTTTGAAAGCTTTTATCGGGTTATTTTCACCCTACTTTCTGGATACTCATACAAACAAAATTTTAAGAGTAGCTGTTTCTCTCTTTTTTTTCTCCTAATCTTATTTACTCTTTGCTTTATGGTACCTCTAATATCTGAATCTGTGCACCCCACTTTTGTCATACTACCTCCAGTTGGATTTGACCACTGGGAGTCCAGTTGCTGCTTTTTTCTCTTCCAGGCCTTGGGCGCTATTCACACAGAACATGACGTGAATGATGCCACAGTAGTTGTGGAACAGAGGCTTCTTGTTGATCCTCACAGAAAGCAATTTCAGCACTTTTGCAATTTCTTGTGGCCTTCACCTTCATGTATCTAAAGAGTATGTTTGTACCTCTATTTCTTGATTTTTCAGACTTAATTATTGTCTAATCCCCTTATGGAAGATGAGGATTTAACTCATACAAAATTCCCCCCAATGTAATTCTATCACAAATTTTGGTTTATTCAATATTGAGGGATTATATTAATATGATTAGTGATTATTGTTCAGAGCTCAGATAGAAATTGATTACATTCCCCTTCTTATACAGATTTCAACTTATCCTGGAAGCAACAGCAACCTCATTGCTGGGGAATATTTCTAAATATCTATCACTAGCTCTCCTGCAAACTCTCCAAAAAACCCTAAAATTCTCCTCAGTAGGTCAAAACACCTGGAAATTTATCAGTACCATGCTTTTTCCTTTGCCTCCTGGCAATATCTTTCTTCTTGCTTTCTAGATTGTTGGTTGTTCTCCTGGCTTGCTACATACTTGTCTTTCAGAAAATTCCTTTCATCATCTTCCTAAGAATTCCCTTTGTCTCTCTTGGGTTTTAAACCTCCTGTCTCCAGAATCCTACGGCTTCCTTTTTCATGGAGAATTTTCCTGATTCAGTGGAGACTCTGTAAAGGAAAGGGTGTCTGTCCTGCTCTGGAGGAACTGGGCAAGATTTTCCAGAGGAAATGAAAATTGAGTTCGGTTTGAAGAAGGTGTAGGAATATTCCAGAAAAGACTCTTCCATACAGAGAAAGCATATATAATATAATGACTCATACACATTAAAGAATTGGTAAATGGAGCAGTGAGAAATTCAATAGGTTTATTAAGTCTAAGGGTTTGAGGAAGTAGAAGTTAATGCTGTAGAGTGTGGCCAAATTTTGAACAGCAGTGTATGACATGCTAAAAATTTTGAAACTTTTTCTTAAAGATCATAGTGATCTGAAAGAAGTTTTTAAGAGGGGAGACATAGTAACATAATAAATACTTTCTAATGCAGGTAGTTCTAGGAGCACTAGAGAGAGTGGGCCAGAGTGGAAGCAGGTAGGGCCAGGGACAGCAATTAGGATACCCTTGAATTAGTCTAGCTGAGGGATGATGAAGCAGTTTTAATAAATATGGAGTCAAGAAGCTCAGTCATATTTGAGAGAAATTTTAGAACTGAAAAGCCATGCCAATTCATGAGATTCTTGAGAGGAAAGGTGTCTCTAAGGAGGATGTTAACTGTGATAGAGATTATATGAAAAGGAATAGACTAAAGGTAAGAAAGGAAGAAAATAAGTTTATTACCATATAGTAAGGTTTGAAGACCATGGCATGACACTGATATGGAAATACCTGGCACACAAATGAAATATGAAGAGATTATTATTATCAATATTGTGTTGTGGTTATACAGGGTTATGAGACTATTCCAGTTGAGAAAGGTTATCAGCATCACTTGGAGAATATTTCCTAAATATTCCCCCCTTTTCCTTTTTTGGAGATTCTGATATAGTCTCACAGATGAAATTCAATTATAAGGAATTTTATTCTTATGATTTAGTTTTAAACTCTCCTTTTAGTAAGAGATAATAATTTTGGATGTGTGTTGTTTTATAATGACCTTCAGATTATCACATTATGTTTGTATATTTGTTTTTCTCTTGCAATAGACATAGCAGCACTGGTTCCAGAAAAGTGATATGCTCTTCAAATTCAAAGTTTCTAGTTTTCAGGCCATATTTATCACTCTGTAATATCACTCTGTAATATAATCTATAATCATATAGATTAACTATATGAAATGGATTTGACTCTGTAATATAAATGATAGATTACCTATATGAAATGGATTTGACCTGATTAAAGCCATTCAAAACATTTTTGAAGAAAAAAGTAAGCTTGATTTTCTTCGTTTATCTAAACTTAAAATCTCCGCTTAGGTTTTAAATTTCTCTCAATTGCTTGCTAATGTATTCTTGCAGTTAGATTATATATACTTACATTGTCATGTTCTGAGGATTGCTAAGCTTTGATATGTCACACTGACATAGGCAAATGTTACCCTTATTTTATTTGTAGAAAACAGCACACTAGATTTCAAATGAATTTTCCAAGTGGGTAAAAGGCAGAATTAGGAATAAAACTTTAAATTTTAACATGTACCTTATCGTCTGAAAAACACCTTTGTAAGCAAGTAGCATTTTCTCCCAAACCTAAAATCTGTCTGTGTTTTCCTTGGGTAGCACACTGATAGTGAACTGAATGAAAGCAATCTTTTTCACTAGTTACGTTTTTTAGGGTGGTGTCTTGTTTGAGAAGTAGTTTTAAGGATTAATTATTTAACCATGTCACCTTTTCTGGAAGCACTTATGTAGAAGTTTCCACAATACAAAAAAAAATGAACTTGGTGACAGCTGAATTAAGACTTGATTTGGTGAGAGAGGGAAATGAGCCCAGTTTTGTAAAGCTGTTTTGATTCTTCTGCTTATGTCACAAGACAAATCAGAGCTAAATACCTGATTCCTCAAGGTTAGTGTCTTTTAGAAACTGTATTAGGAACTTCTTCTTGACTGGGTTTACAGTTTTTATGTTCAAACAGAATTATTCCTTTCAAAAAAGTATATGTTTACTGATCATCGGCAAATGCAATTATGTTATGCCCCCAAGTTCATTCTTTAATTTAACAAATACTTACTGAGAAGTTACTCTGTACTAGGCAAGTCATTGTTTTGTCAGAATAATATAAAAGTACCTGTTGCTTTGGTGACTTAGGAGGATCAAACTAATGCTTTCAGGATGTCTGTAAGACTCTACTTCTCTGAGATTAAGGCCATGATGGAATTGCTGAATACATAATAATTAGTTTTAGTTTTAGCTTCTGGGTTGAATGGTATGGAAATTTGGAGCATATAACATCCAATATATATATTATATGTGTATATATGTATATTTGGACTTAATATATACATATTACATGTATATAATCACTTAATATCTGGGATCTGGCTTTGGTTAACACCTATAATTATTAAATAGTAAACGTTGCCAGATTATTTCTAGCTTAATTCTACCTTATAATATATACATAATTGTATTATTCTAGTCTTATTATCTGTCCCCATCTTCCTCTTCCAACAGGAGAACACTATGAAGACAGTGTTTCAATAAGGAACTCACTTCTTCTCCGAGTGTTCTTGCTTATAATGCATTTATCAAGAGTATTTGCTTTGCAAATATTCCTTTGCTAGACATTTGTTGTAACAATATAAATGATAATAATAACAATTGTCATTTATTAATTACTTAATATGTGCTGGACACCATGTAAAAACCTTGTATATGTCATCCCAAACAAATAGGCAAATGAACAAAAGCCCAAGGTGGCTCCATTCTTTTCAGATACACTCATCTGTAGACTCTTATTTTCCATTGGCAGTCTAGTTGTTGGTTATTGTTTGATATGATATTTCAAGGCCTTCTTAGATTTTTTTTCCTTCGCTCTATGTGAAGTGGGAGATTAAATACAAACAAAATATCCTAATACTGTTCTTTAATATCCCTTAGATGACAACTGCATGCGAGTCCAGAGAGGATTTTCATGTGTGTAGATCAATTTAGTGTTTCCCTCCTCAACACTGTGACAGTGGGCCAGAGAGCGATCGATGGTCCCCTGTTCTCACTTGGCAGATCAGTGACTGCACTGCTGGTGTGCCTTTCCTTTCTCGCTCCTTTGAGAGGTCTGGCTACTTTCAGGGGCACTGTTATTAGATTCAGCATTGCATCTAGACTTGGGGGGTCTTTTCTTCATTCCTGGTTTGAAAAGCGATTTTGATTGGCTCTGTCTTGCTTGTTTATGTGAAAAAAGAAACAAGGCTAAAAATTTTATGGAAACTTCAATCTAATGTTTGAATGAATTTCATGATAAATGCATGTAACCAAGACCAGTATTGACATTGCCTTCTAGTTTGGGGGCCTAATACAATTTTAATCCTTCTCAGAAAATATGGAATTGCCATGTCAATAAATCTTGTCAGATGCCTAAACAAAAAGTCAATATTTATTAAATAGACCCAAGAATGGGACTTAGTCTTCTGTATGTTCACTATAAAACCTAATATGCTGATGTAACTCAGCCAGTATCAATGTTATTCATTAAATGTTCTTAAATAGGCATAATAGATTATATATGAACGTTAATATTATTAAATATAATTGGAATCTATTTCAGTTCATCATAGAATTATATATTCTTCAAAACACTTTCTATCAGTATTTAAATTGTACCAAAATTCAACATTGTCCAATAGTTTTCCTTCAACTCAGTGAATTATAATCTTCTTTGGATGATGTAAACTAAAGATGACTCCATTCACAGTTATTCTTTGTGTGTGTGTGTGTGTGTGTGTGTGTGTGTGTGTGTGTATGTATGTGTGTGTGATGAGATATTTAAACTGAAGGAAATTGAAACGAAAATTTTAATTATGTATCAAGATGCAATAGATGTGAAGTTAGGAAGATGAAATGATATGCAGTATTGGAAGGAAATGTGTCATGACCCTTGAATTACTTCACTCAAGGTCACCTGCGAGTCAGCAGAGGAGAAAGAATTAGTAAAGAGATTTTTTTTTAGACATAGCTGATGTCTTGTTCTGAGTTCCTACCCATGGAGGGTGGGAGGAATTCTAACTCCTTTGCTTCTAAGGAGAGTGTCTCTCCACAGGGCTAAATGGAGAGCTGAATATGTCATTCCTGTAGCTGGTGTTCTGGGGTTTGACTCTGCCTGGACACCTGAAAGATGAGATTGGGATGATTAACTGCCATGGGGGTTGAGCCTGGAGAGTGCTGCTATGTTGGGATCAGCCCCTGCTATAAGAGTTTGTCCAGTCAAGATATACAGGAATCCTTCTCATGGATCTGATGTGGATAACTCAGGAGAGCAGGCATGCAGCTGTCTGGAGTCTTATCAAGGGCCTCCTGGAGTGGAAGAGGGACCATTTCAGTAGGAAGGAGATGGGAGGTGACTGCCGAGAAGCTGAGGAAAGAGTAGCAAGCCACTGCCTGGCATAGAGGTGCATCTGCCTGGTTGCAGGTTACATAGAAGAGAGGGGCTCTGCAAGACATCTCAGGCAAACTTATGAAAGCTTCACATGACACAAAGAGGTTAATGTTCACCAGTCTCAGGGAGTGCAAAACCAATCTAAGATGGTGTTAGTTTCTCCTACCAATTGCCCACCAGAGGAGGACTGCAAAAGTGGTTGCCTAGCTAGGAAAGCAGATTGAGAAAAAAAAAAGGACCATCCCCTTTTGTACTTCTGGCTCTGCAACCTAACAGAGCCAGGGAAGGGGAGATCTTAGGTACAATGGATTAAAACCTTGGAACTGACCTTTTATTTTCTGAATTGAGACTCATTGAGATTGTTTGCAGCTGTAGAACTGCCCGTTACTTAAGAATGAGCTGAAAACTCGAGGGGTCTACTATAGTTTCATACAGGGACAGGCAATATCACCCACCCTGAATATATTTTAAAAGGAAGAAGTAACCTGAAGTAAGCATGGCAAAAGTTAACTACTGTATATGAGTGGTGAGTATATGGTGGTTCATTATACTTCTCTCCCTTTTATGTGTATTTGAAATTTTTTTTTTTTTTTTGCCGTACGCGGGCCTCTCACTGTTGTGGCCTCTCCCGTTGCGGAGCACAGGCTCCGGACGCGCAGGCTCAGCGGCCATGGCTCACGGGACCAGCCGCTCCGCGGCATGTGGGATCCTCCCGGGCCGGGGCACGAACCCGCGTCCCCTGCATCGGCAGGCGGACTCTCAACCACTGCGCCACCAGGGAAGCCCCTGTATTTGAAATTTTTAAGAAAATATTTTTAAAAGACAAATGACTGATAGGAAATGAAAAGATAGATTGCATTTTTATTATCACCTATGTGTTTGTTCAATATGTGGGTATGGTAGCATTTGTATGTATTTTTATGCATCATTAAATCCCATTTTAAATTAAACTTGAAATAGAACCAAATAAGTAACATTCTACCAGCCTTTTGCTATGGAATGTTAAAAAATGAGGAGTGAGAGTTGTGTATTTATTAGAATCATCATGCTTTCTTTTACTAAAGTTTTGGTTGGACACCTTTTTCTTTAGAGTCTATGAACCATTGTCGGCATGCATAATTACTTCACAGACATTTATTGAGAGTCTGTTTTATGAAAAACACTTAATTACTTTTTTTCACAAAACAAAATTTGAATATGATATGGATCTTGAGAAGCAGAATGTGATAAACAAAGTGGTTTGGTGACACTGAAGAAGGAAAGACTAATTCAGATTGGGTTATCCTTCTTAGGCAAGGAAAGGGGACATTTTGAGTTTGGACGTGAAAGCTGGATGGGTTCTCCAAAGTCTTAAATGGGCCAGAGTATATGGCGTTACAGTTAAAAACAGCTAGGCACTTTATACAAATGAATGTGCAAAAATGCTGAGATAGAAGTAAGCAAAGATGTATTGGGAAAATGATATATCTGGCCTGATTGGAGTTCAGAGATTTAATGAGACTAGGACTGGAAACTAAGTTGGGGTACATTTCCAAGGGATTTGTATGCCTTGATATGAAATTTAGACTTTATTTTGAAGATACTGAGGAACACAGAAGTTGGTTTGAACATAAAAATGATATTGTCTTAGTCCATTATGGCTGCTATAATAGAATACCATAGAGTGGGTGGTTATAAACAATAGAAATTTATTTCTCACAGTTCTGAAGGCTGGAAGTCCAAGATCGGGAAGGCAGCAGATTTGGTGTCTGGTGAGACCCCACTTCTGGGTTCATAGATGGCCATCTTTTTGCTGTGTCCTCACATGGCAGAAGGGGCAAGGGAGCACTTCAGGCCTCTTTTATAAGGGTACCAATCCCATTCATGAGGTGGATCCTCCCAAAGGCCCTACCTCCAAATACCATCACACTGGGGAATAGGTTTTAACATATGAATTTGGGGGGGACATAGTCTGTAGCGGATATGTTCAATACAAGGCATTCTAGAACTTTAACTAAGCCTCAGTGGTAAAGTGCATTAGAAAGGAGAGAGATTTCATGAAGGGAGTTGAGGGGTTCTTATACATCTCAACTGAGAAGTAACAAATGTGGGTGCTTTAAGAGTAAATGGAGAAGATAGAAGAGACATGAATCACACTACCTTTGTAGTTTTTTTTTTTAATGATTGGAATCAGATGTTATTTGGAAAGAGCTAGCTCATTTAAAAGTAATCCTCTGCTTTTTGGGTGGAATAATTTCTACTTAGCTTGATGGTTGAAAGATATATAAAAACACTCCAGTAGCACTAGAAAGAATTAATTCTAACAAGATTAACAAATTAAAATTTTCTTTTGAACCACATAGACTATTTTTCTGTTTCACAACATTATCTTTGAAATGACTCTGTGCTAGAAAGAGGAAAAAATACACACTAAATTATTTAATTTCATAAAGAAACATAGCTAAGATGGTAGTTGTGATTTTGTACTCCTTCCTGAATGAGAATAAATGTTAAGGTGATTACTGGGTGAAGTTTAGGTATACATTGGCAGATATACATCACATTATATTGTAAAACAAAATAATCAAGTAGAAAATAGAATACTTAGGAATAAATTAGAAAAATGGATAGAATTACACATTTATGTGGTGGCAATTTTATTAAGCTATCTTGATGATATTGTTAGGGATTAATTAGCTATTTTAAGATGAAACATTTCTGTAGGAAAAAACCCATACTAACATAGCTTTTGGATAATGCCACCTTTCTCTAGTGGTTTCCTTTTAATTGGAGGTACATCTGGTAAAGATTGATTAGCTCTGGGAATGCTTGATACTGAATCTTTCTTCTGAGATACACATCATGTATTTTGTGAGATATGTATGAATAGTAATAGATGACCAAGAAAGATTTGTTTTAATTTATATTTTTCTTTCATGTATAAATTTGTTTAAAATCCCATAGGGCTTCTTGTTTTCTTTCTATGAGTTCATTTTCTGCTAATCTCATGGCTATGATAATGATTTTCATTTTTCCCCAACATTTTCAAGGCAATCAAATTCCAAAGTCATTCCCAATGAGGTTCATTGAACTTGGCATCAGTGGGGGCATAGTTTTAATATATTTTGATTAGTATGAGTGAACTGATATAGAAGGATAATATGGAATATGAATTGGAAGGATAAGAGATCAAAGGCAGGGGGGTCATTTGTAATGGTCCAGACAAGAAACAGTGAGGACCTCATTTTCTCCTAGGGTGGACCATATTTAGTTGTAATCCTTGATGTGGAAATGTGCTTCCTAATATTGTCTCTCTCTGAAAATTCATCTTAGCTTTGCCAGAAAAACTGTTGCCTAAGGAATCTGTAAACAAGTACACAAAAACAAAGCCCCCAAAATAAGCACAGGAAAAGTCCTATATTGTTTATAAGATTTTAGATTTAACCCCTTTCTAACTTCTATAAGTTTAAATAGGAACTCATTATATGAAGAAATTCTACTTGCATGGTTTAAAAATATGAAAACATACCTTGATAGCATTTTTATTCATTTTAAACTAGCTATATTAAAAAATTCCATTAGTACCCACATCTGGCAGAAAATGACTTGTGTGTATTTTCAGTGTTTTTCTAGTATGTATGATGTATATGATGGCTATTTTTTCAAATAAAAAACTAATCTTAATCTCATAGCAGTATTCTGATTTTACCTTAAATTTTGTTTATCCAAATTGAATCTCCTCTGTGGAGTGCTTTCTTTACAGCAGACTCCCATCAACTTTTTCTTCCTGGTGCTCTACCTGCTTTGCTCAGGTGATTTAGACATATGTGTGTTTGCCAGCTGAATAATATAGCTGCACAGGGAGTGTTTTATTATTCTCCTTGTGTTTGCAGCTTGAAAGTTAGTTGCATATCTAAAGATCATACAGGGCTTTTATTTTCAGACTGCCTGTGTCCCTTGGGCTGTTTCCACCTTTGTGTTTCCTCTTGCTGTTGGTTTTGACTATAGGTCAGTTATGTAAATGAATAAGAAAAATTATACGATAGTGTGTGAAACGCTTCCTCTTCCTCTCCCAACTCTGGAAATCTTTTGATACTGAAACAATTGAAGAATAATTCAAATTCTCTGTGTACATAGTATTTCTTACCACTATTTTAAAATTAGCAATTGTGAAAGAAATGATACTGATAATTTAAAATGATACTGATAATTTTATGTTAGAATAATTAAAAATGTTAAAATACATTTTTGAAAAACTGTTCAAGTCTGCAATTCAAACAAAAGTTAAAACAAGGAAGGTACTAAAAATGCATTAACTGGATTCTTACTCTTTTGTTTCTGCATTTAAAGTTTTTTTTTTTTTAAGACAAGCTCTTGGAAAAGGTGGGATAATTTCATTTTTTAAATAGCTTCTCATATTAGAATTTTAATTTTTAGTATTAGGACTAACTTCTAAAGCAGCCCTAAGTTAACTGTAAAAAATACTAACTGATTCCTTTTGAGAGGGTAGATTCATGAATTGTTTTTATGAAATAAAATGTAATACGCTTTGTCCTTTTTCCCATATTTTCAACATTTTAAAGCTGGGAAATTTTAGAAGATCTTTTCATTAAGTGGAGAATTATTTTTTCTGCTCACATGGAGAATGACATATGAGCATGTAACAGACCACCAATATGAATATGAGAAAATATTTTGTAATCAGTAACTATAAGAGTAACATCTGACCCATTTTTAGTTGTATGTGTCTGAACTCATTTGCTTTCTTTTGAGAAGTATACAGAGGATTGCATTTGAGATCACATGTCCATTTACAATGAGCAATGGCCAAGCACAAGTATTAATGTTGTAGTATTATCATTATTATTAAAGATAGTTAAAGATTTGATATAATAATAAATACCAGTAAAGCAACTAGTCACATTTGTTGTGCCATATTTTTTGTCAGTATATTTTCTAAGTGATTTTTTGGTTTGATGTAGCATGTAATTCTCCTACTTATTTAATAATGGTTTCTGAACTTCATCTTCCTGCTCCTATTCCAGGCTTCCATGTCATGCTGATATTTAAAACACTTTGTTTCCCATCACATTTACAATAAAAATTCAAATTCCTTGCCATTTTAGTCTGTAGATGGAATAATCCAGTAAAGAAATTGATATTATAGGAGAGTGAGGGGATAGTTTATTATTAAATGCTTTCACTCAACAAATAATTTTTGAGTGCCTATTATGTTTCTGGCACTGTTCTAGGTACTTGGGTGAACAAAAGATGCAAAAAATACCTGCCAGCCATGGAGCTTACTTTCTAGTAATACAAGGCAAACAATCAACATAATTGTAAAGAGGAAGTTAAAAGGTGATAAATGCTATGGGAAAAAAAGGATAAAAAAGGGTAGGATAAGGGAATAGGGAGTACAAAGGGTGGGCATGTGTGGCAGTTTTATAAAGGTTACTCAGGACCTCATTAAGAAGCTGTCATTTGAGCAAATACTTGAAAGAGATGAGATTAGTCATGCTGTTACCTGAGGGAAGAGCATTCCAGGCACAGGGTGTAAAGTGCAAACAATGTAAGGTAGAGGCAGAGCTGCCATATTTGAGGATTACATAGAAGGCTAATGTTGGGGGGAGGAGGAGGGTTTTGAGAAAGGAAAGGTGTGACATGACTTAGGTTTTAACTGATCTCTTTGCTTAAACCAGAGTGGAGTAATGCTAGAAGCAAAGAGAGAGGATAACTTGAAATAAGGTGGTAGCAGTGGAGGTGGTGAGAATTGGTTTAGTTTTATATTTGTTTTAAAGGTAGAGAAGACAGGATTTTCTAACAAATTTCATGTCAGGAGTGAGAGAGAGAGGCGTCAAGGATGCCAAGATTTTTGAATAGTTGGATGGAGTTTCAGATTTGAGAGGGATGGCAAACCATTTGTTTTTGTACTTGTCAAGTCAGGGGTGTCTACTAGATATCCAAGTGAGGATGTTAAGTAGATAGATATATTGATCTGGAATTCAAAAAGCACACTACGCCTGAGATATAAATTTTGGAGTCTCAAGACTGTATGAACAAACCAAGAAAGTGAATGTGGTTAGGGAAGAAAATAGGTCCAAGGACTGCATCATGGAATACTTCAAACTCAAGAGGAAAAAAATCCACCAGTGTGAAGGGAGGTGATGGGATCTAGCTCACACCTGTTTATTTATAGATTGCTTGTTTAACACTCCCGCTGAAGTAAGAAAAAGGCTCCTTGTCTGTTTAGAATATTCTTGGCATAGACTAGTTGCTCAATAAATATTTGTTAAACAAATAAATGCCTAATAAATGAGAATGTTATGGATTTATGAAAAGAGTTTTGATAATGTCTTCCATGCAGAATTGAAAGCTGAGTCCATATTGAGAAGTACAGGCTTCCCTTATTAAAGGGAGACTAGCTGATTACGGATTAAGTTCTGATCTTGGTGTTTGACCTATTTCCTTCTCACTAGATACTAGGTTGATTGTTTTTCCTTATTGTTAATTTGAAAGCAAAAATAAAACTCTCAACCATTTCTCACCCAAAAAGGTGATCCACATACATACGCTCTTCAGATTGGCTTAAAGTAGAATCCGAGCTATAACCCTATGAATTGGACTACTCAGTCATTCTCTCTTATTTCTCTGCACTATTGTCATCATGGGTTAGTTATTTGACCCAATAAAAGGAAATTAAAGACTGGTTCCTGGCTGGTGAGGTCGCATATAGATTTAGTTTTTGAATTGGACATTCTAACCAGTTTCTTTATGAAGGGCCATTAAATAATTTCCATGGAACTGAAAGACTCAAAATGGCCCTCACAATCATTAGCAAGGGAGTTGCAAGAAGTAAACGCTGTCAAGTTCTTGACTAGACTTCAGGCAGCAGTGAATGCTTAGGTTTGGTGCTAGCATCACAGCTCTGTCAGTGTCACAAGTGGACTAGATAATAGGCATTAGATTTCATATGTTGAAGTTCTTTACTTTCTGCTGAAGTCACTTCCTCATTAGTTTTTTTAAGTTGGGAACCAGTTTTCTTGTTTATAAAGGCTTATTAGGATGTTATGCCAACCTGTGCATTCAGATTGGCAATGCCAAGGTGGTGTGTGTGTGTGTGTGTGTGTGTGTGTGTGTATGTATACGATTGTTTGTATGACATGCACAACACAGGCCTATGAGTCTAGGCTTTATCAAGGATATTCTTTCTCCCTTCCTTCTTTGGATTTATTCTATGATTGCTGTTTTTCTAAGTTCCATTAGGATTATAAGCCATTTCTTAATAATTAGGTGGTTGGTAAAAGATTGGAGAGAACTGCCCAATGAAAAATTATTTTTTATTAGGGAAACAATATATGCTTATTTAAATGTTTCAAATAATACACCAAGTGTACAGATTTAAAAGTGTTGTCTACCACTGTTAACAACTTGGGTGGTATCCTTCTAGATTTATTTATTTATATTTAAATGCATATACTTTTAAAAATATATAACTGTAATGTTATTATGGATGTCATTTGCTACTTTTTTTCACTTAATGTAAGTTCAAGACACTGTTCTATGCCTGTATACATGGATGGATTAGACATATTCTTTTTAATAGCTATCTAATATCTCATTATATAATTATTTACTAAGGCCCCTATTTTTAGGCATTTAGGTTATTTCTGTTATTTTAAAAATTACAAATACTTTAGGGAACATCTTTGTATTTACAGATTACACACATGCACAAGTATATTTGAAATGAATTCCTAAGTTAGATTGTTTGACATGTTGGCTGGAGAGTACAAACATAGAAAATGAGATTTACATTGAAATTCATTGTGGAAATAAATTTCATCCCGAAGCGCTGAGTGTAACGTGGAATTGGAATGGATATTTTTGTCTGCCTTTTCCTCATCTTTTCTATCTTTTATGGCAAAATCTTAGACTGTTAATTTTCAGAACTCTCTGACTTTAAATATACTCATGTTCTTTTTTGTCTAAAAAATAATGAATGTATACATTGACCCATCTGATCCTAGGCTGAAGGTCACATATTACTACTCAAAACATATCTCAAGCATCACTTATCTTGTTTATTGTTGTATTCCCATCATGTGTCTGGAAAATGGTAGGTGGTCACTAAATATCTGTTATTTAATTGAAAGATATAGCAAAGCTGGAAAATTTCCATATGTCATAGCTATTTTGTTTACAGTGAAACAAGAATTCTAGAGGCAAGGGAAGTCTAGGTTTCTTTCTAGGCTAGGATATAAAGCAACAAGCAAATTTAATAAATACTTGAGAACTTAATTAACCATGCTCTTTATATGCAATATTGCCTAATGATACTTCCTCTTTAGCTGGCTTGCTTCCAGCTTGAACTTTCAAACCATCTAGGATTCACATTAAAGCCTGTAGTTCTGTCATATCTTCCGGTCACCTGCACTCTGGGGAGCTTAAGCTTGCCCAGGAAAGCGGTGCTGATTAACGTATGGATGGACCAGGTAAAGCCTGTGGGCTTCAGTTGCTACAAGTGGTTCTATTTCTTACATTGCTGTTGATGCTGAGAGCTATGTCTATTTCAGCCATGACAGCAGGAGCCAAAGCTCTTCTTTGCACCATTTACTTTAGATATTTCTGCCAAAAGTTGACAGATGAAAACGTTGTTTGTGTCATCACTTTTCTTTCTAATGAAAAAAACAAATGAATAACAAACAAACAAGTAAACAACTCCTTTATCTTCCGGAGGTATGAGGAAGTTAGTATTTGTTCTCTTTTTATTTCTTCCCATTCAGGCATTCATGGTAGTGTAAAAATTCTTTTTTATTCCTTTAAGCTAAAGCTATCAGTCATATTTGTTGCTGATAGCAATGAATTTTAAGCTTTTTAAGCATATGTTAAGTATATGTAGTATTGCAACACATTTTTTTTCCTTTAACATCTTTATTGGAGTATAATTGCTTTACAATGTTGTGTTAGCTTTGTGTTAGTTAGTTACAATGTGTGTAGCTGCACAACAAAGTGAATCAGCTATACGTGTATGTATATCCCCATATCCCCTCTCACCCTCCTTATCCCACCTCTAGGTGAAAACAAAGCACCAAGCATATCTCCCAGTGCTATGCGGCTGCTTCCCACTAGCTATCGATTTTACATTTGGTAGTGTACATTTGTCCATGCCACTCTCTCACTTCATCCCAGCTTACCCTTCCCCCTCCCTGTGTCCTCAAGTCCACTACGTCTGTGTCTGTATTCCTGTCCTGCCCCTAGGTTCATCAGAACCATTTTTTTTTTTTTTTTTTAGATTCCATATATATGTGTTAGCATACAGTATTTGTTTTTCTCTTTCTGACTTACTTCACTCTGTAGACGGACTCTAGGTCCATCCACCTCACTACAAATAACTCAGTTTCATTTCTTTTTATGGCTGAGTAATACTCCATTGTATATATGTGCCACATCTTCTTTATCCATTCATCTGTCGATGGACACTTAGGTTGCTTCCATGTCCTGGCTATTGCTTCCATGTCCTGACTATTGTAAATAGTGTGGCAATGAACATTGTGGTACATGACTCTTTTTTTTTTTTTTTTTTTTTTTGCGGTACGCGGGCCTCTCACCGCTGTGGCCTCTCCCGTCGCGGAGGACAGGCTCCGGACGCGCAGGCTCAGCGGCCACGGCCCACGGGCCAAGCCGCTCCGCAGCACGCGGGATCCCCCCGGACCGGGGCACGAACCCGCGTCCCCTGCATCGGCAGGCGGACTCCCAACCACTGCGCCACCAGGGAAGCCCCATGACTCTTTTTGAATTATGGTTTTCTCAGGGTATATGCCCAATAGTGGGATTTGCAGCACATTTTAAGCAAATGTAAGCTAGTTGTTGCTTTACATTTCTGCCTGGCTATGGAGAAATTATGTCTGGAGGCCATTTTAGAAGTTTGTTTCAAAATGCGTAGACTATTTCCACACAATTTTAAACAATTTCATAAAATTTTGCAATTGGAATATTCAAATGTGATTATACAGGTTCTTTCACCCCCATCTACATCATTGAACAGTACAAAGTACACTCATTCTGCTGTTTTTTGGTGTTATGAAAATCTTATACTCCTAAATTTTGAGTTATTATTTATAACTTGACAGTTAGTATCTAGTAGAGAAAATGGAAAGTAGTTTTATATGCAGGTATAAAATAATGTAGCAGGCAAGCATAAAATCTTGATGCTAAAATCATTTGTTTCTTTGCTCCTGAAAACTAGAGGTTAGCTTTAGCCCTTAAGCCAATTGTGTCTCTTAAGGTCTGTTTAAAACCTTTTCACAAACCTAGAGTCTATTTACCAGTTAAGAAGCAGATTGTGTATTTATAGCCTTTAACGTCTCAGGAAATGGTTCAAACTGCTTTTGGAAGTGATGCAGTGAGCAAGAAAATTCCCATAACATTTCTGGCAGTAGATTTCTGACAGCTTTTAGTTTACAGACTAGAATCACAGATATGATTAAAGAATTTTGAACTTTTCATATCCACAATACATAGTATAGCTTTCAGAGCCAGTTATCATGTTGTCAAATATCTTAAGATCAAGGGAGAAAATATGAAGCCATTTGACATCCTCTAGAATTTGAGATAGCCATTCAGTTTTCGATTAATAAAAATTTTTTTGAGCACCTATGAGGTGTCAAGCATTATTCCAGAGGCTTGGGATACATCACTGAAAAATATGGACCAAAGTCCCTTCCTTTATAAAGTGTAAACCTTACTTACCTTTATGTACAAGAAATAAGTAACTTATATAATACATTGGAAGTTGATAAGTACTTGGGAAAGAAAGAGAAAGTAGAGTAGGGTAAAGGGGAGTGGGAGTGCTGAGATAGGGGAAGGAATGATGAATAAAGAAGGCATCAATGTTTGAAATAGTGTAATCAGGATGGGGCTTATAGAAGGTGATATTTTTTGTAAATCAACTATACTCCAATAAAAATGAAAACAGCAACAAAAACAACAAAAAGAAGGTGATATTTGATTAGAGGCTTGCATGGAGTAAAAGAGGTAGCTTTACAGATATTAGGGGCAGAGCATACTAACCACAAGGACAGTTCATACAAAAGCACTGAAGTGGGAGTTTTCCTGGCATATTCAAGGAATACCCAGGAGGCCAATGTGTCTGGAGTAGAGAGAGTCAGAGAGAAAATTGCTAAAATGGTGTTCAGAGGAGGAACAGATCAATAGGCCACTGTAGGGACTTTGGCTTTTACTGTGAATGAGATGGGGAGCAGGGTTTTGAGCAAAGGAGTGACATGAGTGATGTCTCCCTGGGGCTGCTGTTCTGAGAGTAGACAGTGGGAGCTAGAATGACAGCAGTTAAGAGCAGAGAAGAGCAGGGACTTGGTGCAGGGCAGTAACTGACAGTGTGGGAAGTCGTTGAATTTTGGATATATTTTGAAAGTAGCATCTATTGAATTTCCTGATAGATGAGATAAAGGGCATGAGATAAAGAGAAGGATGATTCTAAAGTTTTTCTGCCTGAGCATCCAGAAAGTTGGAGATGCCATTAAATAAGATAGTGAACTGGGCAAGAGCAGCAGCCATGGACAACAAACACAAAGATAAATCTCGAAACATGTTTCTAATATAGGATCTACTTCATATTCCTATCACTTTTTAGTACACCATTACGTACATTATTTCACCGCTTTAATAAGAGCCATCTGGGCAGGTCTCACCATGACCTAATTCATGTTACCAATATGATGTCACCAAAAGTGGAGTTGGGAAGAGATGTGTGTAAAAGGCTCTCGAGAGATAGCTCTGAGTGTTTGAGCTATGTAAATCAGAACCTATCTTTATAATATTAACATTTCTGGAACCTCCTGAGACGTAGGGCCCATTAGTTTATTATATATGCACTAAATCTTATGTCTATATAAGTGCTAGACTTTAGATTATAATTCCTCTGTTACAATTTGTATGGCTGGGACTTTATGGTAAATGCTGTCTTGATAGGAAATTAACTGTAGGATAATCCAGGAGTCAGAGCCATTTTTAAATTTTCTTTTCTTGTTTGGATATTTGGAATAAATTTACATTTTACTTTAAGTTGAATACTTGCTGACTGATGACAACTATTGATAATTTTGTTTTTGCTTCTAAGACATTTTGGTCTAAACCAACGGCACATGAAATCTGTGTATTCTCTTTAATTTTAATTCCTTAAAATACTAATTTTCAAATTCATCTTAGAGTCCAATGTCTTGTGGCTTTATAATATGAAGTCTGGCTTTATGGAAAATGGTGATATGTTTAACTTAATAAAAGGTCTTTTATTATATATGGTGGGAGTGATGTTTTTCACTAACTGTGCTGTGTTAAATTCCATCTTGAATATTAAGCATTTAGTCCATGTATTGCTGGTCCTATAATCCTTTAAAGACAAATTGGATGATATAAATGTAGTACAAATCTGACCAGCCCTGGGGGTTTTAGTTATATTTTACTCAACTCAGTTTAATGAACTCAAACTCAGATAAACATTTCTAAATTGCCATTTTCATGGAAAGTGATTACACAAGATTGGTAATTATATGAGATGCTATAGTTTATTCGATTTGTTGTATATGAGAATGACTGAATAAAATGTAGTTTTATTTTACATATTTCATGAGATATAACACATACTACCGTCATACCTTAAAACCTTATTCTTATGTAATTTAAAACTATTTGTACTTGTATAAAAATTTTAATTGGAGGTAAAATTGACATATAGTTAGATGCGCAGATATTAAGTGTACAGTTCAATAAACTTTGACAATTGTAAGAACCCAAGGAACCATCACCCAACTATAGACTGACACTGTCCAATAGATTTTCTATGATGGTGGTAATGTTCTGTATCTGTGTTGGCTAATGTAGTAGCCACTACCCACATGTGATTTTTGAGCATTTGAAATGTGGCTAGTCTGACTAAGTAATTGAACATTTAATTAAAAAAAATTTTTTTTTCATCTTGATCTTTTGTTAGCACTTTTATGAATTCATCGGTTTTCCATTAGAGTTCTGAAAATGCTTATTCATTCAGTTCAGCAGTATAGTCAGTTACCAGAAACCTGTACTTGTCAGAGTCTTTTCCATGAATTCCTTGAAGTTGAAACCCTTTTATAGGAACATTTTTTGCAAAAGCATCAGAGTACACCCAGAACTGTCTGTAAATGACAAAACACTTAAAAGTGACCATGGTTAAAGATTTGATGAAAGTTCATAATAATGAAATTGACAAGGAAATTTAGTTATTTCTGATATATACATTTTAAAATAATAACTAGAATTATGATTTATAACATTATACCAGACCATATAATATTTTTAGGAATTTCATGTAATGTCTGAAACATGTATATTAATGTATTTCCATACAAAAACCTAAAGAAAGTTTAGTATTTTTTTAAATTTTTTAATTTAATTTATTTTTTTATACAGCAGGTTCTTATTAGTCATCAGTTTTATAAACATCAGTGTTTACATGTCAATCCCAATTGCCCATTCATCACACCACCATATCCAACACCCCGTGGCTTTCCCCCCTTGGTGTCCATATGTTTATTCTCTACTTCTGTGTCTCAACTTATGCTCTGCAAACCGGTTCATCTGTACCATTTTTCTAGGTTCCACATACATGCGTTAATATACGACATTTGTTTTTCTCTTTCTGACTTACTTCACTCTGTATGACAGTCTCTAGATCCATCCACATCTCAACAAATGACCCAATTTCGTGCCTTTTTATGGCTGAGTAATATTCCATTGTATATATGTACCACAACTTCTTTATCCATTCGTCTGTTGATGGGCATTTAGGTTGCTTCCATGACCTGGCTATTGTAAATAGTGCTGCAATGAACATTGGGGTGCATGTGTCTTTTTGAATTATGGTTTTCTCTGGGTATATGCCCAGTAGTGGGATTGCTGGATCATATGGTACTTCTATTTTTATTTTTTTAAGGAACCTCCATACTGTTCTCCATAGTGGTTGTATCAATTTACATTGCCACAAACAGTGCAAGAGGGTTCCCTTTTCTCCACACCGTATCCAGCATTTGTTGTTTGTAGATTTTCTGATGATGCCCATTCTAACTGGTGTGAGGTGATACCTCATTGTAGTTTTGATTTGCATTTCTCTAATAATTAGCGATGTTGAGCAGCTTTTCATGTGTTTCTTGGCCATCTGTATGTCTTCTTTGGAGAAATGTCTATTTAGGTCTTCTGCCCATTTTTAGATTGGGTTGTTTGTTTCTTTAATATTGAGCTGCATGAGCTGTTTACATGTTACGGAGATTAATCCTTTGTCTGTTAATTCGTTTGCAAATATTTTTTTCCATTCTGAGGGTTGTCTTTTCATCTTGTTTATGGTTTCCTTTGCTGTGCAAAAGCTTTGAAGTTTCATTAGGTCCTATTTGTTTATTTTTGTTTTTATTTCCATTACTCTAGAGGTAGATCAAAAAAGATCTTGCTGTGATTTATGTCAAAGAGTGTTCTTCCTATGTTTTCCTCTAAGAGTTTTATAGTGTCTGGTCTTACATTTAGGTCTCTAATACATTTTGAGTTTATTTTTGTGTATGGTGTTAGGAAATGTTCTGATTTCATTCTTTTACATGTAGCTGTCCAGTTTTCCCAGCACCACTTATTGAAGAGACTGTCTTTTCTCCATTGTATATCCTTGCCACCTTTGTCATAGATTAGTTGACCATAGGTGCATGGATTTATCTCTGGGCTTTCTATCTTGTTCCATTGATCTATGTTTCTGTTTCTGTGCCAGTACCATATTGTCTTGATTACTGTAGCTTTGTAGTACAGTCTGAAGTCAGAGAGTCCGATTCCTCTAGCTCCGTTTTTTTCCCTCAAGACTGCTTTGGCTATTCGGGGTCTTTTGTGTCTCCATTCAAATTTTAAGATTTTTTGTTCTAGCTCCGTAAAAAATGCCATTGGTAATTTGCTAGGGATTGCATTGAATCTGTAGATTGCTTTGGGTAGTAGAGTCATTTTCACAATATTGATTCTTCCAATCCAAGAACATGGTATATCTCTCCATCTGTTGGTATCATCTTTAATTTCTTTCATCAGTGTCTTATAGTTTTCTGCATACAGGTCTTTTGTCTCCCTAGGTGGGTTTATTCCTAGGTATTTTATTCTTTTTGTTGCAGTGGTAAATAGGAGTGTTTCCTTAATTTCTCTTTCAGATTTTTCATCATTAGTGTATAGGAATGCAAGAGATTTCTGTGCATTAATTTTGTATCCTGCAAATTTACCAAATTCATTGATTAGCTCTAATAGTTTTCTGGTGACATCTTTAGGATTCTCTGTGTATAGTATCATATCATCTGCAAACAGTGTCAGTTTTACTTCTTTTCCAATTTGTATTCCTTTTATTACTTTTTCTTCTCTGATTTCTGTGGCTAGGGCTTCCAAAACTATGTTGAATAATAGTGGTGAGAGTGGACATCCTTGTCTTGTTCCTGATCTTAGAGGAAATGCTTTCAGTTTTTCACCATTGAGAATGATGTTTGCTGTGGTTTTGTCGTATATGGCCTTTATTATGTTGAGGTAGGTTCCCTCTATGCCCACTTTCTGGAGAGTTTTTATCATCCCTGGGTGTTGAATTTTGTCAAAAGCTTTTTCTGCATCTATTGAGGTGATCATATGGTTTTTCTTCTTCAGTTTGTTAAGATGGTATATCACATTGATTGATTTGCATATATTGAAGAATCCTTGCATCCCTGGGATAAATCCCACTTGATCATGGTGTATGATCCTTTTAATGTGTTGTTGGATTCTATTTGCTAGTATTTTGTTGAGAATTTTTGCATCTATATTCATCAGTGATATTGGTCTGTAATTTTCTTTTTTTGTAGTATCTTTGTCTGGTTTTGGTATCAGGGTGATGGTGGGAGTGTTCCTTCCTCTGCAACTTTTGGAAGGGTTTGAGAAGGATGGGTGTTAGCTCTTCTCTAAATGTTTGATCGAATTCACCTGTGAAGCCATCTGGTCCTGGATTTTGTTTGTTGGAAGATTTTTAATCACAGTTTCGATTTCATTACTTGTGATTGGTCTGTTCATATTTTCTATTTCTTCCTTGTTCAGTCTTGGAAGGTTATACCTTTCTAAGAATTTGTCCATTTCTTCCACGTTGTCCATTTTATTGGCATAGAATTGCTTGTAGTAGTCTCTTAGGATGCTTTGTATTTCTGTGGTGTCTTTTGTAACTTCTCCCTTTTCATTTCTAATTTTATTGATTTGAGTCCTCTCCCTCTTTTTCTTGATGAGCCTGGCTAATGGTTTATCGATTTTGTTTATCTTCTCAAAGAACCAGCTTTTAGTTTTATTGATCTTTGCTATTGTTTTCTTTGTTTCTATTTCATTTATTTCTGTTCTGATCTTTATGATTTCTTTCCTTCTGCTAACTTTGGGTTTTGTTTGTTCTTCTTTCTCTAGTTCCTTTAGGTGTAAGGTTAGATTGTTTATGTGAGATTTTTTTTGTTTCTTGAGGTAGGCTTGTATAGCTATAAACTTCTCTCTTAGAACTGCTTTTGCTGCATCCCATAGGTTTTGGATTGTCGTGTTTTCATTGTCATTTGTCTCTAGGTATTTTTTGATTTCCTCTTTGATTTCTTCAGTGATCTGTTGGTTATTTAGTAATGTATTGTTTAGCCTCCATGTATTTTTGTTTTTTACGTTTTTTCCCCTGTAATTCATTTCCAATCTCATAGTGTTGTGGTCAGAAAAGATGCTTGATATGATTTTAATTTTCTTACATTTACTGAGGCTTGATTTGTGACCCAAGAGGTGATCTATCCTGGAGAATGTTCTGTGCACACTTGAGAAGAAAGTGTAATCTGCTGTTTTGGGATGGAGTGTCCTATAAATATCAGTTAAATCTATCTGGTCTATTGTGTCATTTAAAGCTTCTGTTTCCTTATTTATTTTCATTTTGGATAATCTGTCCATTGGTGTAAGTGAGGTGTTATAGTCCCCCACTATTATTGTGTTACTGTTGATTCCTCTTTTTGAACTTTTAATTCTATTTAATTTTAAATAACTTAAATTTAATTCAAATGGCCACATGTGTTAGTGGCTACAGTATGGGACAGGGCACTCCTAGGTAGTTCTCAACTGGGATTCTAAAAGAGAATTAAACCCTAATGCTCATGGCACACACTATTTCTGATGAATTAACTTACCTCCTGTTCATCTAGAATGGTACTAGCTGTTTATCATTATTAGGAGAATTAGGAAAATGTAACTCAAATTATGTTTTGTAATGTTTCATTCTCTCACAGCACTCAGTTGAGAAGGGCTGTCCTAGGAAGTTTCCTTATTTCCCTTTTCAGTCAGTACCACCCTAATGTCAACCACAATTCTTTTGTTTATCTTCATTTATTATTCTTGCTTGTTCTTTGACTTCGTATAGATGGAAATATACAGTGCATTTTCTTTTGTGATGGTCTTCTGTCACCCAATATAATGTTGTATGTGTCAATAGTACATTCCTTTATATTGATATGTATCATGTAATATGTATATTGTGTCAGCTTACCAAAATTTATTTACCCATTCTCCAAATGTGTCCATTTAAGTTCTCAAATTCATTGGCATAAAATTTTTCATGACATCTGTTTGTTATCTTTTAAATGTCTATAGTATCTGTAATGATGCCATTCTTTAATTTTTGGCAGTATACCTAATTGGTCTTGCTAAGACCTTATCAATTTTATTAAAGAAACAACTGACGTTCTTGATTTTCTCTGTTTTTTATATTTTAGTTATTTCTGCTTTCATTTTTATTATTCTCTTGTTTTACTTATTTTTTAAACTAAAACCCATTAAAACTAAGTCTAGTATTCCTCCTGACTTTTAATTTTTGTATAAATTCTTAGCTATGTTTGAAATACCAGTTCTTTGCATTTTAAAAATTGATTCTGCAGACATTCGTTGAGCTTCTGTCTATTCCATGAAAGGTACTGGGATAAGCAACAGTGAAAAAGATGAATGTAGTTCTAGTCCTTTTGCATTCACAATTCTATTGAGCATGTAGATATGGGAAAAGAAATGGCAAGGATGATAAGTACCATGACAGAGAATTTCAGGGAAACCTGGAAGTTTATAATAGGGGACTTACACAGACTGGGGATTTGGGAAAAGTATCCTGACCTCAGACACAAGTGTAGCTAGGAGTTAGTTAGAGGAAGGAGGAGGAGATAGGAGAAGACTCCAAACAGGAGTAACAGCTTGTACAAGACACTAGAGTGCGAAGGAGCATGGTATGGTTGAGCAACGAAGGAAGGCCAGTATGGATGGAATGTGGAAATGGGAAGGAAAGCAGATTGGGGTGAAACTTTAGGAGACAGGGAAAAATCATGTAGTGTTTTAGGCCATGTGGATGATTTTAGCTTTATCTTAACTAAGGGTAGTGGGAAATCATTGAAGATATATAAGCTGAGGAAGTACATGTAGTTTACGTTTCACAAATGTCCACTCTGGTTACTGTGGTTGTGTGTTGGGTATAGACAGAAGGCCAAATATTGATGAATAAAGACTAAATGGGAAACAATTGTAGGTGAGACATGATGTGATATGGATTACAGTAGGTTCAAAATTCCATTCTGGGATTCCGGCTTGCCCCAGTAACTAGTTCCTGTTAAAATAAAACTCAAAATGATGTAATACCATGACTATTATAAAATATTTTCTTTGAGCTGACACTCCTTTAGAGCAAGATGTACTTGGCAGTCTATTTCTTTCATCTTATAAGTGTTGAATATAAAGGGCTAAAATATGAGAATAACACTTTTATTCCATATTGTGACAAGTTAGACTGGGGTGACTGTAGAATATGGGTCACCTATAAAATTCAGCTTTACAAGTTTGACTTTTATGTGTGAAAAATACTTCTGAAATACAAAGAAGAAGAAAAACAAATTCTATTCTGTGATGACAACTTCAATTGCATAATTTTTCTGAGAGCTTCACTTTTATATGAAATTTTAATATTTAAAGTTGAAAAGGAAAGTTTTCAGTGTTTCAAGCCTTTAATAAAAATAGTTTTTTCAAATAAGTTTTGAATGTGAATTTAAGCATTAACGTAATTTTTAAATTTTCAAAATTTAATAATTATACTGGCACAAAATTCAGTTATTCACGCATATACCTTAGGTGTCTATATTCATCTGTCTGTCTGTCTACTATCTATGCACCTATCTACCTATGTGCCATCTACCTTAAAAAGTTGTCAAAAAGCTTGTCATTAATGATTATTTAATAATGTGCTGGGAAGAAATAAGATTTCGGCAAAATAGTTACATTTTAAAGTTGTTTTAATTTGATTTTTTGTGACTAACAATTTTTTTTACTTGTTCTTTTAAATAGAAAACTTATAAGTATTGAATACCATTTGAATGACTATTTTTTCCTTTCTGAATATCAACTGGGAATATCTAGCTCAGTTTTATTTAGAAAAAGTGGAAGTTAAGTAGATTAATTTTCAGTGGAATTTATCATCAGGAATAAATTAAAGCATAGAGTGAATGGTCAATTTAGATTGGTCCTCTGTACTGAGGTAGCTTTGATCAGACTTCCAGATTTCATTTATATTGTCAACTTTTAAAAAATTTAGGTGCAGTTAATTAAACTAGTTATATTTTTCAGTCCATGGCTTATTCTTCTCATTCATTCATACAGAGCTTCCTTCCTTTCTCTCTCTTATCTCTTACACCTCATTTTCATTTTCCCCTCTTTGGAAACTATTTTAATCTTTTAAATCCATATATTTTAATTTAAATACATCCCTCCAAAGCATACTGTTTTATATGCATATATTCTTAATTTAATGAGTAGTATTATATTCTACTTTTTGTTTTATTTCTTTTTACAACCGAGACTTCTTTTTTGATATTATTCATGTTGCTACTTGTACATCTAATGTAGCTTCTAACTGCTGCATGCTATTCCATGGTGTGTGTAAGATACTTGGAAGGACTTAAAGAGCAAGCATGGTTAACATTACCTCAATTAAACATTCTGTTCAATAAAGAACTTTTTAGACAACAATTAACTAACTGAAAGTGGAAAGATATTTGCAAAATCTAATAGCAACATGCAAGTGACTCTTGCAAATCAACTAGAAAAATTCACCCCAGGAAAAAGATCAAAATAGATAAACATGAAATTTAAAGAAGAGCAAACTTATAAAACTAAGATGCATGTAACAAGGTGGTCAAAATAATGAGTAATATAAGCAATGCAAATGAAAGCAACATTGAGCAATGACCTTAAATCCTTAGACTGGCAAACATTAAAAGATGGGTAATAGTAACTGAGATATGAAAGCATAAGAGCACTATTGCACTCCAATGCAGCATGGCTTATTCAGATGAAGTACAAGTGTACCCTATAAACCCATCATTCTACTTCTGAGTACATATCTCAGGAGAATTGAGAGGACATGCATGGAAATTTTCTCTGTAGAAACGTTGATGGAGGCAAGAGTTGGAAGCAGCCTGGATGTCTGTCACCTGGACAGGGATAGATGAACCTGGATGCACATCACTGGATGGGTGGGTATGTGGAGCATATGGGTATTCAAATGCCAGCCATCATAAAGGAGTGCTGTGATACTTAAAAGAGTTTGTATTTTTTTTTTACTTTAAATTTGAAGTCACTAGAAGGGCTCATGAGCCACTTAAGAAAATGAAAGTGCTAAATGTGGAATTAAAAAAAACAAAATCAAAAAACCAAATTCATAGATACAGAGAACAGGTTAGTTATCGCCAGAGGTGGTAGGTGGGAGGTTGGGCAAAATGGGTGAAGGGGGTCAAAAGGTACAAACTTCCAGTTATAAAACACATAGTCATGGGTGTAACATATAGCATGGTGACTATAGTTGATAATACTATATTGCATATTTGAAAGTTGCTAAGAGATCTTAAAAAAAAAGAATTGTGATGGATGTTACCTAGACTTATTGTGATGATCATTTTGCAATATATACAAATACTGAGTCATTATGTTGTACATCTGAAACTAATATAACTAATGTTATATGTCAATTATATATCCATTAAAAAAAGAAAGAAAATGAAAGTGCAACTTCACCAAATTTTTAAAGGCTGAAGGCTAGAGGATAAGGGCATGGTTAAGGACTCCAGGAATCTGCCCCTTATCTTCAAATAATTTCTAAATTAAAAAAATACATGCAGGGCTTCCCTGGTGGTGCAGGGGTTAAGAATCTGCCTGCCATTGCAGGGGACATAGGTTCGAGCCCTGGTCTAGGAAGATCCCGCATGCTGTGGAACAACTAAGCCCATGCACCACAACTACTGAGCTTGTGCTCTAGAGCCTACGAGCCGCAACTACTGAGCCTATGTGCTGTAACTACTGAAGCCTGGGCGCCTAGAGCCCATGCTCCGCAACAAGAGAAGCCACCGCAATGAGAAGCCTGCGCGCTGCAACAGAGTAGCCTCTGCTTGCCGCAACTAGAGAAAGCTCGCCTGCAGCAACGAAGACCCAACGCAGCCAAAAAAAAAATAATAAATTTTTAAAAAAAGAGAGAGAAAAAAATACATGCAGAGCACTTAATAAAATCTACTAGTGTTAAAAGAATTACAACTAAAAATTCAGTCTTCTGTATTTCTTTTTATTATCAAAACATCCCTCCCTGTGGCAACCACTTTCAACTCTTTTATGTATTTTTAAATATTTCCCTCCATATTTTAAAATTATGTACTTATACTGCTCTCTCTTAATACATTAATTTCATATATTTATTTAAACTTGAATATGCTATTTCAGCTTTTCTATTTCAAGGATTTGTGCTATATTGCAACCCGCTTTTCCCAGTTTATAATATGATTGTGTATTATAATTTTTGGTTACATTCATATTTAGAGTTTTTATTCTTATGATGTTTTACATATTGTTCTCTGCTGAGTCAATTAGTGTACTATGATAATGAAATTGGATGCATTTGGCTAATTATAGAGAACTTGACTACACTGTGCCTTAAAAAATAGGGATTCAGTTTTACTTAGGTAATAAGTCCAGTGATAGAATGTTCAGTGCTGATATACAGGCTACACTATACCATTAGAGACATAAATTCCATTCTGACTTTCCAGTTCTTCTCATGTGGCTTTTATATCATGCAGGTCACGTCTAGGTTGCAAGACACATGCTTTATTTCTAGGATCTCATCTATATTCAGGCAGGAAGAAAAGGAAAGGAAAAGGGCAGAAGCCATATGCTTGCTACATCTTCTTATGTTTTCTAGAAGCTCCACTTAACAATGACTTACGTCTCATTAGCCAGAGCATCATCACATGGTCCCCCTTTCTGCTGGATATTGGCCTTCTTCAATTGGTCCTTTCATTTTCTTTTCTCTCCTTTTGTTCATCTCCTTTCTTTTTGTTCTAATTTCCAAGAAGTCTTCTAAATTTTATTTTTTTGAACATGCTATTTTTTTCTATTTTTTCTGTCTTATTTTTGATTTATAAGAATTTGTTTTTGTGCTTTCTTTGTGGTTTGTTTTTTTTTTAAATAGTCATCCATATCTTATCACATTGATACAATTTTTTCTCTGAGGATATTGAAGCTTCTTTGAAGCTTGCTGCTGCACTTCCTCAGGATTCCCCTGTTTGTTTGTTTGTTTGTTTTTTTGCGGTATGCGGGCCTCTCACTGTTGTGGCCTCTCCCTCTGCGGAGCACAGGCTCCGGACGCGCGGGCTCAACGGCCATGGCACACGGGCCCAGCTGCTCCGTGGCATGTGGGATCTTCCCGGACCGGGGCACGAACCCGTGTCCCCTGCATCGGCGGGTGGACTCTCAACCACTGCGCCACCAGGGAAGCCCAGGATTCCCCTGTTTTAACTGCTTCTTTAGGTTTTCTTAAATATCCTTAAGTATGAGGTACTAAATAAGCTATTGGGTATATTGGGTACATGGGTGGGGTTTTTTGGTTGATGGGCTTCATTATTAGGTAACTTTCTTTTATTGGAAGGCTCTACAATATCAGTAATTTAGATATCTGTAAAGCTAGTTAGATTCTCTAAAGGAGGATTCTTCAGTAGTCTGCTTGGTAGTATAAGCCTGGTTGCTGGCTTTCAGGAAGCTGGTAAGACAAGATAGCTGTAGGTTACAGTGTTCACTAAGCATACTTTCATTTAATATCGTGTTTTCAGTCTTGTACTTTACACCACTCCTTCCTCCCCTCACCCCCACTACCCACCATGGTGCCTGGTGTCTCTGAATCTGTTGCCTCTCTGGTTCAGTAGGTACAGAAAAGACTGGCTGATTTTTGCTCATCTCTTTTTTTGTGATTTGATTGCTGTATTTCATTCCTTAGTTTCATAGGCTCTTAAACATTTTTTGACAACAGATAACCCAGTCCATAATCTATCTATACATATTTCTGAAATTAAAGTTTTATAAAACAATACTTCATATGCATGGTACACTCTGATATTTTCTCTTTTTCTTCCAATGCAATAAAGTGTTGTGAACCATTAAATTGATTTCACAAACCCTAATGCATCAAAACTTGCAGTTGAAGACTTTGCTTTGGAAGAATAAGCCATTTTTTTTGTCTTGATTGTCACTCCCTTAACCACTGACACCCAGAACTGACTTCTCACTTAGTACTTTTCTTTGTTTCTACCTTGATCATTAATTCCACCCATCTCTATGCCCCCATCATCTTATACCTGGTACCTTGCTAACTGGTCTCCCTGACTACAGTCTCCTTTCTCCAATTCACTTTAAGTATGTCTCTCTTATTCTCTACTCTTATAATACATAACATTTAGCATGTTGCTTTTGAAATCAGTTTTTTAAAAAAATTTTTCCAAAGCTTTATTGAAATCCTATTACCTGTCTGCAGACAGAAGGAAACAAAGTCGTTTTATGCTCAAACTCACCATCCAGTGGTTAATATAGCACAGCTGAAGAACAATGCAAACCAAATGTCCTAAGTGTTGCAATACTGAGAGAAAGATGTAAGTGATCTGTTGTCAATCCGAAATCAGTTTTTAACAAATGCTTTCTGAAGGACTGAAAGCTTAAATTACCTAGCGATTTTTTTCAATAAGAGAATTATATAAGATAGTCCTCAGAATTTTCCAAATTTGATTCTAATCTACTTCACCAGTCTTCTCACCTGCTAGATGAGATAATGCCTGCCAAATATTATGTGTTAGCTAGAATATCTAACCATCATTATTATCCTTACATACTCTCCATTTGAACTATTGATATGTTTACTCTGCCCATGGTGTGCTTCCTTGAAGTACAGATCTGTCCTTTTTCTCAGTTTGTCTAAATTTTTAGCTTTGCATTGAATTTTCTTCCTTTGTAAGGCATTCCTGACCATTCCATCTCTTCCTCACCTCTTCTACATTTGGACTTTTTAATTGCTAATTGTTTGAATCTCTCATGTCTTTGTGAATGCTAACTTTTTATTATACAGTGCTTTCTATAGAATGTGCAGTGGAACGATTTTCCATGGATATAGGGGTTTAAATGCTATGTAAAAGCAAGCAAGCAAACAAATACACAAACCAAGGAAGAAAGAAAGATAGAAAGAAAAATAGAAGAAGAAAGGAAAAGAAGAAAACAGTATTTTATGGCAAAATAAATTTGAGGAATTTATGAGTTAAAGTTAAAGAGAACTTTTCTCGACTGCAAAACTTCTTTATGAACACTACAAGTCTCCGAAAGGTAGAAATTATACATAGGATTCCCCAAACATCAGTCTAAAAGACTATATATCCTTTTTTGATCATAGCAATCTTCTAGGACTAGGATACTTTAGAAAGCACTTTGTGTAAATGCTGTCATAGGGCATTATCATTTCACACATACCTACTTCCTTAGTTCCCCTTCACAACATCTGTGTGTATTAAATACTGTTACGTTTCCAGTTTAACAAATGAAGAAACTGAGACTTAAAAGAGGCTTAATCATCTGCCTGAAATCACAAAGCCTCTAAGAGGCAGCACTAACATTTGAGCACTAACATAGGCAGCTAGCTAGCATAGCTAGCACTAACTTCTAGCTCCAGAGTCCAGCCTTAGCCTCAAGTGTTCGTCAGAGCAAGGACTTTCGGTGACCTCTCCTACTTGCAAAAGCGGGACTGCTGGGTAGATTCAATGACATAGGAGATGTAAATTATGTAGCTCTCAAAAGAGATTAGCTCCTTCCACCTTCATCTTTGTTCTTGCCGTTTAACATGGTATTTAATTATTATTTTTTTTAAAAAACATGAATATCTAATTTCCTTAAATAGATATCCTTTTTTAAAAAATCGTTTTTAGATTCTATACATTTTTTAAGTGATAGAAGAAGGGCTTTTGTTTTATTTTATAGAATTTATTTATTTTTGGCTGCATTGGGTCTTCATTGCTGCACGCGGGCTTTCTCTAGTTGCAGCGAGTGGGGGCTACTCTTCGTTGTGGTGCGTGGGCTTCTCACTGTGGTGGCTTCTCTTGTTGTAGAGCACAGGCTCTAGGCACGTGGGCTTCAGTAGTTGTGACATGCAGGCTCAGTAGTTGTAGCACATGGGCTTAGTTGCTCCGCGGCATGTGGGAACTTCCTGGACCAGGGCTCGAATCCGTGTTTCCTACACTGGCAGGTGGAGTCTTAATGACTGCGCCACCAGAGAACTCCCCTTAAATAGATATCCTTTATTGAAGAGAAGATTTTATATCCCTTTTCAAGTCTTTATAAAACCAAATGCAGTGCTTTTTAGTTGAATGTAGAATTTAGAGCTCACTAATTACTTGTTATAATAAATGGATATTTGAAGATTGTTGAATTTTAAGATGTTGCTATTGATATAGGTTATTATTTGGGTATTATAAATATGGTTGAAAATATCAGATTTGCAAAAATTTTTTACATGGCTTGTATTTATTGGTTATGATTTGAGAGAGTAAAACACAGATTAGAGTATCACTGTGCAAATTCTGAGGTAAATTAGATTTTACAAGACTTTCTCTGTAATTCTAAAATGTTAATTTAAAATAGTATTTACTATAATTCATAGTAAATGAATAATAAAGCACACTTGACTGGCCTCCCAACTTTTGAGGATAGGGTTATCATTGTCTCATAAAAGGATGCGATCATGCTTTATTATTAAAAACAGATTTATAGGTCTGGATTACATCTTGATTCTCTAACTTAATTTTACTCAAATTCAATCTTTCAGTGCGGCATTCTTGGCCCTTCGAAATATGGTTCAGTGTGCCTTTTAAATTATATTTTCACATTCTTCTTTACTCACTGCTACAAGCTCTGGCTCATTATTCTCTAACCACATCCTCTCCTTTCTTTCTAGCTCTGGTTGTGTTGGTTCTTTTCTCCATTGAAATCATGTGTATTTTACCAGGACTTTCTTAAATTTTATCTTCTCAAGACTTTTTTAATTCTTTCACCTGTTTTTTGAGTTGTAATAATTGAAGTTGAATTCATATAACAATTTTATGTCAATGTACCAATATTATTCTGTTATATATTATAGCAATATTATTCTGTGATATATATTCCATTTCTTCCTCCCATCTCCCACTCTCCACCTACTCTCTGACCCTATGCTCTCAGACTCTTAAAGCAAGAGATGAGAACAATAAATGAATCATATTGGTCTTCATATAATAATAATAACAGCAACAATAATAATGATGTCTGAAAATTTTAACTATTTACTAGAGGTAGATACTGTTGTATGTGCCGTGGTATAATATTTCTTTAGTCTATACAGATTACAATGACATCAGTAATATTTTTACTCCGTTTTATAGATGAAGAAACTCAGACTAGAGGTTACTTACCCCAAGGTCATATAGTGGTGGGGCCAGCAATTGACCACAAGTACTAGGATTCCAGAGCGTGGATTCAGAAACACTACACAGTCATCTGCTATGCTGACAATAGTAGAAGCTCAATAATTTTTTTAACTGAATTTACATTTTCAAAGAAATATATGTTTATATGTCAAAGTTTGATGCATCATGGTTAGTCTGTTTAGCACATGTACTTTCTTCAGAAAGATGCATTTAAAGGATGTCCACAGTATCTTTTTATGAAATATGGCTTTTATGAGAGTGACACTCCATGTAAGATTAGACAATATGATTTGAAAAATAAGGGATTTAAATCAGTTGATTATTATACCACTTGAATAAATGACTTCAAATCTAAGTTAATAACTTTTCTCATTATGAAGCATTATTCTGTGTGAAAATTATCGGTGGTGCATATTCTTACTGCTTATTAAAACTGACTACTTTTCGGTTTATCTTTTGCAGAATAATCTGAGGTTATCCTCTTGTCCGTTTATTCCAGGCCAGGGAGGGAAAACAGATTTCATTTCAAGGATCATCTTTGTTTATTCAATTAATAGTAGCTGTCTGGAGCACTGAGTTGAGAAGGGTTCTGAATCTTTGCCCAGCTCAAGAAAGAGTGATACGATCAGTTAGGAATATCTTATATAAACATGTGGCTGGGAAAGATAGCACAGTGCCTGCCACACTTGCCATTTCTGCTGTAGGCTGTTGTCTTTCAGTGTTACAGATATATGTTGAAGTGTAAATGAATTTTGATATTAAGTAAAACTTAATAAAGAAATGCCTGGAATACAAAGAGTGATTTGTTCCCAGCTAGATATTTTGGAATAGGTCACTCTTTATATTAGCTTGTAATGTGCAGACTTTTAGCATTATCTCTGTTAATGTTTCTGTCATCATGATATTATGACCTACACATTCCTATTCTACATCATAGATCTTGGCACTATTTTCTTATCCTTCTTTAAGGTACTGCTTGAAGAACTTTCAACCACTCTTGGTGATGCCAAGGATACATTTTGCTAAAACAGTAATTATGCTTCTGGACCCTTGCCTGGTAAAATGGAAAACATGTAAAACATTTGGTAAGTTTATTAAATTACCATGCAGCCTTTTCCTCAGTTTTTCCTTTTGTATCTACAAAATGGGGTAGTCAGTAAAGGTATTGGATTAGAACGTTCACATTCTGTTTGTCCATAATCTTACTTGCTGTTTCCTGGCTCCCTTCAGGTAATACTTCTGCGTCTTCATGGTCTTTCCTACATTAAATCTAACAGTAATTACCCCTAAAGTCACTTCACACCTACAGACTTTGATTTTTGTTAAGGATGTTGTTCGTGTTTTGAGTCTTTTCTCTTTGGTCTCATTTAAATTATATGACAATTCAACTTGAATATAAAGATAAATGATTACCTCTATTTTTGGAAGTATATACATTGTTTATGCTTATTATAGACTAAATTATATTTCATTTTCAAATTATACAGCTAATTTGGGTTTTGTTGGAGATACTACAAACCTAAAATGTGCCACGGATCTCTCGTTACATGTGTTTCCTCATGGAGATTTTCATCCACATCAACTCATGTCTTTACCTACTATCGTCCCATTGACAGAGAACTGCACAGGAATCTCTAACAAGTGATAAACACCTTTAGAAAGATTTGCCACTTTAATGTCTAAATGACTTTAAGAAACTAAGCTGTAACACTGTTGCTCATGATATAAATTTGTTTTTCACCTAGGGTAATAAAAATTTCAGTAAGTATTCTGTCACACAGATAGCTATCATCCTCATCCTACATTCCACTTCACATATATGTATATATACATATAATTATGTATGTGGAATTAACTTTGTAACAAAAAAGTTATTCTCGTTTTGTAATCAGGGTTCTTAGTTGCAGGCGCTTGGACTCACTCTAGCTAGTTTAAACAGAAAGGGATTTATTCAGGGTTATTAACGACCTCACAGGATCATTGGGAGAGCTGAAGTAACAATCAAAAGAACTTAACTGCTAAGGGAACCTGCTGGGATATTCAACAGGTCAAATGCCCCAGGTTCTTTAATAGGTACATTATAAGGAGAAGAAAGGGATGAAGGAGGAACCTATAGATTAACAGAGATTTAAGAGAAACAGTGAAATTTTAAAAGGGGCCAAGATTAAACTGTGGTGTCTAGGGATGCATAATTTTCGAAGACAAACTGAGGCATAGTAAAATTTTTAAGAATTTATTTGAGCAAAAATCCATTCTAATCAGGCAACACCAGACTGGAAGCAGTTAGTAGAGCTCCACCAACAGGAGCTCAGGGGAGAGACTTTCTTTATAGAGAAAATGTGAAAGCAAAGTAAGGAGATTATTGATTGGCTACAGCTTAAAGCCTGGCTGTTTGTGACTGGTTGTCCCTAGGTTTCAATTTTGTAAACTTGGGCCACTTACAGGCTTACATTTTGGTTTGGTTACTTATGTAGGCCATGGCATTAGAGTCACTTCAATCTAATTTTCTCCTTGTTTAATTAAACAGTACTTAGGTGATAAAACTATAATGAAACAGAAGGCAGTGGTTGTTACAATCATCAGGATTGTAGTTATATCTGGGGGAGTGGGGGACTTGTTATTGTGCTGGGTTATGTGGAAGGGCTTATGGATGCCTTGCGAAATTCTATTTTATGATCTGGATAGTAGTTATAAGTGAGTTCACCTTAAAATAACTCATTAAGTTATTTATTCTCTGTTTTTTTATATATGTGTTTTATTTTAAAATAAAGAAGTTGAAAATATAATTCAAAACAAATAACATATCAATAACATGTCAGTAGTATCACCTTCTTATAAGAGAGAGATTACTTTTTAAAAGATGCTGTGTTGCACATACCATGTTTTTACTGGGTGAGTTATATTGGAGAACTTTTACATTTGAGTCATACCTAAAAGCTATTTTAACATTAATGTACAACACCAATATACACAGACTAATATACTGCAAATCTTTGCTTGGACAAAAAACAAATACATATATTCTTCTTCTAATCAAGGTGGGAAACATTAAATGCAAATGAACTGAAATTTTAAATATATAGTGAATATGAATGACTATAAAGATTATTGATATTCAAGAGCAGGAAATCTTGGCTCAGGTAAAGTGACCTGAATCCTAATGTTTGTTTCTTTGTACCTTTTAGGTGTGGCTAGATAACTCACATAGTAATTGATTTAGATTTAAAATAAACATTATAATGAAACTGTTTTTTCTGTTTGTCCCATATTTCTTTCCTTCCTCCTCTGGTAACCACCCTCTTCAGGGGACCTGGCTGTCCTCTACTCCCATTCTCATGAGTTTGCGATGGCCGTACCCTTCCTATTGATCAAGGATCAGCCCAGCAACAGGCATATAACTCAGAGTGGACCAGCCAGAAGCCTTCTCTGGAATTTTATAAATTGACTTTCAAAAGGAGGAGATCTCTCTCTCTCTTTCTCTGCTCTGTGGTCATTTGATGGGTTGATTTGTGTCTAGGGAGGGGAGTTTGCTAATGCTCTAAGAGAAGTGCTTCTGATATCTGGAGAGATAGGGAAGCTGTAAGGTCTAGAAGCATCATTTGAGGTTCCATTTGCATATATATATATATATATATATATGATGAATGATGCAAGATTTGCTAATGACAGATAGAAGGTATTTACTTTGAAGTTAATTTTATTTCAAGTTTTACTTTTGGAAATTAAGCATCTTTAATTATTAGAAAGGAAAAAACTAGTTGTTATACCCGAGGAGCCCAGTCTACACATGGACCTGAATTAGATGATGAGATTCTGGACTTTGAGCTGATTCTGTGATGGGATGAGAATTTGCGGACTCTAGGAGGGGATGAATGTGTTTTGCATGTGAGAGGGATGTGAATCAGTGGGGCCCAGAGGGCAAACTCCGGTAGGCAACTTTTAAAATGTCTCCCCTGTCTCCTGGTATTCATGTGCTCCTGTAACCCCTTCCTTTTGAGTGTAGGCTAGACCCAGTGACTCTTGTAAAGAATGGTATGTGGAAAAAGTGATGGACTGTCACTTCCTAGGTTAGTTTACAGTAGACTGTGACTTCTGTCTTGCTTACTCTCTCTTCAAAATTATTTTCAACTTTCCCTCGTGGTAATAGTTTTGCTATATATTGGTCTTGTGCTGATATTTAGTGAAAGATGGGATTTACCACTTGCTTTGGGCTACATTCTCAAACAACCTGACTTGAGGAAGACTGGCCTCACCTGCCAGGTGTGCTTGGGGTCACAACAGGCTTCATCCTACATGGGCCTTGAACTGTCCCTTGTGGACTGCCTTAATCAGAAACATACAAGAAGGGGAACTCTGGAAATGTCAATCAGCCTAGGCAAGTTGACATTGCAAAGCCCAGCATATAGTTCATTTATGAGTGACAGGATAAATGCATGATTTTTTCTTTTAATTTACCAATTTTCAAGGTAATGAATTGTTTCCTTATTATCCCCTGAAGTTAAGTAATTGTTTTTTAAATTAGCTTTTTATTTTAGAACAGTTTTAGATTTATAGATAACTTGTGAAGTTATTACAGAGTTCCCACATATCCACTCAATTTCTCTCATTAATATTTTACATCAGTATGGTACATTTGGTATAATTAATGAATGAATATTGACATATTAAATAAAGTGCATACTTTATTCACATTTCTTTTTGGTTTTTTTTCTGTTTGTTTCCTTTTCTTTCTTGTTTCATATCGCATTCAGAATACTACATTATGTTTAGTCATAAGTCTTCTTAGGTTCCTCTTGGCTGTGACGGTTTCGAAGATTTTAATGACTTTTAATGATCTTGTTTTGAGAAGTACTGGCCAAATATTTTGTGAAATGAACATTAGTTGGGATTTGTAATATTTTTTTCTTATGATTTGATTTGGGTTATGTGTTTTTGGGAGCAAGATCACAGAGGTAAAGTGCCATTTTCATCAAGTCATACTTGGGTACGTATTATCTACATGACATAATAACAATGTGTCCATTGTCGATGTGGACCTTGCTATCTGGCTGAGGTAGTGTTTGTTGGGCTTCTGCATTGTAAAGTTACTCTTTCCTCCTCTTTCCATATTGTATTCCTTGGTAGGAAGTTACTATGCGCAGTCCATGCTTGACAGGGGAGTCATGCTTCACCTCTTGGAGGGTGGAGTATCTGCATAAATGATTTGGAATTCTGCATGGGAGATATGTTTATTCTTTCCCACTTCTTTATTTATTTAATTATTTACTTAGATCAGATATGAAATAATGAATATTTATTTTATACTTTGGTTATAATACAATACTACTTTATTTTATAGTTCAAATTGTTCCAGCTTTGGTCATTGGGAGCTCAAGTCGACTCCTGTGTCCCTTTGAGATAGCTGTGTGTGTATGTGTATGAGAGCACTTCCATACTTTCTGGCACTACAAGAGCTATAGGCTCATCTTGTATAGTTCTTGCCCCAGTGCTAGAACCAGCCATTACCCCCAGGAGTCCTGGTTCTTTTTATTGGAGAATGGTATTAGAAACCTGTATCTGGGGCTAGGTGTGCTGTTGCAGCTGGGGTATCATTGCTTCTAAGCCCTCTCCGCTGATAGAGCAAAGACATATATGTGTGTATACTAAGCTGTGTGTGTACACATATCTATAAGAGATCTTTTTGTATAATCACTTATATTTATATTAAACTATACACCAGTTCATGCTGATGTCTCAGACTGTAATCCACTACCACATGGCTCTTCTAGACCCCTGCTCTTGCTTATCTGTAACCTACCACTCTAACAATGAGAAACCTGGTTTCTTCCATTCACCATCCATTTACTTAATTGTTCTACTCCAGTATGCATGCATAGCAGTATTAGTATTGTTATCCCATCCCTCTTGGGATATCACTTTATCAACTAGAACACAAATGCTTACATACAATTTCTTTTGCCCCTAATTTTATAGACTCCACTCATTTTCAAAATTACTTAAGTCAGCACCTTCCCCCCAACCCCCTTCGGTAAGTTGTTTCACACATTTGTAATGTAGTTAGGTTCTTTTGTCAAGGTTCGCTCTTTGTGTTGAATAGTTCAAATGGGTTTAACAAATGTTTAATGTCTTGTATTCACTATTACAATATCATACAGAATAGTTTCACCTATATAACCTTCTTTACCGACTTGTATCTCTGGAAACCACTGATGTGATTATCATCTCTGCAGTTTTGTCTTTTCCAGGTTGTCATATAAATAGAATCATAATGTATGTGGTCTTTTTGGACTGGCTTCTTTCAAACAGCAGTACACATTTAAGGTTCATCTGTGACTTTTCATGGCTTATTAGCTCATCTCTCTTTATCACTAAATAATATTTCATTGTATATATGTACCAGGACTTTTTATATGCATTCACTTATTTTCACTTATTGAAAAAAATCTTGGTTGCTTACAGTTTTTGGTGATTATGAATTAAACTGATATACATATGTGCACATTTTTGTGTGAATGTGTTTTCAAATCAGTTGGATAAATACCTAGGGGTGTAATTGCTGGATTATGTGATAATACTGTGTTTAGCTTTTTAAAAAAAATTAGTTATAATGGACATGTAACATTATATTTGTTCCAGGAGTACAACATAATGATTTGATATTTGTATGTATTGTGACACGATCACCACAATAAGTCTAGTTAACATCTATCACCATACATAGTCACACATTTTTTTTCTTGTGATGAAAATTTTTAAGATCTACTCTCTTAGCAACTTTCAAATACACAAAAATACAGTACTGTTAACCATAGTCACCATGCTATACATTACGTCCCCATGACTTATTTTATAGTAGAAAGTTTGTACTTTTCAATACCCTTCACCCATTTCCCCAGCCCCCTTACCGTATCTCTTCTGGCAACCATCAGTCTGTTCTCTGTATCCATGAGCTCTTTTTTGTTTGTTTTAGATTCCACATGTAAGTGAGATTATAGAGTATTTGTATTTCTCTGTTCAACTTATTTCCTTTAGCATAATGTTCTCAAGGTCCATCCATGTTGTCCCAAATGGCACAATTTCCTTCGTTTTCATGGCAGAATAATATTCCAGTGTGTGTGTGTGTGTGTGTGTGTGTGTGTACACACACACACACACACACACACACACACACATATATATATATGTATGTATATGTAGTTTTTTATCCATTCATCCATCAATGCACATTAGGTTGCTTCCATATCTTGACTGTTGTAAATAATGAGCAAAGTGATTCAGTTGTGTGTGTGTGTCTGTGTGTGTGTGTGTGTATATATATATATATATATATATATATATATATATAATATATATATTCTTTTTTATACTCTTTTCCATTATAGTTTATCATAGGATATTGAATATAGTTCACTGTGCTATTCAGTAGGCCCCTGTTGTTTATCCATTCTATATATGAGTTTGCATCTGCTAACCCCAAACTCCCACTCCATCCCTCCCCCACCCCCCTAAACCATGACATTTTTAATGATAGTCTATACAGGGGCAAAGTTTGAATCACTGACTTTCAGGTCCATGGTAGAGTAAAATGGCATTTTTATATAAAATTTCCCAGATATTATATAGCAGGGCATTCTGAGATTATTACTACCTTCTTAGAGAATTCTACTGGAATTAATTTATCGGGAATTTTTAATAAAATTTTATTTTTTCTAAGTAATTTTTATTGGGTAGCATAAAATTTCTTACTCTTCAGGTTTCAAAAACATTTTAGATAGAAAATATGGAGAATAACATGTTGACATGAAAAAAGAAAAGGGCATTTCTAGTTTCCATTGTGTCAAGTGGGTGACCTTTTGAATCTGAACTAAAACAAATTGGGAATGACAGCTTTGAATTTTCACTGATCTCTCCTGAAAAACATGATTGCAAATTGTATCTTAGCAGAAGTGTTTTTTTAAAATAATGAATTATTCATGAAAAATCACTTTATCTCATTGTACACCTGCTGAGAAGGTTTTGCATTACCTATTAAAGTGTATGCAAAAGCTGTGCAATTAAACCTTCAAAATCAGATTCATTTTGCTTTGCTAATGCCTTATAATGCATCATAGGAAGGGTAATGACAAACATGTATTTATATTCATAGAATATTAAAAATATACTTAGTACTTGAAAAGGTCATAGAAAAGATCAAAGAATGACTTGCTGTGGCATTTAGCCAGAGGTTGAGGTGGTGAGGGACACATCTCTCTCTCTCTCTTTTTTTTTATGATTAATGCTCTTGTCCATTGCATTTGTACTCTTAATATTATTTAGAATTAGTTCATACCTCTGCATACACGTTTTACAGTGCTTCCACTGATAATAGCCTACAGAAGTAATCACAGAAGGTAGGCTGTCACATTGCCTATTCATGAGATGTCTGGCTCTGGTGGGTATCTCATTAGTTGATTAAAAAGGTAGAAGTGGGATCTCATGGCCAGGAGTTTAAATACTGAACAATTTTATTTTGAGGACTCCACACCCTCAAAAGACCTTAGTTTAAAGATCAAAGCAGTTAAAATGCAGGTGAAGTTCTACTATAAAATATATTCCTACAAAATTCTCATTCATAAATATATTTCTGTTGTACTGAGGGTAATATATGTTGATTCAAAACCTTACATATTTCTTTTATTTATTGGGCTTGTGTAACAAATTATTTCTCTGGTGCCTGTCCATATAATAGTTATATTTTTATACATGGGCTTCCATTTTATTTGCATTATAGATATTCATTCACTTATTAACTCTTTATTTATTCATTTTTAATCATTCCTTCATTTATTCAAAAGTAGTTATCATGTATATATTATGTTTTAATTATTGCGCTAGGTTCTAGTGGGCAGGAATGAAAGTGGGTCCCTACCTTTAAGAAGTTCAAGGTTAGTGGAAGAGACAGACATGTAAATTTACAGTTATATTGCAGTTGGATAAGTGCTATGATTGATTTGTGCCCAAGGTGCTTTGGGATCTTAAAAGTGAGGTACCTAACACCTCCAGGTTTTGGAGGATTGCCAGTAAAGACTCTCTAGGTAAAGTTTCGGTTGAGGGTATCTTGAAAGGTGAGAATAAGTTAGCTTCATGATAAGGAGGAGGAGGGTATTTTAAGGAGAGAAGACAACATTCATAGAGGCAGGAAACAGCGTGTCACGTTCAGGAAACTGCTTGCATCGTGCCAGTGGGGTTATGGTGGGAGATATGATCAGGGGTCAGATTATGGTACTCTTGAACTCTTGTCTTTAGTGGATCGGTCGGCCATTGGAGACTTTAAACTGGCAGATGATGATCAGAATTGTAGTCTTAAAAGGTCATTCTAGAGCAAGTGGGGGGTTAGATTGGAGGAGAGATTTAAGGTAGGAAATTATTATAGTAGTCAAAATTGGGTATGGTAATCCCCCAAATTAGATCAACAGCAGGAAGGATAATGAGGAGGGGAAACATTTGAAACTTATTTGGAAGTAGAACCAACAGGACATAATGACCAATTAGGTTTATGAGATAAAGGATCCAGGAATGACTTAAAACTATTTGGCAAGGTAGATGGTCGTTTCTTTCCAGATGAGATATACAGAAGGAGGAACAGGCAATAGCTGAGGTATGCTAAGTTTTGGTCAAGCATTTGGGTTGTACCATAAAATAACAGTGAACTCATCAACAAATTACAAGAGTGGAAAGAACATTGTATTTTGAGGAGACCTGGGAATTATTCCTAGTTCTTGAAAAAGCTGAATGCATAAACTTGTATGCCATTTGAATGCTCTGAGCCTCAACTCAGAAAAAACCTTCAGCTGCAAAAAAAAAAAAAAAAAAAGGGAGGTTGGGCTATGTGGTCTCTAGAAATATTTCAACACTAGAATTTTGATTATGGAAAATTTCCATACCAACAGTCTCAATTAAATAGATCTTTTCTCCAAAATAACCATCTAGGAAGCAATAACACATGAGAATTTTAGGAACCAAGAGGAGAAGGCATTAAGGGAGTATTTGACTCTCTGTATGGTAGACTTTTCTTTTACTGGTTTTAAGCAAATTTTTAAAATTACCAATTCACTATAGAAAAGGAAGATGATTTCATCTTTATCTCTTAAGAATGCAGTGTTAGGGCTTCCCTGGTGGCGCAGTGGTTGAGAGTCCGCCTGCCGATGCAGGGGACACGGATTCGTGCCCCGGTCCAGGAAGATCCCACATGCCGCGAAGCGGCTGGACCCGTGAGCCATGGCCGCTGAGCCTGCGCGTCCGGCGCCTGTGCTCCGCAACGGGAGAGGCCACAACAGTGAGAGGCCCGCGTACAGGAAAAAAAAAAAAAAAAGAATGCAATGTTATAACGGTGATTAGTTTTACCAAACTTTAATTAACAATAAATTTAGAAATCTAGAAATAAAAACTAGACAAATTTCTTGCTATAACACTGAAAGAAAAATTAAAATATGTTTAGTTTTATACCTGTATTCAACTTTTAGAGAAATTAGATCAAAGTATTGGCATAAGAAGTATAAAGTCCTGATATTTAAATAAAAGTATATTTTACTATTCTTTATCACTTCTAATTAATTAGTACTTAGATATTTCTAAGTACTGGGCAAATTTTTCTGACCATCCCATCCCGTCCTCCGTTTTTTCATATCTAGGTCTACTGCTTTAGTGTGCCCTATATTCTGTTGTAACACATCACCCATTGCTTTAGGCTTTCTTGGCCACTGCCCTTACTAGATTATGAGATCCTTGAAGGCAGCAGCTTTGTCTTCTATCATCTCTATTTACCCAAAGCCTACTATCCTACTGGCACACAGTGAGTGCTTACTAAGTATTGGCCGAATAAGTGAATAAATAAGTGAATGAATGGATCTTCCAAAGAAGACTTGGTGCATATGTTCTTATTTCACTCCTTTGGCAAAGATTCTTCAACAATCCTAGGAAGGCTACTTGGGATGATGGTGAAATAGTGTAACCAGCAGCACCATCTTTATATTGATCACATTTAGCTCTTCCTATCCCTCAGTTCAGATGACTAGGAATTTTGATTCTGTCAGTAATTTTCTCAATTGAGAGAGGGAATCAGATCAACTTGATTAAAGTTACATCTTTATAAAACAGGTAATATTACTGACCTGCTACATACCCATAAATGGCAGGTTTTTCTTTTACTTCTGAGGTTCACAATAGATTATAAACATATACACTATCAAATTACTTTATTTTAGGTTGATATTATCTTCTAGTTCTTTGTAACTGAAGGCTTCAGTGTTGTAATTTCATATCAAGATTTGGGTACACAAGGCACATCAATAAATAATGGAGTTGTTAACTAAATTTAATAATGCTGTCTCTTGCCTTTTTTATATTATTACTGCTCTGCTAGTTCAGCTCCTTATTAACTCTCATTTCAACAATCACAATAGCTTCCCCACTGAATCCACTGCCCCTTGTCTCTTCCATAGGAAGTCTGTCCTTACTGACTGCCAGAGTGATCTCAGCATACATAAGACACAGTAGTATACTCAGAGTATCTCTGCTCAAAAACATTCCTCTTCCAGGTTCTTATAAAATAAACACTCCTTAGCTTTGTACAAAGAAAACCAGGTCTGGATTAGGATCCAAATCCAGCTTACCTGTATAGCCTCTGGTTCTATTATATATTGTAAAATCAGTCAAATTAGAGTCTCTGAATTACTTAAACATGAGCAGTACTTCACTCATGGTATTTTTTAATTTTAGCTTGGCAATTCCTTTTTTCCACTCTGTCAAAATTCAAATCCCTGCTCAATGCCACAGTACCTGAAAAATATTTTTTGGCTGATTGGCTGATTCATCTATTAAGCTTCTCTTATTCTTTCAGTAAAATGTATCTTCTCCTCATTGGTGTATTCATGATGCTTGGATGTGATATGCTAATCAGTCTGTTACAATACAAATGATTATAGACATTTAACTCTTTTGCTAGGCTTTAAGCTCCCTGGGAACTGACCTTTGTCTTGATGACTTTTGGGTGCACAATGGCATTAAGAGAGGATATATACATACAGCTCCTGGAGTGGAGGCAGAGCCTCTTGGTCTACCTTCCATGATGTGAGATTTCAATTTCAGAAAATATTGCTATTGTTTGTTTTCCCATGGGCCTGGTTGAATCAGTCAATTCATAGTACCCAAACTCACCAGAGAAGGTTTGATAAGTTATAGGGCTAGCTTATTAGTTTGTATGGAGATATACTTTGTCTGATATCTGGGGCCTCACCTTCTAGATGCAAAGGAAATTGGAAAATGAAATTAGTAACCAGAAGGATGCTCTAAAAAACAGGAGCAAAGGATTTGTGATGGCTCGGGGGAATATTTCATTCAGCCTATGGGAAAGCTTGAAGAAATTATTTACTCTGGTATCGAATATAGCTATCTAGTGGCTGAACAGTTTTTCTCCCAGAAGCAAAATCCCTAGCATTATACAGACCATGATAGGCACAAACTTTTCTTCTTTGCTCATGTTGGTTTTTTTCCCTAGATTCTACAGTTCTTTTATTTTAACAAGATAACAATTATCTCAGACACGTTATGGTAAAATTGGTAGCTGCTTCATTCTCTTTTTATATTAGTGAATTGACTCATATTGGAGTTGAGGGGCATATTTGTTAAGGTGACTGACTCTTGGAGATAGGCCAGACTTCTTGCTGGAGATCTGGGGTCCCTGTGGTCTCATTTGCAAACATATTCTCAGAAAATCAAAGTTTGTTATTTCTGGAGATGACTATATTCATCTGTTTCATATTGGATCTTCTTTTGCATCTCAGACGGTGATCCCTGATTCTTGACTGTACCCACTGTGAGGCTTTTAGACTGTACCCACTGTGAGGCTTTTATCTTTCCATACCCCCATGGCTCATGGCCCATGAGTTGTGTCTTATACGCCAGGGTTATTGATATACTACTACTAGTTGGTTTATATTTTGAAACAATGAAATAATTACATATAGGTAAAAATATGAAAACGAAATATGCACTGGTATTTAAACCAACTTTATATGATTTTTCTGAAAGAAGGAAATCATATAGAAGGAATTCTGGGGTAGACCCAGGAATAACTTTCAGCACATTCCTTTTGGCCATATGTGTCACAAAGTTATTGTGCAATTAAGTACAAAATTTCTGACTGCTGGAAAGGTTTCCTTAACCTTCCCTTACTGAATCAGTATGAATTTGTTTATGCTTATTTGTAACACCCTCATTGTATGTACTTATTATATTCTCTTGAGCTTTTTGAAACTGTTAAAGGATTTTTGAAGTTGAAGTAGAAGGCACCCTTTTTCTCTTGTAACTTTAAAAGGATATAATTATTGCTGATTTGCTTGAAACTAGTTAACATATAATAAGTACGAGTTTGTTTTTACTTATAGTTTGATCAGGAATATCAGTAGTAACATAAAATAAAGTAGAGAAAACCCCTTGAGGCATTTAATGTATCCACACTATAAAGCACAGCCTAATGAAAGAAAAACAAACAAACAAACTTACATTCCCATCTGTTAAAACCTCAAGTTTATCTACATATAATGAAACAAAAACATCCTGTCTTACTTGACACATGTCACAGCTGTATGTTGATTCATTTGGAATGGACAGCATTTCTGAGGCTTAGGCTCCTGATAGAGGATGCCCTTCTTCTACCCTTAATGAGAAACCACAGGACGCAATTCTAAAGGCCTCAGAATTGACATGACAGGGCATGGAACAACAGATGGTCCCTTAGGCAGACTAATCCTATGTTATTTAATACCAAAAGCAAAACTGTCAACTGTTTCAGGGAAAACATAGAGCCCGGAACCAAAGAATTGATGAGTAAACATGAAAGAAATTGATTTCGAAATATTTAGTTTGAAGTGTATTTTCATTTTTCATTCTAAACACACATTGTTACTGATTTGGAATTCTAAACCACTGTTTGGATTTTAAGAATAAGTTCTTTGGAAATTTCTGGAAAGAAAACTCTCTCAGGAGACCTTTAACTAACAATTTTAAATGAACCAAAATTAATTGTAATAGATTAGTGTGGGTTATTGTTTGAGTATTAGTGTATGTGAGCAACAGGTCAAAAGAAGCAACCTCTTCAGAAATTTAATAAATGCATTCGGAACCTATGGCATTTTCACAGAGTTTGACATAAATACATACATATATATATATGGTAGGTTCATCCTGGACTTTCTGTAAGGGAGTTTAATTACTTATTTGAGAATCTCATTATACTCATAATGTTATAGTGAGATTCCACAGTGAGATATATTTGTTCTTTACAATAGAAGTTCTGCTTTTCATTAAGATTTCCTTTTTAATATAAAACTACTCACAAAATTTAGATAAAAGGAATACATGTTCCTTATAGAAAATATGAGTGCTATTTATATCTTCCAATATCTTCTAATCCTACTCCCCAGAAATTATTACTATTGCCAGTAAGATGAATAGAGGGAGATCTATATAGTTTTGGGGTCATCAGCATTTATGTATTGGATGAAACCCTGCGTGTGATTGAAATCAGCCACATGGAATATCTAGCATAAGAAGAGTAGAAAGGCCCGAGCCAAAGTGAGCACACACTTACTGAGCTGTAGGTGAAGGAGACGGAGCCTAGAAAAACACTGCTGAAGAGTGGCCTGAAAGGAAGGCTGAAAAATCATTGAATAGTTGGATTCATGAAAATCAAGGATGAAGAGAGTTTCAAGCAGTGGTTACTAATGTCAGATATGATGGAAGTGTCAAACTGTGTACAGACGAAAACATTGCAGTTTAATCTGGGAACTAGGAGGTCATTAGTGAGAAATTCCATTGGAAATGGATTGGAAGCTGATGGTCATGGGTTGAGAATGGAAAAAATAGAGAAAGCTACTAGTAGAATGATCTGAGAATCTTGACTATAGAAAGAAAGAGGAATGGAGGCAGCTAGAAGTCAAGGAAACATTTTGTAGGATGGGAGAGACTTGTACATGAGGTAGAGAGAAGTAGAGGATAGAGGAGAGTATGAAACTAGTGAAGTACAGTCTGAGAGGAGGAAGGTAAAGATTTATTCTGGAGCAAAGAAGATGGGTTGAAATACAGATAAAGATGAAAAAGTACAGTCGACTCTCTGTATCTATAGGTTCTGCATCTGTGGACACAGAGGGTTTGAGCAGTTGCAGATTTTGATATCCCTGGTGGGTCCTGGAACCAGTCCCCTTCGAATACTGAGGGATGACTGCACAAGTAAGGACACTTTTGCTGCAGAGACTAAAAAAAAATTCTTTTAAATGGGAAGGACCTTGCATTTCAAGACTTAAATACATTCATAAATATTTTAACCTGAGGGACATGAGAGAGATGTCTGACCAGGGACAGTTAAAAAATGTGTCATCCCTGATTGGTGACCCAGATGACTTTGGAGACCCTGGCTTTGTTGTGAAACAAGTCATTAGGGTTGTGTATTTTGTCCTGTTGTACCTAGGAGCCTGACTGTAGGAACTGAACCACAAATCTTTGAATTTATTCAGGCTTAGGGTGGAGTGGAATGTAGTAATGGGAAATGATGGATCATGGTCTATAGGCTGTTCTGGAAAGGAAATGAAAAAAGTTGAATGAGTGTAGAAAAAAAAAAGAAAGTAAAGGGAGATCAAGGGACTGGAGGATGTTGATGATGTGGAAAGACACTTGTAATGAAAGTAAGGTAATGAGAGAGTTAAATAATGAGATATTTGGCCCACAAAAAAGATAAATAAGTTTGTGATTCCAGAAGCGGGACTGTTCTAGGTGTGTAACATGGGTGAGGACTGCTGAAGTGGAAGAAAGTCAAAGTTCCATAAATTGGCATAAACTTTAATTTCTAATAGAAAAAGTCCATGAAAGTTAAAGAGGATTTATTTACAAAACTCTGTGCTATACATTATCTTTTGTATTTCAAATTAGGGTACCCCCTTTAAAGGGAAAGAGAATAAATTCACCTGTTGCTGATTGCTTAAGAGGAGGTACTTATTTACTATTGTATATTGTGTTATTAGTGCCCAGTCCAAGGGCTGCCAACAGAAGAAACTTAAAGATTTGTTGAATAAATGAACAAATTAGTGAGTAAAATAAAGGCTAGAACTAAAACTGATTAATACCAATTCATGATCTAAGAATTGTCCTCTCTTAAGAGATTAAATTATTTGCTAACGTTTCTTTCGGTTTGTTATTGTGGTTGGGAATTCAGAAGCCATTTGGAATTGTAAAATATTATTTTTCATTTAAGCTGAAATTCTGTAAAGTGTTAGATTTACTGAAACCAATAATCATTTTTGTTAATCAATTGTAAAAATGAAATTACCTATATAATCCTGTGTGTGTGTTTGTGTTATATCGGGTAGTCTTCCAAAATAGAAAGATGTGTCATATAAGTGTCCCATCCACTCCGAAGAAATAAACACTCTTGTAATGTTTGACATCACTACCTTGAATCCAAACAGAAGGATTCAGGAGTATAGTGTAATTAGAACACTATTTATAAAAATTTGCAAATGTTGCACCCAATTGCTTATTTTACTTGAGGCAGAATTTACAAATGCAGAACACAAATGAGATAGAAGAAATTTTATGTATATTTTAGAATGTGCCAGAGCTTATATGGCTATAAAATGGGAAAGTTTTTACAATACAATTTAGTAGCAAATATATGGTTAAACCCCACCGCCTCTTTTTTTTTCCTTTTTTTTTGTGTGTGTGTGTTTTTTTTTTTTTTTTTGGCGGTACGCGGGCCTCTCACTGTTGTGGCCTCTCCCGTTGCGGAGCACAGGCTCCGGACGCGCAGGCTTAGAGGCCACGGCTCACGGGCCCAGCCGCTCCGCGGCATGCGGGATCCTCCCGGACCAGGGCACGAACCCGTGTCCCCTGCATCGGCAGGCGGACTCTCAACCACTGCACCACCAGGGAGGCCCTTTCCTTCTTTTTAAAAAATTTATTATTTCCAAGATATATTGTTAAACATTCCAGAACTCTGATGGAAAAATTCCAGGCTTGGAATACTAACATGAATAATTATGTTTTTCTTCTTTTGAAAGACAATACACGTTAACCTTTTCTAGATGTTTCTAAACATCTAGAGCTTTTGCTTCAACAGTCTCTTTGGTGTTCTTTGATCAATCAGGCAAGTCATGGTTTTCTTTTTCTCTTCTTTTCTTTTCCTTTTTTTTTTTTAGAGAGAAATCAGGGCTAAGATCTCCATTGAGGTTGGTGAGGAAAGAGTTACTCAATAGAAATTGTATCCATATATACCTATGAGTAAATGCTGAGTTAATAGAATTGCTGATTACATCTTAAATCATTCTTTAAAAAATTAAAAAATTATTTAAAGTAAACTTTTGTCCAGGAATCTTCAAGAACCACAATACTCACTTCTTCACATATTTAAATCAAAACTGAATTGAGAGTAATTTTCTACTGAGCTTTTCAGCAAAATAGTTAATGTTCTGTCATCATCGAGATGATTTCGCATTTGACCCAACACATATCAGCTCTTGATAGTGTTTATAGAACATTTTGCTTAATGGGACAAAACACCATATCCAAATACTTTGAAGAATTCCTTCTATTTTTGTAGGATTGATCTGCTGGGCCGGTTTAATGATTGTTTATGGGGGTAAAATACAGTAATACTAGCTGTGCTTGCACTGTAGACATTGTTCTTATTTTAATGTTTTGTATTCCACCTGCTTCAAGAAAGGTTGGGAGCAAATTGTAAAATTTGGAGGAATGAACAGTAACACTCAAATATACAGTGATCAAGATTTTTATTAAAAGTAAAACAAACAGGGGCTTTCCTGGTGGCGCAGTGGTTGAGAGTCCGCCTGCGGATGCAGGGGACATGGGTTCGTGCCCCGGTCCGGGAGGATCCCACATGCCGCGGATCGGCTGGGCCCGTGAGCTATGGCCGCTGAGCCTGCACGTCCAGAGCCTGTGATCCACAATGGGAGAGGCCACAACAGTGAGAGGCCCGCGTACTACAAAAAAAAAAAAAGTAAAACAAACAAAAAAACATATTTCAAATTTTTGGACAACTTTCATACATAAACTCCACAAAGGCATATATTTATGTTTAATATTTTCTTTAAAAATATTAAGTACAAATCCAGTTATAATTTTTTAGAGTTAAAAATTCATTAATTTTTTTTCAATCTTCATTCTGTTATTTTTAAATTTTATTTTATTATTATTATTATTTTTTAACATCTTTATTGGAATATAATTGCTTTACAATGTTGTGTTAGTTTCTGTTGTATAACAAAGTGAATTAGCTATATGTACAGATATATCCCCATATCCCTAATAATAACATATATTTAGGCATTTAGAACAAGTTTCTAGAATTTTATGATAAAATTTAGTATTTTTGCTTGCTAGTTTGGCACTATGATGCTTTTATCATTGATTTTTAAAACTAATAAAGTAATGCTAATCATTCTCATAGTAATTTACAAGTAACTAAAGCTCTTATTTAGATTTCACAAATTTGGATTAAATGTAAAGTTTCTTATTAAAATTAGGCACATAAATGATACAATATGTCCATTTCAATCAACATTTTGGCTCTAAAATTAAATATATGATATACTAAAGCTGGAAAAACCAGATTAATTTTTCCAAGATCTTTTTATTAAGTATTTGAATTTTCTTTGAAAATTACCCAGATTCAAATGCTTTTTCTGGATCTCCTTAACTCTGTCACCCAAATTCTCTCTTTTAAATTCTATGAATTAAATACTCTAAGCATCAGTGTCCTTTGTAAAATGACTAACAGTAGCTACATCTTAGTACTGTGAAGATTAAATAAAGTAGAACTTTTTCAGTGATTGATGCAGTGTTGGCTCAGGCAGTGTTAGTGTAGCTAAAGATTAAGGAACAGATTGATAGTAAAGGAAGGACCGTAAGCCATCTTTCCCTGCTTATTGCACACCATGCCACAAAGACAATAGGATTCTTGACTTGGGTTTTCTGAGCATTTGACAAGGGCCTCATACAGTGCTTTCCAGCTAACTTCCAACTGCTAGTGACTGTGTTTTCCCCACAAAGGGAAAACTGCTCTACATCTAAAGCTGGCCAGTAGTTCAGGGGAATCAACACCTCTGGGTGCAGCCCTTAGGCACTGCCAATGGGAGTTAGTGTAGCTCTGCTCCCTCACTCTAATACCCTAAACTCTAGTTGCCCACAGTATTATTTGGCTCTATGATATAAACTTTATTGGCTGTTTTCCTTCCCTTGTCTCACTTCCCTACTCTTTATCAGTAATTCCTGCACTTCTCAATTATTGGCACACAAATCCTTGTCTCAGGGTGTGCATATGAGGATATCGAAACTAAGAGCAAATTAATGTAAATTGAACAATCACTGCTTCTGCCATTCAGTTAAGCTCAATGTGAATTTGAGAAACTCTGCAAGAAAGTTAGACATAAAAGTCAATCAGGACACAGATGAGGGAAAAATTAAGTTATTAATTTTGTCCGGGACTCAAAGAAGAAAGGTATCCCAGAAAGAAGAAATAGCATGAGCAGAGAATAAGAATGGAAAAAGCATGCAATATTCTGAGAATGATTAGGAGCCCAGTGTGGCCAAAGAGAAAGGCAGGATGGGCCCAGGGAGGAATGGCTGCTGATGAGGCTGGGGCCACACTGGAAAAAAGCTGTCTATGCTAACTAAACTCATATGTTAGCTTTATTCTTTTGGCAGTGAACAGGCATGAAAGCTTTTTAAAGATAACAATGACTTGACTACAGTTATGCTTTAAAAAGAGTAGGAAATGAATTGGGCTAGGACATGACATGGATAGGAAAACCATTCAAGAGGCTACTGCTGTAATGCAAAAAAAATGAGGCTTTACCTAGTACAGTGGCCATTTGAGTGGAAAATAGCATCTTGATACTAAAGGTATTTCACCTAAAGAATAAAGAGGATTGGGAAAAAAAGTGATGAGGGAAGACAAGAGTTTAAGATGACCCTAAAGTTTCTAGTTTAAACGAATATTTGGATTGTGATGCTTTTATTGTCATGTTAGGGAATTCAGAAGAAAGTGAATATGTAATCCTGAATTGATAATGAATGTTATTATGGATATAATATTTACATGTAGAGTGAATTAAAGGTGGTAGAATGTGTGTGCGGGAATCCAGTGTCATTGATAGTTCAAGGCAAAGAAGTCCCCTGCCCTGGGCCCTGTGTTTACAAGGGACCCCTTTGAACTGTTCTCCGCCTGTGCTCCCTCCATGGGGCAAGGAGTTGGGTCCACCTAGAGTCTACATCCCCTGCTCCTGGGTGCCTGGAATCGTGGGATTCTTAGTTCAGAGGGCCCCAAGCACACTTTCAGGCCTTTAACCAATGTCTCTGCTCTCAAGGATGGACTCTGTTGCCTTGCTACACATACCTATGCCCAAGTGGTGGCCAATGGATGGCATTTGCTATGGGCAAAAGAGACAGCACTGGGACATGCTGGCTGAAGTGTCCACACAGGGCACCTCATTGTGCATGTTGGAGCTGATAGTGGGAGGAAAAGGAGGGTAGGCCATGAGGCTCTGTGTCAGAGACCAGGGGTTAGGAACAAGCTTCTCCTGTGCTATCAAGTTCTAGTGCAAAACTTCAAGGAATCCAAAAATTCTAAATTCAGACTCGCTTATCTGATCTTTATGAAATGTGTTTTTCAAAGAAGGAGGACAGTACACATTTTACATAATCGTTTGTTAGCTAGATTTATGACCTTTAAATATTTAGACAAATGGTGTATGGGTTTCCATGTGTACTCTTGGCTCAGGCCCCACAAATTTGAGAAGTGGACTTAGTGAAATCAACAGATTTGTGTGATGATACAAGCCCATGTTAGATTATAGCAGTTGAAATGGAAACAAAAAGAACCTAAAGGGTACTTTTTAAGGTGCATTTAACCGTCAATCTGATTTATTTAAAGATTAAGTTGGGCTTCCAAAGTATCCCTTATTCGTGGCCAGCAACAAAAAACCCCACAATGATTATAGAGTTTAAAAGCAATATGTATTAATTTCAGTTTAATTTTCTGTCCTTAAGTCACATAGTATATGTTTTCTGTTTCAATTTTCTTTCCATTAATCAGTATGAAACAATATTGAGCACAGTGGTTAATATGACAAAGATACTGTGTTATTCACTTGGGGCTTATTTCTCTGTATACCAATGCAACATTTAAAAGCTCCTATTATAAAATTAATGGAAAAGAGGCTTTATCAAGCTAGAGTCATAAATTTGATCTAAGAATACAGAATAAAAATATTACCTTCTTGGGCTTACCTGGTGGCGCAGTGGTTGGGGGTCTGCCTGCCTATGCGGCGGGCGCGGGTTCATGCCCCGGTCCGGGAGGATCCCGCGTGCCGCGGAGCGGCTGGCCAGGCCCGTGAGCCGTGGCCACTGAGCCTGCACGTCCGGAGCCTGGGCTCCGCAACGGGAGAGGCCACAGCGGTGAGAGCCCCGCGTACCAAAATAAATAAATAAATAAATAAAAAATATTACCTTCTTTACCTTTATAGGACAAGGCAGAAAAACTGCAAAATTAGGTATCTTCATGCCTGGCTAAGTACAAGTGAGGACTCTACCTTTCTACTCAGAAAAATATATATGTCATCTCTGGTCCACATTTAGTTCATGGGAGAAAAAGCACAGCAACACCACAAAAGTGTCTTTAAATAGAGTGAAGTTTCTCTCTTCAAAGGTTGAAAGTCATTTATCAGCAATAGAATCTGTATTGCTTGGAAATTTTTTCTGGTGTTTCATGGAACTCATTTTCATCATATTATATGTCTAGTTTTTGTAGATTTGCACATTTACACATCTGAGTTTGTTTTCTTGGATTTGACTTCTTAAAAAGTACCACCAGACCTTCAAAAAAAAAATCTCTCATTCTGAGTAAATTAAAGCAGGCTGCCCCGCTTACTGTGTGTCCAGCTGGCTAAAGGCTTAAACAGGAAAAGGACGCAAGGAGATTCTGTGGTAGGTATAAGATAAACATGCTCTTATTTATGTTTTGCTGATACTCTAGTTGTTTAGAAGTTGGGGAATTTATTTTCCTTGCTTTGGGCTGTTCTTTTAAAAAACCAAATAATCATCTAGTGCGCCTTGTAGCTTTGATCTTTGTTTTTATATTTTGTTATACGAGGCTCAAAGTCTTACAGTTTGTTGTGTTTTGTACTTTGTCAGATCACCCTCTCTCTACACGTTATTACCCACAGATGGCTGGAAGTAAAAAAATAAAGGAAAGCTAGAGTATCTTAAAAATTGACATCTCCCATAAAATCTGGGAGATCGTTGTAAAAATATTGGCATACTTTTGCAGGTGCTAAAATAGAATTCTGTGGCCTCTCACCTAATATAATTAACTTTCTTTTATTTCGCAGTGTTTACCATATCTTTTCTTAACCTTTGTTTTTCACAAGAGTGCCCTTGGGACCAAACTGAGGAAGTCATACAGACACCTGCATGCCACAAGGCAAACACCAACCTCATTCTAGCCCCAGGACAAAGGTCCTGCAAGCCGGCTCTGCAGATTCCCCCAAATGCCTTTTATGCTACAGTGATAAATCATGTGAGGATATAAAATCAGTCTCCAGAGGAATGCTACAGTGATTTGCTAACTATGACACTCACAGAAACATTGGTACATTGAGTGACTTAAAAATTCAAGCTTATACTTTTAAATTCAGTTATAAAACACTGTGTGTATGTATGTGTGTCTACCTCACACGTATTTTAGTAGTCTCTGGAATCTAGTAGTTCCTCAATAGAATGTGTTACTTGGAACATGGATTGGAGCAGCACACACTAATATGTTACACGGTGTTTTTAAAATCAAATGTAGACTACAGATCCTGGTGATTCTTGAGGCAGTAATTGGTGCAAGGTGCAACAACTGGTTCTTTACTTTAGAAAAATTTCCAAACATGCTCCAGACCACTGAACCCCTAGAAGCCTCACATTAAGTCTGGATTTTCTTGGGCTTATTTTCCATCTTGTGGCATGCATGTGTCGTATATCTATCCTTGCTACTTTTTGCTTATCTAGTCCAATAAGTATGATGTCATCAATGTAATGGACCTGATTTTCTGTGAGATGCCAAGATGATTAAGAACTCTGCAGATTAAATTAGATTAGAGAACAGGAAGTTGAGACTTCCCTGAGATGAGACAGTGCAGGTATACTTTTGCCCATTCCAAGTGAGAATGAAGTATGTCATATCATACTTTCAAATTGGTATAGCGAAAAGCATTTGTCAAATCAATAGCTGTGTACCAGGTGCCAGGATTTGTATTGTTTTGTTCCAGCAAGATACTCCAGTAGAATCTTACAGCTGCAACTAGAGTCACTACCTGACCAAGTTTTATTCTACAAGATCCATCCACCACCTGCATAGGCCAAATAGGGAAGTTAAACGTGGATGTAATACAAATCACCACCTTGCATTTTTCAAGCCTTTGATGGTGGCACTAATATATTCAGCTTACTCAGATGAATGGGGTATTGTTAAGTTTTCTAATCTGATTGGAGAGGGAGTTCCAAGAGCTTCCACTTGGCTCTTTCTACCACAATAACTTGCCCTCCAGTATCCAAAAATGTGGTGATTTCAGTTGATGGGATCTATATTTCAATTATGTATTCAGGAACTGAGAAATAACTGAGTTGATCTGAGGAGAAATATATATGGGGCAGAGCTCTACTTATCACAACAACCATAAAGCTCTATTTTCATGAACCACAGTAACATTTTGGGTGTGTTAGATCATCCCACAGTAGCGAGACAGACACTACTATTCCCTCGAAATTTGGTTTAAATATTGAGACTGGTCACACACACACACACACACACACACACACACACACACACACACACACACACACACACACACACACACACACACACACACACACACACACACACACACACCCCCCAAAAGAGTTTGGAAAGGTTTATTACTCGCAAATTGAGCTTTCTGGGGAGAGCATAGCAGGCCCCTCCTGCTGATCTGAAAATGACTTGAAAGAGTAAGGAAAGGAGATTGGCTTGGAGTTTTCATCGTGGCTAGGGGGTGGGGTCAAAGTGAGAGTTCCTACACGTGGTTTGAACTTCCTGCTGGTGCCAAAGGAAAGAGCACCTTGAGATTTTTTAGCTTGCACATTCAGGGAAGAAGGGGTGGAGCCAGGTGAGGCTTAATAGCTGCAGAAGTCGAACATTAAAAAGTAGAGTTGGGCTTCCCTGGTGGAGCAGTGGTTAAGAATCCACCTGCCAATGCAGAGGACAAGGATTTGAGCCCTGGTCCGGGAAGATTCCACATGCAGCAGAACAACTAACGCCGTGCACCACAACTACTGAGCCTGTGCTCTAGAACCCGTGTGCCACAACTACTGAAGCCCACGCGGCTAGAGCCTGAGCTCTGCAACAAGAGAAGCCACCACAATGAAAAGCCCACACACTGCAACGAGAAGCCCACGCTCGCTGCAACTAGAGAAAGCTGCATGCAGCAGCGAAGACCCAATGCAGCCAAAAATAAATAATAAAAAAAAAATAAATTCGTGAAAAAAAAAAAGAAGAGTTAACCATAATGGAAAAGAATATTTTTAAAAAATGTATATATGTGTATAACTGAATTACTTTGCTGTACAGCAGTAATTAACATTGTAAATCAACTATACTTCAATTAAAAAAATAAAATAATAGAGTTGGACTGTTTATTATATTGGTTCTTTGGGAATTAGTTTCAGCTAATCCTTCAAAAGCATGAATATTTCTTATTTTCTCATGCACACCTTTTCCTTTGGAGAGAGTTGTGAAAAAAGATTTACCATATATTTTTTTGTGGCTGTATTGCAAGGTCTGTTCTCAAGGGGATGGGTCTCTCCTTGGTCCAGGATCTTTAGGTTTTGCTTACTTCTGGGAACTAGGTGAGAAGTCAGTTTCCTTTCCTGTGTTCAGCTTTCTGCCCATCAGCTCTTAAATGTTTTATGTTATACAAATCAAAATATTATATATAATATTATATTTGGATGCCTACTTTATATCCAAGGACACTATGGTCAATTAGCCATAGCAAAGTTTCCTGTAGATTAGGCCATTCTCATGACTATTTGTTACTGCTGTTCATTACAATAATTGCATCTGATTTTTCTCTGGTGGTTCTGTGTTGTCAAGTGGCCCCTGTTACACTGGAATCCCATCATTGCCATTGATATCAGGGAGCCCATCTCAACATTCATGTCTCCCACTGTCATCCCTAGCATACAGAGGACACGACTATGGAAATTTAAGGATGCTGATGTTCACTTCACTGGTACAGTTCTTGACATCTTAGTGAAGGAAGGGTCTTCTTATCTTTCTTGGTAGATGGGGATAGTTTTGTAGGCTGCATGTGGTAAATCCTTTTTAAGATTTTTTTTTCTTGAAATATAATAGTACATTTAAAGGAAAGCTTAAGTGCTTTTGGATTCCTTCTTCTACATTATGGTAGCTGTATCTGGCGTCTTGACTTCATTGACTGTAGGCCATAATTAATTCTTATTTTTTTAGTCAACCAACCAAGAAAATTTTTAGAGCCATTTCTCAGCTACTTGAGCTAGCACATTAATCTCAAAGTGTATCCATATCAATAAATTTAACCAAATCCAATGTTTTTAAAAACAACTTTATTGAGTTATAGTTTACAAAAAATAAAATTTACATGTTTTAGTCTATAGATAAATAACTTCTGAGGAATGTCTATGACTGTGTAACCACCACTCCAATCAAGAAATTTCCCTTGTGCCCTTTGGTTCATCTTTCCAACTCCCTGTCCTAGGTAACTACTGATCTGATTTCTATCACTAGAATTTAGTTTTGCCTGTTCTAGAATTTTATTTAAATTGAATCATATAGTATATACTATTTTTTGTCAGGCTTCACTCACTCAGCATAAATTTGTGTTTTTAATTTGTTTGTTGCTTCTTATTGTTGAATAGTGTTCCATTGCGTGGACATAGCCATTCACTAGTTAGTGGACACTTGGATTATTTCCAGCTTTTGGATATTCTGAATAATGTTGTAAACATCCTTTTGTAAGTATTCATGGATATATGTTTTCATTTCTTTTGACAAAATACCCACAAGTGGAACTGCTTCATTATATGTTCATTACATGTTTAAATATATAAGAAACTCAAACTTAATCTGATGTTATATTCTATTTGCCTTAGTCTAAAACACTTAAGAGTCCATTTTCAAACATATTCCTCAGGTTTCTACCCAAATATGTTAGCAGAATCTTGCAAGTCATTTGGCATATATTCAGTCTTCTGGGTCAGACTTTTCCTGAAGATCTACTCTAATTATAGGTATAGAAGTAATAAGATATTGTAACAGTTAATAAGAGAATTGACATCTTCTTAGAAGGCAACTTCCCAATGTGAGGTTAATGCAGAATATTTAACATGAGAAAACTAGTCTTTTCAAATTCAGGAGGAGATGCTGATTTTCTTGGTAAGAGAGGCTCATGGAGACTATTTAAAAGCTCATCCCATGCCCTACAGATGTGACACCATGAAGCCCTTCACCAAGTAATCATCCCTGTAGACTCATGCCAAATGCTATTGCATAGCTTAAATTAAAAGTTTCTCTCAAGGTTTTATTTTTAATGTTTATTTACTTAATTCAACATTAGACCATACAAGAAATTACTGAGTCCCCTCTAATGCATGTATCAGGTAGTTTCCCAAGCACTGGGGATAAGGCAGTGAATGGAATAGTCCCTGACCTTAAAGAATTTATAATCTAGTGTGGAATTTAATTATAATATGCATGAATGTCCAAAGAAATGCACAGATATGAATTGTGGTAAGTCCCATAAAGGAAAATTAAAGAGTATAATGAGAGATTATCTCTGGGGGAATTTACATTGAAGAGTTGAGGCAGAGCAGGCTGTTTTGAAGAAGTATGGATTAAGCAGAAGCCCAAGTGGTAGATTAAAATTTCATAGGTGAAGAGGGGAGAGGAGCACTTAAACAAGGTGAAGAGCAAGTGGGAAGGTGCTGAGGCAGGAGAGACCTCGTCATTTCAAAGGAACTGAGAGAAGGCCAGTTTTGCTAGAAAAAAGGAAAAAAGCAAAAGGGAATTTAGTTGGAGAGGTAGGCAGGGGTCAGATTCTGCGTGGGCCATAGACTATGTTAAAGGGTTTGGATTTTATCCCAAGTGCAGTGAGAAGTTAATAAATGGTTCCATGCAGAGGAATGATTTTAAATTCAATACTTTAAAATATCATCTGATTGTGGTGTGGAGAAAGGAATGAAGGGAGCCCAGGCAAGAAATGGACCAGGGTAAATAGTACAGGGTAGATAAGTTAAATAAGAGTGACAGCAGTGGGATAGATAAACGGGTGAATTTGAGTTGCCCCTTGGAAGTAGAATCCACAGGAATTGGTAACTAATTGGATGTGGGGGATGATGGAGGGGCAGCTTTGAAGATCACTCTGGGTTTCTGGCATGAGTATTTAGAAGGATGGAGATGCCAGTTACTGCCATGGTGGGGTTGGACTGGGAAGGAAGCATATCCGAAGCTTAGTTTATGAGTTTTCACTCCAGATAAGATGTATGGGTTGGATGGGATTTCCCTGGTGGCGCAGTGGTTAAGAGTCCTTCTGTCAATTCAGGGGACGTGGGTTCGATCCTTGGTCTGGGAAGATCCCACATGCCGCGGAGCAGCTAAGCCTGTGAGCCACAACTACTGAAGCCCATGTGCCGCAACGAGAAGCCACTGCAATGAGAAGCCCGTGCACCACAATGAAGAGTAGCCCCCGCTCGCCACAACTAGAGAAAGCCCACATGCAGTAACAAAGACCCAACACAGCCAAAAAACAACAAAAAAATATGTATGGGTTGGAAATGTAAATTTGCAAATAGATGAGATCACTTAGGCCAGCGAGAGAAGCACAGATGGAATGAAAGACTAAGGGCCGCGTGTATGGACCGTTCAATGCCACTACAGATGCATCAACAATAGATCCCTGTCTTGGTGTGCACCCCACCACCTCAACTCTCAAAGATTACCTGGTCTTCTACTTCCCTTAGGAGTGACCTTCTTATATCAGATCTTCTTCCCAGTCTTAACTCTAATCAATTTCTTCATAGAATCAAAACACTTCTGACGCTTTTCTCCTCAAGCCTCTTTCTTTTTTTTTTATTGTATTGTATTATATTGTATATTATTTTATTTTTTCAGATGGTTGACATTAGTACTGAAGAACTGAAACAACAGTTTGATCAAGAAATAAAAGTAATGGCAGGGCTTCCCTGGTGGCGCAGTGGTTGAGAGTCCGCCTGCCAATGCAGGGGACGCGGGTTCGTGCCCCGGTCCGGGAAGATCCCACATGCCGCGGAGCGGCTGGGCCCGTGAGCCATGGCCGCTGAGCCTGCTCGTCTGGAGCCTGTGCTCTGCAATGGGAGAGGCCACAACAGTGAGAGGCCCGCATACCGCAAAAAAAAAAAAAAAAAAAAAAGTAATGGCGAAGTAAGTTAATCTGGCAGTGTGGTACTGTGGAAAAAAGCAGGACAAGGAGTAAGGGACCTGTTTCTTACCCAGAGTGTGCCATGAACTAGTGATATTTTCAAATATGTAAATTAAAATAGTTTAGAGAACTTGAAAGAACTTTGACTCTACAGTTCTGTGGCTGCATATACTCTCTCATATGTGTGTAGATTAAACATGTCATTATTCTAAATCATAACAAAATTACAAGGAATTTCATCTATCTTCCATTATTGTGTTTTCTGCTCCCAAAATTCACGAGAGATAAATTGTAGATATAATATGTATGTGCATATATGTGTAAATATATATATGTGTATATATATATGTGTATATATATATATATATATATATATGATAAATAGTCCCTTTGATATAAGTTAACACCATAAGCCAGGGAAGTGTTATATGTAAGAATGTTTAGAAGGCATTGACTCAGTATGTTTGAAAATTGTTGGACATCATCAGGAAGAGGAGAAATAAATTAGGAAATTTATTCAGTAATTATAGTGATTGATACTTGAGTATGTACAATAGACCAGAAACTGCAATGTATTAACCAACACTTGTTATAACCACACACACATTTTTTTTTTTCCACTGAGATTTAGAAACATTAACAACTTTGCCCAAGGCCACATAAACAATAAATATGTGGATTTCAAATCCGGATCTGTCTGACTCCAGAACTTGGCCTTTTGATCTAAATCCTTAATGGGATTTACCAATTTATTCCCATTAGCTCAAGCCTCTTTCTACTCTTTGCATTTCATGGAATTGATCTTTCCTGTTCCTCTCACCTTTGATTACCTTCTCTTGACATTTGAGCCTGAAATTTTGATTTACCCCAGAGATTTATCCTGGAACTTTTACTTCTTACTTTTTATGCATCTACACCCACTTCATAAGCATACAAACATGCATTCTTCCTGTCTAAGCTTTGTTCTGATGCTGTAGATTTCAAAAGCAAGACAAATGCTGCCAAGTACTGAAACACTACAAATTGAAGTACTAGACTACCTATTCTGGATACGCTAAAAAATTATGAAAACATTTTTTCCACTTTCAGTGGTCACCTTTCTTCATTCTCCAAGAGAACAGAATTTGAGGTGTTGGAGGGGAATTTCCTTGAATATGGTTGAGGGAGCACCATTGTGGTGCTACAAGATGGTGCCTTCTCTTTTTCTTTTTTTTTTTTCAGAAAAATACTTAGAGTATCCTTTAATAATTTAATTAAACTTTACATTAGGGCTTCCCTGGTGGCGCAGTGGTTGAGAGTCCGCCTGCCGATGCAGGGGACACGGGTTCGTGCCCCGGTCCGGGAAGACCCCACATGCCATGGAGCGGCTGGGCCCGTGAGCCATGGCCGCTGAGCCTGCGCGTCCGGAGCCTGTGCTCTGCAACGGGAGAGGCCACAACAGTGAGAGGCCCACGTACCGCAAAAAACAAAACAAAACAAAAAAACCCTTTACATTAATCTAACATAACAGCAATGTACCATGTGAGAGGTGAGTCTTAGTAAATACAGATCTCCATTAACAAAACTGGGATTTAACAATCATTGAAACATAATCTTTTTCTCTCTAAAATTAGCCTCTTTTCTACTAAATGTAACCAAATTAAGACTAATTTGTTTGCAAAATAAGTCTGGTCTCAATAAACTTGGCTTGATGATTTATATAACTCTAATTGATCATATAGACTTTGTACTTGCTGAAACTTTTATGAGTCTCAGACTGGACTTTTAAAGGACCTCTCAGGGCTAGGAAAGTCATGCCAAGAGCTTATCACAGATTTTTGCCTAACAGATGTAGGTGAATTCCTCCCTTTTCGAGGTCTCCAAAATACATTGGGATTTCTGTAACCGCTAGTGAGGTAGCCTTCCTATAAGTTATAATGAGTTTGAGGGGAAGGTTTCCTTATACCTGGAGAACACAGATTTAAACCACTAATTTTTTCAGATAGAAACCATAAAAATAACCATATTCACCAGTTCACTCAGTCCTATGTAACTGCTCCTTTTTGATTAACAGCTTTATGAAGCCATCAGGTTTTTCATTAGAATTCTTCATTTCTTACCCAGTTCAGCATTATGGGCTGAAACAAAGAAACTTGTATTTATCCAAAAATCCTTTCTATAAATCTTCTTGAAGGGGAAGTATTTTTTGCAAAGGCATTAGAGTGCAAGTGTCTATAATGACAAAAGACTTAAGAAGGCACGTTTAAAATCTGATTATGATGCAATTGACAGAGTAACTTGGTTACTGTTGTGACATACAGCACTTTAAGATAATAACTAGAATTATGACTGATAACATTTTATTACCAGGACATACCAGATCTTTATGAAGTCCATATAATTTCTAGAATATCTATATTAGTAACATTTACCATACAATATAACCTAAGAAGATTTACTACTCATTTGACAATACTTCCCATGTAATTTAACATACCAAATGAACCTAATTAGTTTAGTATCTCTCTTTGGGATGTTTCAGGGCCCTTTGAAGCATCCCAAAGTTAGCTAGAGGTTGAAGAAACTTTATCACAAATTTGATTTGGGAAGTTTTGTCATAAAAATATCAAAAAGGGCTTAGAACACTCAGTCAGACAGGATCATAGGCCACTGTGAAACAATAGTTATTCACCTAGCCAAAGTAACAATAAAAGATTTCAAAGGCAAATACAGAATTGATCACTTAAAAGGTAACGAAACTTAAAATCTGTTATCAAAGGCAGTTCAACATTTTAAGAAAACTTGTCTTCTTAACAGAGAGAAAAGTCAAATTTAACTTTTGCACCCACTTTTAAAATTCATTTACTCAATTAAATTTATTTTAACCTTAGTCAATCCTGATCATGCACAAATTTTCTCAGGGTTCACTTTCCACAAAACTTTTTATCATTTTCTGAATCCATCACTTTATTTTCCATTTGAAAACAGCCAGCCCTAAGTCAGACCTACTTCCTTTTCCCTCAATAAAATCTAATTCCATTCCTCATACCTTCTTTACTGAATACATACATCCTACTTTCCTATTGTTTATTGAAATGTTTTCTTATTATTTCTATTAGCTTTAATTACATGTTTAAATTAGAATCCTCATCTCTTAAAACCTTAATTTCTTGTGAAAACTATGAAGTAAGCAATTATGAACTGCCCTTTACATTAGCATTCTGTAGATTGGTGAACATAAATACCAGTGATAATTTTAAAAAAAAAAATTTGCTTTCTGATAGAGAACATCTCAGGATGGCAACAAACATATTCATTAATAGTTCTAAATATCTTTAGTTTCTCTGTAAGAGGAAGCCAGTGTTCAGTAATTAATGTCTCAGTATCTTATTTTATTTGGGAATGACCTAGTTATTCAATAAACTTCCATCACTTAATTTAGCACAACTCTAGACTCTCAAGTTAACCAGGATCTGGAGAGACTATTTTAGATAGACATTTCTAAAGCATAATCATTCTTAATAGAATTTCTCTAAAGGCTCTTAACACATTTACATTTTCTTTCCTTAAAAGTTTCTTCACCTCGAATTGGGCCACTGCCCACTTTTTGATCTTTGATGGTCGCCTTGGAACCATCATGGCGCTGGTGGGTGTGTCACTTAGCTTGCCGATGTGTTACAGTGAGTGGATACTGAGGCTCAGGGTCTAGTGGAAGTCAACTCGTCTGCCATCTTGGACCTATTTGGTTCTAATCAGTCTACATCATGTCCTCGGGGCTGTGTCATTCCTTTAAAGTTTATGCCCCCCCCCTCCTATTTCATTCCTCCCTCAGAGATTTTACTCCCATATTCTTATGGGAAGCAGAGCGGTGACGGTCTTCTGTAACTGCTTCAAGGCTGAGTAGGGGCATTGACCCTGCCTGTCGGGAGTAAAAATCTCTGGATGCCTGACCTAGGGGTCCCAGGGGCAGGACAGTTCCTTGTCTTAAGCCAGTATGGGCTGGAATCCTCGCATAGCTATCATCTTGATGTGGAACTGTAATAACTGCTTCCATAGCCTTTCTATGAATTTCCTTGCTGATAAAGTGCTTTTTGTAACAACATCAGAGTACAAAAGTATGTATAAATGACAAAAGACTTAAAAGGCATGGTTAAACATCTGAGTACAGTGTAATCGATGAAGAAACTTGGTTACAGTAACCAGAATTACAAATGATTACATTTAACTTAACATACCAAATAATCCTAGTTAAATATTTCTCTTTAAGATACCTCAAGGGCCCTCTAAAGTATCCCAAAGTTAGCTGGAAATCAAAAAAAAAATTAATTAAGGTTTGATATTTGGGAAGTTTGTCAAAAAGTTTTAAAACACTTGGTCAAATAAGATCATCAGTCACTGTGAGACAATACTTATTTCTTAACCAAAGTTACAAGAGATCTCAAAAGCAAATACAAATCACTTAAAGGCAAAGAAATTCACACAATCTGTTGTCAAAAGCAGCATTTCAAGAATACCTTGGAGGGAAAAACCAAATCCAGTCTTGTTCTAGCCCATTCCTGATGAAATCCATTTACCCAACTAAATTTAATCCAATCTTAGAAAATCCTGATCATGTATAACTCTTTTCAGTAATTTTCATTCTTCACACCTTTTTTTTTTAATGCTTTTTAAAAAAATTTATTTATTTATTTATTTTTGACTGCGTTGGGTCTTCGTTGACACGCGGGGCTTTCTCTGGTTGCAGGAGTGGGGGCTACTCTTCTTTGAGGTGCACGGTCTTCTCATTGCGGTGGCTTCTCTTGTTGCAGAGCACAGGCTCTAGGTATGTGGGCTTCAGTAGTTGTGGTGTGCAGGCTCAGTAGTTGTGGCTCACGGACTCTAGAGTGCAGGCTCAGTAGTTGTGGCGCATGGAGTAGTTGCTCCGCGGCATGTTGGATCTTCCTGGACCCAGGCTCGAACCCGTGTCCCCTGCATTGGCAGGCAGATTCTTAACCACTGAACAACCAGGGAAGCCCTTCACACCTTCTTTTACTAAAAACACATATCTTACTTTTCTTAAAAGTTTTTTCCCATTGAGTTACTTTTCTTGTTGACAAATTTGTAATAGATAGAATAAGGTCTTATTTGACCTCTAGTAAACCTAGATACAACAGAAGTATTATATTTGACATCAATGACTCTAACATGTCTATGTTAATCAAACCAACAAGCTTATGCCACCTTCTATACCGGATATCAGTTTAATACTGAATATTTTCCAGATGACATGAACCTGAAATTCATTCTGGCCAGATTATTTTCTATTTCTGAGTATTTATATAAGTGCTTAATTTTTTTTAAAGCCAATTAAGTAGAGCTCTTTTATGAATTCATTTTTGGCAATACCATACACCTACAACACACACAGATACATATGAACACACAAACAAACATAGAGGCCTCATAGTTCCCATTTGAAAATTTCAGCCCTGAGTCAGGTACAACATAAAAGCCATCAGTTACCAGGGGTTGGATTCAAATTGGGCTCCTAGCAGATGGAACAAATCAAGGTCACCTATCTAGATGGCTAAACCCTTTTTACTAGTGCTTGGTTTGTCATATGGCGAGTGGTAGGAGCTGCTTTTTTTAGCTAGGGCTTGTTCTCTTTGGATTCCCGTAGTCCTCACATGGCCTGTCTCTCTTTTACCATCTGTCTGGAACTGTAGACATCTGATATTTTGGCTCCTATAATGCCTCATCCTGAATATGACATATGTGTGCCTTGAACACAAGACTACTAGAACTAAGTTTTTTTTTTTTCAAAGCCATTATCCCTCTTCAGAAATTTGTATGTTTGTTTGCTTCTAATGGAAAGTTCTTTTAGACTTTAATTCAAAGTTTAGTGTCAGTTTTCCTTTATTGTAATTCATTGATGGATTTAAAATATTCAGTTGTGAAATTCAAGAGGTGGTTAATTTTACTCAGTATAAGTATTTTAAATATAAAGAATAAGAAAAGCATGTGTTTTTAATTAGCGCAAAGTGAACGCACAGAAAAATGACAAGAACCATGGAGGGACTATATTCATGATATATACTATGTGCAATGACGTCTGTACCATGGTTGCTGCTTAGAATTTTAGGCATTTGCAGGATATTAACTGGATAAATCTGATTCTTATCCAAAATATTTATATATTTAATTTAAATGTTATGAATATACACTGGATATCTAATGTTATAACTGGATTGAATTGTGTTAGCATGTGCTATATGCATAGTAATTATTTCAAATATTTAAATCTAAAATTGGATCGATTGATTTCTATACTTGTACTGAAAATACAGATGGTTTTCTATTCATACTCAAGTCTCAATGAATTTTCCCCTGATTTAAAAAAATATTATTGTGTTCTTTTCATATTTATGATCCTTAACTTGCTCCTTTCCTTTCTGGAAGCAAAGATGATTTGTTTAAGCATGATATCTATGTCAGTTTTTAAATAACTACACTATATCAGAAAATTATTTTTAAGCTTATGCAGTTTCTGTGGGAGGAAATCATATCTCTTTAAATCAAACAAATTGCTTCAGTGAATATTGTTGTCAAACATAGAGCATTAAATCATGTTTTGTTTCTTTCTCTCAGAATATACAGGAAGCATCCTTTAAACAGGGTGAGTGGAGTAGAGATGACAGAGCAATGTGAAGGCCCTGCAGTTTCTTACTTGTAAACTCAAGCTAGTAGCAAAGTAAAGGAGACATTCCATCTAAGACCCTACTGTTTGGTCAGGTCTTCTCTTATGGAAAACTCCTGCCTCATTTCTTACCCTTTATCTCTTTTAGAGTAAAGGTTGAAAACAACAACATTTATTTGGCAGTGTGACAGCAAAGTTCAACTTGCACTCCAGGATTTTGTTTCTCACTAATTTATTGGTACTTAAAGCATGTATTTCCATATTCTGGACTCTAAGCTTTCTTAGAACAGGAACCATGTCCTTATAGGCAGCGTAACACAGTAGTTAAGAACAGATTTGGAGACAGATTGCTTGGGTTTGAATCTTTGTGTACTACTTACCTAGCTGGGTAACCTTGGGAAAGTTACTTAACCACTCTATAGCTCAACCTCAAAGGGTGGTTGTAAAAATTATATGAATTAATATGCATAAGGTGCTTATATAAGTTCCTGACTAATGGTAAATGTATGACTTTTTGCAACTGTTTCATTGGCCTTTGTGAACTCTGAGCTCAGAATTGTCTCTAGAACCAAGTAGTGCTAAAAAAAGGTTATTAAAACAAATGGAGGAATTGTACCCAGATCTCCTGTGTGAGAAGCAAAAATCAAAATGAGACCATTCCATTTCCCCTGTTTTCTCTCCTGGATCCTCTGTCTTGCACTTGCCTTACAGAGAGGCACTTTCCAAAGCCCAGTCCCTGGTGCCTCACAAACTTTCATTGTATAGCCTCTTCCCTGGAAGTGTTACTGAAGCTGATGACACTGAAATTAGAGCCAACTGTGTTGGTCTGAAATATCTGCCTTTATACCAGTTTCAGAAGCTAAAATAGAGGTGGGGAAGGGTACTAGCTGATTTCTAATTCTAAAAATTCTGTGAATTTCTATGTTTTCTGATATCCAGAACCATATTCCCAGCAGCCTATTGAGTCTCTTATACCCCATATTTAAACCGAACCCATCATTTTATCACTCAAATGACCTGCTTTGCTGTTTCCTTCTAACATTGCCTTCATTTAGTCCATATCATCCTCGCTTGGATGCTTGTAATGGCCTCCTAACTGACTTACTTGCCACGAATTACTCTCCCTTACTCTTTGCCTCCAGACATTGTCAATCAGACATTGACAGAGGTCCACTTCCAGAATTGGTCTTGAAGCATAGATCTGATCATGTAAAGTTTTTAATCAGTTCCCAATGCTGAAAAATATAAACTTTCAAGTTGGAATTTCAACTCCTCTAATTCTATTTGGTCCTTATATATTACACTGTTATTCATTAATTTATTCATTAAATAAAAAATATATATTCAGCATCTAGAATGTAACATAAGTTGTGCTAGGAATAAAAAGTAAATGGATGACAAATATAGTTCTAATCCTGAAACAGCAAATAGTCGAGTGGAGGACCCCAGTGATCCAATGAGTACAATACCGTGATGAATGCTGTACAAGACGTGAGCTAAGAGTGCAGCAAAAGCATCTACAGGGACACACAGAACCAGACATAAGCTGAAGGATGTCTAGATTGCATAAGCAGTGGCTAGCTTGGACATAGAAATGTTCTAGGTAAATATCATAAAGGATATGAAAAGGGATACCAAGAAGCACTGAGTACTCAGGTAGGGGCACAGATCTGCTTGGAGGCTGATTTTTGGCAGTCCAGGTATAAGGAAGAGTAGACATATGGTTGGACCAAAATTTTGGCTTTGAAAGGTAGGTAAAATAGAAAACTGAGTGTGACGTTCTTTGAAAGAGAGGGCTTGAAGTGATGTCTTGATATCTGTGCTGGTGAGTAAGGAAGTGAAATTGAGGGAGTGGTATCATGAACTGGAGAAAAGGACATGGTTAAGAGATTTGAAATGTCCTTATCTTACTCTGTGCCTACCCTTGGTTTTCTTCATTTCTCATGTACCAGCTGGCTACTTCCCAAATGTAACCCCGCCTTTTCTGAGGTTTTGGTCAAGTTATTCCCTTTCCTAGAATGTGTTTTTCTCTGGAACCTTTGTTAAAGCCAAGGGCTACCCCAGCTAAAAAAGTTTCACCTCCTCCAAGAAATCTCCGGCTTTATAATGATTTTCTTTGTCCTTTTCTTCATATGGCATATGTATTATTTTTATACTAATTTTTATTCAATTCTGCCTTTTTAAACGCTTATTTATGCAAGCAGTTGCTTCTCCCATTAGATCATTTTTTCCTGGTGGGTAGAAGCTTGGCTCATTTGTCTTTGTTTCTGCCATGGCAGACTCTATACCACACGGTGTGGTAAAGAAAATAATTATGGTCTCTGCCTTATGGAACTTATCTTGTAGTGGGAAAGAGAGACAATGATTGAATAAAAAAATAAATAAAAATGATAATTTTAGACTGTGGTAACTGTATTCTGGGAGAGACAGGGGTGGATGATTTTAGTTAGGGTGGTCTGGCAAGGTGTCTCCGAAGAATATCTGAATTGAGAAGAAACCCTAGGGAGAACCAGGATCAGGAAAAGGAATGACATGGTCAAAGGTCCAAAGTAGAAAAGAACATGGCAGGTTGCAGGCTGCCAGCTGGGCATGGGCAGTTCATTGCCCCAGAAATAGAATTTATGCTTCACGGGGCCAGTGTAGCAAAAACAAGTGAAGATAACATTGGACTGGGAATTGAGAGATCTTGGACACATCACTTTACAGTTTTGAGTTTAAATTTTCTTACCTAAAAATGAAGCAGTGGGTTTAGTGTTAAGACACTTTTGGTATCTGATTCCCCTTTGTTTTATTAAAATTTTATTTTTTAATAAATTTATTTATTTTATTTATATATTTTTGGCTGTGTTGGGTCTTCGTTGCTGCATGCGGGCTTTCTCTAGTTGTGGAGAGCGGGGGCTACTCTTTATTGTGGTGCACGGGCTTCTCATGTGGGGGCTTCAGTAGTTGTGGCATGCGGGCTCAGTAGTTGTGGTGCATGGGGTTAGTTGTTCCGCTGCATGTGGGATCTTCTCGGACCAACGATCGAACCTGTGTCCCCTGCATTGGCAGGCAGATTCTTAAACACTGCACCACCAGGGAAGTCCCCCTCCTTGTTTTGGTAGATGAAATAAGCTTAGGATTTTTGGAAGGGCATGGGCAGGACAGGAGATTAGATTTTTCTCCTTCTCTGTTCACAGTAACTTTGACTCCCTTATATTTGAACATGCCAGCACCTGTGTGCCCCTTCAGAGCATGGATAGGGACAGAGGGAAAGGGAAGCTGTAGGTACTTTTCTCTGTCTCAGAGCTTCCTTTTGCTCCACAGAGAAGAGTTTGGCTGCTCCACAAAGGCACAGATTTCTTCAGAAAAAAACAAAGCAAGTTCAAAGAATTTGAGGGTAAAGAAGAAGGGGAGACATGATTTTCACCTTCATGTTACTGTAGACACCTTGCTACCTGCAGAGATGAACTGGGGGGAGAAAATATGGGATTGTCTGTTTAAATTTTTAAGTCTTCCATATCTTTCTTTCCCTGACACACCAGACTGTGAATTCCTCATAAGCTGTCTTGCGACTGCATTGACAAAATGCTATCACAGCCTTACCTTTAATAGAGAAAAGTAAATTGTCCCAGCACAGGTCACACCACATTTAGTTCCTTCTCACAGACTTTTAAAAAAATTAGATCTGAGATGGTGCATTTGCTCAAGGATAAATATGAGTGATTGCAATGTTTTGTATTTTTGAAGTCTGCTTAACTTCTGAAATTCAAGTTGCAAGGGGACAGAGAAACTAAGTTCTGATTAGAGATTAATATAAATTCAACTATAGATTGAATTTGGACTTTTTTTTCCAGAAAATGGTTACTTTACCCAGCCAGTATTTTAACTGTTATTTATGTTAAGTTGAATAAATGACAATATAGATTGTGTGAAAATGATTTATGAGATGTGAATACAAATTGACTATTTTCAGACATAAAGAAAAACGCTTTGTGTTTGAAGTAAAAATGATGAATTGGGATTTTTATACTATTACGATTAAAAATATGTGATATAAAATGATTTTATTTAATGTAATTTTAATTTTCATACTGAGGCTAACACTCTAGACTATAAATTATCATAGTAATTGTAGATCTCTTACTTTAATTTGTGCATCATTTTCATGCAAACCAGTTAACTATAACAAGAGGGCACCTTGCATATAATTCAATTTTAAGGAAGGTATTTTGCAGGAGGGAATTTTTTCATTCATTCACACACGACTTTTGTGAGAAGTGAAGATACTGAAACATTTTAATCTATTTTTCAACAAATTAAACTTTCCCCTTACCCATTTGATCTTAGGATAAAGTATGTACAAATATATTGCACTAAATTCTTTTTATGGTTAATATTAAATTTTGTGGAAAAGTGATTTACAAGGAGATTTAAAATTTCCACTATTGCAACCCTGGTACCTTAGTTATCCAGCATTTGGGTGTTTTGTTAGCTGAACTTTTTGGTTTCTTGACCTTTGAATTTAAGTTAAGCAATGAAATTGCCCAAATATTATAACTTTTTAAACTTACTTCTCAGTGAGTTATTTTCAGAAAGAGATGTTATCAATCCTAAGTCTGCCATCAGAACTAACCAAACAATGGTGGTGTCAGTGTACTCTGAGAAAGACTTCGTAGACAAACAACTTGAAGGCTATCATTGATGTTAGCCAAGCAGAAAAATATCTATAAGGGAAAAAAGAATTTCATTCCTCAACTACTGAACACTGAAAACATTAGCAGTCTATGAAAAATAGTGTTTTAAAAATTTAAACTAAACACAATTATCAAAATCACTGAGAAAAATAGATATTTCTTAATAATGCAGAGATCTCTGTATTACTCAATAAAAAAATGCAATTTATTTTCACCCTGAAATAGAAAGTTGACAGGCCACTGAATTAAATAAAACACATGGTTATCTTAATGAGAACAGCCCCAAATGAATGATTTTAATAGATTTACCTATCTTTCAATAAGTTTTCATTTCTGTCTCATCTTCCTTTATGACTCTTTAACACAAGTAACCTCTGTCAAAAGTGGTATGTCTAAGGCTTTAGAAAAGCAGCTTTAGAGGGTCAGATTATCCTCTTAGTATCTAGAATGAACTTCTTAGTTCAGCAGCAATGGCTGCTTTATAACACCATTTAATTAGCACGCTATGGGACTTTTAATCTAACATAACAGTCAAACATGGCACTATTGTGTCCTGTGCCCATTTTAACTTGAGGTTAATATTGATGAAGGATGTCCCTATTTATCGGATTAAAAAGTCTGTTTTAGTTATATGATTTTTCCCGATTATTATATTAAGAATTCAATGATTTTGGAAATTTAGTTTTATTAAACTCCAAGGTCTTATCCACTATGTCAAATCTACTATTCATTCCCCCACCCATTTTCTAATGAATAAATACAATTTGAAAGGGATATGCCATTTGTGCCTCATCTTTATAAGAATGAAATATGAGTTTATATATTTTGTGAGGACATGTATTTTGTATATGAAATTGGTATTTATTTTTTAAAGGAACATTTTGAGATGGTATTAAGGTATATGATGGAACCATCAGGCTTCAGGAATGGGAGGTCAAGGCTGCTCTTGGACTCTTAGCAAAGAAAATCTTCAGACTTTCCCTTAGTTCTCTTGGTGACTATGCCCCCCAGGTTCAGTTCTGCATCCCTCAGTTCTATTTCTGCAGGGAAACTATGATTGAACTTCTTGGATCAATAATTCACCCCTGGTCCAGTTAGCCCTGTTTAAGAAGGCAGGCTAGAAACAACAATGTAGGAAGAGAAGGGGAGGAGGGGCTGTTTTCAGAGAAGGATATGGGCTGAAGGCAATACATGTATCTACTATAAGGCCCGTGACCAGCTTCAAGACCTCAACCCTTATCCCCTCATGTTTGGTTCAGGTGTAGGCTTGAAATAAAACTGTTAGATACATTACTTGGAGTCGTTAGCTATTACCGCTACTTGTTAAAAAAAACACTATTTACATTCACAGACTTGAGAAAAAAAGTATAAATCAATTCTTCAAAAGAATGCATATATAAATACTTATATTGGCTCTAAGAATATATAACTCTTTAGTTTTTATTTTTATGAAGTCAATTAAAAACTAAAATCTCAGGTTAAATGTATTCATTACTAGTACTGATACAATTTTTATTTTATACATAACGATTTTTTGGCATTTTAGATAAAAGGTGAGATTTGAGGATAAACTGACATTAAGTTTGTGTGAACACCTAACTTGACATTTAAGCTAACTTTACTTATTTCTGAAATCTTATATTCTGCTACTCCTCTACCACAAACTGAATTAGACATTAGCTTACTTGAGTTCTAGTACTTACACTGCCTGGTTACTGTGTGACTTTGGGCAAGACACTTAACCTCTGTGGGTCTTAGTTTTCTCAGCAGAAGGAGAAAGTTAACATCTACCTTCCCTGTCTCACAAGATTATTATGAGGATAAAAAGAGATGCTGTATTAGGAGTGCAGTTTGTGAACCATGAAATATTCTGTGATTTGTATGTCTGTGTCGTTAAATTATAAGTTCTTCGAGAGTAAGCACTATATTTTGTGTTTCCCTGCAATCCAGTAATTAGCACACTGCTCAATCTATGGCATATGTTCAATCATTTTTGGTATTGATGATGAGGCTGAAAATAAAAATATGGAGGTTTTGCTAATAATTTTCTCCTGCTTGTAGTCATTTATTCATTCAATCACTATAGTGCCTAAAGTGCCTTCCATATGCCTGACATTTTGTGAGTCATTGCAGATAAAATAACATATAAGACTCAGTGCCCTCAAGGAGTTTACAAAAAGGGAAGGAAGAGAGACTCATGAGCAGAAGACTGTAAACATTATGGGAGACCAAGGACAAGGATAGTTACAGTCCTCTTGAAAGGGACATGTGATCCAGCCTTGGTTATCTCATTCATGAGAATTGTAAATTTCTTGGCATGATAAAATAGTTTTGCGATTAAAATTTTGAATGCAAATTAACTTTTAAACTAAGATCAACATTGAATATTCAATATGCAATATAGCTCCTTGAGTATTTTAAGAACATAAATTTAGTACATAGCAGGTTTATGACTTGACAATAATAATATCTCATGGCATTTTTAATTCGAATTCACAGTATTTATTCCCAGTTGGCAATTATATATTTATTTGCATGTGATTTTGTCTAATGCCTATCTCTCCCATTACGCTGTAAACTCTGTGAGATGAAGAACCATGTTAATCTTGTTTTTCACAGTATGTCCCAGTCCTGCCACACTAGGCATTTACTTATTTGCAAAATGTTGTTTGAATAAATAATCTATGGACAGTTGAAAGAGATTTGTGGCATAAACAATTTTATATTGCATGTTGTTGAACCTATATATAATTTTCCATTTTAATAATATTGTTATTAGAACTTTGTATAATTTGACTCACTAAACATTGCTTTGTTCTTCTTGGAACACTCATTCTTATTTATAGCTGCAAATATCATCTCTCTCTCAAGCTTTAGAACAACATATTTGGTGAGCTCTTAAATGTCTCTTATCACTTAAACGTTTAAAATCTAATTTATTTCTTTTCAAATTCACTCTAATAATGATGTCACACATTTCCTATGCTCTAGATCAGAAACCTGCATACATCTTACATTTTTCTTACTGCCCCCCCCATGTCTGTCAATAGCTGTATCTAAATAGCCATAAAATTGTATTGTTCTGTCCCTTATTTTATCTTTTGCATCCTCATTTCTTTTCCATTCCTGTCCTTGAAGCCCTTACTTTCTCACACCCACCACACCCTGGTTCCCTTGGCTTCACTTTATCTCCTTTCCAAACTCTGGATATTTTGCTGCTGGATTAAATTCCCTGAAGCACCACAGTCATTGCTTTCCTGCTCCTCTTATCTTTTTAGTGAACAGTTATTGACCTCACTGAATGAACTCTTTAGGTCAACTCACTCCCTGCCCCATGAAAAATAAAAACAAATTAGGGACTGAACCATTTTTCTAATATCTTCCAAAATTGTCTTGAAATTTTCTAGAGTTGTATTTGTTTGTTTCTTTTAAACTGTTATCCCTTATTCAAATTTTTCTTTGCTTCTACAGGATGATGTTCAAATTTAGCCTGGTAGTGAAAGCTACCTGCTGGTTCAGTCTTCTTTTTTTTTTTTCAGCTTTATTGTGGTATAATTTGGTTCAATCATTGAACATAGAGCCTTGCATATAGTAGACATTCAACAAATATTTATTAATTTTGTTTGGCCTGTGGAAGTTAATGTGTGCTGACTTGGGATATTGTTCTAGAACACATCTCCACTTTCAGTTGGTTAGGACAGAGATTTCTGATCTCTATGTTCAAGAATTCTTTACTTATAGACTGAAGGACTTGTCTCCTCAGCCCTGGGGCAGCCTGGTTGGAGTTGTGGAGCCACTTATCTCCCTGTGCTGTACAAACACCCTCATTTTTTGTGTGTGCCCTGTTGTGACAAAGACTGAGAAGCGCTGGCTAGCAATGCCCTGATGTACTCAGTTTATAATGATTCACATGATAATTAATATTTCCTTCTGATTTTATTGTTAAGGTGAAGCAGAATAAAGATTTAATAAAGATTGTCACCTTGCTGGCAAATGTGCCAATTCTGGTCTTTCTCCTCTGCCTTCCAGAGGCATAATTTTGGCTCTTTGTATCCTTGGGGATTGTTGCTGTCACTAGATAAACATTTTATCATTTTTCTGACAAAATGTTTTGCATGATTTCATGCTCAGTGAGGGGATTTTGTGGAAAACATGTCCATGGCTTTTATAAGTGAGATAATATCAGGAGCAATTATATATAGTTTTATAAAAACATTTTATATTTTTGAGAATTTTAGCAGTTTCATCTACATATACCCGAGATTATTTTGAGGAATTAAAATATACTCCCTATATATTGAAAAAATCTGCTGGTCTGTTTATACATTTAAAAAATGATACTGTTTATACAAACTATCATTTTTTATACTGTTGATTTAAATCCATTAGGTTATGAATTACTATTTCAACCACAACACAATTTCTAGGAGAGATTGGCAGTACACAAAAGAGCTGTCAGAATCCATGTTTCCAGTAAAGCCCTAGAAACTACCACTGCTAGTCAATTTAAACAGGTTGTGATATGAGGAAAAAGTTTCTTTGATTTTTACAGGCTCAGTATTTGTTGACCTGATTGCTACAGTTTTAAAGTGCATGTGTTAAAATATATTCATTTTAGAAATATGCATACGCATTTGTTACAAAAAAAGCAAACATCAAGTATTTTATATATATATATATATATATATATATTTTTTTTTTTTTTTTTTTTTTTTTTTGCGGTACGCGGGCCTCTCACTGTTGTGGCCTCTCCCGTTGCGGAGCACAGGCTCCGGACGCACAGGCTCAGCGGCCATGGCTCACGGGCCCAGCCGCTCCGCAGCACGGGGGATCTTCCTGGACTGGGGCACGAACCCGTGTCCCCAGCATCGGCAGGCGGACTCTCAACCACTGCACCACCAGGGAAGCCCAAGTATTATATTTTAATCCTTTTCCTAGTTTTGTATAACTTGGTATGTATCAGGCTAGAATATAGTTTCTATACAGTTTGAAGAACACTTTAAATCTTCACTATTTTAAGAATAAAAATAGCCTACAAATATTCCTTAATATAATGTTTACAATTTCAGCTAAATAAATCTTAATATAAAACCAAATAGTCCCTTTCAGATGAAGCAGAGTTTGATAAAACATTTTTTTTTTAAGATGTTGGGGGTAGGAGTTTATTAATTTATTTTTGCTGTGTTGGGTCTTCGTTTCTGTGCGTGGGCTTTCTCTAGCTGTGGCGAGCGGGAGCCACTCTTCATCGCGGTGCACGGGCCTCTCACTATCGCGGCCTCTCTTGTTGTGGCGCAGGTTCAGTAGTTGTGGCTCACGGGCCCAGTTGCTCCGCGGCATGTGGGATCCTCCCAGACCAGGGCTCGAACCCGGGTCCCCTGCATTGGCAGGCGGATTCTCAACCACTGTGCCACCAGGGAAGCCCAAAACATTTTTTAAAGGACAAAGATGTGTGTGTGTGTGAGAGAGAGATATACACAAACCTGGTAGAAAACTTTCTATTTCCTCTTGGGTTCACATACATATTTCTTACTCTCTATCTACTTTGGGACCTACAATGAGTGGTCTCTGTAAGGTCTGTAATCCAAATGGATGCGTATTAGTCGTATGAGTGAAACACTGTTTATAAATTCTTCATGAATATCAGCTGTAGGTATTATGTAAACAATTTGTGTAATAGAATTCTGTTCTTCATTAAAATATGGTTAATAAGCCAGATGGTTCCTTGATAGGCAGCATGATCATTTGCATCTGAATCTCTCAAAGACCCAGGATTTAGTCCTGAGTGACTTCACACTTTATTTACATAGGTACATATTTACGACAGAGACCTTGGTTCAGTAAAATAGACTTGTTTTTTTCTTCCTTGTAAAATGCTTAGTGTCATAAATTCTTTGTCGTTCACAAAATTCTGTTTGCTATTGATATTTTAATTTAAATTAGTTTATCAAACGAAGGATAATATTTAAAATTTATCCAATCATTTCTTGAAAAGTTTATCCATTTACACATTTCTAACTTCTGGGGCTCACACCCTTCTGACATTGTTTTCAACTAATAACTTCTGAATCACTGCAGGTAATAAATATAAGATGGGACTGTTGGGGTTTCCCTGGTGGTGCAGTGGTTGAGAGTCCGCCTGCTGATGCAGGGGACACGGGTTCATGCCCCGGTCCAGGAAGATCCCACATGCCACGGAGTGGCTGGGCCCGTGAGCCATGGCCGCTGAGCCTGCGCGTCCGGAGCCTGTGATCCGCAATGGGAGAGGCCACAACAGTGAGAGGCCCGCGTACCACACACACACAAAAAAAGATGTGACTGTTGCCCTCAAAGTGGTTACAATCAAGACACACAAATGAAATAGTGTTTGATGGAATGGTGGCAGTAAAATTCAGCTACAAAGAACTTTTGGGGAAAGGTTTTGGGACACTGTTTTTTCAATTAGATGAAGGCAACAAGATATTTAACTTTTAACCACTTGGATATTAAAAATTCTAAAACATTACCATTTTTTGCTGTAAATAGAATATACTGAGCACATTTCAATATTTTTGAAGATTCAAGGTCTTCATTATGAGCATTTGCTCTTTGGTTAATGCACTCATGTCCTATTGAAATGTTTTCTTCTGTTTGCTCATACTTGAAATAACTCCAAGCTATTGTGATCTTTGTGTTCTTAAATGCATGCATTTGTGTGTGCTTGAGAGAGAACTTGTCATTGATGTCTGCTTCACAGTGGTGCCATATTGCCTTACTTGCCTCAGGGTTATCTCCCCCCCTTGCATTTTGCTTTTGCTTTGGACCTAGAAACCTAAACCCCCCTCCCCTCCCCCTCCTCTCCCTCCTCTCCCTCCCTCCCTTCCTTCCTTACTTCCTCTCTCTTTCTTCCCTCTCTCCCTCTTTCTTCCTCCTTCTTCTTCTCCTCCCCTCCCCCCTCCTACTTGTCACTCTCCCCCTTCTCCACTGCCACTACCTTCTTTTCTTCCTCCTCTGCCTTCTTCTTCCTCTCTCTCTCTCCTCTCTTTTTTTTCTTCCTTTATCTCTTTCATCTACTCACTTATTCACCAACTACTTATTGGTTGTCTTTTATGTGCTAGGTAGTATGTTTATTAGATTATGAATAAAGCAGAAAAAATGAGCTTCAGACAAGATCCTAGAGAAATTTCTTATGAAAAAATGCAGTGATTTTAGTGTATGGGATTTGTGATTTCTCTTTGGACTACTCAAATGTCTTTTTTCCCTACCTAGTTTGAAAGTGTGTTTCATTTAGCTGAGGTGTAACAGTTATGTGGGGAACTATTAGAAGTTAAGTGTCAAAGGATTTCATTAAAAGGAGAGCAATCAGTGAAGATTATAGTAATTGGAGAAAATCTCATGAAAGAAGCGAGAGTTGACTAATTCAACATGAGCTAATAAAATTGCAGTGATATAAAAATATTCATGATGAAAAATTGCCACATTGGGAGTTTTCTCATTTGGAACACTAGTCAGATTTCAGACAAGATGATAAATACTTGTGATCAAAGAAATGATTGCATGGATTATTTTTCCTAATTAAATGAAATTTAATGACTGTATGTGATGCTATAAATGATGAAATCACTTCATAACATAAGCTGCCTACTGTGCAGTGATTCATCATGGAGGCCTCATAATACCAGTTATATGGGAATGGACTTCTCAGACGGTAGTAGTCTAGGTTAGGGTGTGCATATAATTGTTGGTTCTGCAGAATGCTTGTAAGGACTAGGACAAAGTTTTTTCAAACATTTTCATATCATGACCTACATTCACACATGTGCACGCAAACACATATGCCTCAGAAACATATAATAAACAGACATTTCACAAACTTCCTATATGCAATATACTCTGATATTTTCTGCTCCATTAAATTTTGCTTTTATTTATTTATTTATTTTTAAAGATTTTTTTGATGTGAACCATTTTTAAAGTCTTTATTGAATTTGTTACAATATTGCTTCCGTTTCATATTTTGGTTTTCTGGCTGCAAGGTATGTGGGATCTTAGCTCCCTGACCAGGGATCAAACCCGCACCCCCTGCATTGGAAGGTGAAGTCTTAACCACTGGCCCGCTAGGGAAGTCCTCAATTTTGCTTTTAAATAGATGGATATGATCCACAAATTTGATTTAATGATACACTAATATGTTGTGATCTTTAGCTTGAAAAAGGGTGATCTAAGAGTTAGGGTATGAGGCAAGAGAGGAAGGCATAAGAGGCACTAAATGTAGTCAGTTGCAGTGAATATTTCATTGTTGGTTGCCCAATAGTTATTCTCACTTCTAATTATGCCCTGATTTTCTTTTGGAGATCGCCCCTCTTCCACTGTGGGTGTTCATGGTGGGCACGTTTTCTAGATAGTAGCCTCTCCTGCTGGTAGCCAAGGGGCAATCATATGACCTAATCTTGGCCCATAGGACTCTGTCTCTCTAGAGACGCTAGGTCTTGAGAGAGTTATGAGGAAATGGTCAGAAATTACTGATCTCAGGAGCAGTGTCAGTTGGCATCATTCTTGACCAGGCTGTGCCAGTGTCCTCTGTTTTCCTGCTTCTTGCAGCTCCCTGGGTTCTGGCCAACCATGTCTGAACCTCCATTCTTGTCCCTTAGTTAGTGTCCTATTGATCATTGATTGGCCCTACTAACTGCCCACTAACTGCTTGTAATAACATCTCTTTTGCTTTAGCTTAATAATAACATCTATGTTGCTTAATTTAGCTAAAGTTCAGTTACTGGAAAAAATGAACTTTAATTGATTCATCAGTTAAAAAGGAAGAGCTGTTGGTTAGGTTGGTGTCATCTAACCACTAGAGTAATACATATGTTATGCAGAGGGAAGAGAGAGTAAGGGAGAGTTTGGAAATGAAACATTTGATACTACTGTGCTATTTGACAGATGGCACCAGTATACAGCACCATTTCACAATGCATTATATTTTAACAGTAATCTAAATATAAATGCCAAATGACTAGGTGGCCAGTTGAAATTGGCTAGGTTATTCAATGGAGAAAGGACCAAGAGGTATTTGTTTCACTTATATAAACATTCCTTTCCTGAATAAATCGCTGTTTCAATTAATTCAGCTGTTTTTATTTTGTCTTGTTGAGTACAGTTGGACAAGTTTTTCATATGTAGATAAATTTTGTACTTAGGGAAAATTCTGTACTTAGAAACTGGCAGTTTGATTATAACTAAGAATAAAATGAGTTGTTGCTTTTAGGTAAATGTTATTCAGTAAACTAGAGGACTTACTCCTACTATTAACTATGATTGCTGTAATTATTGTCAATATATTTTAATCTCTGGTTCCATGCAGTGGGTAATATTTTCAATGAAATAGTTTAGAAACCTGCTACTACATGTTCTTTGTAAATAATTTAGAAAAGTAATAAGGAAATTATAAATAGGAAAGTAAAAAGCCACTTTAATATCTACCACCTAGAAATATTCATCATCAAAATTCAATGAATACTTTTCAGATATCTTCCTATGCAAATACTGGAAAGCTAGCTGAAGATGACCTTGTATGAATAATACATCACACATGTTATTTTCTTAATAAAAATATTTTTACCATAATAGTAAAAGCAATCTTGAGAAAAAAAAAACAGAGCTGGAGGAATCAGGCTCCCAGACTTCAGACTATACTACAGGGCTACAGTAATCAGAACAGTATGGCACTGGCACAGAAACAGAAATATAGCTCAATGGAACAGGATAGAAAGCTCAGAGATAAACCCACACACCTATGGTCACCTAATCTATAACAAAGGAGGCAAGAATATACAATGGAGAAAAGACAGCCTCTTCAATAAGTCGTGCTGGGACGACTGGACAGCTACATGTAAAAGAATGAAATTAGAACACTTCCTAACACCATACACAAAAATAAACTCAAAATGGATTAAAGACCTAAAAGTAAGACTGTACACTATAAAACTCTTAGAGGAAAACATAGGCAGAACACTCTTTGACATAAATCACAGCAAGATCTTTTTTGACCCACCTCCTAGAGAAATGGAAATAAAAACAAAAATAAACAAATGGGACCTAATTAAACTTAAAAGCTTCTGCACAGCAAAGGACCTAATTAAACTTAAAAGCTTCTGCACACCATAAACAAGATGAAAAGACAACCCTCAGAATGGGAGAAAATATTTGCATATGAATCAACGGACAAAGAATTAATCTCCAAAATATACAAACAGCTCATGCACCTCAATATCCAAAAAACAAACAACCCAATCCAAAAATGGGCAGAAGACCTAAATAGACGTTTCGCCAAAGAAGACATACAGATGGCCAACAAACACATGAAAATATGCACAACATCACTAATTGTTAGAGAAATGCAAAGCAAATCTACAATGAGGTATCACCTCACACTGGACAGAATGGCAATCATCACAAAATCTAGAAGCAATAAATGCTGGAGAGGGTGTGGAGAAAAGGGAACCCTCTTGCACTGTTGGTGGGAATGTAAATTCATACAGCCACTATGGAGAACAGTATGGAGGCTCCTTAAAAAACTAAAAATAGAACTACCATGTGACCCAGCAATCCCACTACTGGGCATATTATAATAATTTGACATAATTATGAGTTGCTTGAGATCTTTTTAAAAAGTAATAATTAATAGTATTTTTGAGTATGCAACTAACATAATTTTCCATAATACACTTGAAAGCCCTAAAAACATTCACACCTTTTAGATAAAATCAAAGTAGCAAATTATTTGGTCACATTGAAAAAACAGACATGCATCCAAATAATTATTATAAGAATATTTACTGCTATGTTACTCATAATAATAAAAAAATAGGAAAAATTACATTACACATGCCCAAGTTGTATTATAGTAAAATAAATTACCTTATTAGTCATTCCACGTAGTACAATGCAGCCTTGTCAAACAGTGTTGAGTAAGAATCACTAATAACCTGAAAAGTTGTTTATCATACATTGTGAAGTGAAGAAACACAGGTTGCAAACAGGTAGATGCATATATTTTTGTATACATACATACACTTATATACATGTATTTATACACACTAGTATATTCACACACATATTTATATATATTTACACACACGTACTAAAGGGTTTAAACTAAAGGGTATAAGTGTTTATTATAATTCTTATTTTCTTTTTAATTAAAAAACTATTTTGCAAGTGTTTTACAGTATGTTACTTGCAAAGTCAGAAAACAATGTTATTTTTTCCCTATATTCTGCTATGTCCAGTATTAGGTTTATAAACACCATTGACATTAATTTTATTTCAGATACGCTAGTTTATAGACCAGTTGTCCAGCAGGAAAAATTTTTTTTAAACATCTTTATTGGAGTATAACTGGTTTACAATGATGTGTTAGTTTCTGCTTTATAACAAAGTGAATCAGCTGTACATATACATATATCCCCATATCTCCTCCCTCTTGTGTCTCCCTCCCACCCTCCCTATCCCAACCCTCTTGATGGTCACAAAACACCGAGCTGATCTCCCTGGGCTATGAGGCTGCTTCCCACTAGCTAGCTATTTTACATTTGGTAGTGTATATATGTCCATGCCACTCTCTCACTTCATCCCAGCTTCCCCTTCCTACTCCCCTTGTCCTCAACTCCATTCTCTACATCTGCATCTTTATTCCTGTCCTGCCCCTAGTTTCTTCAGAACCATTTTTTTTTTTTAGATTCCATGTATATGTGTTAGCATACGGTATTTGTTTTTCTCTTTCTGACATCACTCTGTATGATGGACTCTAGGTCCATCCACCTCACTACAAATAACTCAATTTCATTTCTTTTTATGGCTGAGTAATATTCCATTGTATATATGTGCCACATCTTTATCCATTCATCTGTCGGTGGACACACAGGTTGCTTCCATGTCCTGGCTATTGTAAATAGAGCAAGCAGGAAAATTTTAATCAAATCACAGCTGGACTTGGATTCCTTATATTCTTCCTCAGGTAATGTAAGACAAATCAAAATCTATTCACTAGTTCTTAATTTTCTGAAGCAGAGAAATCAATAGGACAGAGTATCTACTGTGTCTTTTTTTTTTTTTTTTTTTCTACTGTGTCTTTTTAAAAAATACTATCTGGAAGAAAATAAAGGTCAAATGCAATCCCTCTACCCTGGTATAAACACCATTACATGTATTACTATTATGAGTAACACATATATATATTTGTTCATAGATGGGACTGTATCATATTGTGTCATCCAGTTTTTATCAATAGACAATTTCCTCTCCCTCCACCCTACCTCCTACAACATCAGCACCCCATGCTCCATATTTGTCATGTTAACATTCCATTTCTTTTCTGTGCTTATATAGTGATATCCCAGTAAACAATTTGTTCGTACAGCAATTGTACCATATAGAATTGACCATTGTTACTCTATGGCATGTTTCTCACAAACAATTCCTCCTTCACTCTTCTTCTTTTTCATGTTTCTCTTAGTAATTGTTGAGCATTTTCCCCATATGAATTACAAGATTTATCTAAATATAAGAAAATTCTTGATAAGATGCTAACTGTTAATTGCATTGAATTTTTATATGAAAGTTCAATACCTTTTAATTTCCTCATTGTCTTGATACTATTGAGAATTTCTTCGGGATTATTTATCATTATAAAATAATACCGTTAAAAAATTCCATTAGAGGGGCTTCCCTGGTGGCGCAGTGGTTGAGAATCTGCCTGCCAACACAGGGGATGCAGGTTCGTGCCCTGGTCCAGGAAGATCCCACATGCCACGGAGTGGCTGGGCCCGTGAGCCATGGCCACTGAGCCTGCACATCCAGAGCCTGTGCTCCGCAACGGGAGCGGCCACAACAGTGACAGGCCCACGTACCGCAAAAAAAAAAAAAAAATTCCATGAGAACTGATTAAGAGGAGAGTTCTTAGTAAGGTTGATTTACAAATTCTTATCTCTCTAAACTGTAATCTGCTTACTTGTAACGTAAATATCGGGGAAAATAATTTCTAAGGTCTCTTTTAGTTGTAAGGTTCTAAAATTTATATTAAAAATGGTTAATTACAGTCTGGTACATACATATATGTGTGTGTGTGTGTGTGTATATATATATATATATAATTATGAAAATCTATTTTCTTCTGGTTCCTTAGGAAATCAGAACCATAGCTACTTCATGACCGATAGTAAAAATGACATAGTAATGTATTGGTGGAGTGACCACCTGTCCTAGTTCAGTTCCTGGACTGAAGGGGCTTTCAGGATGGGGGACTTTAAGTGCTAAAACCTGGATGGTTCCAGGCAACCCAGGATGGTTAGTTATTGTAAGTGGTCTGGTGGTTTCTTTAAAAGTACTTTGAGGGCTTCCCTGGTGGCGCAGTGGTTGGGAGTCTGCCTGCCAGTGTGGGGAACACAGGTTCGAGCCCTGGTCTGGGAGGATCCCACATGCCACGGAGCAACTGGGCCCGTGAGCCACAACTGCTGAGCCTGTGCGTCTGGAGCCTGTGCTCCACAACGGGAGAGGCCGTGACAGTGAGAGGCCCGCGCACTGCGATGAAGAGTGGCTCCTGCTCGCCGCAACTGGAGAAAGCCCTTGCACAGAAACGAATACCCAACACAGCCAAAAATAAATAAATTTAAAAGTACTTTGAGAAGATATAACAATTGTAAATATTTATGCACCCAACATAGGAGCACCTCAATACATAAGGCAAATACTAAGAGCCATAAAAGGGGAAATTGACAGTAACACATTCATAGTAGGGGACTTTAACACCCCACTTTCACCAATGGACAGATCATCCAAAATGAAAATAAATAAGGAAACACAAGCTTTAAATGATACATTAAACAAGATGGACTTAATTGATATTTATAAGACACTTCATCCAAAAACAACAGAATACACATTTTCCTCAAGTGCTCATGGAACATTCTCCAGGATAGATAATCTCTTGGGTCACAAATCAAGCCTTGGTAAATTTAAGAAAATTGAAATTGTATCAAGTATCTTTTCCGACCACAATGCTATGAGACTAGATATCAGTTACAGGAAAAGATCTGTAAAAAATACAAACACATGGAGGCTAAACAATACACTACTTAATAATGAAGTGATCACTGAAGAAATCAAAGAGGAAATAAAAAAATACCTAGAAACAAATGACAATGGAGACACGATGACCCAAAACCTATGGGATTCAGCAAAAGCAGTTCTGAGAGGGAAGTTTATAGCAATACAAGACCACTTTAAGAAACAGGAAACATCTCGAGTAAACAACCTAACCTTGCACCTAAAGCAACTAGAGAAAGAAGAACAAAAACCCCCCAAAGTTAGCAGAAGGAAAGAAATCATAAAACTCAGATCAGAAATAAATGAAAAAGAAATGAAGGAAACGATAGCAAAGATCAATAAAACTAAAAGCTGGTTCGTTGAGAAGATAAACAAAATAGATAAACCACTAGCCAGACTCATCAAGAAAAAAAGGGAGAAGACTCAAATCAATAGAATTAGAAATGAAAAAGGAGAAGTAACAACTGACACTGCAGAAATACAAAAGATCATGAGAGATTACTACAAGCAACTCTATGCCAATAAAATGGACAATCTAGAAGAAATGGACAAATTCTTAGAAATGCACAACCTGCCAAGACTGAATCAGGAAGAAATAGAAAATATGAACAGACCAATCACAAGCACTGAAATTGAAACTGTGATTAAAAATCTTCCAACAAACAAAAGCCCAGGACCAGATGGCTTCACAGGCGAATTCTATCAAACATTTAGAGAAGAGCTAACACCTATCCTTCTCAAACTCTTCCAAAATATAGCAGAGGGAGGAACACTCCCAAATTCATTCTACGAGGCCACCACCACCTTGATACCAAAACCAGACAAGGATGTCACAAAGAAAGAATACTACAGGCCAATATCACTGATGAACATAGATGCAAAATTCTCAACAAAATACTAGCAAACAGAATCCAACAGCACATTTAAAGGATCATACACCATGATCAAGTGGGGTTTATTCCAGGAATGCAAGGATTCTTCAATATACGCAGATCAATCAATGTGATAAACCATATTAACAAACTGAAGGAGAAAAACCATATGATCATCTCAATAGATGCAGAGAAAACTTTTGACCAAATTCAACACCCATTTATGATAAAAACCCTTCAGAAAGTAGGCATAGAGGGAACTTTCCTCAACATAATAAAGGCCATATATGACAAACCCACAGCCAACATCATCCTCAGTGGTGAAAAACTGAAAGCATTTCCACTAAGATCAGGAACGAGACAAGGTTGCCCGCTCTCACCACTCTTCTTCAACATATTTTTGGAAGTTTTAGCCATAGCAATCAGAGAAGAAAAGGAAATAAAAGGAACCAAATCGGAAAAGAAGAAGTAAAGATGTCACTGTTTGCAGATGACATGATACTATACATAGAGAATCCTAAAGATGCTACCAGAAAACTACTAGAGCTAATCAATGAATTTGGTAAAGTAGCAGGATACAAAATTAATGCACAGAAATCTCTGGCATTCCTATACACTAATGATGAAAAATCTGAAAGTGAAATCAAGAAAACACTCCCATTTACCATTGCAACAAAAAGAATAAAATATCTAGGAATAAACCTACCAAAGGAGATAAAAGACGTGTATGCAGAAAATTATAAGACACTGATGAAAGAAATTAAAGATGATATATATAGATGGAGAGATATACCATGTTCTTGGATTGGAAGAATCAACATTGTGAAAATGACACTACTACCCAAAGCAATCTGCAGATTTAATGCAATCCCTATCAAACTACCACTGGCATTCTTCACAGAACTAGAACAAAAAATTTCACAATTTGTATGGAAACACAAAAGACCCCGCATAGCCAAAGCAATCTTGAGAATGAAGAAAGGAGCTGGAGGAATCAGGCTCCCTGACTTCAGACTATACTACAAAGCTACAGTAATCAAGACTGTATGGTACTGGCACAAAAACCGACAGATAGATCAATGGAACAGGATAGAAAGCCCAGAGATAAACCCACGCACATATGCTCACCTTACCTTTTTTTTTTTTTTTTGTGGTACGCGGGCCTGTTACTGCTGCAGCCTCTCCCATTGCAGAGCACAGGCTCCAGACGCGCAGGCTCAGCGGCCATGGCTCACAGGCTCAGCCGCTCCGCGACATGTGGGATCCTTCCAGACCAGGGCACGAACCTGCATCCCCTGCATCAGCAGGCGGACTCCCAACCACTGCACCACCAGGGAAGCCCCGGTCACCTTATCTTTGATAAAGGAGGCAGGAATGTACAGTGGAGAAAGGAGAGCCTCTTCAATAAGTGGTGCTGGGAAAACTGGACAGGTACATGTAAAAGTATGAGATTAGAACACTTCCTAACACCATACACAAAAATAAGCTCAAAATGGATTAAAGACCTAAATGTAAGCCAGACACTATCAAACTCTTAGAGGAAAACATAGGCAGAACACTCTATGACATAAATCACAGCAAGATCCCTTTTGACCCACCTCCTAGAGAAATGGAAATAAAATCAAAAATAAACAAATGGGACCTAATGAAACTTCAAAGCTTTTGCACAGCAAAGGAAACCATAAACAAGACCAAAAGACAACCCTCAGAATGGGAGAAAATATTTGCAAATGAAACAACTGACAAAGGATTAATCTCCAAAATTTACAAACAGCTCAATAACAAAAAAACAAACAACCCAATCCAAAAATGGGCAGAAGACCTAAATAGACATTTCTCCAAAGAAGATATACAGACTGCCAACAAACACATGAAGGAATGCTCAACATCATTAATCATTAGAGAAATGCAAATCAAAACTACAATGAGATATCATCTCACACCAGTCAGAATAGCCATCATCAAAAAATCTAGAAACAATAAATGCTGGAGAGGGTGTGGAGGAAACGGAAAACTCTTGCACTGCTGGTGGGAATGTGAATTGGTACATCCACTATGGAGAACAGTATGAAGGTTCCTTAAAAAACTACAAATAGAACTACCATATGACCCAGCAATCCCACTACTGGGCATATACCCTGAGAAAACCATAATTCAGAAAGAGTCATGTACCAAAATGTTCATTGCAGCTCTATTTACAATAGCCCAGAGATGGAAACAACCTAAGTGTCCATCATCGGATGAATGGGTAAAGAAGATGTGGCACATATATACAATGGAATATTACTCAGCCATAAAAAGAATCGAAACTGAGCTATTTGTAATGAGGTGGATAGACCTAGAGTCTGTCATACAGAGTGAAGTAAGTCAGAAAGATAAAGACAAATACCGTCTGCTAACACATATATATAGAATTTAAGAAAAAAAAATGTCATGAGGAACCTAGGGGTAAGACAGGAATAAAGACACAGACCTACTAGAGAATGGACTTGAGGATATGGGGAGGGGGAAGAGTGAGCTGTGACAAAGCGAAAGAGAGGCGTGGGCATATATACACTACCAAATGTAAGGTAGATAGCTAGTGGGAAGCAGCCTCATAGCACAGGGAGATCAGCTCGGTGCTTTGTGACCGCCTGGAGGGGTGGGATAGGGAGGGTGGGAGGGAGGGAGATGCAAGAGGGAAGAAATATGGGAACATATGTATATGTATAACTGATTCGCTTTGTTATAAAGCAGAAACTAACACAGCATTGTAAAGCAATTATACCCCAATAAAGATGTTAAAAAAAAAAAGTACTTTGAAAGTGTCCATATTCTTATGCATAAACTCATTGAAATTTCTGCTTTGGTCTTTAAAATTTACTTTGAAGACGATTTCTTGCCTTATAAATTTTGCAAAGACTTTTTGCTCAAATAAGTAAATTTTGGTGTTAAAGGTAAATTGTTTGATGTTTGATTAATATTTTTAAAATGGTACTCTAGATACAATAGAACTATGGAAAAAAGGTTTCTCATATCAAATCTTATAAAAATAAAGATATGTGTAAATGATGTCAATATTAGTGTTAAAAATCATGACTGTGTTAAGAAGAATGGTTGAAAATGAACATGAGGGGAAGCCAATAATTATTTTGATGATACTCCTATATATTCGCAAAAGTTATGTTCTCATAGGGGTCTTGTATTATTCTTCTTGGGTCACTATAACAAAAATACCACAAACTGCATAGCTTAAACAATAGAAATTATTTTTTTAACAGTTCTAGAGGCCAGAAATCCGAGGTCAGGGTGCCAGCATGGTTGGCTTCTGGTGAGGGTACTCTTCCTCACTTGTATATGACTGCATTCTCATTATGTCTTCCCATGTTGGGGAGAGAGACAGCAGGCTCACTTGTGTCTCCCTTTGTAAGTTCACTAATCCCATCATGAGGACACCACCCTCATGACTTTGTCTAAATCTAATTATCTCCCATAGGCTGTTCTCCCAATACCATCACACTGAGGGTTAAGTCTTCAACATATAAATTTGGGGGGCACAGAGTTCATAGCAGCTTTCATGGAAACATACAAAACATGAGAAATAATGAATTCTTGTAGTTAGTTCAGCTTAGTTAATAAATTGCTTAAGAGTCTCAAGTCTGATTAATCACTAAAAAATTATTTACTTTACTGGAGTATATTTTAGTGTGTTATTACATAAGCATATTCGGGAATCACGGTTTTGACAGAATAAAACACACAAAGATGACTGTATATAAAAGAACGTTCAACTCTCAGACAATAAAAGGCTTTCTAGTCATCAGAATTCATTATATTGCATTTACATTTTTATTGGCTTATGAAAATCTTTAATGCACTTTAGTATAGTATATTAAATAGATGAATATTTGTCCCTTATAATGTCATTTATTTTATGTAAATTTTTATTCTGTCTTGCTCTCCTCAAACCACCAGTACATTGTTGTGTTATTTGTGATATGGGGAAGTTGCTAAGCAGTGTTACAGATTCTGGCCCCAAGCCACTGAGTTGTGACAATGCCAACCTCTGTACTACATATCCATCTTTCTCAAAGATGAGTCTAAGGCAGATAATATGCTTTAAGCGTATAGGGAGTTGTATGCCTTTGGATGAAGATATAACTAAAACATGATTATTTAATACATAATATTCGTATAAATATTGGCAAACAAAAATAACAGAGTCTCTTGCTGTTCTGAGATAATATAATCTGGATCCTTGCTTTTAGATTTGAGTTTTTTCCTTAGTGTGTGAATATCATTATTTTGAGCTTGCTTTGCATCAGTTTGGCAGCCTTCTTTGTATAGGTCTGTTTTAACAGCTTGCTTTATGTAGACCTATTGTGGAGGCCTTTAAAAATTGTTTGGATGGTAATGGATCTGTTTTCTTATTTGCTTGTTTGTGGTAATAAACTGATTGAATAAATATTAAAGTTGTCAGGGCTTAGAGTGTTTTTGTGACTTGAATTATTTCCCCATGGCTGTTTTTCAACTATTTCTGGTATACATAGACAGATATATTCATGATGGAGTTCTAAGTGGGGATGGAACTAATTGGGGGTGGAGGGAAGTAGTGATTGTGGAGAGAGAAAAACCACTTATACCATGTGGGTAATTCTGTGAAATATAAGACTACATTAGTATGCAGATTGCATCTGATGCTCTCATAAATAATGTGTTTATAGAAAAACAACCATTTGCTCTAAGTAAATGGTGGTGCATGCAACACTTTTGTAGATGATTTGTGGGGCATGTAGGGGTGATATTGCTTCTCCTACTGAGCATATATTGCTTTAACCATGTATTCAGGAAAATGTATAAATCACAAATGCAAATTAAGCAAAATATAGCAACCAACACATTTTAATTATGTGGTATTGAAATGTGTGCTCTTTAATATTTTTCACGAGTGATGGCTTATAGAGGTAACATAGAAAATAAAATTAAGCATTAAATATTATATAATTATGGGCCTTCAGTTATGCCTGCATTTGTAAGGTAATAAAGTATATTTGTATTCATTTTGATCTTGTTTTATTCCTTTTATGATTGTTTTTCTTCTGAAACTTGTCTTAAATTGAGTTTTGGCTGCATTCTGCAGTGTCAGGAAAATTGATAATGTTTATTTCTTAACACTGTGTAGTATATGATCTTACTAACTCTGTATTAATATTTCCAAAGAAGGGTAACAAAAGGAGCTTTTAGCATTCACCCTTTGTTCAATAAATCAAACATGAACATGGTCTGCACATGGCTTTTCAGCGAACTCTGCCATTTTATTTGTCTTTTATCTTGAAGGTTTATTGCTTTACATGGCTTAAAGTGATTGGGGGTCTGAACTGTTTAATTTGGGATGTTTAGGTTATTGATGTCTCAGCCAGGGTGTGTGAGAAAGTCAGATGCTAAAACTCCTTGAACATGTACAGTAGATGCAGTGTATGTGTTTGATTCATTCCTTGGCACATAAGCTTTTGCTCTGCCCTCTTATTTTTGAAATTCATTGGCATTTCCTAATAATTACCTAAAATTTTGGCTCTTTTCTGTGGATTATTCTGTCTTTCTCATGCTCAAAACTTACTGTAGATCATGTGCTAGCTCTGTTTCCAGCTTTTCCTATAGGAACTTCCAGGAAAGAATCAAAGCAGTAGTTAAGAATTTAACTACCTAGTAAAATTAAAATCTAGTAAAATTGAAATCTACTAAAAGTAAAAACTACTAATCATTCCAAGCTAATGATTATACAACAGAAAGTTTTGTTTTTATTTAGAGTTTCTTTGTCATTAACTTTTTTTCCTTTTAGCACTACGAATTGTAAAATTTCTGTTGTTTAAATGGGTGCACGGTTCTTTCAGTAACTACTGATTAAGTGCCTGTTTTTTGTTTTCCCCACTAGGTTAGGCCGGGATAGGTTCTTAGGGAAGGGAGAACGGGAACAATACAAGTATGAGCATGGGACTGGACCCCAAAGAAAGAAAGAAAATTCATGTTTATTAAGTACTTATTTTGTGTCAGACGCTGTGTAAGAAACTTTGATGTATATCTTGTACTTAAAATCTGGTTGAAGATACACGTGTGCCACATAATTGGTATGTGTGAATGTGTATATTTTAAAATGCCTTTAAATTGTCATGTACTATACATGTATATACTACCCTACACTGTTATAATTATAAAATTTAAGACTGAAATGATTTTTATGGGCATGAAACATGAGAGTTCAGAGGAAAGAGCAGTCAGTGTGGGGCTGGTCTGGACAGGTAAGGCTCTGAGAAGATGCCTTGAGTGAGACTCTGAAGGAGGGCTGGTGCATTTGTTATCATTTGTTTAACACAGAACTCAAAAGCACTTTTACACATTTTTCGTTTACAACTTAAAACAGCCCTTTGAAACAAGTAGTTGAACCACTTTTCCTTTAAAACACGGTGAATGGAATTTAGAAAGATGAAGTAAATTTGCCCCCAAATGACCCAATGATGCAGCACCATCCTCTGCTCCCAACACAAGCACAATTTATCTCACTTTGCAGCCCCATCATGCTACTCCTCTGTTTAAAACACTCTGACAGCTTTCTGTCACCCTTTAAATAAAATCTAAACTCCTCAGCATGACCTATGAGTACTTATAAGAGTTGACCTTTGTCAACCACAAATACCCTATGATATCACTTCATGTCACTTTCCCTTCCCAGTGACACCTTAGCCACTTAGAACCTCCTTTCTCTCCTTTAACTGATCCAGGATTTTGCATGAGCTGTTTGTACTGGACACTGTTGACTTCCTGTCTAGCTTCTATTCACTTTCAGCTTTTCCCTGACAGCATTTCATTTTTTGTTCAGGTGTCCCCTCTCCCTGGTTACATTGCAGACACATGGTTTCTGGGATTGACTCCCGCTCGAGGTATAATTCTGAATAATTAAAGCCAATCATGGTGTTCCCAACCCTTTGTTAGGCATCGAACTAGGTACCCATGCCCATGCCAGTCAATACAAAATAATTTCCTCAGTATCAGGGATTGAGTGGAGAATGGGCAGGTGACCATATTCAGGTCAGTGCCACACAGGGAAAGCTTGGTAAAGGTTTCTGGGAAACATTTTCTTGCTCTTAAAATAGAACAACATCAAGAGAAAATATCTTTGTCTGATATTCTGTGTGAAGCCTGGGACTTTTGACAGCTCTCTTGCCACCAGCTCAGGATTGAGGTTGACACATAGAAGGTCGAGTTGAGAAGATCTCAGAGGCACTGGATTGAGATAGCCCTGGACTATGCTAATATTTGAATTTCCACTTATATCAGCCAAGATCTACCCTTCTTTTTTTTTTCTTTTTATGATATGGTAAGAGTTTCTTTCCCTGGAAATCTCTTTCCCCTAGTTGTTAAATGTGTACTTCCTGCTTGGCATTCAGATCTCAGTTCAGTTGTTTCTTCTACAGAGAGCCCTTCCCTGATACACAATTTAAAACACCCCTCTCTATCAGTCACTCTTTAATTTATTTCAAAAATTAAATTAATTAATTAATTAATGGCTGCACTGGGTCTTCGTTGCTGCCTGCGGGCTTTCTCTAGTTGTGGCGTGCGGGGGCTACTCTTCGTTGCTGTGCGTGGGCTTCTCATTGCAGTGGCTTCTCTTGTTGTGGAGCACAGACTCTAGGCACACAGGCTGCAGTAGTTGTGGCATGCAGGTTCAGTAGTTGTAGCTTGTGGGCTCTAGAGCACAGGCTCAGTAGTTGTGGTGCACGGGCTTAGTTGCTCTGAGGCATGTGGGATCCTCCCGGACCAGGGATTGAACCCCCATCCCCTGCATTGTCAGGCGGATTCTTAACCACTGAGCCACCAGGGAGTCCCTATCAGTCACTTTTTTTTTTTTTTTTTTGCAGTACGCGGGCCTCTCACTATTGTGGCCTCTCCCGTTGCGGAGCACAGTCTCTGGACGCGCAAGCTCAGCGGCCATGGCTCACGGGCCCAGCCGCTCTGCGGCATGTGGAATCTTCCCGGACCGGGGCACGAACCCATGTTCCCTGCATCGGCAGGCGGACTCTCAACCACTGCGCCACCAGGGAAGCCCCCTTATCAGTCACTCTTGATCTCACTACTCTGTTTTAATTTCTTCATAGCACTTATTGCTACTTTCTTATTTATTAGTGTGTTTGTTTAATGTCTAATTCTTTAGATGTAAGCTCCATGAGAACAGGAAGCTTGTCATCTCAATTACTGCTATATCTTCAGCAATTTGAACAGTGCCTTTGTCAATAATAGAAGCTCAATATTTGTTGGATGGATGGTTAGGTGGAAGAATCAGATCCCCAAGTTTGGCTTCAAATGCCATGCCCTATTCACTGCACTTTGTTGCCTGGCAAGGAGGAGAATGGTAACACCAGTAGAAGGAACAGCAAAAGCAAAGGACAAATCGAGTACATTCCAGAGACACTCAAACAATCTCTTTCTTTTATTGATTGAGAATAAATTGATGTAAATTCTAAACCAATATCCAAGTATGTCAGTTAAAGAGTTTTAAAAATCCAAATCAAATGTATTTCAAATGTAGGACAGTAAAAATTAGGTTTGGTATATGCATATAAAAAATGCAGGTCATTGCACAGAGTGGGCATTTAATACATAAATGTTTGTTCCATGATTGCAAGTGACATATCATCACAAGATTTTATCTGTAATGAGTAGCTTGTGATGTGATGAGTTTATAACCTCAGACTCTAAACACTCCAGCCAGAGGGAGGCTGCCAAGTCCTGAAGAGGCTTGTCAATGGGAAGAAACCAGCAAGTGGAAGCTTCACAAGAACTCCAATGATGGAGCAAAGGTGATGTCAAGGATCATGCCCTACTCTGGGCTAGGTAGCCTCAACACTGCTTTACAGTGGCAATGGAATGGGAGTGGCTAGATGTCAGGGAAGTAACAAGATCATTCTGACACCTTTGCTCTCTACCTAAGAGCCTAAATCAGATTTTTTTAGCTCTGCTTTTCAGACCCCCACCAAAGATGGTCTTAGGAGAGGCAGTTTATTATAGTGGTTAAAGGCATGTCTTGGTACTAGAATCCTTGGGATTGACTTTCTGCTCTGTCAACTTACTAACTGTATAACTTTGCCTATTAACCTCTGTGTGCCTTAGTATCTTCATCTGAAAATGTGGCTCTTCATAGAGTTGTTGTAAGAATTAAATGAATCAATATACACAAAAGAATGTTTTTCAGACTACCTGTGGTGATAGATCTTGCTCTCTTTTATAAAAAATTTCCAGTGTTTCTGATATTTTTGTAAAACAAAATACAGTGAATTACTAGAAAAATGAAATAAACAAAGACACAAAATACTACTCTCAATTCTAAAAAACGGATTAGACAGAAAAAGTTACTGTTATAATTTACTATAAAAGATTCTAAATGCTCATTCTCAATTTCTGTACTTCATAGTGAACTACTAACCACCACCTGTTGAGTAGCTGGTGTGCAAGGAACTTAAAACAGTGCTTGGCATATATTAAGTATAGCCCAATATTGCAGGGCTCACTTTATTTTAAGAAGCAGATCTAGGAAGGTTTGTCTACTACCCAGAGCCATGTGTTGAAGGCACAAGTGGGTGACAGTGAGAAAGGGAAGGGGCGATCAGAACCTTCTTCTCTCTTGCAGCAGAAATGTTTAGCTTTGGTGACTTCCTTTCATAACTCAGTGGGTTGGCAGACTTTTTCAAATAAGTATATTAACCAGTAAATATACATACTTTTGGGATAGAGAGGCACTTCTCATGGATATTTTGCAGGCATTACATGTCTCCTCTCCTTAGTGCAATATGTATAATTTATACCCAGTGAAAGGTATACCCACGTCTCAGTGAGACTTATATAAAACAAAAGACAACTGGCTTTGACCCCTTTCTAACTGGGTTAACTTGACTACACTACCTCTCTATACCTCAGTTATCTATAATATGGGTATAATAATGCTTACCCCATAGGGTTATGGTCAAGATTAAACAAGCTGATATATCTTAGCTAATATCTAACATCTATCAGAACAATACCTGCCATAGAGTGAGCAGTAGGAGGATACCCAATTAATGAATAATGGAAATCCAAACAAAGACCATTTCTGATTAATTGAATCCTCTTTATATATTTAAAAAACAATATATCCAAGTCTCGAAACAATCTCACATTGCTAAATGTCATTCGAAACACTGAAATTCTTATACACAACCAGTGAAACAGCACCATGTTTTTGACGGGGCAATTACCCTGAGTAATTGGTGATGATCTGGTGATGCAAAGTCAGGTGATTCAGAAAGTGGCATAAATCAGACATACACAGAGAGCTATCAGTGAGCACTTAGACAGATGCTACAGGCATCCAGTTCATCAGGGAGCTATGTAACAGCTATTTGAAAGTGAATAAAAGCATGGGAAGATTTTATACTTGAGATGCACCTTTTTAAAGGGAAGATTTTATACTTGAGGGGCACCTTTTTGAAAACTATGATTGAAAGCCAGTTCTCTACTTTTATTGAACCACTCATCATATATGTACTGGATGCATACTATGAGTGTGGCACTAATTTAAAGATTATACGGCTTAACTTCAAAGAACATACAACGTGATAGGAAAAAATTCCACATTAAATTAAATTAAAATACTGCACTAGATTTCAGTAGCAATTCAAAGACATCTGGATATAGCAACCATTTGTAAAACATTCCAGATAATTCCATAGTTCTGAAGCATCAGTCTAATCCCTTTCTCACTTTTGCAAGGTAACTTTTCAGCTTAATGCCTATTGCCTTCTCCATAGAGGAGGGAAAAAGATATGGGCCTGCCTTACTGAGAGCCAAACAACCCAGAGAAAGACTCCATTATAGGAAACCTCATTGCTCTGTAAAAAATACCTGCCAAACCAGAAAGGTGATTCCAGGAGGAGTAAGCCAGAGGGGAAAAAAAAAAAAAGGGCTGTTCAGGTGTTCAGCTTTATGGCATCTTTGGACAAATTTATTTTTATTTTTTTTCATCAGAAGTGACCAAACAAATTAAAGATGGTGAGACCTCTGTCTAAAACCAAATTCTTGACCCATATCTGCCCTATTCCCAACCACTCACAGAACGGATCATGTGCCCCTTATGTTGAGGTGACCACTGACTTACTCTTCTGCCTCCTTGAAAGAAAGAGGAGAAAATTATGTTTTGCCACTGATTTGGCCATATGAAACTCATCTCATCACCCTTTTCCGGGTCTGAAGCTGCTGTCTCTAAAACTGCCATCTCATTGTGCTTTGTATCAGTTAGTGCTAGAGAAATCTTGAATAGCTTATGCACAAAACTGTCTTTAAATTTTATATTATTTTGAGACTTTGCTTCTTTGGGGTTGCGGTGCACAGGTCACCCCATCTGGCTGTGAGAGCTCTGTACATTCTGTGGGCTAGCAGTGTGCTGATCTTTTGAAGTTTCTTTCCCTACCCACCCAATCCCCCCTTTTTGGTGAGGTTTCGTTGAGGTCAGTTAGTTATGCATCCGGCAGCTTAACTGGCTTTAAATGTACTCTCCTTTGGTGTGGTCTCTTTGGGGAACGATTGGGAGAAAGAAAAGCCAATAGTGTAACTGTTTTGATACCGAAAATTGATGTCTTTTTGAAATAAAGAACAAGTCCCTCCAAAAAAACAAACAAAAACAAAAAACAAAGATCTGTAGTTGATATAAAATGGTAAATGATTAACTGCCATTAAAAGGTATAACTGTTCAGGAAATATAAAGATCACTTTAGGCTATGGTGATTGGGATAGATGTTGTATTCTGTATTTTGTTTTATTCAGTAAGAATAAAATCCTACCAAGACTTACACACACATGCATACATACCTGTTCCTCTCCCCACATACCCCAAACTAAAAGGGAACCACATGTAAATGCATTACATTTTTTTAAATTGGACTATAATTGCTTTACAATGTTGTGTTAGTTTCTGCTGTACAATGAAGTGAATCAACTATATGTATACATATATCCCCTCCCTCTTGGACCTCCCTCCCACCCACCCCCATCCCACCCATCTAGGTCATCACAGAGCACCAAACTGATCTCCCTGTGCTATATAGCAGGTTCCCACTAGCTATCTATTTTACACATGGTAGTGTATATATGTCAATCCCAATTTCTGAATTCATCCCACCCTCCCCTTCACCCCGTGTCCACATGTCCATTCTCTACATCTGCGTCTCTATTCCTGCCCTGCAAATAGGTTCATCTGTACCATTTTTCTAGATTCCACATATATGCGTTAATATACAATATTTGTTTTTCTCTTTCTGACTTACTTCACTCTGTATGACAGACTCTAGGTCCATCTACATCTCTACAAATGACCCAATTTCATTCCTTTCGATGGCTGAGTAATAGTCCATTGTATATGTGTATCATATCTTCTTTATCTGTTCATCTGTTGATGGACACTTAGGTTGCTTCTATGTCCTGGCTATTGTAAATAGTGCTACAATGAACACTGGGGTACATGTGTCTTTTTTTTTTTTTCTTCTTAGTCCTTTTTTTTTTTTACACCTTTATTGGAGTATAATTGCTTTATAATGTTGTGTTAGTTTCAATGTACAACAAAGTGGATCAACTATATGTATACATGTATCCCCATATCCCCTCCCTTTTGAGCCTCCCTCCCACACTCCCTATCCCACGCCTCTAGGTTGTCACAAAGCATAGAGCCGGTCTCCCTGTGCTATGCAGCAACTTCCCACTAGCTAACCATTTTACATTTGGTAGTGTATATATGTCAATAACATGTGTCTTTTTAAAGTTATTTTTGGTTGAGTTGGGTCTTTGTTGCTGCATGTGGGCTTTCTATAGTTCCGGCGAGTGGGGGCTACTCTTCGTTGCGGTGTGCAGGCTTCTCATTGCGGTGGCTTCTCTTGTTGTGGAGCACGGGCTCGAGGCATGCGGGCTTCAGTAGTTGTGACACGTGGGCTCAGTAGTTGTGGCTCGCAGGCTCTAGAGTGCAGGCTCAGTAGTTGTGGCACATGGGCTTAGTTGCTCTGCAGCATGTGGGATCTTCCTGGACCAGGGCTCGAACCTGTTTCCCCTACATTGGCAGGTGGATTCTTAACCACTGCACCACCAGGGAAGTCCCCAATATGTGTCTTTTTGAATTATGGTTTCCTCAGGGTATATGCCCAGTAGTGGGATTGCTAGGTCGTATAGTAATTCTGTTTTTGTTTCTTAAAGGGACCTCTATACTGTTCTCCTTAGTGGCTGTATCAATTTACATTTCCACTAACAGTGTAAGAGGGTTCCCTTTTCTCCACACCCTCTCCAGCATTTATTGCTTGTAGATTTTGTGATGATGGCTATTCTGACTGGTGTGAGGTGATACCTCATTATAATTTTATTTGCATTTCTCTAATAATTAGTGATGTTGAACATCTTTTTTTTTTTATTTTTTATTTTAATATCTTTATTGAAGTATAATTGCTTTACAATGGTGTGTAGGTGTTTGTTTTATTTTTTTTTATTTTTTATTTTTTAACATCTTTATTGGGGTATAATTGCTTTACAATGGTGTGTTAGTTTCTGCTTTATAACAAAGTGAATCAGTCATACATAAACATATGTTCCCATATGTCTTCCCTCTTGCGGCTCCCTCCCTCCCACCCTCCCTATCCCACCCCTCCAGGCTGTCACAAAGCACCGAGCCAATATCCCTGTGCCATGCGGCTGCTTCCCACTAGCTATCTACCTTACTACGTTTGTTAGTGTGTATATGCCCATGACTCTCTCTCGCCCTGTCACAGCTCACCCTTCCCCCTCCCCATAACCTCAAGTCCGTTCTCTAGGAGGTCTGCGTCTTTATTCCTGCTTTACCCCTAGGTTTGAACATCTTTTCATGTGTTTGTTGGCCATCTGTATGTCTCTTTTGGCGAAATGTCTATTTAGGTCTTCCGCCCAATTTTTGATTAGACTGTTTGTTTTTTTAATATTGAGGTGCATGAGCCATTTGTATATTTGGAGATTAATCCTTTGTCAGTTGCTTCATTTGCAAATATTTTCTCCCATTCTGAGGGTTGTCTTTTAGTCTTGTTTATGGTTTCCTTTGCTGTGCAGAAGCTTTTAAGTTTCATTAGGTCCCATTTGTTTATTTTTGTTTTTATTTCCATTTCTCTAGGAGGTGGGTCAAAAAAGATCTTGCTGTGATTTATGTCAAAGAGTGCTCTACCTATGTTTTCCTCTAAGAGTTTTATACTGTACGGTCTTACTTTTAGGTCTTTAATCCATTTTGAGTTTATTTTTGTGTATGGTGTTAGGAAGTGTTCTAATTTCATTCTTTTATATGTAGCTGTCCAGTCTTCCCAGCACCACTTATTGAAGAGGCTGTCTTTTCTCCATTGTATATTCTTGCCTCCTTTGTTATAGATTAGGTGACCATAGGTGTGTGGATTTATCTCTGGGCTTTCTGTCCTGTTCCATTGAGCTATTTTTCTGTTTCTGTGCCAGTGCCATACTGTTCTGATTACTGTAGCCCTGTAGTATAGTCTGAAGTTGGGGAGCATGAGTCCTACAACTCCGTTTTTCTACCTCAACATTACTTTGGCTATTTGGGGTCTTCTGTATTTCCATAAAAATTGTAAAATTTTCATTCTAATTCTGTGAAAAATGCCATTGGTAATTTGATAGGGATTGCATTGAATCTGTAAATTGCTTTGGGTAGTATAGTCATTTTCACAATATTGATTCTTCCAATCCAGGAGTATGGTATATCTCTCCGTCTGTTTGTATCATTTTTAATTTCTTTCATAAGTGTCTTAAACTTTTCTGCATGCAGGTCTTTTGCCTGCTTAGGTAAGTTTATTCCTAGGCATTTTATTCTTTTTATTGCAATGGTAAATGGCAGTGTTTCCTTAATTTCTGTTTCTGATCTTTTGTTGTTAGTGTATAGGAATGCAAGAGATTTCTGTGCATTAATGTTGTATCCTGCAACTTTACCAAATTCATTGATCAGCTCTAGCAGTTTTCTGGTGGCATCTTTAGGATTCTCTATGTATAGTATCATGTCATCTGCAAACAGTGACAGTGTTACTTCTTCTTTTCCAATTTGTATTCCTTTCATTTCTTTTTCTTCTCTTATTGCCAGTGCTAGGATTCCCAAAACTATGTTGAATAATAATGGCAAGAGTGGACATCCGTGTCTTGTTCCTGATCTTAGAGGGAATGATTTCAGTTTTTCACCATTTAGAATGATGTTTGCTTTGCAGGCCAGAAGGGAGTGGCAGGATATATTTAATGTGATGAAAGGGAAAAACCTACAACCAAGAATACTCTACCCAGCAAGGATCTCATTCAGATTCGATGGAGAAATCAAAAGCTTTATAGAAAAGCAAAAGCTAAGAGGATTCAGCACCACCAAACCAGCTTTACAACAAATGCTAAAGGAACTTGTCTAGGTGGGAAATAGAAGAGAAGAAAAAGACCCACAAAAACAAGCCCAAAACAATTAAGAAAATGGTAATAGGAACATCCATATCGATAATTACCTTAAATGTAAATGGATTAAATGCTCCAACCAAAAGACACAGACTAGCTGAGTGGATACAAAAACAAGACCTTTATGTACGCTGTCTACAAGAGACCCACTTCAGATCTAGGGACACATGCAGACTGAAAGTGAGGGCATGGAAAAAGATAGTCCATACAAATGAAAATCAAAAGAAAGGTGGAGTAGCAATTATCAGACAAAATAGACTTTAAAGACTATTACAATAGACAAAGAAGGACACTACATAATGATCAAGGGATCAATCCAAGAGGAAGATATAACTATTGTAAATATTTATGCACCCAACATAGGAGGACCTCAATACATACGGCAAATACTAACAGCCATAAAAGGAGAAATCGACAGTAACACATTCATAGTAGGGGACTTTAACACCCCACTTACACCAACGGACAGATCATCCAGACAAAATAAATAAGGAAACACAAGCTTTAAATGACACAATACACCAGTAAGACTTAATGGATATTTATAGGACATTCCACCCCAAACTGGCAGAATACACTTTCTTCTCAAGTGCACATGGAATGTTCTCCAGGATAGATCACATCTTGGGTTACAAATCAAGCCTTGGTAGACTTAAGAAAATTGAAATCGTATCAAGCATCTTTTCCGACCACAATGCTATGAGATTAGAAATCAATTGCAGGAAAAAAAAGTGTAAAAAATACAAACACATGGAGGCTAAACAATACATTACAAAATAACCAAGAGATCACTGACGAAATCAAATAGGAAATCAAAAAATACATAGAAACAAGTGACAACAAAAGCATGATGTGCCAAAACCTATGGAATGCAGCAAAAGCAGTTCTAAGAGGGAAGTTTATAGCTATACAATCCTACCTCAAGAAACAAAAATCTCAAATAAAAAAATCTAACCTTACATCTAAAGCAACTAGAGAAAGAAGAAGAAGAACAACAAAATAACCCCAAAGTTAGTAGAAGGAAAGAAATCATAAAAATCAGAGCAGAAATAAATGAAATAAGATGAAGAAAACAGTAGCACAGATCAATAAAACTAAAAGCTGGTTCTTTGAAAAGATAGCAAAATTGATAAACCTTTTGCCGGACTCATTGAGAAAAAAAAGAGAGAGGTTCAAATCAATAAAACTAGAAATGAAAAAGGAGAAATCACAACTGACACTGCAGAAATGCAAAGGATCATAAGAGACTACTACAAGCAAATATATGCCAATAAAATGGACAACCTGGAAGAAATGGACAAATTCTTAGAAAGGTATGACCTTCCAAGACTGAACCAGGAAGAAATAAATAATATAAACAGACCAATCACAAGTAACAAAATTGAAACTGTAATTAAAAATCTTCCAGGACTTCCCTGGTGGGGCAGTGGTTAAGAATCTACCTGCCAATGTAGGGGATACAGGTTCGATCCCTGGTCCGGGAAGATCCTACATGCTGCAGAGCAACTAAGCACGTGTGCCACAACTACAGAGTCTGCACTCTAGAGCCTGCGAGCCACTACTACTGAGCACATGTGATACAACTAACTGAAGCCCAGGCGCCTAGAGCTTGTGCTCCACAACAAGAGAAGCCACCGCAGTGAGAAGATGGTGCACCACAACAAAGACTCACCCCCACATCTAGAGAAAGCCCGCATGTAGGAACAAAGACGGGAAAAAAAAAAAAACTTGCAACAAACAAAAGCCCAGGACCAGATGGCTTCACAGGCGAATTCTATCAAACATTTAGAGAAGAGCTAACACCTTTCCATCTCAAACTCTTCCAGGCAATTGCAGAGAGAGGAACACTCCCAAACTTGTTCTATGAGGCCACCATCACTCTGATACCAAAACCAGGCAAGGATATCACAAAAAAAGAGAAAATTACAGACCAATCTCACTGATGAACATAGATGCAAAAATCTTCAACCGAATACTAGCAAACGGAATCCAACAACACATTAAAAGGATCATACACATAATCAAGTGAGATCTATCCCAGGGATGCAAGGAATCTTCGATATACACAAGTCAATCAATGTGATACACCATATTAAAAAATTAAAGTATAAAAACCATATGATCATCTTAATAGATGCAGGAAAAGCTTTTGACAAAATTCGACACCCATTTATGATAAAAATTCTTAAAGTGGTCATAGAGGGAACCTACCTAACATAATAAAGGCCATGTATGACAAACCCACAGCAAACATCATTCTCAGTGGTGAAAAACTGAAAGCATTTTTATGAGATTCTTCTATCAGGTGTTATATGACCTTTCTGAAGCTTACAGTAGAATTGTCAAGCAACCTTAACTTGTTCTTTTTTAATGCCTTTTAATGCAGAATTTGAAGCAAATTCGCCTGAGCTACATGTACAATTTTGAAGGACAGTCTAATTTTTCTGGGAACATTGAACATAGTCTGATTGACCTCAAAATTGACATTCAGCAATTTAGGTGTGCAATTTAACTTTACATTGAAAGAGAGAGATCTTTGAAAATTTTAGTTAATGTTAAAAATTAGTACCTTTTCAGATTTGAAGCCCATCAGGATGTCGACATTTTCAAGCTGCCAACTCTCTTAAACCTAATGTCTGAGGAGTGTGGCATTAATTAAACCTTTGTTATTTATCCAGTCAATCTATGGACTTCTCAAGTTTGAGACTACCTAATTAGTCAGATGTCAGGTGGTTCTGTGACATGTTATTCAATTTAACTTATGACTTGTTACCACCATGTGATTAGAATGATAGTTTATTTTATCAATTGTGGAGAAAAAGCACTAAACATTTATATATATAAATTTATATAAAATGTTGTTCTGAGAACTTAATTGAAAAATCTGTGTTTTCAAGCCAGTATTTTGAAGTAGCATATTCTTTGAGAATGATTTCTCAGCAAGACCTGATTTCCATTGCAGCTACACAAAGGGAAGTTGGCCAAGGCTTCTGGCAGTAACAGATGAAATTAAACACGTTTTTCATAAGCTGTATTTATCCAGAGGACCAAACAAACTGTGAGCAAGTATAGTCTTTAGTTACCCACTTAAACTTGAGCTCACTGGCGTGCTCAAAACCTGACTTTGTGTCATTTTAAGAATTTGCTAATAAAGAGGTTAGAAGAGTCAATATAGTCTTTTTATTTTATATTATTTAATTTTTGAATTTAATTTTTTATACAGCATGTTCTTATTAGTCATCAGTTTTATGCACATCAGTGTATACATGTCAATCCCAATCGCCCAATTCATCACACCACCATCCCCACATACCCGCGGCTTTCCCCCCTTGGTGTCCATACGTTTGTTCTCTACATCTGTGTCTCAACTTCTGCCCTGCAAACCGGTTCATCTGTACTATTTTTCTAGGTTCCACATACATGTGTTAATATACGATATTTGTTTTTCTCTTTCTGACTTACTTCACTCTGTATGACAGTCTGTAGATCCATCCATGTCTCAACAAATGACCTAATTTCGTTCCTTTTTATGGCTAAGTAATATTCCATTGTATATATGTACCACAACTTCTTTATCCATTCATCTGTCGATGGGCATTTAGGTTGCTTCCATGACCTGGTTATTGTAAATAGTGCTTCAATGAACATTGGGGTGCAGGTGTCTTTTTGAATTATGGTTTTCTCTGGGTATATGCCCAGTAGTGGGATTGCTGGATCATATGGTAATTCAACTTTTAGCTTTTTAAGGAAGCTCCATACTGTTCGCCATAGTGGCTGTATCAATCTGCATTCCCAGCAGCAGTGCAAGAGGTTCCCTTTTCTCCACACCCTATCCAGCATTTGTTGTTTGTAGATTTTCTGATGATGCCCATTCTAACTGGTGTGAGGTGATACCTCATTGTAGTTTTGATTTGCATTTCTCTAATAATTAGTGATGTTGAGCAGCTTTCATGAACTTCTTGGCCATCTGTATGTCTTCTTTGGAGAAATGTCTATTTAGGTCTTCTGCCCAGTTTTGGATTGGGTTGTTTGTTTCTTTAATATTGAGCTGCATGAGCTGTTTATATATTTTGGAGCTTAATCCTTTGTCCATTGATTCGTATGCAAATATTTTCTCCCATTCTGAGGGTTGTCTTTTCATCTTGTTTATGGTTTCCTTTGCTGTGCAAAAGCTTTGAAGTTTCATTAGGTCCCATCTGTTTATTTTTGTTTTTATTTCCATTACTCTAGGAGGTGGGTCAAAAAAGATCTTGCTGTGATTTATGTCAAAGTGTTCTTCCTATGTTTTCCTCTAAGAGTTTTATAGGGTCTGGTCTTACATTTAGGTCTCTAATACATTTTGAGTTTATTTTTGTGTATGGTGTCAGGGAGCATTCTAATTTTATTCTTTTACACATAGCTGTCCACTTTTCCCAGCACTTATTGAAGAGACTGTCTTTTCTCCATTGTATATCCTTGCCTCCTTTGTCATAGATTAGTTGACCATAGGTGCATGGGTTTATCTCTGGGCTTTCAATCTTGTTCCATTGATCTATATTTCTGTTTTTGTGCCATTACCATCTTGTCTTGATTACTGTAGCCTTGTAGTACAGTCTGAAGTCAGGAGTCTGCTTCCTCCAGCTCCGTTTTTTTCCCTCAAGACTGCATTGGCTATTTGGGGTCTTTTGTGTCTCCATACAAATTTTAAGATATTTTGTTCTAGTTCCATAAAAAATGCCATTGGTAATTTGATAGGGATTGCACTGAATCTGTAGATTGCTTTGGGTAATATAGTCATTTCCACAAATTGATTCTTCCAATCCAAGAACATGGTATATCTCTCCAGCTGTTGGTATCATCTTTAATTTCTTTCATTAGTGTCTTAAAGTTTTCTGCATACAGGTCTTTTGTCTCCCTAGGTGGGTTTATTCCTAGGTATTTTATTCTTTTTGTTGCAGTGGTAAATGGGAGTGTTTCCTTAATTTCTCTTTCAGATTTTTCATCATTAGTGTATAGGAATGCAAGAGATTTCTGTGCATTTATTTTGTATTCTGCTACTCTACCAAATTAATTGATTAGCTCTAGTAGTTTTCTGGTGGCATCTTTAGGATTCTCTATGTATATTATCATGTCATCTGCAAGCAGTGACAGTTTTACTTCTTCTCTTCCAATTTGTATTCCTTTTATTTCTTTTTCTTCTCTGATTGCCGTGGCTAGGACTTCCAAAACTATGTTGAATGATAGTCGTGAGAATGGGCATCCTTGTCTTGTTCCTGATCTTAGAGGAAATGCTTTCAGTTTTTCACCATTGAGAATGATGTTTGCTGTGGGTTTGTCATATATGGCCTTTATTATGTTGAGGTAGTTTCCCTCTATGCCCACTTTCTGGAGAGCTTTTATCATAAATGGGCGTTGAATTTTGTCAAAAGCTTTTTCTGCATCTATTGAGATGATCATATGGTTTTTATTCTTCAACTTGTTAATATGGTGTATCACATTGATTGATTTGCATGTATTGAAGAATCCTTGCATCCCCGGGATAAATCCCACTTGATCATGGTGTATGATCCTTTTAAAGTGTTGTTCGATTCTGTTTGCCAGTATTTTGTTGAGGATTTTTGCATCTATGCTCATCAGTGATATTGGTCTGTAATTTTCTTTTTTTGTAGTATCTTTGAGTGGTTTTGGTATCAGGATGATGGTGGCTTCATAGAGTGAGTTTCGGACTGTTCCTTGCTCTGCAATTTTTGGAAGAGTTTGAGAAGGGAGGGTGTTAGCTCTTCTCTAAATGTTTGATAGAATTCACCTGTGAAGCCATCCGGTCCTGGACTTCTGTTTGTCGCAAGCCTTTTTTTTTTTTTTTTTGCGGTACGTGGCCCTCTCACTGTTGTGGCCTCTCCCGTTGCGGAGCACAGGCTCCAGACGCGTAGCCTCAGCGGCCATGGCTCACGGGCCTAGCTGCTCCGCGGCATGTGGGATCTTTCCGGACCATGGCACGAACCCATTTCCGCTGCATCGGCAGGCGGACTCTCAACCACTGCGCAACGAGGGAAGCCCTGGTGCAAGATTTTTAATCACAGTTTCAATTTCATCACTTGTGATTGGTCTGTTCATATTTTCTATTTCTTCCTGGTTCAGTCTTAGAAGGTTATACCTTTCTAAAAATTTGTCCATTTCTTCCAGGTTGTCCATTTTATTGGCATAGTGTTGCTTGTAATCATCTCTTAGGATGCTTTGTATTTCTGCGGTGTCTGTTGTAACTTCTCCTTTTTCATTTCTAATTTTATTCATTTGAGTCCTCTCCCTCTTTTTCTTGTTGAGTCTGGCTATAGTTTAAAAATTTTGTTTATGTTCTCAAAGAACTAGCTTTTAGTTTTATTAATCTTTGCTATTGTTTTCTTTGTTTCTATTTCATTTATTTCTGCTCTGATCTTTATGATTTCTTTCCTTCTGCTAACTTTGGGTTTTGTTTGTTCTTCTTTCTCTAGTTCCTTTAAGTGTAAGGTTAGATTGTTTATTTTTCTTTTCTTGAGGTAGGCCTGTATAGTTATAAACTTCTCTCTTACAACTGCTTTTGCTGCAACCCATAGGTTTTGGATCATTGTGTTTTCATTGTCATTTGTCTCTAGGTATTTTTTGATTTTCTCTTTGATTTCTTCAGTGATATCTTGGTTATTTAGTAATGTATTGTTTAGCTGCCATGTGTTTGTGTTTCTTACGTTTTTTTCCTTGTAATGCATTTCTAATCTAATAGCATTGTTGTCAGAAAAGGTGCTTGATATGATTTCAATTTTCTTAGACTCACTCATGCTTGATTTGTGACCCAAGATGTGATCTATCCTGGAGAATGTTCCGTGCACACTTGAGAAGAAAGTGTAATCTGCTGTTTTTGGATGGAATGTCCTATAAATATCAATTAAATCTATCTGGTCTATTGTGTCATTTAAAGCTTCTGTTTCCTTATTTATTTTCATTTGGATGATCTGTCCATTGGTATAAGTGAGGTGTTAAAGTCCCCCACTATTGTTGTGTTACTGTCGATTTCCTCTTTTATAGCTGTTAGCAGTTGCCTTATGTATTGAGGTGCTCCTATGTTGGGTGCGTATATATTTAAAATTGTTATATCTTCTTCTTGGATTGATCCCTTGATCATTATGTAATGTCCTTCCTTGTCTCTTGTACCATTCTTTATTTTAAAGTCTATTTTATCTGATATGAGTATTGCTACTCCAGGTTTCTTTTGATTTCCATTTGCATGGAGTATCGTTTTCTGTCCCCTCACTTTCAGTCTGTATGTGTCCCCAGGTCTGAAGTGGGTCTCTTGTAGACAGCATATATATGGGTCTTGTTTTTGTATCCATTCAGCAAGCCTGTGTCTTTAGGTTGGAGCATTTATTCCATTCACCTTTAAGGTAATTATTGATATGTACGTTTTGTATGTATTGTATGACCGTTTTGTATGTATTGTATGACCATTTGTACATATTGTATGACTGTTTTCTTAATTGTTTTGAGGTTTTTGTTTTTTTTTTGTGGTATGCGGGCCTCTCACTGTTGTGGCCTCTCCCACTGCGAAGCACAGGCTCCGGACGCGCAGGCTCAGCGGCCATGGCTCACGGGCCCAGCTGCTCCGTGGCATGTGGGATCCTCCCGGACTGGGGCACGAACCCATGTCCCCTGCATCGGCAGGCGGACTCTCAACCACTGCGCCACCAGGGAAGCCCTGGCATTTATTCTTTTTCCTTGTTTATCTTAAATACGTTATTCCATTTTCTTAGGGCATAAAGCATTAATGTTGAAAAGTCTGATTACTTAATTTTATTTCCCTTATAAGTCATTTTTTTGGGTCTAGATTACCTATGGACTTCTTCCTAAGTTCAACAGTTTACTGGAATACCCTTTGGTGTTGATTGTTCTGGGTCAGTCAGGTACATGGTATACTTTTTTCAATATGTAATTTAAAAATTTTTATACTTTTATTTTAGGAATGTTTTCTTGAATTATAATTTTTGGTGTTAGCTTTGTTTTGCTCCTTTAGTTCTCCTCTTCAGAGATTCTATTATTCCTGTTATTCATAGAATCATCATCATCTATCTCTAATATTTGTCACTTTTTTCATATCCTTTTTTAAAACCTACTTTTTTATCTTTTAGCTTGCTTTGAAATAATTGCTTAGTTGGGGTTTTTATTTGTTTTGTGGACGTTTCTTTTTGGCGTGTTTTTGTTGTCTCTAAGATGTTATTTTGCTCCTTATTTAATATTTTTTCTTTTAATAACTTTTTATGGGATTTGACTGTGATAATTTTCTATTGCTCATATTTATGCAAAATTGATTTGATTTCCATGAACTTTTAGAAGGAGGTATGGTTCAAGATAGTTTTTTTTTTAACTTCACTGAGCTCCCTCTCCTGTTGCTTTTGTGTTATGTTTTAAAATATGATGGTTTCCTTTCTGACATTTCCTGGCTATTCCCTTTCCTACTTTTCTCTTTCCTTTATTCCTGTTGTCTTTATCCAGTTCATTTCTGAATCTCCTTCCAATTGTTTCTCCTTAGTATGGGGTCCTGTTTTGGAGGAGAGCTCTTGGCTGGTCAGTTGTGAGAGTTCAGAGGTACTCATACTGCTTGAGCCAGTTTAGAGTGACCTTTGGCTCTTGTGTTCAGCTGTTAATTGGTTTGGACATAATCACTCCCCTTGTCACCTGCTGTTCTTACATTAGCCACTGTGCTTTCCAGCAAATATCCGGTGACATTTTGGTGTCTTCCTGTTCTCAGGTCATTCTCAGGCTCTTTTGTTTCACTGTTTCCTCCTGCATAGTCGATGATTCCATGTAGATTTTTTGACTGTGGCTTCTCACTCTTAGCGTCTATTTTGGGGTTAGGGATACTTTGTTACCACGTGTAAATTTGTTTATGAGTTTTTGGTTTTGCTATCTTGTCAGCTGTGTATTTTTATGATATTTTCATGGATTATTCAGTGATAAAAAACTATGCTGCTGCCACCACCAATAGCTTTGGGTTAAAATTTTGACTTTCATGAAGCTTGAAATGACTTGATATTTTTCCAAGTGCATGTGGTAAAAACTTTTCTTTATATAGTTTTCAATTTTCAAGGGCTTCTGGGTACTGATTTCTGTAGGGTAGTGTTCTTAGGGCTATTAGCTAAGAAAGATGCCAGTCTTATTCTAAGAACTATGAGGACCATACTCAATTTTAGTGCTTTCTTCCTTTCTATTTCCTGTGATAGCACATGCTATTCTTATGTTGTGCTTTAGTCAGAAATGGAAACACCTTCTGTATTTTTGATATGTTCAGATATAAGTGTACAGTGTCTATAATAATCTCTTGGATTTGTAAAGTATGTTAGGGTTTGCAAACTGCTTTTGCATCTGTGCTCCTAGGGGAACCGCATAATGTAGCTGTGAGGAAGTTGATGCCAGTGCTATGCATATTTCCATTCATTTTTTTTTTAATTAAAAAATTTTTCTTTTATTTTTGGCTGTGTTGGGTCTTCATTGTTGCGCACGGGCTTTCTCTAGTTGCGGCGAGCAGGGGCTACTTTTCGTTGCGTTGCATGGGCTTCTCATTGCGGTGGCTTCTCTTGTTGTGGAGCACGGGCTCTAGGTGCGCAGGATTCAGTAGTTGTGGCACATGGGCTGAGTAGTTGTGGCTTGCGGGCTCTAGAGCGCAGACTCAGTAGTTGTGGCACACGAGCTTAGTTGCTCCGCAGCATGTGGGATCTTCCTGGACCAGGGCTCGAACCCGTGTCCCCTGCATTGGCAGGCGGATTCTTAGCCACTGTGTCACCAGGGAAGTCCCTCCATTCTTTTATAGGTGAAGAAAGTAACCCTCAGAGAGACCAAGTGACTTGACCAATGTCCCATATCTGGCAACTAGAAGAAATATAACTAGAACCAAGGGTTTCTTGATTCTCAAACCAACAATTTATCCACATGGAGTTTTTGAGCCTCTTGCATGATAACAGAAACATATTGATATTTGCAACATGGCATCTGAATGCATTTGCCATAAAAACCATCTGATTTAGGTACTCCATATGCTCAGTAAACACCAAAACCATGTAACAGCAAAGTGATTAAATTTGCCAATATAATTTCATATGTCATTACCTGATTTTTTTTCAACTAAAAAAAATTATTCCCTAGACCATTTGTTGAAACTTTTAGTATTCAACTTAACCCTGGAAAATGACTTATAGGAAAGTACTCTGAAAAAAACAATAGAACTGCAATCATCTAAACTCTTATTCCTTTACCTCAGTGGCTAAGGCAGAAGTGCTTGCATGCAGCTTGCGTTTGTTCAAGTGTACTTTAATCTATGCAGGGCTAAACGATCTCCCCTTGGATTATTGTTCTTGGTGTATTTGATTAGGAGAACTTCACCTGGGTGAAGGACGTTTATTGCCAAGCTTGGAAATTTTATTTGACACGTCTGAGATTTTACACTGAAGAGCTCCTTCAGTGATCAGGCTCTTGCCTTTATGAGGATACTTCTTTCCTTTACAGATTGGTTTTATTGCCAGATCCTGCTAGTCCATGGATTCACTGTGTCAGAGCTGATCGTGCTCCTACAGAGCATTGACTCAAATTCCCCCTATCTGCACACCACATAGGAGAAGAAATGGAGTTCTAGAGGGAATGGCTTTCTCACACACCTTACCATTCCCTCTGCTGCAGGATTTCTCCACTCTTCGTTCCTCACATATACTCAGCCTCAACAGATAAAAGGCCCTCAGGGACCTGGCCCTGATTACCTGAATATTCTTCCAGTTTTATTTTTACCACTACCAACTCTCCAAAGTCTAGGCTCTAGCCAGACAGAAATACTTTCAACTTCAAGGAAATGACATATTCTTTTTTTTTTTTTTTTTTTGCTATTTATTTATTTATTTTTATTGGGCTATATTTGCTTTACAATGTTGTGTTCGTTTCTGCAGCACAGTGAAGGGAATCAGCTACCTGTATACATATATCCCCTCGTTTTTGGATTTCCTTCGCATTTAAGTCACCACAGAGCATTAGGTAGAGTTCCCTGTGCTATACTGCAGGTTCTTATTAGTTATCTATTTTAGACATATTAGTGTATATATGTCAATCCCAACCTACCAGTTCATCCCACCCCCCCGCTTCCCCCCTTGGTGTCCATACGTTTGTTCTCTACATCTGTGTCTCTATTTCTGCCTTGCAAACAGGTTCATCTGTACCATTTTTCTAGATTCCACATATATGTGTTAATATATGATATTTGTTTTTCTCTTTCTCACTAACTTCACTCTGTATGACAGTCTCTAGGTCCATCCATGTCTCTACAAATGACTCAATTTCGTTTCTTTTTATGCCATATTCTTTTATCTTAGGACCTTGGCATGTTTGTTTCCTCAGTCTCAAAAACTATCCTTCATCACTTTTCATCGGACTCCTTTATGTGAACTCTAGTGATCAGCTCAACTGTACTTTTCCATGGGGTTTTACTTGAGCATCCCAAACCCAGTTTAAGTGTTGCTCCCAGTTGTGGCCTTAGGACCCAATCACACCACATGGTAGCACCTATTAGTTGATATTGCAATAGTTTGTTTTTTTATTTGGCAGTGTACCCCACTGGACTGAAATCTCCAAGAAGTCAGAAACCATGTCTGTTCATTAATGGTTAAGTAGCTGGTGTCTACCTATCATAGTGTGTAGTTAGAAGAGGGGGCTCTAATAAACAATTATTCAATGAGTAATTGAATTTTTGTTCATATTTTTATTATCTTATACCTGTATGTATGTGTACACACACACACACACAAGTCTCTATCTTTAAGTATTTTCCATGACTCCTTACTTTTATACATATTATCTTTAATTCCTGAATCAAATAAAATTTCCTCTTTTTATCATCATTCAAGGTTGTATACTGGTGGATCTCTCTGTACTTCACCGTCCTAATTGCTCAATAAACATTGTTGCTTGGCAAGTCATTTAGAGGATTATTGTAACTATGGCTGTTATTTGCTGTTTCACGGGAAGAATTTTAATGTACAGATGCATAAGAGTTTGGTGATTCAAATATTGGCAGAATCAATATATAGGTTATTCTAAAATTGATATATTTGTCCCTTATTTTCTCTTAAATACATTTGATTCTCAGGGGTTAGTTTCATTCAAGAAAACAGCAAAGACCTGAGGTGGATTTCTGTGGTAAATGCCGTTGTTTATAGAAAGGTCAAGCACCACAATAGTATTATACTAACCCATAGTAACATGATATATTTGGGGGGGAGCATACTCTGAATTAGCAGTTTGTAAAATTAATGTAGAACTCAAGGTCCTGTGAATATCTGCCCTCTATTATTCTGATCTTGGAATCTTGAAAGCGGTTAGCTTAAGGGCTTGTGAAAGACAATATAGATCAATAGGACTGTTAAGAATTTTGTCATACTCTTCTGTTCAGATAAATTTAGGTGTCAACAACCAAAAGGAAAAAAAAAATGCTGTTTGGGAAACACTGAATTTTACTGCTTACATTCCTGTATTCTGCCCAGATGTGTGGAGGGATTAACAAAAGAAAGAGATTGATGGTTTCCTAGGAGAATTTGCTATTCATTTTCTTGATACTCTGTAGATAAACTTGCTGTTGTACCTCATTTCAGTCACCAGAATTCTATTTTGTTTGCTGTTTACCTCTTTCTGAAAGTGAAATTGAAACTGAAATACTTTCATAAGGCATCCTTCTTGATGTTAGCAGGACTGGATATAATTTACAGGCTGTTTCTGAGAACCAAACTGCCTCCCTTAAATTAATCGTATTTTGGAAAAATGGACCAGATTATTGATTATCTTGCTTTAATATATAAAGTACTCATAGAATGTGCTTTATGTTTCTGTGTAGAGCTTTGTTTAACATTCTGTCTTATTTATGCCAAAAATACTGGTTTTCTTGTAAATAATTTATTACTGAATATAACTAAATATGCATATGATTAGAGTAGATTAAACATTTTTAGATGATTAATTTGTGGTCTGTTGCTGTTTTATGTTTATTAGCTTAACAAACATCATTAAATGTGTGTATAAATTTTATTCTTTTTATTTTATATATTTGTAATGTTTATGGAAATATAAAACGTTTTATATTTCCTTGTGTCTTCCTAGTAGTAAATTAAGTTTTGTTAGATCAGTGATTATTCTGGCCTTTTCCTTCTAGTTTTGCCAATTGTTCATTGATAATTAGTTTTGTTATTTATGAAATATTGTATATTATTTAAATATGACCAATTTTTTTTTTCAGAATTAAGCCAAAGTATTATTCTAGTTGGACAGAAAAAGGTGCTATAAATTGGAAGTACACAAATTAGTTTAGGCAGAAATCATAGTAAATTCAAGTGGATTTAAAAAACTTAAACATGGAATGCTTTATCCACTCCATTTGTTATAACAGTTGATGCATTCAACCCTTTTGGTCTTCTGTTAGACAGTAAGCTACTTGGGAGGAGGGACCCCACATCATTCATTTTTGTATTACGGACACAATGTATTTTCTTGTACACATTCTAAGTTCCAGAAATAGTTGACAAATGGATAAGACTTTAATTTGAATGAATTGTGAGTTACATATTTGTTGCACTGTATTCACGTGGAGAAAATTCATTGTGTTGTTTTTCTAATTTCTCTTGGGAACTTTGTACTTTGTGCTATGCTGGATGTTTTCTTTTAGTCCCACCAGATTCACTCTCTACCCTTCTCCACCTCGTTCACTGCCCTGGAAGGTTGAACTGAGTGGCTACATCAATAGTGCTCCTAGCCTTCTGGCTTCTGGTTAGGTTTGGCCCATGGGGAGCTGTGGCAGGAGATCAGAGTGAGGGTGGAGAGTGAGGTTGGGTATTTATTCCTTTGGCTTCTCCTTGGAGGTTGCCTAATGCTTGCTGCATCATGCAACTGTAAGTTATTGCTTCTCTCCAAGTGTGTTGTTCGATATGATCCTCTTACTTGGTCCTGGAAACCTCTCTCCTCTCTGGTCGTTCCTTTGGGCCTATAGGTGGGAACAGCTTGGCTGCTGGTATCCCTGCATTCCTCTTCTATCCTATTAGTGAATAGTCCTTTTGTAAATAAACTCTCCTTGAATTGCACTGATTTGTGCCATCTCTTTGCGGGTACAGCCTTAATTGACACTTGCATCTTACTGTGAATTGTGTTAACATTTTATTCTTTTTTTTAAATTTATTATTTTTTTTGCGGTACGCGGGCCTCTCACTGTTGTGGCCTCTCCCGTTGCGGAGCACAGGCTCTGGACGCGCAGGCTCAGCGGCCATGGCTCACGGGCCCAGCCGCTCCGCGTCATGCGGGATCCTCCCGGACCGGGGCACGAACCCGTGTCCCCTGCGTCGGCAGGCGGACTCTCAACCTCTGCGCCACCAGGGAAGCCCCAACATTTTATTCTTTCGTGAAATGCTCTATTAGCAGGACTTGATTTCCATTAAGAGCAATGACAATCTATAAATTTGGCACAACTGAAGTACTTTTTGAAGGCGTAAATCAAGTTTTTATCAGTCTTTTGAAGAAAGTGATTTCCTTAACCTGTGTACTCCACCGCAAAATAATAGACCATTTGAAATTAATATATTCATTAATTCAATAAATAACTGAGTGCATGGTGTGCTAGGAGCAGTAGACACAAAGGTGAAGAAAACCAAGCACCTGACTTCAAAATACTCATAATTTATTATGAGAGACTGATATATAAAGAAATAAAAGCTATATAAAGATGCACATTATCTTCTAGGTACACGTTTAAAATACCTGAGTAATATAAATGCACCTTCTTAGGAACCTGTAGGTTTCCCAGCGTTAAAATGTTCACATAATACTATATACTGGGCACTGTTCTAAGTACTCTACGAATACTGAGTCTTTAATCCTTCTTTCACTCTTATAAACTTAGTGCTATCAATTGCCCAGTTCAGATATAAGGAAATTGAAGCACAGGAAAATTAAGGAATGTGCCTAAACTAATATTGCTGCTAATTAATATAGCTGAGATTCAAATCCAGGTAATGCTGTTCTAGAGCACGTGCTCTTAAGCACCATGCTATGCCAAGGCTTTAGTATAGTCACACCCACTCCTTTCTACATATCCTTGTTCACTTCAGCTCTGCAAGAAGAAATGAATAACTGATTGATGTGTTTGACAGAAGGGTCAGAATTTGTGTGTCACTGTTTTCTCTTCCCTTTGGTTGTCTGCTTACCAGGAAGAAGAATACAATTTCATTTTCCCTTTGTTGTGAGGGAGGCTCAGTAGATCGGGTGCTTCTCCTAAGAGTGTGGGCTGGGATTATCCCCCTGTACCAATGGTATAACTAATTCAGGGGAAGCAAGCCTGCTGTTGCTGTTGACCTAAGCCATATGTCTAGAGCAGCATTATGAGGAATGATATATTTGTTCACCTGCCTGGCTATTGCGTCTGCCTCTCAAATCATTTCCCAATTCAGACAGGGGAGTAAGGGAAATTGTGTATTTACCTGCTCAAACACCAACAGCTGACAAGTGAAGAAGGGCATTCCAGGAAGAGGTATGAAATGGCACATTTGGGTGTTAGGCCAGGTTGATCTGTCCATTCCTTAGTAGTTCATTACAGGTCGAGGAACAAACTGATAGAAATCTTGTACTTTTAACCTCACTGTTGTATTTTGTAATAGGTATTTTATAAACATAACCTGTAAGGAGTCACTGGTAGGAGCCGCTTTTAGGATGGATAATATTAGAGAAAGAAGTTAAGAAAAATAAGTGGGAAGTAGTACCAAATATAGCAGAGACGTCAAATAATAAAGGGATTGAAAGAATTTGTTGATATTGGCAGTGGGGAGATATTTGCTGTATTCTTAAAGATAGTTTTAGGGGTGGAAGCCTAATTATTATAGTTTAAGCAATAAATGAGAGGTGAGAAAAAGAGCAGATGGTGTGTAGGCTTCTTTCAGGAAGCTTAGATGTGAAGGGAAGAAGAGACATTTAAGTAGCTACAGGGAAACACAAGTAACTAGGGATTTTTGTTTGTTTGTTTTTGAAGCATGAAAGATATTTTAAAAATAATTCTAACCTATAAAGAAAGCCATCAGCAATGTTAAAAGGATTAGGAGAGCAAAAAGGAAGAACTGAACTTTAGATTAGCCAAGGAAGGTTGAGTCTTGAGCTGGGAGGGACCTTTCTCCCTGTGGTCTGGAGAGAGAAGATGTAGATGGCGTGAATGCACGCCTGCATTTGTTACTCAATAGTCATTACCTTGTCAGACTCTTTTCCAGAACCACCCACCAGTTGAAAACATTATATACTTTTAAATGTTGGGATAGAATTTGAATCCCTGCTCAAAGAATATGAACTAAGTATTATTCCTCACAATTTAAATCCATGTTGTAAAGCTCTATTGCTCCTTGTCCAGGATTTTAAAAATGGCTCTGTGTTTTCTGGATGTTTTCTTTTTCTCTCATTATAATGCCTCTGTACAGTGCTTCTCAAAGTGAGCATGAAGAGTAAGGCAAGCAGGGGGAGAGGGGTCATCAGCATGTGCCCTTTGAAACTTCTTCCCAGTGGCTTCCACAGTGGAGAGCTATTGTTTTAGTGCTTTCTAAAATTAAGAATTTCCTTTCTTCTCTCACATAGGTCTAATTTTGATGTATTCCCAATCCAAGGTAATGTTAAGTCCCACTTTGATATTATCCATGATGCTCTCAACTCTCTGTCAAGGTCCAGTTCCTTGGAAGGTCCTTGCGTGGTTCATTTGCTTTTATGGGTAGAGAGAGGGGCTTTCTACAGCCCACTGCTGTAGGAAGCCAACTGCTTTCCTGGGTACCATATTAGAAACACGTTTTTAGAACTTCCAGAAGAATTAGTGGGGCCATGGTGACATCATGTGACTCATTGAGTCTGGTTTCATGTGACATGAAATCACTGTTTTCTTGCCTCAGTTGGAGCATAGCTGGCGGGTTTATTTTTATTAACTCATAGAAACATAGAAAGCAAGTTGTTAGAATCTTCCAACAATGAGACTCTGATCAAGGAATTCTTTGGAGGTTTCATTTTCTCTTACCTCTATATGTTTTACCTTCTACAAAAGGGACATGTGGTTGTGCAGCTAAGGACAATAGAAAACTGTTGCAGACTGTTAATTCTGTCTGCTTCCTAGAAAGGTTACCTAGTGATATGGAAAGGACCTGAGGGGCTTTCATATCACCCTGTTTTTAGAAGTGTTTACAGACCTTTAGTGAACAGTTCATCTTGCTGCTCCATTTAGCAAGCCATCCCTTGGTCACGACTTTTCAGCTTGCCCGTATGTATGTTACTCACGTGAACATGTAATGAGAAGGTACTGTCCATGCAAGCTGGTATGTAATCATGAGGAAGGGCTCTGAGTCTCACTGGTCTCATTTCCTGAACAGTTGCTACTTTGTCCTTTGTCTTTACTGTAGTGCCTTATTTAAGAAAGATTTATTTGACCAATATACTGTTAACTTACTCTTAGTGCTAGGTTTGTTTCTTCATCTGATAATCAGTTGGGATGAGTTCTCTATTTGCCAGCCTTTCTTGCTTCTGCCTGACTTCCTTTTCTATGATCTCTATCCAAGCTGTGGGCATCCAAAAAGCAAATAGGTGGCAGATGGATAAAGTACTGCTGATTTATTTTTTACATATATCTTTATTTCAGCCATGTTAATATATGACGACTATTATTTGTAGGCTTCACATGCTTAAGAATTTCTTCGGCTTGATTTCTTTTATGATATTCTAAAAATGGGGTCTCTACAGGATTTTAGTTTTTATCTCTACCTCTCTTCAATGATTGAAAGTACATAATACTGTCATATATGAGCCATTAAGACTTTCTTTAAAAAGCCTAACACAGGGGGACCTTCAAGATGGTGGAGGAGTAAGACGTGGAGATCACCTTCCTCCCCACAAATACATCAAAACTACATCTACATGTGGAACAACTCCTACAGAACACCTGCTGAACGCTGGCAGAAGACCTCAGACTTCCCAAAAGGCAGGAAACTCCCTGCATACCTGGGGAGGGCAAAAGAAAAAATTAAAAACAGAGACAAAAGAATAGAGACGGGACCTGTACCTCGGGGAGGGAGCTGTGAAGGAGGAAAAGTTTCCACACACTAGGAAGCCACTTCACTGGTGGAAACAGGGGGTGGGCGGGGGGGGGGGAAGCTTCAGAGCCATGGAAGAGAGAGCAGCAACAGGGGTGCAGAGGGCAAAGCAGAGAGATTCCTGCACAGAGGATTGGTGCCCCAGCACTCACCAGCCTGAGAGGCTTGTCTGCTCACCTGCCGGGGCAGGCAGGGGCTGGGAGCTGAGGCTCCAGCTTTGGAGGTCAGATCCCAGTGAAAGGACTGAGGTTGGCTGTGTGAACACAACCTGGGGGGGCCAGTGCGCCACACTTAGCTGGGACGGAGTCCGGGGAAAAGTCTGGAACTGCCTAAGAGGCAAGAGACCATTGTTTTGGGGTGCGCGAGGAGAGGGGATTCAGAGCACCGCCTAAACAAGCTCCAGAGATGGGAGCGAGCCACCGCTATCAGTGCAGATGCCAGAGACGGGCATGAAACGCTAAGGCTGCTGCTGCAGCCACCAAGAAGCCTGTATGCGAGCACAGGTCACTATCCACACCTCCCCTACCGGGAGCCTGCCACTGCCAGGGTCCCGTGATCCAGGGACAACTTCCCCAGGAGAACACATGGCGCACCTCGGGCTGATTCAACGTCATGTTGGCCTCTGCCGCCGTAGGCTCGCCCCGCATTCTGTACCCCTCTCTCCCCACGGCCTGAGTGAGCCAGAGGCCCCGAATCAGCTGCTCCTTTAACCCTGTCCTGTCTGGGTGGGGAACAGATGCCCTCAGGTGACCTACACACAGAGGCGGAACCAAATCCAAAGCTGAATCTCAGGACCTGTGCGAACAAAGAAGAGAAAGGGAAATTTCTCCCAGCAGCCTCAGGAGCAGTGGATTAAATCTCCACAATCAACCTGATGTACCCTGCATCTGTGGAATACCTGAATAGGCAATGAATCATCCCAAAATTGAGGCGGTGGATTTTGGGAGCAACTGTAGACTTGGGGTTTGCTATATGCGACTGACTAGTTTCTGATTTATATGTTTATCTTAGTGTAGTTTTTAGCACTTATTATCATTGGTGGATTTGTTTCTTGGTTTAGTTGCTCTCTTCCTTCTTTTATTTTTCTTTTTAATAATTTTTTTATTTTAAAAACTTTCTTTTCTTTTCTTTTTTTCTTTCTTTTTTTCTCACTTTTCTTCTGAGCTGTGTGGCTGACAGGGTCTTGAAGCTCCGACCAGGTGTGAGGCCTGAACCTCTGAGGTGGGAGAGCTGAGTTCAGGACACTGGTCCACCAGAGACCTCCCAGCCCCACATAATATCAAAAGGCAAAAGCTCTCCCAGAGATCTCCATCTCAACGAGAAGACCCAGATCCACTCAATGACCAGCGAGCTACAGTGCTGGACACGCTATGCCAAACAAGTAGCAATAAAGGAACACAACCCCACCCATTAACAGAGAGGCTGCCTAAAATCATAATAAGGTCACAGACACCCCAAAACACAGCAGTGGACGTGGTCCTGCCCACCAGAAAGACAAGATCCAGCCTCATTCACCAGAACACAGGCACCAGTCCCCTCCACCAGGAAGCCTACACAACCCACTGAACCAACCTTAGCCACTGGGGGCAGACACCATAAACAACGGGAACTATGAACCTGCAGCCTGCAAAAAGGAGACCCCAAACACAGTAAGTTAAGCAAAATGAGAAGACAGAGAAACACACAGCAGATGAAGGAGAAAGGTAAAACCCACCAGACCAAACAAATGAAGAGGAAATAGGCACTCTACCTGAAAAAGAATGCAGAGTAATGATAGTAAAGATGATCCAAAATCTTGGAAATAGAATGGAGAAAATACAAGAAATGTTTAACAAGGACCTAGAAGAACTAAGGAGCAAACAAACAATGATGAACAACACAATAAATGAAATTAAACATTCTCTAGAAGGAATCAGTAGCAGAATAACTGAGGCAGAAGAATGGATAAGTGATCTGGAAGATAAAATAGTAGAAATAACTACCACAGAGCAGAAGAAAGAATAAAGAATGAAAAGAATTGAGGATAGTCTCAGAGACCTCTGGGACAACATTAAACACAACAACATTTGAATTATAGGGGTTCCAGAAAAAGAAGAGAAAAAGAAAGACTGAGAAAATATTTGAAGAGATTATAGTTGAAAATTTCCCTAATACGGGAAAGGAAATAGTCAATCAAGTCCAGGAAGCTCAGAGAGTCCTATAAGGAAAAATGCAAGGAGAAACACACCAAGACACATATTAATCAAACTATCAAAAATTAAATACAAAGAAAAAATATTAAAAGCAGCAAGGGAAAAACAACAAATAATATACAAGGGAATCCTATAAGGTTAACAGCTGATTTTTCAGAAGAAACTCTACAAGCCAGAAGGGAGTGACAGGACATATTTAAAGTGATGAAAGGGAAAAACCTACAACCAAGATTACTCTACCCAGCAAGGATCTCATTCAGATTCGATGGAAAAATTAAAACCTTAACAGACAAGCAAAAGCTAAGAGAATTCAGCACCACCAAACCAGCTCAACAACAAATGCTAAAGGAACTTCTCTAAGGAGAAAACACAAGAGAAGGAGAAGACCTACAATATAAACCCCAAACAATTAAGAAAATGGTAATAGGAACATACATATTGATAACTACCTTAAATGTAAATGGATTGAATGCTTCAACCAAAAGACATAGACTGACTGAATGGATACAAAAACAAGACCCATATATATGCTGTCTACAAGAGACCCACTTCAGACCTAGGGACACAAAGAGACTGAAAGGGAGGGGATGGAAAAAGATATTCCATGCAAATGGAAATCAAAAGAAAGCTGGAGTAGCAATTCTCATATCAGACAAAATGGGCTTTAAAATAAAGACTGTTACAAGAGACAGAGAAGGACACTACATAGTGATCAAGGGATCAATCCAAGAGAAGATATAGCTATTGTAAATATTTATGCACTCAACATAGGAGCACCTGAAATGCTAACATCAATAAAAGGTGAAATCAAGAGTAACACAGTAATAATAGGGGACTTTAACACCCCACTTTGACCAATGGACAGATCATCCAAAATGAAAATAAATAAGGAAACACAAGCTTTAAATGACACATTAAACAAGATGGACTTAATTGATATTCATAACACATCCCACCCAAAAACAACAGAATACACTTTCTTCTCAAGTGCTCATGGAACATTCTCCAGGATAGATCATATCTTGGGTCACAAATCAAACCTTGGTAAATTTAGAAAGTTGAAATCATATCAGGTATCTTTTCCAACCACAATGCTATGAGACTAGTAATCAATTAAGGGAAAAAAACTGTAAAAAGTAAAAACACATAGAGGCTAAACAATACACTACTAAATAACCAAGAGATCACTGAAGAAATCAAAGAGGAAATCAAAAAATACCCAGAAATAAATGACAATGAAAACACGATGACCCAAAACCTATGGGATGCAGCAAAAGCAGTTCTGAGAGGGAAGTTTATAGCAATACAATCATACCTCAAGAAACAATAAATATCTCAAATAAACAACCTAACTTTACACCTAAAGCAATTAGAGAAAGAAGAACAAAAAAACCCCAAGTTAGCAGAAGGGAAAAAATCATATAGATCAGATCAGAAATAAATGAAAAAGAAATGAAGGAAACGATAGCAAAGATTGATAGACTAAAAGCTGGTTCTTTGAGAAGATAAACAAAATTGATAAACCATTAGCCAGACTCATCAAGAAAAAAAGGGAGAACACTCAAATCAGTAGAATTAGAAATGAAAAAGGGTAAGTAACAACTGACACCAGAAATAAAAATGATTATGAGAGATTACTACAAGGAACTATATGCTAAGAAAATGGACAACCTGGAAGAAATGGACAAATTCTTAGAAAAGCACAACCTTCCAAGACTGAAACAGGAAGAAATAGAAAATATAAACGGACCAATCATAAGTACTGAAAATGAAACTGATTAAAAATCTTCCAACAAACAAAAGCCCAGCGCCTGGTGGTTTCACAGGTGAATTCTATCAAACATTTAGAGAAGAGCTAACACCTATCCTTCTCAAACTCTTCCAGAATATAGCAGAGGGAGGAACACTCCCAAACTCATTCTACGAGGCCAGCATCATCCTGATACCAAAACCAGACAAAGATGTCACAAAAAAAGAAAACTACAAGCCAATAGCACTGATGAACATAGATGCAAAAATCCTCAACAAAATACTAGCAAACAGAATCCAACAGCACATTAAAAGGATCATACACCATGATCAAGTGGAGTTTATCCCAGGGATGCAAGGATTCTTCAACATACGCAAATCAATCAATGTGATAAACCATACTAACAAATTAAAAGAGGAAAAACTTATGATCATCTCAATAGTGCAGAAAAAGCTTCTGACAAAATTCAACACCCATTTATGATAAAAACCCTCTAGAAAGTAGGCATAGGGGGAACTTACTTCAACATAATAAATGCCTATATGACAGACCCACAGCCAACATCGTTCTCAATGGTGAAAAACTGAAAGCATTTCCACTAAGATCAGGAATAAGACAAGGTTGCCAACTGTCACCACTATGATTCAACATAGTTTTAGAAGTTTTAGCTACAGCAGAGAAGAAAAAGAAATAAAAGGAATCCAAGTGCAAAAAGAAGAAGTAAAACTGTCACTGTTTGCAGGTGACATACTATACATAGAGAATCCTAAAGATGCCACCAGAAAACTACTAGAGCTAATCAATGAATTTTGTGTAGTAGCAGAATACAAAATTAATGCACAAAAATCTCTTGCATTCCTATACACTAATGATGAAAAATCTGAAAGAGTAATTAAGGAAACCCTCCCATTTACCATTGCAACAAAAAGAATAAAATACCTAGGAATAAACCTACTAAGGAGACAAAAGGCCTGTATGAAGAAAACTATAAGACACTGATGAAAGAAATTAAAGATGATAGAAACAGTTGGAGAGATATACCGTGTTCTTGGATTGGAAGAATCAATATTGTGAAAATGAATATACTACCCAAAGCATCTACAGATTCAGTGCAATCCCTACCAAACGACCAATGGCATTTTTCACAGAACTAGAACAAAAAATGTCACCATTTGTATGGAAACAAAAAAGACCCGAATAACCAAAGCAATCTTGAGAAAGAAAAACGGAGCTGGCGGAATCAGACTCCCTGACTTCAGACTATACTACAAAGCTACAGTAATCAAGACAGTATGGTATTGGCACAAAAACAGAAATATACATTGATGGAAGAGGATAGAAAACCCAGAGATAAACTCACGCACATATGACCACTGGCATTCCTCATTGAGAGAAAGCTAAGGAAGATTTAAGAAAGGAGTAGGAATAAGGAGCTGGGCAATGTGGTCCAAGATGGCATTTGGAGGAAGGTTATATGATCAGATGTATCCCAGACCCCAGATGAATAAGGCAGAATAAGGTTCAGAAAATGAGAATTCTGTTGTTGACTTTGCTTTTAACTGACTGCATAATCTTGGGCATTTCATTTCACCTCTCTGCACCTCAGTTAAAGAAAGGATTATAGGAGATGATCTTGAAGATTCTTTCAAGAACTTAATATTCTGTTATTCTGATCTCAATAATTAATAGTCTTATCACTTTATACAATGCAAGTGTTTTGATTCAAGTACCTTTATATTGTGGTAAATTGTTCAAGACATTATAAACATCACAAAAAATTAATAGAGCTTTATTTCAACCATCAATGGACCATATAATTAACTCTAGTGACAGCCTAATGGTGATATGTTTTTACATTGAAATATATGACTATACATATTTAACATGTAAATGCTGTGTGCAACCTAGAATTTAGCATATATAGTATCTTCTATAGGTTATAAAGGCTATAAATGTTAGTTGTTTCATTTTTTGTCTGAGAGAGGCTTAAATCTTATCTCGCAGGATTTGCTAAAGAGGGCATCAGAAAAACTGTGACACATGAATGAATTTTGAAGCATCTATAGAAGCATCCAAAAGTTTTCCAGGAAGAGTTAGGGCCAAGTGTTGGGTAGGCATGGCCAGCATTGTTAAGTGGCATAAAAGATGGTCAAACGTGGGGATTTGCACTTAATTTGGAATTTATGAAATATTAAGTGTGACCAAGTAGTGATAGGAGATGAAGCTGAAGAAGTTAGGTAAGGGAAGATAGCAGAGAATGTGGTATTACATTCTAAAGCGCCTGACAATGAAAGTCACTGCAGTTTTAAAAGTAGGTGAGTGACACGCATTTTAGATAGATCATCTGAATAGTATAGAGATGGAAGAAGAGAGACTGGAGGCAGCCAGACTGATTAGGAAACTTTGTAACAGTAGGTAGACAAAGGATTATAATTGCATGAACTAAGATAAGATCAGACACTTGAAATGGCATATGGGGGTGTCTGGCTGTTCACTGATGGTGTAGCTTATTTTAACTAAATCTTGAGGATTAGGGAGAAACCAATGACATCTCAGAACAGTAGCACTTTATTTCCTTCTTTCTCTCTTCGTGGCTCTGCCAACAGCTAAACAACTTACGCAGGTACTCCTTTCAGGTTTTGTGATCTCCTTCAAATTTTTATCAGCATGTTTGTCTATGTTATTTCATTATTTTAATTTTATTTTCTGCTTATTACCTAATAAGGGAACTATAATATTTATTATTTCTTGTAGTCTCTAAAACTAGTTGTAGACAATGTTTTCCTTAACATATATAGTTGAAAAATGAAACACTGAGAGCCAGAAGAAGCTGAAGATGTGGCCATGGAGATTTGGGATTTGAGTTAAATAAATAATGAATTCATTCAGCCTTGATGAACCCTATTCTGCTGACGTGAACACCAGTATCACTCTCCTTGCTTTCTCTCGCCTATCCTGGATGACATACATACATAAAGCTGCTTCAAAATAAGGAAAAGGGGTACTTTTGATCTAAGCTGAAAAGATGCATTTTAAGCAATATTTTGAATTCTTATTTAGAACTTTATTTTGTAGGCTTTCCTTTTTCAATTTAACAAGACTCTATTAGATAGCCCAGCATGCAGAATATTAAAGTTATTTGCCTAGACCTCTAATACCTATACAACTGAATTGTGTTTAAAATGTTTTCCCAATTAGAAGCTGGTTCTTTAGCTTGATTTCAGGTGCAAGCAACATTCCTACAATAAAACTATAAAACAGTTCAGGCACTTAAAATTGTTTCTAGTTTAGGGTGCATATTCATCACACTATTTCTTTTTAAGGGTGTTATTATGTTAGGTTATGAATTTGAACTTCAGCTAAACTTTTTTTTTTTTTTTTGCACTTGATGCCAAAAATAGAGTTTTAGAATCTTTTTTCTTTGTGCTCATTCCAGCTACTTGTAAAGGGTCTCTGCACTTATTTGAATATTTCCTTCTCAACATTGTTGCTTCCCTAAGTGAGAGAAAGAACAACATTTGAACATCAGAGATAGTTTTTCTTCCTGTTTCCCACCCTCTCTCCCCATCTGTGCAATGTTGTCCTTTTTGCTTGATTGACATTAAAATAAAACACAGACACACACACACACACACACACACACACACACACACACGATTAAAGATCTTTCTCTGTTGCTTACCCTTTGATATTTTAGCTTGTAGCAACTGAGTCATTCAATAGCCTACCCAGGTGAATTAAGGTGGCTTTTTTACCCATGGGGGTCTCTAACCCACTGGCACCACCAGAGCTAAACATTTGCTTGGAATATCAAGCATTATTTCCTTTCAATACCAACTACACCTTCTTTAAAAATTAAGTTACTGAACCTATGGGTTAAAAAATAGAGTCCAAAATATTACACTCTACAAAAATTAATTTGTCTTGGTTATTTAAGGATTTATTCTATGTCAGGGTCACTGTGAATATTATTGTTTACACTGTGGCTAGGTGGGTGAGCAACGACAACATTGAATCTCTGCTTAACCTATAAGAAAACCGTTATTGCCCCTTATGTCCACTATGGTTGGTGTATCATTTACATATTTTAGGTTGAAAGTGAGTGAAAACTGCAACTAAAAGTGGTTAAAAATGTGTTTTTTTTCCCCATTTTAACTGGAAGTCCAGAAGTTGAGAAGGTTTCAGACATGATATAATAGGAAGTGAAATTATGTCATTTCAAGTATCCAGGTTGATCTTCTTCCTCCACTCTGTTACCTTCAGGATCAACTTCATATTACATGGGTTCCCCTTCTTACGATTGCAAGAAGGCTACCAGTGGCCACTGAGTTTAGATGTTCTCTTATTAATGTCCAGCAAGAGAGAGAGAAGCTTCTCTTTTCTAGAAGGTCTGTGAAACCCTCTTCACGCATGCCATTGACCCAAATTGGTTTGGAGCTGCATGCCTCTGAGTCAGCAGAATGGATGCTGGTGATTCCCATTGTTTACTGTCGTGGGAGAGTCTTCATGTAGCAAGGTAGCTAGAACATTTAAATAGGAGCTCACTAAAGGTCTAGGAATAACAAGGGAAACATATATACCCAATTAGATATTTTTGTTTTATAACTTGCTTTAATCATCTCTAGCTTGGAGTACCTGGAAAGATTTTTCCCTGAATGGATACTACTTCTGCCATCATACACAAGGAACTCTGTACATTCTGAATAACATCAAACCCATATCCTTTGGGGTTGGAATAGGTAATCTCAGCAGACCAGCAGTTTGAACTATAAACCCTACTTGCCCCTCTTCATGTGGTATCGGATTTGATTCTATTAAGGGAGCAGCAAGTATCCTATCAAAGCCCAGAAATATCTGGACACTGGTGTGTGTGTGTGTGTGTGCGTGTGCACACACACCCACACACAGAAAGATTTGAGGGGGAGAGAGGGAAATCATTGGCATCCTATAATTTGTCATTTGTTAAACTGACATTGAAATGTATATTTGGGGCATCACATGGTCTCATTTCATAACTCTGAAAAATCTTAGGGTATATTGGAGACATAATAACTATGGTTCCAAAGAATTTTATCACAATAAATAACCCATAGTAAATTGATTACATATAATATTTTTCCACTGGATGGAAATCTGAGATTGAATCTTAGCCATGAAACACTGCATTTGTTTTATACGAATAAACATGCAATACTTTAGGTCCAATGAAATAGAGACCTGTAAGAAAAAAAATACACATTTCAAATGACTTGCTGGTAAAGCCACATAAAAATTTCACAAAATAGCTTTAGTCCTTAGAGAACTTTAATGCATGAATATACTTATTAGGCTGTGTACTAGTCCTATATGAACAATTGCTGTTATCCAAATAAAAATACAATTTGTAATCAAAAGTAATATCTTTTAAAAATACCAGAACATCCAGTCAAAAAAATGAGCCACTTATTGTCATAGGCCATTCACACACTAAAAATAGTAAAATAAATGCTTTATATGACTCATTGAAAATATTCTCCCCCATCTCTAACTGTCTTTGTGCATTTGAGCCACTATAACAAAATACCACAGATTGGATGGCTTTAGAAACAACAGAAATTTATTTCTCATAGTTCTGGAGGCTGGCAAGTCCAAGGTCAAGGCCCTGGTAGATTCAGTTTCTGGTGAGGACCTGCTTCCTGATTCGTAGAAGGTGGCATTTTGCTCTGTTCTCACATGGGGGAAGAAGCTAGGGAGTTTTGTGGGATCTCTTCTGTAAGATCTCTTCACTAATCACATTCATGAGGACACAGACATTCAAACAGCACCATCTCACCTTTTTTTTTGAGGTCCCCCAGAACTGAGCCATTCCAGTAGTTATTATAAGAAAGAACTCAGAAAAACAAAACAAAAGCTTAGAAATACTCTTCTGGAGAGATGTATATGGCATAAATGAAGAAATGTCATTAAAATAATTTTGGTAATTATGATTGAGTAAATTTTTTTCAAAAGAGTTACATAGATCTCAAGTTTTATTCAGTTAATAAAAAGTAGTTGTTGAATATTTATAATGTGCTAGGCACTATTTTTCTGTCTGGAAGGTGGGACAGATATGGTCTTCTCATGGAGGTAAAATTGTAGTTCCAAGAGGGAGACACAGATAATAAAAATGGTTTGTTAAATGGCCAAGATACTTTTATACAGTGGTAAGTGCAATGACAGAAATAAAACAATGGGATCAGAGAGAGTAATGGGGAGAGACTGGATGATAAAACCAGGAGCCGGGCTTCATTGAGGAAGTGGTGCTGATGCTGAGGCTGAGGTGTCGAGATCTGACTAGTAAGCAGTGAAGGGCCTGATCAGGCATTTCAGACATCTAGTAAAGAGAGCAATGGCAAAGTGTGCAGTGTCACTAATATTCAAAGAAATATAAATCAAAATGCACAGATTTTACCTCTTAAATCAGGAACAAACAAGTAATAAAATATATTTAGCCCTGTTAAGGTTACAGTGAAATTAGTGCTCTCATTCATAGCAGGGATCAAGAACAAAGACATCAGACATTTTATCCATTAGTTCCTCTATGAGTACCCACGTTGATGAATAAAAATAAAATAAGGGAAAATGTATTAGCAGGCAGATGTTTATTTTAGTATATCTAAATATATCTATATTTATCTATCTATCTATCTATATCTATCTATCTAAATTATATCTGTGGAAAATTGGAAACAATTTAATCATTCAATTTTAGTGGATTATCAAGTAAATTTTGAAGAGTCTGTAATATGCATCACTAAAATAGTTATTGTAAAGGTTATGTAAAAACACTGAGAAATGGTGGAAAAAGAGAAAATGAAATAAACAAAAATGCAGATGACTAATTATTCAAGCTATATGCATATATATAACGAGTATGAATTTGTATCTAATTCTTTTATTACTTGACTATCAACTTATAATGGGCATCAAAAATCCTCCAGGTTTCTGTCCTAGAACCTAATTTGGTTGATAGTAAATCAACTTTCATGTGATAAGGGTAATCTTTCTATATCTCTGTAGTAAGCAGAATTTTGGTCCCTATGATGTTCACCTCCTAGTTTTATTACTATGGTTATATTACGTTACATGGCAAAAGGGGTTTTGTAGATACAATTAAGATATGTATCAGCTGACCTTAAAATAGGGAAATTATCCTGGACTCTAGGTGAATTCAATATCCTTTGAAATACTTTAAAATCCATGCTCATTAAATGCAGAAGAGGAAGGCAAAGAGATTCAAAGCATGAGAAGGATTCTTCACACTGCTGCTGGCTTTGAAAATGGAGGAGCAACAAGTCGAAGAATGGGGCAACCTTTAGAAGCTGGAACAACCCTTAGCTGACAAGCCAGCAAGGAAGCATGGCCTTCTGTCCAAAAATTGCACAGAATTGAATTCCACCAACAACTTGAATGAGTCTGGAAGCTTATTCTCCCCCAGAGCCTCCAGATACAATCCCAGGCTGGCTGACACCTTGACTTCAGACTTCTAAGACCCTAAGCAGAGAATGCAGTTGAGGCACACTGGGCTCAGATTTTTTACCTAAGGAGACTGTTAGACAGTAAATGGGCTTTGTTTTAAGCTGGTGGGTTTGTGGTAATTTGTTCTGACACTGATAGAGTCTCCTTCAATACCAACCAGATATGCTTTCTACCTCCTGGGAGTCAGCTATGGGCAGGAGCCTCTGTCTTGTCTTTACGTAATAGGCTATTCTACTCACATCTAAGTTCTGCACTGTTCTATCCATGTTGCTGCAGCCATAATGTTCATTGATGTCACTTCACAAAAATATTCTCTAATAAACCAAGCACTTGAAAACTTAACCATCTCTCTCCACAAAACACTAGCTAGCATCTAGCACTAGCCAGCACCGGTCTGCCTATTCTTGATATCTGTCAAAATACAAATGTAGGGCAAATTGATTGACCAATAAAATGGCAAATCTTACAAAAGACGTAACATTTCATAAAGTTGGTGAAAGTGATATTTAGACATCTCAAATAACAATCTTGCAGGAGCAGACCATTCAACAGTGGAGGAAGAAAGAAATCAGCAAGGATAATGGTAGGATAGCAGATTCACTCTAAGTGACACCTTTTTCCTTGGTACTAATGGCGAATTAGTGCATTTAACCAGCACTTTCTGTGGTGTGCCCACTTCCCCTGGATTAAATTTTTGATTTGTGCCCTATCAAATCATTGTCCCACCTTCCTGGGGACAGAATTTTGTCTATCAAGCTTAGTCCCTTAAGTGGATTCCTACTACCATTTTGGCTCCAAAATGTCTCCACCACTACATTCTGCCAGTTTCTACTGTGCTCCAGCTGCCAAACTGGATCTCCTCATAGCAGTGTTCACCTGAATCCAGCATGATCTTGCCTACCCTTTAGACACTGCTGCAGACTCTGTTGGCTCTTCTTGTCAGGCCAGCTTCCGTTGCTGGGGTAATTGCACATACGAGCTCCCCAGTAAGACCTGGGCAGCGGAATTCTGCTGAGTTGCAGCTTCCCCTCTCTTCCCAACTAACTGTAAGTTACCATGGTCCCAGAATGTCTTACACAGGAGCAAAGTTATTACCAGTGTGATCTTTTGGAAATGTTTTTATTTTCATTTTTCCAAGCTTACATCCTTTGTAGATAAATTTTGCATTGATGTACCTAGGATGCTTTCTAAAGATACAAGCAGTTCCTGTTGTGGTGAAGACTGAGTTGTGCCTTATCTATTCTTCCCTTCTCCCTGTGAAATAGAGCTTTCCCACCCTTAGTGTTAGCTGGGCACATGGCCACCCAGAAATGGATGCTAGCCTCCCTTATAATGTGGTAGGACCATTTGACGAAAGTCTGGCCAATCGGAAATAAAAACCTGTTCAACTTATAGGAAGTGTCCTTTAATGGGATAGGACATCCTTCTTTCTCTGCTCTCTCTTTTTCTCATCAGGTGGAATATGGACATATGACTGAACTTGATCAACCATCTTGAACCACAAGATAGAAACAACAGGACAGAAGGATCCTGGAATTCCTTATGATTTTGGAACTGTAAGTCTAGCCCTGGACTTCCTAAATTTTCATAAGGCAAGTAAATTTCTGTCTTGTTGACCATGGATATTTTGGGTTTTATGTCACTCACAGCCGAATCTAGTCCTAAATTAATATACTCTATATACTCTATTCATTTTCTTAAGGTCTAAATGATCCTAAATTGAGTAATAAATAAGATATATTAACATATGTATTTTAAGAGTGAAAAACTCCCCAGAATCTTGTCATTTGGACACCTCTGTTTTCTGATAGTGCCATTGTTATATTACTCAGGTATTTATATTTCTTGGATTTAAGGTTTCTAAAAATTTTATTTAGCTTTGTAACTAGAGAGGCTATTGTGCATTGTTTTATAGCTGATTTAGAGCTTCTAAATTCTAATATCTTTTCAATTTACCTACAGATTCCTTTTTTCCTCCTTCTCCTCCTCTTCTTCCTTCTTCTTCATGTATTGAGAAAACGTCTTTTTGTCCCTTTTAAGAGAATCTCTTTAAAATACAGAAAAATAAACCAGTTTGTGGGTAAATACCTGTGCAACTGCCCTTTCAGCGTTCTCACTCACCCCTTTGAGGACCCTTGCCCTGCACTGGCAGGGATCCTGGCCACAGCCAGGCAAGCATGTGAAGCCAGGCTATTTATAAGGGAAGGGTTGCTGTTACTCATTCACTCTTTATTCTGGAGGATTAAGTCCTAAGTAGCTTAATGGATACTCTCTATGGGTACAATTATTTTGTTTAGTAAACACTTTCATTTGTCTTAGCAATACTAGATGAACTTTGAAGAAGAATCTCTGCCATCTATGTTTCTGAACACCTCAAAGAATAGTTCGTTTGTTCTTCAAGAAGAACAGATCAGCTGAGAGTAGTCTCTGAGCATGGGCCAAACTCTGCGCTGTTATGTTTTCTCATCTTTCAACTGCCAAGGCCTAGGGAAGGATGGTTCTACATAGTAGACAGTGTGTTTGGGTCACTTCCAGCACCTTGTCTGAGACTTTAGGGAAAGCCAAGAACAGCAGGACTAGTACCTCTCTTGGGAACAGTATATTACCCAGTGTGTCCATGTGTGTGACCTTATACTAAAAACACCAATAAATGCAGTGGACAATGTTTTCAACAGTGACTTTGTAGAAATCACAAAATGTTCTTCATTTGGGTGGTTATTTCTGATATCAACATTTGATTAAAAAATGGACATAACATTAAACCATAATTGAAGAATTTCTGAACTAACTTTGTGAGACATAGGCTTATAACTTTCTGGTTATCCGCCTTGATCCAGGAAAAAGAAATTTAGAATACCTTGTAGAGGTATGGATTGTGTGTCATACACTACTCACTGTCACTTATCTTTGCTAGACCTACCAGGACAAGTTAAATGCTCAGGTGAGATCCTGAAACCCAGGCATTTTTTGTAGCTGTGTGGCTTGACTGCCAGAGAAAAGGATGAAGTGTTATAAAAGAATGAGGAAGTAGTTCAATGGGAATAAAAATTTGCTTTCACAAAGAAAAGATAAAGAAACTCAGCTATCTTCTAGGTTTCAGTCCTACTTTCTAGTAGAGGGAGTGGAAGAAGTGAGGTAAGACTAGTGATTCAGGTTAATCTTTTTTTTTCCCCAAGTGTTTTCTTTTATTCATTTGTTCTTTTATCCATTCATCCCATTTATTTTTTCTTTCTTGTTATGCTTAACCTAAGATCTACGCTTCTGACAAAATCTCCAGTGTGTAATACAGTACTGTTAACTGTAGGTACACTGATGCACAGCAAATCTGTAGAACTTATTCATCTTGCACAGCTAAAACTATATACCCATAGTATGTAGTTATATAGCTGTATACATATAGCAACTCCCCATTTCCCCTCCCCAGCTCTGGCAATCACCATTCGACTCTCAGTTTCTATGAGTTTGACTATTTTAGATACCTCATATAAGTGGAATCAGGCAGTATTTGTCCTTCTATGACTAGCTTATTTAACTTATCATAATGTCCTCCAGGTCTATCCATGGTGCCACAGATGGCAGGATTTCCTTATTTTTTTAAATTTTTATTATTTTGCGGTACGCGGGCCCCTCACTGTTGTGGCCTCTCCCGTTGCGGAGCACGGGCTCCGGACGCGCAGGCTCAGCGGCCATGGCTCACGGGCCCAGCCGCTCCGCGGCATGTGGGATCTTCCCGGACCGGGGCACAAACCCGTGTCCCCTGCGTCGGCAGGCGGACTCTCAACCACTGCGCCACCAGGGAAACCCAGGATTTTCTTCTTTTTTAAGGCTGAATAATATTCCATTGTATGTATACACCATATTTTCTTTATTAAGTCATCTCTTGATGAACATTTATGTTGTTTCCATATCTTGGCTATTGTGAATAGTGCTATCTCGAACATGGGCATGCAGATATCTCGGAGATTCTGATTCCAGTTCTTTTGGTTATATATGGTTAATCTTTTACTCCTTAAATTCTACTGTTATGTGACTCATCAGATAAAATTGCCCCCAAGTGTCCTATTTTCTTCTGCTTTTCTGTAGGTAGCAAGCTGGAGTGAAAAGAGACAATTGCAGCTCTTTTTCTCACTTTTCTTCAATCTCACATTTACCATGGCTTAAGGTGCCTCATTGCTGTCACTTGAACCTATTGCTCTCACTCTCCAGAAGAGAAATTGTACTAAGTATCTTGGGAATAGTTTTAACAATCCCCCTCAGATTTCTCAGATGAGGAAGAAAATATTGTGGCTACACTTTCCTCACGGGACTTGGCTGAATAACGGTTTTTATAATTAAAGATTCTCAGTTCTGCATGGCAGCTTTCATCAAGAAGTGGTCATCTACATGTGGGAATAAGCAGACATCAAACATACTCAAAGTTAGAAGGTTTCCATGTTTTGTTTCCCACCTTGAAGGGTACTTGATAGTTCTGTGGCTCCAGAGGGACCACTCAGTTGTGATTTCAGTGCTAACTCTGGTGGCAGGCATGGGCTGCGGTCATGCATTCTGGAAATATTGTCCTAAAAATGTGTTTATTTAATTGATCCCTACCTTCCCCAGTAACTGTAAGCTCCCTGAAATCAGGGATTGTGTCTGCCTTATTCACATTGTTACCCTCAATGCCTGGCACTGTCCTGGCACATAGTAGGTGCTGAATCCATTTTTTTTTTTTTTTAATAAATGAGTTATTTTTGTAGCAAATTGTAGGAGGGCCGTTGAACTCTACAAAATAGCCATTTCTAATATAGCTTCAGACAGGAATGTCAGAATAAAGGACAACTATAGAATACAGGCAGTTGTACTTTGTCATAAAAATATTTTTTTCAGTTTACATATAAATTAGATTTTTTTCCTTTAAGAAATGATCAACCAGGAAAACTAAATTAGCAGTATTTAGAATAAGACATATTAGACGTATTTGGATTCCTTTTACCTTTTTGTATTAAACTCAGTCAAGCATCTGATAAGATATATGACTACAAAACATTCTTAGAATAATCAGAATCTTGTTTACTTATATTGCTGTTTAAGGCTACTCTCCCTTTTCATAAACCCCATAGAAAGCATCAGAATTTTATGGAATCTATAGTCATTCTAAGTGCTATTGTAACGTTTCAGCTACTACACACGTTGATTGTGTTAATCTTTTTTCCAAGCTGATAAAGGAAACAAAAGACAAAACAAAGCAAAATCTGCCTTTACTGGCAGGTTTATCTTAAAGAAACTCCAAACTACTATGATCACCTAAGGACAGCATCTATGAAACAGCTATGCTCTAATTTCCAAACACCCTTTGCTGAAAAATCTGTAATTATCTTTCCATTTCTCACAGTTTGACTAAGAACTTTTGCCTATGATATCAAGATTACTTACTAAAAATACTCTATGACAGTCAGCAGTTAACACAGTCAGGTTATCTTCCAAAAGTGAGAAACTTTCCCCCTTTTTAATCCTTTTTTCCTCTTATGCATCTTATAAATAAACATTCAGAGAATTCAAAATAAAACTATTTTTTAAAAAATAGCTCTACTGTAGAGTAGTTTTTTCTTTAGCATTATTAAATGGAAATTGATATTGGAATATTAACATAAGAATAAGACATATTCTTCCTACTTTATAGTGACAAGCAATCACTAAAGAATTGAGCATGAAAAGGGATGAAGCCTAGAATATTTCTAAAGATGTTTCCTTTTACTGGTTCCTCTCCTCCATTGTAATTTTATTCATTTAGACTAAACTCAATAAGGTCTTGATGTTACATGTGAAAGATGAAATTATCTAAGTACCTTTGTTAGGCCAAATTCTCAAGACAAGCCTTCCAGATGACAAATGAGAGACGTATGCTCCCTTTGTCTTTAATGCTGATGGCAAAACCCAAACTGAAAGAGTGGCAATTTGTAGTTTTAAGGATTTCTTTTTTAAGTGGTTGGCGGAAATAAAATATAACTCATAAAAATTTGAGTTGGTTTTGAGGAAAAAAAAACAGCATAAGAAAAAATTAAGGAGGGAAAAAAAATCAACTATCACCGTATCTGTCTTTGGATGCTCCCTAGGAACTGCAGTCCTTTGTGTGGTGTTTCTGAAGGAGACACTAACAAGCTTATCAGAATATCAAGTTTTGGCATAAGGGCAGGGCCTTGTCACAGGTTCCTGACCTTGGCCCTTATTCTCATGCTGCTGTGGAACTCAACTGCCATTGAGATATGCAAAACTCACCAAAATCATCTAAATTCTGTTGTTTAGCTGTGAGTAATTTATAGGGTTTATTTATTCAGTGCATTCGTTCACTGCTTTCACATGTTAGTAGCTATCCACCCACAGTTCCCTCTGAATTGCGTCTTAACAAGATTATGCTTCTTTTTCTAATTTATTGAACTAGCATGGAATATATTTATATAAAAATTAGCTGCTTAAATACTTCCTTGATGAAAAACATAGCTGTTGTAATTTTATTATGAATTTTAATCAGGGAAAAAAATGACCTTTGAAATTTTCTTCTACCTCATTTTATGTGTGTGTGCATGTGTGTTTGTGTTTCTCTCTTTATATGATTAGAAATCTTTGTGATTTAATTAAATTTAATATTGAAAACATGTGACTGGACAGTAAAAGTTTGTTCTGAAAGAAAAATCTTAAGGAAACAGTTAATAAATGAATATGACTAACAGAAGACTTGTTTTCTCTGAAAAACACTAATTCTTCCAGTACAGTACATCTATTTCACAATAAAATACATTCTGGTTTGCTTTTGGTTTAGGAAAAAAATCCTCTGAAGTGAATCCAAAAATGCCCTGTACTTAGTTTCTTTTGTGCAAGGTTCCAAGCCTTTTGAGGACCCACTGTATTTGTTGCCAACCTAACGAGCACCTCTTCATACCATACTCAAAAACCAACTCATGGAGATGGTTCTTTGATACGAAGAACTAAAATTTTAACTTCAGTGTGTTTTAAGATTATAAAAACCTGTGTGCTGGAAGGAAGGTTTCAATAAACCAGTGGCCCTCAAACTTTAAAGTGTAAGAGTGTAGGGAAGGTAAAGCGTTTTACTTGGTTCTGTTAGGGTCCCTGGCTGGGTTTGAAAATTAAGTTGACAAAGGCAGATTAAGCATACAAATTTATTTCACATAAGTTTTTTGAGACACAGGAGCCTTCATAAGTGAATGGAGACTGAAGAAATGGTTAAAATTAAGTGTTTTTATGCTAGGTTTGATGAGCAGTAGACAGTTGTAAGAAATATGATAGGGCAAAGAGCATGAGGTAAGTGTAGTAAACTGGAGGAAACTTAGCAGGGTCTGTTCATTCAGATTCTTCTTTGTGTCCCGCTGCCTTGGAGATAAGAATGTTCTTTCCTCTGGGTATAGGGAGGGAATCTTTCGCATGCGGCCCTTATGAACTGCTTCAAGGAAGGGTTGAGTCCTTCCTGCACCTGCCATTTTCTCAGATCCCTTCAGCTTAAAATAGTCAAAGTGCCAAGGTGCCATATTTTGGGGTGGCGTGTCCTGAGCTCTATGAAAAGTATCTACTTACAGATATTGTTCAGTGTGTGTTTTCCAGCCCCAACCACCAAAATGTGATCCAGTAGATGTGGATGAAGATTTGGTAATAAGTTATGACGAGAAACCCCAAGTGGTTATGCTGGTTGAGAATGTAGAGATTGCTAATCAAATTACTAATGAAATTATTCACTTCACTGTCAAGATGATAAACCAGTTAAAGTCATGTCTAATTTAAGAGAGAAATTTGCAATGTAATATGCCTGGTTGTGATTTTTCCCACATACTGCTGACAGAGAGCCACAATTTGATATTAAAAGATAAGGAAGGGGCTTCCCTGGTGGCGCAGAGATTGAGAGTCCGCCTGCCGATGCAGGGGACACGGGTTCGTGCCCAGGTCCGGGAAGACCCCACATGCCGCGGAGCGGCTGGGCCTGTGAGCCATGGCCGCTGAGCCTGCGCGTCCGGAGCCTGTGCTCCGCAACGGGAGAGGCCACAACAGTGAGAGGCCTGCGTACCGCAAAAAAAAAAAAAAAGATAAGGAAGATTGGAGACATAGATGGGGTAGTCTTTTTTTTTTTTTTTTTATGGTTTTATTTATTTATTTTTAAAACATCTTTATTGGAGTATAATTGCTTTACAATGGTGTGTTAGTTTCTTCTTTATAACAAAGTGAATCAGCTATACATATACATATATCCCCATATCTCCTCCTCTCGCATCTCCCTCCCACCCTCCTTATCCCACCCCTCTAGGTGGTCGCAAAGCACACTGATCTCCCTGTGCTATGCAGCTGCTTGATAGGGTAGTCTTAAAATGCAGGTGCTTCTTTAAAAAATAAATCTAGTAATGAAAAACTCCTTTGCCATAACCAGTACTCACAAATCAAAACAATCCTGTCGTTGGTCTATCAAAATAGTTGATATTAGAGGGATTATATTTGAGAATTACAAGTAATTGAAGAAATTAATTGGTTACAAACATTTTCCAATTTGCACTACATTATGCAATCATTTCCCCCAGCCCTAACGGTGACTTTTCCTTTTCCATTGTTTTCCCTTTCAGTGGTTTTTCAGTGCCTGCTGGGCATACCATAACCAAGGGTAGAATTGCAAGTCTTTTTTCCAAAAGAATCACTGGACCTTAGAAGGAAAAGGAAACTAAGAGCACATAGTTCAATGGTGTTCTCTTGTTGAACATAAGAATCTGATTTGTAGAGTGCCTAAGTGTCTCTCTAACTTCCCTGGAAAGCAGAGCCTGAAGCAAATGTTTATGTGATACTAATTTATTGGGGAGTGCAATCCCAGGGAAACGGGATGCGGGAAAAGGTAAAGGAGGGAATGTGTTTCCCACGGAGCCACCTATTGGTACCAAGTTAAACTGATTACTTGACTTTGCAGGACCATATTTTGAGTGAACGTATGGATGAGTGTTTCTCAAAGCAGTCTGCCCAGGGGTAGAAGAGAAAACTTTTCCACTGGTTCCGACCTCCCATTGATGAAAAGTTTGCCCCATGGGTGTCAATTCCCTTGTCTTTCCAGGTTGCATACTTCAACAGCAACAGAGAAGTCAGAGTCCTGTGTACAGGCAGGAGACTAGCAACTTTGTGTCCTGTGAGGGTGGTAGCTGGGTGGAGTTCATGCATAGTTTGTTGCCTTGGCAATGCCAACACTAAACAAGTGCCAAGGGCCTTAGAGACAAGTGAGGAAAGAGGACCTTAGGGGACACAATGAATTTGATTCAGGACTTCTCTGTAGTTATGATAGGACCAAGACTAGAACTTACGTATATGAGATCTACTTGTTTAAAAAAAACCTGACTGTAATTTTTTATCCATGGCAAGTGAGAAAGGGGTAGCAGTTGACCTCTGTATTGATATTTCTTCTTCAGAAGAAGACAGCCTATGGACTGGGAGAAAATATTTGCAAATAGTATGACCAACAAGGGGTTAATATCTAAAATCTATAAACAGCTCATACAATTCAATGTCAAAAAAACAAACAACCCAATCAAAAAAATGGGCAGAAGACCTAAATAGACATTTTCCCAAAGAAGACATACAAGATGGCCAATAGGCACATGAAAAGATGCTCAACATCACTAATTATCAGAGGAATGCAAATCTAAAGCACAATGAGGTATCACCTCACACCGGTCAGAATGGCTATCACCAAAAAGTCTACAAATAATAACGTAAAATGGAAAGGAATCTGAAAAAGTATATATATATGTATGTATATACATATGAACAATCATTGTGTTCCAACCTAAGAGAGCATATTCAGTCACATTACTCTCATGTTAAAATATCATTATCTGGAATTTTTAATTAGAACAGAAGCATTCTTTGTATCATTAATAAATACAGTAAAACAAAATTTAAAAATATTTCTACAAATAAATGCTGGAGAGGATGTGGAGAAAAGGGAACCCTTGTACACTGTTGTTGGGAATGCAAATTAGTACAGCCTCTATGGAAAACATATGAAGCTTCCTTAAAAAACTAAAAATAGAACTATCATACTACTCAGCGTGTTTTTCTCTCCCCTCTTTCCTCCAAGAAGAAAATGGGTGGTGGGAAATGCTCTGAGCTGACACATCTGTCTGATGACTGAGTCTGGGATTTACCTTTGTGAAATGTGAGAAATGAGGAGAGAGAGATGATGTTGAAAGGAAGCAAAAATGATTTTGTAACAGCAGTCTGGGGAATGAGGGGTGAGTTTGTGACCACTGGCTTCACAGAGTTGTATAGCAAACTCTTGTAGCAGAAACCCTACTGTGTTAGTCTGAGCTCTGTCTCATGCCCACAGACCCACATCCTATACACCTGCACCCAGAAAAAAATGTAGAAATATAAATCTGTGAATGTGCATGTGGTACAATTCCTGATTTTGCCACTCCCTAACGGGAGGTGATAAACATGGATTACTGTTTTCAAAAGCCTGATGTGGAAGACTAACCAAACTTAAAGTTGAGAGTTGTAGGATGAGGATAAATTAAGAGGGTTTGAGCATGTTTCTATCCTGAGAGTCAGAAGAACCTGAAGAGGGGTCAGAGAGGGTACTAAGTTACTGTTTCTTCATGTGAAAAAAGTGTGTAACACAGATCTATTTAAGGTTGATATTAGGATTAAATGAGATTGTTATATAGGTAAAGTTTCATGTATATTTATGTATGTATGTGTGTATATGCAAAGATACATGCATACACACATATGCATATATAATATACATGTGTTTATATTAATATTCATATGTAAATATACAATATACATATATTTATGTACATATAAAACATCAATGTATCACACTTCGTACCTTAGAACGTGGTATATGTATTCAGTAAGTCATATCTGGAAGCAAAACTGGAAATATTTGTGGGGTGATGAGATAAAATTGGGTGGCTAAATCCAGTTCAAATGAAACTGCTAGCAGCCTTTGTCAACTAGGTTTCCTCATTTGAACCATACAAAGTTATTTGAGTGACTATTTTCTTAATTCTCACAAGGATGTTACATAACTAATGCTATTTTAACATGCAGAGAACTTAATTTATTACATACAATGGTTAGTTATTCTAAGATTTGGGGGCTTAATTATCTTGCAAAACCATTTGAGAAAATTCAGTTAAATTCATCTAAACAGAACATGCATAGATATAGAAATGTTAATTTTTGCTCCATCACATTGTGCTGAAGCCCAGGGTCAGAGCTCTTGCTGTGGATTCAAGCTATGAGATGATTTAGAAGTTTTAGACCCAGGCAACAACCTGTACTTAATTATTTATTTTTGGAATCAAGTCTCCTTATTTATGGAGATGCATTGTGCTAAAAAATAAAACACTCAGGAAGCTTCTTGGTGTTTAAAGGCAAGGCTTTGACCTCAGACAGATGCAAGTTCTTATCCCAGACTTACCACTTAACCATGCGTATGGACCGGGACATCTCAGTTAAATGATCTCTTAGTTTGCTCATGTGTAAAATTGAAATGTTCATTGCATCATTGTTAATATTAAGTGAGATAATATATGCAAAGTGTTTAGAACAATGACAGGGACATAAGTATTTAATAAATTGCAAATGTTAATTTTAGTAATTGAGCATATGACCCATTTTAAAGACAAACATGCACAACTGAAATTTCCTCAAAATTATTATTCAATGAATATTGTCACTATTTCCAGCAGGACCAAAGAGAATCTTATTTTAGGTGTTTGTATCAGGTATGATAAACTAACTTATACTAGTTTATACTGCAACTTAAACAACTCCCAAATTTCTTCAAAACAACAGCTTCAAACAACAAAGGTTTATTTCTTACTCACACTGTATGTCTATCGCATGTCAACAATGAGGGTACAGTGGAAAGTTCTATTTTATATCATCCTCTCTTTGTGACTGAAACTGATGGAGACTTCACTGTTGGGAAAGTTGTGGGTCACAGTGGCCAAAGGAACAGTGGCTTGGTTAAGCGCTATCAAATGTTTTCACCTGGAAAAAATAGTTGATACCTTTACTCATGTTCTATGAGCTAAAGAAACTCATGTGGCCATGGCTCAGTATCTCTGGGAAATGTAATCCTTCCATGTGTCTAGGGATAGAGGAGAACCAAACAGTGGCAAAGACTGAATGTCTATCACAGTAGAGTAAGGCAAATGGGCTGTGAAATAAATGGGCCTCTGAATTCTTTAAGTGTAAAATTGCACTTACTGAAACAAGCAGATGATAAATCAAGCATTTCATTTATATAGAATAACTTTCTTATCATTTGATATAATGGAATCAATTCTATCTTTTATCAATTCTTAAAACACATGTTAATGATCCTTGAGTGTAGCAGAAGTGCCAGTCCAACTGAAATAGTTAAAATTTGTACCATTCTCTCAATTCTGTATTTTAATTTGTTTTCTTTTAGTTTCCATTGAAATGGTCTGTACATTTCAGTCATTATTCACAGATTCTGTATTTGCAAATTCACCTATTCACTAAAATTTATTTGTAACTTCCAAATCAATACTCAATTCTCAATACTTTTGCAGTCGTTTGCAGACATATGCAGAGCAGCAAAAAATTTGAGTCCCCAGTGTGCATGTTCCCAGCAGAGGTTAAACAAGGCAATGCTCTGCCTTATACTGTAAGCAAGTGTCCTTTCTGTGGTCTATGTAGTGCCACACTTAGCATTTTTGTTTTTTTTCTTCGTGATTTCTCTGAAATAGTGCATAGTGCTGAAGTGCTGTCTAATGCTCCTAAATACAAGAAAGCTGTGATGTGCCTTATGGAGAAAATACACGTGTTAGGTAAACTTCTTTTGGGCATGGGTTATAGTGAGTTCAATGTTAACAAATCAACAGTATATATTAAATGAGGGCTGGTTACACAGAAACACATAGGATTATGTATTAATCATAACCCTGTTTTATGTGTGTTTCTGTTTAAAGATGAGATGTTGGCAAACATGATGTGACCAGAGGTTCACAGGAACCTAACCCTGTATGTCTCTGAGCAGCCATGGTTCAGTGTTCACTAATTCAGAGTTTGTGGCAAGTTCATAGAACATAACTATTGTAAGTAATGAGACTTGGAATATAAATAGAAACCTTAAAACATAACAGAAGTTTCTGGCACCTGAAACTAAATAAGTTGAACATCTGAAGTCCAGTGGGAACTTTGGCATCACTTTGAAGAAAAGAACAGTAATTGTTAAACTGACCTACAAAGTCTTCATTCTGTGTAGGTGATGTATTAGCGTCATGAAGCGTTACCCTGTATGGTGTTAAAACCAACGTTGCTGGCTCAAAATTTTGTTTTCTTAAAGCTAGATACTATTGAGGAAAAAAAAGTGTGGGCTTTCTGTTTTTTAAGTTTAGGTTACAGTGTGTGGTTCTTCACCATGTCAAATAAACTCACTGTAAGCTTTTATACTCCACCAAGAAGAAAATTTTTTCTTATCATTTTCTTAAATGAGGAACTGGCTTTTAGGGAAGAGGTCTTGTTACACTGTCAGTGTATTTCTTTGTGATTTATGTTTTGTTTTAATTCTTATGTAACATCCTGATTCCTTCCACTTACACTTGGTCAATTAACTAAAATTTCAAATATAATAGAAGCACCAATTTATATGACAAAAAGCTGGTGTATTAGGAATGACTGTCTCTGAATTCTTTTTAACCAACTAGGCAGCAAAATGTGTTCTCAGACAAATTAATCCAGATAATTACAATGCTTTAAAATTTGGTGAGTGACCATTCTCCGTGGTTGTATCAGGAAAGGCATTAGGTAGTCCAGCTGGTTCTCATTTACCAAGAGGATTACACAATCCTCACTTTATTTTCATTTCATACTCAGAAAAGAGAATTTCCTTTTCTTTCTTGCTTAATGGGGCATTCCCACACTTTCTCCTTTCCTAGTCTATGTTTCTAAACAAGGGAAGACTAGTGATATGACATGCCAGTTATTTGTGACAGAAAGACATGGAATCTCTCTATTTTTCCATCTATCTATCTATCTATCATTATATTATAGACAGGTGCCTTAAAGGAACCACTTGATCGTTATTTCAGGTTACAAAATAAGCAACAATCCTCCTTGTCATGCAAGTTATAATGCAAACGTCTTCTTTATTAAATTACTCTCAGGCAATAATTTAGAGAGAAATTGGCCAGAACTTTACAAATGGTTTTCCATTTTCAACTATACCTTTCTCTGTCTGTGTGAATTCCTGGCACTGAGAACTTGGTCAGATTTTGTGCTCATCAGTCTTTGGCTCCAACTAGACTTGTGCTATGTTGGTAGTCAGGTCTGCACAAGGGTAGAGTGCAGAGATAGTCAGACCTGAGGGATGAGCACACTAGAGAGTCAAGCTGCTTCTGTGTCAGAATCCTATGGTAAGAGAAAAGAGATAGGCCAGTGGTTATTATCTGGCACACTAGTTGCTGATTTGTAAATTTGATGGTACTTCCCTACTTATTACTAATGATTAATTTTAATGTTGATTGTTACAGTATGGTGCTTTTTCTCTGTTTTTATTAGAATTTTCATTTAAAAATTGGTACATAGATTCTGATGTAACATATACCAAAAAAATGTGGAGTTTTTGAGTAGTTAAAAAAAGGGCCCACCAAAGAAGTAACTCTAAGATTTTTAACAGAGTTCTGCTGAAGGGATTTTACTTTTTGATCTCAGTAGTGATGAATCTCATTTTTCACCTTAACAGGAATAAATGGCAAAAAACAAAACAAAACCCAGAAGGTAGTACTGGTGTGCCCTGATCAGTCAAGTCAACTAAAAGTGAGCTGCTAGCATCAGGACAAAAGAGGAAATATGTAGGAAAACCTTATAAACCTCTGATTTGGGACTTGGAGTGCCTAGAAACAGGTCTAGAAGACTTAGATGGAGAAATCAGAATTCCTAAACAGGCGTCAGGGCACATGACTAATCCAAGAAACCTGTTTACTTACCAACCACTGGGAAGGTTGTGGAAACCATTTAAAATCTTGGTATTTTCTAAAATAAGTTTCTATTAGCAATCTGTGGATAAAAAGATCTGTTATGTTGCCATCAGCTCATTTAACTTAATGCTAGGTCATATCTTGAAGAGTTCTTAGAAAGGGAAACATCCGTCTACCAATAAGAAGTCAAAGGAAATAAGGTACGCTTATCCACCCTCTCCCTAACTCCCCAGACAGTGATTCAAGCTGATAGAATAAGTATCTATATGTGGGTTACAACTATGACAGAGTCGAAGAGGATGTATGGTGTAGTGGTAGGTAAAGGGTTTGGATTTGGCATAAAGTGGAGCCAGGTTTGAATTCTGGCTCTGTCACAAGTTGCTCTTTTTTTTTAAATTAATAATTAATTTTTGGCTGCGTTGGGTCTTCGTTGCTGTGTGCGGGCTTTCTCTAGTTGTGGTGAGCGGGGGCTACTCTTCGTTGCAGTGCGTGGGCTTCTCATTGCGGTGGCTTCTCTTGTTGTGGAGCACGGGCTCTAGGCGCATGGGCTTCAGTAGTTGTGGCACGTGGGCTTCAGTATTTGTGGCTCGTGGGCCCTAGAGCACAGGCTCAGTAGTTGTGGCACACGGGCTTAGCTGCTCCGCGGCATGTGGGATCTTCCCTGACTAGGGCTCGAACCCGTGTCTCCTGCATTGGCAGGCAGATTCTTAACCACTGTGCCACCAGGGAAGTCCCACAAGTTGCTCTTTGAGCTTCAGATTCCTTGTGGTTAAAATGGCACTAAAACACCTATTTCACATTATTTTGAAGATTAAATTAGACTAAATTAAATTAAATTATTAAATGAGACTGTATATATAACACTGAGTAAAGTACTTAACACAAAACCGGTACCCAATTAGAGGTTGTACTTATTATTTACTTCATCTGTATCAGTCATAGCTGGCACCAAGGTTGAACCCATTGGTGTTCAGCAATCAGAGGTGTGATTCAGAATCTTCTAGGGGGGACCAGGCATCTGAATTTTTATTTTGGAGATTCTGATGTACCAAAGGCTGAGAACAGCTATGACTTGGTGAGATATTCTTTTTTTTTTTTTTTTTGCGGTACGTGGACCTCTCACTGTTGTGTCCTCTCCCGCTGCGGAGCACGGGCTCCGGACGTGCAAGCTCAGCGGCCATGGCTCACGGGCCCAGCCGCTCCGCGGCATGTGGGATCCTCCCAGACCGGAGCACGAACCCGTGTCCCCTGCCTCGGCAGGCAGACTCTCAACCACTGCGCCACCAGGGAAGCCCCAGTGAGATATTCTTGAACCTGGACCATGTCCTGCTGTGGAGATACCAACTGCTGGGAGGCCCTTGGGATGCTGCAGTGTGTCAGGGGTGCCCCCTTATAGCCATGTGCATGGCTGTTCTGCAGTCCTGAAAGTAGGAGGAAAATCTAGGTTCTCCCATCTACAAAACAGACCCCTCAAATGCAGAATAATACTGCTCTTCGATGTCTATTTTTTAAGGCTTTTCCTAATACTTACCTCAAAGTTATATCTTCTGTAAAACTATTGTTGCATGTGATTAAGTGTGAATCTTTCCCCCTTTCTCCCCCATACCCCTGTGGTCTGGAGTCCCAATTTGTAAGCCCTCAGGACTCTGTGGGTTAACCTATTAAGACAGTTCAGCAGAGTAACTGCATCTAAAATTTCTAAAAATGGGCTCTTAGAATTTAATGACTTTCCTCTGTCAAAGGCATTGAATGTTACATAATTCATGCCTATGAGTGATGGTTTGTGTCCTCATTTACAAACGCCGACATAACCACCCATCCTCCAAAAGCTTTCATCTCCTTTACCTAGACAGAATTAAATTAAGATTGCTGCAGTGGCAGAGGGAATGGAAGGGAAGGATGGATTCATGGCCTACTTAGTGGGTAGAATTGACAGAAATTGACTGGGAGGAGAGTGAGTATAAGGATAATATTTAAGTTTCAAGGTGAGTCCATAAGTTGGATTTAGTGGCTACAAAATATGATGTAATTTTAGAGTATATATCTGTATCCCCACCTGCCTACACAAATCTCCTTCTGTTCTTACTGATAATGTAGTGCATGCAAAAAAGGACAAAGCCTCTTTCACAGACCAGTATTGCCGTCCCAGCTACTCTGCCTGGTAGATAGTCCTGGAGGTGAAGAATGGTCATGGTCATCCACTTCAAGGAGTCAGGAAGATGAAATAGTTCAGTTCTGTTCGTTTGACCCCACTAGAAAGAGTAATATTAATACTTTAAAGACATAATCAAGCTGTCTAGTTTTCAATTGGTTAATTGCTCAATTTTATCATAAGGAAAAAAATATTATTAGGTATTGGAAAGTCTCGCCTGTATCTCTGTACTGACCCTAACAACGAAAATAGCATGTGGGGGACTTCCCTGGCAGTCCAGTGGTTAAGACTCCACGCTTCCATTGCAGGGGGCGCAGGTTCGATCCCTGGTCTGGGAACTAAGATCCCACATGCCACAGGGCGCCGCCAAATAAGAAGAATAGCATGTGAGCTTTTATTCCCAAACTGTTACAGTAGCAAAAAAAAAAAAACCAAAAAAAAACCATGCAATTTTCAGAAAAAAGCCCAGGCATGACATCTAGAAATTGAGCAAATATTTTCAGAACTTGGTAGTAAATATCTTTTCCAGAGTGTATAAATAATAACATACTCTGCCAAATCTCTGCCCTTTATACTTTTCCTTTAACTCATTTATTCCCCAGAGTAGAACACTTGGAGGTCAGAATGTATACGAATTCACTTACTGAATGCATCTTCAAAGTTACTATAGTGCCTCCTTTTATCCCTAACAAATGCTAATGGTATTGACATTCAATTGGTATGACTTTCCTTTTCTTAGTGTTATCTTCTTCCTTAGGCAATTTGCTGTGTCATCTTATTATATTCATGGCTTGAAAGGGGAATCTAGTTCTAAAGCTTGAAGTGGTTTACTGATCTTTAAAGATGAGGTAATTCACTGTCATAATTCAAGCCTTCAAAGAACAAAATTCTCAACTATGCTTTTCTCATGAAACAATCTGGAGTGGAAGTATCAAAATTCTGGTCCTTACTTAGTATCCTCAAAATAATTCATTCAGTTCAAGATCCAATCCTTTAATTTCATTTTGAATCATTCTCATCACATATCTCCTTAAGCAGCAGTAAGATTCTTCCATTTGTATAACACTGGTAATTGTCGCTAACTGTCCTAAAATGTTATCTAAATCTAATTAAGTCCTATTATTGTACATCCTACCATGTGAATGATGTCAGGAGTGTATATATTAAATATCTTCTTAGAGGTTATACCCTGGAAATATGAGGGAAAGCTTTGTGGCAATGAGATATTACCTAACAGGATTAACACAGAGTGACAAAACAGTTTAAAAAAACAAAATCAAAAGCAAACTTGTACCTATTCTAAATCAGCCAGAGTGTACCAAATTATCACTTTGTGTCAGGAACATGAGGATGAATATTTATGTTGAGACTGGCAGGTCTTGAATGGAATGTTGGATCTCTTTATTAATTCTATTTGGTGGAGCTTATCAGAAAAGTGATTTTTATGTAATTTTTATGTAAACTTTTTATGTAAAAGTTTTCTTTATGTAATCTCAGGCTTCAGATATTTTCTCCACAAATAGTGCTTCGGATAGAGAGAGTTTTGTGCTGCAGAAGCTAATAAAAATAGCTTTTGGGCACTTCCTACCAGTCACCATTTTAGAAAATTTACAAGTACTCTCTAATTTTATTCTTATAGAAGATACTATATATTGTCCTAATTTTATTGATAAGGAAACTGGCAAAAGAGGTTAAGCAACTTGCCCAACATCCTGCAAGTAAGAAATGCCAAACTGAGAGATGAATTTTTGCAGAATGGATCCAACAAGTTTTCATGACAACTACACTATACTGACTCATCTTGCATTAACATCCAGTTGGAAACTAGCAGAGAAATGTTCATGAAAAAAGCTTGTTTGGGTTAGAAGTAAGGATGAGTAAGATTCTGACATGAGGAGTTGGCAGGGTAAAATAAAGAGACATTTTGAGCTAATGAAACAACATAGGAAAATACAAGAAAATGGAAAAATAAAGAACATATTCAGTGTGTGTGTGTGAGAGAACGAGAGAATATGAATTATATAAAGTGAAACACTAAAACAGATTCTATAATCAAATGGAACTGGAGAGCCAAAGCAATTAGAGAACATCATCAACTTGGAACTGGTGGGCTATAGCGCCTATTCTAGAATGGCATGCATGACATGGGTTTTTTGGTCTTAATCAAAATACGTCACAAGATCTTAAGTGTATGGTCCTATTTAGGTTCTTGTATTGGTCATCTTGGTTCCCAACATTTGATCTCTTGTTTATTCTGATTAGACACCCTAAGCCCTCTGAAACATGACATTTTTTCCTGTCTAACAGAGGATACTTAAAAGAATAAGTCAGTGCCTTTCTCTACTCATACTAGCAGGTGTTAGAAAGTAGCTCAGGCCAGGAGAAAGAACCCGTAACCAGCTGTTTCATAGCTGTAATTACAACCTTAATAAATGAATCATTTCCTTTGGCTGGCACTAGTTGAGTTCTGAGCATAGCATTCTGTGGGTGAGCCGTTCTGGAAGCATTTCCTTGTCTGCTGATGCTTTTTAACACAGAAGTTCGAGGAACCACACGTATAACAAAAATGGTCCTAACTGTATATAAATGCAAGTTTAGGTATTGGTAGTGAGCTCATATGAGAAAGAAGTCATCAAGTCCTAGGTAATGTAATTGGCTTGACTTATTAGGTTGTAGCTTAGAATATAAAAATCAAACTATAAAACATAATCTGCTGTGCTAATTAACCAGCTGGGCCAGCTTTTATAGACTTAATTGTACAGATTTCCTTGAGGACCTAATCTAGTTTGGTGACTGAGAGCTATATCTCCCTCCTACTAGGTCTTAATAATCATAGCTCCTGTTCCCCACACCCTCCCCTCAGGAAGTCAGAGACCTTGTCTTTGTCTCTTTTGTTTGATAATATCCTTTCTACATAGAAATCTGTTTGTATATATCAATATTAGACATTACATTATAGAAGTCCAGATTTTCCTACTTCTACCTGTACAGTGTTTTCTCTGTTGTGATTAATGCTCATATTTCAGAATAATGAATCATATTTCAGAAAAACCATCTCAGGGTGAAATAGAGGAGACAGAGAAACAAGTAGCAACAAGGGCTGGGTTGAAGATAAGAATGTGGGCTTGGTAGAAAGGCAAAGATGAAGTGGGAAATCAATTAGCTGCAAGCTTTTTTTACAATCATAGCAATGGAGGATGTGAAAAAGGGAAACGAACAACAAAAATCAATTCTCTTACCAGCTCGAAGTTTACAAACCAATCCAGCTAGGAAGACAGGTAGAACAATACAAATAAAAAGTCTTAAAATACCTTTTTTTAATGATAAATATATGCTTGATGTAGGAAATTTATAAGCTTTAAAGAAAGAAAATTACCTAGAGACCACCATGGTGAATATTTCAGTGTATTTCCTTACAGCCTTTCTATACTCAAAAATTTTTTTCTATTAACTTGCTATCATTCTATATGTGTAACTTTGTATTCTTTTTTTTAGCATTATGCCATAGACATTTTCTTGGCAATACAAATCTTTTAAAAACATCTGATTTTGATTTTTTTATCAACAAAATATACACTTATAGAAAAATTTAGAGAATAATGGCAATAAAAGCTACTAATGCAGGCTTCCCTGGTGGCGCAGTGGTTGAGAGTCTGCCTGCCGATGCAGGGGACATGGGTTCATGCCCCAGTCCGGGAGGATCCCACATGCCGCGGATCGGCTAGGCTCGTGAGCCATGGCTGCTGAGCCTTTGTGTCCAGAGCCTGTGCTCCGCAACGGGAGAGGCCACAACAGTGAGAGGCCCGCGTGCCGCAAAAGAGAGAAAAAAAAAGCTTCTAATGCTACTGGAAGTGTGTGTGTGTGTGTGTGTGTGTGTGTGTGTGTCTACATTAACATTAATTCTGTAATCTGTTTATGTATACCAACTATGTGATCACATTATGATTATTTTGCAATATGCTTTTTATTACTTAGCAGTACATTATGAATATCTTTCCATGCATATATATATATACACACATATGTATAAATGCATTATTTTAATAAATACATAGTATTTCCTTATTTGGGCATTCTATAATTGATTTAACCAGTCCTCTAGCATTGGACTTTCATATTGCTTCCAAGTGTTCACTTTTACATATAATGCTGTAATAAAAATCCCTACGAATATTTTGTCATTCCTTAGTTATTTTTTTATATTTATATATATATTTTTGCGGTACGCGGGCCTCTCACTGTTGTGGCCTCTCCCGTTGCGGAGCACATGCTCCAGATGTGCAGGCTCAGCGGCCATGGCTCACGGGCCTAGCCGCTCTGTGGCACGTGGGATCTTCCCGGACAGGGGCACGAACCCGTGTCCCCTGCATCGGCAGGCGGACTCTCAACCACTGCACCACCAGGGAAGCCCATATTTTTTAAAAATACTTTTTAAGAACATAAAAGTTCATACCTATTAACAGAATTTGTGCCAATCCCATGTTGTATAAGACAGTAATGGGATGATTCTTTAATCATATTTAATTGAATAGTCAGATGTTATCTCCTTGTTTTCATTTATATTCCTTTTATATTAATGAGAATTGATATTTTCATACAGTTAGTACATATTTATTTATTAGTATTCTTTTGTAAATGATCTATTTTTTATTTTTCCATTTTTATGTTAGGATATGTTACTAAATTAATTATTTTCATTAATTTTAAATTAATTTAATAAATTAAAATTTATAATTGTTACTTTATTGGCTACATGATATATATATTTAGCATAACACGGAAAGGGGCTTTTCCTCTTGCCTCCAAATTTTGGTTAAGCCATCAAAGCTGAGGATGATGGGGAAAAGTACCACCATGTTTTTAACAGAGGAACTAGACACACCCTACACACCCTTCAGGATCTGAGTTTTTCAGAGACTCATTACCACCAACAGCAGCCAGAGATTACTTTTTGATTCATTAGGAGAGAATACTTCAAAAGGGATTTACAAGGAGTAGAGAAAACTATGTTGTTTCTCTTCCCCCTTCCAGTCTTTAAGTTGAATGAAGGCAATACCAAGAGGGCTTGACTGCATCCTTGGATTTTGTGGGGCACAGATAATGGAAAGCCTGGAGGCAGGAGGATGGCTGGAGCAGACCACAAAGGCAGAGCCAATAGAGAGGGCAGTGGGAGAGTGTGGCTAGTAATCTTGAGTTTGGCGAGCTGTTTTGGAATGTTCCCTAGACCCAAATGGTAGCTGACCACACATCATCTTGTGAGGATCTCCCCACGTCAGCAATTCTATTTTCCAGGGGTTCAGCCCCCACATCTTGCAGTCATTGTTGACTCCCTTACCTCTTTCATAAACGATTATGAAACCCATTAGTAAAACCTGTCAGCTCCAGAATCTCACCACCTCCTCCAAGGTTGCTCATTTTCTCCTGTTCTAACTGGATTCTTGTATGTTTGCCTCCCCACCTCCTCTCAGTTAGTTTCAACATACCACACAGAGTGTTTTTTTTTTTTTTTTTTTGTGGTATGCGGAACTCTCACTGTTGTGGCCTCTCCCCTTGCGGAGCACAGGCTCCGGACGCGCAGGCTCAGCGGCCATGGCTCACGGGCCCAGCCGCTCCGCGGCATGTGGGATCCTCCCAGACCGGGTCACGAACCCGTGTCCCCTGCGGCAGGCGGACAGAGTGGTGTTTTTAATATTTAACTTGGATCATATTATGGCTTTGTTCAAAACCTTATTTCCAATGGCTTCATGTCTTACTCAGAGTAAAGCTGAAGTCTTAAAAATGGCCTATAAGATCCTGTCATCTGGCACTCCCATTCTTCCCCATTTTGCCATCTTCCAAGCCAGCAAGATGGCATCTCTGACCAAGCCAGGAAGAATTCTCCACTTTTAAGGATTCGTGTGGTTAGATTGGGTCCCCATCTCAAGCTCCTTAACCTTAATCACATCTGCAATTTCCTTTTGCCATATAAGGTAACATATTCATAGCTTAGAGTGTGGATATCTTGGGGAGTGGAGGCCTCATCCATTCTACCACAGAAGGAAAGAAAACATTGCTATCTTTCATGTTTGTCCCTGCCAACCTCAAAGACTAACATCTTATCTCCTTCCTTTCAAAACAACTTTCTTAAAACTATGATCACTATCTGTCCCTTCCACTTTTCATTTCACTCCCACTCTTTGATCTCGTGTAATTAATATAACGTCAAATTCCACCAACATACGGAAAATGTTCTCTCCAAGCCCAGCATGGACCACCTAATCACCAAACTTGTTCATCTTTTTCCTCTGTGTGTCAGAATGTGCCTGAAAAACCAGTAGGATAGAGACTTATGGCCTATTTCAGAGTATAGAACCCAGCTGCTACTCCCTGTCAGATGTAACTTGCCTCCTGGCCTCTTACTGACCCACTTTTCCACTTGCAGCACTGTGGCTTGTCCTGAACCATGTTTTCTCTATGACACTCACTCATCTTTCTAACTACTTTAATATAAAAACCTCAGCTCCCTGGTCTTCCTGTTTGGGACTCCTAAACTGGGTGTTCCTTTTCTGTGGGGAATCATTCTGGGGACAGAAACTTTTCCTAAAGTTACCTAAGTTTCTCCCTTGTTAGCTGGTCACTCTCTTTATTCAGTCTGACCCTCACTGAGGGCCCTAAACAAAACTATAGCTGCAAGGCACTGCTCTGAAGAGACTTGCTGCTATTGGGCAGTTTTGGATGCTGGCCCAGCTCTGAGTAAGGGTGACCTCTGGTGGACACAACTCATGCATTTTCTCTTGTCATGCATTATTGCAGTTTTTGCACTGTGTGTGTGTGTGTGTGTGTGTGTGTGTGTGTGTGTGTGTTTTAACTGTGGTAAAGTATACATGACATAAAATTTACCATCTTCACCATTTTTTTTTTTTTTTCTGGTACACGGGCCTTTCACTACTGTGGCCTCTTCCGTTGCGGAGGACAGGCTCCGGACGCACAGGCTCAGCGGCCATGGCTCAAGGGCCCAGCCGCTCCGCGGCATGTGGGATCTTCCCGGACCGGGGCACGAATCCGTGTTCCCTGCATCGGCAGGCGGACTCCCAACCACTGCGCCACCAGGGAAGCCCCCATCTTAACCATTTTTAAGAGTAGAGTTCAGTAGTGTTAAGTACAATCACATTGTTGAGCAACCAGTCTCCAGAACTCTTTTCATCATGCTAAACAAACTCTATACTCATTAAACACAAACTCCTCATTCCCCACTCCCTCCAGCCCCTGGCAGCTGCCATTCTATTTTCTGTCTCCATGAATTTGACTACTCCTAGGTACTTCATCTAAGTGAAATCCTACAATATTTGTCTGTTTTTTTTTTTTCTGGTGATTGGTTTATTCCTCTTAGCATAATGTCTTCAAGATTCATGTACGTTGTAGCATGTGTCAGAATTTGTTTTCTTTTTAAGGCTAAATAATATTCAATTTTATGAATATACCACATTTTCTTTAACCATTCATCTGTTGACAGACACGGGTTGCTTCCACCTTTTAGATATTGTGAATAGAACTTCTGTGAATGTGGAGAACATATATCTTTTTGAGACCCTTCTTTAAATTCTTTTATGTATATACTTAGAAGTGGAATTGCTAGATCATGTGGTTATTCTATTTTTAATTTTTTGAGGAACATCCATGCTGTTTTCCATAGTGGCTGCACCATTTTACACTCCCACTAACAATGCACAAAGCTTTCAATTTCTCCACATCCTCAGTAACACTTGTTATTTTCAATAGTAGCCATCTTAATAGGTGTAAGGTGGAATCTCACTGTAGTTTTGTTGTTGCTGTGTTTTTCACTGTGTTGCTGTTTATTGATCACTAACCATGTGGTAGACACTGTGTAAAGTGCTTTATATGAACTCCTCACTACAATCCTATGACTAAGGCATTATTTTTCCCAACTCACTGTTGAGGAAATGGAAGCTCAGAGAATTTAAGTGATCCTTCTGGGACACTAAGTGGTAGAACTGGGATTTGAATCCAGGTCTGTTTGTCTGAGGTGTGTACTTTGAATGGTGATGCTCCCTCGGATCCTGTGTGCCGGGTTTCTTTTGGGTTTCTGTTGAATTCAGTTGTAAAATTCTTGAAATCATCCCTACTTTTTATTCCTGTCACTAGGAACTGTGTCCATGGCTCCCAGAATTGACACATTGATGAGAAGGAGATCAAATTCCCAGAATTTTGTGGACTAACACCTTTGGATTCTGTTGTTCCTCTTCTTCAGTCATTGAACACATATGTATTTAGTGCCTCCTCCTTGATGTGCTAGTGCTGGTGCTGAGAACACAGTAGATTAGACAGAATAGCTCATTGCTTTCATGAACTTTTTCTCCCAGCTTTATTGAGTGTGTGTTGACAAATAAAGGTTGTATACATTTAGGATGTACAGTGTAATGTTTTGAGATTTACATATATATTAATGATTACCACAATAAAGCTTATTAACATATCTAGCACCTCACATAGTTACTATTTTTCTTTTTCACGGTGAGATCACTTGAAATCTACTCTCTCAGTAAATTTCAAGTATACAATACATTATTATTAGCTATAGTCACCATACTGTACATTAGGTCTCCAGACTGATTCATTTTATAACTGAGAGTTTGTACCTTTTGACTACCTTCAACCCTGGTAATCACCATTCTACCCTCTGTTACTATGAATTTGAATTTTTATATGTCACATGTAAGTGAGATCATGAAGTATTTGTCTTTCTATGTCTGGCTTATTTCACTGGGCATTATGTCCTGCAGATTCATCCATATCACAAGTAGCAGAATTTCCTTCCTTTGTAAGGCTGAATAATATAATCTAAATAATGACTTGTTGATCTCTCCAGTGATTCTGTGCAAGGAAGTTTCTTGGTCAAAAACCACTGAGGATGTTTTAATAAGGATCTTTGAAAGCTGTATAGGGCTAGACAAGGAAGAAGGTATTATACCAGGTTAAAGGTGACACCTTTGTGCAAGGGTGCTTTTTATCTACCTTTCCTTTATGGCTCCTCCACTGCTGGAGGCCCATAAACATGTTGACTGCCCCTGTTTTTCTCTTAAATATCATGATGCCTCTTCAAGTTCAGCAAGTCTCAAATAAGCTCATGCAACTGACTCCTCTTTTTCTTTCAGTGGTACTATTAGTGGGAGCACACGTGTGGTCAAAACAAAGTAAGGACTATTTAGCTTGCTGTAGAAAGGGAGAAAATATCCTAGGAAAACCTCAGAAGCATTTCAGTGAGGGGAATTGGGAAGGGCTCTTTATTGGATATGGACTTATTTTGCATAATTTTGAGGAGGAATTAGGGAAGTAGAGGCCTGTTCTTGATTGAAGGCTATCAAGAAGAGGGCATTATGCTAAGTGAGATAAGTCAGACAGAGAAAGACAAATACTGTATGACCTCACTTACGTGTGGAATCTAAAAAAGCTGAACTCATAGAAATAGAGACTAGAATGGTGGTTACCAGGGGCTGGGGTTTGGGGGAATTGGGGAGATGTAGTTTAAGGGTACATATTTACAACTAGAAGATGAATACATTCTGGAGAGTTAATGCACAGTGTAGTGATTATAGCCAACACTACTGCACTAGAAACTTTAAAGTTACTTAGAAACGAGATCTTAATTGTTCTCACCACAAAAAAGAAATGGTCATTGTAGAATGTGTTAGAGCTGTTAGCATTCACAAAAAAGAAATGGTAATTGTGGAATGTGTTAGAGCTGTTAGCTAATGCCCTGGCAGTAATCATATTGCAATATATAAATGTACCAAATTAGCACATTGTATACTTTAAATTTCTACCACCTCAATTTTTTTAAAAAAAGAAGTAGGAACATTCAGTGACTGGGATTCTTAATAAATTTTATCTAAAAAATTGGGGGAATTAATCAATTCTAGAATTATCATTGGTGAAGAATCCACTCGGAGAAAGGAGATTAGTCAGATAAGGGGAAGTTTAGCCATTTTGTGGCCAGAGAATGGCCTATGTCTTGCTCTGAACATGGTGACGGAGTGGCCTGAGAATTTTCTATTTCCTGTTATGAACATTGAAGTCTGTTTTTTCATTTTTCTCAATATCCATTTATTTCACTCTATTCCCTCCCCTTCATCCACCTCTGAACTTAGCCCCTGGTGTCTGGACAATTGGAGTAGCTGCCTCGCTTTTCCCCCTGCCTCTCTCACTGTGTCCCCTCCACTCTGTCCTTTACATCATTGCTGAATCAATGAACACTACTGTGACCTTGTTATTCTTCTTCTCAAAATACTTCAGTAGGTTTCCTTGTTTACAAAAAGAGGTCCACATTCTTTATTCAAAGAAGACCACACTCTTTTTCTAATCTACTTTCCCAGGCCTCTTCTATTTTTCTCTGTATTAGTCTTTAATGTGAATATATTATTTGCATTCTATTCTTGTTGCTAGTTTGCTTGACATGCTCTTAAATGTGTATCCTTAGGCTTTAGAGCAGGCTTACTCAACGTGAACCTTGAAGTAGGGATGTGGCTAATGGACAGTTTCATTTTCTTAAGGGGATTATGATGCAGGTTGTTAATAGGTCACATTTGGGAGAACAGTGTTTTATGGCTTTGTTCATGCTCTTCCCTCCCTCTGGAACACCCTCTAATTATCTGAGTTGACCACTCTTTAAAGTCTAGTTGACAAATCTATCCCTAACTGCCTAGGTTTAAGGCTGAACTATCAGAGCATTCATTGCATGTATCATATCATTGCTTTGCTATTTTACCCATTAGAGACTATAAGTATCCTGAAAGCAAGGGCTTTGCTTAGACTTCTTTCTACCTCTCATAACTTCAAGAACAGCTGCGATTAATAAATAGTAGCTATTCAGCGTATATTTAATCCACGAAGAAGGACAATGTAATACACTGATATTATTAAATCTGTTTTAAAAAATTTTTAAATCAATGGAATAGACTTTCCCCAATACTGATCTCCATTTCATATTAATCATGTGTTGACATTTAGTCAACTGTAATTATAAGTTTATAATTACAAATTTTAAAAAAGCAACATTGAAATTTTTTATATTTGCTTTGGAATATATGAATTTGGGGAGAGAAAGAGTGAGAGAAAGAAGAGAATTTTTCTTTACTTAATCTATATTTAACCTATGTGCATTTTTATTATAAATATGAAAAAATTTAGGAGATAAGGACCTCATTTTATTGGTTGAAAGAATTGTTAGATTGAACGTGTGGTTAGCAAAAGTATATGCAAAGTTTACAAACTTTTTAGGTAATTTCTCCAAGAAATCTTATCATGTTTTAGGACTTCAACCTGGTTGATTTAAAAAATATATATATTATTTTTAAAGTTTTTTTTCACACTTCTTACTGCTTTCAGTTCAATCTTCACAGCTTGAGTATACACAAATGGGTTTCCTTTCCTCTTTTAAAAAATACTAATTAATTAATTAATTATGGCTGCACCAGGTCTTAGTTGCAGCATGCATGCGGGATCTAGTTCCCCGAACCTGGGCCCCCTGTGTTGGGAGTGCAGAGTCTTACCCACTGGACCACCAGGGAAGTCCCTCCTTTGAAGGGGCATAGGACTTTAAACACAACTGCCTTCGAGGCAATTCCCTTTTCTTTAAGGTATATATACCACCTCTGCTATCCTGCTACTGAACAGAGTAAATTGTAAAATGTAATCATCCACAAGCCTCATTTCTTACTCCCATTCCTTTGAGTCTATAAGAAAATTACCTTACATCTGCTACCAGTGTGCCATAGTGGAGGTACTTTTATCAGCATCCTTTGTTCTGAAGAAAATACATAAAACTTTCACTGTGGTCATGAGTGTGTTTTTTCCGAATTGTTCCTGGGTCTATGATCTCAGCAAGGATGTAGAATTGGGTTTCCTTGATGGTAAGAGAGTCAGTTCAGCTGAGTACTCTGGGGTTCTGATTGCCATCTGGAAAAGTGGAGGCTTTGTGTTCATGATCTTATTCATGTACATCTCTTAGACTCTATGTTCTAAGGTACAAGGGGCTGAAAGGGTATAATGCCAGCAATGCACTGTTACCTGACTTGCACATTTAGACTGGGTGCTCGAAGCTGCAAAACATGGAGGAAGCATCATTGATCTTTGTTGATAAATCAGTCCCAAATTCTATTAGGTATTTTTGCTGATTTTAAGAATAGATTACTCCAACATGCTCTTTTCCATCAGAGAGTAAAGAGACTACCTGTTATTTGTTGCCATGAGATGCTGGAGAGACAATCAATCTCCAGGATAACTGAAAGAGATGGAGCGCACTCACTCTTCTCTCTTCATCACGGTGTGCTTGCAGAAACCCAGGGCACCGGTTATTGCTTCCAAGACCTCCTTCCCTCTCTTTATTGATTGTCTATGAAATGTAAAATGAACAAATGAGAGAATAAACACTAGTATATAAAGAAATATTTGTTCCATGATCAAATAGTTTGTGCAAGATTGAATCACTGACCTTTTGACCGCCAGATTAAACACGTTGTAGTACAAGCAACTAGAGGGACATTTTCATGTTGAAGGTGAATTTGTGACAGTAGAGGGAATATAACAGATACCAACGAAGCATGAAGGGCATTATTAGTGTTACTGAACCTGAACAGGGATGAAGGTCTGAGAAAAGTCTAACAAAAATGTTCAGTGTTGTAGCGGGCGTCATAGGTATCTAGTCTTGTGATTCTCAACCTTGGCTGTACATTAAAATTATGTAAGCATTTTTCATTTTAACTTTTTATTGAAATATAATAAATAACAAGTTATTTTTGAAATAGAATGTACAAACCATGAGTATTTAGCACAATTAATTTTTTTCAAGGTGTATGTACCCATATAACCACTACCAGATTGAGAAATAGAACATTCCTAACTATCAGAAGCCCCCATGTTTTTCTTAGTCATTACCTCCCTGTGGAAGGAACCCCTGTCCTGACTTTGAGTACTGTAAACACTTTATAATTATCTTCGAAATTTACATCCATGGAGTAATAGTGTATTATGCTCTTCTGTATCTGTGGGTTTTTTTCCTGCTGGACACTATATTTGTAAGAGTCTGCAAGTAGCAGTAATACATTCATTCTCAATGTTACCAAATGCTCTGTCTACGAATATGCCACCATTTATTTACCTTTTCTACGATTGATAGGCATTTGAGTTGGTTGGAGTTTTTGGCTACTGCAAACAGTGCAGCCATAAATATGACTTTACGAATATTTTGGGAGAACACATGTAATTATTCTGTTGGATATGTATCCAGTCATGGAATTGCTGGACCATGGTATATGTGTGTGTTCAGTTTAGCGTACACAACCATTCACTTTCAAATTAGTCCTACCCATCTACACTCAACTGCTAGCTGCTCCACATTCTTATCCATCTAGTTACTTAAAAAAAAGTCAATACCTTTGGGGAAAAAAAATGAAAAAAATGTCAATACCAAAGGTCCACCTCGGGTTCCACACAGAGCAGTTAAATCAAGAGTTCCTGGGGGTAAGACCCAAGGACCTGTATTTCTAAAAATCTCCCCAGTTAGCACTAATGTGTACCAGAGAAGAGAATTAAAAATCAGTACTATTCAGATGAGGTAACTGGGGTATGAAAGGATGAAATGCTTTGCCCAAATCACCTAGACAGTGAGAAACCAGGGCTAGATGCCAAGTCTGCTGATTTCTGCTCTGGACTTTGTCTTCAGAACCAGTCTCACTTGGAGATACTTCCTCACTATTCCAATCTCATACTGTGAAAATGAACTTTGATTTAGCCTGCGCATTTAGAATACTTCTTTGTTTACAAAGCAGTTTTTCAGGTTTTGTGAGGTAGGTAGAGCAAGTATGCAGGACTGGCTACATAATTTGTGGAATCCAGTGCAAAATGAAAATTTAAGGGCTCCTAATTTTAAGATGATTAAGTATTTCAAGACCGTGACAGCAGAGCATAAAACCAAGCATGGGGCAACCCCCCCCACCCCCGCAAGAGTGGGGCCCTGTGGGATTTCATACTCATGAAGTTGGCCCTACAGGTGTTATTATCTGCAAGTTAGAGATGAAAAAGTAAGGCTCAGCAACTTGTTAAGGGGTCAAGTTAAGAGTAGAGACTGGTCTGATGATGCCTTCTTTGCCTTTCTGGCCTAGAGGGTGGGCATGTCCTTTTTCTCCAGGATTTTCTAAGATAAAATAAATAAAAATGGTATAGACTACCTGCAAAAAGCTTACGGAGGGAGCACATCTTTTTAAAAAAGCAAGGGGGGATCACTTTGCAAAATGAGTAAAGGATACGTTTTAGGAAAATGAAGTTCAATTAACTGCTGTTAAATCTGCCACCTGGGCTCCTTGCCTTCACTGTCTTCTTGGACTTCTCTGCTCTGTTTTCTGAGACATTTGGGTAATCAACTCTAACCAGATGTTTGGATTCTTCCAGTACATACCTTCATAAGCCTTGTGTTGGGGGTGGTGGAAGAAATAGATGGAAATGTCTATTCTTCTTATTGAGGTAAAATCTTCTAACAACACATGGAAATGTGACAGAACTATCAAATGAGCATGGTGTTGAAAAAATATTATAAGAAATCATTCTCAATTCTAAGTGTTGTATGACAAAGCAAGGATAATAAAAACCTACCACTACCATCTCCAGTGAATGTGTCCCCCACCACCTGCCATCTCCCCTAATTGTTCTTATAGATTATTCTATGACTGGTTTCAAAAACTAGAGATATGTTGTAATCAATGAGCTACATTATCAAATATCTAATGTGACTAGAGTAGTCTTCCCTTATTCACACTTTCACTTTCCAAGGTTTCAGTTACCTCTGGTCAACTGGGGTCTGAAAATATTACATGGAAAATTCCAGAAATAAACAATTCATAAGTTTAAAATTGTGCAAATTCCTGAGTAGCCTGATGAAATCTTGCTGAGTCCCTGGGGGATGTGAATCATCCCTTTGTCCAGCATATCCTGCTTGTTAGTCACTTAGCTGCATCTTGGTTATCAGATGACCATTGTGGTATCACAGTGCTTATGTTCAAGAAACCCTTATTTTACTTAATAATGGCCCCAATGCACAAGAGTAGTGATGGTGGCAATTTGGATATGCCAAAGAGAAGCCATGAAGTGCTTCCTTAAAGGGAAAAGGTGAAAGTATTCAACTTAAGGAAAGATATAAAATCTTTTGCTGAGGTTGCTAAGGTCTGTGGTGAGAATGAATCTTCTATCCATGAAACTGTGAAGAAGGAAGAAGAAATTCATGCTAGTTTTGCTGTCATGCCTTAAACTGCAAGAGTTACAGACATTTAAAAGTGCTTAGTTAAGATGGAAAAGGTATTAAATTTAAATTTGTACAATAAGATATTTTGAGATAAAGACCACATTCACATAACTTTTATTACAGTATGTTGTTATAATTGTTCTATTTTGTTATTAGTTGTTGTTAATCTCTTACTGTGCTTAATTTGTAAGTTAAACTTTATCATAGATATGTATGTATAGGAAAACACACAACATATGTAGCATTCGGTACTATCCATGGTTTCAGGCATCACTGGGGCTCTTGGAACATTTCACCCGCAGATAAGGGGGGACTACTGTGTATTTGGAAATAGGGCCTTTAAAGAGATAATTCAGGTTGAGGGCATTAGGATGGGCCTTAATCCAAAATGGTGGGTGTCCTTATAAAAAGAGGAGATTAGGAAATAAGGACACACAAAGGAAAGACCACGTGGAGACTGAAGGAGAAGACAGACATCTGCAAACCAAGGAAAATAGCCTCAGAAGAAATCAACCCTGTTGACACCTTGATATCTGACTTCTAGCCTCCAGAATTGTGAGGAAATAATTTTGTTGTTTCAGCCATCTAGTCTGTGGTACTTTGTTATGGCATCCCTAGTAAACTAATACAGGGGATAATATAATAACATTGACTTCAAAATTGTTTTGTGGAATAAATGAAATTGGGCTGTTGGTTAACTGTGAAATGTGAAGTGGGTATTAGTTACTGCTGTGGCCACTAACTTACTTTTATATCTGCAGCTCAGAGTCTACCCGTCTCCCTTTATCTCCTTTCTCATCCCACTCTCCAACTTTGCCCTTAACGTAGAGCATGCCTCCTAAAGACAAGATGATTTAATTCAAAGTTGTTTAGGTATTTCTCCCATTGTATTTTTTAAAATTAATTAATTAATTAATTTATTTATTTTTGGCTGTGTTGGGTCTTCGTTGCTGCACACAGGCTTTCTCTAGTTGTGGCGAGTGGGAGCTACTCTTCGTTGCGGTGCTCGGGCTTCTCATTGCGGGGGCTTCTCTTGTTGCGGAGCACAGGCTCTAGGTGCGCAGGCTTCAATAGTCGTGGCACATGGGCTTAGTTGCTTCACGGCATGTGGCATCTTCCCAGACCAGGGCTCGAACTCCGTGTCCCCTGAATTGGCAGGCGGTTTCTTAACCACTGCGCCACCAAGGAAGTCCTCTCCCATTGTATTTTTGTGCTTGTTTATCTATTTATTTACTAACTTACTTATATTTTAAATAAGAAGCCTCAAAATACCTTTCTTTGTTGAGAGGTCAAATCCAAAGTAAATTCCTAGATGTAAATGTGCTCCCGGGTCTGGTGAGTTGTCTCTGAATTGCATCTGTTCTTACCTACTTCCCATTCATCATTCATACTAAGACAGAAATATGAGAAACAGGACAGATTGATGTTTTCAGGGGTAATCCTCTGATAGCCTTTTTCTCTTTCGCTAAGGACCATTTTTCTTTGTTAGCTATCTTTAATAAGAGCCCTCATTTTATTCAATAGACTGTGCTAATATTACCCTGAGAATAGTTAGTATTTATATAGCAGAGTTTCCCTAGAAGCTCAAAGCACTATATAAATATTGTCTCATTAAAAACTCATATATCCCCGTGATTGGGTCGGTGGCTGCTGCTATTTCCCTGATGTGCAGTTGGAGAAACAGAGGGTGAATGACTTTTGCAAATTCAGAAAATCTGGGAGGGAAATGCAGAAAAGCATCACCTTATCAGGTTTGGTGATAAAGCCTCAGGCCAGCTCCCCAGATTTTCACAAACTAAAAGGTATTCAGCGTAAAGCCACCAGCCTGTGTTCTGATGATCCGTTGTAAACATCAGGATCATTGCTTTTCTTTGGGGTCTGGGGCCCAGTGTTTTAGCTGGTGAAGGCTGAAAAGCACCTTACAAGTAGGACTTGACTGTTCTGGGTTTTTTTTTTTTTTTTTTTGGTTGTTGAGCTTGCCATGGATCACTGCTGATTTATTCAGATCACTTTGGATATTCTTTCTGAGTCTTTTCATAGCAGTAACTACAACAAGGTCCTACCATATCCTTTCAGTTTACCAATAGTTTTGTTCTGGTCTAGTCAGTAATCTCCTAAGTCAAGGGTATAATTCTACATCTAGTTTTCATTCTTTTAATACATTCGTTTTCCTTTGTCTTTATTTCCTCCTCTGCAAATCCTGCATGGGTTAGTTACATGGCTGCAAAAACTAATAATATGCTTATCAAATTAACAGCTATAAAATCACTTAACAAAATCTACATAATTAACAGCACAGAATACCAATATAGCTGTACCATAAAGCAATTGAAGACAGATACCGAACATGAAGGGACTTCAATGTTAAGCTTGCTTCTTCCCCAGAAATGTACTGGTTAATGCAAATAGTAGTGGAAATAGTATGCAAAAACAGTCCAAGTCTGAGAAGGAAGCCAGAGGGGAGCCAAGACACTGCAGGTAGATTTCCGGCTTATGGGTCAGGGCTGAACTGAAATTGTGACTGCAGGACTGACAGGTTTTTATTATAATATTCATCTCTCTCTAAAATCTGGTGAACAGCTTCCCTACTGACTCAGATAATGCCTATTGCTGAACATCTGCAGCTAGAGAAAGGACTATTACTTTTGGCTGAAAGCTTATTGATAGAGGATACTTAATTAGAAAAGAAGCAGCAGGCTTCACCTGCAATGACATGGGAATATGCCATGGAGTTTTTAATTCAGCATTTTCATAGCACAGCATATTCAAGCGTACCTTGCTTAATTGCTTCTTGAAAGGTTTTGAGATTTGTCCCATGAAAGACAGTACTTCTGAGGTCTTTGTTCTTTTTTTTTTAAATTAATTTATTTAATTTATTTATTTTTGGCTGCATTGGGTCTTCGTTGCTGTGCTTGGGCTTTCTCTAGTTTTGGCGAGTGGGGGCTACTCTTCGTCGCGGTGTGTGGGCTTCTGATTGCGGTGGCTTCTCGTGTTGCAGATCATGGGCTCTAGGCGTGTGGGCTTCAGTAGTTGTGGCACGCGGGCTCAGTAGTTGTGGCTCGCAGGCTCTAGAGCGCAGGCTCAGTAGTTGTGGCGCACTGGCTTAGTTGCTCTGTGGCATGTGGTATCTTCCCGGACCAGGGCTCGAACCCATGTCCCCTGCAATGGCAGGCGGATTCTTAACCACTGTGCCACCAGGGAAGCCCAAGGGTCTTTGTTCTTTACAATGTAAAAATACTTCTCCTTCTTTCTTTTCTTATAAGTTAGGAAAGATTAATTTTTTGTGCTATTATCAGATTCAAGATTGTAAAAGCATCACTTTCTTTCAGAAAAAAATTTTAAGCAAGATTACTAATTCCTTATATTGATGATTAGAAAAAAACAAAGGATAGAGCAAGAGCCTTTTATCTTCTGGCAAGTAATACTTCACTTTTTCAAGAGACATGTGCTATAAAAGAATTGCTAAGGAGAGTTTGCAAAGAATATATACATTTAAATTAAGCAAATGGTAGGCTTTCACATGAGAGTGAAATCCCATCAGCAACTAGCTTTTAAAAGACACAAGTCAGAAACTGTATACTATTACAATTCCAAGAAAATTTTCACAAGAAAAATAAATATTAGTCATAAATTTCAAAATTCATTTCACAGATTTTATGTTAAAAACATGATTATAGATATTTTTCGAGGTTAAAATATTTTAAAGTCCTACAAATCCCTAGTTACTCTATTCTCTGGTGCTTATTTAATTTGTTCAAAGATATTATCTCCTGCATGGCAATAACATCTCTTCCCATAGATGATCTTTTTTTCTTTTTACTTGAAAAAATTTGGTACTTTTGCACTGTAGGCAGAAGCGAGGGAGTGACAGATTTGAGAAAAATCCAGAGACAAGATCAGGCACAAGACCAACAGAAATGGCAAAGCAGGCGAGACACTTTGATTGGCCTAGTTGTGTCGTATGCTCACCCCATGTTCTGGAGGAGCCAGCCTATCCAGTGGGGTTCTGCTAGGCAAATGTGCCAGGAGGAAGGGGTGAGAGTCAGGGCTTGGGAGTCTGAGGAAGCCCAGTAAACCTTTGTTACTGTCACAGGTGCAGTGGCCTTTCTCAACATTAGAATGCTCCTATAACCTGATAGCTCATCCATTTATGGCCCTTACTATATGCTAGGCATGTTCTAAGCACTTTGTATATATTAGCTCTTTCAATCTAATGATTAGAATGGGTCCTTATTTCTTTTCACTCTCACTCACCCTACATACATACACCTATAAACACACACATATATATGTCTTGTACATATATATGATCTATATGTGCATATTAGCTTTTGATTTTTAATCAAAATAATATACATATATTATATGTATATGTGTATATATTATTGTCTGTGTATATATTCTCTTCTGATTTTTTAAAAAAATCAAGCACATTTACATCCCATCTCCTTTGGCAGCCCTTCTCTGTGAAACCCCACAGTGGTGGCTCCTGCAAGGCTACTGACGTAGGGACTCCCTAGGCCATGTCCACTTACAGTCATTATAGAGTTTTCTGCTTGTCACACGACTGCATTTTAAGCTATTTGAAGGTGGTGATAATTTCTCACACATTTTGGTGTGCCAGGTAGCTCACACAGACCTGGAACAAAGTATATGCTTATCTGTTTGCTGAGGAGTTTGAACCTGACTAGAGCTTTGAAGAAGGAGTAGAACTGTTGTCGGCAGAGTTCAAGGGAATTATTTATTTCCTAGATCATGATTTATGTTTTGCTCTGTCAAAGCAAGATCTCTTCTCAAGACTAAAATTCCCATCACAACTGAGGATATAAATATGGCTAGAAACTGGAAAATGAGATTATATAAATAATTAGACATTTATTGAGAGAGTAAATGGCTGTACTGACTTTCCCCCATGAAATTGGCTTTATTCTTTTTTATTTATAATGTAAAACTAACATATGCTTTTATAAAATATTACTTACTTCCTTTACTTGTAACTTTAAAAAGTGAATTCCACCGATCAGTGTAATCATAAATGACTCATAGATCAACTGAACAAAAAAGGGCTTTGAGTATCCCCCATTTTGCAAATGAGAAAACTGAAACCCAGATATTTTAAATGGTTAGGCCAAAGTCACACATTAGGTTGCTAGCAGAGCCAGGACTCTGATTTAGAATATATATTTTATTCAATAAAAATTCAGGCCTAGCAGTTACATTGCTCTGTATAAGAACTCAATAAATATTTCTTGAGTGAATAAATTATTCTTATTGAGCATTGATTAATCAGAACAGAAGTTGGCTAAATAACTGGCACAGCCACAGTGGTGTATATGGACTAAATGTCAGCTCTGAAAACCATGACACTAACCACTGCATGTGTCAAGTAGGGCAGATACTCAGGGCTTAGGGTTCATTTAATTCAACCTCCTCTTTTTCTAGATGTGTCCCAGGCCCACATTCAAATCAAGAAGTGGAAATCAGATTATTAGTTCCTGGTGGTCAGTGCTTTCTGCTATATCATGTATAAGTGTGTGGATAGAAATGAAGTGAGGTTATAGTAGATAGAATAATTTGGTTGACAATAACCAAATGGCTGAATAATGAGGCAGAGGCAAGTTAACCTAATAGGCAGAATAACTAAAAGGGTAACCTAAACCATGGGTAGTGAAAGACTGAAGATGAAACGAATAAGAAACTAAGAAATCAAGAATATAATGAACATGAAAGTCTATAACTAAAATGCATCATTTAAAGTTATAGATCACGGAATCCTTAAAACATTTCCTAGAATGGGTTGCTTGGTGTTCAAACTAGGACAGACAGAAGGAAGGAGAATGTAATAGCTGTAATTGACTTGCCAGCCCATATCTTCAATCATATTTTTTGGTTTCAGTATTCAAATACCTCTGTAGAATCCCAAATCACTGATGCCTAGAGTAGCAGAGCCCTTGGCAATGAGATAAAAGACATTCTGTGAAGAAAATTAAGCTACTATTTGAACGTTTTTCCTCTAAGATTTGAACTGTTACCCCACAAAGAGAAATAGAATGAGGATTGAATGCCCCTACTCAGTTATGAACCAGAGTGATCATGCTAGGGAATTAGTTTTATCCTCATTTATCATTGCAGAAAGTCAGTAAGTTATATGTGAGAGTTAATACACCTAGAAATAATGGTGTAAGGTTTTCTTTTAGGATTTGTAGATTATCAACTTTATGACTGAAACACAAACAATTAGCAGAGTTAAAACTGTTTTTCTTTTGCCAGCAGAAATAGGGGATAGAAAAAGTATTACAGTTATTCATTGCCTTTCCATGTAAGGCTTTCTCTACTAGTTTTTGCTTTTGTTTTGAACCTTGTGTATGCATTATTTTTATAAATCTTTTTTAATATAAAAGAAAAGTGCTATTTATTTATTTATTTATTGTGGGGCTGTGGGGTGTGGGGAATGTTCTGCTAGGAGCCAGAAATTTGAATGAAATGGAGAGTTTCTCCAGAGGACATGTCAATAGCCCCTGATCTTTTTTTTTTTAATGAATGGAGGTGTCAACCAATAAAATTAAGATATGTTTGGCTATTTTCCTAATGCCTCCCCTTTCTCTCTAGAGCGACTGAGTGATTCATCCCTGCAATAAGAGTTTTAGCAGAGTACGTGTGATGAGTGAAAAATTCTGTAATGTCCCTCAAAGCCAAACCCAATGCTTTTTGTTAGTCACTATTTAAACTATATTACCACTCCTTCAATTTATGTAAATAATGACTAATTTGCATTTACAAACGTTTTACTATTATACTAAATAAGCACAGTTATATAATACACATCTGAAAATCCATTGACTTCCTGAAAAGGAAAAGCAGCTCCTCATACACCTCTTAAATTTTTTAATCTTCCACATTATTAGGCACTCTGAGTATATATGCCACTCAGTTTGCCTGAGTTATAAATCATATGAATGTCTATACCCATTGACCATCCAGGACACAATAATGTTATCGATCATCCACACTTTCACACCTAGGCAATTATCACTGAAATGATCAGACCTACTGACATCTGAGCCATATGCCACCAACTCATAAATCAAAGCTGGAGCTCAGTGAAAGCTTGAGTGGCTCTGTACCCTGAGACGGGCTGCAAGGTTTCTTTTGCCCCATTATTTCTTGTGAACCCTGGGGAGGAATACCTTCGCTGTGAATCCTCTCATTGGCTGTATCCCAAGAAGCCCAGCTATGATTTGACATTCACTCTGTTAATGGAAGGCAGTGTGATTCAGACAAAGGAGAAGCTGGCAGCCTCACTCTGGAGTGTATGAATATTTAAAACAACGTTAACGTTGCACATGAGTGGTAAATAGTGATTTGTCATGCCTAGACTGAGTGGATTTTGCATTTATTTTGCCTGTGTCTTTTGAATGTCTAAATAAAGAAAAAAAAAGAGTCCTTAAACCTCATAGGCATGTCATTTCCACTATAAAACATTCTGTACCTTGTTTCATTCAGTCAATTGACAAAAATTAATAATTTATACTAAAAAAGGATTGCATGTGAATTCTTAATTTCTAATTTCGTATTGCAGTTTCCAGGTGCATGAGCTGGACTTATAATTACCAAGTTTTCTATTTCCTAATTGCAGGGTCTTTCACAGATAACTTACGCATATTGGATCTTTATTTCTTCAGATCTAAAATAAGGGCTTGGGTCAAAACAGAGGGCATATGTTATTTGACCAGCACCTCATTATCAAGGAAGGCCTTAGAAACATAATAATTCGTTTTTCAGTGTTTAGAGAACAGATGATTTTCTTCCTAAGAATAATTCATGTTTTTGGTATCTTTTGCAAAAAACATTACAAGATCTAGGGACCAAGATACTGGGACCAATGATCATCTGAAGGCAAGAAGCTGCTGAACCATTTAGATGACGGTGTGTGCTCTCCAGTGTGCCACAGTTCTCGTGCTCCTTATTAGATTCCTCTAACACTGAGGCTTAGTAATAGTTGCCATTTATGCAGCCCTTGCACTACTGTGTTTTCCTACAACTGTTCTGCCTTGCTCATTTATATTCCCTATCTTGTGAGCATGTGTTTGCAACCTTTGGAGCCTAAACTCTAAAAATTCTATGATTTATTTCTTGAGAAAGGTCAAGAATAATTTAACTTTACAGAAAGACATTTTTTTAGTCCTAAGGTGTTTTTTAAAATTACTAAAAGTCATGTTATGTTTGGTGGTTTGCAGTAACCGTATATGAAGGACACTGGTACTTTGTTGGCATGGGCTGGAGTCCACCCAGGTCCTAGAGGTTGCCTGTAGTTTCTTGCTCCGTGGATTTCAAAATAGCTGCTAAACACAACAGGCTAGCAAGGAGTCTGTCCCTCCAGTCTGCTCAAATGGAGTCTTGGAGTAATCATGGGAGTAACATGCTATCACTTTTGCATAGTCTATTGATTAGAAGCAAGTCGCAGGACCCACTTGCACCCAAGGGGAGGGCAGTGTGTACATTAGGAGATGGGAATCATTGAGGTCACACTAGGATGTGTCTGCCACATATGGTGAAATATTTTTTTACTTCAATAAACATTTTTTCAGCACTTACCACATACAGCCTTCATTCACTTAATGAAAAAGAAAGAAAATTATAGTGAGTACTTTCAAAAACACAAAGTTGAAAAAAGTTAAAGCTCCTACTTCCTAGAAACGTACATTTAACATGAAAGTCAGATCAATACATTTAGAATTCTATTTATAATCTAAAAAGTATCTAAAATATGTTCGGAATGTGCTTCTGAGAATCTCTTAGATTAAAATACGTGCACTAGACTGTATTTACTTATGACAGTGGACTAAAATTTTCAACAAGTTGTTTAAACATATTTGGTTCTTTTGCTTCGCTCTTTGCTTTGGTTCTTTTGCTTAGTTTACCAGCAAAATGAGTTCGATGATTGTTGTAGATAATGCCTTTCATTCTCCACTTCACTTTACTAATGTAAGTATGATATAAAATCAACAAGGAAAACACAGAATAGGTGATCAATATAGGTTATTAAAACCTTTGCTTGTTTTATGGAGCAGGAAGACAATTAGTGGAGAAAGCATGTTAGAGATCCTTTGTAGTTATTTATAAATGCTTTAACATCACACTGAGTTTTTCATGGTGGATTTTCTATAGAAAATGTATTGTATCAAAAGTAAGACTCTCTTACTGCCTTATTTTAGCTCACCACTGCCTAACACATCTTACCCCTGTTCCCACGCCCGACACCTTCAGGAAAAAATAAATCACATTTCTAGTGCTAACACAAACTTCTACAAATCAGATTGCAGTCAGAGACTTTAACTGCAACAACTTCTAAAAGACGCAAACACATGATACACATGGGACTATATATAGTCTCTACTTAATGTGATTGATAGCAAAACCTCATCGGGCCCTAATGAGACCTGTGATCACTGCAGAGACAGCGTATGTTCCCTAATTAGGAGAAAAGAGTGTTTTTCATTGTTTCATTATGACATTTTTAGCGGGGAGAAAAATAGAGCATAGTTCGTATTGTGCTTAAAATTATTTACTAAATTTACTAAAATTTGTCCTGTGAGCTCCTCTCTCAGAGACAAACTGCTATATATTCTAGCTTCTTGTCAATGTGTGTGTATGTGTAAACAGCAAATTAAGGAATGTCTTATCTATGGATGAGCAGCTATTCCCTTGTTTGTTGAAAATAAAGCCATAGCATTTGCCCAGTTTTTTTTTTTTTTTTGGTCATTTCTTGGAGTGAGAAAAATATGACCACGTTTGTCTTTCTTATTCATATTTTGTAGATCAGACAGTCCAATTTAAATTGTTTGTTTAAATCAACTTTCAACCTAAATTCTTGCCAGTCTGTTCTTTTTGGCATTGAGGGTGCTGCTCATTTTTATTGAAGTTAAAAAAGAAAAATGCTCAATTCGACATATTTTTCTCTTCATTTATCAATGATCTGCAGGATATTTAGACTTGGTGACTAAATGAGTTTTATTCCTATTTTACAGAGAAAAACAAGCCTTAGGATGTTGAAAGTCCTGCCTAGTGCCTCCTGGTGACTAGCACTTGGGATGAATAAAAAGGAGAAGCATGAATATAAATGTGTTGATTATGACAGTGAAGGAATCAGGAGTTTTTATTTTATTGCCTCAGATATTCCATTTGCACACACGTGTGGATAGAGTAGATGAGTATTATAGATTCATATCTTGCATTTGCAGCTGGGAGAATGCTGTATGTAAATAAGACCATGCATATACAGTCCATTCCCAATCATCTGGGAGCTGACTGACTGAATTTTCTGTGTTTATGCTTCTCCTTCAGTCATTTCATCAGATATAAGACTCCATCAGGCAACTGCTTCATTTGCAAATACCTCCTCATTTAAAATTCCCCGTTAATGTTTGTTGGGCCTACATTGTGAAATAATGAGGTGTCAGTTGTCTGTTCCAAAATTACCCTGTGAATATTTTTGCCTCTGTTGGGCAGCAGTGTCAAATATGTTAGTGTGTCAAATGGTGTGTTAAGTGGGACTGCAAGGATACAATGACTAAAGAGAGATTTTTGTGCTAAGTCATTTTGTTCATACCAAAAGGCTTCTTAATGGTCAGTTTCTTACCTGATTCATTCCCAGCATGCTACAGCATCAAGGATTTTAAAGTCTGTTGTAAAGAGTATAGGAATGAGGCAGAAACAACCAAAAGGAAGCCTTAGAAAACTTTGTGTGCAAGTGAATGGATGAGCCAGAAGCTTGGAATAGGATAAGTGTCAGTTGAGTTAGCCTGGGTTACTCTCCAAAGTGAAAGTGCACTCAGATTGTTTCTTTCCACTGGAGATTTGCTGCTGACAGTGATGTCATAATCCTGGGTATTGCACAACCCCGCACTTTATAATCAAGTGGATCAAGCTGAATTGCTTAGTCCTTATTATATGTGTCCTGTGGGGTAAAAGCTGAATAACACACAATATTTGCCATTGTGAAGTATATAGCCCGGTGGGGCTTACTGTCAAAAGAGTAAACCAATAAATATACAACCAAGAGAAAACTGTAAAAGGCGCTAATTGAGCACTAAGTGAGGTATTAGATAACAAAGACCTATTTTTTGGAAGTCAGCTGAGCTGGGCTCTTAGTCTGGCAAAAAAAAAAAAAAAGGAATGTGACGTCTCAGAGAGTGAGTAGATCAACACAGTAATTATTAGAACCGTTTTGGGTTGAGTTCCCAAGAAGCAGAGCCTGAGAGGGTGATTTATTGAGAATGCTCTTGGAAGAAACCTGGAAGGTAGATGAAGGAAGCAGAGAGGGGTAGGGGAAGAAGCCAGGTATACATGTGGTCTCAGCCTGATCCTGCAGGGAGCTCTAGGGCATGACTGGCATCACTGAGTTGTCACACTTTGGGGGTGGGTCAGGCGGTGTATACTGTATCCGTCAAAATTGGCTGCAGGATGTAACATTTCTTGGTGAGTTGGCTCCTGTCCCCTGAAGGCAGTTTTCTGGAGAGGCACAGCTGTGAGCTATTTGCAGCTCACTGTGACAGCAACTCAGGGATGGATGGGTGCGTGGGCCCGGTGCAACAATGACTAATTTTTATTGCATGCTTAATGTTTAAGGGTCTGGCACTCTTACAAGTGTTTTACATATAGAAAATGTATTAATTCTATGAGGTAGATAATAATATTTCTCCATTTGAAATTTAAGAAAACTGAAGCACAAATTAGGTGAACTAATCAAGGTTACACATCAGAGAAGTGGCAGAGCCATGATTTGGACACATTCAGTCTGATTTTGAAGTAAAGAGAAGCTATCCTGTCTCTCTACTGCATGGCTGTAGTGAGCAATGTTATTTCAAAAATAGGCTAGTAACAAAATTGGATCTGATTTGTTTCTCATTTCTTCATAGAAGTAATTGTCTAGGTTGTGATTAAATTGCCAGCTAGTCTACAGGAAATGAAATTTGTGCCTTCCAGGAAAACATCTTCTCATATCCCAACTGCTGTAGCAGCTTCTGGATGTCAACTCCTTTCCCATTTTGGGGAAGAGGCAAGACCACATTCTTCGTATTTCCTAATGTCTGCTTCTCTCTTCAGGCTGGCCATGCTTCCCCTCACTTCCAGTATTCCATGTTTGTTTTGTGAGTGCATCATGCTCCCCCCGCCACAGGATCTTTGCACATGCTGTTCTCTCTAGCTGGAATGTGATTCATGCTAAATAAACCTCCTCACCCCCAACTATGTGCTTAGTTATGTCCTCATGATCCTCCTGATCTTCTTGATCAGGCTTCATTTACTCCATTTCCTACCCGGTTGTCTAGGCCAGGGATTTTTGTTATAGATTCTCATTTAATTATGTCCTTTTCCTTCAGAGCTCCTATCTCATTTCATGTTTATACATATATTGGTGGGAATGTTTAATTAATGCCTGTCTCCTCTTCTGGACTGTAAGTTCCATGAGGATAGGAATTGTGTTTGCTTCACTCACTATTATACTGACACAGTGCCTGATATATTATGGATATTCAATAGATACTTGTTAATAAATGAATAAATGAGGGAAAGAATGCCTACTGTCTGCTCCTCTGTTTCTTCCTGAAGACCACTGACAGGCTTGCCTCTCTGGCCCAGCTGCTTCTTGTGCTCTGAATTTGGGTTTACCTTAAGGACCCATGTCCATCAAGCAGGCATGTCTTGCTCCAGGTCTGGAACCCCTTGATCCGATCCAGCTTGTGCCAACCAAGCTCTGAGCTGCTCTAGAGACACCTGCTCCCCACGCTTTATCAGTAGCACCATTCAATTTTGAATTAGACACATTTGGGGAATAAGGACCCAATGCAGACTATCACCATATTCTGTTGCTGTAAGAGTCTTGTGTGCACACATTTAGAGTTTCACAGCTCCTGTATGTTTCAAGGTCCCTCTTTGTTGCTAGCCAGATCCATGCACTCATTTTAGGAGTATGAATATTTACACTGTTATTTTAGTAAATACCTTAAATTTAAAAAGACAAGTGTTTTAAGGCTTTTTAATAATGTATCCCAATTATCTATGAAAAATTTGTTCTGTTGATATGTGTTTTGTTAGCAACAAGTTTAAGGGAAATCTAAAGACAGGATTCATAATGCGTGACTTACATTAGAAGTTTCATTGACTTTCATTAGGAGTTGAAAAAGGCGGCAAGAATATGTCTTGCACCTGTGTTTTCAATTATATTCTCAAATTGATTTTTCTGTTGTAGACCCAAGTTTCAAAGTAGAAAAGTTGAGGTGGATAATACTTCATTCCTCTACATTTCTCATGTTATTTTACTGACATAAAGAAGGTATATCTTATTGATTTGAAATACTATTTGGAAGGGTTATTATAAAAAGGAGTTGACTCTGTAGATGCATTAGTTTATTCATTCTTTTTTCAAGAAATATTTACTATACATCAAATAAAATTTGTTATTATCTTACTATCTGTTACTTAAACAATTGAAAACTCTGTTGGAATTGCATCCAGATTTTGCTGAAGAAAGCACATTATTAAAGTTCTTAGCAAAGTGTTCATTACTCTTTGGACTTAACGGCCCAGTAGGTCATTTCCATCTCTGCCCTGAGTAACTTAACATTGAATAGGGCCAGCTCTGGTAGGGAACACTGCAGCTGCTAAAGTGCAGAGAAAAACTGAATATAACACTGGGATAAAAAGATAAAGCATGGCCTGTCAAATTGCAGTTGAGAAGCTACACATAATGTAATGGCTTGTGTAGGAATTTAAATATTTAAGACAGAATGCACCACATTTGATATTTATCCTATTGATAATTCTTCTCTAAGGTCAACAAGATGCTCCAAAATTCTTGTATTTTTATATTTTAAGAGATTGTCATTATACCTTCAGTTTCCATATAGATCTAGAGAGAAAACAGATGTCTAAAATTGGAACCCTGAAATAGCTCTGTCTCATGGTACAGCATGCATTTCACAGTGACCCACAGTTAGAACCCAAGAATTCCCTTTATGACAAGTAAGGTAACCATACAATTTGTTGGTCAAATGGAATAATTTTGAGAAAGATGGTGTTCTGAAAAATTATGCCAGGACAAAAACCTGGGACCATTTCAAGTAAATTTGGATGTAAAATCAACCTAGGAATGAATAAATTCGGATCTTTAGTCACCTGTGATTTCATGGCTGCTGGAGACTATTACTTTATATTTTAGTTTGCATTCAGGTAATATTTTTAAAGAATTTTCTTCATGCTAAGTCTTTGGAAATATTATTTATAGATACAGACTGCATAAACCCATACACAGAGACATACTCATTTATTCACTCATTCATTCACCTAAGTAATATTAATTGAGCACTTTTGTATGTTTCAGGAAGTGTGCTGGATTTGGGGGGCAATGTGGTGAGAAATCATGAGCCAGTGTACTTACCTTTTTTTTTTTTTCCTGAGTAAAGTCTGCTGTTTATTAAATAGCTGTGTACCAATGGTTTTTTTTAATTTTTAAATTTAATATTTTTTTTTGTACAGTAGGTTCTTATTAGTTATCCATTTAATACATATTAGTGTATGTATGTCAATCCCAATCTTCCAGTTCATCCCACCACCACCACCCCCCACCTTGGTGTCCATACGTTTGTTCTCTACAACCTGTCTCTATTTCTGCCCTGCAAACCAGTTCATGCATATCATTTTTCTAGGTTCCATATATATGCGTTAATATACGATATTTGTTTTTCTCTTTCTGACTTACTTCACTCTGTATGACAGTCTCTAGATCCATCCACGTCTCTACAAATGACTCAGTTTCGCTCCTTTTTATGGTTGGGTAATATTCCATTGTATACATGTACCATATCTTCTTTATCCATTTGTCTGTCGATGGGCATTTAGGTTGCTTCCATGTCCTGGCTGTTGTAAATAATGCTGCAATGAATATTGGGGTGCATGTGTCTTTTTGAATTATGGTTTTCTCTGGGTATATGCCCAGTAGTGGGATTGCTGGATCATATGGTAATTCTATTTTTAGTTTTTTAAGGAATCTCCATACTGTTCTCTGTAGTGGCTGTAACAATTTATATTCCCACCAACAGTGCAAGAGGGTTCCCTTTTCTCCATACCCTCTCCAGCATTTGTTGTTTGTAGATTTTCTGATGATGCCCATTCTAACTGGTGTGAGGTGATACCTCATTGTAATTTTGATTTGCATTTCTCTAATAATTAGTGATGTTGAGCAGCTTTTCATCTGCTTCTTGGCCATCTGTATGTCTTCTTTGGAGAAATGTCTATTTAGGTCTTCTGCCCAGTTTTGGATTCGGTTGTTTTTTTTTAATATTGAGCTGCATGAGCTGTTTATATATTTTGGAGATTAATCCTTTGTCCGTTGATTCGTTTGCAAATATTTTCTCCTATTCTGAGGGTTGTCTTTTCGACTTCTTTGTAGTTTTCTCTGCTTTGCAAAAGCTTTTAAGTTTCATTAGGTCCCCCTTTGTTTATTTTTGTTTTTATTTCCATTACTCTAGAGGTAGATCAAAAAAGATCTTGCTGTGATTTATGTCAAGAGTGTTCTTCCTATGTTTTCCTCTAAGAGTTTTATAGTGTCGGGTCTTACATTTAGGTCTCTAATCCATATTGAGTTTATTTTTGTGTATGGTGTTAGGGAGTGTTCTAATTTCATTCTTTTACATGTAGCTGTTCAGTTTTCCCAGCACCACTTATTGAAGAGACTGTCTTTTCTTCACTGTGTATCCTTGCCTCCTTTGTCATAGATTAGTTGATCATAGGTGTGTGGGTTTATCTCTGGGCTTTCTACCCTGTTCCATTGATCTATATTTCTGTTTTTGTGCCAGTACCATATTGTCGTGATTACTGTAGCTTTGTAATATAGTCTGAAGTCAGGGAGTCTGATTCCTCCAGCTCCGTTTTTTTCCCTCAAGACCGCTTTGGCTATTCGGGGTCTTTTGTGTCTCCATACAAATTTTAAGATTTTTTTTGTTCAACTTATGTAAAAAATGCCATTGGTAATTTGATAGGGATTGCATTGAATCTGTAGATTGCTTTGGGTAGTATAGTCATTTTCACAATATTGATTCTTCCAATCCAAGAACATGGTATATCTCTCCATCTGTTTGTATCATCTTTAATTTCTTTCATCAGTGTCTTATATTTTTCTGCATACAGGTCTTTTGTCTCCCTAGGTGGGTTTATTCCTAGGTATTTTATTCTTTTTGTTGCAACGGTAAATTGGAGTATTTCCTTAATTACTCTTTCACATTTTTCATCATTAGTGTATAGGAATGCAAGAGATTTCTGTGCATTAATTTTGTATCCTGCAACTTTACCAGATCCATTGACTAGCTCTAGTAATTTTCTGGTGGCATCTTTAGGATTCTCTATGTATAGTATCATATCATCTACAAACAGTGACAGTTTTACTTCTTCTTTTCCAATTTGTATTCCTTTTATTTCTTTTTCTTCTCTGATTGCCATGGCTAGGACTTCCAAAACTATGTTGAATAATAGTGGTGAGAGTGGACATCCTTGTCTTGTTCCTGATCTTAGAGGAAATGCTTTCAATTTTTCACCATTGAGAATTATGTTTGCTGTGGGTTTGTTGTATATGGCCTTTATTATGTTGAGGTAGGTTCCCTCTATGCCCACTTTCTGGAGAGTTTTTACATAAATGGGTGTTGAATTCTGTCAAAAGCTTTTTCTGCATGGATTCTGAATGAGATCCTTGCTGGGTAGAGTAATCTTGGTTGTATGTTCTTCCCTTTCATTACTTTAAGTATATCATGCCACTCCCTTCTTGCTTGTAGAGTTTCTGCTGAGAAATCGGCTGTTAACCTTATGGGAGTTCCCTTGTATGTTATTTGTCATTTTTTCCTTGCTGCTTTCAATAATTTTTCTTTGTGTTTAATTTTTGCCAATTTGATTACTATGTGTCTCAGCGTGTTTCTCCTTGGGTTTCTCCTGTATGGGAATCACTGCGCTTCTTGGACTTGGGTGGCTATTTCCTTTCCCATGTTAGGGAAGTTTTCAACTATAATCTCTTCAAATATTTTCTCGGGTCCTTTCTCTCTCTCTTCTCCTTCTGGGACCCCTATAATGCGAATATTGTTACATTTAATGTTGTCCCAGAGGTCTCTTATGCTGTCTTCATTTCTTTTCATTCTTTTTTCTTTATTCTGTTCCACAGCAGTGAATTCCACCATTCTGTCTTCCAGGTCACTTATCTGTTCTTCTGCATCAGTTATTCTGCTATTGGTTCCTTCTAGTGTAATTTTAATTTCAGTTATTGTATTGTTCATCTCTGTTTGTTTGTTCTTTAACTCTTCTAGTTCTTTGTTAAACATTTCTTGCATCTTCTCGATCTTTGCCTCCATTGTCTTTCTGAGGTCCTGGATCATCTTCACTATCAGTATTCTGAATTCTTTTTCTGGAAGGTTGCCTATCTCCACTTCATTTATTTGTTTTTCTTGGGTTTCATCTTGTTCCTTCAACTGTTACATAGTCCTCTGCCTTTTCATCTTGTCTATCTTTCTGTGAATGTGTTTTTTGTTCCACAGGCTGTAGGATTGTAGTTCTTCTTGCTTCTGCTGTCTGCCCTCTGGTGGATGAGGCTATCTAAGAGGCTTGTGCAGGTTTCCTGATGGGAGGGACTGGTGGTGGGTAGAGCTGGCTGTTGCTCTGGTGGGCAGAGCTCCATAAAACTTTAATCTGCTTGACTGCTGATGGGTGTGGCTGGGTTCCCTCCCTGTTGGTTGTTTGGCCTGAGGCAACCCAACACTGGAGGCTACCTGGGCTCTTTGGTAGAGATAATGGCAGGCTCTGGGAGGGCTGACACCAAGGAGTACTTCCCAGAACTTCTGCTGCCAGAGTCCTTGTCCCCATGGTGAGCCACAGCCACCCCCCGCCTCTGCAGGAGACCCTCCAACACTAGCAGGTAGGTCTGGTTCAGTCTCCCCTGAGGTCACTGCTCCTTCCCCTGGGTCCCAATGCACAGACTACTTTGTGTGTGCCCTCCAAGAGTGGAGTCTCTGTTTCCCCCAGTCCTGTCGAAGTCCTGCAATGAAATCCCACTAGCCTTCAAAGTCTGATTCTCTAGGAATTCCTCCTCCCGTTGCCAGACCCCCAGGTTGGGAAGCCTGACGTGGGGCTCAGAACCTTCACTCCAGTGGGTGGACTTATGTGGTATAACTGTTCTCCAATCTGTGAGTTACCCACCCACCAGTGATGGGATTTGATTTTGCTGTGATTGCGCCCCTCCTACCATCTCATTGTGGCTTCTCCTTTGTCTTTGGATGTGGGGTATCTTTTTTGGTGAGTTCCAGTGTCTTCCTGTCGATGATTGTCCAGCAGCTAGTTGTGATTTTGGTGTTCTCACAAGAGGGAGTAAGAGCATGTCCTTCTACTCCACCAACTTGGTTCAGCTCCAACCCCATAGCTCTCACCATATGTGGTTTTGAAGTTTTATTTTCTCTGTCTCAATGGCTTCCTTAACTTCAAAATGCTCTATATAGAATTTAGCCCAGTGCTGAATGATGCAACAGAAAAAAGCTTTAGTGACTTCTAACAGATTAAGCCTTGGACAATAGGTCCTAAGCAGAAAGCATGACCCCATATCTGAAAGGGTAAAGCAAATGGCTATGAATAATGTGGCTGAATGCAGGAGGAGAGCAGAGCATCAAGAAAAAGTTTCCAGACATTTCTGGTTTAAATCCATGGCTATCTTTTTATGTATGTGCAGTGAATACAAGATTTTCTCATTGGCTAACCTAAAATGCCACAAAGTTCTGACTTTCATGTTATTTCTTTCCATGGAGTATTTCACTGCATTCTTCTTTTCCCTGGGATAAAAAACTCTTTATTTCCTAATTGCTCAATGGAGGATCCGCATGGCTTGGATAATAATGAGCTGGCACAAAGCCTCGGTTTCTGGAAGGCTCTGTGGATTCGAAGAAGTCACAAGGTTTGCTAAAGTGAATTCCTTTTTGCTTGCAGTTTGTCCCCCAGGTAATGTAGACCAAAGAAGAAAGATGTGACTTCAGGCATTAGTGGAAAGACCTCATGATCTGGAAAGGAACTTTGTTCAAGTGAGGGCATGTCAGTCACAGAGCTTTTAAAAAATGAGTCTCAAAGTTCATTCGTTTTAGCGAAGTGCCACTGAAATGACTTGACACGAGCTGGTTGTATAACATAAAATCACCTTTCATTGACTCTAAGCCAAAGCATTCACATTAGAGATTCAGCTGGAAGCCTGCCTAATGTTTGAGCGATTATTTCTACAAATCCAAGATAGATGGTGTGAATACTAATTGTCTGACTAACAAGAGGAGAAGCTGAACAACAATGAAGGTTACTGTTGATATCCAAAGATGAGCATTCAACATGGTTTGGGGCTGGAGGCTCCAGTCCTCAGAGTGCAGGGTTGGCATTCTGAAGATCATTGTTCCCTGAGGTGTGGGTGGTGGACTCCCTTCTCTTGATTCCTCCCCACAATGTGAACTGAGAAATACTTTCAAGGGCATAGTTGCAATGTTGTTCTCAGTCATATTACTAGTATTTTTAAAATTCAATGACCTATCAGTGGAAAAGCACCAGGCTCACTGAAGTCATTGTATGCAGAGGAGTTAAAAGATCAAGGCTGATTATCAAGTTAGTATTCTGTTGTGCATTTTAAGGATTATCATAATGTAATACTGAAATGCTAAGTAGGAGCTTAGGTGTACTGCCTTTGCTGGTAGTATTTTCATCTCCAGAAAACAGTTAGTGGTCTTTGGAGTTTTAATGTTGATAAATTTTTAAAGGTTAGAAAAGTAGAACAGTACTTTAGGTAAAGGGTTGTCTCACATGGCATTGTATATATACTTCCACTAACATATTTGTTAGTAACATTGTGATTTTTTTATCATAATTTACCAGATTATTAGGTATATTTTTTATCTATGACTGTGTTCCCAGAATAGGCTCAATTATTTATCTACTTACTTTGAATGGCTATGTATATTGCCGTAATAGAAGCGAGGTCTTAGAAGAAGAGAGGGAATAGTTCTTCCTACTCCCGTTCTCTGGTTTGTCCTCCCACTGTCCCTCTACTTTTTATTGGCTAGAACACATGTCACAAGAAGAATGATAAAAAAGATAATGAGAGTATTCAGTTGGGTGAAGAGAAGACTTAGAAGGAATGTGCAAACTGTCCTCAATATTTTCAGGCTTCATGGATTTATTGAATGGATGGATAAAGGGATAAATGAGTGAATGAATGAATGAAGCACTAAGTGGAATGCACAGGGAAGCACATACAGTGACTAGAATGACACACATGCTCTTCACCCTTAGGAAGCTCACCTTCTACTGTGGATGAACACAGATGAAAAGGAAATTACTCTGTGGAGTGGTAGGTAAAAGAGTGAAGAAACTTGTTCTGAGTATCTCCATAGGGCAGAACCAAAGCAAGTGTCAATGTTTATCAAAAGTTTTATTTATTTTTTAATGTACTGTATATCAAATGGTTTCCCAAATCTAATACTAAATTTAATTCAATTTAATACATGTTTATTGAAGACCTGCTATGTGCAGCCTCCCCAGAGCAACATGGATTATGCATCCGCGTGATCATATTAGAAGAAGCAGCATTAAGGGTGAGGAGAACACTATTAGGCACTTGTACTCCAGAAGGTAGTTAGCGTCCATATCTGCAGATGCACTTGGAAGTGTCTCAGTGTGGCATAGTCCACGTGTTCGGCCAGAATGTGCAATTCATTCAACTAGCATAGGTTAAATATTTTTTTCCTATCTAGTTTGTGACAACTGACTTATATGCATAATCTTCACTATATATTAACTTTTAGTGAGAGTAAATGGTTCTGTGAGATGTAAACTGCTGTTTATTTTTGACCAAAGACAGAGGAAACGCATGCCATATATATATATATATATATATATATATATATATATATATATGCCATTTATTTTATTACTTTATTTTATTCCTTTCTCTAAGAACTTGTAAAACAAGTCCTTTTCTTCTTCTTCAAAGGATCAAACATGTTATTAGATTTTTTTTTATTGAATGGAATCTTTTATTTTCTTTTTTTTTTTAAATAGAGAAATCTATAGTTCAGAAGTTAGGTATGAGACCAACATTTGTAATAATTTTTTAACTAGTCTATCAAACCAAAACTGTCTATATCCTGGTTTCCCAATTCCCCTCACATCCTTTATGTAGCTATTCTAGTATGAATTTGCTGTCCAACATTAATGAGAGCCATCCTTGAAGATGTCTTTTCATGGAGATTCTGGAAAAATACTGTAATGCAGTAATGAAACTTAATGACCTGTGTTGTGAGCCTTGACCTTGATTCCTTTGAGAAGTTACAGATGAAGTAGATGTCCAAAGGAAAGCTCCAGAATTAGAATGGCTATTAAAATTACTGGCTAGAAGCCATCAGTAGTTAAGAGTGGATACTACTACCTTTGGCAGGGAAGCAAATTGTTCATCCTATGCACAAATAGAAACTCATTCTCTGACAATGTTGGTCTTTTAATGGAGGATATCTTCAAGGCAATGATGCTACTTTGTTCTTCTGGTTCCACATGCAGTTCATTAGCATGTAAATGGTTCATTCATTGTTTGATTTGGAACTGAGTGGAGGTCAACACATACCAGAACTACCTTGCTTTTTACAATTACAATTTCTATTAAATACGAAAGGCTTAAGGAAATTTGTCTAATAGCAGAATAACACCTGGGGAAGGCAATTAGCTATTTTTAATATTCAGCATTTTTATTATAATGAAATTAATTTAAAATGCTGGTGGGTGAACATTCTATTTCAGTAGCACATGGATAATACCAAAATCCCTGGAAATCTGAAAACATTAAGTTGGACTTGACATAGACAAATAAGGTAACACAGAGAAGTGATTGAGTGCAGACTGTGAAATTAGGTAGCATCCATTTAGATCATGACTCTGTAGGCTGTTTGAAGTTGGGAAAAATCTCTTAATCTCTCTGTGTATTTTTTCCTCATTGTAAATTAGGGATAATTAATAGAACCTGTCTCATCAGACTGTTTTGAGAGTTAAAGTGCTTAGAATAGCTCCTGGTATGTAGTAGGTAGGGGTGTGCTGGTAAATGGTTAACAACTGGCTTTCCAAAAAGAAGTTCTGATGTATAGTGCTTGCCAATTTCTATAATGTAAATATTTCCACTATGGAGTAAATACCCTCAAGATGACATCACTAGATGCTCAATTGGAAAGAGATATGCACAACTGGCTCTCACTAGCCTATGTGACCCAGCTCCAGCACACTATTGATAGTAAGCATTAAATAATCTTAGTTGTTGTTGTTTACACAGTAAAATAATAAGACACTTAAGGACTTTTAACTCATTAATCAGATGTGCCATATATTATGATCATCTATTTTGATTGCATATTTAGCTTATGATTTACAACATAGAAGTCTAATATGCAATATACATTTGCTTTAGTTTGCTGGTGGGATAAAATTCTGCATTTTGTATTTATTAGCTTGCAAAAAACTCTTTAATTTACATTACTGTTTGTACCTAACATTTGCATTCTCAGGTTCAGTGTGTTTACATTTTTGATTGTGATGTCTCCCCACAGAGTTTTACTTTTTATTTATGTTCTCATTGTCAGGCATAATCAATTTTGAAAAGGAAAAAAAAAGAGGTAAATTAAAGGAGCAGCTTGTTAAGCTAATGCCTTCCAGATGAGGCAGCAACTACTCACTTATAAGGTGGTGAGTTCTCAATAGGTTTCCCATGTTGACTCTCCTTGCAAGCGTCTCTCTACCGATCTCAGGCAATGTACAGTTCAGGCCTCCTTCCTTCTAGGATGGCCTTTTAAGAGTGAAATATCAGCATCTGTGACAAGTAATAGAGAAGGAGGCTGAAAGCCTTGTCTTGCAGAGTGGCGGTAATCGTTTTAAGTCTAAAATTGCAGCCCAATTAATATATCTGGTAAGAACAGGTATTTACATAAAGAGGGTTCAAAATGTGCATAGAAAAATTTAACTTATGTGTTAACAAAAGAAATTACCTTTATGCTGAGATTTGACAGCTTATTATATTAATTAATAACAAAGCCCCTCGTGCTAGACCAGTACCAGTTTTTCTTCAGAATAGTTAGAACAAATAATTTATCTCAACACTGAAATTGTAAATACAGAAGTATATAACTAACACTTCTTCGGAATTTAGATATACACAGCTGGCTATGATGTTACTATCTTGGCTTGCCTCCTAGCTGGAACCAGGAGCTGTATGTCATTCTGTTTGGACTTTCATGATTCTGAAAACAAATTTATAGTTCAATTAACTAAAAAGTTTCACTAGTAAATTTTGGAGGATGGTTTTGAGGAGTTTTGGAGAAGGAGGCCACTTCGCTTTCAAGAGTCACTTGCGATTTATCCTCAGAAACCTAGAGGGGGTTGCTTTGGAGATATCTTTACCCAGCTAAAGTGACAGGGGCCAGGGTACAACTATTACACGTTTTATTTTTCAGATGTTGCTAATAGTATTAGTAGCAATTATGGAGGCTCTATTATGTGCAAAGCACTAGCCAAAATTACTCATCTCTAAAACAACCCTGTCAGGTAGATTATTTTTATTCCAAATTTACAAGTGAGAAAATTGAGGTTAAAAATGTTTATTAACTTGCCAAAAGTTATGGTTACCAACGAAGAAACCTACTTTTCAAAATTCTACCTATGCTTCCACAGCCCCCTTCCTTTCTCTATATAACACTTCCTCTAATAAGACCTTGAAAAACAAGACTTCTAGTAGAACTTGTTTTCAAATATTTTTAAGTTGTGAATTTTTGTTCTCAAAAAATCTTATTAACTTGTTCAAGAAGCAATGTCTATTCTTCAAATTTTGTCATCTCTCTCTATCACTGTACATAAAAAAATTCTTTTGAAGAGTGAAGATGGCATATTTGGAGTCATAAAGAGAGAAAAGATACAAATTTAGAAACATAAAATGTAGAACAATGCCTATATCATCACAGAAGCACTAAAAACCTAACTATTGCTACTGTGATACTCCATGACTAACTACTTTTCATGGGCACTTGGGTTCCAAAAAACACAATTTATAAAGCCAAGATGTTTCATTTCCTTCAAATTAGTTATACTGATAACTTCAAGGGTATATAAAAAAAAAAACTACAGGCATACCTCATTTTGTTGCCCTTCACCTTATTGTGCTTCACAGACACTGCATTTTTTTTTACAAATTGAAGATTTCTGGCAGCCTTGAGTTGAGCAAGTCTATTGGTGCCATTTTTTTCCAACAGCATTTGCTCACTTTGTGTCTCTGTGTCATATTTTCGTAGTTCTCACAATATTTCAAAATTTTTCATTATATTTGTTATGATGATCTGTGATCAGCAATCTTTGATGTTACCATTGCAAAAAGATTACGACTTGCTGAAGGCTCAGATGATGGTTAACAGTTTTTAGCAATAAAGTATTTTTTTTTTAAGAAGATGTTGGGGGTAGGAGTTTATTAATTTTTATTTATTTATTTTTGCTGTGTTGGGTCTTCGTTTCTGTGTGAGAGCTTTCTCTAGTTGTGGCAAGCGGGGGCCACTCTTCATTGCGGTGCGCGGGCCTCCCACTATCACGGCCCCTCTTGTTGTGGAGCACAGGCTCCAGACGCGCAGGCTCAGCAGTTGTGGCTCACGGGCCCAGTTGCTCTGCGGCATGTGGGATCTCCCCAGACCAGGGCTCGAACCCATGTCCCTGCATTAGCAGGCAGATTCTCAACCACTGCGCCACCAGGGAAGCCCTAAAGTATTTTTTAATTAAAGTATGTGCATTGGTTTTTTAAGACAATGTTATTGCACATTTAATAGACTATAGTAGAGTGTAAATATAACTTTTATATGCTCTGGGAAACCAAACAATTCATGTGACTCCCTTTATTGTAATACTTGCTTTATTGCAGTGGTCTGGAACCTAACCTGCAACGTCTCTGAGGTATGCTTGTAGTTGGTAAGTATTGGGACTATTTTCAGGATTGTCTCGATATTATTTGGAAAAACAAAATATTTGGAAAAACAATCAGTCACCAGTGAGAATCAGCTTTTCTATTTTGGAAAAAGATAACTTTGAAAAGCTTGCATTGCTACAACACACGGTGATTCCTATTGTGTACTTCTGGGTCAGGAGCTCAAACTTCAGACCCAAGGTAGCTACCATATTTCATAGAATCTGAGAAAGTAAAACAGCCACAGAATATTTGGCACACCTTGATGAGAAACTGATTAATTTAGCCCTCCTTTTTCAGTTGTTAAAAACTGATGGTTCATATCTTTTCCAGAATTGTTTAAGTGCAAACAGAAAAGCTAGTATAGTCTGAAGTCAGGGAGCCTGATTCCTCCAGCTCTGTTTTCCTTTCTCAAGATTGCGTTGGCTGTTGGGGTCTTTTGTGTTTCCATACAAATTGTGAAATTTTTTGTGGTAGTTCTGTGAAAAATGCCATTGGTAATTTGGTAGGGATTGCTTTGAATCTGTAGGTTGCCTTGGGTATTAATTACTGATTCTTTCAATCAAAAAACATGGTATATCTTTCCATCTGTTTGTGTCATCTTCGATTTCTTTCATCAGTATCTTATAGTTTTCAGAGTACAGGTCTTTTGCCTCCTTAGGTACTTTTATACCTAGGTATTTTATTCTTTTTGATACGATAGTAAATGGGATTGTTTCCTTAACTTCTCTTTCTGAGTTTTTGTTGTTAGTGTGTACAAATGCAAGAGATTTCTGTGTATTAATTTTGTATCCTGCAAATTCATTGATGACTTCTACTAGTTTTCTGGTAGCATCTTTAGGATTTTCTATGTATAGTATCATGCCATCTGCAAATCTTCTGTGGCCTGTGTTGCATAATGGAACCACGGGCAGGTGAATCTCATCTCTGGGGGTCAACAAATTAGGAGGATGAACAGAAAATCCTGGGAAGGGCATCCAGAAGAAATAAGCAAAGAAGTATCTTGGCAAGACTGTTCAGAGCTGTTGTGAGATGCTAGGGAAATGAGTGGTGGCATAGGTGTTAGCACTGGGCAAACATCAAAAGGCCATTTGACATTGAGACCACTTTCATTGTTTATCCTCAGATGATTATTTAAACTAGTCAGTGCTCTTCTGCCTAGAAGTACCTTTTTAAAAGCTATGATATAGTTCTCTAACTCTGTAATTCTCTAAGTCTCTATAACTTACTTTAGAAAAGTAAATTCAAAAAACATTTTTGCAGGAGATAGGACAGGTTATGTATAGTAAGTACTTTGAAGATGAAAATGGAGAACAGACTACTAAGGATTTTTCCTGTTTTGATAAGCCATACCAACCTTATGCTTCAGAGAAAGAACTTGTCAGGTCCTGTTCAAAAGTCCCTGGCAGCAATACTTCTTGCCATACTTGCCAATACTTCTCCTGAGATGTAGCTTTAAATACTCTTCATAAACTCAGTGATTTTTATCAATGACTAGTAGTTAAAAAACCCATATGATTTTGGACACTTTTTTTCAAAGAGGCTTAAAATCCCAAAAAATTTAACTAAAAATTTCCTTGCAAATTAACAATAAATCTGATGGCAAGTTGAATGAATATATCCTCAGATTTCTTTTTCTTGTTTTTTTAAAAAATTTTATTCTTCATACTTACTAAAGGTTTTCTCTCATGTTTAGGCCTCTAGACTAGCTAATTTGTAAGGATGAATTACAAATTTCTGAAAAGTTGACAGGAATTTCCTGAGTTTAAATGTTAAAATTTCCATCTCGGGACTTCCCTGGTGGTCCAGTGATTAAGATGCTGCACTCCCAATGCAGGGGGCCTGGGTTCGATCCCTGGTTGGGAAACTAGAACCCACATGCATGCTGCAACTAAGACCCGGTACAGCCAAATAAATAAATTAATAAAATATTTTTTAAAAATTTTCCATCTTTTCCCAACAGTTTAAAATGCAATTTTAAATTCAATTTTGTATCGTTCTATGTTGGGTCCATAGAATAAATATGGATTTTTAAAATTTTCTGTTATTGTAAGATATCAAGAAAGTAGACATATAGAATAAAAGGTAATTCTGCATATCAAGTTAACTAATAAAGTACCAACTTTTCTTTTCCAAGGATAATAGTGTTATTCACTCTTTATTTAGATGAAATTTATTAAATAAATGTGTATCCCCAGTGGAGTCTGAAAGACCTGAGCTTAATTTAAGCCTATCCATATAGCACTTCATTACCTAATGTCTCATATTACTCTTAATTTATTCTGTTCAAGTCTTGGCTTCCCAGGAAAATCACAGGCTTCCAGAGGTTAAGAGTTTGGTCTTACATTATTATTGTACCTTCATAGCACCTAACAGTGAATCTTGGGTATAGAATATGCTTAGTAGTTATTTGGGGCTGGGTAAATCTTGAATTCCACACTGTGTATTCTGTACAGTGAATTGCATTTTGTATATTTTGAATATGATACATCTTCTACATCCAGGGTCTGCAAGCTGCAGCCCAAATCCTGGTTACCCCCGTTTTTGTAAATAAAGTTTGATTGGAGCACAGGCATGCCCACTTAGTTATGTATTGTCTGTGGCTGCTTTTTTTTTTTTAATTAATTTATTAATTTATTATTTATTTTTGGCTGCATTGGGTCTTTGTTTCTTTGCCCCTTGGAGGGAGAGGGGGCTGCGGGTACTACTTTACATTGCAGTGCGCAGGCTTCTCATTGTGGTGGCTTCTCTTGTGGCGGAGCACAGGCTCTAGGCGCGCGAGCTTCAGTAGTTGTGGCTCCCGGGCTCTAGAGCTCAGGCTCAGTAGTTGTGGCGCACAGGCTTAGCTGCTCTGCCACAGGTGGGATCTTCCCGGACCAGAGCTTGAACCTGTGTCTCCTGCACTGGCAGGAGGATTCTTAACCACTGAGCCACCTGGGAAGCCCCTCTGTGACTGCTTTTATATTCCTATGGCAGAGCTGAGTAGTTGGGACTGAAACCCTACAGCCCACCAAGCCAAAGTATCTGGCACTTATAGGATTATAGAATTGCAACCCCTTTTTTAGATAGTACTTATCTTTGATAGAAAATGTAAGTACTTAGGGTCTGAATTATTTAATTTTTTACCTTCCTTGGAAGTAAATTAGATGATAATACTTCCTGATGCTGAATATTTTAACTAAGATTTTCCAGTAAGAACAAGTATCAAAAAGAGAAAAAAATAATAATGGAGCTTGTACCATTTTTCTTGCCACAGCTACTATATTTCAGATTGAAGATAGAGAATAGATACATTAAAACACACCTTAAAAATGCAGTTTGGTTTCCTGCCAGGATAAACTTTCATTAAAGCCAAGATTCAGTATAAATTAAAAGCTTGAAACAGCCACTTTGTATTAGAGAAAATATACAGCTGCCTTAAAAAAGGATTGAATTGGCTGGTTGTCATAAGCTGCTCTTTGAGGCTGCCAGTCTACATAAAGTGTATTCATAAAATACACTTAGCATTGGTTAAAATAATGGTTTACTTAGTGATCTTAAAAACAATTATTTCATTGTTACGTTGATTTTACAAGACAATGTTCATGTTGAAAAGGCGAAGAGCAGCCCTTTACAGTCGTTGCTACTTTAAGATAATTTTATCATGCTGTAGAAAGTTAACAAGCTTCGTCTTTATTATTGTTTCAGATGGAAATAATGAACAGCTTTTATTTAATGCTGTCTTAAAAGCCAAGAAAAATACTATTAAAAGCACTTCATATAAGAACTTATTTTATGAATATTTTAAAAGCAATCAATGAGTTTTGACCTACCAATTGTGTCTCATATTTCCTTGATTTTTAGACTTTTTGTTGTTGTTGTTGTTCTATTCCATACTACTTGTTGGTAGATGTTTAGATTGGGGAATGTATTTCCCCTGTATGATTGAGAAGACACAAAATTATTTTTCTTAATCATAATAGCTAGAAAATTTATAAAGAATAACACTAAGATCAGAGAATTAAAAGAGATCAACATTTCATATTGATCACTAAGAAATAACTGTCACATATGGTACATTTTCTATATGTTAGTATTGTACTATTTATAAATTATTTCTGGTATAGCTACTCTTGAATGTAGGTAATAGTATTCCTATTTTGTAGATAAGTTTCAAAAATGCTAAGTAATTTGCTTATATTCAGGGCTGGACTAAGTCTGTCTGACCAGGTAGTGTTAGGGACTTATTTCAGGGGTTTCCTGCAAGGATAGAGTACAAAATGGCCATTTGCTATTGTTAGGAAACATCACATTCTGGTAGAAGGTAGCAGCATAATGATACTCAGAAGAGAGTTGATGGGAGCAAGTAGTTTTTGGTCTTTGAGTTCTCAGCCTAGTGACTAATTTTTATTGAGAATCTTCTATTTTCTGCATATTTCGTGTTTTACATTTATTTTATTATGGAATTTTATAATGATTTGGTGAATGTTTTCCAGGGTCAAACTGCATTATATTTGGTACAATGTTAACATCTACATCTTTCTGTTGCCATTTTTTGACCTATAACCACAGGTTCTGTGACTTCCTGGACTTCAATAATATGAGTTGGAAAACCATAAAATCCTTGTAGATAAGGTTTAAGTTGAGTGAGATTTCAAATCATCTCAGCAGCATACAGAATCTGAATATTCGTTCTTGGATGGACATAGGAGAAGAGTAAGCTAAATGCTCCTTTTCTCCTTTTGTGTATATGGCAGTAGATATATAAAGATCATGATTTTTTTTGAAAAATATTTACATTAAAACTCCAATTGGTGGTATCTCCCATCTTCAGATGCTGGCTTCCTAGAAGAGTTCTGAATATCACTCAAAAGCCAGCTTCTCAGCCTTAACACCCAGCTCTCTGCTTAATTGAAAGAGAAAATTTTATCTTATGAAAGATAAATCCATAAAAAATTATAATAAACAATATTTTCACATTATAAAAGTCTGAATTGTAGTAAAAACATAAGGTAAGAAAAAAATCACCTAAATTTTCAACCATCCAGTGACACCCCAAATAGCATTTTGTATTCTTTATGGGCATTTTCCTATGCATATATACCAAGGTATGCGTGTGTGTGTGTGTGTGTGTGTGTGCGCGCTTGTGTGTGTGTATGCTTGTGTGTCTGTGTGTGCTTGTGTATGTGTATGCTTGTGTGTGTGTGTATTGAGACAAAATCTGAAAATATTAATAGAGATTTCCTAGTGTTGTCTGGAGTCTTTCTCCTTCCAGCTTCTCCATCAGGAATAGCCTTTATTACCTCAGGGGAGATAATTTGCCCCAGGGAAGGCATCACCCAAAAGAATATAAAGAGAACATAGAAACTGATTGACTTTTGTAAGACAAAGTGCTTTTTTATTTACAAAATATGGAATTTTTGAGAGGAAAAGATTTTTTAGTGAAGAAGTTGGGTGTTGAATGTCAAAGAATAAACCCACCATTTCTTTGTATAGTTCATATATAACAAAATTTAGAAAAAAGCCTTATAATCTAAAAACTATATCCTGTCCTGTAGGAGATGAAGGCATCAGCTGTAGGAAAAAGCAGAGAATTAAGATGTTAGTTTCCTGAGCAGAGACCCAGCAACCTACCCACTCACAGCTGAGTATTGTGGGGAAGGTGCTCCAGGTGACAAGAGTGAGAGGAGATCCCATAGCAGAGAAACAATTATCTAGCTTCTTTTATGAAACTAGTGGAACCTGCAAGTCTATGCAGCATCTTTGCATCCAGCACGGTAACTAGTATCAATGACTGAATGAGGTGTCTTCTCAGTGGCTTGAAAGCTACTTCAAGAGCCCTCTACTCTTCCCCCTTGATATGGGAGGGAAATCCAAGTGTATCATGTGTCCTCAAGAGGGATGTGGAAGTGGCTAGGATCCCACAGTTCTGGAGAGATCTCATGGTAAGAATGAGGAGGGGGCAAAGTGACCAGAATGGACCTGGTGACTGGAAGGCAGAGGGTGATGAGGCAGGAGAATGTGTGGGATAGTTAAGACTGGTGTGTGCTGTACACATCAGTAGAAGCCAGCATGGACAGATGCCCATCCTTATGGCACAGACACCTCCCTCTAGTGTCAGGATGACAAAGAAACTCTCCAAGAGCTTAGATCACCCATGGCAGAAGGGAAAGTAAAGATGGAGTGGTGGGTGGGAGAGGGGAAGCGGGATGTTTGAATTTTAGAATGCTGAACTTATTGAATATGTATCCCCCCCCCAAATGAATTTTAAATTGGAAATAACTGAGTTTAACATGAATTGGCAAATTTAAACTTTCTGCTACTGAGAGGAAATGGGACTTTGAAAACTCAGAAATAAACGTTATATGCTTGTATAATCTGTGTTTTTGACTAAGAAGTTTGTACCAACTATATAATCTACTTTAACACGCATGGAATCATGTTAAATATGTTGTGTTCTAACTTTTTTTTCCACTCAACAATATGTAGTAGCTATTTCTTCATGTCAGGACACACAGATATTCAACATTCTTTTTTTTTTTTTTTTGCGGTACGCGGGCCTCTCACTGTTGTGGCCTCTCCCGTTGCGGAGCACAGGCTCCGGACGCGCAGGCTCAGCGGCCATGGCTCACGGGCCCAGCCGCTCCGCGGCACGTGAGATCTTCCCGGACGGGGGCACGAACCCGTGTCCCCTGCATCAGCAGGTGGACTCTCAACCACTGCGCCACCAGGGAAGCCCTCAACATTCTTTTTAATGAGTGTGTAGTGTCCACTGTATATTTGTCTAGCCATTCTCCAATGTTGGACATTTAATCTGTTTCCATGTATTATTTTCTTTTATACAATTCTCTGTCATTGCAAAGAGAGCCAGTTTTTATAATCATCTATTTTGTTTGACTTTAAATAAGGTATGTTTCTATATTTTGAGAAGTTTTTCACAGATTGGAAATTGTGACAAGAACTTTCCTTATTGTGTAGTCATAATATCTCAAGCTTTGGATATATTTCATCGTAGTGATTTTTTTTTTTTTTGGTATGTGATCATCTTTGTTATTTGCCCCATAGTTCCATTTTTCCTAAGACAAAAACATAATGAGACGTAGAATTCTGTCATATAACTCTGTTATAAACTCTCAAAGAAAATATTGTCCATATAATTTATATTGTTTTATTTTTGTATTGCATTCTATTAATGTACACAGATAAAATGACTAGAATTTAAGCATAAGGAAAATGAACAATGTTTTATACTGTGGCATGGACAGAGTATGTTTGTGCTACTTTAGGGGAAAAAAAGGCTTCAGTGTTTATATCAACAAGTTACATACCTATGTTTGGCTAAATTCATAAAAGAGGATATGATTATTTAATATGAAATTCATTTATTTTAAAATAGCTATTTTCTGTCTTTTTTCTTCAAGTAAAGAGTTATGATTCATTTGGTTAAGAAATAATCAGGCATGCTCTTTTAATCTTTGGAAAAAAATTGCTTTTAAAATAAAAAAGTTTTTCTTCTTGGATAGAGACATTTTAAAGAATATTTTAAGAAGTTTGGTATGGGGGATATTGGGGAGGAACAAAGGGAGAAAACAACTAAATATTCATAGCAAATGTGAATGTTTATTCAGCACCCAGCATGATGAAGCTCTCAGTAACATCAAAGAGAAGAAGAGCTCAATAATTAATTGCTGATGGAATAAGCGATTGAATTAATGATTGAATGGCTCAATGACCAACAAATCTTCTGTCAAGGAATCAGCAGGTGCCTGTGCTATAGATGGCTGCTCTCTAACGGTAATAGGGCGTCTGATCACTGAATTATTGTGTTGCAGCAGCTACTGAGTTTACTTCTATGTTTCAGCCACTAAAATATAAACAAGGCCCAGATTGACCTCCTACTTGTGCAGACCTGCCTGTCATGCTATGGAAACATCTAGTTACCAAGATATAAGGATAAGGAAAAATGACAGCATGAGGGAAACAGAGGAAAATAGAAACTTAAAGGGATATTTATAAGAATATGAATCATTCACGGTTACTTAACAGAAATACATTTTCTGCAAGTGCTGTGAGAGCAGAGAAACCATGAAATGTGGGTTAAGACTTTGAAAGGCAGAAAAGAGGAATTCTGTGCAGAGAGAATGGCACCAACAAAGACAAAAAGTGGGAAAGAGCAGGAAGTGTTTAGGGAAGAGTACTCTGAGTGCTGAATGCTTGAGAAGTAGTAGGTGCTAAGACTAGAAAGAGAGGCTGCTTTGAATGAGCCTTGAGGGGAGAATAACCTTTCATTACAGTTTAATGAGTCTACAACTGTGCTGTCTAATATGGTAGCCACTAGTCACAATAAATATGCCATAAGCATAAAATACACACCAGATTTTGAAGACTTAGTATGAACAAAACAATGTAAAATATCTCATTAATAATTTTATACTGATGACATGTTAAAATGATAATGTTTTGGATGCAGTTAAATAAAATGTATTATTAACTATATATTATTACATATATACTATGAAAATTAATTTCACTTGTTTCTCTTTACTTTCTTCATTGTGGCTACTATAATGTTTAAAATTACATACTTGGCTCACATTTGTGGCTTGTATTCATGACTCTCATATTTCTATTGAATGGTGAAGTCCAGACTTTTACATGGAAGCAATGACTACTTGGGGTATTGAGGGGTTAGTGGTGATGGCTTGGACTTGTTAGGTTTGGGGTGACATTGGCTTAGCTACTCGATACAAGAAAGTAGAAAATATAGGATTGGAGCTTGTAGAATGGAAGCTAGAGACATCTCACACATCAGTGTTTGTGAGGCTACGTTGTGAAAATATGCATATGAATAACATCTAGGGAGGAAATGTCTTTGGAGGACAGCTAGGAGCAGAGGACCAATCTGAGCTATGTCAGGTTGAGCATGACTTTTGCCTTTGAACTTTAAAGGCTTTGAGATATAATTTCTAGAAAAGGTATTGGCAGAAACAACAAAATCAAACCACCACCACAACAGCTCTTTGCATTATTTAATGAATGCTGCATTGTTAAGGAGCAATTTCAAAAGAATTCAGAAGGCTGAGTGATTTTCTTCCCTCATCTGTACACAAGTAAAGAAATTAATCTATAGTTAATCAATGAAAGGTATCATGAGAGATGGAAGAGTAGAGAAAAGAAATATAAAATAAATCAATTAGAAAGTCCAAATCTGAAAGGATTCTCTGTGGCCTGCTATGCCTAAATGTACTTACGGTTGTAGAAGGTTTTTTTTTTTTTTTTTGCGGTACACGGGCCTCTCACTGTGTGGCCTCTCCCGTTGCGGAGCACAGGCTCCGGACGCACAGGCTCAGCGGCCATGGCTCACGGGCCCAGCCGCTCCATGGCATGTGGGATCTTCCCGGACCGGGGCACGAACCCATATCCCCTGCATCGGCAGGCGGACTCTCAACCACTGCGCCACCAGGGAAGCCCAGAAGGAGGTATTTTTAAAAAACGAATTAATTGCAATCATTAATTGTTCCTCTCCCCAGAAAGAAGGCAGAGGAAATACTGGCAAGCTGGGAAATCTCCACCTCAAGGGATAATTTGCTAGGCCTGGCATTTTTAAGCATTTACGAGTTCTACACACTGCTAGTGATGATGGAAGAATGAACAGTTTAGCCTCCTGTCCTATGAGTGACTGAGATCTTGAAACTTTTCATGATTTCACTGGTGACTATACTGATGGAAGGGCTTGCATCAGAAGCAGGCTGTGCCCAAGCTGACTCCAGGCAAAGCCAGAACTCTCCCCAGAGCCAGAGAACACCATTCACTGAAAAGGAAGGGCCACACAGTGATGGTGCTAGGAATCCCACTGCTAAGGCTGGCTGCATAATGGGGACAGACTGAGAGAAGTGTGGACATTTTATATTTGAAAATCCAAAAGAATAAAAAGCAAACCATGAAATCCTAGCTTAGCTTTATCCTTTTTATAAACTCTGGAAGAGAAAAAGCATTTTGTAGTTTAATCAAGTGAGGAATGCAGTGCACACATTTTTTAGACATTAATCTAGATGTTAAACAGTTAAACCTACTATAAAAGTAACAGCGCTTTTAGGATTCATAAATTTCCATCAGATTAAGACAGTCATTCAAGTTTATCTTCTTTCCAGTGTCTGAGGAAAACACTGTCTCATCCTTTGAACCAGGGACAAAAACCTCTCTGTGATTTTGGCCATGGGCTTTCAAACTTTAGGATGTATTTAAGAATCACTTAGAGAACTTACTAAAAGCAGGTTCCTGGGTCCCTGGATAGTCAATAGATCTTTAATAGTAACCATAAATATGCTTTTTAAACAATCACCTTGACACTTTGATGCAGAAGGTCTTGAACTACAGCTTTAAGCAACAATTTTCTAGGATAATACATCTACTTGACACCTTAAATTAGAATGTTAATTTGGATGAGGCACTGACTTTTTAGGATCAAATGATGCTGATTAGGAATACAGAGACTCAGTATCTCTTGTTGTTTTTGGAAACCATGATTCCATATTAAACCAACCAGTAGTTAAATATATGTTTGAAGTCACAAATACTGTTATCCATAGAAGTCAAAGTATAAACACATGAAATATCTACATGAAAATTTTAATCTTGTTTCCTTGGTTGTTAATTAGACCGTATAACTCTCCATGGTTTTACTGGTTCTCAAGCACCTCAATATCTTGAAATACCTAGCATCCCAGTTCCTGTCTTTCCAGGAAGTGAGAAGGCATGGATTTTCAATAAATAAATAGTAAATGATACGGCATACAGTTGTGGGTTATAACAAATATTATACAATCTCTATCACTGATACCTCTCTTGTGTGATTTTATTCACTAAGTTACCCGGTGTGAAGGGATGCTGTTGTGAGATATTAACCAATTTGCACTCTCCTTTTCTCCACTGCTGCCACATCACAGTAGTCACTGGGATCTATCCTCATTTGGCTACCAGATACAAAGCCTCATTACTGCAAGGAACTGCTTCATAACACAACCAGAAGACATAAACCTTGGACATAAGTCAGAAAGGTCTGGAAGAATTTTTGAGGACTCATTGCCCTACTGTTGTTGCTGTAACAAATTACCAGAAACTTGTTGGCTTAGAACAAAACAAATTTACTGTCTTACAATCCTGAGGGTGAGAGTTCAAAATGGGTTGGCAGGGCTGCATTTTATTTGGAGTCTCTAGGGGAGGATCTTTCCTTGCCATTTCAAGTGTCTAGAGGCTGCCTTATCCCTTGGCTTGTCTTCTTCTATCTTCAAAACCAGCAGCAGAATAGCATCTTTAAATCTCTCTCTGACCCTGTCTTCCTCTCATAAGGACCCTTGTGGTGAGACTGGCCCACCCCAGAATCCTGGATAATCTCCTTAGCTCAAGGTCCTTAACTTAATCACATTTGTAAAATCCCTTTTGCCCTATAAGGTAACATATCCACAGGTCCCAGGGACTAGGACATGGACATCTTTGGGGAGCCATTATTTTGTCTACTTCATCTACCATAGATAAAACCTTTGGACTGGTAAACAAAAGACAGTTTATGGGACTTCAAGAGAGTTTGGAGTTGGAGTAAGTCTCAAAAAAACCTCTGTACTCCCTGCCCATTTCAAGTTAATTATGAGAATATCCTAGGCAACCTTGGCCATGTGAGAAGAGAGGAGATTTTTTTCTCATTTTTAGAGAAGAGTCCATGAAAGATTTCCTGCCCTGGCTTGGTGCAACACTAGAGGGATTTATAGGGGAGAATTTGTATTTTAGATGTAGCTGTATAGCAGCACTACCACCCTTGATTCTCCAGTATCCTTAGGGTGGAAGAGGAAAGCATCTTTGAATTCTCTGTGACACAGAAGTGGTTAGATATGGCTGAGAAAGGATGAACTAATTCAGATGGATCTCAGGAGTATAACATATAGAACAGAGTACTGTGACCAATGATCTGAGACCTGTATGCCAACTGGGAGGTATGACCATTGTGAAGACAGATTGGATGGTTGTTGTTTGTTAAGTAGCTGTCAGCATGGACAAATGATGATGATCAGGAACCATATGCCTTCTATCAATGCTGTGATGCTGTGTAAACTCTCCAGGATCTTAATGCCCCTCTGGAGGGAATGGGAAGGAAAACCTTGAATTGACTCAGTACTTGCTTGCAATGACTAAGTTTGTTTGGAATTAAGTTTTCTGCCATTAGGCAGAACAGAGGCTCGGAATAGAGATTAAACTGAATTACTTTATAAAGTTAATTTTTGTTCACACAATTGAGTATTATGACTTAACCATTTTATACCTCTACATTTTTAAAAAATCTTCAAAGTTTTAAGTATAACCTCATAGAGGTACTAGGTAAAATTAGGACATCAGTAAAGCTTCTATGGCTCTCATTCATTCTTCCCATATCTTGTTTACTTTTGGTTCCTTTTTTAAGCCTCTGTCTAGATATCCCAATGACTTGTGTTTATCAAAAATTTAGTGCTCTAAAACTTGTCTCAATCAATAAGGGATTTATTCACTCATATAACTAGAAAATTCTGTGGAAAATGTGAGCTTTAGGATTAGTTTGACCCAAATATTAATAACTTAAATCACATCATTGAGGTGGCAGTCCTATGTCTCTGTGGTCTTTCATTGCATTCCTCTGCATATTCAAATTGTCCTTAGGCTGGCTTATCTCAAGGCTGCCGGGTGTAGTATCCATGACTACCAGGTTTTGCATAGATCTAGGGGAAGACAGGAATTTTCTTCTTCTAGCCATGAAATAAATATCCTGAGCCTTACTTTTGCAAGGGTAATAATTTGGTTAAACCATTAATTATATCAGTGGAATCCCATGTTCTGATTAGCTTAAGCTTTAGTTATATTATCATACTTGAATCCAAAAATGACCCAAATGGCTTAGATCCATCAGAGTTCACCTTTGGAGTTGGAATGGGGTCAGTCCTTCTCATATCACCTAGCTTCTATATAAAGGGGGAGGGATGAGAGAGATGATTTCCCTACAGTTGCCCTTAGTGAGAACCTTCTGCGTTTCCTTCATTATCATATTAATGGTTTTATATAACCTCCTCAAGATTTCTAAAGCATCAATTTTGTTAATTTGATAAGCTAAGGTGTTTCATTGAGGGTATTCACAAGAAAATACATGGCTCTTTAGGGTCAATAGGCTGCTTTTATTGTACTAGAAAATTAGAGTAATTCAGGCATAGTAAATAAGACCAACTCCATGGAAGATTATCAGGGAGCATCTTTGGGGTCCCACAAATTAAATAATTCTTGACAAATGACTGAACATTAAAAAAAAGTTTTGCATTTTTAAAGGCTGGAGGGACAGTGGCTGCATCAGTCAATGAGGGACGTTCCTGGCTCTGACTGAGGCACTTTTGGATGAGTCATTGACAAACTAGAATAAAATGACACATATCTTATGATATGACTCATATCCAATACTCATGTATTGGAAGACTCTTAACATGCACACTATCAATCCTGGGGGAGTGATTTCATTCTATATTTGAAAGTCAAATTGGGAACCTCTTATTTTGCAAGTCTATTTGACACAATAGGCCATAATGGGTCTTTTAGCTTCTTTGGGTCCAACCTACTCATAAAATTATTCACTGTAATGGCTTCTTTGGAGCAGTGACAGGACTTGATATAAATGTTTGTTAGGAACAGCCAGCTTTACTGGTTACATCTCCAATGATGGAAATAGAAACTTTAGGGATGGCAAGGATTTTGGAGACAAGGCCCTGCTTTATCAGATGACAAGACTACAAGTCAGAAAAGAACCAATGAGAGTTATTGATTCAGAGTTCATGCTATTCTTAGAGCCTGAAGGATTTTATGCATATGGATTTTTTTTTTTTGGCACAAGGTGTTTTACGTAGATTGGAATGTACCTTTAAAAGTATATTCAAAATATGGTGCACAAAGTTATATGAATATTTTTGTTTTATGTACAAGGTGTACAAACACCAAATACATATTTGTTGGATGGATAAAGTAGGTACATTATTTACTTGCTAATTTTTCATGATTTTTTAAAGTTAATTAGTGATTCTGAAATATGTCCTAATTTCTTCATAGAAGACATGGAGGAGCAGTTTACCAACTTCTATTCCTGTGATAATTTAGCCAATTTGTATTTTACTTATTTTCTGATAAACTTCCTCAAGAAGATTCAGTTTGCATTTCAGAACATAATAAAACTTACTAATTTGTTTGGCACCTCATATGCTTAGAATGAGCATAATTAAGAGTATCTAAACACAAGATCCAGTATCACACTTAGGATTGAGCTATACTAACAATACTACAGTATGTTTCCAGAGCTAACCTACCATCTGCTTACCCTGATGAAAAGCTGTATGAAAAAAAATCCTACAAATGGAACTCTGAAAAAATAAATATCCTTTTGTTATTAATTTGTACTTTGTGAAGGAATAGGTAGGTGCAGAATTAAAGTACTAAAAACCAAGTAATAGCAGACTCAGAGTCCTTTTATACTCTTCGTAGGATGTTAGAACTGTTAGTGTTAATCAAAGTCGTTTTCTTATCATACATAAGAAAGCTCAAGCAGGATAGAGAATTCATTCTTGGGCTCACAGTTGCTAAATATTAAAACTGATCTTTTTGGCAGTTGGAACCATTTTGACATTTTCTCTGCAGTTTTGAAGCTAGGAGTAGGATCAGGATTTGGTATTTGTAGTCCTCTAGCCCAGCTCTGCTGCATTTGGATGAATATGCATTTTATTCTATGTGCAATGGGAAGCCTTTGGAGGATTTTTATATAATAGAGTGATGTGGTTTAATTTACATTTTAAGAAGAGACTCTTATTGCTACTGTGTGAGCAGAGGATAGGCTGGACAGGAGCAAGAGGAGAAGTAGGGAGACAAATTAGGATGCTCCTATAATAGGCAAATGAGAGATGTAGACTTTTAGGATGGAAATGATGGCTATGGAATAGAAAAACTGACACATCGATAATATTTAAAAATAGAATAATAAAATGGCGGTTAGGAGACAGGGAAAATGGACAATAATCCCTAGATTTCTGACTTTGATAATGGAATGGATGTTGGGATGGTGGTGCTATTTACAGGTGTGAGGAAGTCTAGGTCAGGTAGTAAGTTTTAAGGGTATTTTTGGTGAGGAATTAATATCCACATCTACACCATACTACCAGGTTTGATTTAATTGCCCTTCCTTTATGCTCTGATGGTAAGCATAGTTTTTGTTTGCATTGTGAAATAAATTTCTAATTGCCCACCCAGTGTTAATTATCTTTTTTCTGCCCTTTACAACGGAATTTTAGTTTTGTTGGTGGCAACAACAGGCTCTGATAAAATTTCATTTCCCTGCCTTCCATGAAGTAGAGGAGACCATGATAGAGGTGACAAATCTCATCAATGAGATAAGAATACTGTTGGGTAGGGTTTCTAAGGAAGCTTAAAAGGGACAAAGATTCAGATGGCACATGCTCTATTTTCCTTTTGCATTTCTCCCTACTTTCTGCCTGAAATGTGGTTGCAATCACTAGAGCTGTGACCATAAAAGAACAACCATGATAGACCGAAAACAATACCATAGACCTCTATCTTGACATTGTTGAGTTACTCCAGTAACCCTGGGTTGATTTCATCTATATTTCTTGTTCTGTGAGAGGAAAATGAAGCTTATTTTGTTAAGCCACTGTTATCTCTGTTTTCTGTTGCACACAGTTAGATCCAGACTAACTGATAGCATTCATCACACTGGGTTGTAAATTGTGGTGGTTTCCTGTCTTCCTCACTAGACAAGTTCCTTGAGTTCAGAGTCCTAGCTTTATCTATATTTGTATTCACGGCACTCAGCACAGGATTAACACATGATAGTCACCATAAAAGTTAGTCAAAGTAGCTTGATAAATAAGTACATCAACAACATAGGTAAGATAAATAAGAGGTGGAATAGAGATAAGCCTAGAATGCTTGGATTTACTTACCTCCTGTATCCCAGTCTTGTGATGAGAAACTTCTTAACATAATGTCCTTCCTTTACCCCCAGTTAATATCAAAAGAAATTTCAGTGTTCCAGAGCATTTTTCCCACATAAACATGATTCCATAAGATATCTGTAGTCATTCCAAAATTCTGAAGCTTATATGCATATATAATATGCAAAGCAGTTTCATGTTGGGTATCACATTTAACCCTGATTGTAAAATTTTCATTTTACTCATAAGGAAAATAAGATCTAAAACACCTAAGTGATACAATAAAATTAACAATAAATGTTGGTGGCAGAGTTGCAACAAAAAATTCAAAAGCTCTTGAAAACTGTACCAGTGTCACTTTCAACACATTTCACCAAGGACTTTTTAAATAATTAAAGAAATATTAAATTTAGATTAAATATCATGTAATATGTAACTGTAGAAATTACGTATAATGCAATTAATATGGTATAACAATGCAAATGTGTAAAATATTGATGTATGCAAATTAGATATATTTAATTTTGTTATAATTATTTGATATCAAAACCGAGTGATGCTCAGTTGAGCAGAGTTTTGAATTATAGTCATACACTGACAAATGGGATGCTTAAGTGTAATTTTATGGGTTCCTTCCTTCTATGTCTTGTCTAGTTTAGATTCTTGTAAAATTAGCATGTGTCATCTCCTGGGAATACTGAGGTGAAAGTAATTTATTTGCAGTAGAAGTTATGTAAAGCTTCTCTAAAGGCAGTTCAGTATTGCAACTGAGCACAAAGCTGAACACAATTGGACACAAAGTCAGACTCATAAAGATCCCATCAAATTTAAGCATCAAGATAAATAATGATATTAATGGATTATATATATTATATAAAAAATAAAATTGATGAGTTTATACTACTAATAAATGAATTAATGAAATAACAGGAAAAGGAATAATCTTTACAGTAGAATGCCAATTAATAAATATGAAAAGAATCATCAAATAAAAAATCACATTTTCATAGTTGATCAAGGCAGAAATCCTTGATAGATACTAAAATCATCTGGTGAAAGTTTGTGGGGGGGAACAGGAAATTTATATAATGTCAAAGTTTTCCTCAATATTATTACTTACTAATTACAAAGGGGAATAAGGTACTTTTACGGTAGAGAAATATGACAGACGATAAGTGGTCAAAGTTAACATTACCACTAACGGAATGCAGTGGGCACTGATGTGCCACCCATTTGGGGCTGAAAGATGCATTCCCATAGCTAGAGTATTTAGTCAGACAGCTCCCAACTGTCAGTTCTCTTTGGAATTGGCTTGGCTGAAGAGATCACTTCACCCACGGGCACACCCTCTTCCCAGCGTGGCCCTCATCTAATGACTGTTCAAGTCAGGCGCCTAGTTCCCTTGTCTAATGCTGGACAATTCTGAAGGGCTACCGCAGTTTCACACCTCTCTCAGGATCGGCTGAGCCTTTTGTTGAGACTGTATCACAGCCCAAATTCTCTCTGTGCTAAAATCCATCTTTATTTCCTTTCTTTCCCTACTGATGATCCCAAGAGCAATTCTCTCTTTTTTTTTCTTTTAATATTTATTTATTTATTTTGGCTGCACCAGATCTTAGTTGTGGCACCTGGGATCTTCGTTGAGGCATGTGGAATCTTTTTTTTAGTTGTGGCGTGAAGACTTCTTAGTTGCAGCATGCATGCAGGTTCTAGTTCCCCGACCAGGGATGGAACCTGGGCCCTCTGCATTGGGAGTGCAGAGTTTTACCCACTGGACCACCAGGGAAGTCCCCCAAGAGTGATTCCTAATAAAATTCCTTCAAATTAGTTTCCCTATTAGAGCCTGCCTCTTGGGGAATCAAATATATCACATCAAACAAACTGACCTCAAGTGCCTCTGGATATGCTTCACTCAGAAGAGTATACATCAGTTATGTAGTGTTCCTGGCAAAAATGCAAAAACTGGATCTATTTATGCGGAAGTATTCAACAATTCTAAAGTGAAGTATTCTACAAAACTGGTCTGTACTCTTCAAAAATGTTTATTTCATTTATATTCTCTACTTTTCCTATACTGATCATTAAATTACTAGACTAAAAAAAAATTGAGGAAAATGCCATTCCCATTACTTGCATAAATAGTGGGTGAAGTTAAGATAGGTAAATTATATGTTGATGGCAAATCACATATGTATCTTGCATACTGCAAGATTCTCTCTTCAAAGAGGTTATTTAGAAATAATTGTACAGTTAGTCTGCATAAATGGCAAATTTTAAAGAATTGCTGGAGCAGTTGAATAAGTAACCTGAAATTCTCTCTGCCAGAAACTTCAGATTTGAAAGAAAGAAAAGTGAAAGATTTTCCCTACTTTAAGAATAAAGGGGGAAATGACTTTTTTTTTCCTGAATGGTGAGAAATGGCAGGGATGTAATGAATGATGGAATGGAAGAGTAAGCTAATAAAATGGAAAGACATATGGTAATAAGGACCTGAAAAAAGGAAGAATAAATGGGGAAATGAGAAACTAGGAGTATTCCTCTTTCTGTAATAATGTTATAGCCCAAGTATAGTGAATTTGAACCTATTATCCAGAAACAGCCGTGATTATGGATCAAGGGCAATGCTTGATGTTGGCCTGCAGGAGGTATAATTTTATGTTCATGTTTCTATCGTTTGAGGGGAAAAATCTCTATGAACTCAGATCCTATTCAAGATATGAAAACATACCCTTCTCTTTGTTGTAACCAGAAAAGAATATATGTACTGCATGGAAAGAGACCAGAGACCAGATGTTCAAATTAGAGATGTGTGTGTGTGTGTGTGTGTGTGTGTGTGTGTGTGTGTGTGTGTGAGAGAGAGAGAGAGAGAGAGAGAGAGAGAGAGAGAGAGTGTGTGTGTGAGAGAGAGAGAGACAGAGAGACAGAGACAGAGAGAGAAACAGAGAGAGAGATGGTAATTTTGTTAATAAGTGGAATAGTCAGCTGACCGACACTCCAGAATTGCTGGAAAAACAAACCTCCTTAACAATTTTTCAACACAGAGATATTTCTAAAGCATAATTTGACCAAACAAATAAGTAGCAGGTTGAGACTAAGGGCACTTAAACAAGAAATTGACATAGCAACAGAGCTTCATATAGGATAAGAACAATGTAAAGCAATAGCGAGTCAGCAGTTTGGTGACAATGGAGAAGAATTATAATAAAAAATAGAAAATAAGAAATTTCTCATAGCTCCTCAGGTCCCTGGCTTCACCATGACGTTGTCTACTGCTTGGTGGCCCCACGTAGACCACAAAATGTAATGTAGGTATTTCTTATAATTTTCCCTTTCCAAAACTACAAATGAATAGTACTATTTGAAACAATTAGAACTTTTAAAAAATGATTTTTGAGAATGTGAATCCCATAGAAAGATACACGTAGACAAGTAAGAGTCAGAAGCCAAGACACTAAGCAGAAGCCATGAGGCACTAAAAACAGACCTGCGAGGAAGCTGGACCATGAAGACAGATACATCAGTGTTTTCACTGGCTCTTTAGAGTTTCTATAGCATTCACAGTGCTGCTCCATGAGAGGCGATAATACCACTGTTGAGGCTATTCGTTAAGACCTGTTACCTCCTCCATTGCGCTTAATAATTAAACCCCATCACTTGAGGAAAGCAAGCATGATTTTGTACAGGCAACTAAAAAGAACCTAACAAACCTATAGATTTCACTCACATTTGATATTCCCTCAGTATTTGGCAGAAAGCTTGAAAATGATGTGGGCTATTAATCATTACTCCCTTACAAAAGTATAACTAAGCATTTTGACTCTTCACCAAACCCCGTTCTGTCTTCCCAGAGCAAACGCATGTACAAACCAGATCCTCTGTGTAGAAAGGGAAGATGATTGTGGTGCTGGATTTACTTTTCTGTTGCAGTATGGTGACAGGGCAACTCCTTATTAACTTCTAAGAGCAACTTCCTGGAAGTAGGCTGTAGCTTAATGATGTATAAAATGCCTAGCAATACCCCAGTGTGCCCTTTTCAGATTGCGACAACTTCAAGACCTTCCCTCTTTCAATTTTTTGTCAACCAACCTACAAATTTAACAGGATAATTGACTCTACTGAGGGCCCAAATTGATGCAGGACAAATGTATGTGATGAAATGATTCGTTACTCTTAACAAGAGCTTTCTGGAAACTAATTGTTTATTTTCTAATCTAGAAAACAAAAGTGATTAAAAAAACCCACAGTACCATTCCAAACAAAATGTAACCCCAAAACAAAAACCTGTAAAAATTAAGACTCCACAAATTTATTGATCTTGGAAACACTTTTGCTCTGTGGGTGTGTCTTACGGAGATGCTTCTCTTGATTTTTAACAGCCTTTACACTGTTCCTACTGGTATTTATTTATTTGAGATTGGCTCATTATAGCTCTTCTGAGGTTGTGCTATGACGGAACTATCTCAGTGTGAGTAGTGGAGCATTTATGGGGGCAATTGGGGCCATTTTCAACCATAGTGTGGGATTTTGAAAAGCCTTTCAATTTTCTGATGTAAAAATAAAGAAGATAAAGCTAGGTAGAACAGCAAGGGTTTCTTCTGTTGTTGTTGTCGTTTGTTTGTTTTTATTTAATAGTTTTAAAGAAGGAGAAGCAATGCTTAGAATCATGGGGTAATGGTCCATTTAATCCTTATGCTTGCTTAAGCTGAGAAATTCTTTATGTCTAATATTGCCAGTAAATCGTATTGTATTGCTTTTATATAAAGCTGACCACCACAGGTAGATTTTCTTAGCCAAGAATTAGTCTATTATTGTGTACTGAAGCATTTTGGAACACCTAAGATCTTATAGGCTTAAAACAAAGTGAAGTAAGTCATTTAGGTACAGGCGGTAAAGGTAAATAAATCTTCATTTAGTTGACAGACTTGTTTCAAGTTAGTTATGGGGAAATGGTTGTTGGGCATTTGGGGGAATTCATTGATATTGTTTAGTATTTTCTATACTTGCTGTACAACCCCATTTCTCCACACTGGCAATGTTTTATTTTGTAGTTTATTTCTGAATCAGAAAATATATGTATTTTTAATTTTATTTTATATTGGAGCATAGTTGATTAACGATGTTGTGTTAGTTTCAGGTGTACAGCAAGTGATTCAGTTATACATATACATTGGAGAATTGGAGAACACGGAACGGAACTAAGACTCTTTAGAAATTTATTTTATACTGTTAAAAAGAGTGTCTTTAGAATACTCATGAGTTTTCCTCCAGATGGGAAGACGTTACCTTCTTACAGTCCTATGAATAATGTCCACATAGGCAAAACTAATAGGAAAGGAACAAACAACAGCAAACTTTGTGGCACGCTTTTTCTTTAAAACAAAAGACTATAACTAGTACCAAACAGGCCTTTTTCTCTGTGCCAATAAGAACAAAATTCACAGAACTAATAGAACAATCCTAAGAACAACAAAATAAAGACCTTAGGACCTCTACACTGAAGAGGAAATATTGCATAAATCTTCTAAAAGCAACTCAATCTTTCCGAAGGCAAATAAATTGATTAGGGCATGACCTTTATTTCTGTCTGGAACCCCTAAAGGATATCAAGACCCTGATGCCATGTTTGGGACCAACATCCAGAGTTAAATGTATCCTTCCATAACCAGTAGGCATTCTGCTCCTTGACAAATGACCTGTTGACATGAGTGAATTTGTGGTGCTTGCCTGGTGACTGTGTAAGACGCAAGAAAGGAGAAGTGTACTTTTAGAGGATGTTCTGAGCTGTCTAAGGCTTATTTTTTCTGCACCACTCTCTTTTCCGCAATGAAGATCCTCAATGCCTTCAAAAGTCCTCATCTACTGTCCTGCCATGATCTCAAATACAGTGTATTTAAAAGTAGACTCATCTTCTTCATGCAAACACACACACACACACATACACACACACACACACACACACACACACACACACACACACAAAGTGCTCATGAATTAAGGGCGAAGAGGCCAGCATTGGAAGACAGGGAAGACTTAAAATCTTTGGGTTGTATGCTGTTCATTCTTTTGAGACTCTGAGAGATTGTTACAAATGTCAAAAAGCTTCTAAAATAAGGGTGGCTAATATTTTGGAAATATCAGGAGGAAATAGAAATATTTATAAGTGCCATTTATAAATGTCAAAATGGAAATAGCCTTATGAATCTCAAGAAGGAGGAGGGGAGTGCTGAGGAGAGGAGAGCTTTTTAAACTTAGATTCCCTACTTTATTGAACAGGAGAATGCCAATGAGAAAACAAGCATGCTTTTCAAACAACTAAAGTGTTAGTGTCCAGAACATAGTTGAGAAGTAACAACATGAAAACAGTTTTCTAGTCTTCCATTTCTCATATTCACCTGACACTTCTGAGTAAATGAAGTGCATTTATACATATTATTTTATTCTTGAAACAACCTCACAGTTCAGCGATTTTTATTGTGTTGAATTTACAATTGGGAAAATTGAGGCTCAGAGAGCTAAAGTGACTGCCCAGTACCATACAACAGTTGAGACATTGCTGGGGAGTTTCTTATGTAATAGTCCCTATGCAATGGAGATACAGACATGAATGAGATGCAGGACTTTCTCCATGTGAACCTTCTTTCCAACCTGGGGCTCTCTTGTGATATAATAGCTGGGATACAAATGCATATGTATGCATAATCTGAGATAAGAACAAAATTTTGTTAATGCAAGAAGGAAAGAGGCACTAACTGCCTGAGGCAAATAGGGAAGGCTGTAGGAGAAGTAGGAATTTCCCTGTGGAGCAGAGGAATTCACATATGCAAAAGACACTGATCAATGAGACAGGACCGAGAGTTTGCCAGACTGGAACAAATGATCCAAGGAGATGAGGAAGGAGGTTGGGAGGACCAGAGGTTACCAAGGGCTGAATCTGGAAAGGAAGGTGGGGACTAGATACTGAGGGTTCTTACATGCCAAGCTCTTTTTATAACCTGAATCACAAGGGCTTTGGGAGGACAAGTAAAGATAAATACAAACATAGTTCTTGGAGAGTCAAGCCTTAGAATCCACACTTTAATTTGACTCATGGGCTCTGTAAAAACTAGTTATATTGAATAGAAACCCCTTCACTTTTGATGTTGCCTTTGGCTTCCAGCTTCAGAGAGAAATCATTACATTCAATCTAAGTGTTTGAACTAAAAGATGAGTTTGTTGGTCTCAAAGAGTCATACACTTCTTTGACTGGAAGATTTTTACACTTTATTTTACTCAACATCAGGAATTCTCTATGGAAATATTCACTTCCAGTTGATCAAAAATCAGAGAAACAACATAAAGCAAATTCAGTTGAAAGAACTAATTACAGAAATGTGCCTTTTGGAGTACTCTTTATAATCCTGTTAAGTCAATCTCCTAACATCCTGTCAGGCAAGAGTCTGCAATGTTCATTCATCTGGCGGATATCTGAACAGCAGCCAGTAGGCTGCTGCCACATTATCCATGTTCCAACTATCTTTCTTTCCAGAAGTTGTCTCTTATCCCTTGCTTTATAGGAAAAAGGAATGTCAGAGAGAAAAGAAAAAGAGAAAAATGCAAGCAGTTGCTTTTGCTCAGTAAATTAATTCCACCACCCTGTTGCTATAGTTATATCTTCTCTTGATCCTCTTTCTACTTCCACACCCCTTGTAGCACTGCTTTTCTTCCCTTCCTATTACACCAAGTTATCATGTTGCCTGGATCCCATTCACACCGTGATTAAACCTTTATTTTGGGGGAACTCAGAGTTCTCAGTGTTATAGAAACAATAAAATACTACACTCTTTTCTCTTCTATAAACATCTGATTGGTTAAGATGTGGAAAGGTTTGTTATAAGTGAAATTGAGACTGGCCACTCATGAATACAGCATAAAAGGGATTCATAAATCCCAAAATCACAATGAGAAAGCACAGACTTCATTTTACTTAAGTTGAGACATCGCAAATCCCACACTGGAGGTGTGTATAATAATAGGTTACTAAATCTCCAAGCTAGCTCTGTCCTTGGTTTCTCTGGAGTCTGAGACCAACAATTACTATACAGAAAATATGCATCTAATGCGACGTGAGATGTTCAGCAGGGAGGTTACACAGTAGCCACTTCTCTCTACTGAAATACATTCAAGAAAACACAGTCCTGGGGCTGTGTTCCACAAGTAGATTAAGAATTTAATGCAATTTCCTAAGTGAGAAGTCCTCAGATGCCATCTCAATGCCCTTTTGTCTTTCAGGTTTAAATTGAACAGAATATGTATTTATAAGTGAAGGAAAACTGAAAATGGCCTGCAAAATGAATTGGGGGAATACAAAAATCAAACAAAAACAATAGCAATGCAACTGTTCAAGCACATGCCTAGGGAAAGTCTGCTGCTTAACTGCTACTTGGTTTGCCTTTTGAAAGTTGGTAGATATCAGATCACATGTCAAGAAGGTAATTTATTTGCAGTATTGAAAAATAGCCCTTGCTTATGATTAGAAATACGGAGAATATTATGTATCACTTTTGTCGATATAAAATGTGCCCTGTGCTTAGATATTACAAATATTCCAACATGATAGTTAAAATGTTTATTATAACTTAAAAAAAAAAAGAAATGAAAATTGCCCTTCCTTTCTCTTTAAAGTGTGGTTTACTGCATTCCAAATTTTTCCCTTCATGAGTTGTACCTATTTTCTTGCCGCCTCCACTTTCTGGTGTGGCAGACGCATTTCAGCTTTGTCCTCACTAGAAATTCCAGATCATAGTGCTGTGGCAACCGGTGCTGTTGTCGGGTCCTTCCACGGACGCCACCCCACACATTCTTCTAACCCATGACTATTTCTCATAATTTCCTGATTCTCTAAAGGGCAGGGCAGAGGGCCCTTGTAAGGCTGACAGTTGTTCCAGAACTGATGCTGTCACAAGAACCCACTCTAGAGGCCTACAGGCATTTTGGGTTTAGGTGCTAATATTCATTCTGTACTGAAGATTGGAAGTTTGTAAACTTGTACTTTTTTTTTTCAGTCAGTCATTCCTATACTTACAAGTGATATTTATGAAAAACACCTCCAAAGTGATGCGTTACTAGCATTGCCACTTAAATATAAGCTCTGCTTTTTCTAATTCCTTGAGTTACAAATTTCTTAGGGTTAATTGATCTCAAGTTCTTTGTTCTTTGACAGCAAAATTAAACACACACACACACAAACATACACGACACACACACACCCAAAAATAAGAAAAAAAACACTCTCTGAAAAGAAAAGGAAGAGGTTCATTTTAAATTACACTTGAGGCTTTCTAACACCTTGCAGTTGGAATTCCAGGTTACCTCTGCTTTATTCCCATTTAGAAACTCCAGTGACTGTTTTTATGGATGAAAAGGTGATTCAGTTTTTGGCTTGTTTAAACTTGGATTCTTAGCTTGGAGGTCTGCTAGATACAACTTTTGCATTCATTTGTTTATGTATGAGATAAATATTCACTAAATGCCTATATGTCAGATACCGTTGAGATACTGAGGGTACATCCATAAACAATATCAACAAAAATTTCTTTTCTCATATACTTACATTCCAGAGAGAAGCTGTAGAGAAGTCTAAAATCTTGTTTACAGTTAGTGATCAGGAAAACTGGGTTTCAGTACTGAGTTACTGAGTGGCTTTGGCCTAATCCCAGGCTTCTATGGACCTCATTTTTCTTGTTTGTAATATGAAAGAGTCAGACAGGATGATGTTGTTCTGTAGGCTGGTTGCAAGTATGTTTTGTTTTGTTTTTTTACACTGGTGTCCTGATAATGTGTCTGGTAGCACTAGGCATCTTTAGCTTAAAGGAATACATGGGATTTGTGAATCTAGTAATTTTTTGTCTGTGGCCATTTATTCATTCCTGCATTTAATAAGTGTGTAATGTGTATCTTCTGTGCGTGCAGAAATTGTGCTTAGTAAGTCAGGGATAAACAGCTTAATGAGACAAGTCTCTCTCTTCACGGTCTGGCTGAGGAGACATTCGTTAAAGTAACTAGCAGAATTCCAGTGGGATAACTGCTATACTTACTAGCAGTCTGAAGAAGGTGCAGTGGGAGAAAGGCTAGAGTACAATTGATTCTGCTCAGGAGATTTAGTTAAGACTTGCAATGGAGGGGACATTTGTCCTGGGTCACCAGGGATTGGATAGGTAGAACAGAGAGGGACTTTGAAGCAGAGAGAACAGTGATCACAATGATATGGAGATGAGAAAGAGCACTGTGTTGTGAAGGGCAAAGGAAATAAAGAGTTCTTTTAACATCAAACTTAAAGGGTCAGCGTCCAAGGTGAGTGAGGGGAGATCAGAAAGCAGAGCAAATTGAGATTAGTTAGTGAAGATCCTTATATGATTCATTAGTAAATTTTAACTTTTATCTTTAAGACAAGGAGCTTGAATTGAAGGTTTTTCTGGGTCTAGGTCAATGGTATTAATTTGTCTGATGAGTTTGTTTTCAAAGCTAGCTATACTGTAGGATACTTAAGAGTATTCTACCTAGGCTGTATTTTTTGTTCATACAAAATGTCAAGAAAGACCAGAGGGACAGACAAGTTTGCCTATTTATATGCATAATCAGTTAACTAATAAAGATGAATTCTATGGGATATAAGCAGTGAGTGAATTTATTTTTCTTTAGTATCTCGACTTTAAAATTCTGTTTTTTAAAGTTCCCATCCCCTTCCCTTGGAAACTTGGGATTCAAGCAGATGTGAAAGCTTTCAGCCACATTCAGCTCTAAGGACAGTCTCATTTTGATCATTATGGACACTTTCGAAGTAATAAAAGTCCATTACAATCTTAATTAAAGCTTCAATTCCAATTCCAACTTAAAAACATCTTCCCTTACCCCCATTAAGCCTGACCCATGAATTGGGAAACTTCTATGGGGAAGGGGGTGTGGTCGGTTCTTTTACTCTTTGTTTTTATGTGTTCTGGATTCCTCAGGGTTTTAGCACTGGGAGGAGGAATTAGTGGAAAAGCACAGCAGTCATTCCCTAAGCTGCTCTGAGAGTTTTCTCTTCACACCATGTCCTCTATGAGGCTGATGTTAAATCTCTGGGTCTCCTGTGGACCCAGATGTGCATTCTTCAGAGCCCCTGCACAGACCACCCCTCTGCAGTCGTCCAACATGGGTGACGTGCTCTTTTTTTTCTGTTTGTTTTTTGTTCTGTTTTCTTTTCTTTAATTGAAGTATAGTTGATTAACAATGTTGTGGTAGTTTCAGGTGTACAGCAAAGTGATTCAGTGAAACATACACATATATCTATTCTCTTGTCCCCACCCAGTCTCCCACTCCTGGCTACCTTGACTTAGCAGATTTCCTTCTTGGGTGGGATACCTTCAAAATGTCTCAAATTTGTTATTTTTTGTGGCCTCCACTTCGTCATCAGGACACTTGTGCATCTTTACCATACAAGGAGGCTTGTCCTACCGCTCCCCTTTCTCCCTGCTCTGGATCATGGGGTGACCCAGGTATTCTCCAGCATTCAGAATTACTCATGCAAGAAATGTAATCTGGTCCCTCACTTCAAATACAACCCCAGACCCTGGAGGAAACATGAAAATTTCTCCTACCCTGCTCTGGAGAAGGCAGTTGAGCAAATGTCCACCAGGGGGATTGAATCACCAGTCTGTTCTTATTGGCAAGTCCAAAATCTGTAGTGTTTATTTTTCTTAGAGGCTCTCCTTTTACCTGGTGGGTGTATGGGTGTGAGAAGCAACAAGTCCATAGCACGCTGAGGGAGAAAGACATAGCACTTCTTTTAAAAGAATCCCCTGGATGGAAGTGAGGGTGGAAGGACTAGTTCTGCTGCCTCATAGCAATTGAAGAGATGGGGAGTGACTATCTGGCAGCTTTCTAGAGTCTTCTCTCAGAAAATGGAAGCATCTTTTATTGCCTTCAATTTTGAAGCTTTGGTTAAATTTGTGAGAAACAAGGAAAAAGTCCCATTTCATATTCTCTTACGAAAGCTTTTTGTACTTTTCCAGTGTATTTTTTGTCTTAATGTTACATAATATTCACTTTGACAATTCAAGCCTGTCTTCCTGGGACTATGGGAGCTAATGAAAGGCTAGATATTTTTTAAAGTGGAGCATCATCTTGCTGGGAGCCAACAGTGATAAAGGCAATATTAATCAAAGTGAAACCTCAGAAGGAATGGGCCACTCCAGGGTGTTGGATTGGGTAACATTTGCAACCACCTTTCCCCATTTAGGGAGTTGGGCCCAGAGCTTTTCTACTGAAGGACTGGACACTGTTTCATCAAAAGAGATCCTCACCTGGAAAACGCTCCCTTGTAACGCCAGTCAAGTGATTTCCATACTATATACCTTAAAACCATTTTTTCTATAATAAAAGCCAGACCTATCAACTGGAATCCTAGGATTCATATAGAATCCAGATACTGAAAGCCATCTTTATTATACTATTTCATAAATTAATAACTTCTAATAACGACTTTTCACATTCTGGTATCGATTAAGGCACATGGTGGCAGTTTGACCACTTAGTAATCCGTAAATTTGTGGTTAAGGCATGATTAACAGCTATGTTTGGTTTATCAGCTGACAATTCTGATTCAGATAGTTCTGTTTCATTGTCTTCCTGATGCATTTATTGAGCCACTGATGAGACTGTCTCTTCAGCTAGTTTCTGAGTTCTATGAAGTAGAGCAGCATCTACAGGCTTGTGATAAGGAGAGCAGAAGGCAATGAAAAAGACAAGGAGAGGGCTAAGAGAGTAAGAGTAGTTGAGTATAACAATTCAAATAGACTTTTAATTTTATAAGTGAATTTTGGAAACTATTTGACATCTTATGTGTGAAATTCACACACAAAAAGATACAGGATGAGGGGATGAGATTGGGGTTGAGCTCCTGCTGCAGCCACACTTCTGCATTCAGAGTCATGCTGGGGATTCTCTCTTGAAGGCTTCAATGCAATAATGTGTAAGTTATCATATCTATATGGGAAAGGAGAGAAGAGGCATAGTGCACATTTCAGTGCCAGATGTGCAAAGAATCATTTTGTTTATACCAATAGTTAAGCATGGAGACACCAGGATAGTTGTATGTATTTGTTTGTCCTTGACTTTATTAAGGTTCTGGTTCAAACTTTATTTGTTATGGATAATACTCATCTTACTTATAGCATTTACCCAAATGGAAGGTTCTTTTCAGTACAAGGTCCTTAATTCATAAGCAATGTGTACCAGATGTGGCTTAATTCCAAAGGAGTGAATTAAGCATGTTATCTTGGTTAGAAATCCGCTTATCTCCTCTCTTCCTTAGTTGCTATGGCAGCCTAGTGTACTTGAAAGAATAGGGATTTGGAAGACAAATAGGGCTGGCTCCTAATTCTGACCCTGCCATTTAATTTTTTGTCATATTAAGTAAGTTACTGAACCTCTCTGAGTCCCAGGATCCTCATCTATAAAATAGGAAACATTAATTTAGCTTTTGTGGACTATAAGCACATGTATCATTTAAACCTCACAGAAATGTTGAGGTCAGTGTTATTATCATCTTCATTTTATGGAGGAGAAAGCGGGGGCTAATGGGACTTAAGTAACTTGTCACACAGCTTGTAAATGGAAGAACTGTAGTTTGAATTCATGTCTGTCTCTCTCCAAAGTCCTTGTCTCAACTATGTTTTACAGCCTGAATACCTCTTTTTAAGAAGAAAAATAACTTTGATGTAATGCATCCTTGACGATATTATTTAAGAGAAGATATTTTAGAACTTCTTTTGTGGAAAGTGATTGAAGCCCAATTCAAACCATCTAAAACAAATAGGAGGAATTATCAGATGGCAAATGGGGTAGCTACATGGCCATATACCTGCTTGGTCAAGGATGAGAAACAAAGACCTTGATGACATTAGCACTTACTGTCAGTCCCTTATCTTTGCTGGTCTCTAAGCTAAGGCTTTTTTAGGATTCTCCATTTGGTGAGGAAAAAGATTGCCTAGTATCTCTGGGGATATGTCTTTACTACCTCTGACAAAGAAGAATGTTTTCCATGAAAGTTTCAGCCAGATAAACCCTAAGGAAAACTCTAAGTGGCCTGCCTTAGATCACATGACAGTTCTTATCCAATCATTGGGGCCAAGGCACTCAGTTTACCAACGTTTTACCAAGGGTGAGCCATTTGCTTACTGTGACCAGGAATATGGATTCTACCTTCAGAAGGAGGAAGGAGAAGCAGCACTGAATAACCAGTAGTGACAACCACAGAATACTTAAATTATAGTGATATGGTGTACAGTTACAGATGATTTAGCTAAACTTTTAAATTTTTTTCTAAAATTTAAAGAATTTTCCAGATTTTTCTTTTTATTCTTAAGTGTGTTTTTAATATCAGTAAATTACAGAGGAAAATAATTATTTTATTTTGTAACTAATAATCTTAAAGCATTTTATTCATCTTAGGTTAAACAATGCATCTGTTAATTTGCATAACTGGAAATGTCCCTGAGAAATGTCTTTCTGATTTGGCCAGGGTGGAAAGAGAACTTACACACATGGTACAGTCATTCTGAATGTCCAAAACAGAAGGACATTACGGGGGCTGGTGCTGTTTGCTTCCTGTTGTAACGTCATGTATTTAATGGGCAAAAAGTGGGAGAAGCTGGCAAGCCACTCAAACAGTCTCATTGTGTGGTACCTGGGAGAGTAAATGAAAAGTCATATAATTTATTGAAGTAGATATATTTACAACAGTGCAAAGTACATCTAACAGCAAATGATTCTGGTATGCCTGACTAATAAGCAAACAGTCAATATTTTAAATGAGAAAGTGCAAACATTCTATCTTCATATTAATAGTCGTGAAGAAGAAACATCTGTTACATTAGTTATCACTTTCTGGATCCAACACAGTATTGTCATTTAATTTCTTGGACCCATATTTGCTTGGCTACAGCATCACCACATGATTTAAACCCTGCAAAGTTTGGCTTTACCACTAACTCCAGGTGCAAAATTTTACACTAAGCCTCTATTCCCTTTTGAATTGAGATTCTTCCCAAATATAGGTTATTTTCAGGCAGTTTAAAACTTTCAGACCCAGACCTTCTTAGTGAATTCCACTTGTTGTTTCTTGAACTTTCAAGTGCAGGGGCTGGAAATGTACTGAGTTTCCTGGACCAAGATGTGAGCACAGTTCCAGAGTTTTCACTTTCATTATCATTCTATGTTATTTTTTAATACGTTTGTTTGCTCTTTAAACTACTAACAGTCTAATACGATAGAACCAAGATGTTTTCAGTTGCAGTCACCAATAAGATATTAGGAAATATTTCAAAGTAGACAAAGTATGTGGCACACACGTGTGCACACACACTTGTGCGCACACATGCACACATGCATGCATGCATACACCAATAACTATATGCTGTTCTTTGTCAGTAAAAAGCTGTTTGAAAAGCTTTCCACTTTATTCATGCCACACACCTTTATTTTAGCTCAAGTTCTTAGATGACTAACTCTGCACACTAGATTCATAGAGCCTAGTGGAGAACCCACCAGCACCCCTACCTACTATGATTACCACCACTATGAACAATATTAGCAACTGCATAATCCAAAGGTCTTCCTTCTTTCCATGCTCTGTTTTTTAAAATCAACTCTTACCGTCCATCCCTTTTTATTAATACCAAGGCTTTTATACAAGAGGGTAAGAGTCATTCCTTAAAATACTCTACAAAGGTTAAGAATTCATTCAGTAATTCAAAAGTATGTATTGAATATTTGTATTGTGGGTCCAGCTGTGAAAAAGACAAATGAAGTTTCTGAACTCCTGAAACCTGAGTTTTAGTGAGGAGAGGCAAGAACAAGTTAATAAAAAATAAATAAGTAAATAAGTGACTAAATAAATAAATATTTCCAACTTGTAAGTGCTATGAAAAATAACGTCTATTTTACAACTCTGGAGAGTGTTTGCATTTTAAAAGTCACTTGTTAAATTAATTGATTCTGGAGTACTGGGAATTTGTGTGGGAATAGATGTGCCTGACACCCGCTTCCATCAGTTCCTCTGCTTGCCATTACATTTTGTTTTCAGCATTCAGAATTTTCTTTTTAGGCTAGCTTGTAAAAGGAAGGGTGTGGGCCGGCTATTTGACTAAAGGGCCAGATAGAAACAGAACCATACAGTAAAAACAGAGCCAACAACTTGTGGGTGTCTAGTGTGTTTTATAGCAACTTTTTATCCCATGTACTCCTTAAACACACACAGCAGAAACAGAGAAGGGAGAGGAGAGGAGCAGGGTATCACTCTGAGGGGTGCTGCACTGTGTGGGCACATGTCCCATGTGGGAGTTAAAATATATCCAGCAGTTGAGGCCTCCTTGGATAGTGGGGTAACAGGTTCAGACTTTACAAAACTTGACGTTGATGTCATTTGTGCAGATACTTATCCTGGCAGCTTGTTCTAAGCTTCATCCATGAAACTAGCTAGGGCTAAGATGAAAGAATATATTTGTTAGAAATCTAGGCTATTAGTTTCAAACCGGGCAGCTGCCCTATCCCACAAGAATCCCACAAGAATTGCCTATGTTTTCCTTATATTCCTTATATATATATTTCCTTATATTCTAAGCCCCAATATTGAAAGATGAATTTTATTTAATGATACACAAAGTTTTATTCTGTGTACAATCTGACTTCCTAATAAATGTTTTAGCCTCACAGAGAGAGAGAGAGAAACAGAACCATAGGTAAGAAGGGAGCCAGCAACTTGTGGGTGTCTAATGTTTTTTATAGCACACATGTGTTTTATAGAAAAGATGTGGTGGGGGAGAGGGAGAAGGAGAGGGAGAGGGAGAGGGAGAAGGAGAGGGAGAGGGAGAGGGAGAAGGAGAGGGAGAGGGAGAGGGAGAAGGAGAGGGAGAGGGAGAGGGAGAAGGAGAGGGAGAGGGAGAGGGAGAAGGAGAGGGAGAGGGAGAGGGAAAAGGAGAGGGAGAGGGAGAGGGAAAAGGAGAGGGAGAGGGAGAGGGAGAAGGAGAGGGAGAGGGAGAGGGAAACACCAGAGAACAGTATCAAAGAAAACACTGAAGAGAGTTTCAAGAAAGAAGATGTGATTGATCAATAGTGTTAAATGCATCTGCAAGACCCATAAAGAAAGTGTTTATTTAGTAATGTGAAGTCACTAGTGACTTTGGCAAGAGCAATTTCAGTAGAATAATGGTGGCAGAGTCTGGATTCCTTTGTTGAGTGGTCTCTGAGAAAGTAGAGTCAGAACACAGAGTCTACCCCTCTGAGAAGTCTGGGTCCTTAGGAAGGAGAGAGGTAGACAGTATCAAGAGAAACTCCTTGTAGATTGGGGGAGGCTTTGGCATGTTTTTAGGCTGAAGGGAAAAAGCCAATGAGGAGAAAAATTCAGAGATAAAGGATCATTTGGCAAAAATCAAAGAAAAAGCAAGAGGTATGTAATTCAAGGTATAGATAGAATGTTGACCTTAAACAGGAGGAGGAAAATCTTTTTGTGGCTAGAGGAAAGCTGATAAGATGGCTGTGACTATGGACATAATAAGTAGTAGTAACAAGAACTTAACAGAGATCTTACCAGATGGCATTAATAGGACGCAAGACCATCTTTAGACAGTGTGTGGAGCAAGGATTCCCTATGGGGCTTAATGAGAATGGAGGTAGTGTGGGATAATGACTGAAGATATTAGAGGAGGGAAACTGATATTACTGAGGTTGGAGATTATGAATTTGTAGTGGCACAAACCTGCACTCTTGGATAATTTTCTCCTTAAGTGTTCAGCCTCTTGATTATGAGAGCAGAGAGGGCTATTTATAGCATTGATCCAGAGGCAGGGTTTTACCAGGTAGGAAAATGGAAGAAAAAGGGGGATTATGGATTTAATGAGACTACAAACAGTGTGGTATGGCTCAGATGATTTACCTTAGTGTAGTGTCCATGCTGGATGAGGAAGGATAGGAAAACTAGTGGTCTAGAGTTTGAAGTTCTCGAGAAAATGTTGAGTAGAAATCTATTATGACATAATCCTTGGTGCAATCCTGGGAGTGGGTAGCTGAAGTGAATTTTACGAGGTCAAGAATTTGTGAGGAGGAATGCGTATAGGAGAGAGTTTCAGATAAATATAGAAGGTAGAAAAAGCATTCAGAAGATACGACTGTAACAATGGAAAGAAATTCCACAGATATGGTGAAAAGAGTTGAAAGTAGGATCAATAGTTCTAAAAGAAGCAAGGGACGTTGGGGTGGACTTACGCTAAAAACTAGTTGTAGGAATGAAAGTGCTGCTTGTTTACTACTAACCTTGAATATTGTAATTCTGGCACAGAATAACTCTGAGACTTGAATTATCCAAGGTCCAAGGAAATATACTGTTCTCCAGAGTTAGTTAGGGCTCTGTTCTTGGTAGCAGGTAATGGTTGTTTATTCCTATATGGCTTTTCTGCATTACACAGGTTGGCTCTTTATATCCTGATCCAGGATTATCCAGGATTCCTGACTCTCAGGATTTAAAACAAGCTATACTTGAGTCCTGGACTTAAAATTTTTAAAACTGATGTCAACCCATTGGTTTATACTGAGTATAATTTTGGGAGGAAGGAAACGTCTATCTTCCATTTCCTGTTGTTTCTTGATTCTGTTTATCCTTGTGCAGGGACTTGTTGGCTATGTGAATTAGTTTTTTGTTTTTTTTTAACATCTTTATTGGAGTATAATTGCTTTACAATGGTGTGTTAGTTTCTGCTTTATAACAAAGTGAATCAGCTATACATATACATATAACCCCATATCTCTTCCCTCTTGCGTCTCCCTCCCTCCCTCCCTATCCCACCACTACAGGTGGGCAAAAGCACGGAGCTGATCTCCCTGTGCCATGTGGTTGCTTCCCACTAGCTATCTATTATATATTTGGTGGTGTATATATGTCCATGCCACTGTCTCACTTTGGCCCAGCTTACCTTCCCCCTCCCCATTTCTTCAGGTCCATTCTCTAGTAGGTCTGCGTCTTTATTCCCATCCTGCCCCTAGGTTCTTCATGACTTTTTTTTTTTTTTTTAGATTCCATATATATGTGTTAACATACGATATTTGTTTTTCTCTTTCTGACTTACTTCACTCTGTATGACAGACTCTAGGTCCATCCACCTCACTACAAATAACTCAATTTCGTTTCTTTTTATGGCTGAGTAATATTCCATTGTATATATGTGCCACATCTTCTTTATCCATTCATCTGTCGACGGACACTTAGATTGCTTCCATGTCCTGGCTATTGTAAATAGAGCTGCAGTGAACATTGTGGTACATGACTCTTTTTGAATTATGGTTTTCTCTGGGTATATGCCCAGTACTGGGATTGCTGGTTCGTATGGTAGTTCTATTTTTAGTGTTTTAAGGAACCTCCGTACTGTTCTCCATAGTGGCTCTATCAATTTACATTCCCACCAACATTGCAAGAGGGTTTCCTTTTCTCCACACCCTGTCCAGCATTTATTGTTTGTAGATTTTTTAATGATGGCCATTCTGACTGATATGAGGTGTTATCTCATTGTACTTTTGATTTTCATTTCACTAATGATTAATGATGTTGAGCATCTTTCATGTGTTTGTTGGCAATCTGTATATCTTCTTTGGAGAAATGTCTATTTAGGTCTTCTGCCCATTTTTGGATTGGGTTGTTTGTTTTTTTGATATTGAACTTAATGAGCTGCTTATATATTTTGGAGATTAATCCTCTGTCGGTTGCTTCATTTGCAAATATTTTCTCCCATTCTAAGGGTTGTCTTTTAGTCTTGTTTATGGTTTCCTTTGCTGTGCAGAAGCTTTTAAGTTTCATTAGGTCCCATTTGTTTATTTTTGTTTTTATTTCCATTTCTTTAGGAGGTGGGTCCAAAAGGATCTTGCTGTGATATATGTCATAGAGTGTTCTGCCTATGTTTTCCTGTAAGAGTTTTATAGTGGCTGTCCTTACATTTAGGTCTTTAATCCATTTTGAGTTTATTTTTGTGTATGGTGTTAAGGAGTGTTCTAATTTCATTCTTTTATATGTAGCTGTCCAGTTTTCCTAGCACCACTTATTGAAGAGGCTGTCTTTTCTCCATCATACATTCCTGCCTCCTTTATCAAAAACAAGGTGACCATACGTGCATGCATTCATCTCTGGGCTTCCTATCCTGTTCCATTGATCTATATTTCTGTTTTTGTGCCAATACCATACTGTCTTGATAACTGTAGCTTTGTAGTATACTCTGAAGTCTGGGAGCCTGATTCCTCCAGCTCTGTTTTTCTTTCTCAAGATTGCTTTGGCTATTTGGGGTCTTTTGTGTTTCCATACAAACTATGAATGTTTTTGTTCTAGTTGTGTGACAGATGCCAGTGGTAGTTTGGTAGGGATTACATTGAATCTGTAGATTGCTTTGGGTAGTATAGTCATTTTCACAATGTTGATTCTTCCAATCCAAGAACATGGTATATCTCTCCATCTGTTTGTATCATCTTTAATTTCTTTCATCATTGTCTTACAGTTTTCTTCATACAGGTCTTTTGTCTCCTTAGGTAGATTTATTCCTAGGTTCTTTTTTAATTTTTTTTTTTTTTTGCGGTACACGGGCCTCTCACTGTTGTGGCCTCTCCCGTTGTGGAGCACAGGCTCCGGACGTGCAGGCTCAGCGGCCATGGCTCACAGGCCTAGCTGCTCCACAGCATGTGGGATCTTCCCGGACTGGGCACGAACCCATGTCCCCTGCGTCGGCAGGCGGACTCTCAACCACTGCGCCACCAGGGAAGCCCTATTCCTAGGTATTTTATTCTTTTTGTTGCAGTGGTAAATGGGAGTGTTTTCTTGATTTCACTTTCAGATTTTTCATCATTAGTGTATAGGAATGCCAGAGATTTCTGTGCATTAATTTTGTATCCTGCTACTTTACCAAATTCATTGATTAGCTCTAGTAGTTTCCTGGTAGCATCTTTAGGTTTTTCTATGTATAGTATCATGTCATCTGCAAACAGTGACAGGTTTACTTCTTCTTTTCTGATTTGGATTCCTTTTATTTCTTTTTCTTCTCTGATTGCTGTGGCTGAAACTTCCAAAATTATGTTGAATAATAGTGGTGAGAGTGGGCAACCTTGTCTTGTTCCTGATCTTAGTGGAAATGGTTTCAGTTTTTTACCATTGAGGATGATGTTGGCTGTGGGTTTGTCATATTTGGCCTTTATTATGTTGAGGTAAGTTCCCTGTATGCCTACTTTCTGGAGGGTTTTTATCATAAATGGGTGTTGAAATTTGTTGAAAGCTTTTTCTGCATCTATTTAGATAATCATATGGTTTTTATTCTTCAATTTGTTAATATGATGTATCACATTGATTGATTTTCATATCATGAAGAATCTTTGCATTCCTGGGGTAAACCCCACTTGATCATGGTGTATGATCCTTATAATGTGCTGTTGGATTCTGTGTGCTAGTAATTTGTTGAGGATTTTTGCATCTATGTTCATCAGTGATATTGGCCTGTAGTTTTCTTTCTTTGTGACATCTTTGTCTGGTTTTGGTATCAGGGTGATGGTGGCCTCGTAGAATGAGTTTGGGAGTGTTACACCCTCTGCTATATTTTGGAAGAGTTTGAGAAGGATAGGTGTTAGCTCTTCTCTAAATGTTTGATAGAATTCGCCTGTGAAGCCATCTGGTCCTGGGCTTTTGTTTGTTGGAAGATTTTTGATCATAGTTTCAATTTAAGTGCTTGTGGTTGGTCTGTTTATATTTTCTATTTCTTCCTGGCTCAGTCTCAGAAGGTTGTGCTTTCCTAGAATTTCTCTATTTTTCGAGGTTGTCCATTTTATTGGCATATAGTTGCTTGTAGTAATCTCTCACGATCCTTTGTCTTTCTGTAGTGTCAGTTGTTACTTTTCCTTTTTCATTTCAAAGTCTATTTTGTGTGCTATGAGAATTGCTACTCCAGCTTTCTTTTGATTTCCATTTGCATGGAATATCTTTTTCCATTCCCTCACTTTCAGTCTGTATGTTTCCCCAGGTCTGAAGTGCATCTCTTGTAGACAGCATATATACGGGTCTTGTTTTTGTATCCATTCAGCCAGAATATGTCTTTTGGTTGGAGCATTTAATCCATTTACATTTAAGGTAATTATCGATATGTATGTTCCTATGACCATTTTCTTGTTTAGAGTTTGTTATTGTAGGTCTTTTCCTTCTCTTGTGTGTCCTGCTTAGAGAAGTTCCTTTAGCATGTGTTGTAAAGCTGGTTTGGTGGTGCTGAATTCTCTTAGCTTTTGCTTGTCTGTAAAGGTAGTAATTTCTCCATCGAACCTGAATGAGATCCTTGCTGGGTAGAGTAATCTTGGTTGTAGGTTTTTCCCTTTCATCACATTAAATATGTCCTGCCACTCCCTTCTGGCTTGCAGAGTTTCTGCTGAAATATCAGCTGTTAACCTTCTGGGGATTCCCTTGTATATTATTTGTTATTTTTCCCTTGCTGCTTTTAATATTTTTTCTTTGTATTTAATTTTATTTAATTTTTGATAGTTTGATTAATATGTGTCTTGGTGTGTTTCTCCTTGGATTTATCCTATATGGGACTCTCTGGGCTTCCTGGACTTGATTAACTATTTCCTTTCCCGTATTAGGGAAGTTTTCAACTCTAACCTCTTCAAATATTTTCTCAGTCCCTTTCTTTCTCTCTTCTTCTGGGACCCCTATAATTTGAATGTTGGTGCATTTAATGTTATCACAGAGGTCTCTGAGACTGTTCTCAATTCTTTTCATTATTTTTTCTTTATTCTGCTCTGTGGTAGTTATTTCCACTATTTTATCTTCCAGTTCACTTATCCGTTATTTTGCCTCAGTTGTTCTGCTATTGATTCCTTCTAGAGAATTTTAAATTTCATTTATTTTGTTGTTCATCATTGTTTGTTTGCTCTTTAGTTCTTCTAGGTCCTTGTTAAACGTTTCTTGTGTTTTCTCCATTCTATTTCCAAGATTTTGAATCATCTTTACTATCATTATTCTGAATTCTTTTTCAGGTAGACTGCCTATTTCTTCTTCATTTGTTTGGTGTGTTGGGTTTTTACCTTGCTCCTTCATCTGCTGTGTGGTTCTCTGTCTTCTCATTTTGTTTAACTTACTGTGTTTGGGGTCTCCTTTTTGCAGGCTGCAGGTTCATAGTTCCTTTTGTTTTTGGTGTCTGCCCCCAGTGGCTAAGGTTGGTTCAGTCGGTTGTGTAGGCTTCTTGGTGGAGCGGACTAGTGCCTGTGTTCTGGTGGATGAGGCTGGATCTTGTCTTTCTGGTGGGCAGGTCTGCATCCGGTAGTGTATTTTGGGGTGTCTGTGACCTTATTCCGTTTTTAGGCAGCCTTTCTGCTAATGGGTGGGGCTGTGTTCCTGTCTTGCTTGTTCTTTGGCATAGGGTGTCCAGCACTGTAGCCTGCTGGTCGTTGAGTGGAGCTGGGTCTTTGTGTTGAGGTGGAGGTCTTTGGGAGATTTTCGCTGTTTGTTATTACATGGAGCTGGGAGGTCTCTGGTGAACCAGTGTCCTGAACTCGGCTCTCCCACCTCAGAGGCACAGGCCTGATGCCCAGCTGGAGCACCAAGACCCTGTCATCCACATGGCTCAGAATAAAAGGGAGAAAAAAAGAAAGAAAGAAAGAAAAAATAAAATAAAATAAAATAAGAAAGGTATTAAAATATAAAATAATTGTTAAAAGTAAAAAAATTTAAACAGTAATAAAAAAAAAAAAGAAATAAAGAGAGCAACCAAACCAAAAAACAAATCCACCGATGATAACAAGCACTAAAAGCTATACTTAAAAAAAATAATAAACGGGCAGAGAGATCCCTAGGACAAATGGTAAAAGCAAAGCTATACAGACATAATAAGACGCAGAAGCATACACATACACACTCACAAAAAGAGAAAAAGGAAAAAATATATATATATCGTTGCTCCCAAAGCCTACCTCCTCAATTTGGGATGATTCATTGTCTATTCAGGTATTCCAGAGATGCAGGGTACATCAAGTTGATTGTGGAGATTTAATCCACTGTTCCTGAGGCTGCTGGGAGAGATTTCCCTTTCTCTTCTTTGTTCACACAGCACCTGGGGTTCAGCTTTGGATTTGGACCCGCCTCTGCGTGTATGTCTCCTGAGGGAGTCTGTTCTTCGCTCAGACAGGACGGGGTTAAAGGAGCAGCTGATTCGGGAGCTCTGGCTGACTCAGGCCGGGGGGAGGGAGGGGTACGGATGCGGGGCTAGCCTGCGGCGGCAGAGGCCCGTGTGATGTTGCACCAGCCTGAGGCGTGCTGTGCGTTCTCCCGGGGAAGTTGTCTTTGGATCCCGGGACCCTGGCAGTGGCAGGCTGCACAGCCTTCCGGGAGGGGAGTTGTGGTTAGTGACCTGTGTTTGCACACAGGCTTCTTGGTGGCGGCAGCAGCATCCTTAGCGTCTCATGCCGGTGTCTGGTATCCGCACTTATAGCCATGGCTCACGCCTGTCTCTGGAGCTCATTTAGGAGGTGCTTTGAATCTCCTCTCCTTGCACACCTCGAAACAATGGTCTATTGTCTCTTCTGCAGTTCCAGACCTTTTCCTGGACTCCCTGCTGGCTAGCTGTGGCGCACTAGCCCCCTTCAGGCAGTGTTCACGCAGTCAACCCCAGTCCTCTCCCTGGGATCCGACCGAAGCCTGAGCCTCAGCTCCCAGCCCCCGCCCGCCCCGGCGGGTGAGCAGACATGCGTCTCGGGCTGGTGAGTGATGGTCGGCCCCGATCCTCTGTGCGGGAATCTCTCTGCTTTGCCCTCCGCACCCCTGTTGCTGTGCTCTCCTCCGCAGCTCCGAAGCTCCCCCTCTGCGTCACCCGCAGTCTCTGCCTGCGAAGGGGCTCCTAGTGTGTGGAAACCTTTCCTCCTTCACAGCTCCCTCCCACTGGTGCAGGTCCCGTCCCTATCTTTTTGTCTCTGTTTATTCTTTTTTTTCTTTTACCCTACCCAGGTACGTGGGGAGTTTCTTGCCTTTTGGGAGGTCAGAGGTCTTCTGCCAGCATTCAGTAGGTGTTCTGTAGGAGTTATTCTACATGTAGATGTATTTCTGATGTATTTGTGGGGAGGAAGGTGATCTCCACTTCTTACTCTTCCGCCGTCTTGAAGCTCCTCTGTGAATTAGTTTTGGAATTTTTCTTCCTATTGGTGTTCATTTACATGGGAGAGGATGAATCAAAGTGGAAAAATATAACTTTTAAAGGATTTTGACAGAGGTTGCTAATTGGTATTAGATATGCCTCTTATGAAGAAATTGCTTGCTGCTATTCCATTTGGAAACCATGCTGTGGTTAATATGGAAGTGATTTTGTGTCTGATTATTGACTTACACAATGGTTGATGCTTATAGGGAAGAACTCATGTCAGTCCCCTGAAGTTTACATGCCTCTCATGTGCTTCTGCTCTGACCTGGAGTAAATCACTTAATTACCGTGCATTTCAGTTTTGCCAGCTGTAAATGTGAGGCTGCTTCGCTTAGCAAGTAGAAGACCAAAGGAGAACGAAGAGAACTGTTTTAATGTTAGCCTACCATTGACAGTAATGACTTTGGACAAGTCAATTACATTCACAAAGAGCCAATTTCTTCTCAAAAACAGCATCCATTCTCACTTCTATGAGAAAATGGTAAAGTTTTAGGTACATAACAATATCTGTAAGGCATTTGAGCTGTGTCTACATGGTGGCTGACATATTTCCAAGGGTAAGTTGATGAATAAAGTAATAAACGAGAAGTGTCAATGTGGAAATTAAATCCATCAGTCACCCTTCTTGCAATTTTACTATCCTGTTGTACCCTGGTTTCATGTATTTGATTATGTAAGCATAACAGAATTAAAATCTAGAAGCAGGGTAAATCAATTGTAAACAAATAGTGTTTGTTTCTGTTTACATATCTATTTTCACAGGATTTTGCTTGTGTTAAAGAGTTTGTCTCATCAAGGGTTATATATTTGCCTAATATCTACTGAGTATTAACCATGCACCAGGGAATATGGTAGGCCCTGACGAATCAAAGACAGTAGAATGATATGTTTTCTGATCTCTGTAAGTTCATTGTCTAGTGATATCCGTTAATGAGTCCATGTATTTTGATGTGAATATTATAAAATATTCATGAAATATTATGAAATATATCTTATGTGTTGTCACAAGTTATGGACTTTTTTTGGACTTCTTAAAAAATAGATAGACTTTATTTTTTAGAGTGCTTTTAGGTTCACAGTAAAATTGATTGGAAAGTATAGAGTTCTCGTACGCTCTGCATGCACACATACATAGTCTCCTTCACCATCAACATCGTGTACAAGAGTGGTACCTTTGTTACAATCCATGAACCAACAATGACACATCACTATCATCAAAGTCCATAGTTTACATGAGAATTCATTCTTGGTGTACATTCTGTGGGTTTTCATAGATGTATAATGACTTGTATCCACCATTGTATCAATATTATCAAACAGAATAGTTTTACTGCCGTAAAAATCCCCTGTGCTCCACCTGTTTATTCCTCTCTCCCTCCAAACTCTGGGCAACCACTGATCTTTTTACTCTCTCCATAGTTTTGCCTTTTCTAGGATGTCGTATAGTTAGAGTCGTACAGTATGTAGACTTTTCAGATTGGTTTCTTTCTCTTAGTAATATGCATTTAAGGTTCCTCTGTGTCTTTTCAAGACTTGATAACTCATTTATTTCTATTGCTAAATAATGTTTCCGTACCTGGATGTACCACAGTTTATCCATTCACCTACTAAAGGATGTCTTGGTTGCTTCCAAGTTTTGGGAATTATGCATAAATAAATATCCATGCACAGGTTTTTATGTGGATGTAAGTTTTCAACTCCTTTGGGTAAATAACAAGGAGCATGGTTGCTCAATTATATGGTGAAAGAATGTTTAGTTTTGTAAGAAACAGATGAACTGCCTTCTAGTGACTGCAACATTTTACAACATTTCACTGCTGGTGGCATTTTACATTGCCACCAGCAGTGAATGCTCTTCATCCTGTTTCTCTACATCCTTGCCAACATTTGGTGTTTTGGATTTTAGCCATTCAAATAGGTGTCTAGTAGTATCTCATATTTGTTTTAATTCTTATGGACTTTTGACTGATATCATCTCACAAAATACTATGGTGTGATGTGTTATAATAGAGGCATACTTTGAAGAGTTAGTAGGAATTTGTCAGATGGATGGTGAAGAATGCAGTAGGGAAGAAGGAAAGGCCAGGGGCATTCTAGGCAAAGAAAGCTTTCATGAAAACGTTCACAGGTGAAAGAGAATATGGTACATAGTAAGTAGTTGGGGATAAATAGAATAAATAAGGAGGTATAATAGGCAGTCAGGACATACATTTAGATACAGGCCAGATTTTGAGAACATTTATGATTTATGTTAGATTTTATTTTTATAAAAGATGGGAGGACTTAAATAATTTTAAGAGTAATCAGATAGTTTCAACTAGAGAAACTTTATTAACCACATGTATGTACATTTTGCAAAATCACATTTAAAAAACAAACATATGAGGAAATATTCTTTTCTTTTTAAAAAGTGCATATTGGAGTACTTGGGCATTGGTTTATTTCAGCAATAAGAACTTTTTAAAACTGAATAAAGGGTATATAAAGTAAGTGTGACAAAATGTTGATAATTGTAGTATTGTAATGGGCACATGAGGGTTTGTCACATTTGTTTCTCTACTTTTGTGTATGTTTGAGAATTCTTAAACAAGTTTTTTAAAAAGTCACAGAGTTTCTAGCAGTTACAGCATTATAAGCAATGAAGTAACATAATTAGATTTTAAGTAAGGTCATTCTTTTGCATTTGTATGATTGAATTTCACAAATTAATTACCACCTGGCTGTAGGCTGTAGGTGTTTGTTACAGGTTGTCAACAAAGTTCTCCATTTAAATAGTTTTCTTCAGGGTTAATAGTTCTTTCCTGTTCAGGATTATTTTCTGGCTGTCATAGCCATATTATTTTTCCAAATAAAAGTTCCTAATTTATTTATTTGTAGGGTAAGAATGAGTTTTTGGAGGCCAAGACTTAATAAAAAAAATAAACCTCAGATCAAAATGCAGAGCTCTAGCTTTCGTGTCACATTCAGAAAAAACCCTTATTATTTAGTTATAAATAACTCATAGTTGAAATATGTTTTTGAATCACTGCTAATTAAATCAGATCAATATGATTATTTATTTAGTACCTTATCAGATCAATCAAGTTTGTTTTCCCACTGTTGATAACACAGTGTAGTTTGGTTGAAAACTAGAAAAGTAATAACCAGGCATGCTACAGTTATCTCAGGTTGAAGTACCTTTTAATAATAATAGCAGCAGTTAATGTTTATAAGTGCATGGTGGGTATTTGTCCCCAGGCCAAGTACCATTCATCATTCATCTCTTCAGTCCCTCTAACTCTTCTATGACGTTTGTAATATTTACACACAACTTTTTTGATAGGTGATGAGTTAATAGGTGAAGATGTTGATTGAAACTCAGCAAGATTAAATAATTTGCCCAGTTACACAGAAAATGGCTGAGCAGGAATTTGTTCCCATGAGGAATGACTGTGGAGCTTGGATGCACTACATTAAAGGTGGTACATTTGTACTACACTGCATTACTTTGTCTCCTTGGGCCAGGCATTCATAACATCCCATCACAAGGACCTACATCTGATCTTAAGATACTCAATCATGCAGCATATAACAAGAGAGCATGAGAACAGATAGACTTACCAGGTGCTATGAAGATCATGCTTCTTCTCAGAGCCTCTGGATTGATACTATAGCTAGGTTTTCAGCTAATCTTTACTAACAAAATAAATTTTCCACAAATATTTTTGGGTTTCAGTGCAAATTTCATAACTTATGGAAAAGCAGGGATAATAATGGGCATATTATAAAATGAATTATTTGAAGGTAGAAATTAAAATAACTGGTATTAGAGGCTGTACCTTTTTAACAGCATAGAAAAAATTAATGAGTTGGATGTTCCTAAATGTTTGTGACAGGCTGGCATTCTCCCAAGAGTTTTAAAGGAATCCAAGGATGAAATTATGGAAATAATAGTGAAAATGTATAACAACACTTCACTCTACCTGAATGTTGGCAAGCTGTTAACATAGTTTTTTTCTATAGCAACAACTAGAGAAGTGACCCTGGAAACCTGGACACACAATGTCAAATCTCATTTCTATGATGATGAGGATTTAGGTAAGTATGTGGCGCTTCAGGTCGAGTGCTTGTCAGGTTCACTGCTCCCTTCTGGGAAGTTTCAGAATGCCTGCCAGGTTCATACCCATCTCAGAGAGGCTCCTAAGGCATAGGTCATTGTACTCTGTGCCACGTGACCCTGCTAGGTTAATAATGGCTGACTGGTTCATGTACAGGTCTTGAGGTAACACACCAGGAGCAAGCTAGATCCGCAGGGAACAGAAAAAGGAAGATCAATGAGCAGTAGCAGGAGAACTACTATAGAATCAAACCTATTCCCAATTTCTTCATCCCAAAGTATCTGGACTCATACTTTTTCTACACAGGTTACACATATTCATCTATATTTCTTAACTTCTATAAGAAAGAGAAAGAGAGAGTAAGCTTTGTCTTACTTATGACCCTTCTAAATGAAAGGTTGTCTTTCATTTTGTTTTTTTTTTCCAAGTGCTCCTTATTCTTTAGAACTAGCTCAGTTCCATTTATCAATGAAGTTTGCAACAATGACTGATTTTTAGATGTATAAAAGTCATCTGGGATTTCCCTGGTGGCGTGGTGGTTAAGAATCCGCTTGCCAATACAGGGGATGCGGGTTCGAGCCCTGGTCTGGGAAGATCCCACACGCCACGGAGCAACTAATCCCGTGAACCACAACTACAGAGCCTGAGCTCTAGAGCCTGTGAGCTACAATTACAGAGCCCACGCGCTAGAGCCCGTGCTCCGCAACAAGAGAAGCCACTGCAATGAGAAGCCCACTCGCCGCAACAAGAGAGGGCCCACTCGCAGCAATGAAGACCCAACACAGCCAAAAAAAAAAAAAGTCATGTGGAACTCATATGTCCCAAACCATCTCCTAGTCTCCTCCCTGCCAGTAAAGTATTCTTCCCATAGTCCACTTGTCTAGGTCAATGACAACTCCACTCTTCTATTTTCCTGGGTCCAAACCTTTTTTTTTTTAACATCAGCCTTGATGGCTCTTTTTCTCTTACATTCCATATTCAATCAACTAACAGCTCTTCAAAATATATCCAGGATACAGCTACTTCTCAGCACCTCCACTGCCACCACTCTGGTGAGAGCCTCCATCATCTCTCACTTGGATTACCGCAATAACTTCCTAAGTGGTACCCCTCCCTTTGTCTTTACCCATTTCAGCAGCCGGTTTGGTCCAGTTAAAATGTGAGTCAGGGCATGTCAGGTTCTGTCACTACTCTGCTGGTTTCCTAAACAGAGTAAAAGTTGAAGTCTTTACAATGGCCTATAAGGCCCTACACAATTTGTTCCCTGCCCACTTCTTAATCTCTATTAATACTCTATTAAACCAGTAACACTGGTTTCTTTGCCATTCTTTGCCATTGTCTCTATCTGATACTCTTCTTTGGGAAGAAGAGGAGTTTGGGTCATTCCCAAGCCCCTACCTAGTGAGAACTTTCCCACCTGAAAATGCAACCTACAGCCACGTCCATACCCTCACATTCCCTCTCCTCCTTGCCTGCATTATTTTCCTCCTTAACACTCTTACCATCTACTATATATCGTACTTCGTCTAAGTCGTGGGATTATGGGTGATGTAAAATTTTTATAACTTCTACATTTCTCAGTTTTAAACAGTAAGCATATCCAGAGGAAGGAGCAATCACTATGGGCTAAGAGATTCAGGAAAGTCCTTGTGGAGGAGAAAAGGCTGAAGCTGCATCCTGGCTGAAGCTTGGTAGACTGTGCTTGAAGACAAAGAGAGAGCACCCTAGGTCATAATAAAACATGCACAAAAGGTGGAGGGTACTTCATGCATGATATATTTTAGAGTCAGTGAGGAGAGCAGCCAGGCTATTCTCCTCATTTATCACCAAAATATTGAGTGTGCAGTTGGGAACAGATTGTACAGGACCCAAAAGAGTGATTTTAGTCATGTGTGTTTTTAAATAGAAGAATGCTATGAAGAAAGCAGCAGCAGAATTACTCTCCTAAATTCTTCTAGTCTTTTCCTTTCTTCCTGATATTCCCACGTAATCCTTAGTGATCTTAGAAACAATGTGTGTACATCTTCCAGTACTTTAATGCTCCTAAATAATTCATTTTATGCTTTAATAGAAAAAATTGTTTCTGTGAAGTAACATAATTATCTGTTTCTATCAAGATCTAATTTTCTAGCCATTTCCAGTGGAATTTTTTCTTTAAATATTTTAAATGGAAAGGGAGAAAATTAATTAAAAATGATCAATCTCGAAATAAAACTTTGCAGACTTAGAGATACAAAGAATATTAACGTTTTTGCTTTGTTTTGTTTGGCTGAAGAAACGTCAAAGGATTTCTATTATAAATGATTGTTTTATGTTGATTTTTCTGTCTCATTTATATCACTTGTGTAACTGTGAGTAGAAGATACCACCTTCAAAATATATTTCTCATGTTCCATAAATGTGTTCTTCCCGTATATGGAGCATAGCTCTGATTTTAGCACTTGGCTATGTTGGTTAAGGTCAGGTCAGTGCTTCATATTGAAATGAGGAAAGATGATACAGAGATACCGCCATGCTATTAAAATCTGCCCTGCCCACTTTGGACTGAGACCTTCCCAGGAGACGGGCACCAGGAGTGAAGCTTGTTTAACAGTGGATAATTTTTTATTAAGGGACAAACGATATAGTTGGGGAAGAGACCATCTTAAACACTTTACATGATAGAATGTATAAAACATTTTCAAAGTCAGATTTGAAGATTTTTTGAGGGGGTTGCAGAGAGTCAGTGTTTAGGCTTAAGAAAATAGGATACTAGTACAAATCCCAATGATACAGAATATCACTGAGTGGGGTAGAATGTAGGATCTTTTTTCTCTTATGGAAAGCTCGTTCTATCCGTAAAGCTTCAAATGATTTTCTGCCAGTGCCTTCATTCAGAGAGCTCAGTGATTTCTAATGTAAGATGTATACTTCTGCCCTTTGGATTTATGAAATGGAATAACAACTAAATGTGAATCTAACGGATTCATTTGCATTTCTGTGAGATTCTTCCTTTTTAATACAACGGAGAACCCAAACATGGATATAATAAGCCAAGCACTTTAATGTGAGGTGATGGAGTCTCAAGTTAAAAGTAGAACACTCAGTGGGAACATAAGAAGGAAAAGAAAAAGAGCTGTACACCTGAAACTAACACAGCATTGCAAATCAACTATACTTCACAAATAAATATATAAATAAACAACTTTTTTAAAGAAAGAACAATATAATCTAATGCAAGTTACAGTGAGCTAATGATACTACTACCTAATGGGATTATTATAAATTAAATATAAGCTCATATAAAGTACTTATCACAAAAAATGAAAAGAAGAAAAGGCAACTTATAGGAATGATTATTTTATGACATTTATTTTTTAGTCATACGGAACTGTGACAGAACTGTGTGTGTGGGGAGTGTGTGGTAATGAAGAGCCAGGGTGAGCTTACGTTAGAGTCAAGGTCCAATAGATCAGATAATTGACCAGGTGCAGTCAGGTACTTAAAATTTTTCTAAATTATTCTACAATTACAGGAGAAACTGCCACTGAAAATGGCAGAGGCATCAGTAAGGTCTATTTCTTTAGATTTACAATTTTCCACTTTAACAGTATAAATGCTAGAATTTTTGTCACCAGAATTCTGTCCTTTCCCCTTTTTTCTTTCCAGCTCCTCATTCTACACCCAACCCCCTCTTTGAATTTTCATTTCCATGGTTTCGAATTTGATCTTCTATATCTCCCTATATTTTGTACTTCCTCAACACTCTTGACCCTAAGTTCTCACTTTAACTCAGAAACCTGAAACCTAGAAAAATGAAGATAGTTTAAGGGGCTTCTGGGACAACATCAAGTGTACTAATAGTTACATTATATGGGTCCCAGAAAGGGAAGTAAGAGAAAAATGGGCAGAAAGCTTATTCGAAGAAATAATAGTTGAAAACTTCCCTAACATGGGGAAGGAAACAGACATCCAGGTCCGGAAGTACAGAATCCCAAACAAGATGAACCCAAAGAGATCCACATTGAGACATCATAATTAAAATGGCAAAAGTTAAAGGTAAAAAGAGAACTTTAAGGGCAGCAAGAGAAGAACAGCTAGTAGCATACAAGAAAACTCTCATAAGACTATCAGCTTATATTTCAGTAGATACTTTGGGGACAGAAGGAGTGGCATAATATACTTAAAGTGCTGTTTGCAAGCATTAGGCAAACTATGTAAATACAGTAAGGTAAACATTTCCTTTTCAGATATTCTTTCTTTCCTTTACAGAAATTAGTTTGCTTGTTTTTTTTCTTTTTTAATTTAGCGTAATAAAAGATTGGTAACATGTCAGATTTAGAAAGAATCTTCAAAGTCACCTGGTTCTATTCACCTCATATGTGAATCCTCCTTAAATCAATCTTCAGGCCAGTGGAAAGGATTTGGAATTTTGACCCTACTATTTAGTGGCCATAGTACTCGGCACATGTGGCTTATGGAAATGTGGTTTTTCACCTGTGAAATATGGGTAGTAACAATAACCTCATATAGTTGATGTGATTGAGGTAATTACTTTGCAGTCCCTTCTGTTTATGTATAATTAGCAATACTTTGGAGGGGTTAATGCTTGGAAATTCTATGTATGTATGTATTTATTCCTCTATGTATTCATTTATTTATAAAGATAATTTCCCCCAGCTTTACTGAGGAATAATTGTCAAATATAATTGTATGTATTTAAGGTGCACAGTCTGATGATTACATATATATATGTGCTTTGTGGAATGACCACCAAGATACAAGATAAGATAACACATCCATCACCTTACATGGTTAACATTTGTGTGTGTGTGTGTGTGTGTGTGGTTAAAATGCTTAAGATCTACTCTTAGCAACTGGGCTTGGGGAGGAAGAGAAGTGGAGATGTAGGTCAAAAGATGCAAACTTTCTGGGAGTTCCCTGGTGGCCTAGTGGTTAGGGTTCCAGGCTTTTACCACCGTGGCCTGGGTTCAATCCTTTGTTGGGGAACTGAGATCCCGCAAGCTGTGTGGTGGCCCAAAAAATAAATAAATAAAAACAAAAACAGAATCCTCTTTTAAAGTAAAAAGTTAAAGAAAAAGGTACAAGCTTTCAGTTACAAGAATAAGTTCTGAGAATCTAATATACAGCATGGTGATTGTAGTGAATTATACATTATTATATAATTAGCAAATTTGATGAGGGTATTTTCTATGTATGTAAGTAATCCAACTATTAAAATTAATCTAGAAAAAAAGTATGTGGAACACACAACTAAAGTCTTTTCTCCAGTTTGATATTGACACACAGATAATTTTCTTAAATTTTTTTCTCTCTTCTATTTATAAAACAAACATTTAAGTGGAAAACGTAGAAAATGCAGGAGAGGATAATGAAGAAAATTTAAGTTACTATCTGTTGAAATCTAGGGCAATCCATATAGATAAATAATTCTCTTACTCTCAGATAACAAAAAGCCCCCCAGTCATTTAAAATTACAAATAAGAGACTCCCCTTATTAATAAACGTGTCCAGTATAGGGTAATAATCAGAAATTATACATTTGCTTGCAGTTTGCTCTACGCTAAGAGCAAGAGAAAGGGGCTGGTTGGTTTCTACTGTGTCCCAACACACACTCCATCTGCCCTCTTCATCCCCACCCCCTACCCTTAGAATAGGATTTCAGTCATAAGTTAGGTAACATTCTGCCCTGCCCTTGCCCCCTACCCAAGCTCTCTATATGGTTGCTTTGAGGCTCCTCCAGGTGACAGGTGGTGAAGGAAAGTGTCCCACCCCTCCCTGGCAGCATGGAGGAAAAAGGCCACAACCCACTGACAACTTGCTTCAGATAAATTCTTTTGCTAGTATCCCTTTCTGCTCTCAGCCTTTCTAACCTATTTTGTACATAAGCGTTACAGAATCAATTCTCTCACACCCCTTTTGCCAGCCCTGCTCGAGTGGCCCAGACCCCTCCTTTGTTAGGTAGTTGACACCTGCGGCTTTTGGGCTTCTTTGAAAATGGACACAGGAGTCCAGTTTTTATATCCAGTTACAAACACTCCCTCAGGGTACATTATATGAATTGGATTTCTGCATCTAAGAACATGATCATTTTAAGACTCTAGACATATGCTAGTAAATTTCCACCTCCCCAGATAGAAATATAATATCAATTCATATTCTCATCCTCACCACTTAATATCAAGAAAAGAAAAGTGGGGCAAATGGGAAGAATGGATAAAGGAAAACAGCAGGGACCTAAGAAGAGAGGAATGATATAGGGAAATGGGAATAGACGAGGTTTGATAGGAGGTGGGGTAGAAGCTCCTATAAGTCAGGTAAATCCATGTCGAGCCAAGCTCCAGCATAAATAAATATAATTCTTTCCTGCCCATTTCTTTAAATGAGCAATATGTTTGATCACTATTTCCTCTCTGATTCCAGCCCCCAAAGGCTTATTGCGAGCTAGATGTTTATAATCACTTTAGAACTCTTTCCACATAGCATAATATAGCAATCTTAATTCAGGCCAGAGCAGTGTTTGCCAAGTGGTAGAAGAAAGGTATTTTTTGTCTCCAGATTCTGCCACTTATTAGCTGGTTGATCCTGAGACTGTTGCTTAATACCAGTGAGTTTCAGCCTTCTCATCCCTATAATTGTAATAATAATGTCTGTCTTGCTTAGCTCATGTGGTAATTATGACATAAGATGGGATGGAATTTGGAATTTGTAAACTGTAATGATCTTAGAAAGATCAGATATATTGCCTTGTCAATCACCTGTCAGCACTGAGGAAGAGTTGGAAGTTTCTAACTGATCTCCCTTTACCTATTTGTGACTTGTTGACAGTGTTCATATTTTTTTCTCAAATGAGATTTCATATGTCAAAATATTTCATTTTTCTGGGTGCATAATAGCTACTAAGCAAGTACTCGTTCTTGTTTTCATCTCTCCTCTCAGTTCCCCAAATGTGTACTATTTGGAAATATCTGTTTATGCAATACAGCAGGGCTCTTTCTTTCCAAGTAAGCAGCAGAGGGCACGTGTATTCAGGATATGTGCTGATTGGCATTCTCATATTTGTTGCATTCTGTTTTGTTTGCACAGAAAGCATTTTCTTTAGAGCGTAATTTATTGAAAATGATGTGAATTGTTTGCCCGCTGTCTGAAATCAGCCCTTAGATTAAATAAATTATATATCTTGACTTTATTTCCACATTTAATTTAATTTTATTGATGTAAAAACAATAGGAATAACAAAATACTTCCAGTGTCAATGGTAATTAAAAAACAAGCAGAAAAGTAATAAAATGTATTATTAGATTGGATATACCCTTCCCTCTTCATTCACCTGGGGAAAAAAATCCAATCTTCAGAGAAAATGAACCATGTGATTTTGTGCCAGCAGTAATTAGCAGGAACAGCTTGATGAGAAACAGTGATGGAAGAATCAATAAAGTATCAATAAAGTAAAGCCCAGATGAGGCTTCTGTTTTTTTATATTAGGTCTTTACACATCAACTTAACCAAATGATTAAATGATATTCTTAATCCCAAAAAGTGTGCCACAAATAGGTTGTAAACTATTTTGACCTTTTACAGCTATGTCAAGCTTTTCCAGTTTCCCTAGAGAAAGTTTTATTACCAATAATGCCTTCCCATTAAATACTATAGTTGTTTCAACAAATAGAATTCAAAATGAAGTCTAAAAATTGCAGCAAACCTGGAAACAAGTGAAATATTAAAAAATTATATGCATATTTCATGCTCAGGTCTTGGCTTTAGGGAGAATCATGACAAAGGTGATATATTTTCATTGTTTATTTGTTTGCTTTAAGTTATCAAACTTTCACTTCGCGTAATCCGAGTTCTCTTCCCTCTTTCACCACCATAAATCAAAAGTTTGATAATGTTTTACATATTGTTAAAAACAGAACCTTCCAGGTGAAACGTGGTGACCTCACAGCCCATGCTTCGACCATGGTTCCTCAACTTTGGCACATGTGAGATTTTGGACTGGGTAATACTTTGTTGTGGCGAACTCTCTTACGCACTGTAGAGTGTTTAGAAGCACCCTTGGCCTGCAACTGCTAGATGCCAGTAGCACTTGCAAGTAGTGATTATCAAAAATATCTCAAGACATTATTATTTTTTTTTTTTTTTGCGTTACGCGGGCCTCTCACTGCTGTGACCTCTCCCGTTGCGGAGCACAGGCTCCAGACGCGCAGGCTCAGCGGCCATGGCTCACGGGCCCAGCCGCTCCGCGGCATGTGGGATCCTCCCAGACCGGGGCACGAACCCACGTCCCCTGCATCGGCAGGCGGACTCTCAACCACTGCGCCACCAGGGAAGCCCCTCAAGACATTATTGCCAAGTGTCCTTGGAGGGGAGGGTTGGCAGGCAAAAAATCACCCCTGTTTGAGAACCACTGCCTTAGATTGAGATTTACTGTGCAGTTTAGGTGATATGAATAGAACTAATTTGATACACTAATAACCAAAAAGGAAGAAACCTAGAAGAGACAGGAAATCAGATCATACCAGACTATAGTGGTTCTCAACCATGAGTACGCATTCAACACATCGGGGATATTTACTAACTACTGATAACCCAGGCCCACCCCAGATCAGTTGAATAAAGATCCATGGGTGAGCCACTGCTAAAACTGACAAAGTAGGTTGCCCTGTAAATTTGACATGTTGCCTCTGGGGACAAGGATACATGGTGCCCTTTTTATAGGGTTATTCCTCTTTTCATAGTTCAGCGTTGCTTATATTAGCCATGAGTTTCCTCTGGTGCAAAGGGGCTACAAGTATGACAAAGATTAAACTCTGTAGGAAGTCTCTGATGGGCAAGAATAAGTTCAGGTGAAGTCAAACTAATTCATTTCACTTGCAGCCACTTTCTGGCATTTAGACTAGATCAGGAATTCTTAAAGTGAGATTTCTGACAATCACAGCAGCAGTAGCATCACCTGGGAACTTAGAAATGCAAAACTTTGGATAACCCCATACCTATTGAATTAAAAACTCTGGGGGTGGGGTCCAGTAATTTTTGTCTTAATGAGGCTTCCAGGTGATTCTGAAGTATAATAAAATTTGAGAACCATGGGTTAGAAACACTCTCCGTATTCACTCAGTGTTCTTCAAACTGACTCTGACAAACCCATGCTTCAGAAGACTTAGATAACTGATAAGCGCTTTTATTGAATCTTTTGAAAACTTTCACTTAGGATTCCATTTTAGCAGAGATAGTTATTATTGAACTATGCCTTATTTACACAGTTTAATCCGCAGTAGAGCAGTCACAGAGGAAGAGTTCAGGGGAAAGCAGAGGGCACCAGTCCTAGATCTGGTCCAAGTTAGTGAGCACAGATACTCTTCCAGACCTATTGGCTGCACTGTGGGCACATTCAGATCCCCACAAAGAGCTTAGTGTGACTTCCACAGGTAAAATTTGCAGCTAGTGGGCCAGGGAAAAATGACATACGAGAGCCATGCAGAAGACTAGGCCACATGCTGAAAAGGAAAATATGATACTAGACGGAGCCACTGATGACTGGTGAAGAAGGGAAACAAGGGTGCTTTGTGGTTTTCCATATTACATTAATTTTCAATGGACTAAACTCTTGTGTTCTACATCATTAAGCTCAGAATCTTGACTATTTTTTATAGGTCAGTAATGGAGGCAGGTTCCTAAGCAAGTGTTCTCTGCTAGTTGTATAATTATCTCCTAGTGAACAAGTTCGTGTTCCACTAGAACTTACTTTCTAGTGGAAAATAGTGCTATGATTTTTATGTGAATACTGAATCATAGAGAGGTAGGCTGGAAAAGTGGCTTCTAATTAAAAGGATATTGAAGGAGTCTAGGAGAAAAATGCCGTTGCAGCAGCCTAGGATGGTAGTTGTAGATATGGTGCCATGCTAGCTAGCTTTGAGGTCTAGTTTGAAGGTAGAGTTCTTAGGGTTTCCTGTGTATTTCATGTAAAATAGGGGAATCAAAGATGACTCTTGGGTTTTTGCCTAATCATCCTGGTGGATGTGACCACTGAAATGGGCTACAACATCCTGGTGGATGTGACCACTGAAATGGGAAAATCTAGGGAGAAGCAGTATTGGAAAGGTCGAGGAATTAAGCTGCTATTTTGACAATATTAGCTCTAAGATTCCTCTTACATATAAAAGTGGAGAAGCTGGGAAAGCAGAATGATAAGTCTAGAGCTCGGGGAAGGGGATTAGGCTTGAGATTTAAATTTGGGGATCATCTGCATATAGATGCATAAAATCTTGGGAATGGATTTTTAAAAATCACCTAAATTAGAAGACAGGAGAAAAGACAAAAGAAAAAGAAACACCTGTAGTCTGAGGTTTCTCAACTTGGTATTCCTTTAGGCTCAGTAGTCTATGTTTTTTTTATCAAGTTGAATTCCATTTTTTCTTTAGGTTCATTTTACTCTTCATGACGGTCATATACAAGACTTTTGTTTTCTTCTTCATAATTTTTAACTGAACTATTAAATGACATAACACTCTAGCCCACTGATAATAGCTTCTCCATTACTATTATAGTATTACAGTTTCCCATTGGGACTGACAGAGGCTGGTGATCAACACTTTACTGACTCTACGAAAAAGTGTTTGGGGCAGTTTAGTAATGTTGAGCCAGAATAGTTGATTTTTTTTTTTTTTTAAAGTCTTTAAGATTCCCTATTATTTTCTTTGTTTTGGACTGCCTTTTTTTTTTTTTTTTTTTTTGTGGTACGCGGGCCTCTCACTGTTGTGACCTCTCCCATTGCGGAGCACAGGCTCCGGACGCACAGGCTCAGCAGCCATGGCTCATGGGCCCAGCCGCTCCGCGGCATGTGGGATCTTCCCGGACCAGGGCACGAACCCGCGTACCCTGCATTGGCAGGCGGACTCTCAACCACTGCACCACCAGCGAAGCCCTGGACTGCCTTTTGTTTAATTGTCAGATATTTTAAGACTGACAGCCATGTGAGTTCAACCAGAAGAACTAAACTGGGAAAATAATCACATTTTTTAATAGACTATTTTTGAAAACTGGAGATGAAGAATTAACATGCATTGGTATAGGATCACTTCCATTTTGTGGTTAAAAGAAATCTTACCCCCCAAATGATGATAATTTTTAGAATTATGAGTTGAATGTTTGTGAGTATGCATGTTACCTGTACATATGTAAACATGTAGGGGGTGCATTATTTTCTGCCAATAAGTTTTATGGTTTTTATATCAAGTAAATATATTTTGCTAATATGATCCCTGCATTTGATAGTATAACCCTTTATGGGCTACACTAACCACATGGCTTCCCAGCTGGGCTGTAAAAGAATCAACAGCTGGTTTAGAGTTCCTGGGGGCTGTATTTGGAAGATTTAAGTTTTCCAGTTTGGGCTACTTACATTGCTTCTATCTTTTTCAATTCCTTGGGGTCTCTTCCTTAGCCTTGGTGCTTGAGAAAGCTTTGGTGGAAGGCTTTGAGCAGATAATTCACTTGGCTCTGACAGGCCAAGAAATTCAGTTGTCTGGAGCCAAGATAAACCCAGGGCTCAATTTTGCATTCATTTTTTAACTCAGTGAATATGATTATTCTTTAAAGATGATCGGAAAACAGTTTCAGATAATAGATGTGGACTTGTACCCTGATGCAATTCTGCATACATTTGTATTTTCTTTAATTTCTCTGTAAGAACTCAGAAAACAACTGGGTAGAAATGTTGTCTTTTTGCATCTCTGAATTTACCTTTAATGAGAGAGCAGTTTTCCTGCCAAGGGGGAAGAGTAAGGAAACAGAATCACATGATTCTATAATATTGACTTTCTATTTAACTAACAAATTGGCAAGCAGGAAATGCAGGAGGTCCTGTGTAGCTTAGGGAGACATCTGTTGCACGCTCAATGTGAAACTTATTTTGCCCTGAACATATCTATAGGTGCTACAAGGAAAATAAATATTGGAAAGATTCCTGGTATCTTGGGTTCCTTCTGTATAGAATTTCATATAGAAATTCATCCATTTGCTATAGATGCTGGGTTTTGGAGAGCTACAGAGGCAAGAAAAGGTAATACAAATAATCTTACCTTGTTAACACAAAATAATAAAAACAAATCTTCTCTTGAACTTTACATAGCACAGAGACATTAATTCAATATTTACTAGGTGCCTACATGTGCCAGGAACTGTACTCTGTGCTGGGGATATGAAGATTAGTGAGATATGGGCAACTTTCTCCAGGAAGGCACAATCTCTTGTTTTTGCTCTGAGACTAAATTATGACTAGATCAATGATCTTTAGCTTATATTTTCTTGAGTTTCAGAGATGGGAACTATAAATTTTTGAGGGTTACTTTTTTAAAACTTTTTATTTTATATTGGAGTATAGTTGATTAACAATGTTGCGATAGTTTCAGGTGTACAGCAAAATGATTCAGTTATACATATACATGTATCTATTCTTTTTCAAATTCTTTTCCCATTTAGGTTGTTACATAATATTGAGCAGAGTTCCCTGTGCTATACAGTAGGTCCTTGTTTATCCATTTTAAATATAATAGGTCAATCCCAAACTCCTAATCAAAAAATGGACAGAAGACCTAAATAGACATTTCTCCAAAGAAGACATACAGATGGCCCAGAGGCACATGAAAAGAAGTTCAACATCACTAATTATTAGAGAAATGCAAATCAAACCTACAATGAGATATCACCTCACACCATCAAAATAGCTGTCATCAAAAAATCCATAAACGAGACTTCCCTGATGGTGCAGTGGTTAAGAATCCGCCTGCCAATTCAGGGGACATGGTTCGATCCCTGGTTGGGGAAGATCCCACATGCTGGGGGGCAACTGACCCTGTGTGCCACAACTACTGCGCCTGCTCTCTAGAGCCTGCGAGCCACAACTACTGAGCCCACGCCACAGCTACTGAAGCCCATGTGCCCTAGAGCCCACGCACTGCAACTACTGAAGCCCGTGTGTTCTAGGGCCTGTGTGCTGCAACTACTGAAGCCCGTGTGCCTAGAGCTCATGCTCTGCAACAAGAGAAGCCACTGCAATGAGAAGCCTGCGCGCTGCAACGAAGAGTAGCCCCCACTCACTTCAGCTAGAGAAAACCCACATGCAGTGACGAAGACCCAATGAAGACCAAAATATATATATATATCCATAAACAATAAATGCTGGAGAGGTTGTGGAGAGAAGGGAACCCTCCTACACTGTTGGTGGGAATGTAAATTGGTGGAGCTACTATGGAGAACAGTATGGAGGTTCCTTAAAGAACTAAAAATAGAGCTACCATATGATCCTGCAATATATCTGGAGAATATATACCAACTCCTGGTCATATATCTGGAGAAAACCATAATTCAAAAAGATACATGCACCACAATGTTCATTGCAACACTGTTTACAATAGCCAAGATGTGGCAGCAACCTAAATATCCACTGACAGATGAATGGATAAAGATGTGGTACATATATACAATGGAATATTACTCAGCCATTAAAAAGAATGAAATAATGCCATTTGCAGCAACATGGATGGACCTAGATATTGTCATATTGAGTTAAGTAAGTCAGACAGGGAAAGAGAAATATCGTATGATATCACTTATATGTGGAATCTAAAAAGAAATGATATAAATGAACTTATTTACAAAACAGAGACTCACAGACTTAGAGAACAAACTTATGGTTACCAGGGGGAAGGGTGGGGGAAGGGATAGTTAGGGAGTTCGAGATTGATGGTTACTTTTATGTGTCAATTTGATTCTGACATGGGGTGCCCAAAATTTGGTTCAAGATTATTCTGGGTGTGTCTGTGAGGGTGTTTCTGGATGAAATTAACATTTGAATCAGTAGACTGAGTGAAACAGATTGCCCTCCCCAATGTGAGTGAGCCTCATCCAATCCACTGGAGGCCTGAAGAGAACAAAAGCCAGGGTAAGGGGGAATTTGTTTTCCCTACTTAACTGTTTTCAAGCTGGGACATAGTTTTCTCCGACACTTGGACTGGAACTTACACCATCATTCTCCACCATTGTTCTCCTGTTCTCAGGCTTTCTGACTCAAACTGGAGCTGCACCACTGGCTGTCCTAGATTTTTTTTTTTTTTTTGCAGTACACGGGCCTCTCACTGTTGTGGCCTCTCCCGTTGTGGAGCACAGGCTCCGGACGCTCAGGCTCAGCGGCCATGGCTCACGGGCCCAGCTGCTCTGCGGCATGTGGGATCTTCCCGGACTGGGGCACAAACCCGTGTTCCCTGCATTGGCAGATGAACTCTCAACCACTGCGCCACCAGGGAAGCCCTGTCCTAGATTTTTGATTTATGGGAAAGAGACATTTAAAAAAATAATTTGGTAGGGGATTTGCCCAATTTGCAGTTGGAAAGGAACCAGGGTTTGATGTATAAGCAGCAAAGAATGTAACTGGAAAACCCATAACTTCCTCTCTTAGCTTCTGCGATAAAATTTTTAACCTTTCTGTACAGCTGACTATAGTAAGCCAGGGTTGGTCAAAGGTCACTGACAAAGCAGATGCTTGGATTTTCATTTAATGACACAAAGGTAGCTGCTTGATTAAATTTCATGTAATATGCAGCCATTCTACAATACAAAACTCATCAAAAGATCAAGTGAAAAAAAAAAAAAACACCAGAGGGTTATTTTGGTCTTAGACACAAGAGTCAATGAGAATAACTAACGACAGGTGCACTCAATTGCTCTGCTCTTGTGAGGGCTCACTTTGTTTTGTAAAGTTTTATGTTCTTTCTGTTTTTTTAAAAAAATAAATTTATTTATTAATTTTGACTGCATTGGGTCTTCATTGCGTGCGGGCTTTTCTCTAGTTGCGTGAGAGGGGGCTACTTTTTGTTGCAGTGCGTGGGCTTCTCATTGTGTTGGCTTCTCTTGTTGTGGAGCACAGGCTCTAGGCACGTGGTTTTCAGTAGTTGTGGCACGGGGCTCCCCCTCGCGGGCTCTAGAGCGCAGGCTCAGTAGTTGTGGCACACAGGCTTAGTTGTTCTGCGGCCTGTAGAATCTTCCTGGACCAGGGCTCGAACCCATGTTCCCGGCATTGGCGGGCAGATTCTTAACCACTGCACCACCAGGGAAGTCCAAGTTTTATGCTCTTAAATTCTCAAATAAGATATTGAAAGGAAATAATGTCGTGGAGGCATTCAAGCCCCCGGTCGCAGTGTGTACTCGTGATGTACTAGGGAATCACTGGCACTGGAAGCTGACCAGTGTTTGTCCACAGTGATTTTTAATCAGCACAAAAACACCACAGAAAGTTCTAGAAGATTTTGGGGTGGGACATTTTTATGGTCACCTTTTTTTTCACCCATTGGTTGAAAGTTGTGAGTTTTCTGTTCTATGTGTGGACTAAATCTCCCACTTTAAGTTCATGTATGAATCTGTTTTTCTTACCACTAGAAATAGAGCATGGGACCACAACCACCATTACCTTTTACCCACAAGCTGTTTAGAAAAGAAAAAGACAAAAAGTCCAGTGTTAAAGAATTAGGATCACTTTCTTGTACTTTTTTTGAATAACTTTTTATGTGAATGCAACTGTCCCCACCCACTCCTCTGCTTTACTTGTGGATCAATGTTTACTATCACTGGCCACCTGGTGGAGTTTCTTATGAGCAACAGACATCTACATATCAATAGTTACACATAACTGGTCTGAATCTCTTTCCAACAATATATTAACTCTGTGATGGTTTAACCTCTGTGTGCCTTAGTTTCCCCAACTGCAATGTGGTAACAATGCCTTCTTGGTGGCATTGGGCTGGATTGAAATAATACAATCAACATATCTAATATTGTGTCTGACATATAGGAAATGCCATGCCTAAAAGTATTTTTTAGTTTATTCTATAAATGTTTTCAAACACCTTCTGTATATTTGGCACTAGTTTAATTGCAGGGAAAACAGAGGTGAAGAGGACAGGTGTGATTTTCTGCTAAGGTTAAATGATATCTGCAATAATTTATTAATTTATTCTACAAATTTTCATTGACTTCCAATTGCATGTGAGGTAATAGAGGAAAAATAAAGTGGTATATAAGCTGGGCTAATGTTCACTGGGACACCTCTGTTTCAAGGTACCAATGGTTTGTGGCTAGTATTTGTTCTAGTTCGTCAGTGCTATGCTTTAAAAGTTGTTAACTATTTGAACGTTAACCTTGGAGATAAATAAAATATTTAATATAATAATCCATGAAAAGTGCTTAGCATGATACTGACCCAGAATTAGTGTTCAATGAATATTAATTTTTGTTATCATCACTATTATGTAAAAATAAATTGTATTCATAAAGAGGAACTTTTACAGTTTAGTTTTAGAGAAAAGGTATTTTCCAAATGGCCATAATATAAAACAAAAGATGGTAAATATCACAGAAAATTCTGGAAGATCTTGGGGAGGGAGATCTTGTTCCTATGAAAGAGATAGGAAAATGCAGAATAATAGGAAGCTTAGTGTAGGAAGAAGTTTTTGAAAGAGAGATAGAGAATTGACCTGGTTTAAACATCCAATGATGGGGACAAGAGGGTACTAGTCCACCAAACAAAAACAAAACAGTCTAAGGCAGGAGAATTAGGAAATAGATAGAACTATATGGGAGGATGGGTAGAGGAACCAAAAAGACAATTTTTCAGCTGCAGCACAGGTCGGACATATTCTGTCTGGCAAGGTGAATTAGAAGCATTCTTTAAAGGGTTCTTAATGGCAGCCTGGGATTTAGGTTTGATTCCACCAATAGGTAATGCATTGTAGTCAGCTGCAGCCTCACAGAACCACATAGGACAGCATAGGTCAGGGTTCTCAACCTCAGCACTATTAACATTTTGAGTTGTCTAATTCTTTGTTGAGAAGGGGCTGTCCTGTGCAATGGAAGATGTCTAGCAGCATCCTGGGCCTTTGTCCACTAGGTAACAGTAGTACCTTTCCTGTATAACAACCAAAATGTCTCTAGACATTGCCAGATGTTCCTTAGGAGACAAAATTGCACCTGATTGAGAAACATAGACATAGATGATAGTGTGGCAGCGCCAATTTTTAGCAATAATCGAAGTTATTTTTTTTCCCTACTCTTCACACATGGATCAATTTCTGGGCTTTGTTACCTCACAGGGAGGTTTTGATAATGCAGGAAACTACACAATTTTCCTTTCTCAGTTGTTTTTCCAAAATCAAGTCAATGAGATTATGTTGTGTGTTCTTGAGACAGAGAAGGGAAGAAGGGCTTTTGAGAAACCTTAACAAAGAGAGAAGGATTTTTCCTAACTAAGACAATTTTCCTAAATACAGGAAGGACAGAAGTCCATGGGATTATGGAGTAGTGAGAACTTGTGTCTTGTTACTCAGCAAATACTTGGTGAGGTGGAGAACTTCCATGGGGAACTTCCATGGGGAATGGTTACATGAGTCCCAGCTCCTCCTAAACAAAAAGCCCACTCAACAGGGGTAATTTAAGAGAGGTTTATGAAGGGATCATTTTATACAGGTGTGAGCAAGGTTAAGAAAAATCGAGAAGGACTGTTGAAGTGCTCCTGAGTAAGGTAACTTGAAGCTGCAAGTTGAGGGAATGGTTACCAGGATCTATCACTGTAGCTGTAACCCTTGGAGAGGGTCACCCAGTAACAGCTGTGCCATATAGAGGAATGCATTTTCTCTTAACACAAAACACCACAGGAAGGTAGATAGGGGAATAAATATTCCAACTTCTATCTTTCCCCCCTCCTTGATTCTTTTGTGTATACCTCCATTTGGCTGAATCCAAGCAGAAACCAGGGGACAAGAGAGCTGGACTGATGCGGTAGGCAGAGTCTGATGCAATATGTTTTGATTGACAGTTCCCTAATAACTAATGTTGTTGAGCATCTTTGTGCTTCTTAGCCATATACTTGGATAACTCTATTCAAATACTTTGCCCGGTTTTAAATTGGGTTGTCTTTTATTATTAAGTTGTAAGAGTTTCATATATTCTGGAAAAGTATCTATCAGATAGATGATTTGAACATATTTTTACCCATTTGTCTCTTCACTTTCTTGACGATACCTTTGATCCATGTAAGTTTTAATTTTTAATGAAATACAACTTTTCAACCTTCTCTTTTAGCACATGTCCTTTTCATGTCATATACATGTATTCTTTAACCCAGTGATCTACTCCTGTGTTTTCTCTGAAAAGTTTTATAGTGTCAGCTCTTACATTTAAATCTATGTTATACTTTGAGTTAATTTTTTTGTATAAGGTGAATAGTGATCTAAATTCATAGTTGTACATGTGAATATCCAGTTATCTCAATACTAATTATTGAAAAGACTATTCTTTCCCCACTGGATTGCCTTGGCCTGTTTGTCAAAGATCAATTGACTATAAATGTTAGGATTTCATTCAGAACTCTCAACTCTATTCCACTGATTTATATGCCTGTCTTTATGCTAGTATCACAGTCTCGTTTACTGTGTCTTTGTAGAAAGTTTTGATATCAGAAAGTATGTGTGCTCCAGGTTTGTTCATTTTAGTATCATTTTGGCTATTCTGGGTCTCTTCCATTTCTATATGAATTTTAGTATCAGCTTGTCAATTTCTGCATAAAGCTAGCTTGGATTTTGATAGAGATTGTATTGAATCTGTAAATTAATTTGGGGAATATTGCCATTTTAACAACAGTAGTTCTTTCAATTCATGAACGTGGGCTGTCTTTCCAATTATTTAGATCTTTAATTTACTCAACAATTGTTTGTAGTTTTCTGTGTAAACATCTTATACTTATTTTGTTAAATTTATCCTTAAGTTTTATTCTTTTTGGCACTATTGCAAATGGAATTACATTTTAGTTTTGGTTGTTTATACTAGTATATAGACACACAAACTGATTTTCTGCATATTGATCTTGTATCCTGAAACCTTGCTTGAATTCATTTTTGAGTTCCAATAGTTTTTCTTTTTTGGTGCATTCTTTGGAATTTTTTTCATGCCAAATGATGTCATCTTCAAATAGAGATATTTTCACTTCTTTGTTTCTAATCCAGATGCTTTTTATTTTTCTTTATTGCCTAATTTTGCTGTATAGGTTCTCCAGTGCAATGTTGAATAGAAGTGTCAAGAGGAGATGTCTTTGTCATCCCTCCAAAAGCATGTAATGTTTCACCATTGATTATGATGTTAGCTGTAGACTTTTTTTGTGGATGCCTTTTATCAGCTTGAGGAAGTTCCATTCTAGTCTTAGTTTGTTGAGTGTTTTTTTCATAAAAGAATGCTGGATTTTGTGAACTGCTTTTTCTGCAGCTATTGAAATGACCATATGATTTGTGTCCTTTTTCCCATTAATATAATGTATTAAACAGTGTGATTTTTATATGGTAAAACAACCTTGCATTTCTTGGATAAATCCCACTTGGTCATAATGTTTGATACTTTTTATATGTTGTTGGATTTGCTTTGCTAGTATTTTATTGAAGATTTTTGCATCTATGTTTGTTTATAAAGGATACTGGCCTTTAGTTTTCATGTGTTATTTTTGTCTCATTTTTGGTATCAGGGTACTATTGGACTCATAGATTGAGTTAAGAAGTATTCCTCTTTCATCTTCTGGAAGGGTTTGCCAAGAATTATGTTAATTTTTCCTTTAAATGTTTGGTGGAATTCGCCAATGAAGCCATCTTGGCCTGGACTTTTCTTTGTGAGAAGTTTTAAAATGACTAATTCAGTCTCTTTACTTATAGATCTATTCATATTTTTCTATTTCATCTTGAGTCAGTTTCAATAATTTTTGTCTTTCTAGGAATCTTTCCATTTTACATGGTATTCTAATTTGCTCCTTCTTTAAAAGCATGATATATATCTGCTATGTATTTTGGAGGACCCTGAACTCAAGAACCTACAGTCTTGTAGGGAAGAAAGATATGAACACAAGTAATTATTGTACAGTAAAAGGGTTGTGCTTAAAAAGAATAATGTATGGAAAATATCATAAACATTCAGATGAGAAAGATATTACTTGCAAGTGTAATTGGCTTATGTTTGGAAGATGGTGAGATCATATGAAACTATGTGAAATATGTTATTTTTTTCTGGGTCTGGAAGGATGTTCAGAACTAGCACTGTTGGGAGACCATTTTCTATGTCTCTTGTGTTTCTGCACATATTGTCAGCAAAGACACTGGTTACATTTTTCAAGACTATCTTTTCAAGGATATTTGTATAGCAAACAACTTTGGCAGATAGAAATACTGTCTCTCTCTGAAGCAAAAAGGCAACGTACTGTTCAGTATAAAAGATTTTCCTAAACTCGGGGTTCTTTTCTGTAGTGTAACCTATTGTGTATGTAGGTATTACTGGGCCCTTTTCATGTTGGCCTGTAGGAAATTTTGCTTGGGGGAAGGTTCAATGGGTAGGGTAAAGGCAGTTATACCTGGAGAAAGAGTATTGGCAAAGACATGTATGGGAAAAATGGTAGAATTGTACATAATATTTTTGTGGGGCCGTGGCGTTCATGGACAGGAAAATATAAGCTTGGAAAAGGAACACAGGGTAGTAGAGTTTGATGCCATGCTAACGTTATTTAAGCTTATTCTGTAGGAAAGAGGAATAGCAATTGGCCTTTGAATAGGTATATTTTATAATAGGTAAGAAATAATTATTTCCCAGAGTTAGCTTAGTGGCATTTGGAACTGAAAAAATAAGATAAATATGAAAGGCTTTATGTAAGGAGAGCAGCAATAAACCGGATGCTGTGTGTTGAGCAGAGATCCTGTCTGTTGTGGGTCCCACTGTATTTGTAATGAATAGCATGGTGCATGCACATGATAGGTATACAACAAATATTATAGAATGAGAAGTTGAATGAAAGAATCAGCAAGAATTCTAACAGAGTGGGAGAAGAGAGGAACATTGCTCCTATTTGTTTTAAGTTGGAGTAACAGGGAGGACGATAGTATAATAAAGAGATATGGGAAATACTAGAGTGAGAACAGACTTAAAGAGCACAATAATGAGTTTATTCTTCAACACATTGAATATGATGCTTCCGTGGGACAACTCAGATGGTTCTGAACAGCAGACAGTTAGGAATGGGAGTCACAAATCTGAGAAAATTATTATTATTATTTTTTTGGGTTACGCGGGCCTCTCACTGTTGTGGCCTCTCCCGTTGCGCAGCACAGGCTCTGGACGCGCAGGCTCAGCGGCCATGGCTCACGGGCCCAGCCGCTTCGCGGCATGTGGGATCTTCCCGGACCGGAGCACGAACCCATGTCCCCTGCATCGGCAGGCGGACTCTCAACAACTGCGCCACCAGGGAAGCCCTGAGAAAATTCTTAAAGTGATATCCACCAGCATAAAAGTGATCACTGAAGGAGAGACAAAGTGGAGTTAAAAAAAAAAAAAAAAAAGGAGAGAAGAGAAGAGAAAAAAGGGCCAGAGATAAGAAAGGAACCTTGAACAATACCCAATCCAGGTCAAGAGGAGGAAGAAGTTTGAGAAGATAAAAGAGTAGTCTGATAAAACAAAGCACAGTTATTTCAGAGTTCAGAAGCTTAGAGGGTGGAGCGTTTCAAAAATAAAATAATGGTTGCATTCACTGAGTTTCCAGCAAAGATTAGATGAAGAGGCCTAGAAAATGGTCATTTGGAAATTAGTGATATATTTTTGAGAGAATAAATCCTATAGATTGATGAAAGTAGAACACAGATTGTAGAGGGTGGGGAATGTGAAGGTTTTTCCAAAAGGTTCAATGGCAAATTAAACTAAGTGCTTGATTTTGGACGGAACTGGAACGTGAGTGCATCTTGTAAGTAGTGAGGCTGCATATGCTTGCTGAGACCAAAATTCATGAAATTGTTATCAATTTAATGTAAGCGATATTCTATGGACAAGGCTATCGTTGTAAATGATGGATCTGAACAATACAAAGATGCCTGGAGAATGTGGTCATGTTATCCAAAAACAAACTACAAAACTATTTAATCCTAAAACTACTGCTTGGATGGAAGATCTGAGAAAAGAAAACATACTTTTTTTGTTTTTAATTAAGCATCTTTATTGGAGTATAATTGCTTTACAATTATAGTTTCTGCTGTATAACAAAGTGAATCAGCTATACATATACATATATCCCATATCTCCTCCCTCTTGCGTCTCCCTCCCATCCTCCCTATCCCACCCCTCTAAGTGGTCACAAAGCACTGAGCTGTTCTCCCTGTGCTATGTGGCTGCTTCCCACTAGCTATCTATTTTACATTTGGTAGTGTATACGTGTCAATGCCACTCTCTCACTTCGTCCCAGCTTACCCTTCCCCCTCCCCATGTCCTCAAGTCCATTCTCTACGTCTGAGTCTTTATTCCTGTCCTGACCCTAGGTTCTTCAGAACCACTTTTTTTTTTTTATTATTCCATATATTTGTGTTAGCGTACGGTACTTGTTTTTCTCTTTCTGACTTACTTCACTCTGTATGACAGACACGAGGTCCATCCACCTCACTACAAATAGCTCAATTTCATTTCTTTTTATGGCTGAGTAATACTCCATTGTATATATGTGCCACATCTTCTTTATCCATTCATCTGTCGATGGACACTTAGGTTGCTTCCATGTCCTGGCTATTGTAAATCGTGTGGCAGTGAACATTGTGGTACATGTCTCTTTATGAATTATGGAGAAAACATATGCTTCCGCACTGAAACAAAATGAATACATTTTCTTTTTTTGTATGAAGCTTTCCACTTAGATTTGATATATGTTAACATTTTGCTCAATACTATGGCAGAAGTCTGGTGTTAGTTTAGGAATCTTGAAGCTAACAAATAGACAGGACTGGAATGTGATCACTCATCAAGGACAAAGCCCTCTTCTTAGAGAATATAACAACCCAGGATTTGCTGTTTTTAAGAGCACTAGGTGCCATGAGCAAGCCAGTTTGTTGCCACTGTAAAATCATCATTTACAGAACATACTGTATACAAGTGAAACTTATCCTGAAATGAACAGGGGAACACTGAGGCAGAGAGATGCTCCTTTCAGGAAAAATTGTTCTTGTCAGGATTTAATGAAATGTCACCTGATGAAGACAGTGTAGTTTATTTTTAAGATATTTAATTAAAAAACTTTTTTAGAAAAGAAAATAGATAAATCCACTAGTTGGAAGCTTCAGTTTAAAAATTAGATAGAATCCTTAATTGGATTTTAGCATGGATAGCATTCAAATACTTAACTCAGACAAGCTGCTTCTGCTGGTGGGCTCTGTGACTACACATAAAAATCTAGCTGAGGGATTGCAATGAGGTGATGTGAGCCAAGAGCTAAATGGTTATTTTCTGGGATTCCGGGGCACAACCAGGAGAGAAGATTAATAGATTTAAAAGCTGGTTAGAACATTGTTTCATAAACTACTAAACCTCCTCTCACCTTAATCAGGTTGTGTTTCTGAGCAGCTAAAAAGTTAAACAGCTTTTTGTCTTCTTGCCAAGCTTTAATGAAACCCACCAATCCTGCAGATAGGTTTCAATGTGTCAGCCATGTTTGGGGTGAGGGGTAACTTGTGGACCTGCAGACGATAAGAGGACACTAACTGTAGGTCTACATGGGGTCTACCAGATGGTCCCCAAATTATAAGTAGAAGCTAAACATAGTAAAAAGCTGTTAGCAGCTCCATTTAGCAGACATAAAGAAGAAAACCTGATTTTTTTTTAATGCTGTGAGGTATCACGTTTCTTTCCTAGCTTGAGCAAGGTCAGCTTTTTCAGCAAGTGACCTTGAAGGAGTTGTGTGGGCATGTATTGCTGGGCCATTTATTTAGAAAGCTAGGGTTACATTTTCAGTTGAGAACTTTAATTTTCTGGTTTTTGTTAGCAGGATAGTGGGGACTTGAGGACTCAGAAGTGTATCTCTGACAGTGTGTGTATATAAATACCTGTCAGCAGGCCAATTCCAAGCCCCTTTAATTACTCTGGTGGTAGGGAACAAGCCTAAGAATTGATACCAGCAGAGGAGAGGAGTAATATATTTTGCAGTAACTTCAAGTATTTTTTGGGGGGAAAACCTATAGGTTATGCTGTTGTACTTTCTGAAGATTTTAGATTTTAAAACTATGGAGACCATGCTTTGTGACCTCTTTGGATTGCTTTGTATTATCATCATGATGCAGAAAGAAGATAGGGGGTCACTTTCTCATTCATTCAGTTAAGAAATATTTACTGAGGACCAACTGTGTGTCAGGCTATGCAGTGGGATGAGGATATGATGCATTTCAAGTGGGGTCTGTCTTCTGGATGCTGACAGGCTGGTGGAGGTGGCCAGAATAGGAGAGTAAACAGCCCATGACAATAGAGTGTAATGTGTGCTAGAATAGGAGTACACCCAGGGTGCCCATCCTAGGTGTAGGAGATTAGGGAAGGCATCTTTGAGAAGTTTGCATCTAAATTAAATTTTAAGGAACAAATATATCTAGGCAGGTATAAGCAAGGGCTCGAGTATGCCAGGTAGAACAGAATATGTGGTCTTGGAGGCAACAGAGAACCTGGTGTGCTTGTGGAACTATAAGTGGTTAACCTGTCCGAGCCATGCTGCTGTGTTTGGAGGGAGCACAAGAATTTAGAGCCATGAGGATTTAACAGTGAGTCAGATGAGGATTTATAGGCACATTAAAGAATTTGGATTTCGTCTTCCTCTGAAGACAAACAGGGAGCCATTTTAGAGTTTTGAGCAAAGGAATGACATAGTAAAATCAACCTGGTTGGAAAGTGTTCAGAAGAGGAGAATCTGGATATAGGGAGACCAGTTAATTCAGTGAGTGATAATTCAGAAGCAATTCAGTGAGTGATAATGGTGAGCAATGACAGTAGTTCCAGCTGAATTAAGATACAATTGTCCCTCCTTAGCTGTGGCAGATATATTCCAAGACCCCCAGTGGATGCCTGAAGCCATGAATAATACCCAACCCTTTATATACACTATGTTTTTCCCATACATACATACTTATGATAAGGTTTAATTTAAAAATTAGATACAATAAAAGATTAAAACAATAACTAATAGTAAGAGAAAAATTATAATGATATACTGTAATAAAAGTTAAGTGACTATGGTCTCTCTCTCGAAATATCTTCGTGCTCTGTGCTGACCCTTCTTCTTGTGAAGACGTGAGATGATAAAATGCCTATGTGACAAGATGAAGTGAGGTGAATGATGTAGGCATTGTGACTGAAGCATTAGGTTACTATTGACCCCCTGACAATAGTCAGAGGAGGATCGTCTGCTTTAGGTGACCCTGGATCATTGAGCCATGACAATGTCAATGGTTGGATGTCAGGAGCTGACCATGTCACTGGCTGGGGATCCTGGTGGGGGTGAAGGGGACAGAGTGGGATGGCACAAGATTTCATCACCCAACTCAAAGCTGCAGATAATTTAAAATTTATGAATTGTCTTATAATAAACTGTTAATTCATTATAAAAATGAATTAATATTTTTGGACCACAGTTGACTGCAGGTAACTGAAATGGCAGGAAACGAAACCATGCATAAGGAGTGGTGACGGAGAGAGGTATATTAATTCCAGAATTAGCAAGTATTATTCTCATTGGTGAGGAGAATCTATCATTTTCAGTACCAGATTTCTGCAGAACCTGCTTCCACTACAGGCTCTGCTGCTCATATGATTCTACCTCCCCCAGGGTTCCCATTCCTACGTGGCTTAGTTGGAAAAGATTGGCAAGGTCAGTGAGAATCTCCTCTCATTTTTTAGGATTACGGGAACTGAGATACCAAAATATTGGGTCAGTGAACATTGGGAATTTGATCTTAAAAATCATATAACTATCAATAAGAAGAAAGAACAAAACAAAAAACCCCCTGTTTATCAGAGGGAGGAAAATGAAACAGATTTACAGATTATGGCAGAAATAAGAGTCAGTGTAGCATCTGAGAGACTTAATGTGGCTTGATTCTATTTCATATCCTGCTCTTAAATTACCAAACACAGTAATACCTGCATAAAAACCATACTTTTTTGTACTTGAGCAAGTTAGGGTGAGATTTTACCTTAGTTTTCTTAGTGCATCTCCTCCCCTGCCTCTCAACTGCATAATTTAAGATTCATGTGGTGCTAACAGGGCTACATGATGAATAGGTTTGAGGCCTCTGAGCCTTTAACTCTTTGATCCACTTGTTTACATCAGTCTCAACTAATACATTTAAAAGTAAGGAAATAGCATGCCCTTTCCATGATTATAGATTCAAAACTTCAGGCTCCTAGGTTTGAGGTAATCAGTTTCTTGGCTCCTTGGAAATCTTTATTTCCATTTACAAAAAGGTTATGAGGGCTTCCCTGGTGGTGCAGTGGTTGAGAGTCCGCCTGCCAATGCAGGGGACACGGGTTCGTGTCCCGGTCCGGGAAGATCCCACATGCCGCGAAGCGGCTGGGCCTGTGAGCCATGCCACTGAGCCTGCGCGTCCGGAGCCTGTGCTCCGCAACGGGAGAGGCCACAGCAGTGAGAGGCCCGAGTACTGGAAAAAAAAAAAAGGTTATGAGACTGACCCAAACAGGTTCACCCAGCCTTTTATTAGCCTTGTGAAAGGACAAGAGGATGTGTTGTTTTAAGTTGATGTGTTATTCAAAATACATCATATTGGTACTGATCATATTTTCCTAGGGGATGCTGCTCTGGTTGTGGAATGGACCTTGAGAAGTGATTGTTCCATTCGACAGTAAGAGGAAGAAGCATGAGGGCTGATCAAATTTAATGTTCAACTCCAGTCTTTTCAGAACAAATAGGTTCCTACCATTTGAAGACCCTGAAGCTAGTAAATGGAACTGAAAGCATCTTAGAGCTCCTTGTTGACACCACATGGTCATAAACTCTTCAGACTCTGCAAAGAGGTTGTAAAGCAAATTGCTCCTTCACAAGTAAACCGATTAAAGGGAGACAGAGCTTAGACACCTTGGAGCCTAATGAGGGTGTTTCAGAGAAATGATGCTCCTTTTCTAGAACAAATGATAAATTTTTGTTACGTGTGAGAAACAGAATTGCTCATAGGAATAAAGTCAAAGGACAGGGATTTTCAATAATACTGGCCTGGAAACCAGGAGACTTGGAATTCCTAATCTGACATTTAAACTGGATGACCTTAGGGAAGCAAACTAACCACTCTGCTTCTCTCATTTGTAAATGAGAATGTCCACTTATTCAGTAGACGTGTATTGAGTAAATATTATTAGCCAGTTGTTTTCACAGTTGTAATCTCACTTCACACTCACAAGAATCCCAGGAGGAAGCCATATTATTCATTCACGTTAATAAAGAATCTGGTGCTCAGAGGGTTTAAGTAACTTGTCTGAGTCATATTTAGTAAGTGTTAAAGTTATAGTTGGTGAGTGGTTGAGGCAGGATTCAACCCCAGCCTTCCAAGTCCAGCATTATTCCTACTACAGGAAACTGCTCTCCTTATGGTTCAGTGGCATTTATTAACATACGGTAATCATATTTATTAATGTTTGTTATATCATAGGAGTTATTGTCTAATTTCATGTACATGATTATTTTCCCAACGGAAGACAAAAATCCAAATGTTTACATCTTTGTTACCTGCCTCCTCACTCACCACAGAACAGAATACCGATCTTCACTCATTTGTTCATTCATCGATTCATCATTTAACAAAATAATAATCAAGTGCCTATTATGTGGAAGGCACTGTTCTAGGTGCCTAGAATACATTAGTGCACAAAATAGATGATATCCCTGACCTCATTCACTTATGTTCTAGTGGCAGTAGAAGGAAATAAATAATAAATGGCATAAGTCATGAAATATGTTAGGGGGTGATAAGGACAATAATAAAAGTAGACCATGTTAAGGGGGATTGGGAATGTGGCAGAAAGGGTAAGTTTGCAATTTTAGGTAAGGCTATTAGGGTAGGCTTCATTGACTGCTGCATAATTGTTACCTGAATTCACTTAGGAGTGTCCTCTGACAACTTCAAGCCTCGGCTTTACTTATGTATAAGGAAGAGATGGCACCAGGCTTTGGCCTTAACCCAAAATTCGCCAACACACATTCATGTCCCAGCAGAGAACTTTAGATCAATATCTTCCATTTTCACCTACAGAACCACCAGGGGTAAAAGGTGGAAGTGGCCAAGGCACAGCTTGAATTTATGTCATGCCCTTTAAAACAGACAGCTCAGTATCAGGGCATAGGGCTTAGAGTACTGCTGACCTTAGCTAGAAAAAATATTCATGTAAGAGCCTCACAGATGTGTAATCAATAGTAAGGTAACTGACTACAAGGGATTTTACACATCCGTCAGCTAAATCAGAACCCTAAAGGGAAAATGCTGTTATAAAGAACATTAGCCAGATTTGTGGTGCTGACTCAAGGAGTTTGGGTCCATAAACCAATGCATGCATTACAAGGAGACATCAGTATGACAGTTTTTCATTGGTGACAGTCATAATCTTGTTTCAGTCTGGTTTTCTAGTTGATATTCATGGAAAAATGTTGGATTGGCTGGACTGTCATCAGAGATCATTTTGTTTTTATTTTATGCTTGCTTTTTATTTTTTTCCTGTACAGCTTATAATATTTTGTTCTTTGTCCCTAGCTTTTCTGTTTTCTGCTTGTTCTTCTCTTATCTTTGCCTTCCCATTAAAAGTTATCTGCTTTCTTTCCAGCTTTCCTTTTCTTTAGTTTTCATCACTGTTCTTCCTCCCTTCCTTCTTCCTTCCTTAAATATTTATTATGCATCTGCCATGTACTGGGCCAGGCATTGTGCTGTGTGCTGTGTAACAGTGGTAAAAACACAGAGGAGCCTCCCTTATAGACCATGCTGTCTATTGCACAAGATGACATTATACTTGTAAACCCAAAAATGAATCTATATTGAATAACTGGAAAATTTTATAATGAAAAAACAGGACTCTATAAAGGAGAATAACAGGGGGCCTGTTTTACATCAGATGGTAGAAAAGTCCTTCCTGACAGAGATGTTACGCTGAGACTGGAAGGATGGGAAGGATCTACCCAGGCCATAGAAGGCAGGAATCCTCCAGAGACAGAGAACAGTGGGAAGAAAAACCCCAGGGATGGCCAGAACTCAGTGCATGAGAAACTGTCTAAAGATCACTGTGGCTGGATCACAGTGTGGGAGCAGAGCATGGACTGGGGGATGGGGGATTCCAGAGACCTTTCTCCTTGTTCCTTCTCATTCTTTATACCCATTTAGGTTGGACATGAATAAGGTATTTATCTCAACATATCCTTTGATTTTTTTTAGGTTATTCTCTGCGAAAAATGAGTACAAAACAGAACATGATGAAAAATATTTTAGAAAGTAAAACAAGAAGCTTTTGATGAAGGAACTAAGTTCAAATGGGCATTGAGCAGCCAAAAGTGGCTACCATGGTACATGAATTAGCCTGGTTGTTAAGGTACACAGCTAAGGTACACAATGTGCCCCTGATTATAAGGTACACAGTTACAAGGGTTAAAGGCCTGAACAGGATTTGAGTGTTTGTGTAGTGTGTGCTTATGTGCCCACCAGGGCACGTTTATGCTGCAAGGTAGTATTTATGCCTAATTCATAATCATATCTTTTCCCATGTATTAAAAAAATCTTATTTCAGTGCTCTAAGTTGTTTTGTGAAATAAATACCTTTGTCATGCTTTTTCTTTGAAAATGTTTTCATCTTTTCAAGAACTATGAGAAAATATAATACATATATACACACATATATGTTTATATATTTATTTATAGATGAAACTGGATTATGTTTTAGTGGTTCCATTTTGACTGGCTCATTGTAGATGAATGATAGAGTGCAAAACACAATCAAATAGTTCTGAGAAATAAGAATATCATATATCATGAGTCAGATTATGACAGAATTCTCTATGGGTACCAGCAACAAAACGGTAGGCAACCTCAAAAATAAATATGCATTCTTTCTAGATATAACACTTTAGTTAAATGCTTTTACACAACCCGTGAAGACATTTTATCTAAAATATGTCTTGTGAACAGAATAATTTAGGAAATGACTTCACACTACACTCTTTCCTAGAGATTGAATTTAATTTACTAAAATTTAATAAGAAAAGAAATAATTTTCTATTCATTTTTTCACTTAAGAAAGTGTTAAAAAACAATATCAATAAAATATTTTGTAATGTGGCAAATGTGATGTAAAGCTATGGTGCAAAGTAGTTAGATTTGATATTTGGATACCAATTATATGCTACATTTGTGTTTTCTAACAAAGAAGGAGTTAAAAAAAAGGCTTAAGTAGTCAAAAGACATAGTAAGGGTTTGAGGGTCACATGTGCTTATCATAATTGATTGTTACCTTTTAAGTGTAAGAGATAATGCAGATCAGAACCAACTTGTTGGCATTAGGAATGAGGAAAATATTAAGGAAGGAGGGTTCAGTGACTGATTAGATATGGTAGATTAAGGAGAGGGAAAAATTGAGAATAATATTTATGGTTCTGTTTTACATGATTCATTGTAAAACAGGCAAGAGAAGGTCACATTTATTGGGAAGGCAGTGACTTGTGTGGTGAACTTGGTGGGCTTGAGCTGTCTACTGGGTATCCACAGAGAGACCTTCAGCTGGGAGCTAAATTTATAGTCCTGGTGATTGAAGAAAATGTCCAGGCTTAAATAAGGGACGTGAAAATCACTGGCATATAAGTAGATGTATCACTACAGAATGACAGAGGTGCCGTTTGGTGTAATGGGCAAAAAATTATAGTGTAGACTTGATCACATCATTTGATAATTATGCCATTTAGACATGTCACCTAGCCCAGTTCCTTTTAAATGACTCTCAGTGTAACACTCTTATTTTCCTTAAAACGTTGTTGTAAGATTAAAATGTCAGTATTAAGTGAAATGTCTTTGAAAGTCTTATGTGTAATGTAGGTTCTTCCCTCCCTCCCTCCCTCTCTTGTTCCCTTCCTTCCTTCCTTCCATCACTTATCTGTCTCCCCAGTATTCACAATGAAAAAGGGATCTTTAAGACTAAGAGTAGGGGATGGGATTTGCCTGAAGATGTCCTTGGAAATGTCCATGGGCTGGGTTCTTAGATTTATCTTGAGAGCCCAGGGTTTTCTCTTTCATATAACTTAGGGTCATTCAGAAAATGAGTTTTGGAGGTTTAGGGTACAGCTGAAGACCTTTAATAGTTTCTTAAAGATCTCCCATATACTGAGCCAATATAGAACTAATTATTTAACTCCCTTCCTGTGAACTTTTAGAGTCTTCCTTTCAACTTACCACAGCTTCTCCAACTGGTACTTGATGATCACTCCTTTCTGGTCTACTTTCCTATACCTATCCATACTTTTACTAAATAGAAATCATTACAATTAGGAAATCATGCCTTGTTTTTGATCTCCTTTTTCTCTTTCCCTGAAATGTCTTTCTCTCCAGCTTTGTCTGTTAAAATACTGCCTGGTTTTTAGAAACCGTCTTAAATATTATCTTTCCATAATCTTTTAATTATCCACCCACCCACTCTATTCCAACAGTATCATTTCATATCTATCTATGGCACATTATATTCTATCTTATTTGCATACTTATCTTATTCCCTCGCTAGCTTGTGAGTTCCTTGAAGGTGTGGACTCGATCCTCTAGCTGTTCCATAACTCCTAGCCTGGCAACCTGTACATGATACATCAGGGAACATTTGCTCACTTGATTAGTCAAAACAAATGCCACAAATGCAACAAATTATCACATCTAATCAAAAGAAGCACATCCTGCAACTGTGAGCTTATACTCTCTCTAATCAAGTTCGTTTTACAAAAGGACTAAAATTTTTTAAAATTTAATTTTAACAAAAGAAAGAAAAACCTTCAAAATAATTTGAGGCATTGTGCAATGGAGCACCCTTGGCTATACGGAATACTAAAAAAGTGCAAGTAACCCTGTGAGAGTTACTAAAAATTCTATTTTCTTCTCAAAGCTCTCCGACAAGATTTGCAATGAAAAACACTAAGAATCTGGGTAGCCCGGGAGGATTTTACTTGTAACAGTTTCTTCTTTCCAGATTGGGTTCTAAGTCACTCCTGCCTACAGTCCTAGATATTTTGTTCTATGTACAGTGATGTGTTGAAGTGAGTTTAAGAACTCCAACTGTATTTGGGTTTAGGATATTTATTCTTCTTTGGTCTTTTTTTCTCTAAAGGATTTTTGTTGTTTGCCCTTAGTACTTTATAAATACATGTGCATGGTCTGGCAAGAGATTGGTTGCTGCTGACAAGTGTAGGATTTTCAATTTGGATTGATAATATTCTGTACTGGAATGGTTATGTAAACCAGCAGCACTAGTTTAGACTTGCTGAATCACTGGATTCACTTGGATAGGAACTTACAGCCAATATTTGCCTGCTGTGTACACTATCGTCTTTTTCTAGGAATTTCCAGAGTTCATGAGTCCATCTGCAATATTTATTGAGTAGCTTCTGGGTACAGAATTTGAGGCACTGTAGCAGGAGCTATGAAAAATGTTCAGAGAATGAGGGACTGTGCATACATCATATATTATGGGTTATAAATGGAAGAAAAGTTATCAACCTCGATGGTCAGAATAGTCAAGCCAGGTGCTTGCCAATTCAAAAGCCCTCTCCTGGGAAGCCTCAAAATGCCTGTTTCATACCTAGGTGCTCTGTGATTCCTAATGAAAGGGTTGACATAATCTGTATCTCATATCTCCACCACCTTGGACCCAGGGTAGACCAGACCTAAATCCAATCTTCTGTTGACTGGTTAATGACCTATTGTTGCTCAGAATGACCTAAGGATGAATAGCAGTGTCCTTTACTATATGACAGCTAGTTGAATCGGACTCTCAGGGACTTTGAATAGTCAATGAGACAGGAAGAACAGGAGTAATAGATGGAAAAATGGGGACTAGCTAAGTCACCAAGGTAGGGCTTGAGTAGAGAGCAGTCAGTGTCTACTGTGAAAATGCAAGCAACTCTTTGAGTTTCTATTTAAACATCATAACCTCTAATAGACTCCAGGAAATATTTCTTTATGCAGAATTCTAAGGCACAATTTCCTCAGTCTCTCAGAGGACCCTTGAGATGCAGCTAGAGCAGGATCAAACCCATTAAGGCACGTTTATTGTTTCCTCCTTCCTTGTATACTTTCCCACTCCCTCATAGTGCTTGCTGAGATCACCCCCCAAATATACTACACGCAAAATATACAAATAGGCACTATCTTAGTGTCTGTTTTGTGAATTTAAATCAAAGTAATGTTGACTGAAAAAAAAAAAAAAACAACCTACAAGTTGAGAATTATGTTTTATTCGGTGAACTTACTGAGGACTTAAGCCCAGGAGGCAACCTCTCAGATAGCTCTGAGAGACTTACTGAAGAGGTAAGGGAGGATCCAGGATATATAGGAGTTTTTGCAAAACAACAATAACAATACAACAACAGGTAGTCAGAGCATTGAAAGATTACTGTTGACTAAAGAAAAACCAGAGATCTCAAGCTAATGAATTTAGCGCTTTCCTACATATGGAAAGATGCAAGAGTCTGGGCTCATTGAACTCATTCCTTTGATTGGCACCTTAACTGTCTAGGACCAGTATCCTGCTTTTCTCCATCCTGAATCCCCTCAGGATATAGAGTCTGGGGTGGCTGTAGTGGCTGATGGCATGATGGCCACAACATCCTTTGTTTACTGATATGGCAAGTGACAGTCTTCATTCACAGTACTCTTCTCTTGAAATTGTGCTATACCTCTTTGGGGAAGTAAGAATTCAGGGACTAGTATAGGACATGGTCATTCAAATGGATGTTAGTCCTTATAGCATTGCCATTTTTAACAGAAACTTCCTAGACAGGAAACTGAAAGCTTGAAAACACTTCTAGAGGTGACTTTCTTGGCTAACACCCAGATCAGGCCTCTTGAATTAACCAAGATAATTATCATGTGTTAAAATATTATTCAGCTGTTTTAAATTAGTGATCTAACACTAAGATTAGTTAATAAAGTTGTGATTTTTATTAAAATGAGCAATGATTCAATGCATGAAATCTTATGAGGAATGTTTGGATATCTTTTCTGGATTTTACTGTTGACTAGCTGTTCAATTGCAATCTATTTTCTTTAGAAAAAACCTTCAGTTCTAGAATTTAAGAAAACACTTCAAGTCAGTTATGTTAATTGTTTTCTCAAAGTAATAAAATCAATAAAATATGGACGCTAATTAGCAAGCATTTTTTTAATTAATCACATAACCTGAAGGCAAAACAATGACAACTGAATTTACAAGTCTGCACATTTACATGAGGAGTAGTTCCTACAGCCTACACTAAAGAGGGGAACTCAGAATGCCTTGGTAAATAAATAAACAGAGGACTCCAGGGAATGGACATTTATGGTAGGAGAAGCTCTGCAGAGAAAGTTAAGTGGAAAAGCCAAATCTGTTTTCTAAACGGTAAATTGTATAATACTTTGGACATTTTTTTCTCCATATAGTAAAGTTCTCTATGAGGTAGACCTGTCATTTAGAGCTATACACAATCATGTCTGAAGTTGCATAATATGAAAAAAACAGTATCAAATAAAAACATTCTCAATAACCAAGATGTAGATATAGTGACAGATCAAATCTCATTTGCAGGTTTCCAAATAAAAGTTGATTTCTCATTTTGCTTAATTATGGATAAAGGCTAGAATCTTACTTTCGCGTTTTCTCACCAATGGTTGCTAATGGATCTTTGATCAAGTTCAAGATTTTGTATTTCATAAATAGGTCCATTAGAAACTTTACACACTTTTTTTGTGAAATTAAAATCAGATTGGTATTTTCATTCAAGTTCCAGAGCTGCTTGTGTGCAGAAATTGTGTTCTGCCTATCTTTCTGAGTCTTTATTGTTCTTTCTTCTGTCCTTGCTCTTGTTGCTTTCATTGTGCTCAGCTCAGCGTGGGGTCAGCACTTGCACTTTCAAAGAGACTATATGGTGCATTCCCCAATCCCTTTCCCTAACATAGCCAACTACTAGCATCAAGTGACTTTAACAGGGGATATGTGTCTTTGTTCATTTGTGAAGTCACACGATCTGTATAATGAAAGCTCTGGCATTATGGCTGAGGTAGTCTCATTGTTCTCACACAGTTTTACTTTTATCAGCCTAATTGATCCTGCTCTTGTCAGAAGGCAATTTGTGTCAGGCCAGCACAAAGGGAGACAACCAATAAAAGGCTATACTCTTCAGGGCCAAGTTATACACTTTTACAGAGCTGCTGTCACGTAGATTTTTGTCCTTTGGCATTATACAGGGAGTGGGAAAAAAGATAAGGGTTAGGAGAACTGTTTTCTCAGTGGACCAATTAGATGAGAGGGTTGGATGTGAAAGGTGAACAAGTTGAATCTCTCAGGTACAGACTACCTAACATTCTATTAACACCCATAGCACATAGTGTTATCATTAATTCATGAGTAATGATGAGGGGAAAATTCATTTCATGCTTAGAAGGGGTAATGTAGTGTTATAGAGTTTGAGTAAAAATGTTTCAAGTGTGCACAGTTAGCCTAATATGTCATCCTCTTTGATGGGGAGAGAAAAAAAGGTTGTGATTAATTTTTGCTTTATGTATAATATGAGGGCTGAATTTTTCTTAAAGAAAAATAAGACTCAGGATACTTAAACTTTTTTTTCCCCTGTAGTGTCTAAACTGATTTATATGAATCATAATGTTCCCTTTCTTAGCTGATTAACATTTTGGCACTGAATAAAAGCAAAAAATAAACAAGCGAATAAACAAACCACTGAATGACCAGGTGGGCCAGAGTTGAGTAGGAGAGAGGTTTGGAGAACTCCTGGAGCCATAGCGACTTGATATGTACTTGATACAAACACACACACAGAAGCACATACTCACGCCAGTGAGAGTCACTTTGATATTATAAAACAATACATTTCTGGCATGCAAAGCTCATGTGTAAGAAGGTAAACACTTCGATGGAAAAATCATTGCCTTGTATTTTTTTATTTTTATTTTTTAAATAGATCTTTATTGGAGCATAATTGCGTCACAATACTGTGTTAGTTTCTGTTGTACACCAAAGTGAATCAGCCATATGCATACGTATGTCCCCATATCCCCTCCCTCCTGAGCCTCCCTCCCATCCTTCCTATCCCACCCCTCTAGGTCATCTCAAAGTACCGAGCTGATCTCCCTGTACTATGTTTCTGCTTCCCACCAACTATTTTACATTTGGTAGTGTATATATGTCGATGCTACTCTCACTCGCCCCAGCTTCCCCCTCCCACCCTGTGTCCTCAAGTCCCTTCTCTATGTCTACATCTTTATTCCTGCCCTGGAATTAGGTTCATCAGTACCATTTTTTCTTTTTTTTAGATTCCATATATATGTGTTAGAATACGGTATTTGTTTTTCTCTTTCTGACTTACTTCACTCTGTATGACAGACTCTAGGTCCATCCACCTCACTACAAATAACTCAATTTCGTTTCTTTTTATGGCTGAGTAATATTCCATTGTATATATGTGCCACATCTTCTTTATACATTCATCTGTCGATGGACATTTAGGTTGGTTCCATGTCCTGGCTATTGTAAATAGTGCTGCAATGAACATTGTGGTACATGTCTCTTTTTGAATTATGATTTTCTCAGGGTGTATGCCCAGGAGTGGGATTGCTGGGTTACATGGTAGTTCTATTTTTAGTTTTTTAAGGAAACTCCATACTGTTTTCCATAGTGGTTGTATCAATTTACATTCCCACCAACAATGCAGGAGAGTTCCCTTTTCACTACACCCTTTCCAGCATTTATTGTTTCTAAATTTTTTGATAATAGCCATTCTGACCAGCATGAGGTGATACCTCATTGTAATTCTGATTTGCATTTCTCTAATAATTAGTGATGTTGAGCATCTTTTCATGTGCCTCTTGGCCATCTGTATGTCTTCCTTGGTGAAATGTCTATTTAGGTCTTCTGCCCATTTTTTAATTGGGTTGTTTGTTTTTTTGATATTGAGCTCCATGAGCTGTTTGTATATTTTAGAGATTAATCCTTTGTCTGTTGTTTCATTTGCAAATATTTTCTCCCATTCTGAGGGTTGTCTTTTTGACTTGTTTATGTGCCTTGTATTTTTAAAATATTAATTTGACAAGAAGGAAATCAGTTTTGTTTGAGGACAATTTTCTGGAATATAAGTTTTATCTGTTGGTTGGTTTTGGCATTTCTCTGGATACCTTTTCATCAGAGGGACTTATCTGGATGTTTCCTGTGAGTGTTTCATTTCTACACACCTGTCTTTAGGATTTTGACTCATCTTCACACTTTCAGATATGACTGAGAGGTGACCTCAACTTAAAGCTGAATAGAATTAGAGCTAGAAAATTCTTGTAAATTTGATGAAGCTTAAGACTTCTCATCTTAAGACTAGAGTAGTATAGGATAGCATATCCATCTAAAGAGTATTCTTAATAACTTCTTTTAGAAGTTGCTAATTAATTTCAAGCAACACGCTGATCCTCATTCTTCTTTTTCTTTATCATTTCTCTATATTCTTTGATTGTCCCTTTATACATAGCTTGAGCACTCATAGTGGGGACCCTTTGTGGCAATGGATAAAATATAAACTATAGCACCTGACCATAAATAACTTAAAATCACTTACTTTGGTAGGTGATTACCAGGTATTTCTGGTAAGTATCAGGTACTTACTTCCAGGTATTTCTTCCTGGAAGGAATGTGTATGTCAGTCAAGAACTGGAAATGAAATTGGAGATAGGTAAGCAATCTCCTCTGGCTTTTTAAAGAAGGAAACGTTGCTTTCTAAGACTGATATTTAAGTTTAAAGTATTTATTAATGGAAATGTACACATAAATATTTCCTGATACTTGATTCTTCACCTGTTTAAGAGTTTTTTTATTACACATAGAACATCTACAAATTGTTCTCTCATAATACTGGCCGATAAATAGATTGCACATAAGCTAATGTCTTAATATCAGTTTATATCTTTTTAGTGCTGAAAAGGCAGTCAGTTCAACTTTACCCAGCGTGAGTGTATCTGTGTTGAAAAGCTGACCAGAATGGAAGAATAATCTGTACCAGAAATAGATGCAATCTTTGAAAATTTTCTACTCTGATAATATTTCCTCTCAATTTTATAACCTTTCCAGGAATATCAGTTACATTTTTAGTAAGATCCAAAAGTATAAAAGCACAGAAGACTTATTTCCTATGATATACATGCAGGCATTTGGTAGAATGATATTTGCAATATTAACTTATGCATTCCTCTCCTTCCTCTGATGTTTTTCAAATTGTTCTGTGACCTGCTGTCATTCCAGCAGCTAGACAATGAGGCATCCAAAGTGTCAAGACTGTCTTATTACAGCAGAAAGCAGAGAATGTGAGTCAAGTTTTTAATTTTTGAATTAAAGCATCAAGTATAATAGAAAAAAAATTAGAAAGATATAAGATAAATAAGAGCCAGGTTTTGCCTTTTCCCACTAGGTATATAAGGAATATCCATACTGGGGAGTGCTAGGGAGAAGAAAAAGGCTAAAAAGAGCTCTTAGTTTCTGGTGGATTCCTGAAAAAGAGCCAGATATACTTTTTTCCATTCTCCACCCTCAATTGCCAAATCCAGAGAGGGGAAACATCCCCTATTCCCAAGTGGACCTGGTGAACTTTGAGAGTGGAATGATCCTGTGCTCTTTTTACAGGCAGATCCTAAGAAATAAAGGGTTCCATAGTTTCTCTATCAGCATGGTACAGAAACTTCTGTGTGGGTTTCTAGGCAAGTGGGCTTGAAGCAGCCCACTGGAATATCCACGTGCCCCTACAGAGCTCACGGAGCAGCAGAAATATTTTTCTGAGTGGCAGAAAGCAGTAAGACCATGGCACAGAGAGCCAATGAAACTGCAAATACCTTGTTTTCAAGACAAGGAGGCTGTGACAGTGATGTGCATGAACTAAAGACAAAAGACTGCTTGGAACACAAATATCTAGCTGATTGCAAGGTATTACATGCATAGATGATGACGGAAAATGCCCAGCTTTCTACCTACATACTGCATAACCTGTCACTATATAATTCCTAAAGAATTCAGCAGCTAATTCAGAGAAAAGATGAGAAGAGACACTGAAATGACTAAGTTAGCACCACTCAATGATTTAGATGCTTAGAATACAAATAAAATTTAATTATAGCAAAAGAAGTTATATTTCTTGAACATCTTATTTGGTAGAATTAGATTGATATTTACTATGTATTTTTTAATATAACTCTTGAATGTATCATTGGTGTTTTTGGCTCTTGTAATATAATAAATAGTTCTAAATATTTAAAATATCTAAATAGTTCTAAAGCTTTAATTATCAAATACACAGACCACTTGTGTTGCCCCTTTTCATTATGAATAGTGGTGATGAAAGTCATTTAGTGAAATATTTCTCACCACAATTTATGGCAGCCATAGTCGTTTGAACATTTTCCTGTATTTAATGCCTATCAGAGTTGCAGATATCAAAACTTCAAATGTTGTAGGATTGTAAATGAAACTCTAATGAGTGAGATTTTCAACCACTTTAATATTCTCACAATTATTTTACACTTTTATCAAAGTTTGGCAAGTATTTAAGAATTTATTTTTATTCCTATAGAGAGAGAAATAAACAAATATTTCCAGAAAGCAATTAAAGTACAATGGATATCTTACAAATTTTTTTCTCTTGTTATGATTTCAAAAGCCTCAAAAATGAGGGAAGTGTAGGAAACCAAAACACAGTTTATTATGTCCCATTTATATGAATTAAATTACACCAGAAAAACAGTTTCAGTATCCTCTCATAATGTCTGTCTTGCAAAAACACATCACCTTTCTTTAGGGAACACTCTATGAAGGACTGATGCTCTTAGAAATTCTAAGAATGACTGTGATGGATGTAGAAGGGAAAGAGCCTGCTCTCTGATAATTATCTACCTCACCCACTTTAGTAATGGCCTCTTTCCCTTGATCATTCCATCATAATGAAACCTAATTTCCTCTTAACACTTTACCTATTTATTAATAATATAATTTTTTTTCAGAAAGAAACAACTGTGCTGAAGGCAAATTAACCTGATTCTTAAAAGTTTGATGAAGCTCCTCTTTACTCACATTATAAATTTCAAATTGAATCAAAATTAGGTGAAATTAATTCTGTTTCCCTAGGTATTCTTATGCTTAATAAGATGAAGCATGACTAATTTTAGGGTGATAATCTAATTTGACATATGAGTAATGAATAACTTTCTGCCACTCTAAATTATAAAATGTATTAGTTATCTATTAGGTTAGTACAGAGAGAAATATATTTTGGCAACCTCTGAGTCATGTTATTGAAAATAATCATGATTAATCTGATTACAAATAATTAAAATATATAAAGTTAAGTTATTATTCAAGGAGACTTGTTTTGCTTGACCTGCTGCTTCTTAATTATTTGGTCAGATTATTTTTGTTACTTTTATTGAAGTAAATAAAAGGTGCAAAAGGAATTTTTGTGGCTAATATAGCATGTTTCATTAGCCAATGGAGTTCAGACTTGTTCAAATGATGATTCCTGGGCTCTGCTTCCTGTTTCAGTAGGACCAGGCAAGGCATGGTTCTGGGAACCTGGTTTATTGGACTCTTTGAGTAGATTCTTCTGCAGGTGTACCTAGGACAGCGGTTTGAGAAACATTTATGTAGAGTAATTTATGTAGAGAATAATTATTACTTCTGTTTGTCATCTAGGAGCTCAACCAAAAATGTCATATATTCACCATTAACTTACTTTTTAAAGTTTTATATTTTAGAACAATTTTAGATTTACAGAAAAATCGAGCAAATAGTTCCTATATACCCTGTATCTGGTTTCTGTTATTATTAACCTTTACATTAATGTGGTACATTTGTCATAACTAATGAACCAATAAGGGTATATTATTATTAGATAAAGCCATACTTTTTTCTATTTCTTTATTCTTTTCCTACGGTCCTTTTTCTGTTTCAGGATCTTATTCAGGATGCCACGTTGTATTTAGTCATCATGTCTCCCTAGGTTCCTCTCAGCTGTGACAGTTTTCTAAGACTTTCCTGTTTCCTTAGTTTCCTTGCTTATGCAGTGTTTTGTCAGGTTTCTTCATTGTAAAGTTACTCTTTTTTTTCCCTTTTCATATTCTTTGAAAGGAAGTTTACACTCAAAGTGTGGGCAGTTAAGAGAGGAGTATCTACCTAAATTATTTGAATTCTTCTGCACAGAATATTTATCCATTTTCCCTCATTTATTAATTTAGCCAAGTATTTATTCATCAGTGTGGACTCATAGGGTATTTATTTTACACTTGGATTATAATCCAGTACTACTTAATTTATTTTATTGCTTAAATTTTTCCAGCTTTTGCCTCTGGGAACTCTTTCAGTTGGTTCCAGTACCCCTTTTATATACACCCAGTTTCATTTCTATGTTTGTTTTCCTGTCTATTTGATTTGATTTAGCACTTCTTTACTTTCCAGCATTGCAGGATGGTCTTGGCTCATCTTGTTTATCTCCTCCTCAAGTTCTAGAAGTAACTATTTCTTCAACAAATCCTGGTTCCTTTAACTGGATGGTAGCATTAAAAACCAAGGTCTGGGTGCCGGGTGCACAATTATCGTTCTAAGAAAGAGTACTAATAAATGATGCAGAATGTTAACAAGATTAATTGATGATATTTAAGAACAGTCTATAACAGCAAATCTCAAATCTTTTGTCTTAGGATGCATTAAAAACTATTTAGGACCTCAAGAATCTCTTATTTATGTAGGTTATATCTATTTATATTTACTGAATTAAAAAGAAAAATGGAGACATTTAAAAATATTCTTTCAATAGTTCTTTTAAATGAAACAATGATAAATGCAACATTTGTTTATATAACTAGTACTTTTATGAAAATTGTTTTCAAAACCAAAAATATTGTCAAGAACAGTGTTGTCGCTTTACATTTTGCATATCTTTTTAGTAGTGTCCAGCTTAATAGGAAAAAGGTTGATTCCCAGATGTGCTTCTTCATTCAGTCTGTTGCAATTTGTTGTTTTGGTTAAAGTCTATGGAGAAAATCCAGCCTCATACAGATATGTAATGGGAGAACTATTTTAGTAGCCTTTTAAGATAATTTTGGATATATCATGTAGCCTCTGGAAAAATCTACTGTATCTTTATTAAGAATGAGATAGATAAATAATATCTTAGTATCATTATGTATATAGTTTTGACCTTGAGTACTCCCTGAAAAGTCTCTGGCGCTCACAAGGGTCTCCAGACTACACGTTGAGAACAGTTGGTCTTTAATATACTGTTTCAAGAGGGAAAATAAAAGAGTCTACAGACTGAGTCTTGTACTATTACTTATCCAGTGTCCATTTATTTAAGTAGTGATCATAACTGATTAAATAAACCCTGCACAGTTAGTGGTCAAATTGGCACAGTTAGTGTTGGATTAAATGTCAACGTAAAGGTAGGCAAAGCAAGTAAAATTAAGTAACTTATGGTTGGACAATTCATCTTCACTTGGTATAATTTGCTCTCTATGCCTTCTCCATTTGCTTTCTTCGTATTTACACATTATAACTTGTCTTACTGTCACATACTCAGTTTGGTTTAGGGCAGCTGTGTGACATGTCTGATGAGGGGTCACTGGGAGGCATTTTTTATGCTTTACGTTGACCATCAATCAGCCATGATAAATGCCTTTGTGAGCAATTTCAACCATGAAAACACCTTGTGCGGACTCGAGAGTGAAAGAGGAAAGAAGGGTTTGGCAAGAATGAGGAGACAAGAGAGCGAGCCCAAAGCCAATTTTCTAAATCTGTTGCTCTGCTGGAATGATTGTGAGAGATGATGGATGACTGATATCACTCTCAAATGTCTTTTATCCCTTAGGATAATTTTGCCAATTTTCCGGTGAACTTAAATGTCCACAGATGTTTGAGATGAAACCTGCTGATTTGTAACTCAAAGGCTTTAACTGCCAAATTGCTGGAGAATGTCAGTGGAAACTGGCAACTTGACTACAGTGTCAGCAAAAGACCACTGAGTGTCCTGAAGATACTCTTATAATTTTTCCCTGGCACAAATGTCAAGTCTAGTGATTTTTTTTTTCAATAGATTAGGAGTAAGAATGGAATGTTAAGTGTTGCTAGTCTGGTCTCACAATTGGTGAATATATACTATACCTCCTGTCTGTTCCGTTTAATATTCTTCAATTCAGGAAAAAATGTTAACTAAGAAGTTAGTTTAAAATTTTGTTGTGTTTTACGTTTATTAAAATAACTGTGAATACTAAAAAAGAATTTTAAAGAACCTAAAGCTAGAGGATTTTTAGAAAAATAATCACCACTTATGTGAAATGGTTCTGAGATGAAATGAAAAGAATGTCTCTAGTTAAAAGATTACTCTGAAATGTGTTGAAAAAGAAGTTGGCCTCTCTGTGTCTCCCTGGTGTGCAGACTTCATCCCACCTTTGTTCTCTCCTTTCCTTAATGCTCTGTCAGTGCTTTAGGAAGATGACTCAATGTTTGGTGAAAAGGAAGACTTGTCTTTGTTTCCGTTTCATATCCTCCGTTAAGTATATTAAATATTTTAGCCGCAGTTCAACGCTTTTATTGTAATTTTAAAAATATAGAAACTTTATATTCAAATTTTAAGGTATTTATAGTCTGAATTTCATAGTGAATTATTTTTTTAATTGTACTTTTTTCTGAAAGATCCATGTCTATTTATTCTTCATCTATCTTTTTGTCCTTTTAACATGCTAATAACCATATTTACCCACAATCTTAGCCAGAATTTCTTAACTTGATTGCATATTAGAACACCTAGAAACTTAAAAAAATTATATAGATGCTGGATTCCAAATTATATTGGTACAGACCAAATTAATCAGAATCCCTTGAAGAACCAGAGTATTGGTATTTTTTTTTAGAAATTCTCCAAGTGACTCTAATGCACACCTATAGTTGAGAATCACTGGTCTGGGTTATGGATGACAAATAAGCTTTCACCAAACATTTGCTAATAACTGTCTACAGAACTGTGTAAAGAATGATTCCAAGGTCATATTTAGGTTCAAGGTAAGATGATACACATGATGTCTGCCAAGGACTCTAGAGAGAAGAGTAGTAGCTCACATGTCAGGTTCTTTCCATCCCTCACTATGGCCTTCTGAATTGATATTTCTTCCCTCATGAGTACTGAGTCCATTCCCTATTTCTCTGGTCCGTATCCATATTATGAAGTCCACTACACATATGTCATATTATTGATACTGAGAAATTTTATTTTATATAAATTTTTTTAGTAGTTTCACTAACAAAAGAGTGGATTCTAAGATTAATTACTACACACACACATACACACACACACTTCATTGCCAAAGTGGGCATTTTTTATGGCCATAGTAAAAAATAGAATGGATCATTTTTTGCCATGACAATTGCCAATATATATTAATAATTAAATATTATGAACTCACAGTGAACGGGAAAAGATCTTTACATTCCTAGTTCTATTAATTCAACTTACTCTGTGATTTCTGCTTGCTATTTAAACTGCCTGAGCATCAGTTTTATTTATATATTAAATAGAGCTAACATTATTATGTACTTCATAGTGAAAATGTTGTGAGAATCATACGACTTATAATGTATACTTGTAAATACTTTGTTCAAAATGAGTCCTCAGGAAATGTCAGCCATTTTTAGTTATTATTATTGTCATATGGATCAGCTGATTATCCATAACAATGTGTCAGTTCAATTCGACTAGGTGCTATTGTCCATCATACTCCCTAGCTGCCTCTAAGCAATCATCTAATGCACAGAATATAAAACATTGCGGGGGAGATCAATATGCTGTAGAAACACCCAGCCACCACCACAACTAAAATTACTGAATAATTTATTCAAGGTCTTACAGCAAGTGGCAAAGTCAAGATTGAGTCCCAGGTTGATGTAGATACACTTTAAGCTAGCTGATAGACAACACTTCACAATTTACAAAACCTACTGATCTACATTATCTCATTTGATACTTATGCCAACCTGTGAGGTAGGTTTTGTGGAGCTGATTTTATAGATGAATAAACAGAGGCTCAGAAAATTAAAAGGATATGTTCCAGGTGGCTCAGCTAATTTTAATTAAAATTCTGATTGCTAAAACTGTAGCTGTAGTGTCACAGATTTTTTTATTTACACAGCAGAATGTTTTCCTTAGGCGGTATTCAGATAACATATACTTTTATTTTATTTTATTAAACCGTTTTAAAAAATGTTTATACAAATTTTAAAAGTTACTTTCCATTTACAGTTATTACAAAGTATTGGCTATATTCCCTGTGTTGTACAGTACATCCTTGAAGCTATGTTACACCCAACAGTTTATACCTCCCACTCCCCGACGCCTATATTGCCCTTCCCCCCACCACTGGTAACCACTAGTTTGTTCCCTGTATCTGTGAATCTGCTTACTTTTTGTTATATTCACTAGTTTGTTGTATTTTTTTAGATTCTACATATAAGTGATATCATACAATATTTTCTTCACATAATGTACACTTTCATGTATACTTTTAGATTATCATACTCTTAGTGCCAAAAACTGAGAATTGATAGAATTCATTTTTTTTGTTGTACAAGATTCTATCTTGAAATATTATATGTTGTTTTTTATAGTTTATTTTGTGAAAGTTTTAGGATGATGGACATTTTATTTCTGATGGTGATTTTAGTTAACTATCTTGTCTCCTTTGAAAAAAAAACATTGGAATGGGCAAATACTTCTATTCCAAATTCAACTAGTTGAGATTACTTCTTGTGTAGGAAGAACGAGATTTCTTCCCTTTTTCCACAGGATGACCATTCCATCTATATTTACAATGAAGATTTGTAGTTTTGTGAGATGTTATCATAGCCTGGATACTACAGGTGTTAAACATTTAAAGGTCAACATTTCAAAGAAATGTCTAAATTTCTGTGCCCAATAGCGTTTGCATATGTTTTCTCATGCCCTTGAATTAGCCATGCATGCAGAAAATGCATGTGCACACCATATGGCGAGAAATCCATGTGTCACTTCCAAAGATCTCTTGCTGCAAGGGTCTGGGTTGCAAACAAGCAAAATCGCAGTTGAAGCCTATGAGGGCTTGGATTCCCAAATGCCTGATCAAGACCAATTATGGATTTTACTTTAGAATAAAGGAGCAGACTCTAAGAATACCTAAGTGACTCTTTCAATCAGAACATCAAGCACAGAAGCAGGAGTGTTAACTCTTTGGGGAACCATGTATTAAATTATGTCTAAATGCCTCCCCCCACAAAAAAACCCACATTATCTGAGGCAATAATAAAACTGCAACAGAAGCACAAAAATAGTAGGTTAGCTGACTTACCATTTTTTAATGGAACTAAGTGAAGGATCATATCCCATGAAGAAATATAGCTCAGGGGTAATGTATTTGATTTTCTTTACTTTCTTGTTTCCCATAGGCCTCACCACTTCTTGTGTGTTAAACCCTGCCCGCCCAGTAGCTTGCTAGTCTGGCTCCTACTGGCATCTGAGTTTGTAACTCCTATAGGTAACCAGGCTCATAGTCCTCCACAACCCCCTTTCCACTCTGCCCCTTATGCATTTTAAACCTAAATTAGTTTGGTTCAAGTTTCTGTATGCAGGATAAGTTAATCATGCTTTTCATCATAGTGAAGCAATGGTACTGCCAGAAGACCCAGACAGGAGACATTTTCAGTACTCCATTATCTTAGGTGAGAGATGATGGTGGCTCAGACCAGGAAGATATTAGTAAGATGGTGAGAAGGTGAGAAGTGATTAGATATTGGGTATTTTTTGAAACTAGAGTCAATAAGTGGATGATACGTTTAAGATGTGAAAGTAATTAGAAGTCAAGCTTACATCAAGGTGATTAGCCCAAATAACTGGAAGGATAGAATTGGCATCAACTGAAATGGGAAAGGTGGTGAATAGAACAGTCTTGGTAGAAGAATAAGGAGTTCAACTTTAGACTTTTGGGGTTTAGAATGTTCATTAGATACCCAAGTGTAAATGTTGAATAGGCAGTTGAATTTACAAGTTTGGATTCTGAGAGAGAAGTCTGGGATGGTGGTGTATATTTTTCATGGTGCTTTTCCACATTTCTTTCATTTTATCTATCTATGTCTGAAAGAGATTTTCCTAAAATCTCTTTCAGTTAATATCCTTTCCATAGTATCCCACCTGTAGTTTATCCATGTAGCAATTTTAATTTTAATTACTATACTTTATAACAAGGATTTTTGGGATACTTTTCAAATCTGGCTCTTCTTGTTTCATAATTTTCTATTGTTGTTTTATGGGCTTAATGACTTTGTATAGCTTTTTAACATTACATGTACATATTTTCAATATCCTTTTAGATTGTTGAATTTGCTCTAGGGCTTTGGATGCAAGTTTTTCATTTTATAAACTCTGAGGGCTTTATTGTTGGCATTGTGCTTTTTCATATATTTCATAATTATTGACGAACTCATCTTTCCTGGATATTTTCTTCCTTTGAGAATCTTTGAGTGCTGTGGATAATAACATCTTCCCCTTGAGTTAATATTGAATATAATTCTAATTGAGCCTCAGCGTTTTTACCTATTCTAGCCCAATTTTTATGTCAACTTCTTAATCCCGGCTTTTCATAATGCACGTAGCACGAGTTTAGGCTTGCTCCCATAGGCTGGTAGACTTGAGATCTTGATTCATTGAAGGGAATTCTGTCTTTACACATCATTTAATCGAGTTCCTAATATATCTCTGGGTCATAAACAGATATTTTTCTGGTCTCTTTTAAGGTTTGATATAACATTTTTCTTGCTCAAGATGCTATAAGTGAGCTCACTTGCTGACTTGCATGGGACTCAATCTCTACTCCAGATCATTTACAGAAGTTAAAGTTCCCTGGTTAATAATCTACCCATATGTAACATGCTTCTTCTTGTTGCTGAGACTATGGATATAGAACATATCATTCATGCATACTATCTGAGGAAAATATTTGGGAAAGAATTATATAAACAAAACAAAGCAAATGAACTAGAACAGTGTACTAAAGGTAAAGGAAGATGAAGAGGAAAGGAGCAGTAGTGAAAAATAATATACATTATAATATAAATAGATATTTATAAAGTAATAATGATAGATCACCTAAAAATTAGTAAAAATGAAAATTAAAAAAATAGTAAATAAGGACTCAGAATAGAAGAAACAGAAAAGAAGGATTTCCAGAATGGCTGAATAAGAAACTCAGCAAATCCTTTCCACAAAAATCAATGATAAAATTGGACAAAATTGTCGAAAAGAATTTTAGGACTCTGGAAATTGAATAAGGAATATAATAAATTTAGAAACATTTATTCAAGAAAAACTACTGAAACTTGGTAATAATAGTAAGATTCTGTGGCATTTTAACCTGGGCTTCTTTCATCCTTTTCTTGCTGTTCCAGCTCAAGCAAAGCATTATTCAGGAAAAATCCAGACTTCTAAGCTAAACCTCAACATGAATATACATATGTGATTCAGTGATGTTAGACTTGATTTAAATGGTAAAATTCTTAACAAATTTCCTTTATTTCTACATCACAGCATGTTTTTAAAAATGGAAGATGAAATCAACTGTCAAAAGTAAATGTCTATTTTGGTGGTAACAGAGTTACAGATAATTAATAAAACTCCTATTCTTTAAAGACCTTTAAATATGCTGTATTTATGGATGTATAAATTATTAAAAGCTAAGTATCCCTGGAAGAAAAAACAATTGACATGGAAGGGTCAGTCCATTAGCCAGTACTAATTAAATGTTTATTATTTTTCAGCATTGGTTACGAATGATAAGGGCTGCAGAAAAATTAATACTGGTCTATAACCTATGGCTGGGTAGTTCTTTTGCTGCCTTCACCTGGGCTCATTCATGCAGGTGCACCCAGCTAGAATTTGGCTGGAGTCTCGCTTCATCTAAGACATCTAAAATAGCTTGATGTCTCTCTATATGTGGTCTTTCATACTCCAGAAAGCTAGACTGGGCTTCCTCACATGGAGGCAGCCATATTTCAAGAGCTCAAGGTCCAATTGCAAATGCTTATCAAGCCTCTGCTTGCGTTACATTTGCTGATGTCCCATTGGTAAAAGCAGATCCCATGAGGGAGGGGATCTCACAGGAGTATCATTACAGAAAGGTATGATTCATTGGGTTCCATTTTGGTAACAAACTACCACATTCCAACCTCTGGCCTCAATGATTCATATCTTTCCCATAGACAAAATACACTCGTCACCTCCTAGCACCCATGGCTTCATCCAGACATAGCATCACTTAAGAAGCCCATGATCTCATAAAGAGGATCAGGTCTGGATATGGATGAAGCATTTTGGGTGAAACTCCTCTTGAACTAAATACTCATGACCTAAAAAAACGAGGTATTTGCCTTTCACATACTTAACATGGAACAGTGAATCAGGAAAGGTAACAGCAATAGACACTGCCATTCAGAAAGAAAAAGAATCGAACATAGCAATCATTGGACCATAACAATTCTAAAAGCCAGATAGACGCTTAGTTATCAGGACTCTACACTTGGGGAGGGGGAATATTCCTAGATTAGGGCCAGTTCTCCCTGGGAGTCAATCTCTAAAACATTGTTCACTGTTGCTCTTGGCTCTCATCTCTGAAAATCTGGTTCTGTCCTATGAGACGTCTTTCTTTTCTTTTCTTTTCTTTTTATTAGAAATGATCTGCTTTTGTTGCTGAGTAGCTGTCTCAGCCTATTTGCCTTTAGTAGATTGGGGAGCCAGAAGCTTATTTTCCTTTTAAACAGGCTCTATCTCTTTTAGTCCAAACTGATAAATTCCCTTATAAACTTTGTGACCTTTCTATAAGTCAGGCTGGAGTTCATTTGATGCCCTTGGAGCCACATCTACAATTATTTTGAAGGCAGACCTCTTTATGTGCTTTAGACTCCATCTGTGTCTGCTGTGAGGCAATGCTTGTAAGATTCTTAGAAGCCTTTCTGTCTAGATAAGAGGGTCTACTAGGTACTTCCTTAACTCTTTTCAGATCTTAAAAAAGGGTCTTACAGCCAAATCACTGATTTGGTAAGTACCTTAAAGGCAGATATTTTCCTGAGAATCCTTTGCTGGCTGGAGAGACTGAATATGTGAGCTAATTTTATTTTCCAATCAAGAAACTTTTGGCTATTTTATATATTCTCTAAATTCACCATGCAAAGTCAATTTTTTTTTAGCTCCTCTTTCTCTTCCCTTACTCTATGATACACACATAAGAGAGGACATATGATACTTAAATATTCTATCTAGAATTCCTAGCCAGATCTACAAGTTTGTTATTGAACAATTATGCATAGTCTCCATTTTCCAAAATATTGCAGAAAACAGTTTTGCCATTACTTCAATGCTACAAAGCATCTTTCTAGCCTCTAATAGCAGGTTCCTCAATACTGCTTCATCATTCACCTACTGCCCAGTCCCTTCAGCACTCACCCACTCCCATAGCCAGTACCACAATTTTTAGGCTTGTGTTACAGCAGCCATTCAATTTTGGTACAAATTTTCAAATCCGTTGTCTATTGCTGACTTAAAGCAATGGAAAATATTATTTCTTAAATTTTCATGGGTTGTTCAGTGGTCCTCTGTAGCTTTATCTTAATCTCACTCATTCAGATTCATTCAGCTAGAGTCTATAGGGAGCTCAGCTTGGCTGGGACATTTGTAATGGCTGTTTCCCTCTCCATGTGGTCTTTAATCCTCCAGAAATCAAGAATGGGCTTCCTTACCTGGTGACAGCAGTATATCATGAGGGTAAGCCCCAATCTGTACGTGCTTTCCCCATTGGCCTAAGAAAGTCACATGATCAAGTCCACGTGGGAGGGGACCACACAAGGATGTGGATACTGGGAAATGTGATTCATTGAACTCCATTAGAATAACAATGTGCTACATGATCCATCTTCTTTTTTTTCTTTAATTTTATAATTACATTGAGCTATGCAATCACATGTAAATATTACAATGGGTGATAAGAGATTAAATTTAAATTTTCTCAAAAGACAGGTACTATATTTTGATATTACTTATTCTTACAAGGACATAATTTCTGCTGTAAAACAACATATTTTCTATCATAAAGTTTGGCAAATTCTGGTTTATGATACTAATCCTTGTTTAACACAGACTACTTCCCATAGAGTACCTTAAAATGGAAAACAAATTTCAATCTACTTTTTGGTTGTCTCTTCTGTTTCTAAATTTCCTCTTCTAATATTGGTACTTACAAGCTCTGTTGGATTGAGAATGTCTAACAGCACTCAAGTGACCAGTGCATTTTGATTTTGTGCTCTGAATTGTGTAAGAGGAATGGCCATTCTTATAATGATTCTCTTATTAATATAGTTAAATCTAATTTTTTCTCTTTGGTAGAGGGTGATAACAGTACCTATCTCATGGGATCATTATAAAAATTAAAAGTAACGCATGTGAGTACTTAGCACAGTGTAGGAGGTCATCAAATGGAAATTATACTAAGGGTTAGCACAAAGACACTATCATACTGACTTGTATATGATAACTCGTGGTCTCTAGGAAGATAGTTACAAGGGCTTTAGCTGGCTTCTTAGCAGAGGTAGAATCTGATCAAGGTCTTAAATGAAATTTACAATATGGAGAAAGTAGAGAAGGTAAGGTCAGATGGCACTAAGAAAAAATGTTGAAACAAGATCAATTTTTGACTGAGTTAAGATTTATGGTCAAACTGGACAGTTTTCTGACATTTGGAAATCTTTTACTATACAGAAATTTCTTCCATAGTAGCACTAATAGAAAATTCATAGATAATTGTAGACATTTGTCAGTTTTGCCTGACCAGAATCGATTCACATTTCTGCTGGTATTGGCATCCTTGTATCACTTTAGGTATTATTTCTCTTCTGATTTGATCTGTCTCTATTGAGACTGTCAAATCAGGAGCTTGGGATGAACATACACACACTACTATATATAAGATAGGTAACCAACAAGGACCTACTGCATAGCACAGGGAACTCCACTCAATATTCTGTGATAACCCATATGAGAAAATAATCTAAAAAAGAATGAATATATGTATATCTATAACTGAATCTCTTTGCTGTACATCTGAAAGTAACACTACATTGTAAATCAACTATACTCCAATAAAAATGTTTAAAACAGGAGTGGAGCTCAGTCAACCTGAATAAGTCAATCTTTCCTCTCCTCTCTCCATTCTTCCCTCTTTCTCTCCCTCTCTCTCCTCCTCCTCTCTCTCTCCTTCCTGCTGTTTATCTCTCTTTCCCTCCTTCCCTGGTCTCACTTATTACTTGCTAAATTTGAGTTTGATTATAGTGAGAAAGAATAGACAATGGACAATAGTTGGATTTTTTCTTGTTTTTGAATTTTACATAAGTTTATCAGCAGCAAGAAAACATTTTTGCAATCAGAATTTTGATTACCTCTAGGGAGAAATGATTGGGTCTAATGAAGAAGAGGCACATTCAAGGCTTCTAAGAGTACTGTTAATGTTCTATTTCTTCATCAGAGTTGCTGCTACATGAGTATTTGCTTTGTCATTATTTGTTAAGTGATACATTTATGATTTGCCTATTTTGCATGCATTTTAACACATGGTTGGAATTCAGTTTTTTCCTTGACAATAGCGTGTTGAGGAGACTGTGTGTGAGTTTCTGCCATGTAGCTCCCCAGATCCTTTTTGGTTCCTGTGTTTTCTAAGATCTGGCCTTATGATTTCCTTAGGTTTGATATCATCACATCTTTTCAAATTAATTAATTTTATTTTGCCTAATTTACTCTGACTTTATTTCTATTACTTATAAGAACCCTAAGTGATTTAATGGACAAAAATAACTGAAATAAAATTTTTTGTTTTTAAAAATAGCAAATGTTTTCAGTTCGTTAGGAGGCCATTTAGGTTTTAAGTTATTTGTGGGAGCTAACGTGGAATTCAAAAGTCAGTTGAAAGGTTAAATTTCCAAAAAATCTTCTCTGATTTCCCTATTCTAGTGTAGAATTAATCACTCCCTCGTCTATGTTCTCAGAGAGCTTGAGTCATTGCAGGTCTGTGGGTCACATGAAGATGTAGAGGAAAGGCTATATTTTAAACAGCACAGGTAAAATTGGACTTACATTATAATTATTTGGTTTCCTGTGTATTTTTTCTTCCTTGATTGTTAGCTTTGAGGGCAAACAGCCTCATCTCATACTTATTTTTGTATTTGTAATACCTATTTTAATGTCTGGCACTATTAGCAGATAAATAAATATTTGTTGAATTGATTTGTTGAATTGATTTTTTGCCCCAGAATTCCTTGTAAGGGATCAATAGATATCCAGGGATGTTTGCTTTGTAAATCCTTGTAAAAATAATGCAGTAATAGGCTTCATAGCCACCGAAGAAATAGTGTATAGCTGATTGATATGTTTTTTTTTTTAAAAAAACAGGGCAGTTAAAATTAGGAGGCTTTGAATAACTGAAGTGTCATAATTCATGCCAATATTCTCATTTGTGACATTAATTTTTATTCCTGAGATGGAATAAAAACTCAACATGGATAGCTATAATTAACGTTGTAGTAAACTCCCTTACGTACGTTAGGAGTCAGTATGTCAATATTAAGCATCCAGAGGTTGCATGGCGAATTACTGGGATCTGAAACTCTTAAACACTCTATTTCTAGACAAAGAGAATTTTCATTATCTATGTCAATGTTTTTGTTAATATCCTAACAGCAACTAATCTGCAACCCTAAGTTTTCTAAGGATATCTGCTTCTCTGAAATTACTTCAGACTTTGCAAGGGTTGTTAGTAGATGACAAACAAAATAAGTTTTCTCTTCCTTTTATTACTTTAATCTACTTAGGTTGCCTAATGGTCTTTGATGAGTTTGAAAGCAGAAGAAAAGATTTCTGAGGATCCCTTATGTTTTGCAGGTAGTATTCAATTTTTTTTTAACATCTTTATTGTAGTATAATTGCTTTACAATGGTGTGTTAGTTTCTGCTTTATAACAAAGTGAATCAGCTATACATATACATATATCCCCATATCTCCTCCCTCTTGCGTCTCCCTCCCACCCTCCCTATCCCACCCCTCTAGGTGATCACAAAGCACCAAGCTGATCTCCCAGTGCTATGCGGCTGCTTCCTACTAGCTATCTATTTTACATTTGGTAGTGTATATATGTCCATGCCACTCTCTCACTTTGTCCCAGCTTACCCTTCCCCCTCCCCATGTCCTCAAGTCCATTCCCTACGTCTGCATCTTTATTCTTGTCCTGCCCCTAGGTTCTTCAGAACCTTTTTTTTTTTTTTTAGATTCCATATATATATGTTAGAATACGGTATTTGTTTTTCTCTTTCTGACTTACTTCACTCTGTTTGACAGACTCTAGGTCCATCCACCTCACTACAAATAACTCAATTTCATTTCTTTTTATGGATGAGTAATATTCCATTGTATATATGTGCCACATCTTCTTTATTCATTCATCTGTCGATAGACACTTAGGTTGCTTCCATGTCCTGACTATTGTCAATAGAGCTATAATGAACATTGTGGTACGTGACTGTTTTTGAATTACAGTTTTCTCAGGGTATATGCCCAGTAGTGGGATTGCTGGGTAGTATGGTAGTTCTATTTTTAGTATTTTAAGGAACCTCCATACTGTTCTCCATAGTGGCTATATCAATTTACATTCCCACCAACAGTGCAAGAGGGTTCCCTTTTCTCCACACCGTCTCCAGCATTTATTGTTTGTAGATTTTTTGATGATGGCCATAGAATTCAATTTTGATCATGCTTGTCTCTTAGTTTAATTAACACAGAATACTAAGTTAATGAGGTTAAGCCCATGGATTTAATTGCCAAATATTCTGTGCTAAGCTTCAAATCCAGAAAAATCAATGCCTTAAGATGAGTAGCAAAACCACTAGGAAGAGAAAAATAACACTTAAGTTTGTATTTTATTTCTTCCACTAACTTACTGTGTAACCTTGGGCAAGTTAATTAACACTCTTGGGTTCAAGAGTGAAAAAACTAGTATTAAATGCACCTGAATTAATTCTTGGAGATGTTGGAAAGATCTAATATAATAATATATGTGAAATAAATTTTAAAACTATAAAACATAATGGACACATTTATTATCATTATTGGGTGGTGGATGAACAATTTGGATAGATTATCATAAAATCTGTCACTTTTATTGTATAAGCAGTTAATCACAAAATCTCTGTATGGTATCATCTCCCTATCATGTATCAGTTTTCTATGAATGATAACACATTCCTAATACTTTAGTTTAAAATTTATTGGGAAGTTCTAGAATTTTGAATGAGCAGTATTTCTAAATATACTACTCTCTCTATATATTATTTTATTATTTGTGCTCATGTGTAACTATTAATGGAGCTCAGAGTCTATTCTCGAAGCTAAGCTTAGGGAAATAGGTGGCATGTGGGTTTTCTAGCTTATAGTTTTGGGCTTTGAGAAAACGTATATGCCAGCTTCTTGATTTACTACCACATTTTATTGTATTTTTTGGAGAAATTAAAATGCAATGAATAAGTACAAAGAGTAGTATAATATGTACATATATTCCAACTGTCTATATACAGCAGCAACAATTATTTTTTGCAGTTGTAAGTCAAGCACCAGCCAGGCCAAGAAATAGAACTTTGCTTGCCACCTCAGAAACTCCTTAAGAGTCCTTATTCCAGTCATGATGCCCTCTCTTCTGCCGTTAGTTATCACTGTCCTGACATTGAGAGTAAAGTTTTATCACACAAATATACCACTAGAAACTGTCACTTGGTCTTGCCCATGATTATAATATCATGGATCCACACTCTCTTGTATTTGGAGAGGGAGGCTGTGGAGATATTTTATCACCTAATTTGTTGGAAATGGTTTCCATTGGGTTTTTGGTTTTGTTATTTAGTTGCTCTGTCTGTTTTTATGTAGGGATTCAGAAAGGTTGAAAAACTTGCTGTCACTGCTGCTACCATCTTTCCAGACAAAATTGCCATTTTGTCATCTTTACCACATGTTTTTTTTTTCTTTCTGCTCAAGATAAAGTGTTACAAATGTAGCCAAAGTCTTACCTTTATCCAGTATTAAGTATCTGTACACACATAGGTTTGTTCAAAGCTTTACATTTGGTTCCACTGGTTTTCTGATCTGTTCTTTCACCTGTACCATGTTGTTTTCATACTTTTGTTTCAAACTTCATTTAGTATCTGTTCCATTTTTTCTATGCATTTTTGTTATAGAATGTATATTTAAATATTCATGGAGTTTTATTTTTTCACATAAATTTTAGATTACATCTACTGAATTCCTTTAAAAAGCCAATTAGAATTATGCTTGGAGTAAATTTATTCATTAGGAGAGAATTCTATTTTCATAGTATTAAGTACTCCAATCCAACACCACAGAATCTCGCCACTGTTCTTCCTTCATATCCTTTTGAACAGTCTTAGTATTTTTGATGAGATGATTGCTAGATATTTTTAACTTTTGTTAATATTATAATTCTTAGTTTTTGTTACTACTAATAAACCCTACTATTTGTATTTCTTATTATATTTTATATTTGATTATTTTATATAGAGAAATTTAATCCATTCTAACATTTATCTTGATTTCAGCAAGTATGGTGAGATTTTTCATTGATATTAATGCTCTTTCTATTCATTTTGCTGACTTTTCTATGTAGATGAACTCTCCCTTAATACTCCTTATACCTTTTATTAACTTTATTATGATTATTATATTGGCCATTCTCTGATAAACAATACTGGTGATAGTACATACCCTTTCTAATTCCTGATCTTAAAGGGCTTTTATATACATTTTTTCCTTTAAATATAATTTTTGCTGTACTTTTCTGAATTACAGCCTTTTCCGAATTAAGGAAGTTCCTTTCCATTCCTAGCTTAATAAGAGTTTTTGTCCCAAATAAGTGCTGAACTTTGACAGTTGCTTCTTTTGTGTGTCCAGTGAAGTAATTATATAATTTTTATCTTTAATTTGTTAGTGGGGTATCATTGGTAAATTTTCTTATGTTGATAAACTAAGCATTATTTATTATTTATGAATATATTTATTTTAGAGTTGTCCTTCTATTTTAATTAGTGATATGAACCTCTGATTTCTTTTGTCCTTATCTGATTTTGGATTATATCACTACCTTCATTAAATCAGATTAGCATTGTTTATCTTTTTCTATATTCTGGAAGAGCTTTTATTAGATAGCACTTAATTGTCCATTAAAACATTCATAACATCAATAACAGCAGCAGAAAATATTTATATATTTGTACCTATTCTTCTTTTTTTTTTTTTAAACATCTTTATTGGAGTATAATTGCTTTACAATGGTATGTTAGTTTCAGCTTCACAACAAAATGAATCAGTTATATATACACATATGTTCCCATATCTCTTCCCTCTTGCGTCTCCCTCCCTCCCACCCTCCCTATCCCACCCCTCCAGGCGGTCACAAAGCACCGAGCTGATCTCCCTGTGCTATGCGGCTGCTTCCCACTAGCTATCTACCTTACGTTTAGTAGTGTATATATGTCCATGCCTCTTTATCGCTTTGTCACCGTTTACCCTTCCCCCTCCCCATAGCCTCAAGTCCATTCTCTAGTAAGTCTGTGTCTTTATTCCTGTTTCACCCCTAGGTTTTTCATGACATTTTTTTTTCTTAAATTCCATATATATGTGTTAGCATACGGTATTTGTCTCTCTCTTTCTGACTTACTTCACTCTGTATGACAGACTCTAGGTCTATCCACCTCATTACAAATAGCTCAATTTCATCTCTTTTTATGGCTGAGTAATATTCCATTGTATATATGTGCCACATCTTCTTTATCCATTCATCCGATGATGGACACTTAGGTTGTTTCCATCTCTGGGCTATTGTAAATAGAGCTGCAATGAACATTTTGGTACATGACTCTTTTTGAGTTATGGTTTTCTCAGGGTATATGCCCAGTAGTGGGATTGCTGGGTCATATGGCAGTTCTATTTGTAGCTTTTTAAGGAACCTCCATGCTGTTCTCCACAGTGGCTGTATCAATTTACATTCCCACCAACAGTGTAAGAGGGTTCCCTTTTCTCCACACCCTCTCCAGCATTTGTTGTTTCTAGATTTTTTGATGATGGCCATTCTGACTGGTGTGAGATGATATCTCATTGTCGTTTTGATTTGCATTTCTCTAATGATTAGTGATGTTGAGCATTCTTTCATGTGTTTGTTGGCACTCTGTATATCTTCTTTGGAGAAATGTCTATTTAGGTCTTCTGCCCATTTTTGGATTGGGTTGTTTGTTTTTTTGTTATTAAGCTGCATGAGCTGCTTGTAAATTTTGGAGATTAATCCTTTGTCAGTTGCTTCATTTGCAAATATTTTCTCCCAACCTGAGGGTTGTCTTTTTGTCTTCTTTTTGGTTTCCTTTGCTGTGCAAAAGCTTTTAAGTTTCATTAGGTCCCATTTGTTTACTTTTGTTTTTATTTCCATTTCTCTAGGAGGTGGGTCAAAAAGGACCTTGCTGTGATTTATGTCATAGAGTGTTCTGCCTATGTTTTCCTCTAAGAGTTTGATAGTTTCTGGCCTTACATTTAGGTCTTTAATCCATTTTGAGCTTATTTTTGTGTATGGTGTTAGGGAGTGATCTAATCTCATACTTTTACATGTACCTGTCCAGTTTTCCCAGCACCACTTATTGAATAGGCTGTCCTTTCTCCACTGTACATTTCTGCCTCCTTTGTCAAAGATAGGGTGACCATATGTGCGTGGGTTTATCTCTGGGCTTTCTATCCTGTTCCATTGATCTATATTTCTGTTTTTGTGCCAGTACCATACTGTCTTGATTACTGTAGCTTTGTAGTATAGTCTGAAGTCAGGAAGCCTGATTCCTCCAGCTCCATTTTTCGTTCTCAAGATTGCTTTGGCTATTCGGGGTCTTTTGTGTTTCCATACAAATTGTGAAATGTTTTGTTCTAGTTCTGTGAAAAATGCCAGTGTTAGTTTGATATGGATTGCATTGAATCTGTAGATTGCTTTGGGTAGTAGAGTCATTTTCACAATGTTGATTCTTCCAATCCAAGAACATGGTATATCTCTCCATCTATTTGTATCATCTTTAATTTCTTTCATCAGTGTCTTATAATTTTCTGCATACAGGTCTTTTGTCTCCTTAGGTAGGTTTATTCCTAGGTATTTTATTCTTTTTGTTGCAATAGTAAATGGGAGTGTTTTCTGGATTTCACTTTCAGATTTTTCATCATTAGTATATAGGAATGCCAGAGATTTCTGTGCATTAATTTTGTATCCTGCAACTTTACCAAAGTCATTGATTAGCTCTAGTAGTTTTCTGGTAGCATCTTTAGGGTTCTCTATGTATAGGATCATGTCATCTGCAAACAGTGACAGCTTTACTTCTTCTTTTCCGATTTGGATTCCTTTTATTTCCTTTTCTTCTCTGATTGCTGTGGCTAAAACTTCCAAAACTATGTTGAATAAGAGTGGTGAGAGTGGGCAACCTTGTCTTGTTCCTGATCTTAGTGGAAATGTTTTCAGTTTTTCACCATTGAGGATGATGTTTGCTGTGGGCTTGTCATATATGGCCTTTATTATGTTGAGGAAAGTTCCCTCTATGCCTACTTTCTGCAGGGTTTTTATCATAAATGGGTGTTGAATTTTGTCAAAAGCTTTCTCTGCATCTATTGAGATGATCATATGGTTTTTCTCCTTCAATTTGTTAATATGGTGTATCACGTTGATTGATTTGCGTATATTGAAGAATCCTTGCATTCCTGGAATAAACCCCACTTGATCATGGTGTATGATCCGTTTAATGTGCTGTTGGATTCTGTTTGCTAGTATTTTGTTGAGGATCTTTGCATCTATGTTCATCAGTGATATTGGCCTGTAGTTTTCTTTCTTTGTGACATCCTTGTCTGGTTTTGGTATCAGGGTGATGGTGGCCTCGTAGAATGAGTTGGGGAGTGTTCCTCCCTCTGCTATATTTTGGAAGAGTCTGAGAAGGATAGGTGATAGCTCTTCTCTAAATGTTTGATAGAATTCGCCTGTGAAGCCATCTGGTCCTGGGCTTTTGCTTGTTGGAAGATTTTTAATCACAGTTTCAATTTCAGTGCTTGTGATTGGTCTGTTCATATTTTCTATTTCTTCCTGATTCAGTCTTGGCAGGTTGTGCCTTTCTAAGAATTTGTCCATTTCTTCCAGGTTGTCCATTTTATTGGCATAGAGTTGCTTGTAGTAATCTCTCATGATCTTTTGTATTTCTGCAGTGTCAGTTGTTACTTCTCCTTTTTCATTTCTAATTCTATTGATTTGAGTCTTCTCCCTTTTTTTCTTGATGAGTCTGGCTAATGGTTTATCAATTTTGTTTATCCTTTCAAAGAACCAGCTTTTAGTTTTATTGATCTTTGCTATCGTTTCCTTCATTTCTTTTTCATTTATTTCTGATCTGATTTTTATGATTTCTTTCCTCCTGCTAACTTTGGGGGTTTTTTGTTCTTCTTTCTCTAACTGCTTGAGGTGCAAGGTTAGGTTGTTTATTCGAGATGTTTCCTGCTTCTTAAGGTGGGCTTGTATTGCTATAAACTTCCCCCTTAGAACTGCTTTTGCTGCATCCCACAGGTTTTGGGTCGTTGTGTCACCATTGTCATTTGTTTCTAGGTATTTTTTGATTTCCTCTTTGATTTCTTCAGTGATCACTTCATTATTAAGTGGTGTATTGTTTAGCCTCCATGTGTTTGTATTTTTTACACATCTTTTCCTGTAATTGATATCTAGTCTCATGGCGTTGTGGTCAGAAAAGATACTTGATACAATTTCAATTTTCTTAAATTTACCAAGGCTTGATTTGTGACCTAAGATATGATCTATCCTGGAGAATGTTCCATGGGCACTTGAGAAAAATGTGTATTCTGTTGTTTTTGGATGGAGTGTCCAATAATATCAATTAAGTCCATCTTGTTTAATGTATCATTTAAAGCTTGTGTTTCCTTATTTATTTTCATTTTGGATGATCTGTCCATGGGTGAAAGTGGGGTGTTTAAGTCCCCTACTATGAATGTGTTACTGTCGATTTCCCCTTTTATGGCTGTTAGTATTTGCCTTATGTATTGAGGTGCTCCTATGTTGGGTGCATAAATATTTACAATTGTTATATCTTCTTCTTGGATCGATCCCTTGATCATTATGTAGTGTCCTTCTTTGTGTCTTTTAATAGTCCTTATTTTAAAGTCTATTTTGTCTGATATGAGAATTGCTACTCCAGCTTTCTTTTGGTTTCCATTTGCATGGAATATCTTTTTCCATCCCCTTACTTTCAGTCTGTATGTGTCTCTAGGTCTGAAGTGGGTCTCTTGTAGACAGCATATATAAGGGTCTTGTTTTTGTATCCATTCAGCTAATGTGTGTCTTTTGGTGGGAGCATTTAGTCCATTTACATTTAAGGTAATTATCGATATGTATGTTCCTATTCCCATTTTCTAAATTGTTTTGGGTTCGTTATTATAGGTCTTTTCCTTCTCTTGTGTTTCTTGCCTAGAGAAGATCCTTTAGCATTTGTTGTAAAGCTGGTTTGGTGGTGCTGAACTCTCTCAGCTTTTGCTTGTCTGTAAAGGTTTTAATTTCTCCATCAAATCTGAATGAGATCCTTGCTGGGTAGAGTAGTCTTGGCTGCAGGTTTTTCTCCTTCATCACTTTCAGTATGTCCTGCCACTCCCTTCTGGCTTGTAGGGTTTCTGCTGAGAGATCAGCTGTTAACCTTATGGGGATTCCCTTATGTGTTATTTGTTGTTTTTCCCTTGCTGCTTTTAATATGTTTTCTTTGTATTTAATTTTTGACAGTTTGATTAATATGTGTCTTGGCGTATTTCTCCTTGGATTTATCCTGTATGGGACTCTCTGTGCTTCCTGGACTTGGTTAACTATTTCCTTTCCCATATTAGGGAAGTTTTCAACTATAATCTCTTCAAATATTTTCTCAGTCCCTTTCTTTTTCTCTTCTTCTTCTGGAACTCCTATAATTCGAATGTTGGTGCGTTTAATGTTGTCCCAGAGGTCTCTGAGACTGTCCTCAGTTCTTTTCATTCTTTTTTCTTTATTCTGCTCTGCATTGGTTATTTCCATTATTTTATCTTCCAGGTCACTTATCCGTTCTTCTGCGTCAGTTATTCTGCTATTGATCCCATCTAGAGTACTTTTAATTTCATTTATTGTGTTGTTCATAATTGCTTGTTTCATCTTTAGTTCTTCTAGGTCCTTGTTAACTGATTCTTGCATTTTGTCCATTCTATTGTCCATTCTGTCTCCAAGATTTCGGATCAACCTTACTATCATTATTCTGAATTCTTTTTCAGATAGACTGCCTATTTCCTCTTCATTTGTTAGGTCTGGTGGGTTTTTATCTTGCTCCTTCATCTGCGGTGTGTTTTTCTGTCTTTTCATTTTGCTTATCTTACTGTGTTTGGGGTCTCCTTTTTTGCAGGCTGAAGGTTCGTAGTTCCTGTTGTTTTTTGTGTCTGTCCCCAGTGGCTAAGGTTGGTTCAGTGGGTTGTGTAGGCTTCCTGGTGGAGGGGACTAGGGCCTGTGTTCTGGTGGATGAGGCTGGATCTTGTCTTTCTGGTGGGCAGGTCCACGTCTGGTGATGTGTTTTGGGGTGTCTGTAGACTTATTATGATTTTGGGCAGCCTCTCTGCTAATGGGTGGGGTTGTGTTCCTGTCTTGCTAGTTGTTTGGCATAGGATGTCCAGCCCTGTGGCTTGCTGGTCGTTGAGTGAAGCTGGGTGCTGGCGTTGAGATGGAGATCTCTCGGAGATTTTTGCTGTTTGATATTATGTGCAGCTGGGAGGCCTCTTGTGGACCAGTGTCCTGAAGTTGGTTCTCCCACCTCAGAGGCACAGCACTGACTCCTGGCTGCAGCCCCAAGAGCCTTTCATCCACAGGGCTTCTTAATTTGGGATGATTCGTTGTCTATTCAGGTATTCCACAGATGCAAGGTATATCAAGTTGATTGTGGAGCTTTAATCCGCTGCTCCTGAGGCTGCTGGGAGAGATTTCCCTTTCTCTTCTTTGTTCTCACAGTTCCCAGGGGCTCAGCTTTGGATTTGGCCCCGCCTGTGCGTGTAGGTCGCCGGAGGGCGTCTGTTCTTTGCTCAGACAGGACGGGGTTAAAGGAGCCGCTGATTCGGAGGCTCTGGCTCACTCAGGCCGGGGGGTAGGGAGGGTCACGGAGTGTGGGGCGGGCCTGCAGCGGCAGAGGCCAGCGTGACGTTGCAGCCTGAGGCGCGCCGTTCGTTCTCCCGGGGGAGTTGTCCCTGGATCCCGGGACCCCGGCAGTGGCGGGCTGCACAGGCTCCCCGGAAGGGCGTGTGGCTAGTGACCTGTGTTCGCACACAGGCCTCCTGGTGGCGGCAGCAGCGGCCCTAGTGTCTCATGTCTGTCTCTGGGCTCCGCACTTCTAGCCGCGGCTAGCGCCCGTCCCTGGAGCTCTCTCAAGCAGCGTTCTTAATCCCCTCTCCTCGTGCACCAGGAAACAAAGAGGTTCGTAAAAGTCTCTTGCCTCTTCGGCAGGTCCAGACTTTTCCCCGGATTCTCTCGCGGTGCACTAACGCCCTGCAGGCTGTGTTCACGTCGCCAACCCCAGTCCTCTCCCGGCGCTCCGACAAAAGCCGGAGCCTCAGCTCCCAGTCCCGCCCGCCCCGGCGGGCGAGCAGACAAGCCTCTCGGCTGGCGAGTTCCGGTCGGCCCGATCCTCTGCGCTGGAATCTGTCCGCTTTGCCGTCCGCACCCCTGCTGCTGTGCTCTCCTCCACGGCTCCCAAGCTCCCCCACTCCGCCTCCCGAAGTCTCCACCCGCGAAGGGGCTTCCTAGTGTGTGGACACTTTTCCTCCTTCACAGCTCTCTCCCGCTGGCGCAGGACCCGTCCCTATCCTTTTGTCTCTGTTTTTAATTTTTTCTTTTGCCCTCCCCAGGTATGCGGGGAGTTTCCTGCCTTTTGGGAAGTCTGAGGTCTTCTGCCAGCGTTCAGTAGGTGCTCCGTAGGAGTTGTTCCACGCGTAGATGTATTTCTGGTGTATCTGCGGGGAGGAAGGTGATCTCTGCGTCTTACTCTTCCGCCATCTTCCCGGAAGTCCCCCGTACCTATTCTTCTAATTGATTTATATTATATTTATATTTAGTAATTTGATTCTTCCAACAATATAGCATGATAGATAGTACTATTATTCCCTTTTTATAGATAAGGAAACCGTAGTGCAAAAGGTTAAGTGATTTGCCTTTTAAGGTTCCTAACTTGAGGGCTACGAACCAAGGGTTACATGGATGGAATTCAGGGCATCCAAAAATTTGGTTGGGGAAAATGTACATGTTTATTTTCACTAACCTGAAACTGAATTTTAGCACTTTCTCCAACTATGAATATAGGCAAAACAACACAATAATGCAATATTAACAGTATATGTTACTTGTCCAACGACAGTATTTAGGTATAGTTTTATATCACTTTTCAATTGTTGCAGATATCTCAAAATAATATTGATGTTCATCACCTTTTTCAAATCATGGTGGATATAAGAATCACTTTTAGAACTTATTTACTGATTTACTGCATTAACAAAGAAGCAAGATATGCATTTATTTATTTAGTACTTAATATTTAATAATTGTACTTCAACTTATAATTGTTTTCTTTGCAATTTTGTATACAGACAGTCCTTGCTTTGCAGTTTTGTGGCAACTAACATAGACTCTGTGTTACCATATAGTATTTACTGTGCAAACCAAGGACTGCTTGCATTTATTTTATGCATTTAAAAACACTATTCTGAGGTGGAATTCATCCACTTCACCACAAAAACAGGTTAAAATCATCTGCATTAGATCAAATTAACTACTAGATATGTCAGTAGTAATGTGGATATAGAACACACTAGTAAATGCACAAGAACTAGGTTTTTATGAGAGAGTCTTGGATTAATATTTCAATATGGTTAAAATTATTGGTATATTTAAAATTCTGTTTCTTATTGAGCCAATTTTGCATTGTTGTATTTTGCTGAAATGAATCCAGTAAATCAAATTTTCTAATTTATAACTAAATAGCTATTCATAATTTTATTTTACATTTTACATCTCTGATATATCTATAGTTATTTATCCATTCCTCTGTCTGATCTTCTTTAATTCTTCTTTTTTTCACTTGTTTGGTTTTGTCAGACATCTGACTTATTGATATATTCAAAGGTCTCACTTTTTGTTTTGCTAATTTTCTATAATTTTTGTCTACCTTTATTTATCTGTATCCCTATTTTGTTTGTTTGGCTTTTTATTTCAAATTTTTCAAGTTGAATGATTTTCATTATTTTCTGTTTCAAACTTTCTTTTGTCTAAGTGTATTTCACTTTAATTTTGTTCCTCTATAACATTAGATTATGTAATGTGTTTGTATTCATACAATTTCTTTCCCTGTGAATGCTGCCAAAGACCGTTCTCACTGCTTGGATTTCATTTTGATAATCTTTGAAAATAATTTGTTGCTTGAATCTGGCCAGATAGGAATGTTTTTAGTAAAACTTTAAAAATATTTTTTGAAATCCAGGAATTGAAGTCATGCAAATAAAGACTATAATAAAACCATAAAAATTAATAGATCTTTACCCAAATTAGTTGATATGAGGTCTCTGGCCACAGGTCTCCTTTTGCCTGAACCATCTGGGCTTAATGTCTGAGTTCAGAAAGTTACATCAATGACAGTAAGAAACAGGAAATAAATTTAAGCAACATCTGTTTTCCTCCTTAGACAAATTTGTCTATTTGGATCTCATCTTTTACAGCTGTTTTCCCTTTTGTTCTATAAACTTTAAAATTTTCTGGTTCTTATCATTCCTCTGACCTCAGCAATATTAGATGGTGACACATGGAGCTCCCTGGATTCCTTGGTCAGTTTATTTGATGATGAGTACCAAATCCCACATACCATTATGACAGATGCACAAACAATATTAGATTGAACCTAAACCCAGCACATGATCAGGATGTATAATAGTAAAGTGCATGTCTTTGTTCACCCGAAGTTTGTTCTGCTTTTCACTGTGCCAAAACAAAACAAAAACTCTCAATCTTGAAGAAACAGTATTCCAGTATGATTTAATTTATCCTTTTATGTATATTTCTTTATTAAGTCAAAGATATTTTCATGTTCTCTGTGTCAATATATTTTATATGTATTATCAGGAGTAGAATTGAAGGTACCAATATGTGGTTTAGGAGATGGAAATGAGGACATCAGTGACTGAATTTCCATTGACTACCCTGCCTTTTCTCTGCTTTTTTTCTACCATGTTTGAAGGTGCTAGTTCTCCTATCCCTGCCTGGTTCTCTCTCTGTTTCTTTAAATTAAAGAGTATATAATTTTTTTTAAGTGCTTAATGATGTTTTCCTGTGTTTCCCCAAATCATTTTTGTGTATTTCTCCTACTTGCTGCCTAGCTCATAATCTATTTGGAATCCATAAAATGGCAGGGACAATGCTAGAAAACAATAGGTGCTTACAAATCCCTAGGGGGGAGTGAAGATTGATGCAAGTCAAATAGTCTTATTTGGCAAAATAGAGATATATCAGAATTTTTGTTATGTAAAATTTAATTGCTAAACTCTGGGGGTTTCAGTCATTGTAGCTTTAGGAGCTGAGAATGCAGTAAGAAAGCTAGGGATGAGGGATGAATAGCTGGCTGGCTTCTCCCACAGGGTGCAACTGCAGTACTCTGTGGCCCTTACATACAGTGCTAGTGGAGCCGCTGGATAAACCCGCTGGCATAAAATGTCTTTTAAGTATTGTTTTAATACAAGTCCTTTTGAGTTTCTATAGCTATGGTATTGTTTTGGGGCACTAGTGGCAAGATTTTGTTTTGTGGTAATATTCAAAATGTCACTTCCTGATATTATGTATTTCACAAAATGGCAAAAACCCCATTTCTCTCGGCAGAAAACAAAAGTGTAGCAGGTAAAATGTACCATGATTAAAGAGTCAAGTCTTTTTCTACAATAGCCATACACATTCACCATGAGCTCTATTTCTTTATTCAGTAATTTATTCACGTACTCATCATATGTTTAAGGAGTTATATTGCAGACATAAAGTTAGAAAATGACATATTGGACTTACTGATTAAAGGAAAATCAGAAATGATGAGGCAGGCATAACAGCCTAGACATGGATAAAGAGGGGCACAAATAAACATATTAAGAAGAAATGGCTATAATTTTCTCCTTTTTCCCATCCCCAAATTCCACAAGATAAAGATTAAGAACAATAGAAGCATTTAATTGAACTCTTACTGGAATAATCAATCTTGAACACTTCCAAGAAAAGAAGCCATTATAAGTAATATATTTCCTTTTTTTATGTTGCTTGCACTCAAGGAGGACTAGAAAAGAAACCAAATGTGCTACTGAGCAACAGAGGCTCATTGATGCCAAAGGAAGGGAGATGTGCCTTAATAGCAATAGTGCTGGCCCCCAAATTAGTGCCTGCCCTAGGCAAAGATCTTTTGTTTAATCTAATAGTTTCAATAGCCACAGAACTAGATGAGCTTTCATCTCATATTAGCGACATCAAAAGTAAAATCCAAGCTGGAGGAGCCAATTTCAGACTGGATCACAGAACTTGGAATGCCTGAGCCCCCTACCTGCTATTCTAAGAGACTTCTGTCACTGGATGGCCTTCAGAGTCCCAGGTTGCCTCTCCAGACAGAATGTCATCGACTTGGGCTTACATATGGAGTAAGGGTAGAATGAATACAGGGAGCAAGATACTACATGTGGTTTGAGATGGAGTTTTTTAACACAAGAAGGAGATGTGAGTATAGGAACTCCCAGAAGACTCATGGATGAAAATTCTCAGATATCAGGGTAAAGGAGAGAGATTAAAATCCAGGGAATGCCTATAAGGACACTTCTAACTAATTCCTTAAAACCTTTCACTTTGGGACTTTGGAAAGAGTCAAAATTAATAAGAACTTTACATTTCCCTTTCTACTTACTTATAGTAGCTATCCTATATATTTAATACAAAAATGCACTTGTGACAACACACTTAATTGTCTTAGGAAAACTGAAAAGATAGGTGGTAACACGAAAGGAAATCTTGCTCTATCCCACCCCCTTCATTGGAGAAAATGCATCCCCCCATTTAGAGGATTTGTGATTATTTTGGTGGCTGAGTAGTCACCACTGACAATGAGGAGAAAAGAACTGATGAACTTGAGGAGTAATCTTTTTTGTTAACCATTTCATTAGTGCTTTTATTGGAATGTGGCAGGTCTTTGAAATGGGGAGAGGGTAGATATCTGGACAATAAATTAGAAAAAAATTAACAGATAATTAAATCATACTAGATAATTCAGAAACATTCATTAAAATTATTTATCATTAACCTATAAACTGAACTAATAGGGGGACCTTAAAATAGTATTACAAAGAACATAATTTTAAACAGAAAACTGATCTTTAGAACATGGATGCTTAAGTTCTGGCATAAACAATTTTTTTCCCCTCTCAATGTCTTTAAAAATATTACATATCTTACCTGTGTGGAGTGGTTTATGATTGAACATAAAATCTGGAAATACGATGGAGAGGAGGAATTTTAAGGTTTTATCCCAGCAGTCCCTCCCAAAAGAAAGCTTGTACAAGCCTCTTAGATAGCCCCGTCCACCAGAGGGCAGACAGCAAGAGCAAGAAGAACTATAGTCCTGCAGCATGTGGAATGAAAACCACATTCACAGAAAGATAGACAAAATGAAAAGGCAGAGGACTATGTACCAGATGAAGGAACAAGATAAAACCCCAGAAAAACAATGAAATGAAGTGGAGATAGGCAATCTTCCAGAAAACAAATTCAGAATAATGATAGTGAAGATGATCCAGGACCTCAGAAAAAGAGTGGAGGCAAAGATTGAGAAGATGAAAGAAATGTTTAACAAAGTCCTAGAAGAATTAAAGAACAACCCCCTAGAAGAATTAAAGAACAAACAAATGGAGACGAACACTACAATAACTAAAATGAAAAATACACTAGAAAGAATCAATAGCAGAATTACTGAGGCAGAAGAACGGATAAGTGACCTGGAAGACAGAATGGTGGAATTCACTGCCATGGAACAGAATAAAGAAAAAAGAATGAAAAGAAATGAAGACAGCCTAAGAGACCACTGGGACAACATTAAACACACCAACATTCACATTATAGGGGTCCCAGAAAGAGAAGAGAGAGAGAAAGGACCAGAGAAAATATTTGAAGAGATTGTAGTCGAAAACTTCCCTAACATGGGAAAGAAAATAGCCACCCAAGTCCAGGAAGCACAGAGAGTCTCAGGCAGGATAAACCCAAGAAGAAACATTCCGAGACACATAATAGCCAAACTGACAAAAATTAAAGACAAAGAAAAATTATTAAAAGCAACAAGGGAAAACGACAAATAAATACAAGGGAACTCCCATAAGGTTAACAGCTGATTTCTCAGCAGAAACTCTACAAGCCAGAAGGGCGTGGCACAATATATTTAAAGTGATGAAAGGGAAGAACCTACAACCAAGATTACTCTACTCGGCAATGATCTCATTCAGATATGAAAGAGAAATCAAAAGCTTTACAGACAAGCCAAAGCTAAGAGAATTCAGCACCACCAAATCAGCTCTACAACAAATGGTAAAGGAACTTCTCTAAGTGAGAAACACAAGAGAAGAAAAGGACCTACAAAACAAACCCAAAACAATTAAGAAAATGGTCATAGGAACATACATATCGATAATTACCTTATATGTGAATGGATTAAATGCTCCAACCAAAAGACACAGGCTTGCTGAATGGATACAAAAGCAAGACCCATCTATATGCTGTCTACAAGACACCCACTTCAGACCTAGGGACACATACGCACTGAAAGTGAGGGGATGGAAAAAGATACTCCATGCAAAGGGAAATCAAAAGAAAGCTGGAGTAGCAGTACTCATATCAGATAAAATGACTTTAAAATAAAGAATGTTACAAGAGACAAGGAAGGACCCTACATAATGATCAAGAGATCAATTGAAGAAGAAGATATAACAATTATAAATATATATGCACACAACATAGGAGTACCTCAATACATAAGGCAAATGTTAACAGCTATAAAAGAGGAAATTGACAGTAACACAGTAACAGTGGGGGACTTTAACACCTCACTACACCAATGGACAGCTCATCCAGACAGGAATTTAATAAGGAAACACATTAATAAGGTTTAAATGACACAATAGACCAGATAGACTTAATTAATATTTATAGAACATTCCATCTGAAAACTGCAGATTACACTTTCTTCTCAAGTGCACACGGAATATTCTCCAGGAGAGATCACATCTTGGGTCACAAATCAAGCCTCGGTAAATTTAAGAAAATTGAAATCATATCAAGCATCTTTTCTGACCAAAATTCTATGAGATTAGAAATCAATTACAGGGAAAAAAACATAAAAAACACAAACACATGGAGGCTAAACAGTATGTTACTAAATAACCAAGAGATCACTGAAGAAATCAAAGACGAAATCAAAAAATACTTAGAGACAAATGACAACAAAAACATGACAATCCAAAATCTGTGGGATGCAACAACAGCAGTTCAAAGAGGAAAGTTTATAGCAATACAATCCTACCTCAAGAAACAAGAAAAATCTCAAATAAACAACCCAACCTTACACCTAAAGGAACTAGAGAAAGAAGAACAAACAAAACCCAAAGTTAGCAGAAGGAAAGAAATCATAAATATCAGAGCAGAAATAAATGAAATAGAAACAAAGAAAACAATAGCAAAGATCAATAAAACTAAAAACTGGTTCTTTGAGAAGATAAACAAAATTGATAAACCATTAGCCAGACTCATCAAGAAAAAAAGGGAGAAGACTCAAATCAATAGAATTAGAAATGAAAATGGAGAAGTTACAACAGACACCTCAGAAATACAAGGCATCAGAAGAGATTACTACAAGCAACTCTATGCCAATAAAATGGACAACATGGAAGAAATGGACAAATTCTTAGAAAGGTATAAACTTCCAAGACTGAACCAGGAAGAAATAGAAAATATAAACAGACTAATCACAAGTAATGAAATCGAAACTGTGATTAAAAATCTTCCAACAAACAAAAGTCCAGGACCAGATGGCTTCACAGGTAAATTTTATCAAGCCTTTAGAGAATAGGTAACACCCATCCTTCTCAAACTCTTCCAAAAAATTGTAGTGGAAGGAACACTCCCAAATTCATTCTATGAGGCCACCATCACCCTGATACCAGAACCAAACAAAGATACTACAAAAAAAGAAAATTACAGACCAATATCACTGATGAATATAGATGCAAAAATCCTCAACAAAATACTAGCAAACAGAATCCAACAACATATTAAAAGGATCATACACCATGATCAAGTGGATTTATCCCAGGGATTCAAGGATTCTTCAATATATGCAAATCAATCAATGTGATACACCATATTAACAAACTGAAGAAGAAAAATCATATGATCAGCTCAATAGATGCAGAAAAAGCTTCTGACAAAATTCAACACCCATTTATGATAAAAACTCTCCAGAAAGTGGGCATAAAGGGAATCTACCTCAACATAATAAAGGCCATATATGACAAACCCACAGCAAACATCATTCTCAATGGTGAAAAACTGAAAGCATTTCCTTTAAGATTAGGAACAAGACAAGGATGTCCACTCTCACCACTATTATTCAACATAGTTTTAGAAGTCCTAGCCAAGGCAATCAGAGAAGAAAAAGAAATAAAAGGAATCCAAATTAGAAAAGAAGAAGTAAAACTGTCAGTTTGCAGATGACATGATACTATACATAGAGAATCCTAAAGATGCTACCAGAAAGCTACTAAAGCTAATCAATGAATTTGGAAAAGTTGCAGGATACAAAATTAATGCACAGAAATCTCTTGCATTCCTATACACTAAGAACAAAAGATCAGAAAGAGAAATTAAGGAAACAATCCCATTCACCATTGCAACAAAAAGAATAAAATACCTAGGAATAAACCTACCTAAGGAGGTCAAAGACCTGTACTCAGAAAACTATAAGACACTGATGAAAGAAATTAAAGATGACACAAACAGATGGAAAGATATACCATGTTCTTGGATTGGAAGAATCAACATTGTGAAAATGACTCTACTGTCCAAAGCAATCTACAGATTCAATGCAATCCCTATCAAATTACCAATGACATTTTTTACAGAACTAGAATAAAAAATCTTAAAATTTGTATGGAGACACAAAAGACCACAAATAGCCAAAGCAATCTTGAGAGAAAAAAAAATGGAGCTGGAGGAATCAGACTCCCTGACTTCAGATTATACTACAAAGCTACAGTAATCAAGACAATATGGTATTGGCACAAAACGAGAAATATGTATCAATGGAACAGGATAGAGAGCTCAGAGATAAACCCAAGCACCTATGATCAACTAATCAACTAATCTATGACAAAGGAGGCAAGGATATACAATGGAGGAAAGATAGTCTCTTCAATAAGTGGTGCTGAGAAAACTGGACAGTTACATGTAAAAGAATGAAATTAGAACACTCCTTAACTCCATACACAAAAATAAACTCAAAATGGATTAAAGATGTAAATATAAGACTGGACACTGTAAAACTCTTAGAGGAAAACACAGGAAGAACACTCTTTGACATAAATCACAGCAAGATCTTCTTTGACCCACCTCCTAGAGTAATGGAAATAAAAACAAAAATAAACAAGTGGGACCTAATGAAACTTAAAAGCTTTTGCACAGCAAAGGAAACCGTAAACAAGACCAAAAGACGACCCTCAGAATGGGAGAAAATATTTACAAATGAATCAACAAAGGATTAATCTCCAAAACATATAAACAGCTCATGTAGCTCAATATTGAAAAACAAACAACCCAATCAAAAAATGGGCAGAAGATCTAAATAGACATTTCTCCAAAAAAGACATACAGATGGCCAAGAGTCACATGAAAAGCTGCTTGACATCACTAATTATTAGAGAAATGCAAGTCAAAAGTACAATGAAGGTTCACCCCACACTGGTTAGAATGCGCATCATCAGAAAATCTACAAACAACAAATGCTGGACAGGGTGTGGAGAAAAGGGAACTCTCTTGCACTGTTGGTGGGAATGTAAATTGTTACAGCCACTATGGAGAACAATATGGAGGTTCGTTAAAAAACTAAAAATAGAATTACCATATGACCCAGCAAACCCAGTACTGGGCATATTCCCAGAGAAAAACATAATTCAGTAGCCAGGTCATGGAAGCAATGTAAATGTCGGTCGACAGACAAATGGATAAAGAAGATGTGGTACATATATACAATGGAATATTATTCAGCCATAAAAAGGAAAGAAATTGGGTCATTTGTAGGGACATGGATGGACCTAGAGACTGTAATACAGAGTGAAGTAAGTCAGAAAGAGAAAAATAAATGTCGTATATTAACGCATATGTGTGGAATCTAGAAAAATAGTACAGCTGAACTGGTTTGCAAGGCTGAAATAGAGACACAGATGTAGAGCACAAACGTATGGACACCAAGGGGGGAAAGAGGGGGGAGGGCATGCTGGTGGTGGTGGTGTGATGAATTGGGCGATTGGGATTGACATATATACACTAATATATATATAAAATAGATAACTAATAAGAGCCTGCTGAATGAAAAAACTAAAATAAAATTCAAAAAATCATTAAAATAATAAAATAAATTTTATGCTTTTTTTTTGTTTTAACATCTTTATTGGGGTATAATTGCTTCACAATGGTCTGTTAGTTTCTGCTTTATAACAAAGTCAATCAGTTGTACATATACATATATCCCCATATCCCTTCCCTCTTGCGTCTCCCTCCCACCCTCCCTATCCCACCCCTCCAGGTGGTCACAAAGCACTGAGCTGATCTCCCTGTGCTATGCGGCTGCTTCCCACTAGCTATCGGTTTTACATTTGGTAGTGTATATATGTACATGCCACTCTATGCGTTTTTGCCTCTTGTTTTATTGAGGACGCTTTTTAGTACAAGTAATAAAAAAAATAGCACAGAGTGGTTTAAACGTTAACATGGACCCCCTCTGGTTCAGACAAGAAAAAAAGAAAGAGAGACAAATCTACTACCAAATGCCTAGAACTACTGGATGCAATGAAACAAAATAAAACAATAACCTTTTTTGTAATTGGATAATTTACTGACAGAGAGGAAAGTAAAAAACAGAATATTTTTATGAATTTAGGGTAGGAATATTTCCTTAAAGAAGATACAAAATCCATAAATCATAAAAGAAATATTGAAATTAAAAAAACAAATGTTTTACTCTGCTGTGTGATCAGACCTTTGTTTTAGGAAGCTCACTGTGATAATAATGGAGTCAAGGACAACGATAGCCTGGTTGCAAAATTATATATGGTAGTATATAAATTAAAGTTGTATATCTAAGGCACTAGCTGTGGGAACGGAGAAAATGGATATTAGCAGGAAAATGTGACATGATTTAATAACAAATAGTATTGTAAAAGTCTGGATGATTCTCAAGTTTCTGGCTTGGATGGCTATATGGATGACAGTTCCATTCACTGATTAAAAAAAAAAAAGGAGATTTTAAGAAGACAAACTCTATTTTGGACATATGAGGACTAAGACTAAGGGGAAGTATTCAAAGGAAAATGCCTAGTAGTAATTGATTATATAAGTCCAATTGCCCCACATATCACAGAGCTTCTTAGAACGACTAGTATTTGCTACCAGGACTTCAGGCAACTCAGTTGGTCAGGGATTGTCAGGAAGAAATAAACTCCATGGCTTTTTTTTTTTTTTTTTTTTTTTTTTTTTTTGCGGTACGCGGGTCTATCGCTGTTGTGGCCTCTCCCGTTGCGGAGCACAGGCTCCGGATGCGCAGGCTTAGCGGCCATGGCTCACAGACGCAGCTGCTCCGCGGCATGTGGGATCCTCCCCGAACCGGGGCATGAACCCATGTTCCCTGCATCAGCAGGCGGACTCTCAACCACTGCGCCACCAGGGAAGCCCAACTCCATGGCTTTTAATCCGCTGACTCTCCACTGGGAAGAACAGTGGTGGAGTGACTGCCTGAGGGCAGGCAGGACAGCCTGCACCTGTTTTCATTAGTTTCCATCCCCATGGGTTTACAGCCTGCCTGATGCTTCTCCACTGACTGCACTATTACTGTTAATATCTATGAGTGAAACAGGCTACAATGGTCTCAAGGGATTCTGGGGGATAAGTGAGAATAGAATTTAAATACTCCATCCCAGCCCCTCCTTCCACAGCAGTGTAGGGACACTGCCACAGGCTTTCCCACTATTCTCACCAGTTTAGGGTGGTCTTTTGTTTCTTTTTTTAGTATTGGTTTCCTGAGGGCTTTGCATTCTTTTTAATGTTAGTTCTTCAGATCCATGTTTCTATCTTACTTGCATAGTTTCTCACAGGCTGGTTTTAGAGAGTGAGCCAACAGCCCATGCTAGTTGGACATCTTGTTAGGATTTCAGGGCATTATGAATCAGTAATGTCCATCTCATTTGTAATTCTTCTGAAATAACAGTCACTATGATCTTTTCTGAAGTTCGGGCTTCTCATTATCCTTAACCTTATGTAGTATTTAATCCTCAATGACAACTCGTCAGCTCTAATTCTGTACTGTCTTGGTATCTAGAAAACAATATATACAACTAGGAATGCTCAGTGCCAGCATTATTGTTATCATTGTTGAAAATCAATGACATTTAAATCAAAAGTACCATATAGACCCAAATATTTCCATTGAAATGAAGAGAAAGGTCAGCTTCTTTCCCAAGTGATCCTTAGTAAATTTGCATTTAAAATGACATTGTTTTTTTTAAGAAATATCTTTCAAGAAATATTGTTTTACTAGGTCCACTTCAATTTCAGAAGCTTTTCACATGGTACATTGGGACCTGTAGTGAAAAGATTTCTGGGAGTATGGTCTTTACCTATTTTTATCTGTAGCACCAATGAGAAAAATAATATAGAGACTATCTATTGCAATTTTATTTCTCCATTTCTTGCTGAAATGTGGCATAAAACAATCTTTATCACCGTCAATTCTTTTGTATTCAAACAGCTACACTTTTGTCAAGCTCAGCACCATAGAAATGAGGATTGGCTTGTATTTCTGAAGCATTCCTGACAGTCCTATAAAACTTGAGGCATTAGTATATCTATATTTTTGTCTACTAATAAAAACCCTAGTTTCTGCTTTTTTTTCCCTCAAATTAGCCAGACCAACTGAGTTCATTATCTATTGCTGCCTAACAAACCACCCTAAATATTTGTGGCTTAAAATGACTATTTATTGTTTCTCATAAGTCTGTGTCAGCTGGATGCCTCTGCTGATCAGGGCAGGATTGGTCTTAGCTGGGCTTCTCCATGTATCTGTAGTCAGCTGGCAGTTTGACTAGAGCAACAGGGGTGATTGAACCCTGTGCTGTCATTAGCCAGCCGGCCAGCCCAGACCTGTTTGTATGGTGGCAGCAAGTTTCAAAGAAAGAACTTGGAATCATGTATGCCTCTTGGGGCCAAGACTTAGAATAGGCACAACATTTCCACTGTTGGTCAAAGCAGATCACAAGAGCAGCTCAGATTCAAAGGGGAGTGAAATAGCCTCTTCTTCATGGGAGGAGCCTCAAACTTACATTGGAAAGGGGCATAGTTATTAGGAAGAGAATAATTGCACAAATTTTGAAAACCTCACAAATCTGGATGGTTGTGGTGCTCCACTTTCTGACTTTTCCTCTTCCTTGGTCTTGTCCTTATGAGCCAGTAAATTAAATGATAATCGAGAGGTTGCCTTCTAAAATAAACATCAATATACAGTTCTTGGAGGCAGAGTCTGGACCTTTTTTTTTTTTTCCTTCTAAGGCATGTTTCTTTGGATTGTATACAGTGCTAATATGCTGTACAGGAGTTTTTGTTTTTTTTTAAACAGAAAACTGTTCTGATTGGGTTAGTATCCATTCTGATTGGTCAGTACTTATGCCATATGGAAGGCTAAAGATTTTGAATATCGTCCCTGATTTAATACATATCTATACTTGGTCATTAATTAATAAAACAACTCACTAAGAAATCTGGAGTTCAGCTCTGAACTGAAAGCTCAGATCCCAAGTTAGGATAAGTAAAAACCTTGTTACCTACCCTCCCGAGGCAGTCCCCAACAAGGGTCCTTCTGCTTGTTGTCATTCCAGCAAATAGAATGAGACCTAGTTTGGTTCAGAAGCCAAGGAAAGCTTTATTCTTTGATCAAAGAATGGAGAGGTGCGAGCTTGTGCTCTGGAGTCCACACAATCCCCTCCCCCTGACGGGCCATAGCTGGGGCTGAATTTAAAGAGTTCTTGTCAGCAGGAAGGGGGCGGAGTTCTCGCGGGTGTGGCGCAGTTCTCGTGGGTGTGGCGCAGTTCTCGCGGGTGGCGCAGCTGCGCTGCTCACGCTCCAGATTGCAGCGCCCGGTGCAGCGTCTCTGCGCTCGGCCCGCCACTGCTGCCGCCATGTTGAATTGCAATGTAGTGCGCAGCACTTCCTCACGTTCCCGCTGACCTGAGGTGCCAGGCACAGCCGTTTCACACTAGGAACTCTGGTCTGAAGTGCCGTGTCTGAGGCCTGTACATTGCACCCTGGAAGCAAGTGAAACTAGACGGAGCAGGAAGGAAAAGGGAAATAAAAGGTTAGACTTTTTTATTACCTAGATTCTATTTTTATTTCCTAGGAATTGTTGATGGGCTTTACCTGTGACAACCTCACTCCTTTTTGCTTGGGGGTATACACTGTTACTACTATTCCAGCAAAAGTAAGAATTGGGGCTTCCCTGGTGGCGCAGTGGTTGAGGGTCTGCCTGCCGGTGCAGGGGACACGGGTTCGTGCCCTGGTCTGGGAAGATCCCACATGCCGCGGAGCGGCTGGGCCCGTGAGCCATGGCCGCTGGGCCTGCGCCTACGGAGCCTGTGCTCCGTGGCGGGAGGGGCCACAGCAGTGAGAGGCCCACGTACCGCAAAAAAAAAAAAAAGTAAGAATTGAATTCTATATGCTGAATATAGAACTCTGGAAATTACATCCAGGCAATTCTGCATCTAGAATTATTTTACAGAAACAAAGCTGTTTGACGCATAACACTGCACATGCCAGACAATTTATATGAATGCATCAAGTCTTGGCACCAAATAAATAAGAACTCTTTTACCTACCCACTGAATTCAATTTAGCAAGAGCAAAATGTTCAGCCACCTATATTTATCATTTTTATTTTTAATTTTTCATTTTATTTTAAACATCTTTATTGGAGTATAATTGCTTTACAATGGTGTGTTAGTTTCAGCTTTATAACAAAGTGAATCAGTTATACATATGTTCCCATATTTCTTCCCCATCATTTTTAATGGTGTTCCTCTGAAGTACCTCGTGGTAATTCTCTAAATGTCTCGTTCCCACAACTGAGTGGAAAGCCATTACTTTATTTTAATTAGGAAGTTGGGACTTGGATACCATCAGAGAAAATCTTTCTGACTTAAAAAATTGAAGATTTTTCATTTAAAATTGTCTCAATTTTACTAGTGAAGAAACATGCGTAATTAACAAATAGAAGTTTAAAATGAATCTACAGTTTGCTTAATTCTAGTAAATGTTAACTCAAATAACTTTTCATTGTTTTCTGTGGAAGCTCTTCCTTGTGAGGTTTAAATAAAGGAAGAATTTGTGTTTTCCTTACTATTACCTTAAAATGGTTGACCTGATTATGATTAGTGAAACATATTTAAATATCAAGGGCATACACTGACTTTTCTAAGGCACAGAGCTGGCTCTACCTAAACTAGTCAAGTAGGAAGAGTTTATGCATGGTATCCAGAGTCTCTTTTCTCCAACATTATTCCAAACTTTCCCTCTCTTTTCCAACTTCCTCTGAGGTATTGTGTCCACATGGCTTTTTCTAACTTTCCCCTGTCTCTACCTGCTCTCAGAAAATCACTGACATAAAGAAGACATGATTAATATGCATTAGAACTGTTCCTTCCAATGGTAGATATGTTTTAGTCTGTATTCTGGATCATAATCTAATATTAGAGGTCTCATCTGGCCCCCAGATGTTTTTGAAGCATTTTGAACTAGTTGCTAAAATATGGAAATAAGGAGATTTAGCAAGAACCTCCAGATTTCTGGTAGCTCTTGAGAGATTTGAATATCTAGCAATCCCACCCTCTTGGATGGCAACAGTTGGGGAATAGAGCTGTTAGATAAATTATAGGATGCCCAGTTAATTTAGAATTTTGGGAAACAGCAGGTAATATTTTAACATAGGTATGTCCCATGCAATAATCGGGGCATACTTATATAAACAGAGGTTTATCCCTTCTTTATCTGAAATTCTAATTTAACTGGGTATCTGTATTTTTGTTTGCTAAATGTGACAAGACTATCTGAGAATGAGCAGTGATTTTTCACCTTAGAAGGAACAGTTTGCAGCAGATCCACTGAGCCTACGTCACTTCTTCATGTGGCCTGCATAACTTGAAAGCTTTTGAGGTTTCACTACTGTCTTACATAACTGTCTCTAGTAGTATTTCTGTTCTTAATTCTACAAACTGAGTGTATTTTAGCCAAAGTCATCCCAGGAAAGTACCTGTCAGATGTCCTTGTGCCATGGGCTCCTTTCCTACCTATCCTTTCAAAGGTCTCAGCAGTGGCCACTAGAGTGGGACCTTGGCCTCTATCTATTCTGACCCTCTTTCAGCCTTTTCAGTGGTTACCCTGTCAATAAAACAACAGTGAGGGGCCCTGGTTTTAGACAAGTGAGGAGGCTTTAAATCTTGGGGATTTCCTTTTAAGCCAGTAATTATGCCTGTGAATAGATTCCAACCCTAAAATCTAGGAAAAAATGTTAGGGGAAAAAGTATTTATGGAATTAACATTTAAAATTACTAAAATTTGGAGCCAATCATAATGTTTAACAATATGGGAAGAGTGAAATAAATTGTGGCACATCTCTTCTGTGGGCTAGTTTATCCCTATTAATCCCATTTGTGAAGTGTTTAGAATCATACGGAAAATGCCAGAGTTAAATAAAAGGAAATCCCGATGGGAAATTGTACATAGAGTATTATCATAATATGTAAAGAACCATATGCACAGAATAAAAAACAACTGGATAGAAATAAATCAGAATGATATATTGTTGGTTGTCTGTGGTTGCTGGAGTTATGGAGCATGTTTTCCTTTTCTATTTTTTTCTGTACTTTCTTTTTTCCCCTAATTTTTCTGTAATGAGTATGTATTATATTTATTTCTGCAACCACATTTTGAATTTCTAGGAATTGTTTGATTTTTTATAACTATATTAAGATGCTAACATTGGATCTTTATGTCTCAGTTTTGTCTGAGGCCTGATGACAGTAGATATCAGAAGCCACAGTGAATTATAAGGTAGACCACCATGAAAGCTTTGCAAAAAGTAGGTGGCCAAGGATTTGTTACGTAATTTTAAAAAATCCCTTATGTACATTGAAGGTATAGAGAGTTGAGAGAAGAGTTTAGGAAAGAGTTTGTAGAGAGAATATTTTGGAAAAATCCCTGCTCCAACCCTGAGAAAGGGGTCAGAGATTTCTGCCTGCCACATTAAACATAGTAAGAGGCTTCAGTAAAACCATTGAGAGTTGCACATACAGTATGTGTCTTGTGATTGGAGGGATGCAGGGGACTAACGTCCAACTCCCATATGGAAATATCTAAAAGCAAAACTGGACTGGTTCATTCCATCAGTGGTAGGGGAAAGGAGAGATGGCTACATTGGTCAGTTGCATTTTTAGAGTTTGTTAGGGTAGAGGGATCAGGAATGTTATCTGTGGTTGGGTGAGGTCCACATATACCACAGAGGACCAGCGTGGGAGTGATCATAAATCCTGCCTAATAGGGCCTCCTGGAGAGGTAAACAAGCTTCAGGACAGAGAAACTATAATCAAGGATTCTTGTGCCTCCAGGAGGAGAAAGCTATGAGTCAGAAAAGATGTATCAAGGGCCCTGTGGGAGAGTCCACAAGAGGGTCCATTAAAGAACAGTCTTTATACATTGTCCAAGCCCAGAAAGCACTTGACACATTTCCAGCTTGTGACATTTCCAGACAAGCCAGAACTTTCCAGGCTCCCCTAACTCCCTTCTTTTCTATTTTCCAACTTCGGAGGGCTCAGAAACTGGAGGCAGCAAAATAACATAGTGAAAGGAGTTGGAATAGAGACAGTGGTTGTCACCTTCCCAGGGGGAGGTGAATTAGCTATAATTTTGATTCACATTGGAAGAGTTGAGTATTACATGGTACTGGGCGTTTTAAGTACAGAAGTAAGGCTGTTTTGTGACTTGAAATGACCAAAGGTAGCAGTTACAGAAGATGTTCTGCTCATATTTCCTTGGTTTGCACTATTACCATGCATAGCAACCTGATAGCTTCCAAACAGAAACACCTGCAACTCTTTACCTAAACTCTTTTTCTGATGCTGATAACTTTCTTCACCTGTGAGCTGGTCCGGCTAGTATTGCCAGGTAGTTAATACTTATCCTCCCATGAACAGCCCTCATTCAATGACTGATGGTAAATGATGGAAAACTATCCCAGCTCACTGGCCTCAGATGGGAAAACCTCAAGGTATATGTTATCAATACATTGTTACTCAGTTTTCCCACTGGAATTGAGCTCCAAGTGTCTTTTGCAGTTACCTGCTCCATATGGCATCCTTTGTTGCTTTCTTCCCTTTTCTATCTCATTTTCCCACCCTTCTATCAGTGCTTCCTAGAATCACCTTGCAAATAACTACTTTCATAAATTCATGTTTCAGAATCTGCTTCTTGGGAAAGCCAATTTATAATAGGTGGTAACAGAAGGGGTCTTAGTATACAGGCCCTCAGGATAGGGCTGTGGAATTGAATCAGTGATGTCCAGATGGTAACAAATACCCTATTCCAGATGGTCCCTGGAGTGATGATCATTCCTGGCATGCTGTCACATTAAAACTACTTAAACTCTCATTTATAGGGAACTGAGATTGAATATATGTAGAAGACACCATAGTTGATGCAATGTCTCTAGTACTTGAATGTAGAGACATTGGTAATTATAAGACTTGAAATATCGTTGGCTGTTAATTGCCATTGAAATTTTGAAAGAATACATTGAAAGTCTCAGTTCATCTAACTATCAACTCAAGGAATAATCATGAACTCCATGGCAGCATTAAAAAAGATACTTATTAATATTTCATGTAGCTGGAGAACATGTTGTAGTAAAAATCAGACCCAGGTACTAATAGTGAGAGAAGCAGAGTAATAAAGAAGGTTGAATTCATATTACTGGAAAATTTTCTATGCTAAAATCAGAATCCTGATAGGGAAGTAGTGAAGCCCTGAGTCCTGGGGTAAGGATATTTGGGTTGAATGCACTTGATAATATTACATCCCAAGTTTCACCTGAATCCTATGAGCCGACATAAATGACCCCCTTCCCCTTGATAGAGAAGAATGCCTTCCTAATGTCTGAATATCATGCAGAGATTTCACCTGAGTTAAGTGTTCACAAGATGATGCTGTCCGGCCCCTAAATCTGCCCTTGAATTCCTCATTGCTTCCAAACCAATAACTAGGGTCAAATCTTATTAGGGAAGTATTGACTCACCAGAGAAGTAGTGACCTGAATAGAGGAGTACTGTCCCTGCTACAGAGTGAGATTATTTATTAAAAGAGCTGCAGATCTGGCTAATACATGCTGGCAAGAACCAGCATAACATATTTGAGAATAGATTTTACCAGTGCTGGACCCTAGGTAATGCAGAATATAATTCCGATATATAAATAAGTGAAATAAGTCACGCGGAGATAGGTAAATACCTTGTGATCTTTCTTATATGTGAAATCTTAAAAAAACAAACAAACAGAAAACCAAGCTCATATAGTGAACAGATTGGTGGTTGCAAGAGGCGGGGGAGAGGAGGTGGGGAGAAATGGGCAAATTGTTGTTATTGTTTTTTTTTCAGTTTAAGTTGATTGAATATAAATAAATCGGTGGATAGATGGATGGATGGATAGATAGATAGACAGATTAAAGTCTGTTGAGATGGGGGTACCCTCCCATGACTCAGGATTCAAAAGAAGGATAATTAGAGCCTGCCTCATTCTATGTCTGGCATTGCTCTTTGAAGTATGGAAACAACAATGGCCTATAGTAAGTGAGGTAGTGCTGTGGAACTGCTTTAGAGAAGTATTGATCAAGTGGTCAAAAGTCTCAAAGAATAGGAGTATTATAATTGATTAATAATGTTGGACCAGAGAACACACAGCTGACTATGTGCTTTGGCAGATACTGCCTGATACTTTCTTCCCATAAACAATATGAATACATCAATGAAGGGGACACATGCATTGTTGAGAGGGTAGTAGTAGATTACTGTGGATTTGGGCTCCTGGTATCAATGGGGATGATAAGAATACCAAATAGCAGAGGTATGGTGATAGCATTTAATAGTCAAAACCAAGATAAAATACAGTGTCAGGGAGCATTGACAGAATGGAAATCAGAGAGCCTCGAGTGACTGGAATTTATGAATTTGGCTATAGATCATGATGATGCTAAGTCTGAGATAGTTGAACAGCAATCCAGGATACTACTTGCCTTATAGGACCAGAAAAAATCAAGAACAAGGAAGAGAAGGTTAAAGTCATTCACTGTAATGGAAAATTATAATTCTTTTCCCAGGTTCCTGACTTGACCTAGTTCTCAAACCCAGAACCCATAGAATGAAAAGGAAACCAACCAGTCCCTTTGGGAAAAGACCCTATATCCCATAGCATGTCTTACAATTACCCCAGTCCTTCTGCAAAGGGATCTATGGCCATTTTCCAGAATAAGTTGGCTTTGGAAAACAGGCAGTACCCAAATTATTTGATGACTGTTGGGGACAGGATCTAATCTGTTGTTGATTCAGTGGAACAAAAATATTATTCCCCCTTTAAAATGAGGGCATATGGAGGCCCAGTAATAATGAAATCTTGGTGCAAACTCATTTCACAAAGATCTAATGGGTTTATGGACCAAACCTTCAGTCATTTCCTTTATCTCTGAGTGCAAAATTGGAATGGTTATAGTTAGCAGCCAGCATAACATTCATATTGGTTTCATGAACTGTGGAAAGGAATTATGGTAGGAAAGTAAAAGTGGAAGCCCCTGAAACTAACCTTGCTCTGATTCTGACCAAGATAGTAAATCAGAAACAATACTGAATTTCAGTTAGAAAAGATTTGGCTCTAATTAGTGATATCTTCAAAGACTTAAAGAATATGGGGGTTGTGGTACCCACCATATTTCCATTTAATTCACCATCTCAGTTCCTTTAAAAACCAAATGTATCACAGATGATGGTGGAATATTATTAAGTTAACCAAAGAGTTACCTGAGTTGCAGTTGCTGTGGCATCTCTACTAAAGTTGATTGATTTAGCTTCTGGAACTTGGAATGTGGCTACAGATATGGCAAATCCATTTTTTCCCAATTCCTATCAGGAAAAAAGATCAAAAGCAGTCTGCATGCATGTGGAGTAGACAGCTGCATGCATTTATAATCTTGCCCCAGGACTATGTTAACTATCCTGCTCTGTCACAGTATAGCCCAAAGGATGATAATAACCTGGGCTTTCCACAGAAGTGTTTGTCCACTATTTTGATGACATTGTGTTAATCAGACCTCAAAATAGATCTTGAATTTGTTTTCTCTACTACTACTTTCCTGGTTCACTCCTTTGTATTGAAATAATCTCTTGGGTAGTCCCTCAAACTCATTTTTCCCTACTCCAGTGGTTCTCAATAGTGTCTCCTTGGGGCCACATTTGGCATTGTTTGGAGATAGTTTTGGTTGTCACAATGCAGGGGTGCTACTGGCATCTAGTTGGTGGAGTACAGTGCTGATAAACATTGTACAATGTGTAGTACAGTCCCTCACAACAAAGAACTGTCCAGCCCAAAATGTCATTAGTTCTAAGGTTAGGGAACAGTGCTCTGCTCAGTCTGCTCTTAGTACCGTAATCAAGTATCAAGGACAGTGAAGAGTGTGACATTTTACCTCTACTTGTGAGCTTATAAGTTAAGCTACCACAATTGTTTTGATACTTGTAGAAGACTTCATAGTAAGAGACAAAGGAATTTATTCGCTATGGCCCAGCAAATATAATAAGCATCAGCATATCTGCATCAATTCTTCTTACCTTCAAGTCCACCAGAATGACACAATGAGCCTAGATAAATGCTACCCATTCAGTGGCTTTACCTCTCAGCTGAGAAACCGAGGAACCCAGAGGCTTTGGAGAAAGCAACACACATTGCAGCAAGATGCAAACAAGCCATCCCCCTTTTCTCCTCTGGGATGTGAGCAGTTACACAGGGGATATACTGTAGTTGCCTTGACCTGCTTATTTTCCTTTGTGACTAACTACAGAACTAGCTCAGTATCTGGAGATGGGTAAGTCTTGTGGTCTGATAGATTTAGAAAGAATGTGAAAGGATGCTCAGAGAACACGGTGAATTGTCTATACTCCACTGTTTTTACAGTATAAAGTTCATTCTGCTTTATGTGGCAACATAAGACCCTTGTGACTTGATTTCTAAGTCAATCTTCACTTCTTAACAACAAAAATAGATTTCAGGGCTTCCCTGGTGGTGCAGTGGTTGAAAGTCCGCCTGCCAATGCAGGGGACGCAGGTTCGTGCCCTGGTCCGGGAGGATCCCACATGCCGCGGAGCGGCTGGGCCCGTGAGCCATGGCCGCTGAGCCTGCGCGTCCGGAGCCTGTGCTCCGCAAAGGGAGAGGCCACAGCGGTGAGAGGCTCGTGTACCGCAAAAAAAAAAAAAAAAAAATAGATTTCAAAATAATAAGAAACTATGTTTACATGCCCACCATGTTGCAGGTACTGTTTGAATGCCAGGAATACCCAGGGAACAGGACCTAGTCCTGACTCCCATAATTTAAATATCTAGTTCCAGCTAGATATTATCAAAATGCATCCTGCATTTGTGTCTGTGTGTGTTGGAACTCACATGCCTCAAATGCTGAGCTATCTCCCTATTGACACAATATATTTGCAAAGAAGATATGCAGAGAAAAGGCAAGCCCCTGGAACCCAGTCTTGGATACCAGCTAGGCCATTGCCTGCCAAATCCTGACCTGGATTAAACCATGTGGAGCATTGCCTAGCCTTGTTCTCCAAGCATATCCCTGTGAACTGGGGCATAGAGTGCCTGTGGGAGATGCTTGGACAGGCATTGAGGGGTTCTAGGTCCCTTCTTGACTCCCTTTCTCTCACACTACGTCTGTGAATTTCTCTCTTGCTACAGTAGAGAAATGACTATTATGTTTAACATAGCTGCCATAACTAAAAAGTGATGATGGAACAAATAATGACTGGAGGATTATTTTATCAAGACTGTATTTTCTTTTTTGCTTTCAAGTTGATATGTTCATTTCCTACAAAGAATTGTGAAATGGCACCATTAATTCCCTCTCCTAACTACCCCATTAATTCAAAGTGCCATGGAAGCACTGTTGAATTTTTAAATTGCTTTTAGTTTTTAATTTTGAGTTTCACTTAGCAAAAACTAGGAAGAAACTGGAACCTGATAAGCTCTTAACAAATTAATATGTCTCTGTAGATATGCAATGCATTCAAACGCACAAATATGATTATATATAAATTGATGCAGATTTTCTTTCTGATTTTGATAGTACTGTAACTGATACAATGGGAGTGCCAAGTTACTCTTTCCTAACATTTTACTTTTTATAGAAGTCCACCTAAACTAATGCTAGTGAGTGATACCATATGGGGTGGGTTTATTCACATTTTAATTCAACCATGAAACAGCCAGATGTGCACTGTGTACCTTTCAAATCTACGTCTCTTCTTCTGTTCTTCAACCAGTGAGAATGACATTGTTCAGTGAAATGTGAGCTAACATGCATTCCAGGTGCAGATTTTCTCTCTGTTTTAAAGCTGCAATATAGAACATGGCTTTGAAAAATTGGATTAAGCTTTTTAAAAATAAGAAATTATAATAAAACTGTGCGCAGGTACATTTTCCTTTCAAAGAATGGAACTTTTGCTCTGCTGTCAGTAAGATAAAGCATCAGCTACAACTGCCAGGACACAATTTCATTTCATTGCAATTTGATACAGATGTTCAACTTCCCATTGAGAAGAATATTCCATATACAATATTGAAGATATATTAGATTAAGAGAGACAGAGTAATTGCCAAAAATTGAAAGACGTAAGTTTTATTTCCATTAACAAAGCAAAGTATTTCTGGAAACTTGGAGCAAACATTTGGGTCTTCTTAGTCCAAAGCTGAATTGAAATAATACTGCTGTGCTTTTGGAAGTAGCCACATCAAACCCTCTACTTAATTCTCATCACCATCGTCCATTCATACAAGTGCCTTCCTACAATATCTATTTGTCAAGACTCCTTAAGGAAATAGTGGAAACACTATACCTATTTAAGTATCTCTGAGATGTCTTCTCAATATATATAAGTCCAACAAATTCTGGACTAATAAAACACCCACTACTTGTCAGATTCTTGTTATCATACTTAATTCCTATGAAGTCAGGAATACTACCTCTGTTTTACAAGTCAGTAAACAGGTCAAGAAGCTTCAACATATAAATTTGAGGGGACAAAATTCGGTCTATAACAGATGGCATGCTGGGTGGAGACCCTTTGATCTGTTTCAGTGGGGATATGTTAAAATGTTGGGATTATGTATGGCCTCAGTGTTACAGCACTGACCAATGTGTCCCTTCTGAAGTGTAGTTCACAAAGGAGTGATTCCAGCAGAGCAGACCAAAAGCCAACATGGACTAGGCAGGTAACATGAATGAGGAAGGAGAAGTCTGGTTACAAGAAAAGCAAGGATGTGTTAGCTTCTTTCATTTTTTCCTCCCACCTAGAGGCATGGCAACACAGAAATATTTCTCACTGTAATAAAGCAGCAGAACAAGCACAGTGATAAATGGAAGTGGACCTTTAACTTTGGCTAATAATGGAGAGATATTAAGGAGTGGTGCAGACTAGGACAAATTGGGCCTTCATGCCATCTTAAGTGGAGCAGCTACCATGTAGGAATATAGAATTTCTGTTGTCAGAACTTCTGATTTTTTTTTGAGAAATATTGGAAATATGGATTTTTTAATGAAACCTCTTGATATGTAAACAAACGAAACCTAATAAATCAGCTGTTTTTAGAATGTACAAATTCAGAATAAAGTAAATAATTGAGACAAAAAAAGAGGTGGGGCTTTTTGATGTGGAGAGATAAAGGGGATGATGCAAGCAGAGAGAGGTTGAGAGAAGATGCCAAGGAAGGTAGAGTGCCAGGTCCAGGGGTTGAGTCGCCATCCAAGATATGCTGAAGCCTATGTAAAGGAATGATGGGAGCTGGCCAGCCAGTCGTCCCATGAGATGCAGCTTTCACCACCACATCTCCAGCTGGTACCAGTTGACTGTCCAGTCTACAGTCAGGAGACATCTTGCCCTGAAGCCTGAAGGCATTCCCAGCAGCTGGACTTCCAGCTGGAGCACTCCCAGACATGTTTCAGGACTTCGCTCAGCCCTTTCATATATGCCACAACACCATGTCCCAACAATGCCCTCAGGACAATTATAAGACCACAGGAATCCCTTGACATCTAGCAGCATGGCTGGGGGAATCAAACTTGGGGTGGAGGAGGCCAACTTTGAATGGTTCCCTTTCTAGAGCCTGATGTTGGGACCACCAGTAGACACTGATCCATACAACACTAGTCCCATAGGATGCTGAGGAGGTGCAGTGGGGCCCAGGAGGAATCCGTAGTTTAAAATGTTCAAGAACTGCCGAATTACATCAAACAAAAGGTGTGTTTATGCAGGGCGCTCAGATAATGTCTATGCTTGTGAATTTTATAACTGCAAGGGTGGGTGTAGCATCTATTGGGTTTCTAATTTATGTGGCTACAGAACTCTCTCTTTAAGAAGCTTCTGGCCCAGAAATCTCACAATGGCAGCCTCACTGATACGTTTTGTCCCACAAAAGTCTGCTGAAGAAATTTTTGAGCTGAGAGCTGAAGGAGAAGCACATGAGATAGGAGGGTGTGGGTAGGAAGATCTTTATAAAGGAGCTGCATGAGCAAAGGTACAAAGGAAGGAGGGCAGACTGTTCTCAGGACCTGAGAGAAAGTCGCTGTAGCTAGAGTTCAGAGAGGGAGCTTTCTGTGAAATGAACAATTGGGGATCAGACCACAAGGTGTCTTTTTGTGTGTGTGTGTGTGTGTGTGTGTGTGGAATTTTTTTTTAATACATTTATCCTTTCATTTAACTTTAATTTTTTCCCAGGCCCATATAAAACTCAAATGGGATACTTTTTGTAGTTTATATCTTAATTGGGGAAGAAATTATGTTTTTATTAGGTTGAGTCTTTCTATTCAGCAACATATATTCCATTCAGTAACTTCTTTTCCATGGATCCTGATCCTTTTGAGGTAAATTTATTCCTGGATATTTTAAGGTGTTATCACTATTGTGCATTGAAGTTTTCCTTTTAAATTTCTGAGTGGTGATTATTATTACTGATATAAATTTTTTAAAGCTATTGATATTCGTATATTTTTTTCTTGCATTCTGTCACCTTACCAGAGTTTCTTGTTAGTTCTAACAGATTTTTGTAAAGTTTCTTGGATGTTCTATTATACAATTATATTACCTGCATATAAAGGTAATTTTGCCTCCTCTGTTAAATATTTATATGTTCACGTCCTTCTATTACATTGGTCAGATCCTTAAAATTCAATAATAGAGCTGATAATGGCATTCCTATCTTGTTCTTGATTATAATGGCAGTGGGTCCAGTATTTCACAATTTATTATGATATTTATTATTGATTTGAGGTAAATAGTCTTTTGTGTATAGGGAGTTTACTTCTGTTCTAATTTTTCTTAGATTTTTAAATAAATAGGTACTGAGTTCTATCATTTTTTCATCTATTGATATAATCATGTTTTCTTTAAGAAGTTGACTTATTTTCTAATTGTATTGAAAATTTTCTCGTATTGAACTCTGCTTGCATTGTTGGGATAAGTTCCACTTGGTCACAATGTATTACTCTTCAAATTCACTTCTGGTTTTCATTTGCTAATATTTGATTTAGAAGTTTTAGAATTATTTTCATGGTTGAAATTGGTTTATAGTTTTCATTTTGGAGCATCACTGTCAGGTTTTGGCATTAAGATTATGCTAGCTCTGTAGAATTAATTGAGGAGTGTTCTTCCTTTTTCCATAATCTGAAAATAGTTTTAATATCAAGATAAGCATCTGAATATTTTTTTAGTGAATAACTTTTTACTTATTATTTACATGTAACACTTGTTCACCTATTTTCTTGCTCTTGTTTTTCTGTGTTATATCATTGCAATAGCTATCCATTATTTACTAAGACAAATAAGAATCCAGACTGATAAGAACTTTCAAACTCCAGCACAGCAGAGATTATGCTTTAGTGACTAACTGTGAATTCATGTATATGGATATTCATAAGAACAAGTAATTTCAATTGTTCTCTTTAGTGTGTTTGCTCTTATGGGGGGATAAATGCTGCCAAAGAGATGTTACATAGGAACTCAAAAACCTAAGAGTTAATGTGCACTTTAACTTATCTTAAGGTGTTTTAAGATTCATGTTAAAGAGTTAGTCCCTTGAGGGCAAGGGGAAGCCTTTGAAGTGTTTTAAGCAACAGAGTAATGTAATTAGATTTGCTTTTCAAAATAATGACATTGACTGCTTGTGCAGAACAGATTGCATGGAAGGCAGTCCAAGTGTGTGTTGGAAGATCAGTCAGCAGCTTTTGAAGCTGCTCAGGTGAGAGTAACAGTGGCTTGGATTCTGGTAGAGGCAGAGGAAATGCAAAGAATTAGAATAGAAAGAGTTAATTACTGGGAAGTAATGATATGTCCAGTGAATGTGTTAGTGTTCATACTGTCCTTTTGAAGTCCTTCAGGGACAGGAAATATAGCTTCTTAAACTTTCTTTCATAATATTCAGTATAATTACAGTCAGAAATTTAATAGATGTGTCTCATCATAAAATCATAGACTTGTAATGACCCTGAAAAGTTGTTCTACTTTACTGCCTTTCCTTAGGATAGGAAAATACAGTTTCTATTAAAAGTATTTTTATTCTTGTAATCTAGGTAGGGGGTTTTGTATTAATTTTGGACTCCCTCTCATTAAAACTTCCTATAATCTAATCAGCCATGGGAAAACCCACTGGTATTTTCCTATCCTTCACTATAACTTGGTTTTGGATGCTCTTCATGACCCATCTGGATTATTTCTAATAGCTTCTGTGTCAGCTTGTTTGACTACAACTTTACAGTGGTGTAACCAAATAGAAGTTTATTTTTTTAAATCACATAATAAGAAGTCTAGAGGTAACATGATTGCTGATTTTGTTAATTTTATGCGTCTATGTATTAATATCTCCATGATAAAGTTTCTATCATTCTCTTGGCCTTTTTCACATAAGGTCACAACATAGCTGGCATTATGTCTCCATTCCTAGCGGGAAAGTAAAAGAGGTATAATAAAGAAAACAGAGTGACAATTATATCAGGAGGGCAAAGGATTTTCCAGATAGCCTAAGAGAAGTCTTGTCTCATTGGCCAGTCTTGTCACATTATTTCTTCTACATGAAAAGGAGTCTTGAAAGATGTATCTTTTAGCTCACCATACTTTATAAGTAAGGAATGCTAATAAAAAGGAAATTGGGATCCGTGCTAAGAGAGCCAAACTACAGTATCTACCACAATTTCCTAAATAGTATTTTTTCTTTCTTATTCTTTGTCCTTTTAACTTTCCTACCCACCTATACTTCCCAATACAATGCCAAGTCTTATCAAATTAATCTTTGCAAAACATCACTTTGGCCATATAATTTCCCATTGACTACAGGAAAAAATAATGCTTCTTAACCTGGCATTCAAAGATCTTTACAGCTTGGTCCTAAAGTACTTGTTAAAATTTCTCTCTAAATATTCTTATATAGAAATGCTCTACTCCAAGCAATATCTGGCATGTTACTATCTTATGTCCTGTATTTTCCTAATTCTGTTTTACATGATCTTTACCTTACACAGATTCCATCTTTCCTCATTTTATACATTCATCATACACAACTTCCATTTTAAATTCTGTCAGACCCTCCCCTCTTCCCCCAGCAGTAATTATCCCTGCCTTTCAGTTCTTATGTATATTTATTTGCCTTGTTTTTACACCTTGGTTTTATTAATTATTTTATGTAGTCTACCAATTAAATTGCAGTTCTGTGAGGGCAGGGTCTATGCCTTTTGCCTTTTCTTGTGCCTGTATATCATATCATATATCATATCATATATCATATCATATATCATATCACGCAGTGGGGGCAGAACACATATTTGTGGGTTTAGACCATGTTGAAACAATTTCAGACAGAAAAATTATTTTTATTTAAAAATATTTCCAGTACTGCATCAGAGTTTAACTACCTCTAGGTTTAACGAGTTTTCTCCTTATGTGCCCTCAAATCAAGATATACAGCTATATTATGCTAGGTTATTTTAATATTAATTTACAACTATAAATGTTTACCTTTTCAAGATCTGATCAGCTGCATACAAGATCAGCATTTTGCATTTATATTGAATTTTCTTCATCATATAGTCTTGTTTCCTTAATCATTTGCACATTTGATAACAAAATTGACTTATTACATATAAAAGGTTCACAAAACAGAATTCACCTCATGACCTTTTCTTATTGTGTTTTAATGGTCTGTATGGTATAAATTGATATGATTATGTCAGAAAATAGCAGAGACAGACAAATCATACGAACCCATAATGTATCCAGTGATCTGTGAGCTGAGAATACATTTTAAAATTTATTTATATTTTGGGGGATACCTCCCAAAGACACTATTATGATGAATTGAATAACATTTCAGTGAAAATGTTTATAGTGTTTCAGAGTAACAAAAGCATTTACTACTGGAGATTTTCAGACTAGACAAATTTAATTAGACTAGCTAAGAGGCAAGATGAAGAAAAGAGCTGCTTGCCCGTTCATTTTCTACTAGCCAGCTGAAATTTCAAATACAGCAACTTCTTTCTGTATCAATCACAGGTGTATGGAGATAAATCAAAACAAACTATTTCTGTAACATTACAATATAGTCAATTGCATCATGAGCTAGCACAGTGGGAGTGGTATCAAACAGATATTCAATTTGTGAAAAGAGTTATCTCAAAACAGGCATTTTCTGAAATACTTTGCTGAATACTGGTATGTTAATTGTTTTATTGGCATACCAATTCCTGTGGCTTATACAGAGGTTGCAGGATGTAGCTCATAAATTTCAGAATAAGATATCTGGGTGTGAATCTTACATCCATTACTTGTTAGTGTGGGCTAATTAGTCTTTCTGAATCTTAGTTTACTTACCTATAATCACAGTATGGCTGTGAACATTAAATACAAAAAAAAAAACCTTTATAAATAGAATAGTACATGTAATAATTGATTATTAACTAATGTTAGAATCCTTTTTCTCTAGTAACTCATGTTTCCAATCCATTAAGCACTTTCCTAATTGTCACCTTAGGGACCCACCTGGCCCAGTTTTAGCATCATTAAAACAAAACAGAAATACTAGTATGTAAAAAAGGTAATTGCTATGTGATAACAATTTAACTTGTATCTCTCAAATAACTCTAAATTTTAATCAAGTTTATCTCATAAAAATACTTCCAAAAGTCTTCCTTTTTTCCTCCTCTTGTTTGTTTACAGCCTACAGGGTCTGATAAGCCTCTTATTTTTAGAATCTTTCACCCTTCCTCTCCAAAAACATTGCCTGAACTTTAACTCGTGAAGATTCTTATGTCTTGATTTTTTTTCCTGCCTCTTTAGTCATGTTTCTTTCTACTCATTCTTTATTTTTTTTAAGTATTATTTCCATTTTATTGTCTTTTCAGAGAACAGCGTTTCTCCAGTCTTTAAGGACTTATCTCCTTACGTGGGCTTTGGTGGACTTTGTGGGGCAGCACGCATAGATCTAAATTGGGGCGAAGGTGCTTGGTTCTTCCCGGCTTCCTGAGAACAATTCCTGACTACCTTGTTGTGAATGGCACAACTCACACAGTAATGTAGTTTCACATACAGCTTGGGAAACAGATAGGCATTGAAAACACTCGCTTCAGAAATGTCCCTGAAAGCTGCGGCCTCTACTATGTTCCAAATGACAAACTTCTTAATGGCCTTGTCCTTGGGCATGCATTAGGCACAGTTGGTGCGGCGAATGGGCTGCACATGGCCATGGCCCTTTGGGCACGACCATTGTTCCTTCTTTTCTTGGTCATCTTGGAAGCAAGACATGAGAGAGGACTCTTTCTACTCATTCTTTAACTCCCTATATGAACTTTGGGAGAATGGTCTGGTAAAGGTACATTTTCTTGAGGGATGAAAGAAGGTGAAGGCAGGAAAGAGCAAAAAGAGAAGTAGAAGAACATTAACATTTCAATACATCTTTTTCCAGTTCTTGTCACAGGTGAATGAACTACAATATTTTTAAATTGTTTTGGGCAACAAAGTTTAGTCTTGAGTTATCAACTTCGTCTTGAACCTCAAAATCGATTCTTCTTATGATTTAGATTAGAGTACAAAACTATTAATAACTCCTATTTCCTAGAAATTAAAAAGAAAAGTTTTTAAGATTGTTCATCTCACTTCATTGAGAAATCAAGGATACTCTTTTATATACATTTCATTCTTCCTATTCTTTCTAACATTGTCATTCAAAAGTATATCCTTTTCAGATTTATTCTAATCATAAAATTTCCTTCTTATTTTATATTTGTCTGGCATTTTGAAGTAGTGATTCAACAGCCAACAATCACTTACCGAACTCCAGATATATGTTAGGGACTAAATCATTTCCTAGAGATACAAAGTCTAAGAGGATAGAAGCTCTGTTCTTAAGGCCAGTGATAGTAAACTCCATGTTGTTCTAGTTACTATATAAGAGGGTGCACTTTATGAGAAGTTAGAATTCCTAGATGACTCATAATGATACGTACCCAATTATATTGACTTGTGCCATATTCTGATAGTAATGGATGCTTATGGGAAGCACAAAATTAGAGGGATAAAAAAATGCTAAAAAAATGCCCCGTCCAAAAAAAGGCCAACAATGTTTTGTCATATTTTTGTGGAGAATTAAGTTGTTGGAGAAGGACATAGTTGTCAGGTAGGAACTTAGGAATTGTAAAGGGCATTCTAAAGGGCAAGAAAAATCCAAACTGTTTTAGTGGCTTTTAGGACATAGGAGCCAAACTACTATTTTCTTGAGGGAGAAACATATACTTTTCTTGGCTGAAACACAGCTCTACATGAGTTGGAACTTATCTAAAAAAAAGGGGGAGTTAAGAAAGAAGAATGTAGTTAACAGAAGATTTAATTGTGAAAATATTAGTAGTTAAGTTTAAGGGCTCAGCATTCATTCATTGATCCAACAATATTTATTGAGTATCTACCATGTGCCAGACATTGTGTCAGATGCTAAGAATAGAGCAATAAAGTGGTAGACCTCTCATCTTTCATCTTTGGGAGCTCTCAGTCTATGAATAAAAAAAACGTACATTTTTATTTCTCTATGTGTTTAGTGTCTATGAAAAGTTATGTGATAAGCAGGCACCTGTGAAATATTCAGTGAGTAAGACCTGTATGTCATTCATTAATTATTTGCTGAGAAAAGGACACATTCCCTGACCTTAAGAAACAAACATAATAACTCACATTTAACCCTTGCTGTGTGCTAAGCAGTGGTAAGTGCCTTATGTTGATTTTTTAAAAAAAAAATTGAATCCTTGCTATAACTCTATGAAGTACTCTGGTTATAGATGAGGAAAGTAGTTTAGAGAAGTTAATTAAGTTGGTCCTAAGATTCTATAACTACTAAGTGGCAGACCTAAATTTTGAAAGGAGCAGAGACTCCAGGTTCCTCTCTTAACCACTATATCACATTGGATTTTATTGCCTGCCTTATATGGTTGGCAGGTTCCCAGGATCTAAAAGTCTTATATGCTTTTACTCTCTATTGTTGATATTGTTCTAATACAGAATACAGAAACTGATCATTGCATCAATTCTATGAAAGTTTTCTTATAATGATTTATGTCAAACTAGGTCATCAGTCATCAAAAAGGGAATAGAGAAAGATCTACTTATTTAATTGGCATATTGTCTCAATCAAAAATCATAAACCTGCCACTCCCTGCCTGTCAGAGTTCCCATTATGAGTTACACTTCTGGGATAAGACCTTAAACTCTCAATGAAAAAAATAAGTAAACAAAACAGTGTGGTATTGGCACAAAAACAGACACATAGAATGGAACAGAATAGTGAGTCCAGAAAAAAACACATGCCCATATGGTCAATTAATAGACAACAAACAGGCAAGAATATATAATGAAAGAAAGACAGTCTCTTCAATAAGTAGCGGTGGGGAAAAACAGACAGCTACCTGTAAAAGACTAGACTTTTCTCACACCATATACAAAAATAAACTCAAATGGATTAAAGACTTAAATGTAAGACCTGAAATTATAAAACTCCTAAAAGAAAACATAGGCAGTATGCTCTTTGACATCAGTATTAGCAGTATTTTTGTATCTGTCTCCGTAGTCAAGGGAAACAAAAGCAAAAATAAGCAAATGGGACTACATCAAACTAAAAAAAAGTTTTGCACAGTGAGGGAAACCATTGATAAAACAAAAAGGCAGCCTACTGAATGGGAGAATATATTTGCAAATGATATGTCTGATAAGGGATTAATATCCAAAATACAAACAATTCAATTCAAAAATAGCCAGAGGATACGAATAGACATTTTTCCAAAGAGGACATACAGGTGGCCAACAGGCACATGGAAAGATGCTCAACATCACTCATAATCAGGGAAATGCAAATCAAAACCACAATGAAATATTACCTCACACCTGTCTGAATGGCTGCCATCAAAAAGACAATAAATAACAAGTGTTCGCAAGAATGTGGAGCAAAGGGAACTCGTGTGCACTGTTGGTGGAAATGTAAATTAGTGCAGCCATTATGGAAAAGAGTATGGACTTTCCTCATAAAAATTAAAAATAAAACTACCATATGATCTAGCAATTTCACTCCTGGATAATTATCCAAAGAAAACTGAAACACTAATTTCAAAAGATAATATGCACCCCAATGTTCACTGCAGCATTATTTAAGATAGTGAAGATGTAGAAGCAAACTAAGTGTCCATTGACAGATAAATGGATAAAGAAGATGTGGTATATATGCAGGATGGAATATTAGCCATAAAAAAAGAATGAAACCTTGCAACTTGCAACAACATGGATGGACCTAGAGGGTTTTATGCTAAGTGAAACTTAGCTTTCAAACAGAGAAACACAAAAACTGTATGTTTTCACTTACATGTGGAATCTAAAAAATAAAACAAATGAGCAAATGTAACAAAACAGAAACAGACTCACAGATAAAGAGAACAAACTAGTGGTTGCCAGAGGGGAGGTGGATAGAGGGTTGGTGAAGTAGATGAAGGAGATTAAGAAGTACAAACTATCAGCTATAAAATAAGTAAGTCACGGGGATATAATGTACAGCACAGGGAATATAGTCAATAATATTCTAATAACTGGTGCATTATCTATAAAGATATTGAATCACTGTGTTGTACACCTGAAACTACTATAATACTGTAAGTCAAATATACTTCAATTAAAAAAAGGAAAGAAAAAATAAGTTTAGTTGTTTGGGGTTGTTTAAATATCTTGTCTTCAACTATTTTCCGATAATTTGTTGGACAAATTCTACTCAGTATCCTGTTCATTAAATTCAGACAGTGTTTGAATCATCTTTTATTTGTCAGGTACTGTTTAGGTATTAAAAATACCAGAGTGGAAAAAAAGCATCCATGGTCTCATGGAACTGTATGCTGGGAGGGAGGGGTAAGGAGACAAAAATCGATCTTATCTATCTATCTATCTACCTACCTACCTATCTACCTATCTACCTACCTACCTACCTACCTACCTAATCTATCTAGGATGTTATGACAAATATTAAGAAGAAAACTAAAGCATAATAGAGTGAGAGATGAAAGTGCAGCTAATAGGTGGATTATGAAAGGCCTACCAGATGAGGTGACATTTGAGCACATATTGAAGTGAGAGTTAGCTGTGAGGGTATCTGAGAAGAGCCTTCACATCAAGGAGACTTTGGGACAACTGTATGCTGAATACGGGAGTGCAGAAAGGGATGAGGAAGGAGGAGACTATAGGGTATAAAGAGTCTGTGAGACAGTTTGTGGAAAGTTTGCATACATGTCTGTAAGCAACACATAGCAGTGATTTTCAGATCACTTTGAATATATTTTAAATTATATTGCCTATAATAACAGTAAAATAATTGTTCATCCTGATTAGGGGCTTGATTGGTTTTCCCATTTTGGAAAGTTGATGTGTAAGAAGTGCAGCATCATGTATGACATAAATCACAGCAAGATCCTTTTTGACCCACCTCCTAGAGAAATGGAAATAAAAACAAAAATAAACAAATGGGACCTAATGAAACTTCAAAGCTTTTGCACAGCAAAGGAAACCGTAAACAAGACCAAAGGATGACCCTCAGAATGGGAGAAAATATTTGCAAATGAAGCAACTGACAAAGGATTAATCTCCAAAATTTATAAGCAGCTCAGTTCAGCTCAATACCAAAAAAACAAACAATCCAATCCAAAAATGGGCAGAAGACCTAAATAGACATTTCTCCAAAGAAGATATACAGAGTGCCAACAAACACATGAAAGAATGCTCAACATCACTAATCATTAGAGAAATGCAAATCAAAACTACAATGAGATATCATCTCACACCAGTCAGAATGGCCATCATCAAAAAGGCTACAAACAATAAATGCTGGAGAGGGTGTGGAGAAAAGGGAACCCTCTTGCACTGTTGGTGGGAATGTAAATTGATACAGCCACTGTGGAGAACAGTATGGAGGTTCCTTAAAAAAGTACAAATAGAACTGCCATATGACCCAGCAATCCCACTACTGGGCATATACCCTGAGAAAACCATAATTCAAAAAGAGTCATGTACCAAAGTGTTCATTGCAGCTCTATTTACAATAGCCAGGAGATGGAAACAACCTAAGTGTCCATCATCGGATGAATGGGTAAAGAAGATGTGGCACATATATACAACGGAATATTACTCAGCCATAAAAAGAAACGAAATTGAGCTATTTGTAATGAGGTGGATAGACCTAGAGTCTGTCATACAGAGTGAAGTAAGTCAGAAAGAGAGAGACAAATACCGTATGCTAACACATATATATGGAATTTAAGAAAAAAAAATGTCATGAAGAACCTAGGGGTAAGACAGGAATAAAGACACAGACCTACTAGAGAGTGGACTTGAGGATACGGGGAGGGGTAAGGGTAAGCTGTGACAAAGTGAGAGAGAGGCATGGACATATATACAATACCAAATGTAAGGCAGATAGCTAGTGGGAAGCAGCCACATAGCACAGGGAGATCAGCTTGGTGCTTTGTGACCGCCTGGAGGGGTGGGATAGGGAGGGTGGGAGGGAGGGAGACACAAGAGGGAAGAGATATGGGAACATATGTATATATATAATTGATTTACTTTGTTGTAAAGCAGAAAGTAACACACCATTGTAAAGCAATTATACTCCAATAAAGATGTTAAAAAAAAAAAAAGTGCAGCATCCAATGGAGTTTTCTTTTGTGGATATGGCTCCTCCACAGTAATGTATACTAGCTGCGAACACTTTATTTCTCTATGCATTTCTTTGTTCTTTTATTATTTACTGTTTTCTGTAGTTGCATATTTTATATTCTTTTAGACGAATAGGAGAAGTAGATTTCCAAACTCCTAGTCTGCTGAAAAGTATTAGAACTCACAGTTTTTTTAACCTGGAGGAATTTTAAGATGGCATGATAAACCATTGCATTTTAAGACTGTTCTGAATAAATCAAACTTTAAAACAAAGTTTATTTTGCCAACCATAGCAAGATTTATCACTAGCAAACTGGTCCTGGATCAGAAAGTAAATATTTCAACTAGCAGTTATGCCTGGTTTGTGAATATTACAGCCAGTAAATAGGCCATTTTCCTTTTCAAAAAAGATAAGCATAAAAACTCATTTGAGATGAGAGAGGCCCTTTTTTTTCACATGCTAAGCACTGAAGCTCTTTAGAATATCATTTTAAGAAGTTAAAAGTGGGAAAAGTACCTTGGCAAAGAAATATAACTATATAGGAATGAAACAATTGCCATTTAAAACTATTACTAAATAATTTAGGAATATTGTAAAATAGTAACAATTATTTCATTAAAATAGATGAAGTCAGAAGGTCAGTGCAACCATGATGCTTTTACTTGTGTTTGGATGGTCGAGCAACCTGATAGGGCTGGTTTTTAATTTATACTGTGATGACACTGAAGTATGCAATCATATTAACCCCATTTATGACTGTAAATCACAACATAAAGAGAGTGTAATTTTGCCAAATATATTAAAACAAGCCATAGAAATGATTTCCTGCCTGCTTGAATCTGATTAACTTACTTGTATGTATACATGTACCACCCAGGCATACAGCTTATCCTTACTTTATGAGAAATATGGTTCCATCTGGAACAGTGGTATTTCCCATCAAAATTTGAATTATTTTGGTAACATAATTTATTATTTTGTTTGACTTTGAGAAGTAAGTCATAAACACACCGATTTCAAAATAGTTAAGGCCAATGATCTTTTGTCTACCTTAATTTGATTGTGATTGTGAATTTAGCACACCAAGTGATACATGTTAAAATTTTAAATTATTTTGGATTTACTTTGATGTTCTTTTTGTAATGATCATAAGGTGCTTTTGAACAAAGTTAACTACCTACTGTATTCTTTTTTTGTAGTTTGTTCTGGAGACGTTTTATTTTTAATTAAATTTGTCTTAATCTACATGAAAATACACATATCTTATTATGTAATATCAACTACATTAGAAGGAATGTTGCCAATTAGACAATCAATAGTAATACAAAATTTTGTGCCAAAAAAAAAGAAAAAAGTAAAAAAAGTAAACCTTGCCTTTGCTATAGAGTTACAGAGTCATTGTTCTACTTTAGCACCAAAATCTCCATCCGAAAGAATAAAGCACATATTAGAATGAAAAAAAAAAAAGGGGGATAATGAGATAGAAGGACCTGTATATTGGAGTATTATAGGTAAAGCTTTGTTAGGAAAAAAAAAAAAAGGTACAAGAAAGAGATAAAATTGAGGGATTTTTAGAGATTATTTATTCTTGTTTCCTTTGAAAAGTAATATGTCCATAAGAAATAATTAAAACAGTAACAAAATGAAAAAATTAAAAGCAAGTCATCTTCCCACAGCTGGCCTCAGTATACCAGATTTTCTCCTAGAGGTAATCCTTGCGGCAGTTTGAGTATATCATTCTAAAAATGTTTTACACAAATGCAAGCAAGTAAATGTACACCTATGTTTAATTTAAACATAGATGCACACTTGCATTAGAGACAATGTTTTGTACTGTTGTGCATTCATACATCTTGGAGATAGTTCCAATCCTGCACATAGAAATATACTTCATTCTTTTTGTTTTGCTTTGTTTAATTTTACTTGTTTGAGCAGGTAATAGAGGCAATGTCACAAAATTCAAAACTCAAAAAAAAATTATAAAGCTGAAAGTTAGTTGCCTGTCCTCCAGCCACTCAGCCCTATTGATTAGCAACAACCATGTGACATTTTCCAGAGATTTCCAGTTATTCCATTCAGTTACAAACATATATAACACTTCCCCCACCACACACACACTCAGGTTGTATAATATACAAATTGTTCTGCAAATTGGGTCAATTGTTGAGACGTGGATGGATCTAGAGACTGTCACCCAGAGTGAAGTAAGTCAGAAAGAGAAAAACAAATATCGTATATTAGCACATATATGTGGAACCTAGAAAAATGGTACAGATAAACCGGTTTGCAGGGCAGAAGTTGAGTCACAGATGTAGAGAACAAACGTATGGACACCAAGCGGGGAAAGCCGCGGGGGTGTGTGTGTGTGTGTGTGTGTGATGAATTGGAAGATTGAGATTGACATGTATACACTGATGTGTATAAAACTGATGACTAATAAGAACCTACTGTATAAAAAAATAGAGAAAACCTATTTATTAGGTTTATAGACATGTGTGCAATTAAAAAAAAAAACAAAACACTACTGTTACCTTTCCAAAAAAAAATCCCAGATGTATAGAGTACTATCTCTGGATTTCTATTTTATTCCTTTGAAATTTCAGTCCTTCCATGAACTAATACCACATTTATTTATTCAGACTGAATAATATTTAATATCTGGTAAAGCTAGACCCTATTGCCTTGTCAGGTTTTCTTGGCTCTTCTAGTATGTATATTTTTCCAGAACTACTTTTTATTTATTTATTTTTTTTGCGGTACACGGGCCTCTCACTGTTGTGGCCTCTCCCGTTGCGGAGCACAGGCTCCGGATGCGCAGGCTCAGCGGCTATGGCTCGCGGACCCAGCTGCTCAGCAGCATGTGGGATCTTCCCGGACCGGGGCACGAACCTGTGTCCCCTGCATCGACAGGCGGACTCTCAACCACTAGCGCCACCAGGGAAGCCCCCAGAACTACTTTTGAATTGACCCTCTAGTTAAAAAAAAAAAAAAAAGTCAGATATAAAGATTAACATATAAATAATAGAGTCTGATATTTGGGGGTATTGAATTACATTTATTGATTAACTCATGAAACATTGACAATTTTCTGACTTTGAGTGTCCCTATCCAAGAGTAAGGTATGTCTTTTATTATTTTATCTGAATTTATATTTTGCAGTCATTTTAGACAGTTTTTAATCATATTTTCTGTTGATTTTTATGTATTTGCAAATCTTAAATGTCACATTATTAAATTCTTTATTTTTTTATAATGTATATTCTTATTGTTATTTGTAATAGTATCTATTATTGTTATTATTAGTGGTAGTGGTACTAGGTGTAGTAATAATAATATTGATTTTTCTTGGTTTATCTAAGAAATCCGATAGTATTTGCAAATCATTGTAATCTTTATCCTTGGATGTTTCCTGTTATCCTTTCATATATATGTTTGTATATTTATATATATATATATATATATATATACACACACAGACATATAATGTATATAAAATATTTGTATGTCTATATATTTCTTTTGTCTTAATAACTGATTAAGAGGGACTTCAAAACATTTCTTGCATGCTTGTTTATGTTGGGTTTAATTTTTTATTAATTTTTACTTTAATTGAATTATGCTCAGAGGATATTGTTTGTATTATTTTTATTTTGAAGTTTATGGAGAGTTTTGTGAGGCTTACTATATGGCTATTTTTACAAATGATCTTGGGGAAGCTGAAAAGTAGGTATATTCTTAGTTTTCAGATTTAACTTACTGAGTATACTGTTTGGGCATTTACATATTTCTTAATTTTGTTCATATGATCTGTCACATACTGAAAAAATACTTCTTTTTCTTATTTCTTTTTAAATTTCATGATGTTTTTGTGTAAGAATATTGATGCTATGTAATTTGGTGCATAGATATTTTTAAATTCTAGAACTGACTACTGATGGTACTCTTTAGCAATAGGAACTACCTTTTTTTTGGTCTCTTTTTTTTCTACTTCAACCTTGTTAAACATTGTAATTATCTTATGTGACTGTTCATATTTTTTTTATCATCTTGCATCTATGTTTATACATACTGTGTGATGCACTCTGAGAATTTTTTTCATTTTAAGGAAGCCTTTTTCTCTATTTACACTTATTGATATAAGTATTTCTAGTCCCAGAAACATATTTTATGTAATACTTTCTGAGTGTATTGCTTCTTTTTGAGTCTTTCATTCCAAGGAACATATTTTTATCTCTAGGTTATTTTATTTTATTTTTATTGAAGTATAGTTGATTTACAATGTTGTGCTAATTTCTGCTGTACAGCAAAATGACTCAGTTATACACATATATACATTCTTTTTAAAAATTGTTTTCCATTATGGTTTACCCCAGGAGAATGGATATAGTTTCCTGTGAGATACAGTAGGACCTTGTTGTTTATCTATTCTAAGTGTAATAGTTTGCATCTAATAACCACAAACTCCTGGTCCATTCTTCTCCCTCCCCACCTCCCCTGTGGCAACAAGTCTGTTCTCTATGTCTGTGAGTCTGTTTCTATTTTGTAGATAGGTTCATTTGTGTCATATTTTAGATTCTACATATAAGTGAAATCATATGGTATTTGTCTTGCTCTTCCTGACTTTCTTCACTTAGTATGATAGTCTCTAGTTGCAGCCATGTTGCTGCAAATGGCATTATTTCATTCTTTTTCATGGCTGAGTAGTATTCCATTGTATATATGTATCACATCTTTATCCATTCATCTTTAGATGGACATTTAAGTTGTTTCCATGTCTTGGCTATTGTGAATAGTGCTGCTATGAACGTAGGGGTGCATGTATCTTTTTAATTATAGTTTTGTCTGAGTATATGCCCAGGAGTGGGATTGCTGGATCATATGGTAGTTCTATTTTTCATTTTCTGAGGAACCTCCATACTGTTTTCCATAGTGGCTGTACCAACTTACATTCCCACCAACAGTGTAGGAGGGTTCCCTTTTCTCCACACCCTCTCCAGCATTTGTTATTTGTAGTCTTTTTAATCATGGCCATTCTGACCAGTGTGAGGTGGTACCTTACTGTAGTTTTGACTTGCATTTCTCTAATAATTAGTGATGTTGAGCATCTTCTCATGTGCCTATTGGCCATCTGTATGTCTTCTTTGGAGAAATGTCTATTAAGGTCTTCTGCCCATTTTTCAGTTGGGTTATTTGTATTTTTGTTGTTGTTGTTGAGTTGTATGAGCTGTTTGTGTATTTTGGAGATTAAATATTTGTCGGTTGCATCATTTGCAAATATTTTCTCCCATTCTATAGGTTGTCTTTTCTTTTTTTTTTTATGGTTCCCTTTGCTGTGCAAAAGCTTGTAAGTTTGATTAGGTCCCATTTGTTTATTTTTGTTTTTATTTCTATTGCCTTGGGAGACTGACCTAAGAAAACACTGGTACAATTTATGTCAGAGAATTCTAGGTTATTTTATATTTCTCCAGAGATTTTGTTCTAATGATTACTTTTTAAGTTATATCTTTATGTCACTGCAACTCAAAGGGTAGCCTATGAACTAGTGCTGCTCTGCAAATGGTGGCTTAATGATTCATACAAAGATGAGTACAAAAATTGTGAATATGCTTTTAGAAACTTACAGGAATTGACGATGCAACATCCAAGCCTGTGATCAGTTAACAGGCATTAGTGAACAGGATTGTACAGACCAGTTTGGATGTTACTGTGCCCATGTGATGAGTCAAAGTAGCCAGACATGCATACTAGTTGAGCTCACTAAGACTGTGCTTCAGTGTGTAGTATCTTAAGTTTAATTTGTCATGGGTGTATAAATAAAATGAGTAAAAATGTAAGGATTATCAACAAAAGTTATAAAGTTAAAACAGAATTTCTCCGTATATTATTGCATATTCCATAATTTAACAGTTGCCAAATGAAATAGGAGATAAAGTTATCATTACAACCCCTTATACATTAGAATTTTATTTTCAATCAAAAATCTTGATAGGTAATTTGTGTAACCATTTTTATTATTGATAATTTAAATTAATTTAAATTTAACTTTTTTTTAAAAACGTCTTTATTGGAGTATAATTGCTTTACAATGGTGTGTTAGTTTCTGCTTTATAACAAATCTGGAACGCTTCACAACTTTGCAGGTCATCCTTGCGCAGGGGCCATGCTAATCTCTGTATTGTTCCAATTTTAGTATATGTGCTGCCGAAGTGAGCACTAAATTTAACTTTTACATTATAAAGTAAATAGTTGGACTGACTACTGGTGAAGGATTGAAGATAGAGTTTAAAAATAAATAATAAATTTATGGAGATTATTTTAAATTCAGTTTAAAATTATAAAAAATGAAAGTTTTCAAGTTATGAGGCAACATCTTTCTTATTTTAGAAAGAAAGTAAAAATAAATATTCTGAGTTTTCCACTGTGGCTTTAAAATATCTTCTTTCCTTCTAGTCAATATAACTTTTAAGACTGGCTTTTGCTACTAAGACTGGCTTTTGCTACCATGAGTGCTAATGAAGTAAAACATAAAAACAGTTTAGGTTGCACAACCCATTTTTAGTAGCATTATTGTCAACCCAATCTAGATGAGTTAAAAAACAAGAAGCACATGCATATGTCATGACTTAATATTTTGTCATAAAAATTTTTTTAATATTGAAAAATAGTGTTTATTAAAGTGTCCATTTAATATAAGTAATCACTTAATATGGGGAATCACTCTAAAAACCAGGGTGTAATAGCAACTCTGTGTTAATTATACACATATAGTCAATAAACAATGTATACAGTTGTGTCATTTTCCTATTTTATTTTTAGACTATTAAAATGTTTCATGTCTTTTGAATCTAACAATATGAAAGGAGGTTGCATTTTGTAGATCTCTTTTTTTCTGGTAGTTCATTTTTTTTATTGAGGTATAATTTCCATAACATGCATTTCACTTACTATAAACGTCCTGCTCAATGATTTTTCAGTAAATGTATGCAGTTTTGCAACCATGAGCACAATCCAGTTCTAGAACACTTCAGTGATTCAAAAAGTTCCCTTGTGCCCCTTTGCAGTCACTCTATGTTCCCATTCCCAGCTCCAGGCAAGCACTCTTCTGGTTTCCTTCTTTATAGTTTTGTCTTCCCTAGGCATTTCATGTAAATGGAATCATACAATATGAAGCCTTTTGTATCTGGCTTCTTCTGTTTAGCACAGTGCTTTTGAGTGGTTTAAAAGCTGTCAGAAGTAAAAACAACAACAAAACATGGAGTCAGGCTCCTCATGTCACCCTGTCATGCTGATAGAGTGCTTCCTGTAAATATGGCTTAACTGTGCCCTTCCATGTGGAACAACTCCTTTCCAGACATGCACAGTGTTTGCTAGACAGATTATACAGCCTTCAGGCTCACTCTACTTTTATTGTTCCAAATGGATCACTGGTGATTTTGTGTCTTGTTATATACCATTACCCACTAAGTAAATCTGCCAGAGTATACATAGATCTGCATCAGTCGGCCTTCTCTCTCCACACCCTCCCACACCCCTTTTCGTCTTCAGTATTTATCAGCCTTTCTTCTCTTAATGGTTCATTGTGGATGAACCGGCGTTGATGATTTCAGTTGACAGTGAAAACGTAAAAGCTAAACAACCTCACTCACACACTCTATTCTGCAACATTAGAATAATTACTGACAGCCTAGTATATGTCCCCTCATTAACTTCCCTTCCCCATTATCACTGTATGGAGAATGACTTAGTGAAGTCATATGAGTAGACAAGAAATAGATAAAGGTGGCTTGGACTAAGGTAGTAGCAATGGAGTTATTGAAAAGAGAGTAAATATGGGGCATTTTATTGGTTATTTATTATTTGTTGATACTGAGTGCTTTACTTTATCCCACTTAACTCATATGACCATGGAACAGTTCTTTCTAACCTCAACTTTCACATGAGCAAACTGAATCTCAGAGAAACTAGGAAACTTTCCCAAGATAATTTAATAAAAGCTTGAGCTGAATTTTGACCTCCAACCAGTCTGGCTATAACTTTTGTTCTCTTTCGTGTTTGTTTGAAACCTCAAAAGCTCATTATCTAAAACAAAACAGAACAAACAAAATACCTGTGTCATGGAGGAGGGAGATGTAAACACAAATCATCCATGCCAATCCAGTATAAACATTGAATCATTTTAGTGTGTATTTCTACACAATCTTTTTGCTTTTTCTCCTGTGTAAATAAGTGTCTTTTCTCTCACATCAGTTTTATAACCTCAATTTTTTACCTACAGTTTTAATATAAGCAGTTTCCTATCTCATTAAAAATTTGTAAAGCCCCAAGCAATAGTATGAAAAAAATCCTTGAAAATACAAATAAATCTGCATATCAAAAAGCAAAATTAAATTCCAAGAAATGTTGATTCAGAAAAAAATCATCAAAAATTCTAATATATTCTATGAACATTATTGTAGTGAAGAGGAAAAATGTTCAGTTGGCTTTAGATTTTTAAGCAGAAATACCCAGTGACATAAGACAATTAGGATATGTTTGAATGAAAATATAACTCACAGAATAAAATTATTTTAAGCCAATGTATCATTCAAGTTCAGAAACAACTGATAAACATTCTTAAATCCTGAAAGACTCATGTAATAATGCACTCAGGACTCCCTTTTGAAGAAAATTGAGATGAGAGATGAATTTAAATAAAGAACTCAGTAATGACATCTAAGAAAGAGGACTAGTAGTGAACATTAAATTTACCTAAGTCTAAACAACTATGCAGAAACTGGTTACAAAATAAAATGGAAATGCAATAAACCTTGACATTTGTGAGGCTAATTAAAAAATTGAGATGGGGAAAATTTTTGATAACAGTGTGAGAATGTCAATTATCTAATAATTCATAAAATAAATATATACTATCTACATTGAAATATGTAATATGAAGACATGATTTAATCCTCTTAATTTTTAAACTATTTCTTCTAAATAGAGAAGATTTTATTTTTAGGAGATAATATTCTTATGGGGTTTAGCATTTCCTTCAGTTTTACTTCAATATATTTCTTTCTGCTCAATTCAAATGCAGTTATAATGTTTTAATTTTAAAATAACTTATATAATGTGACCCCAGTATTTATAAAATTATTTCTATCTTTGTATTTATTTATCTATTGATACACATACTCCTCCAGAATATTAATAATTGTGTGTGTGAATAATTCATTTTGGATGATTTGAAAAATGTCTTTGGAATTCTGTATATAGACTGACTTTTTATAATGAGCTGTATTATTTGCCCAAAATGTTATTATTTTGTTAGCACAGGTATTAAAAGTTAAAATTGAAAGCAGAATCTTTAGTTAATGTACAGTTACCTTCAAAAGAATGAACCATGTTTTATTTAACCATTAGGCTGTGGAAACCAATTTATGTTATTTCTATTTTTATGTGTTTATTCATTTATTGAAGAATTATTTCAGTATAGTTTCGGAAATAGTCATTGTAGTAGTTGGCAATTGTCACAGTAATGCTATATAACAATTCACCCCTAAACTGACCGATTTAAAATCAAATCATTATTTTTTTTTCATGCACAGCCTCTGGGTTGGCTTTGGCTATGCTGAACTTGACCGCAGGATGCAGATTGGAGGCAGTTTGACTCCAAACCTTTCTCATTCTCTGGCTATCCAGTTCACATTCTTCTCATAGCAAAAGCAAAAGAGCAATAGCATGACGGCAGGCAGAAACCAATAGTGCTTCTTAAGGTCTTGGCTCAGGCTAGCGCGTATTTCATTAGTTAAAGGATTCACATGACCAATCTCAACATCAATATAACAGGGAAATATACTCTGCATCAAGGGGGATGATAATAAATATTTGTTGAAAAATAATTCAATCTACCAAAATCAGTCAAATATGAAACCAATAAATGTGTAACTACAGCTTAGGTATAAGGTTGTATCATCTACTGTGAGGCTGAGGTAATGTTTTCCATACCTGACATATGGTTGACAATAATTAGGATTTCATTAGGCAAATAGGAAAGAGTGAAAGTGTTTAACCAAATGGAATAATATCCAAAAGGACTGCTTTATGGAAGGAGCATGTGTTGAAGGGACGGACATGTGTTAGTGTGGCTAAAGCATGGTGAGAGAAAGTAACAATTTGATTGTAAGTCAGATTTCTGGGGTAGAAAAATGTAAATCCTCAAAAAGCCAATATTCCAAATGACCAATTTCTTGAAAGGTTATTTGCTGAAAATCACTATTGACCTAATAATCAAGTTACAATTTTTAAAGTATCAAGCAGAGTTTATGGCAATTTATGTTACATGATGGCTTCTATAAGCTTTGAGGATGTTTAGCATTTTAGTTTTACTTTTATTTTTAATTTATTACTGCTATTTTGTTGAGGCTGGCCAAAGTATAATACAGTCATTTTGTTTTCTGCATTTTGGGCCTTTGACTTTAGAAAATATTTTATACACTTCTAATTTTAGCATTTACATGTTTTGAATATCAAGGATTTTTTTTCCAAATCACAGAAAAAATTATCTCTTCTAATAATTTGCAACCTGATCTTTTCTTTTTTTTTCTGTACGCGGGCGTCTCACTGTTGTGGCCTCTCCAGTTGCGGAGCACAGGCTCCGGACGCGCAGGCTCAGTGGCCATGCCTCACGGGCTCAGCCGCTCCGCGGCATGTGGGATCTTCCCAGATCGGGGCACGAACCCATGTCCCCTGCATGGGCAGGGGACTCTCAACCACTGTGCCACCAGGGAAGATCTGATCTTTTCTTAAATGTATTTAGTCCCTGGTTGAATGAATATTTTGCATTTACTGTAAAAATGTAAAGCATACTAAGTGTCTGAAATGTGAAATACACTCAGTGGATATACTTTAAGCTGCAATGAGAATCCATGGTGAATCAATGTTAGGGGAGCTGAAAGTAAATTAAAACACAGCAAAAACTATGAAAAAAAGTTCTAAAAGAGCATTAACTTTATTCCATGAAGACAAATTCATGCAATTTTGCATATAATTAATAGATGCACATTTTAAATTTGAGGAGGGAGTGGTGTGTGTGTGTGTGTATGTGCATGTGTGTATATACACATTAAGTGAATCTTTGGTAAGTCTTTTTGTTTCACTATTTAAAATATGCATTTTCCATTTCACAAAAAAATTAAACCCACCATCTTTTGTTATATTGTGAACTGCATGTTTGCCAGTATATACCAGGTACTGGTTGACCTTTGCTTTACACGTGAGTCCCAATATTTTGCTTTCACATTTGATTTAGGTTCACTGGAGCTTGTGTATCATTTATTATTAAAAGATACTTCTCCAGTGTTAGCGTTCAGATATCCAGAATAACGTCAATATACCCCTGAAATATCCCCCCCCAAATGAAACCACTAACCAAAGAGCCAACAAACTGAAACAATGTTAACCAAAAAGCAATCTCAATTTATAAATTTCTTCCCTTTCATTCTTTTCTCATCCAGTCTCTGTCATTCCTTTGGGAGTGTTTACTTGTGGTGGAATCAACTGCCTCTATTCTTACTGGTGACAAGAACCCTGAGAAGCACTGATATAGAAATAAAGTTCTTCTAAACAGGAAATGACTCCCATGACCCATGAGTTACTATATATATAGTCTTTATGTCTGATCTAGTCACATTTTTTTTTTCCATCGTGGTTTTCCTGTCAGAAGCTTATGGCTTTTTTTTTTTTTAAGAATCCATCCCTTTTCAGGACTGATGCTATATGTGGCCTCTCTCTTGCTATATACCAGGCACAAGTAGGCCATTACTTTGCTGTTCCTGGAGTCTTGTTTACATGTCTAATACAGGAAGTATTCTCCCTGCTCAGCAATTGTATCCTGCTGTCCTTTTATACCTCATGTCTGTTTTAGACAGGCCTCCTAGCTGGCGCATGATGTTCTAGCATCTCTTTAAACATAAGGCAAACTTCTTTATGTACTTTTCTGCACCATGACACTATTTCCTACTCACCATCTCCACTTTTGAAAAAATAAATTTGTATGCTTTTTTGATTACAGGAGGAAGGTATGGAAGAATATTGTAAATTCACATCTTATTGTATATTCACATCTTTGTACAGGTATATTTTTAAAATGAATTTTATTATTTTTATCCTGAGCTAATAACATCTCTTTTAAAACATTTAAAACAATAGCTATTTTACAAATATCATTGCAAATTTATAACATAATCACTTATGGATAACCTTTACTCAAACAGAGCAGCTCTTTAATTTTGAGATTTTTTGCCGGATCCTCTTTTCTAGTTAAGTCCAGATATGTATGCATGCATGTACATGTATTACATATAAATATATTTTAAGTCTTTGGTATTTATATTAAATCAATCAATGTACCTGATAAAATAATGCATTTATTAAGAAATTCTTACCTTCTTTTTAGGTTGCAGACTTTCCTCTCCTCCCATTGTATAAATTACTTGATAAAGAGCCTCTAGTTTTTGGCTTGCCATTTATTTCACTCCCAGAGTGTCTGAGTGTGAAACATCTGTTTGAAATGTGGTTTGTTTTCTTTTTGTTTACATTTGTTAACTTTGCTACAATGTTTTCTGAAAACCACTAATGTTAACAATGTTCAGTCACTTTTTCTTTTCCAATAGTTATTGTTTCTTTAAATTTCCACAAACTGTGAATTATTGAGTTACCTGAAGTTACTGGATTTGTGTTTCTTGCCTCCCAGGATGCACATTTCTGAATCACAGAGCAGGCTGCATTTTCTCTGCATTTCCCTTCATTCACTATATTTTACCTTATAAAACCATGTAAAAAATGTGAACAGGGGGCTTCCCTGGTGGCGCAGTGGTTGAGAGTCCGCCTGCCGATGCAGGGTACACGGGTTCGTGCCCCGGTCCGGGAGGATCCCACATGCCGCAGAGCGGCTGGGCCCGTGAGCCATGGCCGCTGAGCCTGCGTGTCCGGAGCCTGTGATCCGCAACGGGAGAGGCCACAACAGTGAGAGGCCCGTGTACCGCAAAAAAAAAAAAAAAAACTGTGAACAAATCTTTAATCCTAACATAATACATTTGATTTTTCGTTTTTATATAGAAAAATATGGATTTATTCTTTATTTTTATATTGTTTTCATGTTTTTCCTATAATGATGCTTTTTCTCAAGGGATCTGCTGGTATCAAAGCCCTAAATAAAACCCTTTTACTCACATTTCAAATTTCCTATTATTTTTAATACCTTATAACCTATTTTACGGTCTTTCCTTTTCATAAAACACTGCTCATTTCTCACATCCCTCTCCCTGTGCTATGTTCATGCTCCCTTTGGTCATGTGTATATATTTAGTTTTTCATTAGAAAAGAATGAAAATTAAGATAAAGAGCCATTTATTTTTTTGTTTCAGATATAGATACACTTAACACAAAGTTTTATCAGTTTCATTAGTCCTTTTTCAAATTTGGTTTTATTTGATTAAATTTCTCCACATCCTTCTCAAATTTATTGTGCTTTAAGATTATTGTAATAATCCATTTCATTTTCTATATTATTTAAAAAATTATGTCTGAATCTGTATTTTCCTATAAAGATTCTATTATCTTTTAACAGTTTTTTAAACTGAATCTTGACATGCATTATTTTTTTTCTTAATATTGTTTAGGCTCACTAAATAATGACTCTTTTTTATTAAGGTAATTTTCCTTCCAATTGACATCAGCCTGGCTAAATTGCACAATTTTATTACGCCTCATTATGAAAGAGGACATCATTTCAGCCATTATAAAGCTTTTCTATATTTTGCTATCTAGCTACAAGTTTTTCTTAAAATATTTCTTATTTATGTCAGTGATATTTTAAAATATGTATTACATAAAATTCTTTTGTGTATTAAAATCTTGGCCAGTTTCTCTATTAGGTAAATATACATTGATATGTATATTTTTTAATATTGAGTTACATTTATTCACTTTTGGAAAATATTTCATTGTCTCTTGGTTTGCATTGTTGATAATTATGAATCTGCTGTCAATCTAATTGTCATTTCTTTTCTCTCTGAATGGCTGTTTAAAGTTCCATCCTTTAATTTTGGCTTCCCACAATTTTACTGCTAGGTGTTTAGTTGTGGACTAAAAAAAAATCCTGTTTCTAGTTTTTGTATTACCTGAATTTTAGGATTTATATGTTTAATCAATTCTAGGTATTTCTTAGCTAATATATTTTAAAATATTGCAACTAATCCACTATCTCTGTACTCTTTGCTTATACTTAAATTGGAAGCACATGGTGAATTTTCTTACTATATCTTCTTGTCTTAAATCCTCTCTTTACTGTTTTTATAGTTTTATGTCTTTGTGCTGTATTCTGTGCAATTTTAAAGGTCTATTTTGTAATTCATTAATTTTATTTTTAGCAATATCTAATTATAATTGTCCATTGAGATTAATTTAATTAATCAACTAATTTTTAATTACTCTAATTTTTAGAGAAGTTCTAGGTTTATAGAAAAATTGAGCAGTGGGACTTCCCTGGTGGTCCAGTGGTTAAGACTCCATTCTTCCACTGCAAGGGGCACAGGTTTTATGCCTGGTTAAAGAGCTAAGATCTTGCATGCTGTGTGGCTCAGCCAAAAAGTTAAGAAAAACAATTTAAAAAGATGAAAGAAAAATTGAGCAGAAAGTAAAAAGAGTTCCCATATATTTCCTCTCCCTCTTCCCACAGTTTTCCCTATTATTAAGATCTTGCTTGGGTGTTGTACATTAGAGTTGATGAGCCAATATTGATACATTATTATTAACTACAGTCCATAGTTCACAGTAGCATTTACTCTTTGTATTGTACAGTTGTATGGATTTTGACAAATGCATGATGTCATTACCCACTGTTACAGTACATACAGATTAAATTCACTGCCCTAAAAATCCTCTTTTCTCTACCTGTTTATTCCTCTTCGCTCTTCCCTCCCATTCCCCCACTTAACCCCACCAAACTCTTGGCAAACCCTGATCTTTCTAAAGTCTCTAAAGTTTTGCTTTTAGAGCATCATATAGTTGGAATCAAACAGGGTGTAACCTTTTTAGACTGGCTTCTTTTACCTAGCAATATACATTTAAGGTTCCTTCTGTTTCATGGATTGGTAGCCCATTTCTTTTTATTATTAAATAATTAATGTTCCATTATACAGATGTACCACAGTTTGCTTATCTATTGGCCAATCGAAGAATGTGTTGGTTGCTTCCAAGTTTTGGCTTTATACTACAAACATTTGTGCACAGATTTTTGTGTGAACGTAAGTTTTTTGTTTTTTTAAAAATAAGTTTATTTATTTATTGGCTGCGTTGGGCCTTCGTTGCTGTGTGCGGGCTTTCTCTAGTTGCAGCAAGTGGGGGGCTACTCTTTGTTGTGGCGCGCGGGCTTCTCACTGCAGTGGCTTTTTTTATTGTGGACATGGGCTCTAGGCACGTGGGCTTCCGTAGTTGTGACACGCGGTCTCAGTAGTTGTGGCTCACGGGCTCTGTAACACAGGCTCAGTAGTTGTGGCGCCCGGGCTTAGTTGCTCTGTGGCATGTGGGATCTTCCCAGACCAGGGCTCAAACCCGTGTCCCCTGCATTGGCAGGTGGATTCTAAACCACTGCGCCACCAGGAAAGTCCCTGAATGTAAGTTTTTAACTCATTTGGGTAAATATCAAGGAGCATGACTGTTGGGATTGTATGGCAAGACTACTTTTAGCTTTGTAAGAAACAGCTACACTCTCTTCTACCTTTATAGCATCATTTCGCATTCCCATAAATGTTGAGTGAGAGTTTCTGTTGCTCCATATCTTCATTAGCACTTGGTTCATTTGTGTTTTGGATTTTAGCCATCCTAATAGATGTGCACTGGTATCTCATTGTTATTTTAATTTGAAATTATCTGATGATTTTGAGTATTTATGTGCTTATTTGTCATGTGTGTATCTTTTTAATGAGATGTCTGCATGTATCTTTTGCCCATTTTTAAAAATTAGGTGGTTTGTTTTTTCATTGTTAAGTTTGAAGAGTTATTTATATATTTTGAATACAAGTTCTGTTTCAGATAAGTGTTTCGCAAATATTTTCTCCCCATTTGTGGCTTATCTCGTCCTTGTTTCCTGGAGCAGTTTTTTTTTTTTTTTTAAATGCATTTTAACTTATCAATTTTTCTTTCATGGATAAAACTTATTGCCAAGCCCAAAGTCATCTAAATTTTCTCCCATGTTATTTTCTACAAGTTATTTAGTTTTGCATTTTATATTTTGGTCACAATCCATTTTGAATTAATTTAATTTTTTTGAAGGTTGTAAAGTCAGTTAATTTTTCTTGTTGTTTGTTTGTTTGCATGTGGATGTTCACTTGTTCTAGCACTGTTTGTTTAAAAGACTATCCTTTCTCCATTGGATTGCCCTTGCTCCTTTGTCAAAGATCAGTTGATGACATTTATGTGGGTGTTTTTTTGGTCTCTGTACATTGTTACATTGCTCTAATTGTCTATTCCTTCACCAGTATTACACTGTTTTCCTTACTGTAGCTTTGTAGTAAGTTTTAAAGTTAGGTAGTGCCTATCCTCTGACTTTGCTCTTCTTCAGTATTGTATTGGCTATTCTGGGTCTTTGCTTTTCCATATAAACTTAAGAATCAGTTTCTTGACATGCACATCCATTTAGATTTGAATTCTAATGATTTTATATGTAGACAGAGATGGAGGTCCTATTTGCATTGCGTGTGTGTCTTTTTAAATCTTCTTTACTTATTTATAGTCATATTCTTTGCCTATTTGTATGCCTCTTTAGTTTATCTAAATATTTTAATATCATTACTTCATATCATGTGTCACATTATATATTTATATTTGTATGTATATATATTTATATAACAGCCTACAGGGTATCCATACTACTTATTGTTTCTGTTGACTCTCATGCATAATAGCTTTTTTTTTAAATGTGTTTTGTTATTGTGGATCATGAACTCTTATTCAACAGGTTTTAAATGTAGGAAAGATAGCGGACCTTGATGGAACATGTATCCCTTCAAGAAGAATTTTTTTCTTTTTTTTCTATCTGAAAGAACAGAGGCACGTGGGAGTATTGCCAACCTGGACCACATAAAGTTTATTTATTGAAGTTTATTTATTTTTTTCATGTGATTTTTCTGGACCACAAAGGTAATATGTGTTCAGATTTTAAACCCATATGATAGAAGGCCTATGGTTCCACATTCTCAGAGAATTTTTTTCATCACTCAAATTTCAGTCTAAGAGGATTAGTTTCTTGTCTTTGTTTGATGACAGGATAGTTTTATCTCCAGTTGTCATAGGTCAGGTTCACTAGATGCAGAATGTGAAATGGAGATCCTTGTTAACATGATTTATGGGGGAAAATCTCCCAGGAAAAGAAGAGTGAAAGGAACAGGACAGGGCACATGAACTTATCCTGCAATTTGCTTCTTTAGTGACTCTTCTCCATGGGATAGTCTCTCATGGAAAAATGCTCATGCTTTGTACCTATTCTCCTAGTTCCATCCTCATGCTTCTAACACAATCTTTCGATATTGTTCTTTTCAGGCTCCTGGTCAACCATCTGAGGCATTTGCCACTGCTCAAGAATCTGAGTATACCTTTGGCCACTTATTTTTCTAAATAAAATGGATGACCTGAGTCACTGTCTAAAAGTTAGACCTTCAGGAGAGTTTTCCCTCACTGTGGTCCATCAGGACTCTCCTGAATGGAGTAGTCCAATAGTAGTTTATTTTTGGCTTGCACCCACTTACCAAGCTGATCCATCTTTGAACTAAGTTTGGTCTCTTTCCTCCTCTGTCATTTCATCACAGGGAAACTCCCTTAGGGCCATGCATGTGAGTTGATGGAGAGGCATCAGTGAAAGAGTGGTAAGGGATAAGGAGGATACTGGCCTTCTGTTTTCACTACTTACTTGTGGTCTCTGGACTTGCTTAATCATAATTCCGAATATACTGCCCATAACATGACAGATTGTTTCACAGCTTCTTCCATTCCCTAATCTTATGACTTGGTAAGTATCTTAGTCCATTCAGGGTGCTATAGCAGAATATTATAGTGTTTCATAAACAACAGAAATTTATTTCTCACAGTTCTAGAGGCTAGAGGTCCAAGATCAAGGTGCCAGCAGATGTGGTGTCTGGAGAGGGACCACTTCCTAATTCATGGACAACCACCTTCTCACTGTGTCCTGACATGGTGGAAGGGGCAAGCGAGCTCTCTGGGATCTTTTTCTTAAAGGCACTAATCCTATTCATGAGGGCTTTACCCTCATAACCTAATCATCTTCCAAAGGCCTACTTCAAAATACTATCACACTGGGGATTAGGTTTCAACATATGAAGTTTAAGGGAGCACAGGGACTTGCCTGGTGGCGTAGTGGTTAAAAATCCAGCTGCCAATACAGGGGACACGGGTTCAATCCCTGGTCTGGGAAGATCCCATGTGCCGCGGAGCAACTAAGCCCGTGCACCACAGCTGCTGAGCCTGTGCTCTAAAGCCCACGAGCCACAGCTACTGAGCCTATGTACCACAACTACTGAAGCCTGCACACCTAGAGCCTGCGCTCTGCCACGAGAGAAGCCACCACAATGAGAAGCCCGCACAACACAATGAAGAGTAGCCCCTGCTCGCCGCAACTAGAGATAGCCTACACACAGCAACGAAGACCCAGTGCAGCCAAAAATAAGTAAATAAAATAAAAGAAATTAAAAAAAAAAAGAAATTTAAGGGGACACAAACATTCAGTCTGTAGCAGTGAGCTTGATAATATCTACTTCATAATGAGCACTTTGGCTGCATGATATCCTGTAGTCAGTCACTCAGATTCTATCAGAACTCATTGGCCTATAAGAGCCATTTATCAATTGATCTATAGTTCTTCCCTATATATGGCATGGTTTTGTTTGGTACTTTCTCTACCACAAGTACTTATACTACCATGGAATATTTTGAATCGTATGTCCTGAGGTACAGGACCCTATTTTTTTTTTTTTTTTGCGGTACGCAGGCCTCTCACTGTTATGGCCTCTCCCTTTGCGGAGCACAGGCTCCGGACGCGCAGGCTCAGTGGCCATGGCTCACGGGCCCAGCCGCTCCGTGGCATGTGGGATCTTCCTGGACCGGGGCACGAACCCATGTCCCCTGCATCGGCAGGCGGACTCCCAACCACTGCACCACCAGGGAAGCCCTAGGCCCCTTTTTGAGGCCCAGTCAAAGCCAGGCCCTCCTGCCTCATCCAAAAAATGGTCCAAGGCCATCTTGCTCAGTACAGTATATGCTGCCTCCAAATCTCAAAGAATCCTACTACTACTAAGAGTTCTGCTTCTTTCTTAGTGGTGTGAGATGCAAGGTACAAAACTTGTCCTTTGACTTCACTGATGTACCTGGCCTTTTTAGTGCTTACTTCTCACTCTTTAGAGTGTATGTCTCTCATTAAGGTATTCAGAACCCTTGCTATTTCTTATTTGTCAGGATCAGTTATGTAATATCATCAATATAGTGGATTAATGTATTATCCACCAAATGGATTACATTAATTCATATGCCCAAGTAGTTGTTGTTCCTTCACACAGTATTCTGATAGAGGGCAAGGTAATTAATAGCCTTCAGGTAAAACCAGAAGTATAGATTGTTGTCTACATCAGGTGAATGAAAACCAATTCTGATTTTTCCTCTTAATAATTACCAAAAAGAAAATTCTCACCAGATCAGTATTCACATACCACGTGAACAGAATTGTGATAATTTGCTCTAGAATAGATACTACATTTAGAGCAGCAGTTACAGTTGGGGCTATCACTTGATTAAGTTTGCAGTGGGCTATTGTTATCCACCATGATTTATTCAATTTTTGCACTGATCAGACTAGTGAATTAAATGAGGCTACTATGGCAATATCATTTAAGTCTTTGAGAGTAGCATTAATCCCTGCCGTTCTCCCAGGATGCATTATTGATTTACTATCTTGGCATCTTATCTTTACTAAGATGTTTCAGGGGCTTTTACTTGGCTCTTACTTTGAAGGTGAAGGTTTTGTCTTGTGAGAATTTTGCCTATATCTATGTATATCCATTCCAAATATATATTTGGGAACTAGAAAAATGATCAATGGATGGGTCGGTGAATCCAGTGAACTCACTGAGAGATGAGGCTCATGAGGAAACAAGCCATCATGTTAGAAAATCAAGAGAAACAAAGTGTGAAGATTCCCACAGAGGATATAGATGATATAGTATCAGTAACAGACCTTAAAATAACTAGCTTAATATGATCAAAGGAGTAGAAAACAAAATTGAGAATTTTATTAGCAAACTAAAAAATATAGTATTAAATGAGTATATATTCTAAAATTTAAAAAGTAGCTAAAGAAATAATTTAATTGATATGTTTAATGGTAGATTAAAAATTGCTTGAAGAAAGAACTGAAGGACGTTACCAGCATGAAGCACAGAGAGACAAAAGAATGGAAAAGAGAAAGAGTAAGATTTGCAGAGAGGAGATATAATATTTATGTAATTAGAGTTCTAGAAAAAGGAGAGAGAATAGGACAGCATCAGTGTTTGAGAAGAAAATGGCTGAAAATTTTCCAAAAATGAAGAAAGAGTCTAAGTTACAAATTTAAGAAGACTTATAGGATCAGAAGCAATATAAATAGAAAGAAATCCATATTTTGGCGCTTCACAGTAAAACTAGGAAATAAAAGAGAGAGTGGATATTAAGAGAAACCAGAGAAGAAAACAAGATTATTTTCAAAGAAACAGTAATTATCCCAACAGCTGACTTCTCAAGGGAAACAATGGAAGCATAATACTCTGGAATAATATCTTCAAAGTGCTGAAAGAAAGTGACCTATCCAGTAAAAACATCCTTCAAAAAGGAAGCTCAGAGAGCATAATAAAGAAGCTTGTTAATGATAGCAATTATAAAAGCTTGACAAAAAATAACACCAAAAGAAAACAATTGCTGGGCTCTGAAGGGAAACAGGAAAGAATTTGCAGGGCTGCTGTAATCCTTGAAAGAATTCAAGCACGTGAGGTGAGCCTCACACTTACGGATTTTCCCGTGAAAGCATTTTCTGGGGGCACTAGGGAAAAATGTTTACACTTGTGATTGGATTCTTACTAGACTGAGGAGACTGAGATTAAAGTTTGGGGACAACAGCATGACTGGAAGTTGAGGGACAAAATCCAGGAAAGAAGGGAAACAAAGAAAATGCTTTTTCCAGTATTGGCATTTTGATGTGCTCTTATTCCTTATCCCAATTTTTGTACTTTATGGCAAAATATATTTTCTTAAGTATGGAGCAAAAAAGGACCTTCCTTTACTTCCTTTTCTCTGTGAATTAACTGTAGTTTCTCACTTTCTCTATTCTTGGTGCTCTGGCATTTTGGAACTTGAGGATTGGTAGGTTAACGCCTACCACGGTTAACCAATTCGAAGAGCTAACCAATTGCCTGCCATCATGCCTTTGGTATCCAAACCAACCAATCCCCAGCCAAAGTCCATACCACCTCCCTCCCCCAAATCTCTCCTTTTATCACACTTATACAATCTGGATCGGCTACAGGGCCAGGTAATGGACAATTGGAGACCACTCCTATAGCTAGAGCCCACTGAAATTATTCCAACTATCCAATCATAATTTGTTCTGCTTGCTTACCTTGCTTTGCCCATACCTTTCCTGGAAATCTGGAAACTGCAGTAGAAGCTCCCACCCTCAGTTCCAATGTCTGTCTGCCTGCTCATCTCTGTAAGGTGCTTCCATGCTTGATGTGCCATGTCTCCCGTTTCTAGGAGACTGTGAATATAATAAAAAACTTCCTCCTTCATGGCAATTATTTCTGTGTCTGTGTGTCTTACTATAACTGCTCAAAACAAGTCCCGGGTAGTACACTTTTAGAAAACTTTTGAGTTTTAAGTAGTGAGTTTTTGGGGTGTTTTTGGTTTTTTTCCTAATAAACTAGTGACTTTGCTCTTGACTTCATGCAATGGCCAGCTTAAAGACCTATTCTACTTCAGTCTGAAATATGTGGACCAAAAGTGCACACAATTGGCCTGCTACCAATACCAGGTCTGTCCTTTCTAGCCACTTTGGGTTTTAGTCTGATGAAATCATCCCTGATTGGGACCATTCAGTTCTTCATATGGACACAAAGAATCTCATATTTTCCAACCCTTATGGTAATTTAGGCTGACTGTTTACTGAATGTTTGTAAAGGTTGTTTCACCCTTCTTTTCTATAAATAGCACAAAAGAAAACCTTGGTAAAATCTGATCTGGGATTCTGAGAAACAATAGAATTAAAACAAGAAAACAGATTGCAAAATATCTTGTGGAAACATTAAACAATTGGCTGAAAATGCACTTGACAGGAATCTTATACCTAATTTTTTTCCTGCACCTTGAAAAGCTAGCTTATTGACTTACATCTGGATAAATGAAACAATTAATTCAACCAAATGGAGATTTACTGTCCGAGCTCTCACTTCTTTCTGTCCTCTCTCAAAGTAGGAATGCTGCCTTCTTCTTTTGTTTTGTATTATTTTACCTATGTGCACAAAATGTGTTTCACTCACAGGCCTGGATTACAGATTTATTTTTATTATAACAACTTATGAAAATATATGAGAGAAATAAATAGTTTGATTTAGATAGAGTACTTGGAGATATAGCTATAACATTTGTATTATACTATAGGCCCTCATCTAATTAAGTGGATTTTATAACATTTCAAAAGTGTATACTTAAGGACCATAAAGACAGTCTATCCTCATTGCAACTCAGCTTGTTCCAAATTCTGTAATGGTGATTAGGGAAACCTCTTTACCATTACTAAAGTGCCTCTGGATTGCTAGCTCAGACAACAGCAAATTATTTAAAACAAAAATGATTATTTCATTTTTATGTCTTGATGGATGTATATTTTTGGAAATATTTTATTTTGCTTAAATACATTACATTTAAAAATATTTTTCATTGTTTGACCACCCTTTATCTGAGTTTGTGAGACTTTGTAGGATGAACATTTATTTGTGCTTTGTGTGATTTGAAAATGAGTATGCACTCAGGGCAAATAATAATAGTTATGCCTAAGACACACTGAGCCCTTACTATTTGTCTGGCACTGACCTAAATACTTTATGTATGTTACTCAAAACAACCCTCTGATCTGGGTCTCAACAGTATTCCCTTTTTATTTTTTAAAAAATAGGTTACTCTATTTTTTAAGACTTTATTTTTTTTTGAGAAGTTTTAAGTTCACAGCAAAATTGAGAAGAAGATACAGAGATTTTCTCTATAATTCCTGTCCCCACACATGCGTGGACCCCTCTATTATCAACACCACCTATAGTCAAACATTTGTTACAATTTATGAACTTACATTAAGATATCATAATCACTCAAAGTCCATAGTTTACATTAGGGTTCACTGTTGTGCTTTCTATGAGTCTGGACAAGTGTATGCATCCTTATAGTATCATACAGAGTATTTTCACTGCCCTAAAAATCCCCTCTGCTCTGCCTACTCACCCCTCTACCACTCTCCCTACCCGCTGGAAATCACTGATCTTTTTACATATCCATAGTCTTGCTGTTTCCAGAATGTCACATAATTGGAATCATGCAATATGTAGCTTTTTCAGATTGTCTTCTTTCACTTCTTAATATGCACTTGTTTCCTCCATGTCTTTTTGGAGTTTGAGAGCTCATTTCTTGTTAGTGCTGAATAATATTCCATTGTCTGAATGTACCAGTTTTTTTTTTTTTTTTAATCCATTCACCTACTGAAGGACATCTTGGTTGCTTCCAAGTTTTGGCAATTATGAATAAAGCTGCTATAAACATCTGTGTATGCAGGTTTCTGTGTGAACACAAGTTTTCAAATCCAAAAGAGCACAAGGTGCACAACTGCTAGATCATATGGTGAGAGTATGTTTAGCTTTGTAAAAAACCACCAAACTGTCTTCCAAAGTGGCTGTACAATTTTGCATCCTCTTCAGCAGTGAATAAGTGTTCCTGTTGTTCCATTTTCTCATCAGCATTTGGTGTTGTCAGTGTCCTGGATTTTGGCCATTCTAATAGATGTGTAGTGGTATCTTATTTTTTTTAACTTGCATTTCCTTGCTGACTTACAATGTGTAGAGCATCTTTTTCTAGGCTTTTTTGCCATCTGTATATGTTCTTTGATGTGGTGTCTGTTAAGGTCTTTGACCATTTTTTATTTGGGTTGTTTGTTTTATTTTGTTGAGTTTTAAGAGTTTTTTGTGTATTTTGGATAACAGTTCTTCATCATATGTGTCTTTTACAAATATTTTCTCCCATTCTGTGGCTTTCCTTCTCATTCTTTTGACATAGTTTTTAATTTTAATGAAGACCAAGTTATCAGTTATTTGTTTTGTGAATTGTGTCTTTGATGTTGTGTGTAAAAGTCACTACCATACCAATGGTCATCGAAGTTTTCTCTGTTATCTTCTAGGAGTCTTACAGTTTTGCATTTTACATTTAGGTCTGTGATCTGTTTTGAATTAATTTTTGTGAAGGGTTTAAGGTCTGTATCTAGATTCATTTATTTGCATGTGGATTTCCCCATAAAGTTGCAAACTGTATTAGGTCAATTCCTTGCCTACCTTCATTCAATGTTGTATGCTCAGTAATAGCACAAAGGCTGGTACACAGCTGACAATCAATACAGGTATTTTGAAAAAATGAATTTAAACAGATGAATATGGTGCCACATGAATAAAATGGTAATAGACACATAAGTACACAGAGTAATACTCGTCAGGACTAAATCTGGGTAATTGTCTGTTCAAGACACAGTTGCGTATTGCAGGATTTTAGGATCTCAACAGGAAACATTGGGTAATTAGTTTATTTCCTTACATAGGATTGGGCCAGTTTTAAAAAAACCAACAAGGGATGTGCAGAATGGCCCTGAGGCCTAAAGGGGAAGGGATGGAGTAATTACTGGACCCCAGAGAAGCTAGATGCTGTAAGAAGAGTGCCATTTGATAGGAGCTGAGGCCTTCAGTAGAGGAGCTCATTCAGCTGATGGGAAACTTGCAAGGACGGAGCTGAGAGAAGGAATAGCTTGTACTTGCTCTGTGTATTAGTGTTCTCTTGTTGCTGTAACAAATCTCCACAATCTTAGTGGCTTACAACAACACAAATTTATTATCTTACAGTCTTGTAGGTCAGAAGTCCTCCATGTGTCTCACTGGGCTAAGTCAAGGTGTTAGCAAGGCTGTGTTCCTTCTGGAGACTTCAGGGGTCAATCTGTTTCCTTGCCTTTTTCAGCTTCTGGAGGGTACTGGCATTCCTTGGCTCTTGGCCCCTTCCTCTAGCTCTAAAGCCAGTAGGGTAGCATCTTCAAATCTCTCTCTGACTTTCAGACCTCTGCTTCTGTCCTTACATTGCCTTCTCTCTCCTCTCTCTCTCTAACTGTCCTACTTCCCTCTTATAAAGAACCTTGTGACTACATTGGGCCCACTGGATAGAACAGACAAATCTCCCCATCTCAAAATTCTTAATCATACCTACAAATTTCCTTTTTCCATAAAAGGTAATATATTCACAGGTTCTAGGGATTAATATGTGGATATCTTTGAGGGGCCATTATTCAGACTACCATATACCCTCTTTAACCTCTGTTCTCCTGCCAGTGTCTCCCATTGGCTCAATCCAACTGGAAGCCAGAGGGAAAGGAACCCATTGATGTAGTCTATGTAGATTAGCCTCCCTGGGTACAGTGCTTGATGAATTTGGAAGTATAATAAAATATATACAGAGAAGATCATATGACGCCATTAATATTATTACTGGTTGTCATTTGGTTCTACCCTACACATTTTACAACCTGAATAGGATCTTTCATTTATAAGTTTGATTCCTTTAATAATATGTACTGTGCCTCCACTGTATATTTTTTGAAATTTAAAATAGTTATAAACATGAAATAATTGTATAGAAAGGCCAATATTTGATTTGATTTATTTTGGTTTTATTCCTCTCAAATAAAAATCTCCTAGATCCAGAAAAACAAGGGAAAAAGTCAGCTCATTACAATTTTCTCTGACTTCAGATGTTTCAAAATACACAATCATTTAAATAATTTGAACAAACTATGATAACTATATATTTGAGTCAGTGGACAGAGATTTTTATCCCACCCATCTAAGGTAATTGTAGGCATGTCATTGGGTTCTAGAGAATTATTGTTAATTTAAATAAGTGTTCATATTTATGTGGCAAATTCTTAGACCAGGTATAGATTATTATCTTCAAATATTTAAGACACATAAACCCAATAAATATGTAAAATGTCATAATTTAAAACCAGCGGAAAGAACATGTTAAGGGATAGTTTAGAAGAGAATAAAAGAGAATGGAAAGATTTCTTGATTTGAGATTGAAAAGTGAAAGACATGCTGGAACTAAAGCAATGATTAAGTAGCCAGAATGATACTTGTAAACAGTTATGTGTTGACCAGGTGGGTGTCGGATAATTTAACTCCTTTTACAATCTGTCTTCTCTGTTATGAAGGACTCTTGGTTTACATGATAATAGCTGTTATCTTATGAAATGTTCAAGATCTTGAAGATGTTTCTGAAATATGTTATTGTAGTTATGAATCTTCCTAGTTACTACCAATATCTCTTCATTTTCAGGAGTTAGAGGAAAATGACTCAGTTAACCCAACCTAAATGATGTAGCACCTTGGTGAGGATTTATCATTATGGGCAACTCTTCTTGAATATTGTCTTTATCTGGTGCCCCTCCTTTATGGGAGTGCATTTCCCTAGCATATGAAGGTATTTCACACAAATTATTTCTTCTCTGAGGAAGTTGACAGACATTGACCTTAGGTATCGTAACATTTAAATGTGTCAGATTTTATAAGTAGGTTTGCTGGTACAGTCAGGAACCAGTTTCTTTCATCAGCATTTCCAGAAGTCACATATAAGCCCTGTAACAAACTATACCCAGGAATCGCTAAGATACACTTTGCTTCCAGAGATCTAGTTAGTCTTTTAATTCTTCCTTACTCTAATCTTTCTTCTGATGTCTAGGTACTTGGTAGATAATTAAGCTTTCTTTCACACACTGGGTTTGGCAAACTTATTTACCTCTCAGGAAAATTGCATTGTTGTTTTCTTCTAAATTTTTTTCTAAATATTTTCTACATTTTTCTAAATTTTATACCATTCATCTCATTCTGCTGTATTTCAGGGTGATAAGGGGGAAACAACAATATTATTGTTTGTCTGTTAATTGAAAACTTCTGTATAAAGATACATTTTTACAAGATGGACAAATCCACCTAGTATTATTTTACATCAAACAATTATTCAAGATTATTGTAACCATTACAAGATGAAGTCAGAAATCATTTATTTTTCTTCATTTTTGTTTAGTCATTTTACAAACCTTATCAAACAGGCACTATGTACTTGCACTATAATATGCTGTGCCCTCTTTGGGGGGATAGGTATGTTTAATACATGCTTCTGTTTCCACATTAAAACTGAACTGTACATGTTATATATTTTTTTATGCTCAAAGCTGGGAATAGGTTTAAGGTGAATTTAGTTATCAGTGGCATTGTACAACTGAGTAATTATGGAGTCTGATATAGAGAAGATGACAATTTTTTACCTCAGAAGAGATAAACAGGTAACTTATAGTTCAGTTGATAGGTTCAGTGACAGAGAAAACCATAGGATACTTATTGGAGGACATAGGAAAAGGAGTCAAGATAAAGAAGGGTCAGTGAAGGGACCCCTTTGCATTTTCAAGGATAATTAAGGCTGACTGGGAGGTGGAAATAGTGATGAACTTGAGAGGATATTTCTTGTTCAAGGAACTGAAGCAGGTTGGCAAGGTGACATTGAGGATTTGAGAAGAAGGGAAGACTGGCTCCCAAGGAGACCAAGGACCACATCAGAGCAGGTCTTGTAAGTTAAGCCAAATACACCTTTTTAAGCTTCTGAGAGGATGTGTGACTTAGTGAGAAGGTATTTACCTCTCTGTGCCTTAGTGTCCTTATATGGAAAATGTGGATAATAATGCTGGCTACCTCATATGGTACTTGTGAGAATAGAATGGTTTTATATATACCTCCCATAAAACAGTGCCTGACATAGTAAGTACTGGATAGATGCCAAGTTAACTATTGAAGAATTTAAAGCAGGAAAAATGTCACCGTATATAAAATCTCATCCAGAGCAGACATCTTTCTTTATGATATGTTTGCTATTTCCTTTATCATTATAGGATTTTTATGGTTTCCTTGGAATAGTAGGGTAAACTAAGTGAATAATTGCTTAATCACCAGGAAATTCATTAAAAATAGTTTAACTGAAAGTTAATTTTCAGACCACTTAATTAATAAGCACTCGACCTTTCCCTTTTTAGGATAATTTATCATGTTTTTCCACAGTCTGTATTTAGACAGCTACCATAAACACAGCTTGATCAGCTCAATATTCTGCATAAATCTAACAGAAACCAGAGGTTCTCTGGCTGTATCTGTTTCCTGAAGAGAACAGTTCATGCCAAGTTTCTGTGGCAAAGGTCAGTACTTAATAGATACTGTGGTACACTTAATAACCCTATGAAATCCTGGATGTTAAACCACAACTTGGAATCATAGCTCTATTTTTCAGATGTGTTCTTTTGCACATAGCTTTAGGTGCAGAAACAGATCTCCTGAACATTTCCATTTCTTTTCTTTCAAGTGTATCTAACTTAAAAAAATATGTTTTTGAGTTATTTCCACCAGTGCCACCCTCGTTTCTTTCATTTACAAACTCCTTCAAGGTAAAACTAGAACATCAGTAATTGCAAAGAAACATTTTATTGAATAACAAAGCACAACTGTTAGTGCTGTTCAGAATTACCTAGGAATAAAGATAATGGCAGCCAGTTTAAAGCATTGCAAAGTCTTCCCTTTCCTTCCCTTCCCTTTGTTTCCTTGTTTCTCTCTGTATATGAAATCATCTCTGTAGACAGAACTCTGGTATTTATTTCCATTAAGATTTGGATGTTTTCCAAATCATTTTCAATTCAAAATTATAAATGAGTAATTGAAAAACAATAAAATTTATCAATATTAAAACATTCCACTTTAAGAAGAAATACTTGAAACTTTCATATAGCATGTCTACCCATAAATTTGGTGTTGTCTATTGAGATGAGTGTATGTTTATGTGTATGCTAATTAGGGCAATACGATGATTTTTATGATTGTAAAGATGCTCTGTCCTACTCCATCTGTTTGCCTTTTATATTTAAGTGCAAAAAGAAAGAGTACTCTCTGTCCATAAGATTGGAATTTGAATTGAGGCTGTATAGAATATAGCTAGTGCACTGTAATTGCTAGAGGTGCTCTGTTGATTTTATATATATTGATTGAATAGATTGCACTTGAATGGCATCTACGTGAAATCTGATTACAGCTTTGGAATTAAAAATGGAAATGGTCTAGTCCAAATGGAGTTGTAATAATGTTCTTAAACATTATTAAGAATAACAGAACTGAATAGAAGAATAGTGGAACTGAAAAGAACCTGGGAGATCATCTAGCCCTACCCCTCATAGGAACAGGTGACAACACTAATGTTACTGAGTCCAAGCTCCTACTTCTCACTGTACGAAGGCAAATAAATTGAGAGATGAGGTGTTGGGGCAAAGAATAGCAACTTTATTTGGAAAGCCAGCAGACCAAGAAGATGGTGGACTAGTGTCCCAAACAACCATCTTACTTGAGGTAGAATTCAAGCTTATTTTATACTAAAAGGGGAGGGGATGTGGCTCATTGTTGAAAAATTCTGGGTGCCAGAACATTTGTTCTTAAAGCTGTCCACATAGGTCTGGTCACAATGTTCCTATAAACCCCCAAAAAGACAAATGTTATTCTCTGTACCACAACTTTTTATATCTATATGAATGAAAAGTGTTTTACCTTTAAAGGTCAAGCCTGGGAGACAGAGCCTTGAGAATGGGCTATCGTGTATATTTTAGGCTATAGGCAACATTCTTTTACAAGGATGCAGAGCCAGCACGACTGAGCACAGGCAACAGAGAACAAACTTTAGAGCTAAAGGAATAGATCCCATATGGAGTTGGGTTTGTTCTTCTCTGTTACACTAAAAGCCAGTAAGGTGAGGTTGATAACCATTGTTGTTGGAAAGTGAGGCCCCTACCTTAGATGGAAGAAAGGAGCATTCCCAGATTTCTGCTAAGTCCAGCTGGTCTTTCCTCATTTCTCCTTGGTGGTCATTATTTTCAGCTATAGAAATATTTATAAAAGTAATGTTTGCATTTCCATAAAGACAATGAGTTATTTCTTTCTTACTCTGCCTGTCATGAGGAACTTCAGCTTTGAGGGAAAAGGTGACAAAATTCAAGCACCTTCCATCTGTCCCACTAATCATCCTCCAATCACCTTATACCCATAATTTTATAATAAACACTCTCATTTGATAGCACTTGAAACCATGCTAATAATGTTGGGTACTTTACCCTGTTTTTTTCTTAGAATAATTTCTTCTTTTTCATTTTTCTAGTTAACTTCTTTTATGGTCAAAGCAATAAAAAGCATTGTCGCCCTTCCTACATCGATAACATATTCTAACTAACCAGTGTATTACTGAGAACCAGAAAATGTATTAATTAGTCTGGACCTGGAGAATGGAACTTGATTTAGGAGGGCAACTTTATGTCAGGGTCTTGAGGAGCTCGCAGTCCAAAGTAGGCTGTCAGAGAATTCCCATATCTTGTAGGATGGGCCTGCCTCAGTGTCTCTGCCTCTCTGAGTAATTGGCTGGGAGCATGTGTATAGCGGTGGTGTGGCCTTTGCATGTATATAGTGCTGGTTCACGGTGCAGCAGCTGGAAATGTCAATCGGTGACTTTCCCTGTGACAGAAGATTCCAAGTGTTGTATTTTCATGGTTGCTACACACTCCCATCAAATGTGGAATTTATTTCCCTTCTGCATCAGTCTGTGCTGGGACTATGAGCTGTTTTGGCTGATGCAATGCAACAGAAGTGACTGTGTATAACTTCTGTGACTGAGCCTTAGGTCTGCAGTGTCTTCCTTCACTGCTTGTGGTGATCTCTCTTGGAAATGAGATGCCACATAAGAAGTCTGCATATACTGAGATGACCATGAAGAAGCCCACTTTAGCCACATAAAGAAAAAAAGTCCACATAGAAGAGCACAGTGGTGCCAAACAGGTGAACAAAGACTTTTTGGATCTTATTTCCCAGCCCAGATAGCAGGAATGCAACTGAGAGACTGACCTCAGCCAATACTGCATGGAGCAGAAGCACTGCCTGGGAAAGCTCTGCTCAAAATCCTGACCCAAAGAATTATGAACAAATACAGTGGTTGTGATTTTTAAATCTCTAAGTTTTGGGTGCACTTGTTACCATAAAGATGAATCTGCCATAGCATCCCTGCCACACTCAGGTATTGGCTATGAGTAGCCTGCAAGAGGACTGCAAGCATGGTGTAGCAGCTGGGGCTGTCAATCAATCACACTGGAACAGATAATCAACTGAAATAAAATTCAGTGTCTTTTGCACTAACAAAGACTTTATATGTGCATTATTGACTTAATGACCAAATACAGGTGAGGGCCTGCAAGATGGAGAAGAGCCTGTTGTGGAGAATAGAAAGGCAGTGAGGATTGTTTTTGGAGGGTGGAGAAAATTCAGCCTGTTTCATTTGTTGGTGGAATGTTTGATAACACTGTACCTATGATATCCTGGAAGAGAGGAATGTATCTAATTAACTCATGGATCTGGTTATGGGTGTTTGTCCCATATTGAAAATGCTAACTGACTTCATTTAAGAACCTATTTTGAAGTAAGGTGAGAGAAATCAACAAAAAAGCAGCTGTTTCATTTTCAAGTAGAATTTAGAGGAACTACATGTAACTTAGGACTTGCCAGGGCTGATAATAAAACTGATTCTCAGTCTCAGCTTCTCTAACTGGTACAAAGTCCCCAAGGCTCTCTGGATACAGAACCAAGATCAAATCCAGGTGATTGCCTGTAAAATGTGACCTCAAGGTCAATATCAAGTCAAGGGTATTTATTAGGATCTCAGAAAATTTGAAAACGTAGTGCTTTGACCTCTCAGTTTGACAGAAGAGCTTCTACGAATCTTAAGTGATTTGTCCCATGACACCTTATTCACAAACCAAAGTAGAGGGAAGCATGTCTTGAAGATATTTGTAGATGTGGCCTTTGTCTACTGGTGTACATTATAATTTTTTATTTAATTTTATTTTTTTCACTTTGTTGTTATTTTCAGTTTTATTGAGATATAATTGACATAAAACTGTATAAATTTAAGATGTACAACATAATGATTTGATTTACATACACCATGAAATGATTACCATGATAGGTTTAGTGAACACCCATTATTTCATATAGGTACAACAGTAAAGAAATAGAAAAAAATTTATTTACCTTGTGATGAGAACACTTGGGATTTACTCTCTTAACAACTTTCATTTGTAACACACAGCAGTTGTAATTATCTTTATCATGTTGTACATTACATCTCTAGTACTTATTTATACTATAATTGGAAGTTTGTACATTTTGACAGCCTTCATCAAATTCCCCCTCCCCTCCACCCCTGGCTCTGGTAGCCACAAATCTGATCTCTTTTTCTATGAATTTGTTTATTTGTTTTTGAAGTATAATTGACCTACAACACTGTTTTAATTCCTGATACACAACATAGTGATTCAGTATTTCTCTACATTTCAAAATGATCACCATGATAAGTCTAGTTGTCATCTGTCACCATACAAAAATATTACATAATTATTGACTACATTCCTCACACTTTACATTTCATACCTGTGGCTCATATATTTTGTAACTGAAAGTTTATACCTCTTAATCTCTCTCACCTATTCCTCTCCACCCACCATCTGGAAACCACTTGTTTGTTCTCTGTGTCTATGACTTTGTTTCTCTTTGGTTATATTTGTTCATTTGTTTTGTTTTTTAGATTCCACATATAAGTGAAATCATACAGTATTTGTCTTTCTTTGTCTAACTTATTTCACTTAGCATAATACCCTCTGTGTGCATCCATGTTGTTGCAAATGGCAAGATTTCATTCTTTTTTATGACTGAGTAATGCCCACTATCACCACTTTTATTCAACATAATATTGGAAGTCCTAGCCACAGCAACAAGACATGAAAAAGAAATAAAAGGAATCCAACTGGAAAGGAAGAACTGTCATTGTTTGTGGGTGATATGATTCTGTATGTAGAAAACCCTAAAGACACCATGAAAAAAACTACTAGAACTCATCAACAGATTTGGTAAACTTGCAAGATTAAAAATTAATATACAAAAATCTGTTGTGTTTCTATACACTAGCAATGAACTATCAAAAAAAGAAATTAAGAAACAATCCCATTCACAATTGCATAAAAAGAATAAAATAGATGGGAATAAATCTAACTAAGGAGGTAAACGACCTGGACTCAGAGAGCTGAGATACTGATGAAAAAAATTGAAGATGACACAAACAGAAGGATATACTGTGTTAATGGATTGGAAGAATTAATATTGTTAAAATGAGCATACTATCCAAGGCAATCTATAGATTCAGTGTGATCCCTATCAAAATACTAATGGCATTTTTCACAGAACTAGAACAAATAATTCTAAAATTTGTATGTAAATGCAAAGACCCTGAATAGGCGAAACAATTTTAAGAATAAAAATCAAATTAGGGGGCTTTCCTGGTGGCGCAGTGGTTGAGAGTCCTCCTGCCGATGCAGGGGACACGGGTTCATGCCCCAGTCTGGGAAGATCCCACATGCTGCGGAGTGGCTAGGCCTGTGAGCCATGGCCACTGAGCCTGCGCGTTCGGAGCCTGTGCTCCGCAACGGGAGAGGCCACAACAGTGAGAGGCCTGCATACCACAAACAAACAAACAAACAAACAAAACAAAATAGGAGGTATCATGCTCCCTGATTTCAAACTATACTACAAAGCTGTAGTAATCAAAGCTGCATGGCACTGGCACAAAAACACACACATAGGTCAATGAAGATCTATGTGAGTAGAGAGCCCAGAAACGAACCCACACTTATATGGGCAGTTAATCTACAACAAAGGAGGTGATAATATACAACAAGGAGAAGACAGACTCTTCAGTAAATGGTGTGGGGGGAAAACTGGACAACTGCATGCAAAAGAACCAAACTGTACTACTTTCTCACACTATATACAAAAATAAACTCAAAATGGATTCAAGACTTAAGTGTAAGAGCTGAAACCATAAAACTTCTAGAAGAAAATAGGCAGTACACTTTTTGACATTGTTCTTAGCAGTACTTTTTGGATATGTCTCCTCAGTCAAGGGAAACAAAAGTAAACAAATGAGACTACATCAAACTAAAAAAGCTTTTGCACAGCAAAGGAAACTATCAACAAAATGGAAAGGCTGCCTACTGAATGGGAGAAGCTATTTGCAAACTGTATATCTGACAAGGGGTTAATATCCAAAATATACAAAGAACTCATACAACTCAACATCAAAAACAAACTTTTAAACCCAATTTAAAAATGGGCAGAGGGCCTGAATAGACAATTTTCCAAAGAAGACATACAGGTACACGAGAAGATGTGCAACATCACTAATCATTATGGAAATGTAAATCAAAACCACAGTGAGATATCATCTCACACCTGTCAGAATGGCTGTTATCAAAAAGACAAGAAATAACAAGTGTTGTCAAGGATGTGGAGAAAAGGGAACTCTCATGCACTGTTGGTGAGACTGTAAATTGGTATAGCCACTATGGAAAACAGTATGGAGGTTCTTTAAAAAAATTAAAAATAGAACTGCCATACAATCTGGCAATTCCATCTCTGGGTATTTATCCAAAGAAAACAAAGACACTAATTCGAAAAGGTATATGCACCCCTATATTCATTGCAACACTGTTTACAATAGTCAATATATGGAAGCATCTAAGTGCTCATCAGCAGATGAATGGATATGGAGTACATTGTAATTTGATATACAGGAAAGTCATATTTATTTTATAGGAACTGTACCAGTTTGGACTGAAAGGGTTAAGAGTTTGAAATGAAAAGAGAAGACCCCTGGGCCCCCAAATTTTACAGGCAAGAAGCAAGCAGAGAAAACCACTCAACTGAAGACATGGGCACTGTTTTATGGAACATAAAAGACATGGGCACTGTTTTATGGAACATAAAACAGAGGGTGAAATCATGCTCTGAGGAGAATCACTCCATGGGAGCAGAGGTGGATTGTAATTAATGGACACTTCCTGTCCTCAGAGCAGTAGGAATTGGTGACATATGCTCAGTGGATTTTAAGGTTGTTATGGATAAGTGACTATTGTGTGTCTCCTGTTCCCCCCCTTTTGGAATGAGAAGGTCTACTTCAGTTATTGTCTCTGTTTCCCCATTATATGGTTGGGTGACAGTAGGGGAAGACCCCTTTTTGGTTTTTATTCATATGTCTCTGAAGTTAAGATGCTGCACCCAAAGAACTGGGTTTGAAGAAATTATTCTCATCTGGACCTGATGTAGATAAAGAAATCCTGGTCCTCAAGCCTGGGCCTGATACTATAATAGAATGAAATTTTGAAATTTGGGGGAGAGGGTTGAGTGTATTTTACCTGAGGGAAGGAATTGTGGACAGAGGGCAGAATATGTGTTTCCAAAATTGGTCACAAAAATACTTCTCATCCCACATGCTAGTTTGCAATGTGACTTTTCCTTGACTGTATTAATTATGGAGTCTGTTTCTCCTCTGCGGGTATCTGGGCTATCCCTGGTCCCTGTTTGACCAATAGAATACAGCAGAAATGACTTTTTGTATCTTCCCAGTCTTGGCTTTAAAAAGTCTTTAGTTTCTGTCTTCACCACTTGGAAGCCAGTGGCCCTATAAGAAGCCCCACTATGCTAAGACCACCATGCTGTTAAGAAGCCCAGACTAGCCATGTGGAGAGAGAACAGCCATATGGAGGAACCCTTAGACACCAGCAATGTGAGTGAAGCTGTCTTGGATCTTCAAGCCCAGCCCAGTTACCAGCTGACTGCTGCTGACTTAATGTCCCTTGTGCAGCAGCAGAACAATACTGACCCATATCCGAACCCATATATTCATGAGAAGATAAAATAGTTATTGTTTAAAACACTTTTGGAGAAGTTGGTCATGTAGCAATAACTTCCAGTCTTATAATTCTCTAGCTTCCCCTGCATCAGCTGTTCAGTTTCGTTGGTATGTGCCTGCCTGCAGTCCAGGAACAAACATAGCTGCTGTGCTTATTGGGCATGCTGATTTGTGCTGCCTATGCAGTTGTAGTTTTTGATCAATTATCTCATTTTGTGTTCCTCCTCCAATTCTAAGTTGTTAATTTATTGACTCCATAGAAAATTTATTTCTTCATAGAAAACAAAAGAACAGAACAAAATACAACATGAAGCAAAATTTCCTTCCTTTGCTGCATTTTTCTCCTGTGAATACTTTTCCTGAAATATGTCTTAATTTTAGTTTAATAGTTTCCCTCCTTTCATTCTCAGAACTTTAATGAATTTGTTTGTAATTTAATACATTTACAATCATTCAGTGTTTAGGTGGGAGGAGTGAACTTGAGTATATTCTGGAACAAGAAGTCCATTCATCCACATTCTAATCAACATTTACTCATTTATCTCCTTATTACTTCAACAAAAGGATTGTCTTACATAAAGCATCATATTAGGTCTTAAGCATATTCGGTAGGAGCTTACAATACAGTGAAGACGGCAACCATTTAAACAGGTAACTAGCACAAGTCAAGGTGAAATGAAAGCTGAAAGGAAGTCGCATACGATGTGTAGTTTGGTCACAGAAACGTAGGTCTTAAATCTGATGTGGGAGTGTGGAGATAACTTCACAGGGAAGGGAACATGTGAGCACCTAGCACTTAGCATAGTGTGCTCAGGTAGGCATATGAAGTATATTTAATTGAAATGTTTAATCTTGAGTCTGGTATAAGTATGCCTTCAATAGGTAGACAAGATAAGATGGATTTTCATACCCAGAGAAAAGCAGGAATAATAGCTTGAAAGAGCCAACAGTGGTAGCAGGAAGTTTCATAGCGTATCTGGAATACTGGATTTGTGGAGTGATGAAGTGACCCATTTGGCTCTAAAAGGGCAAAGAAACTGATGGCAGAATATAAATAATTTGTAAGGAGATATATATATTTCTTTTTAGTTGATACTGGGAAGATCTAGAATATTCTTGAATATAGTAGTGATGAAATATGAAAAGAAAATAATGATGGGATTATATTGACATGGAAATGGTTACAATATGAAAGATAAAGAATAGAGGAAAAGCAAAGAAAATTTCTAGATTTTTAGCTGGGGGACGAATATTTAGCTATTTTAGCAATGAAAACAAGCGATAAAGTGTTAAATATTGCAAAAAATCTGAATCAGAGTTTTCCAATTGAATCTGTTTTCATATAATATAATTAACACGGAAATTGTGGCAAAGGATGTTTCTGTGGTTCAGATACTCACTCTTGTCCTCCACAGCTATGATCCCATGACCTAGATTGTGAAATTGAGCTGCCACTTAGTCTGATTCATTAAACAACATCCTAAAAATAGCCACTGAAGTAGTAACATGAAATCTTACCAAATGGCTGTTAATGGGGATCTAAAAACCCATTATCTGGTAACTTAACGCATATTTCTTTTTTTCTGATAAAAATAGATTACTCAGATCATAGGTAGCTTTTAATTACATTTAAAGGAACTCACTGAACAAACTCATTTCTAGTGGAAATGCAATGAAATTCTTTTAGCCTCAATCCCAAGAAAAACGTGGTTAAATGATATTTCAAACCAAGCCAATTTATTGGATTTTATGGACAATATAGAAAATTTTATACCACACTTGTACCTGAAGTATTTGAAAAGAAATCCCATTGGATTCACAATTTTAATAATTCTTACATTTATGCCACATATTATATTATTCCATCACTTAAAAATTTTCTGAATTGTTAACTTATTTTCCCAACTTTCTCACTCCAGGCTTCTTACCTGCAGGTCTTCCCCTCTTGATTATGAAGGTCTCACCTGTTGTCTACTTATGAAAACTTCCTTTCAATAAGCGATAGAAATTTTATTCAGTGTTACAAATGAGTAAAAGATGAATGGACTTCTGGCTGTCCTGAGCCTTGAAATCCTAAATAAAAATCAACTTTCTGAACTGCAAAAAATCTTTTATTTCTCTCCTCCTCATTCCACTCTGTCGTCTAATGAAACTAAGTTCATTAAGGTGTCAGTGGTTGATATTTCTCCCTGAGCATATTTGCACTTTAAAGGCTTTTTGGACAAATATCTAAAATATTGAAATAAAAAATTTTCAAAGATTTTGAAGCATGAAATGCAGGAAAAATGGAAGAGATGACAGGTGGTCAACTTGAAATTTCATGAAGTGAGTTTTCTGGGGAAAGGAATTTAATAATTAGGGAACAAGTTTGGGGAAGAAGTGTCTTCCCAGGATTCAGAAATCACATCATACTGGGAACTATCAAAATTTTCACTTTATAAGGCCATCATTTGGTCAGCTAGTCACATTCCTTGTGTTTACATTATCTCAGCCCAGACCATCTGAAATTTAGTATATGTGCTGCCGAAGCGAGCACAGACCATCTGAAATTTAACTATGAAACAGACTAGTAAAGTTATCAATTATGAAGAAAAATCAAACAGGGGAAATACCTTTACTTAGAGTCAGTGGGAGTATTGGCACTTCTGTCTTATGAATGCCATGCTATTGGAAAACAGAGACAGTCAACATTGTAACTTGGAAATAAGAGCATACTATTAGATGTGGGCATAGAAGAAAATAAATGCACAGAAAGGATTTAAAATATTGATTTACACTGAGGGAAATAAAATGGCAAGTGGCAATGTTTTATTATGGTACTATGAAAAACAAACCTCCCAAATGTTCAAAACAAACAATTCCAGTATTACAAAATCTCATTAGCAATTAATCATAAGAGTATATAGACACAAATGAGATTAGAAATAATATTTCTAGAAGGTACTTTAGTTCCAAATCTGCATGGACATAGAAACCTTGAGCACATTAACATGACCTATTGTAATTAGAACTCAGCCAAGATAGGGCACTAAAGACAATTTATGGGATTGGAGCCCTGTAAGAGCTGCATAACCTGATGAATCATTTCCCCAAACTCTGCTGTAGTTCCAGGGCTCTCGTAATTCTGGTGATAAAAGCACCTAATGAAACAGTTCTGAGGAGGAAGCATGTTTATCAAACTTTACTAATTGTGTTATCCTTTCACTATCTCATAGCTGCACTGATGAGACCCTAAGGGAAGACTGTCTACTATCAAAGGAAGACTCCAATTCATCTCTACTTAAAAGGGGTAATTTTTCTTCTCTAAAAAAATAAGTTGGCAGTGAGAGGAAGATTATTCTTTTCTTTCAATCCAAGAGAAAATTGAATCTCAAACGGTAAAATAGTAAAAGGGTGTCTTAACCACTTCTTTCCTAATTTAGACCCCTTTGGCTACACTCCATTGGTTGTGCCAGTAGTCCTCATTTCAGAGTAAAAGAAAAGCTATATGTCTGGATTTATTTTTAACTATCCAACTTGGTAAAGGTATATTAAAACACAAATACAACATGCTATTTCAATTAGCATTGCAAAATTTATACCCAGTATTTTCTGCTTCTCCTCTTCTTATTCTTGTTTGTAGATTCAGAGAGAAGCAAATGGAACTGAAAATAGGATTTTTAAAAATATGTAATTTATTTTTATAGTCAGGTTTAAGTATAATTTATATACAGTAAAATTCATCTTTTTCAGGTGTGCAGTTCCATGAGTTTTGACAGATATATAGAGTTATGTAGCCACCACCACAGTCAAGCTGTAGAATACAAACATGGGCAATTTGTTTTAAAAAGTTCTTAGAGAAGGAGTGAGTTGAGGAATGATTGCAGTGGTAAAATGGAGTAAGTCAATTAGAGTGAGCAAAGCCATGAGAAAATAAGGCTGATTGTACAAAGGGAGGAAGAAAGAGGTGGTTAAGAGAGAAAAGGTAAAGAAATAGTGAAATAAAGGACATGGGCAAGAATGCAAGAATGGCAAGAATGCAAGAATGGCACTCAAATGATCAGGGTTGGGGATTTGGACCCGTGAAGGAGATCCTGTATATATGGTCTCCTTACCACCCCTTTCATTTTTTCCAGTCTCCTCTGTTGATCTTTCTCTCATAATCCTGCATGGTGGGACACTGCTTTAAACCACCTGTGCCTTATGTTGACTGTTTAATCCAGTTAATATATGGAGTAGTAATTTTCAAACTTTAGTATGATTCAAATTGTCTGTGGAGCATTTAAAAGTTTGTATGATTAGACACAGCTCCCAAAGATCATGATTCAATAATTCTTATATGGGACTCCTTTTAAAAGGTTGAAAAAACACTGCAATTAGATTTTGGAAAACAGAGTAACATATTTTAGTATCAAGAGTACTTAAAGACACAAAATATGCCATGAAGTGAGCACACAATGAGACCTATTCCTGCTAAAATGCTAAGATGCACACTACTCAAAGAAGACCCCTCTAGGCCCAGCTGTTAGTCCTTGCCCCATAGAGAGGAGAATGAGTGGGATATCTGGCTGCAGAATTGGAACAGCTGCCAATTACTCATTGTGGTCTTCAACTCCTCTTTACTCTCCCTTCTTTCCATTTTGTATATTAGAATATCTTTCTCTCCATTCCCTTCTCACTCTTTAAATACATCTCCTCACACAGAAGGGGGCTGGTAGTCATTTATATTCAGACTAAAACCCATTCATTCTAGTTTATTAAGTCTCTTATTACCATTTTCTAATTATTTAACTCTAAAAAAACAAAAAAGATATTTTAACTCTTATAAAAGCAGGGACCACAAAACAGCAGCTTGCCAAATAAATGTATGTTTTATTCGGTAGATGATATTTTAAAAAATAATTTGAATTAGGTGCCAATATTTTAAAATGGAGATATTTTAGAAAAAAAAATGAAATTCCTCCTTGGTAAAATGTCTGTAATGGAAAATGCTTCAGAATAATCAGTATGTGCTACAGATCTGGCATATTAGCCTAGTTTTAGTCCTTGGTGGGTGAGATGATCAGCCAAATCGAGTAATTGGTAGAAAGGGCCGAGTACCTGAGACAGCTGTTTTAAGCCTCATTTTGCTTTCTTTCAAAAAGGGATTTTTAATGGTGAAATTCTGGTCTTTTTACTTATCTTGAATGAATGTTAGAACTAGTTTTCAGTAGTGAAACTAAAGGTATTCAGCAGGATGTATGCACCGGCTGCTCATGTATGTTTTAAAATCCTGCAGAGATGATTATGGGGCATGCCTGAGCACCCCAGGTTGTTCTCTAATCCATCCTTGTATATCCATTGGTTTAGGAGCTTTTAGGATTGCATCATACCAGCAAGAGGGTACAGAACAGTACCTCAGGAATCTTTCAGTTCCTGCCTTGAGTAAACCTTTAATAAGGCTGTGATCAGAGCACCTAAAAGGCCAGAGTGAGACATCTAGAAAGAACATGTTATATTAACTTTTTCTTTCCTTGCTTGCCACTCAGTGTATGTCTTAAAAAAAAGTCTGTGTGTGGCAGATTTTGGTCTAAAAGGTGCTTTCCTTGTAGTCTGGTAGTGAGTTTGTAGATGAGAAGCTAACCTGCATCACCCCAGACTTCTTTGGCCACCGCTGCTGTCTGGAAAAACCTAGAAGTTGTGCATTTCCAAACTGGATTATGTCCACTTGCAGTACTCCTCTTGAAAAATAAAGTTTGGCAACTCTAGGCCCCCACTATTTGAAAGGGAACAACCAGAAAGACCTGAGAAGTAGCTGCATCCTTTACTGAGTCATGTAATCTCTACTTTCCACAATAAACACCTCTTGCTCTTGCCTTAATCCCAGCCTGGTGCTCTTATTTACATTTCCTGCCTGGCCCCATGGGCATTGGTACCTGTGATCCCTCCACTGAAGGAATTTTAGATCCTGTGTGGGAGCAGATTTAAGCTTAGACCACTTATCTTGGTGTTCAAAATCATGTATATGAATAGCTCTGAAGATAAACTTACATTTATTCATTTTGGTTCTTAGAATGGATTAGATAGGCCTTGAGGCTCACTGAACTGTCCTTATTCATTTCTTTTCTCTTTCCTATTCTGTCATCTTATTCTTTCTCATCCTTTGCCCTTAATATCACAAAGCTGGGGCTCCAGAGGTTTTACCTCTCCCCACCCTCATAGTGCTAATGCTAGCTAATGGAAGCCATCTATAGCTCAGTGACCCATGGCTTTAAATAGGCCAGCAACTAGAGCGCCAGAATTTAGAATGAGTAGTTGCTTCCAAAGTCCTCTGATGACTGTATGGAGGAGGGTACATCAAAGGAACAAAGTACAGCTGGTGGGAAATAAAGTCAGGAGTCTGTGACCCATTGTGTGTGTGTGGGGTGTGTGTGTGTGTGTGTGTGTGTGTGTGTGTGTGTGTGTGTGTACATGTGCAAATTATGGTGAATATTGAAGAGTATGCAGGTACATGGAGTCAGGGAAAATTTGAAGTTTAAATAATGAATCATCAAAATGAAAAGAGAAAAAATGAGGCATTACTACTATACAAATGAAATGTTCGTCTCTGCCTTTTGAATAAGCTGCCACCTATGTATTATTTTTGTTTCTTAACATCTTTATTGGAGTATAATTGCTTTACATTGTTGTGTTAGTTGCTGGTGTATAACAAAGTGAATCAGCTATAAATATACATATATCCCCATATCCCCTCCCTCTTTCATCTCCCTCCCACTCTCCCTATCCCACTCCTCTAAGTGGTCACAAAGCACAGAGCTGATATCCCAGTGCTATGCCGCTGCTGCCCACTAGCTAGCTGTTTTACATTTGGTAGTGTATATATGTCAATGCCACTCTCTCACTTCGTCTCAGCTTACCCTTCCCCCTCCCCGTGTCCTCAAGTCCATTCTCTATGTCTGTCCCACCCCTAGGATCTTAAGAACCTTTTTGTTTTTTTTTTTAGATTCCATATATATGTGTTAGCATAAGGTATTTGTTTTTCTCTTTTTGACTTACTTCACTCTGTATGACAGACTCTAGGTTCATCCACTTCACTACAAATAACTCAATTTCATTTCTTTTTATGGCTGAGGAATATTCCATATTCCACATATTCCATATGTGCCACATCTTCTTTATCCATTCATCTGTCGAGGGACACTTAGGTTGCTTACATATCCTGGCTATTGTAAACAGTGCTGCACTGAACATTAAGGGACGTGACTTTTTAAAAAAATTAAAAAAAAATTTTTTTTAATTTCTGAGATATACATTTTAAAGTAATAAAATGGATTGGGTTGTTTGTTTTCTTGATATTGAGCTGCATTAGCTACTTGAATATTTTGGAGATTAACCTTTGTCAGTAGCTTCGTTTGCAAATATTTTCTCCCATTCTGAGGATTGTATTTTCGTCTTGTTTATGGTTTCCTTTGCTGTGCAAAAGCATTGAAGTTTCATTAGATCCCATTTGTTTATTTTTGTTCTTATTTCTATTTCTGTAGGAGGTGGATCAAAAAGGATCTTGCTGTGATTTATGTCATACAGTGTTCTGCCTATGTTTTCTTCTAAGAGTTTTATGGTGTCTGGCCTTACATTTAGGTCTTTAATCCATTTTGAGTTTATTTTTGTTTGTGGTGTTAGGGCATGGTCTAATTTCATTCTTTTACATGTAGCTGTCCAGTTTTCCCAGCACCACTTATTGAAGAGGCTGTCTTTTCTCCCTTGTATATTCTTACCTCCTTTATCAAAGATAAGGTGACCATATGTACGTGGGTTTATATCTGGGCTTTCTATCCATTGATCTATATTTCTGTTTTTTTGCCAGTACCATACTGTAGCTTTGTAGTATAGTCTGAAATCTGGGAGTCTGATTCTTCCAGATCTGTTTTTCTTTCTCAAGATTGCTTTGGTTATTCAGGGTCTTTTGGTTTTCCATACATATTGTGAAATTTTTTGTTGTAGTTCTGTGAAAAATGCCATTGGTAGTTTTATAGGGATTGCATTGAATCTGTAGGTTGCTTTGGGTATTATAGTCATTTTCACAATGTTGATTCTTCCGATCCAAGAACATGGTATATCTCTCCATCTGTTTGTATCATCTTTAATTTCTTTTATCAGTGTCATATACTTTTCTGCATACAGGTCTTTTGTCTCCTTCGGTAGGTTTATTCCTTGGTATTTTATTCTTTTTGTTGCAGTGGTTGGTAATGGGAGTGCTTCCTTAATTTCTCTTTCAGATTTTTCATCATTAGTGTATAGGAATGCAAGAAATTTCTGTGCATTAATTTTGTATCCTGCTACTTTACCAGATTCATTGATTAGCTCTAGTAGTTTTCTGGTAGTATCTTTAGGATTCTCTATGTATACTCTCATGTCATCTGCAATCAGTGACAGTTTTACTTCTTTTCCAATATGGATGCCTTTTCTTTTTCATATCTGATTGCTGTGGCTAAAACTTGCAAAACTATGTTGAATAATAGTGCTGACAATGGGTAACCTTGTCTCGTTCCTGATGTTAGAGGAAATGGTTTCAGTTTTTCAATATTGAGAATAAGGTTGGCTGTGGGTTTGTCATATATGGCCTTTATTATGTTGGGTAAGTTCCCTCTATGCCTACTTTCTGGAGAGTTTTTATCAAAAATGGGTGTTGAATTTTGTCAAAAGCTTTTTCTGCATCTATTGAGGTTATCATATAGTTTTTATTCTTCAGTTTGTTAATATGGTGTATCACATTGATTGATTTGCATATATTAAAGAATCCTTGCATTTCTAGATAAATTCCACTTGATCATGGTGTATAATCCTTTTAATTTGCTGTTGGATTCTGTTTGCTAGTATTTTGTTGAGGATTTTTGCATCTATGATCATTAGTGATATTGGCCTGTAGTTTTCTTTTTTGGTGATATCTTTGTCTGGTTTTGGTATCAAGGTGATGGTGGCCTCATAGAATGAGTTTTGGAGTGTTCCTCACTCTGCTATATTTTGGAAGAGTTTGAGAAGGATAGGTGTTAGCTCTTCTCTAAATACTTGATAGAATTCGCCTGTGAAGCCATCTGGTCCTGGGCTTTTGTTTGTTGGAAGATTTTTAATCACAGTTTCAATTTCAGTGCTTGCAATTAATCTGTTTATATTTTCTATTTCTTCCTGGTTCAGTCTCAAAGGTTGTGCTTTCCTAAGAATTTTTCCATTTCTTCCAGGTTGTCCATGTTATTGGCAAATAGTTGCTTGTCTTAATCTCTCATGATCCTTTTTATTTCTGCAGTGTCAGTTGTTACTTCTCCTTTTTCATTTCTACTTCTGTTGATTTGAGTCTTCTCCCTTTTTTTCTTGATGAGTCTGGCAAATGGTTTATCAATTTTGTTTTTCTTCTTAAAGAACAAGCTTTTAGTTTTATTGATCTTTGCTATCGTTTCCTTCATTTCTTTTTCATTTATTTCTGATCTGATCTTTATTATTTCTTTCCTTCTGCTAACTTTGGGGTTTTTCTTTTTCGTCTTTCTGTATTTGCCTTAGGTATAAGGTTAGATTGTTTATTTGAGATCTTCCTTGTTTCTTGAGGTAGGATTGTATTGCTATAAACTTCCCTATTAGAACTGCTCTTGCTGCATCCCATAGGTTTTGGGATGTCATGTTTTCATTGTCAGATTTTTCTAGGTATTTTTTGATTTCCTCTTTGATTTCTTCAGTGATCTCTTGGTTATTTGGTAGTGTATTTTTTAGCCTCCATGTGTTTGTATTTTTTACAGTTTTTTTCTGTAATTGATATCTAGTCTCATAGTGTTATGGTCGGAAAAGATACTTGATATGATTTCAATTATCTTAACGTTACCAAGGCTTGATTTGTGACCCAAGATATGATCTATCCTGGAGAATGTTCCATAAGCACTTGAGAAGAAAGTGTATTCTGTTGTTTTTGGATGGAATGTCCTATAAATATCCACCTTGTTCAATGTGTAATTTAAAATTTGTGTTTCCTTATTTATTTTCATTTTGGTTGATCTCTCTATTGGTGATAGTGGGGTGTTAAAGTCCCCTACTATTATTGTTTTGCTGTTGATTTCCCCTTTTGTGGCTGTTAGCATCTGCCTTATGTAATGAGGTGCTCCTATGTTGGGTGCATAAATATTTACAATTGTTATATCTTCTTCTTGGATTGATCCCTTGATCATTATGTAGTGTCCTTCTTTGTCTCTTGTAATAGTCTTTATTTTAAAGTCTAATTTATCTGAAATGAGAATTGCTACTCTAGCTTTCTTTTGATTTCCATTGACATGGAATATCTTTTTCCATCCTTTCACTTTCAGTCTGTATTTGTCCCTAGGTCTGAAGTAGGACTGTTTTAGACAGCATTATAGGGGTCTTGTTTTTGTATGCATTCAGCTAGTCTGTGTCTTTTGGTTGGAGCATTTAATCCATTTACATTTAAGGCAATATGTATGTTCCTATTACCATATTCTTAATTGTTTTGGATTTGTTATTGTAGGTCTTTTCCTTTTATTGTTTTTCCTGTCTAGAAGAGTTCCTTTAGTATTTGTTATAAAGCTGGTTGGTGGTGCTGAATTCTCTTAGTTTTTGCTTGTCTGTAAAGTTTTTAATTTCTCCATCAAATCTGAATGAGATCCTTGCTGGGTAGAGTAATCTTGGTTGTACATGTTTCCCTTTCATCACTTTAAATATGTCTTGCCACTCCCTTCTGGCTTACAGAATTTCTGCTGAAAGATCAGCTGTTAACCTTATGGGGATTCCGTTGTATATTATTTGTTGCTTTTCCCTTGTTGCTTGTAATAGTTCTTCTTTGTATTTAATTTTTGATAGCTTCATTATTATTATGTCTTGGTGTGTTTCTCCTTGGATTTATCCTGTGTGGGACTCTCTGCACTTTCTGTACTTGATTGACTATTTCCTTTCCCAAATTAGGGAAGTTTTCAACTATAATCTCTTCAAATATTTTCTCAGTCCCTTTCCTTTTCTCTTCTTCTGGGACCCTTGTAATTTGAATGTTGGTGTGTTTAATGTTGTCCCAGAGGTCTCTGAGACTGTCCTCAGTTCTTTTTTTTTTTTTTTTTTTTTTTTTTTGCGATACGTGGGCCTCTCACTGTTGTGGCCTCTCCCGTTGTGGAGCGCAGGCTCTGGACGCGCAGGCTGAGCGGCCATGGCTCACGGACCCAGCCGCTTCACAGCCTTTGGGATCTTCCTGGACCGGGGCACTAACCCGCATCCCCTGCATAGGCTGGCAGACTCTCAACCACTGCGCCAGCAGGGAAGCCCTGTCTTCAATTCTTTTCATTTGTTTTTCTTTCTTCTGCTCTGCAGTAGTTATTTCCACTATTTTATCTTCCAGGTCACTTATCTGTTCTTCTGCCTCAGTTATTCTGCTATTGATTCCTTCTAGAGAATTTTTAATTTCATTTATTGTGTTGTTCATCATTGCTTGTTTGCTCTTTAGTTCTTCTAGGTCCTTGTTCAATGTTTCTTGTATTTTCTCTATCTATTTCCAAGATTGTGGATTATCTTTACTATTATTACTCTGAATTCTTTTTCAGTTAGACTGCCTATTTCCTCTTCATTAGTTTAGTCTGGTGGGTTTTTACCTTGCTCCTTCATCTGCTGCATATTTCTCTGTCCTCATGTTGCTTAACTTACTTTGTTTGTGTTTTCCTTTTTGCTGGCTGCTGGTTCATAGTTCCCATTGTTTTTGGTGTCTGCCCCCAGTGGGTAAGGTTGGTTCAGTGGCTTGTGTAGGCTTCCTGGTGGAAGGGACTGGTGCCTGTGTTCTGGTGAATGAGGATGGATCTTGTCTTTCTGGTGGGCAAGACCACATCTGGTGGTGGGTTTTGGGGTGTCTGTGAACTTAGTATGATTTTAGGCAGGCTCTGTGCTAATGGGTGGGTTTATGTTTCTGTCTTGCTAGTTGTTCAATATGGGGTGTCCAGCACTGTAACTTGCTGGCCCTTGAGTGGAGCTGGGTCTTAGAGTTGAGAGACAGATCTCTGGGAGAGCTCTCGCAGAGTGATATTACGTGGGGCCAGGAGGTCTTTGATTGACGAATGTCCTGAACTCAGCTCTCCCACCTCAGGCATCAGGCCTGACACCCGGCCAGAGCACCCAGACCCTGTCAGCCACACAGCTGTATGGTGAACAGGAGTTAGATGGTGAAAGGAGTTGAGCAGCAGTGGACAGGGAGAGACTGCTCAGCAGCTCAGAATGAGGAAGGCCAATATCTGTTCCCAGATATTTCAGTTCACAATTCTGTATTCTTGCTCACATCCCTCATTATGAGCATCCTTTTCTGACACCTTTTCTGGGAGTAGGAAGGGTTTTAAGAAGTTAGTTGCGGTTCTCAAATGTATCTGTCATTCAGGTAGAGGTTGTCACTGGTCCCTTGTGGACCTGTCTGTGAAGCTGCTTGGATGTCTTCAGTGACATGGCATCTGCCTTCCCCAGAATGAGTGACCCCAAACTGGCTCCATTGGCTCCACCCTGGCGGCCTCACAGACCCTACGCACAGCGCGCTGCCCACCTCTTCCCACCCCCTTACCCAACCCACCTATGTATTCTTAAATTCCATCAGAATCATGGTTATGTATGTCATTAAATAAAAGCATAAGTATAATTGTTATATTATTGATTTAAACAGAAATATCTCCCTTTACTACCATTCTCAAAGATTGTTGCTTGTTTAATATAGTCATATACAAACCTTCATGAGCAGTTATTTACTTAAAAATATAGAAGAGCCATAGCAGTAGGAATTTTGTTTCACTTGTTCACAGTATCCCCAGTACCTCAACTAGTTCTTGGCACATAATAAGATGAATTTTTTTAAATGGATGAATGGCTGTGTATACGTTTGTGAGAGACAGAGAGCAGTCTCTGAGCATTTGGGTGGAGAAATGTAGTAATCTCTATTATTACATCATTGTTGTATTATTGAATAAAATTATGGAATAAAATGTATTACACTTCCTATATATACATTTCTTTATATAAAGACTCAAACTGTTCAAGATTTGCACAATGTTAATATTAAATGTAAGATGTGTATTCTTTGATTCACTGATATAAATTTTAGTTCATGAAAAAAATTACAAAATTCTTACTGACAGTAGTTTTCACTCAGTTGTGGTAAACAGGTGTTCTGCATTAGACCTCAGAAAGTAAAGCTCTTCTTCCCTTTCCCAAACAAAATAAAACAGTCAGTGGCCTAATCTTGAAATCACTTCATCTTTTCATCAGGGAGGATGTGAATATGAGTTAGTAATTATTTAGTGAGTACTTGAGTTCTTTCTTGAAATATGTTAATTGGTACAAAATACCATCATACCTAGCACTCCTGCAAATTAGTATTGTGCTGAATTCAAACCCTCATCACTTGATTGACATATATGTCAGAAATCTAGCCCTGAGGAACCTAACATTGTAATTTGTGGTATTTTTCATATTATCATTGTTTTGAGACTTTGAAATATTGGGAGGAGAAAAAGTAACATTGATTTTGACCACTCTGCCAGTGTGCTTCTAGCTAAGCATGTGGAGAATTGTGAAATAGAAAGAGATAAGATAAAGGAGAAATTCAGAGGATCAGAATAAAGTCCCCTAAAAGTCAAAAAGAGCACTTTTTCTTTCCTTTCTTACATCACTTACACTTCTGTACTAATAATAACAGTGCCTCTGTTCCATCTCTGCCCTGGCTCTGGGGAAACCTGGTTCACTCTGTTCCACTAGGGCACATAGCCCTTCTGCACTCCTTTGTATCTAGGGCCCTACCCTCTAGTTAAGAGGATTATGAGTGTCCTGGGCCACAAAGAAGGCTAGTCCAGCATAATTCAAATGGGGCTGAGAAAAGACTCAGGGCAGATATAGCAGACACTGATCAGCAAACTGGGAAGTCCTCACCACACAGCACCCATAAACAAGCCAGAATGGCTCTTTGCCCCTAATTGCAGAAAGTGCACACTCAGAGGCATCTGAGATGTCAGTGCTATTTCAGCTGTGCTGAAATTCTTGAAAAGACAACTGATGGTGCAAGGTTGAGGGGAGGTGGGGTACTCTCTCCTGGCCATGTGGTCATTTCTAATCAGCTTTTTTTTTTTTTCCTACCAATCTCTGTCATTCATCCCCTCCCTCAATTCCCCTGCTTTCCTCTAACCTGTTAAATACTGTCTTTTCTAGGGGATAGATGACCTGGGCTTCTTTCATTTTTCCCAACCTATGTTTATGGCATTAACTTTGTGCCCTGAGTTTTTCAGGGCTTGAGGATTTGAAACTCACAAAGACTAGCCTCAGTGGTGATGTTCTGATTTAGCCTGAATTTAGCGCTATATGTATGCAGGGTGTAGGGATCACTGTGAACTTACAAAGAAATTCTGTTTACTTGAGTTTGAACAATATAGTGCTTGATAAAAAGGTCATTAATTGTCAATAAATTAATATTCAATATACTAATTATCAATTTAAAATTTTAGTTTATTATAAGTAACATTTTACTTTATTATACTTATAAGCATATAAGTAACTTTTTTTTTTTTTTTTTTTTGCGGTACGCTGGCCTCTCACTGTTGTGGCCTCTCCCGTTGCGGATCACAGGCTCCGGACACTCAGCGGCCATGGCTCACGGGCCCAGCCGCTCTGCGGCACGTGAGATCTTCCCAGACCGGGGCACGAACCCACGTCCCCTGCATCGGCAGGCAGACTCTCAACCACTGCGCCACCAGGGAAGCCCATATATAAGTAATTTGGTAATAGTGTTTTACACTTCAGATTATGCTTATTTATTTGGACAACAATCATGTATCAACTTTCGGTTTGTTTTTACTTTCATGAAAATTACTGTTATCTGTTTTCTTCCTTATACTAAATATTAGCATATGTATAAAAAAGGAGAGGGCTTCCCTGGTGGTGCCGTGGTTGAGAGTCCGCCTGCCGATGCAGGCGACGTGGGTTCGTGCCCTGGTCTGGAAGATCCCACATGCCGTGGAGCAGCTAGGCCCGTGAGCCATGGCCACTGAGCCTGCGCCTCCGGAGCCTGTGCTCAGCAACTGGAGAGGCCATAACAGTGAGAGGCCCGTGTACCGGAAAAAAAAAAAAAAAAGGGGAGGGTATCCCTACAGAAAGGAAACTACAAAAGTATTCAGTAAATACAAAGACTAAACACATCTTTGAATTAAAAGAGTGAGTAAATAACAATGAATAGCAGATGAAGAAAGGAGAAGGAAAAAAGACAAATGGGTGGATAGAAAAGCATAGAAAGTCAGAGACTGAGCGATTCTAAAATAAGTTAGAAGTAAACTCATATTTAACCACACATAGAAGAAAGAAGAAGACAATGAATGATCCACTCAAACACACAAGAATGGCTTTTGCCTAGTGCTTGATGCATGTTAGAAACTCAGCACATGTTTATTAAATGAGAAAATGAAAGAAACACAGGCAGAGAAAAAAACCATGCTGAAATAAAGGATCCATACTGTGACCTTTATACTGCATGTAAAGACTTAAATCCTAATGTGATTTTACCAAATATGTATTGTTTAGGCATAAATGCCTTCAGTGTTTGAAATAGTCTGGTTCACGTAAAATAAAAGACTGTCTTGTTTAACCATAGTCGAGTGCTGACAGTCTCTGCTGTTGGAAGGAGAAAAACATGTAATTTAGTACGGAAGATAATTTAAAACTTTTAAAAAAGTATATCATGAAGCAATGTCTAGGTTACACATATTCAAATAAAGAATTTTCTCTATTAATCATGATTTTCATAGGAAAACATTAAAATTAGTATTGTTTTTCTCTGGGACATAAAATTATTGGGTAAGGCATTTTAGAAAACTAAAAAGTCAAACTTGTCAAAAAAGTTATCGTAAGAGTAAATGTCCAAGCATTGAAAAATGGCTATGTAAATAATGATACAACTTAATTGAATTTTAAAAGCTATGTAATCAATTATAAACACTCTTACAAAGAATTATGTTACAACTATGTATAAGTGAATGTAAATACACAGGAGTTGGGAGAAAAATTAGAAAAAATAAAAAGTTTTAATTAAATTTTTATTAATATTTAATTTATTAAATTAATATTTAACTTATTTAAATGGTAGGATTTGAGATTTCCTGTTTTTATTTCTGACTGACATATTAGTTCTGTAAAAAGTGAAGAGTTGTCAAAGACCATTCACAAAATTTGTTTTCTACATGTGAATTTCCCCAAATCAACATTTCCTGTATGTTCCTTTGAAAACCTATAGTGAAATTATTACATGAAATTAAGTTTTCCAACTATGGGACTCACACTTTTTCATTAGATGAATAAAGGACTATCCTATTGTTTAGTGCCTATGAGATCTGTCATTTACCTTTAGTACGTTTTCCAGTGTTTGTTTTCGCTAGTGAATTTCTGAAGGAGACAAGATCTGGTGTCTTCAAAACTTATTCTTCCTTGGGTCATGTTTTGGTTGTTTAAGGTCATCACTCTTATAGAGGAGATGGATGATGGGTTCTTCAGAGGTGAAAAAGTAAATTTGTTCAAGACGTTTCATCAATATTCTTTATGCAAATTATAAGGCTGTGTAATTTTTACTGCAATTATTATTATTATTATTTTTTTGCGGTATGTGGGCCTCTCACTGTTGTGGCCTCTCCCATTGCAGAGCACAGGCTCCGGATGTGCAGGCCCAGCGGCCATGGCTCACAGGCCCAGGTGCTCCGCGTCATGTGGGATCCTCCCGGACCGGGGCACGAACCCATGTCCCCTGCATCGGCAGGCGGACTCTCAACCACTGCGCCACCAAGGAAGCCCCTTACTACAATTATTGATAACTAGTTAATCTAACCTTTGGCATCAGTTAAAGGCAGTGAGGTGGAGGCATTTGTTTTAAAAAAATCAATGAGGTTTTTCTTTTTTTTCCTGAAATATCATCCAATAAAATAATGCTTGGAATTATCCAGTTGCAGAATTCTCATTACTTAGACATAAAATGTATATATGCTATCAGCAGAAAGCTCAGATTGTGATAGTGATATTAACAGACAGAATTGACACTGGGTCCTAATGGTACCTAGCAAATATATTTTTGACTTGAGCAGTTGTCATTAATTCCACCTTGATTTATCAGTACCACCAACTTTCCTCACTGGTTTTCCGTATCATTTAATAGTTCTTGAGATCTGTAGCTCACCAGATTGAACGAGAACCTGAAAGCATCAGTCTTTCAAAAATATATCTCAAGATGAAGGAGAGGCAGAGAAGCTGCTCTTGATTTCATCCTGTTTAATTTTATTTACCTAAATGATTATGTTTTATTAAATTTGAAATATATGTTTAGAGTTTCAAGAATAAGGATATCTGATCTTGAATGTTAAACAAGTTAAGCTGAGCCTGGTGAAAATGGGAAGTAGTAGAAGACATGAAAAACTGAGAGGATGACGGAAGTTAACATAAATTGAGGTAGGATACAATTATTAAAAAGCAAAAGTGTTTGATAATAAGTTTTCTGATGTCTTGTACATAGTAGGCATGATGCAAACTTTATTTAGGTTTGTTTAAGTAGTATACAGCTCAAAACAATTTTATTCTTCTGATTATCAATGTAGTCTACTTTGTAGACTGAGGATCTGAGCCACTTTATTTTGATGGTTGTTTCGGGTGTCACATGAGCATATGGGTGTAATAAGGAAGAAGAAAGATAATTCAGGTCATGTTAAGTTCCTGAGGAATGTTGCTAATTCTACTTTAATGCACATCCATTAGAGTATGCATTTTAGCTCTAGAATCAAAATTTGAAAACTTCATGCATTTTCATAGAATTATCTCATAGTTTATATCCAAACTCTCTATATCTGATATACAATTATTTGTCTGTGGACAGGAGATCCACAGACTTTACTTATTGGTCAGTGAATTTTCTTTATTATATTCTGTTTTTTTTCTCTCCCTTTATTCTTACAGTTAGTGTCCATCTTCAACAAAAATTAATGATTTTTCTATTTTTGCACTTGGGAGATTTTTTCTTTTTTTCTTCTTTTTAAGATCTGAAAGAATTACTTTTCACTATACAAGATTTAGAATTTTATGTATCCCTTTTCTCTTACTTTTAAATTACTCAGATTCTTTAAACTTGTCTGTATTCTGCTTGGCTAAAGATATTCGAAAGGATGAATATAAGAGAATTTACTTGGAGGATGATACTTCTTATTAAAATATGAATAGAAGTAGGGACTTTGGGTAGTATTTAATCTGTCAGATGTAACACAAAAGATAATTTTCTTTGGAAAGTAGATCTGACTTACAACTGCAAGTCAATTATTTAATAAGAGTTAGAAGCTTCTCTGCTCTTCCTTCAGAAATGCATGAAATAAGCATTTACATTTTTTATATAAATTACTAAATTCTTTAAATACACCCTATTCTCTCAGTGTTCTCTCTGAAAACTTAATGTTATGAGGTACGTCCATTACAGGTCATCTTTTGATCCTGGAAAATAATGTGCATTCTTTAGGAAATTTTATATATATATATATATATATATATATATATATATATATATATATACACACACACACACATATACATACACACACACACACACATATGGAGAGAGAGAGAGGGAGACAACTTTTTAGAACTTTGTCATGGTACTTCAGGCATAGTTTTCAGTATTTACCCATAGAGATTAAAAATACCTATTCCTAAACTCATGTCCTAGAAACCTTATTTAATGGTTCTGGACTGAGGCCCTGAAATGGCTATTTTTAAGATGCTCTTTGAGTAACTACACAATGGATTTGAGGAATACTGATGTACATAATATCAATAGTCCACACAGTTGGGGAATCATTTGATTATTACTTATTTCTATTAAGTCATCATTGTATGTATATGTATATATAGCTTTATATAACATTATATATGTAGCTTTGTATAATATATATAATTAAAGTTATATAATACTTTATATAAATTATAACTAAGTATATATATATCTCACTTATTATTTTGTGAGCACAATGGGAGATAATTATAATTATGGATCAAAGGACCATCATATTAGTTTCCTGTGGCTGCCACAACAAATTACCACACATTTGGTGGCTAAAACAACAAAAATGTATTCTATCACATTTCTGGAAGCAAGAAGTTCGAAATCAAGGTGCCAGCATGGCCATGCTCCTCTGAAGGCTCTAGCAGGGAATTCTTTGCTTTTAACCAGCTTCCGGTAGCTCCTGGCTTTCCTTGGCTTGAGGCTATGTAACTCTAATCTCTGCCTCCAACCTCATAATGACCCTCTCCTCTGTGTGTCTCACTGTTTCAGATCCCCCTCATCTTTCTCTTATAAGGACACTAGTCATTGGATTTAGGGCCCACCCTAAATTTTGCATAATTTTATCTTGAGATCCCTAATGATATCTGTAAAAACCTTGTTTCCTAATAAGTCACATTTACAGGTACCAGGGTAGAGACTTGGATATATCTTTTGGGTGGGCACAGTTCAGCCCACTACAGCTATACATTTTCCATTTTCATTTTGAGGCAATTGACTTTCGTCAATCATTTGAGCAGCCTATGGCTTTTTCAGTTATGAAACAATAATAGTGACCCATTCCTTTAAAAACTATCTGACTTACTAATCATTTATTTATATTTTATCCAGTTCCTACTGAATAACCTGGGTTATTAACAGCATTTTTAAAATCCCTGTTTCTTCATGGTCCACGCAGGATGTGGCATGTGAAATTTGGTAGAAATGGCCAGTATATATTTATAGGATACTGGTGCATAGAAAACATGGGTTTCATCTTGATCTTAAGCTAGCACATGATCTTTTTCACAACTGCAGAAAATGGGAAAAGCCAGACATTTTTGAAAGAAGTAAACAATGGTCCTATAAGAAATATGTAAGCAGAGTCATTTTTGCAGTCATTATTTTACAAACCATTAGTGGAGATGCTGTCATTTCCTCCCTGCTTATACCACTCATTTTAGAGATGATACCATGTCCTAGACATGGATAATCACATCAGGGGAGAATAACAGAATTTCTGGTTCAATCAGATTATGTCTCCAAGAAATTTGAAAGTAACCTCCAAGTATGAATCAATTGCATGGTGTTAGGTACTAGGACTGAAAGATCATGGTGAGATCAGGCCAGATCAGATGACCTAGCAACGCAAAGCCACTTAAAAAGTATAGAGATGGGGAAGCAAAACTCGAACACTTTGCTGAAGAACCTGGATTAACAAAGGTGAATGAAATCCACAAACATTCACACAGGAGCAGGCATGAGATTCCATGCGATGTGAAAGCAGCTGCCTAACAGCGCTTCAGTTCCTGTGAAATTTCACACAACCTCTTACTGTTGGGGTGTCTGAGATTTCCCCAGATCCTTATCCCAAATCTGACTTGAGTTGGTTTCCATCCAGCAGCCACGATCTCTAAGATCAAGCTTGACACCCAAAGTGCAAACCCTTAGAAGTTCAAAATAGCTGGAAAAAATGCATTTAAAATTGGAAAAAAATTAATATAAATAAAAATGGATTTAATACCTTGACATAACTGTGGTTACTTGGAGTAAGTAGTGAATATCATTACTAGTAGTTATGTCCTACCTGGCTGTAAAGAGATACAATTTTATACAAAGCACGTGATTGAAAGCAAATGGATGCCAACACTTAGTATAAAGTAATGGAAAACACCTTGCCCATCAGGAAGCGGAACACTTTCTTTACACATATTTACACTACATGTTTGCCTTTCAAAAATTTTTTTGCAGATATCTAAAATGTAAATTTCTATTCCATCTATATCAAATAATCACAGCTCCTTTTTATAATAATATTAATAGTGATATAGTAAAAATATAATAGTAAGTATGACTTATTACTGAGAGCTTACTAAGTGCCGGGTCCTGAAAATACATTATGCCATTAATACTCAAAAGAATTATCTGGTAGGTACTATCATTGCGCATATTTACCAGATGAAGAAACTGAGATTAGGAGATTTAAAATGCTAACCCATAGATATGAAACCAAAACTTGATAGAAGTGGAATATCGACCTAGGACTGTATGATTACAAACTCCATACTGTACTCACTAATATCACTGAGTTTTCTTAACAATTCACATCAATATTTTTGTTATTTTATTGAAATTATATTAAGAAAATTTAAGAAAACATTCGACTAGCTTCATGATTCAGAGTATGTCTGAAAGCATAGAAATGGAAGAGATTTTAGAAAATATCAGCTCCCACTCCATTCCTCTTTTAAGTTACTAATCAAAATAATAGTATGAACTAAGCTAACATTTTGGTTTTTAATAATGATGTAAACTCTTTCTTTAGAAATGAAAAAAAATCACTGTTAGTTTAAATTAGATGCTAATATATAGGCTGAAAGCTTCTCTAATAAAGATGTGGGAACTGCTAGAATAAAAGAGGAACAGATCTCTGTGAGTTCTTGTCCCAAATTTACAGTATATGGCCTTGAACATACCTAATAATCTTGGTGGGTCTCAGTTCTTTGGGTGTAAAACAAGGATAATTAATTTTACTAACATTGCCTAGGTCTTGTGAAGATTAATGAGTTAAGTCCAGAAAACATTCTGTTGTTCTTCAATGACAAGAACATGAAAAATGTTCAGTACAATAGTGAGACTAAGAAGACTGTGTTTATCATGTGTGCTATCTAATGGGCTGCCACAGGGGTTAGGATTAAGTCCTTTCCTTTTTAATATCACTGATGGGAATAAACTCCTCATAATTACGAAAACATTTGAGAATGTTTGTGAGATGACTGGAAGGGACCAAAGTAACAACTGTCTTAACAGTCCAAGGGCTCATGCTCCCTCTAATCCTTGCTCTGCCACTAACTAGGCTGTAAAAATGAGAATAACGTCTATCTCAGATGGCATTTATGCCAATTTATTTAGCACACATTCATTATCTGCCATGTATCAGGTGCTGTTTTGGGTGCAAGGGACACAGAAAAGAACAGAAAAAATCCTTACACTAAAAATGCTTACATTCTAAAAGAAAGATAGACAATAAATAAGGGGAAAGTAAACAAGCAGTATGTTTTCAGAAATAACAAAGACTACAAGGGGACTAAAACAAGGTAAGGGGATGGGGATGGGAGAATGATGTGAAGTAAGTAAATAAGTATAACTTACATATGGTCAGGGTGGTCTGAATAATGCAAGGAAATAGACCATATGAGGAACTGGGGATGGGGTGTTCCAGACAGAGGGAACAATATAGAAAAGCCTCTGAGGCAGGCAGGAGCTTGGCATGTTTGTGGAAAAGCAAGAGGGCTAGTGTGTTTGAAGCAGAGTATGCAAGAAGGATATTGCTGGAGATGAGGGCAGAGTGGCAGCTAAGAGCCGTGTTAGGTAGGGCCTCCTGCTCCTGGTAAAGAGTTTCCATTATATTCTAAGTGTTGTGAGAATCAATAGGAAAGTTTTAAGAATGAAGTTTTATAAAGATTTTTCTGGCTGCTGAGTTTAGAATAGATGCGTGAGAGTAAGAATAAAAACAGAGAGACTACTGTTGTAATCCAGACGATAAAATAGTGAATAGGATTGGGGCAGAAGTTAGTGTGAGACTTGGGGTGTATCTTGAAGTTTGAGTAGACAGTTTGTTTTGATGGGTTAAGGAGGGGAGTGAGAGAGAAAGAAGAATCAATGATGGTGCTTAGGTATTTGTCCTGAGCCTAGGAGGTGATGATAGCTTAAGATAAATACATGCAAATTTTACCAATATGACAAAAAATGGAAAGCCATGTCAAATCCTCAATAAAAAACAAGCAAGAGAAAAGAAGATCCATGTTAGTAAAAATGCAAATATTGAGATACTAGGGGAATAATACAAAGTAACTTTGAATTCTTATAAATTCATATGTACCAGGGCAAGCAATTATTTGTGGGAATGGATTAAGGGATAAAGATGCTAATTATGTAACAGGTAAAACACTTCAGCTATATAAACCTTTCATAATTTGTATCTTGCATTGTTAAATTGAAGTTGAAACTTCAAAACAAATATAAGAACATATTGGTAAATACTAGATAGAGAGAAATTTGAATAAAAAAGGAAGCAACTCCCAATGTGATAATTTAGTTTACAAAATATGGTTTGTTCTGTCTGATAGATTTCTTACAGATATCTGCTAACTAGGAGAATACATTCAGCTATCTGTAGTTTTGGAGGTACAATCCAAAGGGCCATAGGTGATCATTTATGTAGTAGGAAAACAAAAGGCCAGCATATCAGAAATAAACAATAGCGTTTGATTTGACTACAGGTGTATGAAAGAATGAATATAGTTAGTAAACATGTATTTGTGATGTAATTGGAAAACAAATTCCCCACACACTAAAAAGTGAGAGAGAAGGTGAGGGAGAGGTAGGGGGATTGAGAAAGAGAGAAATGAAGAAAAAAGAAAAGAAAAGCACTGCTGGCCTGGCTTTGGTTTATAAACAAAAAATTATTTTTAATAAATCAGTGTGCTAGTCTCTCTCTTCACTGAAACATGTCAGAAACATGCCCTTCTGCTGTTGGGAGAACGTGGAATTAGGGAAGCTCAGCTGAAAAGAATTTGAGAAACCAAAGAGTGAAAAGGAGAAATAGTCACTGAATATCTGTTTCTGACTCAAAATTTCCCAGATTTTGTATAGATGAGCCAAAACTATGAATACAATAGTTTAATATATCCCGGGACAATTAAACCGATGTGAAATTTAGACACAGAGGCATAGAAGTAGGTAATGAATAGCAATCCTGAAACACATGTAAGCAGATAGACTAGATGCCAGAGATTGCTACAGTATGGGAATAAATTTGCTTACACTATGAACATTCAGGAGTCTTTCTTCAACACAGTTATTGTATTTTCCTTGACAAATAATTTACTAGTCTCTCATAATTTGATATGCCACTATGGGTAAAGATATATACAGATAATTTACATCATTTATGGAAATAGTATCCCTCTACTAGTTGTGAATGGGATAAGCAGTTAAAAAATATTATTTAACTTCTTGAAAACCTAGAAGTCAATAAAATGTTATGTTAGAAAAATCAAAGTTATCAGTATAATAAGTAAATACTGATGTTACGTCATAGATAATGATTACAGTTTTTGGCTCCCAGCTTGGTTTTTTACTTCTCATGTAAGACTATAGAATTGTGAAACATTCTGGAGTGGATGTCATGAGTGTAATGCTTTGGATTATCAAATATATATATACTTTTTATTAGTTAGGTATACAGTACTGAAAGCATTGCCATTTATTTTTATTAATTTTTATAGACTATTTGTAAAATGTAAGATCTCTGTTACATTTTTGTGTTTCAGTCAAGGATCCATATTCTTTGCTCAGGGTCCGTTTACCAGTGAAAGTGATTCTGGTAAATGGAAATGGAAATTTAGTATACATCCAATATAAAAATGTTTTTGCTTGTATCTGCTCACATTTTAATTTTTATTCAATTGAGGGCATATTTCTTATTCTTTCCATTTATAACAATCAAAAAATATGAGCAAGAATGAAATTTAATATAGTCTATCAGCGGTCCTGGTTCAGCCTAAGCTAAGGACTGGTGTCTAATTTACAGAAAAAATTTATATGAAGAATATGGGACAGGCCTATCAGGAGAATATTTTCTGAAGATATTGTTTGAAGCAAATAAAAGGTAGGGGTGGGGGACAGACTAGAAGTGGAAGGAAGAGCATATAGTCCCAACCTGGACTCAGGTACTTGTTCTGACTGTGCCAGGGAGAGATGTATTTTCTGCACTTCTCTGAAAGGAAGTGTGGCTCTATTCAGTGAGGAATGGAAAGAATGTAGCATAATCTTGTCACCCCTTACCATCATACTTCTGCACTGGGTAAGCGTGGGGAAAGTATTCCCTGGGAAGAGTAGTGCTGTTCTTGGGTAGTCCACGGTAATCACGAAGACCGTGGCAAGGTACAAGAGAAGATACATTCTGTCGGCAAATAAGTAGCAGTGTTAGAATAGAATACCACTCAGGCATTAGTATCATGTAAAGTAGTTACCTAGCGCTTCTCATGTACCAGACAGTAAACTAGGGACAGGAGATAAAGCAAGGAATGTGACATATTGAATTTCTACTGTCAGAGATTTATCTCTCCAGAGGAAAGGGGGGAAGGAATAAACATGAATAAATATGTACATACAATATACATATTAAATTGTATTATAGAGAAGTAGAGTGTGTTCTGTGAGAACATAAAAGGGGAAATAATCTAGATTTAGGAGTTCAAGGATGGCATGTTGAAGTTATATTGTCAGATGGATGGAGGTTGAATATGATTTTGCCTGGGAAAAGGGAGAGTATTCCAGATAAAGAGAACATCTTATATAAGAAAAAATTACTAGTAAAAGGGAGTGTGGAGAGTTTAAGAAAATAAAACTCTGACTGGAAAGGTATAGTGTAATGTTACCTTTACATACATGCTGGTGGAGGGGTAAAAGTAGTTACCCCTGGGGAAAGAAACCAGGATGCAGGCATCTTTTATAATAGTACAATTGCAAAATGATGATCAGTGGCAACTCATGTCACAGGAAGAGTCTCATTGAGTCCGGACAACTCAGTACCACGTCCTTGAGATACTGGAAGCCATGACTGTCACGCCACCATCAGTGTTAGGATGAATTCTAAACCATCTCCTGCTTCTTTGGGCATTCACTCCAGATTCTGAGTGGTTTCTGCCCATTTTTAAGGCCTGCTTCTTCACTTTCCTGTTGACATTGATGTTAGGGATAGGGATAAAAAGAAAAGAATGGATATGAGAAAGCAGAAACTAGCACACCATTGTAAAGCAATTATACTCCAATAAAGATGTTAAATAAATAAATAAATATATATATAAAATGAATAAGCCACAAGGATATATTGTACAACATGGGGAAGATAGCCAATATTTTATAATAACTATAAATGGAGTATAACCTTTAAAAAAATTTTTTTAATAAAAATAAGCATGGCTTGCCAATTGGATGTTAGGGATGAAGGAGAGAAAGAATCAAAGGAAAAGGCTTAGGTTTGGCATGGACAACTTCATGATTTTAGAATATTTCAGTGTGCTTGGTATAGAAGAATTGAGGAAATGTGTTATTTGGCTTGGGACATTACAGTAAAACTTCATCATTTTTGTTTACCCACCATCTGAACACCAATTAGAAGAAAATCCTAAGATGGAAAGGAAATAGGGGAGCAGATATTTTTTTCCTCCAAGCTGCTTGTTATCTAGATCCCAGGTGTGTGAGCTGAACTCAATGAATTCTATGTTCTGCTCAAGCATTTGAATCTGGAATTCAAGATTATCTGACAGTGTCAGATACTGGAAGAAATGAGATACACAAGAATTGAAATGTCCCTCCACACATTTTGAGCTGGATAATACTTTGTTTTGAGAGTTGTTGTCTTGTGTATTGTAAAATGTTTAGCAGCATCCTTGGCCTCTACCCACTAGATGCCAGCAGCATCCCTCAGTTGTGACAACTGAAATATCTTCAGACATTGCCAAGTGTCCCATGGGGGTGGTAAAATCATCCCTGGATATTTGTGAGCTTGGCAAAAGTAGTTCTAGTGACGTGATTGAGATGGAAGCTGGACAGCAGTGAGCTGCGGAGGAAGATGGAGGAGAGGGCAGCCTGCTGGTTACCCAGCAGATTGCTCTTCAAAACTGTTTTGCTGAAAAGTAGAGCTGAGATATGCAATGGTAGTTCTAAGGCAGAAACATGAGCATGCTTAAATGCTAATGAGAAGAAGCCAATAGAGGAGGAAAATGATGCAGGAAAGAGGATAATCAATGATATCTCAACATCCCTGAAAAGATGGGAGACTCCATACACTCATAAGTGTTACTCAACTCAGGTCTAAAAACTGGTCCTGGTTCAACTGTCTTTTACTGACTTTTGATGCAGATGTAAGAAATTGAGGATAAATGTTTAGAAACTTTCATAGTAATTTGACAAAATAATTTTGTTAGTTGAACCTAGTACAAATTTTGGCTTGCATTTTATACCTATGTTTTATTTTATTTTTCTAATTATTGCTTTTTTGTTGAATATTTAAAAATATATAAGCCCTTGATGGATTGGCAATAAGAAAAATCTTATTTTTTAAAGATAGTTTGAGAAACTATGCTCTAGAGCACAGGTAGAGTGATTAGACAATACTGCATTCTAAGTCAGGAGAAGGAAGAAAGAACAGTACAAGAAAAGAAAGTATTATTGGCTTCTATTTATTCTGCAAAGTAGGCCAAATGTCATCTGCTGAAAGTGAGATGGGAAGTGGCTGAGTCAATGGTCTGGGGGAGTGGAGTTTGGAAAAAATGTCATGTGGTACAGGAGAGCACCCTGACCCAGAGAGATGTGGAAAATATGCCTGATTATTGAGGGCTCACTGGAGCTCAGATCCATGTATTTATAGTGCTGCCAGCAAGATGCCCAGGAAAATTGTCAGAAATAGCTAGAAAAGGTGTTGTAGGGGGTAATATCATATGTGAGCAAGTGGGGAATAATAAACCAGTAAATTTGTGAATAAATACTAACTTAACATTGGTTTATAACAGGCTAATAAGGAGGGAAAAAAGTTCTTAAAGACTATTTTAACTGTTTACATATATTGCATGCCAAGATCAGTGGTAGGTGCTCAAATGTTTTATCAAGCTTTGTGAAATAGGCATTTTAGACACTTAATAATGCAAAAACCAAGATTTGAGAGATTAAGTATCCTTGCAGTCATGTAATAAACTAGAGGTAAAACTAGGGCCAGATTCTATATTTCTAATACCCTATCTTGGACTCTTTTTTAATCTGTGTAAAACATTGTAAATAGACATAAAAAATTCCCACACACTGTGACAAAATAAAGACAAATGTTCTTTTTAATGAGAGAGAGATCCTGGACTGTGAGTTTTCTCAAAATTATTTTTTCAGCTTGCTCATTTTGCTCAGTGTTTCCAATACAAGACACCTGGAAATCAGAAATAGGGTATTATGTTCATTGTCTTCTAAGAATGCCTCTTTACAATAGATCTGACTGCCATTTTTCTCTGACTGGAGCATATAATCATGATAATAACACCTTACATTTATATGTTGCTTCACAGTTTCCTAAGTACTTTCGTGTACATTATCTTATATGAGCCTCATCACAGCCCAGTGAATTTATTTACCGATGCTTTGTTTCATTCCTGACAGTCATACACATTGATATTAGTCATACACACTTCCCTTACCTATATGGTTGGTTAGCTATGAAAAGCTTTAATCAGACAAACAGAACAATAGAAAGCAAAGAAAAGTGAAAGTGCTATTTATAAATCTGATTTGCTTTGTTCCCTTCTTTCATTTGGTTAAATCATCAAAAATGTTGTAAGCCTCTTTAGGAATTAGCATTATTTAAATACGTAGTCTTTATGTCTAGTCAGAGCTCTCCAGATAATTTACAGCGTAGTGACTGAATGAATATTTAAAATCTGACAGCCATTTTCAAGGTTTTTTCTGTACATTTGAAACATTTTAATACAATTTTGAAAAATCTAAGAAAAAGATATTTTAAAATTTTGTTTCTCATTCATTATATAGGATACCCATATTTACCCCCAATTTTTAAATGATATGGTATTACTACTTAAAAGATTGCTTTTCAAGATTAGTTACAGTATACAGTGATCTCTAATTTTCATTAAGAAGGATTGCAATAGTATATTATAACTCTAAAGTTATTCTAAATATAATTTATTCTTTCTTTAAAATTCAGAACAAACTATGGTAACTTGAATAATAATTAACAAAATACAGCAATTTAAAATAAGACCGGTTGAATTTTCTTGCTATTTAAACACTTATTTTTGCCTAGAGATTAACTTTTTAGTTTGTCTTCCCCCTTTTTTTTGTTCAGGTTCATATCAACAGTAAAATAGAAAAATTTTGGATTTATTTTTTTTTTTTGGTCTCATATTTTAGGGAAAAATATGTTTGTACAGAATCAGCTAAAAGAATCAATCTCAGTGTTCTCTTCATTTATTTATTATTGTATAGTCTCATAGTATTTTTATACAATTTGAAACATGAAAAAATGGCAAACCAATGGAATGAGAGATGTTGATTTATTGCCAATGTATCTCTTTCAACTTTGTGACCCTGAAAATTGTTGAATGTACTCTTAAGCTGTATTAGGAAGTTATGTTCTCTCTATAGAATGGTATTAATGAACACTATTTGAAAGAAACAATTGTCTGCTCATTCTAAATTAATTAATTCTTAATTATTAAATTATTTAGATCTCTATTAAAGTTTAATTTCCAAATATTATATCATAAAATTAGCCCTAGTAAACTGGAGATAAGCCATAAAAATACTAAATAGAATTCAATATCCATGGAAAACAGTTGTTATTTATAAGCATTATGTTTCATTAGGTTAATAGGCAGAACGTGTACATTATTTTGCTATTTTGAATTTATTAGCAGTGTGGAAAAAGTTAACTAAATTTTAATCAGTAAAACTGAAAAGCTTTTGATAATTTCTTAGAATCTTGCTAATTGATCTGACCTGTATTAAAGATGTTTTAATTGAAAACTATAGCAATGCAGCTTAATATCTGACCCTCAGAATTTCATAGAATAGAGATCATAGATGTCCAGAGGCATGAGTAATGCTCCTAATGTAAATAACCAAGTAACAAATTATGTCGTAAATTGTCTTAGTATACTCCGAAATTCTTTCTTTCTACCCAGATTTGTATTTATCGTAGAAAGTGGTAATTTGGATTAAAAAAAAAATCCATATTTAATTTCAGATGTACTCAATGTTTGTAATGAGACATTCTCTCTGCATACTTTTAAATTCATGTAAATTAATAGGGATTTTAAAAAGCTTGTGAAAAGAGAGAAGACTGTGAAAACTTATAATTACCCTAAATTTTATCTTTCCTTTGAAAATAAATCTTGAATTAATTTAGAAATTTTAAACAACTTATCCTCTATCTTTAACCAAATGTACCAGACCTGATGTCCATAGACACTTGATGTCTGTCAGTAAACTGCATAAAGAGTGGTAAAGAGGACTCCGTGAAAGATGGAACTTTTTAAAGTGATAAGAAGATAAAACTATTATTTCTTTGTGGATAATGTGTATAAAATATAGCATTGTGAATATTTTGAAAATATACAGATGAGAAAATTAGCTGTCACCTTATGTTCTTATTCCTTTAATTAAGTTTTTTTGTAAAGGAATAGTCCTAAACTTTTTTAAAATTATGAGTCCTCCTTTAAGCATCTGGTTAATGTCAAGATTTAAACAATGCAATGATTATTTGGGGGACAAAACTGATTCCATTGCTGTTCTGTTACTGCTCTAGATGTAAAAGAACAGATGTTTGACTCATTTATGAATTATTTTAATAGTTTTCATTAGGTCTTTATCTGTAGTTTGTCAATGTGGTTCTACAGATATATTCAGCCATCTGTTCTTTGGACCTGTGCTTCATGTGACTTACAGGAGTGTGTTAATTTTATTGGATCAGTCATTAATTCAATCAGAAGTTTGTTTGCCCTGGGGATGTTCCAAAAAGGACAGACTCCATGAGTAAAAAACATCCACTCTCTTGCTAAATACTCCTATTTTTAAATAATTTTTCTTATTTATTTAAAAGTCACAGATTTTGGAAATTGTTTTTAGTTTCTAGGCTTCAAAATTCACTTTTCTCAGAGCTTCCATGAGCAAGACTCAGAAACATTTATGGACAGTATTTTTAAGAATTTGCTTTTGGGGGCAAAAGAAGTAATATAGCTTTGCATCTGTGTTTCACTCTCATTTCTGAAATGACACATTGTGAAACCTTTATGGAACACTATGGCTTTCTGACTAGAAAAATTTAAATGTATATGATGTGACATTTACCATAAAGGCAATTCTTTCAAGATCTCAGTTCCGTAGACTAGTGAAGGAGATATTATCAGAAACAGCATCAAGTCTTCTCAGCAACTGGGCTACTGTCCAGAACTAGGTAAAATTAATCCCATCCTTCAGAAACTAACTTCCAACAGTATTTGAGAATAATCTTTGCTCAGGGCTTTTTCTTTTGCGGCCCAGATATCTCAGTGTTCTCCAGCTTTCTTTTTTTTTTTTTTTAATATTCATTTATTTATTTGGTTGCACTTGGTCTTCGTTGCGGCAGGCGGGCTCCTTAGTTGTGGCATGCATGTGGGATCTAGTTCCCTGACCAGGGTTGGAACCTGGGCCCCCTGCATTGGAAGCGTGGAGTCTTATCCACTGCGCCACCAGGGAAGTCCCACCTCCAGCTTTCTGAGGTCACTCTTTGCTTTAGCGTTCTACAATGATTCCTTGAATTAGTCTCATCTAATATTTCAGTGAGTTTCCAAGGGACCCACCTCATCTTGCTTCCTACCTTTTATTTACTCTGCCACTTTAAGTGATTATTCTGAGTGTTTCTACGAACAAACTAGCCTGAACACATTTTGGATTCCTCATTTCCCCAAAGCTTCACTAACACAAAGCTATTTTTAGTGGACTATTACTGAAGGTTGGTTTGGGAGTAACAGTAGAGGATTACATGCAACAATATAAAATGGAATATTAAATCACACTGCCCTAAAATGCCATCAGGCATTGCTGGACATGGGAAATTTCTGCTCTTAAGCTCTCACTTTCATTTCCCTTTTCTTGAACTTCTTTTTATTTTTCTCTCCAGAAATCTCTCCTCCAAGCTCTACGATCCCATTCCTTATGCAGAGTTGTCTCCTTTACCTCACCTGCCCTGAGCTCAGGGCATGTTTTTATATTGTCTCAAAATGATGAAGGTTGTCTGCTAAACAAATGACTATTTATTTTAGGTTCTCACCTATCAGCATTAATGAATAAATAGCAGAAGCTTTGATATTCATTTCTTTCATTTATCAAATTCTTAAGCATGATCCCTCATTCCAGTCTCTATAAATGACAAAGATTTCTTTTCCCTCTGTTCAGAGCAAGTCCTTGTGGTTTTACTACATAATACATTCATTGGGTTGCACAGGCTTTAGCACAGGGCAAATAGGCTGTGTCGCTTTGAGAAATTTACTTTACTTCTCTGAACTTCTGTTTCCTTCTCAGCGCAACAAGCAAAGTATATAACGTTCAGGATTGTTGAGTAACTAAAATTATTTAATGTAATGTAAAAACTCAACATGTGACCACCCCTCCTTAGCAGAAGTGTCATTTTACTAATTAGAAATACTATTTTTCTTCCTAGACATTGTATTACTAATTTCCCAAATGCACAGTGTCCTCATTGACAGTACAAGAAGTTACTGCCCCAGCCCAATCCATAGCCTGAAAAGTCACCTGTGTCAGTTTTAGTTCTTGCTTCCTTGACTTCTTGGAGCTAGCTGTGGTCTGTACATGAAAAAATCCACTCCAACTCTGAGATTTTAAATTCTTCTGGAAGAATTAGACCTCTTAAATCTCTCCTTTCTACCAATAACCTTCATTTCCTTCTTCTTTCTTTTCTCTTTATTACAGTTGAATTTCCTACTTATATCTCATTGGCTTGCTGATTTTTAATTACTGTCAGATGTAAACTTTGGATTAATTAATCCCACCAGACGGCCTCTTAAGATTCATAAGTATTATATTTAAGGCTTTATCCCTGTTCATAAGACAATCCTCGTAATAATATTTAGTGCTGAGTCTCAGTTGTCCCCAATTTCAAGCCTGACTCAGGATTGAATGGCTATAATTATTTCCATTTGCTTCTGAGCAAGACCTGGTTAGCATACTTTGCCTTACTTTATACTCACATGGTATAGTTTTGCCAATAATTCTACACTAATTGTTCCCAATTTCCCATATTTAAAAATTAGGTATAATTTAAGGGCTCATATAGGCTTATTTTTTAAAAATGGAAGCATATGATTAATATATCCTAGAAAGTTTCCTTGGATTATTACTTTATCAAATACTTTGGTAAGCATAACCAGTTTTTAAAAGGTAACCATTAAAACTTAGTCACAAATCCAGAAATTTCTGAGTAACTCAGATTATGGTAAGAACAGGCAGTGGCACCTGGTCCTTCCCACAGGGGAGTTGCCCTCTAGGTTCAGGGGCAGTGACCTATCTCTGTGTCATTGGTTCACCAGAATGAACATATTGAGACCCCAGCAGTGCCAATCACGAGACCCAATTGTGCATATTGCTTCCCAACTCTGGAGTTCCGTGATATCACACGTTCCTAGCTAGAAATTGGCCATAATGGTAGCTTGAAATTGGCAAGAGCTACAGATCAGGTTTGTTTGTTTTTAATACCCCAGGTAGCCAGTTGTTGTATCATTTATCAGCGTACCACTGACCCTAAGAAGTTAGCATGTGAGATTTCTAAGACGCATTCCTTAGGAGTATTTCATCTCTGCTTTTAGATTGTGTCTGCAATAACTTTTCTGGTTCCTGCTGGTGACAAGCGAGAAACTCCAGAGAGAGATTTTAATGAGAAATTCTCAAACTTTTCTGATGCACGTAGAGCATTTTCAGAGCAGTGGTAAACCAAATAGCGTGCGTCCATATATCCTAACATTCCTTGGTTATTAAAATGGTCGTGGTTATAATTTGGATGGAAAGGAAGTTGTCACATACACATGATAGATAAACACATGATAGACAAAATTAGTCAAGGTTGGTGAAGTGTGTCAACATTAGCACAGATCAGAAAGAGGGAAAGATCCCTGTGAAAGATTCCTCATTTTCTTTGCTTTGGCTCTTTGTTAGTAGTGAGAAAAATCGATGTGATTCTCCTTGAGTATAAACTTGATTCCCAGCAACCCTTGAGCTCCTGACTCTGGTTTCCAAATGGTAGCAATAGTTCACAGTTCTGAACCTACCTGCAATGAGAATGGCTAACTTTTATATAAAGGTTCACAGTGAATTGTGCTTAACTAGACCCAGCAGAGACATGTGCACACCACAACAAGCACACCAATAAGTCAGGAGCCCTTCAAATGAATATTATTGGAATATTTGCCCAGCATCTTTTCAGATGGAGAAAGTGTGGATAAAAATGGGCAATGAGAACAATTCCAACATTCATGCTCCACTCATCAAAACAAAATTCTTGTTCTTTACCAGTTTATTCAGATCTGCCCTTCAGAGAATTAAGTTAATTAGAAGGTGGGTTAGTGACTTTTTTTTTAAACTTTTTATTTTATATTGGAGCATAGTTGATTAACAATGTTGTGATAGTTTCAGATGTACAGCAGAGTGATTCAGTTATACATATTCATGTATTTATTCTTTTTAAAAGAATTCCTATTTAGGTTGTTACATAATATTGAGCAGAGTTCCCTGTGTTATACAGTAGGTCCTTGTTGGTTATCCATTTTAAATATAGCAGTGTGTACATGTCAGTCCCACACTCCCTAACTATCCCTTCCCTCTACCCTTCCCCCCTGATAACCATAAGTTTGTTCTCTAAGTCTGTGAGTCTCTTTCTGTTTTGTAAATAAGTTCATTTGTATCATTTCTTTTTAGATTCTGCATATAAGTGATATCATATGATATTTCTCATTCTCTGACTTACTTCACTCAGTTTGACAATCTCTGGGTCCATCCATGTTGCTGTAAATGGTATTATTTCATTCCTTTTAACAGCTGAGTAATATTCCATTGTATATATGTACCATGTCTTCTTTATCCGTTCATCTGTCAATGGGCATTTAGGTTGCCTCCATGTCTTGGCTATTGTAAACAGTGCTGCAATGAGCATTGGGGTGCATGTATCCTTTTAGACCATGTTTCTCTGGACATATGCCCAGGAGTGGGATTGCAGGATCATATGGTAGCTCTATTTTTAGTTCTTTTAAGGAACCTCCATACTGTTCTTCATAGTGGCTGTACCAATTTACACTCCCACCAACAGTGTAGGAGGGTTCTCTTCTCTTCACACCCTCTCCAGCATTTATTGTTTGTGGATTTTTTGATGATAGCCATTTTGATTGGTGTGAGGTGATATCTCATTGTAGTTTTGACTTGCATTTCTCTAATAATTAGCAATGTTGAACATCTTTTCATGTACTTCTTGGCCATCTGTATGTTTTCTTTGGAGAAACGTCTATTTAGGGCTTCTGCCCATTTTTTGATTGGGTTGTTGGGTTAGTGACTGTTTTTACCTGGGTGTGCTTCAAGGAGCCTCACATTCTTGACCCAATGTGTTTTATCAAAGTTATCCTTCCCATCTGCTCAAGACAATCTTCCTGAGATGAATTACAGTGCCCCCTTTTCCATCACTTTTATTTTCAGAGATTTTTTATTATTCTGCATAATTGTTAAAGGAACAGGTTTTGGAATGAGATTTTCTAGATTCTCATCTCAGCTCCATTATTTACTAGCCTGCTGACTTTTGAAAGTTCTTGAGACTCTATTGAGCCTCAGTCTCCATATGCACAAACTGGGGATCATAAAAACTTACAACATAAGCTTTAGGCAGATCTAATTATATGATGATTAAATGATTGAACTTGTACAGTGCCTAGCATATAGTAGGCATATAATTCAAAATATGACAGTTACAGATTGGTGCCTGTGACACCTGCCCAGCTGATCTGTTTCACCTGGTGCTGATTATCACTATGTTCTGTGCCTCAGCTCTGCCTTCTCCTCATTGTCCAGTGACCTCTGTGGTATCTCTAGGGAAACCTAGCTATATATATGCTGCAAAAGAATCGCCCCACCTCAAAATCATTTTCTTCTATCATTTCTCAATGGTTTTCTTGTCACTCAGGAATTGTTTTCAAGAACTGTTGATATTTCCAGGCACTCTCCTTCCTTATGAGTCTTCCATTCTAGCCAGATTTGTCTACTCACTGACTTTGTAACTTTTTTTATGACCGTATTCACTTATTATTGCTCCCTCCTAACAATTTATCTAATTCTTATTATCCCTAGAAGTGTAACTCAAGTCTTATTTCTCTGAGACTTTTTCTTGAAGATAATTTTTATTTATTTATTTTGCTCCAAGACTGATAAACCTTTGCCTGCATTGACTATTTAGCACCAGCATTGATTCTCTTGTGTTGGTACAGTCTCCTGCAAATTACTTCTATTAAATTGTAAATTCTTTGAGGGGCTGGTCTTATGTTTATTTTCTCAGCTCTCCCACTACTTACTACAATATCCTGTACATATCATTTTGATTATCAGGAATGGTACATAATGTAAAAATTGGACCTGCTTGTTTTTTATCCAACACTTTATCATGAAATCCTCATACAGAAAATTTTAAAGGCTTATACAGTGAACAACCCTATTTCCACCACCAAGTCTCTACAATTGTTGAGCATACTCATTTTCTATAATTATTGATCAAGTTTCCCTTTTTGACATGACTAACTTTTGAAAGGTTTTAAACTGAAGTATCCCATTTGGGGACATTATCCTTTATTAGAAAATGGTTAATTCTGCTTCATAAATCTTTTCACACTCTTGCTCCAAGCTTCAGAACATATGAAGTAAATGTTTAATTAATTACTATAAATCTTAGTTCCTATGGTAATTTCATTGTCCTAAATGGATCTACAAACTATCTATTGTTGTTAAGTCCAACAAAATTTTAATTTTTATTTCTATGGCAGAGCTATTTATAAATAAACGATTGCTTTTTGTATTTGTAATGTTTCAAAACTATTTTTAAAAGTAAGTATGATATCTTACTTGTAAAAACTATTTTGTCCCACTGAAATCATAAATAATCCTAGTAGATTTGATTAGTACAAACTGGTAAATTATAAACCTATACACTAAAGTGAACGTATGTTCACTGGTTATACTGGTTATGCTTGAATTTTTTTTTAATTTTGAAAGACTAGATTAAGCCAGGGTAAATTTTGTTTATGTAAGAACTGCTATTCTTAGAAACTCTAACAGAGAATTGCCTTGATCAATTTAAGACTGAAGATTGACGAAGAGGTTTTACCTCAAATAATGTTTGCCTATTTATCTTTATGAAATTTCTGGGTTACTCAGACTTAGGTTTACATTTATCTTATGTGCAGTTAGATCATAATCTCCTTGAGGACAGATAACTCTGTCTCATTCACAACCCTTAGTGTGTTTCATAGTACATAGCTGCAGCTAAAAATATGACTGTTGAGTGAAAAGTAGGACACTGTAGCCTTGCATTTGACCTTATAACAAACATTTATTGAGTCTTCAGTTTGCAGAGTATGAGGCTACATTGAGTTTGGGTATAGTTATGCAATACACATGAGAAAATCAATTCTTCTTTGCTCTTGCAACAAGTTGTATAGACTTTTTTGAGAAACAGCTTCCAGCTCTCTATGCCTAGAAGAAAGGGAACTTTTTACTTATATATATTTTTCAATAGTAGTCCAAAGACAAGCAAGTAAATTTAAGTCTATTTTATGATATTTTCCTTAAATAATAGTGGGCTTTTGGGAGGCCGTATTTAGTTCCTATATATCAATGGGAAATTGGGGTATTCAGATATTGTTAAAATCCCCCAATACAGGGCTTCCCTGGTGGCGCAGTGGTTGAGAGTCTGCTTGCCGATGCAGGGGACACGGGTTCGTGCCCAGGTCTGGGAGGATCCCACATGCCGCAGGGCGGCTGGGCCCCTGAGCCATGGCCGCTGAGCCTGCGCGTTTGGAGCCTGTGCTCTGCAACGGGAGAGGCCATAACAGTGAGAGGCCTGCGTACCGCAAAAAAAAAAAAAAAAAAAAAATCCCCCAATACAAACCAAAGGAAATAAAGTGTGATGTTCAAAGGAAGTATATTTAGGACTTTTTGCTGTGGCAAGGAAATTTTACTGTTATTTGTGGAAGGGAGGGAAAAATTATCACTAAAATAAATTTATTTTAAATAAATGTATTTAAAATAAATTTAATTATTAAATTTATGTTAAATTTATCATTTTACTTCTGAGTAGTTTTCATTTTATTTTTGTATGTATACAGGTGAGGTTGATGAGAATATAATTAGAGTGTGTAATTATCAAATGTATTTTAGACACTCAAACACTTACTTTCCTCCTACTAGTACCTGAGGAATGTAAAACACTTTATTCACATATTCCTATCCACCTCTTGGGACCTGATAAGGAAGGAAGCAGGAAACTCCTTTCAAGGTTCTATTTCCTGAAATGCTTTATCTTGTTTTCATTCAGTCCTTCATCAGTTTACACTTTTAGGTCAGGTGCTTCCCTTCATAAAACAACATTCCCTAGAACCTACCTTTAAAGTCTCAGTGTTGTTGAGCTTTCTTAGATGGGACATGGAGTTCTGTTCTCTTCTGTATCTGTCAAGAGCAACTTCATTTGGAAGTTAAGGTATTAACCAATACTTAACAATATTGGAGGTAAAATAAAAAATAACTTTAACCCTATGTTACTCATAAAATTAAGGATTGAGTTCAGTTTCTAACTCTGATAATAGCACCATGACCAGGAGTGTTCTATCATGTTAATGCTTCCTAGAAACCAATACCTAGAGCAGCATATGCTTAAGTGGATCTCATTTTTTAGGTATCACGAATTAATCATTGGGACAGTGGACTTGGTACCAATGAAATTATAAATGTGACCAATGTATATACATATATCAAAGCAATGATACAACTAAATATTAATTAGTTAATTAACACAACTAAATATCAATAAATATTAGTGGAATGGAATATTAATTTAAGAGGAAAAATTGTCTGAAAAATGAACGTCAGTTAAAATTATGCATATTAATTTTAAGAGGTTTCCCTGGGTATTACACAGGTATTAACATATATAAAATATAACTCTGTTGTAAACTTTAGTGACTTTTAAGAAATTCACCTATAAAACAGTGATCATATTTAATTCATATTAATTCATAATAATAATTTTATTTACCTTCCTCAACTTCAGAGTTGTTTTACAAGTTATGTTAAAAATTTTCTCAGAATAATATGCATAATTTGTCATCTTATTTACTAAAATTTTTTTTATTAAGGGAGAGATATTGACAATTCTCCCAATTTTATTGGAAATATGCTTTACAAATAATAAATTTCTATTCATATGACATTCAGTGTGCTGTTTTACATGAGTAAAATTGGAGACCTAAATTAAACAGATTTGCATGTTGAATGAGTGAAGTTTGCAAGTGGCAAAAGCTGGAGCCTCTCTTTTCAGGTATAACTGTAGACCTCTTATAGGTGAGTTTGATAGAGACTTGATTTTTTTAGAGGTAAACCTAAAACAAGCTTTTTCTGAGACAAGTTGACTAAAAGGTTTAAGGTTCAGTAAAAATGTATTTATATTTTCTTTCTAAACATATCCAAGGCGTCCATCATGTTTAAGATTGTACTCCTCTATAAGTAACACGCTGTTATTTGAATAGCAGAAAATAATGAAATACCTCCTGATAGTCAGTACTTTTTGGCAACATCAGTGAAAAATCACAACTTGCAGAAAATTTCCAGGATTACTAAAGAACTTTAAATGTGTTTATTTTTATCTTATGTTTTTATACATATTAATAGCACGCTCTACTATTAATTTATATCAAATGATCTGTATTTATTTTCAGTGGATATTTTTAAATAGTACGATAGTCAATTTGTGTTGTCTGTATTTATAAAAAATTGTATGATATCATAGTTTTTAAAATTCATTGCTTTGGGAATACATCTTTTAGAGACCATTTCATGGCCTTCACTTTTTCATCCTTTTCCCTTTCTCAGCGTAGGCATTGGCAAAAAGGAAGATGTACTTTAAAGCAAATAAAATGGTCCCTTTAGATACTGATTCAAGTTTTCTTCTTCGGAAGGAACACAACACCTGTGTAAATGAAGAATGACTTTCAGAAAAATGTACATAAGTCCAACAAGCCAATAATAACTTAGGGTAAATACAAATTAGACCTGCACTTTCTGATATGGACACGTGGCTACTGAGCACTTAAAATGTGGCTAGTCTGAGATGTGTGGCAAGTGTAAGATTTACACAGGATTTCAAAACTTAGTACGGCATAAAGAATGTACAATATCTCGGGACTTCCCTGGTGGTCCAGTGGTTAAGAGTCCGCCTTCCAATATAGGGGACACAGGTTTGATCCCTGGTCGGGGAACTAAAATCCCACATGCCGCAGGGCAACTAAGCCTGTGCACCACAACTACTGAACCCACACGCTCTGGAGCCCACGCACCACAACTAGAGAACCTGGGCACCGCAACTAGAGAAGCCTGCGTGCCGCAAAGAAGATCCCATGTGCTGCAACTAAGACCTGATGCAGCCAAATAAATAAATAAATATTAAATTAAAAAAAAAGAATCTACAATATCTCATTAATAGATTTTACATTGATTACATGTTGAAATGATAATCTTTTGAATATGTTGAGTTAAATATTTTATTCTTAAAATTAATTTCACCTGTTTTTTAATATATATACTAGAAAGTCTAAAATTACATGTGTGGCTTGCATTTTATTTCTATTGAACAGTGCTAAGTTAGTTCATCACCTGCTGGTGCCTTACATGTGTTTTACTCACTGGTGCATTAGTGAGTAGTGTCATTATTCACTAACCGATGAACTTTCAAAGACTGTTCCACTTTCATGTTGACTGCGAGTGGATGTCCAGGTAATGAATTATTCATTCATAGCACTGAGGAAGCATTTAGTAGATCCCAAGAGGAGTGTTGAGCCAAGGGAAGTTTTAGGTAGACACGCTTCTGACATCTGTTTCAATCTAAGCATATATCACTGTATTCCTCCTATCACTCAACTGTGTATTTATTCTCAGAAACAGCCATTACTTTCCCATGCTCACAGGAAGAACTATGTTGACTAGATTATGCTAAAATTTTCATTGTTTTTATTCTGACTCACTTTTCCCAGCCTTGTTGAGATATATTTGACATACGACATTGTGTAAGTTTAAGGTATAATACGATGATTTGATATATGTATGTATTATGAAGTGATTTTCACAGTAAGGTTAGTTAACACATCCATCACTTCCATAGTTAACAATTTTTGTGTGTCTGTGTGATGAGAACTTTCAAGATCTGCTTTCAGCAACTTTCAAGTATACAATACAGTCTCCTTAACTATAGTTACCATGATGTACATTACATCCCCAAAACTTATTTATCTTATAACTGGGTTTGTACCCTTTGACCACCTTCACTCTCCCCAACCCAATCCTAGCAATCGCCAATCTACTCTCTATTTCTGTGAGTTTGATGTTTAGATTTAATATATGAGATCATGTACCAACTGTCTTTGTCTGACTTATTTCTACAGCGTAATGTTCTCAAGGTTCATCCATGTTGCTACAAATAGCCAGCTTTCTTTCCTTTTTATAGCTGAATAATGTTCCCTTGTGTGTGACAAAGACATTTTCTTTATCCATTCATCCATCAGTGGACACTTAGGTTGTTTCAATGTCTTGGCTATCATTAATGATGCTACAATAAACATAGGGGTGCAGATATTTCTACAAGATAGTGATTTTATTTCATTCAGATATATACCTAGAAGTATAATTGCTCTATCATATGGTAGTTCTATTTTTAATATTTTGAGGAACCTCCATAATGTTTTCCATAGTGGCTGTACAAATTTACATTCCCACCAGTAGTGAACAAAGGTTCTCTTTTATTCACATCTTCAATAATATTTGTATCTTGTCTTTTTAATAATAGTCATTCTAACAGGTGGGAGGTGACATTTCATTGTGGTTTTAATTTTCCTGATGATTGGTGATGCTGAGCGCCTTTTCATGTACCTATAGGCCATTTGAATTCTTCTTTGGAGAAATGTCTACTCATGTCCTTTGCCCATTACCTTATATGAGGCAGAAAAATTAATTCAAAATGTATTAAAGGCTGAAATGTAAGACCTGAAACCATAAACCTCCTAGAAGAAAACACAGCGGAAAAGATCCTTTACATTGGTCTCAGCAGTATATTACCAAGATGTATTTTTGGATATGACACCAAAAGCACAAGCAACAAAAGCAAAAATGTGGAAGTGGGACCACATCAACTATAAAGCTTCTGCACAGCAAAAGAAACAGTCAACAAAATAAAAAAGCAACCTAGGGAATGGGAGAAAATATTTACAAACCACATATCTGATAAGGAGTTAATATCCAGAATATATAAGGAACTCATACAACTCAGTAGCAGAAAACAGTCCAATTCTGATGCATTTTTGACACAATATTCTCAATATTAATGTTTTATTTGTAATTATTATTTTTTAATGCTGTTAGCCTTCTAGTCAATGTAATACCCTGCCCAAGGGAACTAAAATCTTTTTCATCAAAGAAAAAAATCAAATGGCTAATGAAACGGACATTTGGAGAAATGAAGCTGACAGCAAAATCATGGGTGATTATCCAGGCCAGTTTGGCAGGGAAAAATTATTAGAATGCTAACAAGACTAACAATAAATGTGTGGAAAGTCTGGGTGATCTTTTTCAGGCTCAGATACTTATGTGCTTTGACTACAACTGCCAGGATTATCTCATTCAGCTATTTAGTCCTTCATCAGGATGCTGGAAAGATGATTTAAAAAACTGGTACAACCTATGCCCTTAATTCAAGTATTCTGATGTTGTAGTTTCCCTAACTCAATATTTACTTGTTCAGAGTAATCCCAATACCAAAATAAGAACTCAATTTAAGAAAATATCAACTGGTATGTCTTTGTATATAAACTAAACAATTATTAGTTTTACTTTCTACATCACTTTTTAGCAATTTATTTATATATTCAATTCAAATATATATATGGGTATAATTGCATGGATAGTAAAATAGTCCTTCAGAATTTATTTCATTACCCTGATAAACAGGCATTTATTAAGACCATCTATATGCTGATCACTAGGCTGGCCTCTGTGGGAAATACAAGAATCATTGTTGACCTTACATATCTCACACTCTAGCTTTGAGTTTTCTTCTGTCTCAGTGGGAATGACTCTGTATAGATCTAGATAATAAATGAATTCTTAATTATGTGAATGTGCAGCCATCTCTCATTTGTGACATAAAGAATAGAGATAACTGGGGAAACAGAAATCTAGAGAGAATTCTGTCTCCAAACCATTCACATTCTGTTTTAAACTTTTCCCTGTCTTGGTTTTTTCCTTAAAGATTTTTTTTTAATTTGTAAAAATAAACCGATTTACATTATACTTCATTAGACTGTAAAGGTGTGGAATAAGTTTTATTTATTATTTTGTTCCTGGCATCCAGTATAGATCTTAGTGCATTATGTACATCAGAAAAGGTGGCTCTGATTGCAAAGAATGTGGGTAGGATAAGGACATTTGAAAAAAGGTGAACATAAAGTTCCACTTGGCTTGTAGAAAAACCTTTCTATTTTTTATTCACCCTTTTATGTTCCTTAGAGCACCTCACAGAATACTGTGCATAAAACAAATGCTAGGGTTTCCCTAGTGGCACAGTGGTTGAGAGTCCGCCTGCCGGTGCAGGGGACACGGGTTTGTGCCCCGGTCCGGGAAGATCCCACATGCCGCGGAGCAGCTAGGCCCGTGAGCCATGGCCGCTGAGCCTGTGCGTTCGGAGCCTGTGCTCCGCAACGGGAGAGGCCACAACAGTGAGAGGCCCGCGTACCGCAAAACAAACAAACAAACAAAACAAAGGCTAAATGACATAGGACCCTGCTTTATAATTGATAAAATAATCAAGAGTGGACCGTGTAATATTGATAATTTATGGCTCTGCTGTGCTGGTGAAGGAAAAAACATTTATTGTTCTACTTTTCTTTTTTGTTTCTTTAAGACTCTTACAGGGGCTGCTTCATTTAGTGATATATATATATATATATATATATATATATATATATATACACACACACACACACACACACGTATGGTATATATATGTATGATATATATATATTCAGGGATGTATAAAGGATATGAAGAAGCTCCTATAAATTTTATACATATATGGAAATGTATATAATATAGGGAAAAGCTACTATTTTATTTTTTCTGAATAAATCTATGTTATTAAATTGCCTGAGTTATGCAAGCCAATATCCTTTTTTCCCCCTAAACAATCCTTCCAAATTGTACTTATATTTGCCCTGAGGATAAACTAAAAACTTAATGTGTTTTGTTAGACCTTGTCAGCTATGACCCTTATTTATTTACCAGCTGCATCTTTTCTCTTTATTTCTCATCTCAAAACCAACTGACTTGCAAGGCCTCTATTTTGGGGCCTCTGCAACCATTGTTTCTTGGCTAACTCCTACTCGTCTTCTGTCCAAGAGTTCTAATCACTTTACTTGAGAACCCTGCCCTGATGTCTTGATCTTTAATAGGTGCCCATGTTAATGCTTCTTGTACCTTCTCTTACCATAGTACCTACCATACTGTACATTTCCTTTGTCATTCACAATAGCCCTGTCTCTTTGATGGTAGGGACAGCATCTTCTGTCATATACTCAGAGTTGGCAAGTAGGATCTTTCCGATTTAGCAGTAATTAAGTGAGAAATAAATGGATGACAAAAAAACAAACAAGAATCAAAACAAAACAGCATCTTAATGGGTGAAGAAGGATGAAGCCAAAGTGATTAAAATTCCTTGTGAACACTATAGAAATTGACCCTTTTATTCTGGAGGTCTCTAGAGTAGCATTATATTCTATTTCTATTTCTTTCTTGGCAGCAGTTCCCACATGTTAATTTATTTGGTACATTTATCCTAAACCATACTTTTATTACAGAAAGTCACTTTGAGTTGTAGACCTTTCACTTGTTTATGAAAGTACTATATTTTTTTCTTTGGGGAAATGAGTAATTTTCTGAGCTACAAAAAGAATATTATCTTCCATGGAGCATTAGGTTCACTCTAGTTTAAAGAAGTTTTCACTTATGCTTATAGCACCAGATGTTAAAAATCCTTCATTGTCTAACCATCTGAAACAAAAGCAGATTTTGTTGAACTCAGTCTTTGGAACTTTGTCTCTTTAGAAGGAAAAAAAAAAACTATATATCACAAGTCACATTCACAAATCAATTCATGGAATAATTGAAAACTGAGCTGTAGTTATTTATGTTCTTGTACCCTTAAAAATATAATATAAATGCATGATTTTATATATATGGGTGTAAAATATTTATGTTGTTACTTTTACATGTTTCACGTATCTGAGATAGTGTAAGTCTGAAGTGATGCAATACAGAGATTATCCTTTAGAGAAATCTATTGGAAGGGAACTTCCTGCTGCTATCTACCATTGGAGAGCTGATACCATGCAGGTGGTCTGCAGAGAAAAAACTGAATCTCCAATTAAGGTCACAAGCTAATGATGCCAGGTCCAGATGCTATCTGTACTAGGTTAAATAGTGTCCTTTCAAAGTTCCTGTCCACCTGAAACCTCAGAATGTGACCTTATTTGGAAATAAGGTCTTTGGACATGTAACCAAGTTAAGATGTGGTCATAATGGCTTAAGGTAAGCCCTAATGCAATGACTGATGTCTTTATCAGGAGAGGGAAATTTAAACGTAGAGATGCACAGAGGTACAGGGAAGAAGGACATGTGAAGATGGAGGCAGAGTGTGGATTGATACAACTGTAAGCCAAGGAACACCGAAGACTGAAGCGCAGGAGCTAGGAAACAGGCAAGAAAGGATCCTCCCCTAGATCCTTGGTAGAGAGTGTGACTCTACTAACATTTTGACTTCAGACTTGTAGCCTCCAGAATTGTGAGAGAATAAATTTCTGTTATTTTAAGCCACTTTTATTTAGAGCCATTGTACTTTGTTATAGCAGCCCTAAGAAACAATACACTACACTAGAACAATAGATAGAAAACAGACCTGCTTCGTGAAGGTTCCTTAGGCAAGCAGAAGACGGACTGAGGTGGAGCTAAGTTAGGGCTTCCAGAGAACTAATGCCCTAAAATATCACTGAGAAGGATAAAAGGAGAGTGCTCAAGGTCTGTGACAGGTGAAATCAAATTAAGGAAAAGTAATTTCTGGTACTCTATGTAGCAGTCAGTTTCTTATCTAGAGAGTGAGAAGGAATAGAATGTGAAATTGGGGGCAGGGATGAACAGCAGGGATTGTAACATGTTTTAAATTGTGTGAAAGATGTTTTTAGGATTATACCCCTTAGATACCAAAGAGGTGATTATGAGAGGGTAGCACACATTCTCCAGTATTCATTCCAGATAAAATTTGAATAAGAAATTAAGGTCAGGATTTGGTGTATTAAAAGTTATATGAGTGCAGTTTAGAATCAGTGGATTATTGTAATGTCATGTTTATGTTTGTGAGGTTTTAGTTTTCCTTGTGCTTCCTGTTCAGTGTTTTTTGTTTTTAATATTTCAACCTTGTCTCGAATGAACTAGAGAACTTATTTTGCTCATTTGGAGGATCCTCCAACTTTCATTTATCCAATGTACAGGTAAGAAAGTGAAGGTAGCTCTTTCAGCTCAAGAGACTGAAAGGGTAGCACAGTTGCAATAGTTACCAGGGAGATACAAGACGATCAGACTTGATGTGTTTAATCAGTTTAGGCCTGAGATGTTCCCTCACACTTCCAAATAGCCAGATGTCAGATACTTTTTAATTTTTTTTTTTTTTTTTTTTTTGCATTACGCGGGCCTCTCACTGTTGTGGCCTCTCCCGTTGCGGAGCACAGGCTCCGGACGCGCAGGCCCAGCGGCCATGGCTCACGGACCCAGCCGCTGCACGGCACGTGGGATCTTCCCAGACCGGGGCACGAACCCATGTCCCCTGCATCGGCAGGCGGACTCTCAACCACTGTGCCACCAGGGAAGCCCGTCAGATGCTTCTGATAGCCTTGATGGCCAGGTGATTTCCCTTGGCTGCTTGATAGCAAAAGGGTAAGAAGTACACATGGTGTTGGCAAGGGTCTCATTGTTCCCTGCTGGAGTTCAAATGAAGACATAAGGGGTGACAGAGTGTGCATTCACTGTGACATATTTTATCTGCCTCATGCTGACAAATCACTCTGATTATTTATAATCTTTAGAGTTTTGCCATTTTTCTGTCTGGCTTTGAAATGTTCTAAATATTTTAGCCTTGATTGAATATCCCTTAATCTTGTTCAAACCCTAAGAACAACTTTTAAAAACTTATTCCAAGCTAGACTTCCTTTGAGGATGGAAATATGTGTGGCTGCCTTAACCATTTATTACCAGTCCCAGAGCACACCCAGAGGAGACCTAAAAATGAGCTTTATATATCTTCTCCTCTTGTTTGTTATTTCTTTTCACCAGTGAGACTTTTTATCACCTAGTGTCATGGAGAGATTAGAGTCTATTTGACCACAATATTTAATAAATTGAGCCATATAGACACAAATGGAGGAAGTACAACCTTTGAAGGAAAAATTTTTGGCTTCTGAATATCCTAATGAAAAATTGTTCCTCACTAAGACATGTCTAATGTTTCATAAAAAAGTGTCTTGGCTTTGGACTGCTTTTATGTAAAAGTGTCACTACTTAACCATAAAATCGGTAGGAATTAGAGTTGCCAGAGATTCTAGTATTCATGTAATCTAATCTCATTTATAGATGAAGAAACTCAAATTGAGGGAAGTTAAGGGACAGATATATTTAACCATTCCCTGTTTTATAGACATAAATGTCTCCTAGACACACTTCTAACATGGCACGTCATTGAACTCATTACTTATATGTCAGGCTTTCTGATGGACAATAATCTCTGGAAAGCCAGGGGCCACATCTAGAACCCTAAAAATTTGGACAGTGCCTGTCTATTACTTGTATCTTGGGAATGCCAGATAAATATTCTTAAGCTGTGAGTATGTTGTTCTTAATATACCATTATCTTCTAATTCTATTCAGGGAAAGAATTTCTAGGAAAAATGAAAAATGAATTCTTAGAGGCCACAAATTTCTTTGAGAAAAATCAGGTTACCTAATGATTTAAAAAAAGATGTGTTTTGGCACCATATAAGGAAGAGAATTGGTATAGGGGTTGGACTAAATAATCCCAGAAAGATGTATTTAAATATTTGTTCTTATTACTTTAAAGCTTTTTTTGCATTATTTAAATTTTGATAGCTAAGTCTTCTATACTGATGGCCGAGTTTAAATGTAAATTGTATTTTGTCCAATATTGATTTATTTTCCAAAATTTAAATCCCCAAAGATGAATTAGTATCATGAGAAAGCAGCCATGTCTAAATCCAAATTTTCTTCAGTTGGATGCTGGTATTCTTTAGCTCTATGTCTTCTTCTTCTTAGTTCTTCTTTTCTGTTTGATGTTTATATTAGGAAATGCTCATCATTGTAATTTGACCAGATGATGCTTTTCTGACTATTCTTTTTGCCCTTTTCAATTTTATCATATAGCCCAATGTCTGACTCATTGCCACATCAGAGAAATGTGAATAGAGAAACTTGGAAAGTTTGTAACATTCAGGAAGTAAAAATAGTGATGCATCTGGTGTTTTCTTTCCAAGGATCTCAAAAGATATTGTAAAGATTCTATTTGGTTCTTTCTCTTAATCCTGTGAAAACAAGTCCCGCAATATTGACTAAACTCCCTCTCTCTCTTTTTTAACCTTCCTTCACAGTTTTCTCCCTGAAACAAGTGTTTGATGACCTCAGGTGAAATTTAGCCATGTCTGTGGTTCTGTCCAAATTTACTGAGGAACTCTTCTAGGCCTAGAGGCAAAGCCTGGCTTAGGCATTATTATATAGTACGTTGTTTCCTGATGAGCTTCTCTCATAAAAAAATGTGGCCTTGTGATCCCAAGATTCAAGAAGGAAAGAATTAATGGAAGACTTTGACATTTTCAGCATTCATAGCTTTAGAGTAACTTCCATTGGAATCACACACACCTGTTTTCCAAACTGCACACTGGACCTTAAAAGAATTGAAAAGACTGTTTCAAAGCATTAAATAAAATAAAGAGTTGGAGGAGATGAGGCATAGGCTGGGAGAGAGCTGCTTCTAGTGTGTGTTCTGGCCAAACCTCTGATATCTGTGCCAGATTAACGTTCTGGGGTTCTGTTACCTGCTTCTGAAACTGATAATCCTTGAACAGAGGATCTTCAAATTATCTTTCAATATTTAACTTCTATAATTAATGATAAAATAGCTTATATGTGATGATCTACTAGAGAACAGAGTAGGTGAAGTTCTAAGAGAGCTGTCAAGATAATACCTATCTTGATAAATGAGAAGGTTTCCATGCCTAAATGTTCAGTCACAAAAAGATTAAGAGAATGATCTTTAATACAGCAACTTGATGTCCTGCTACTGAGTGTGCAATTTTACACACTTCATCAAATTTCTTTTTTGAAACAAAAGGTAATAACTCAAGATTCTGATTTCATGACACTTCAATTTATTTTTTATTTTTCTGAGAATAAACACATTTTGATTGACAAATGTTTCTTTTATTTTTTTGGTTTGAAAAGCAGAAATTAATTTTTATTTAAATAATATCTCTGTGGATATGGTTTTTTCAGTTGAGGAAATCTGTTTAGTTAAGGCTCTAGTTTCTGTACTTCAATCAGAATACAATCAAATTCATATTTTTGGATGTGTTCATTAGCATTCTTTAACTTCCTTCATTATTATAATAACTACCAAAAGCTTCAAAATTTTTTGAGAAAACAATCTATAAAGGAAAAGCATGCAGGGCATAGATGGCTTCCACTGTATCCATTGCTTCGCACCCCACGTCTTCCTTTGCTTTGGCTTCAGTGAACCGAGGAACTGACACAATTACTGCTGGCAATGCCATGGCTCTCACCCAAGGCACTCATCATGCCTACAGATTCTTTACATTCCTCACCCAGCATTATTTTTGTCAGAGTATGGGAGATCTAATGTCAACCTCAGTGCGAAGTTTATAGCCAATTGCTTTCAAGAAGAAAAATATTCATCCTTTTTTTCTTTTTATGACATGAACGTTGAAACTTAGGTATGAATAGTAAATGCATTGACAACTGTTACACTGAGCTATAGATTCTGGATTTCTCTTCAAGTTTGTAAAAAGTATATCTTTTCTTTCTCATCCAGACTTCAGCCAATTTATCACATTGCCTAGCGATTTTGGGGATAAGTATTTTTAAAAGTAGTTTATTGTCCACTTTTGATTCTACGTAGTTTTATTCTGTTTCTTCAATGTAGAGGAGATAAAATTCCTCTATATTTCCCTAATTCTATCATTTGGAGAACATGAATTAAATACCTGATATGTTTAATAATTTGAGTAAGAGTTTGAGACAATATCAATATATTTAAAAGGGAAAAGTTTTGAAATTTTTGGGCTAGTTTATTTTGGGCTAGTTTTTGTTTGTTTATTCATTCCTTACCAACATGTTGTTTCATTTAATTCTCTAAAAAAAATCTTGTGAGAAAGATTTAATGTTATTCCTTTTTATACATGAGCATGAGAAACTGAGACATTAAGTAACCTGTTTATGGGTACATCACTGTTAATAAATGAGGACTCAGGATTCAAACATGAATATGGCTCCAAAGTCATTGCTTTTAGTAATTCTGTGCTGCTTTCTTCTAGGAGCATATAGGCTTATAGGAGAAGAGAACATACAGATATCCCAACAATGCTGAAAAGTACAAAATTGACTAAAAGTCCATTTGAAGAGAAGAGAATAATCATTTTTAAAGTCTGTTTCATGAAACACAAGAATTCTAGGGATATAATTCAAAGGGCCCACAAATGTTTGGGTTAAATTTCATTGATGTTGAGGTTTATATGAGACCCCATCTGTCATCAAATAATCTCTAATTCTAATTTTTATGATCATCAAAATAGCCTCAATCTCATTGATTGATTTTCAAGTGAGGAATTTGTTTAAATTTAGACATACCAATAAAATTATATGAACATATAACCACCTTTTTTTCATTTTTCTTATATTTTCATTGTAAAATTATGAAAGAAAATAAGACTACTCCAGTGTAATAATTTTTACCTTGCATATATTCCTCTGGTATTTCTTAACATGAATATTCATTTTAGCTGTAATCAGAGTGTATATTTAATTTACTATTCTGCTTTTTGCACATAACATACTATATATTCTTAGCTTATGAAAATTTAAACTGAAAAGACTGCATGATGTTTCTAAGAGAGAATAATAAATGTGGTACTCTCATAGAACACACTTTTAAAATTTATGATTTAAGTTCTTATGGTGGATTTCTTTTTGCTTTAAAAAATTTTTTTTAAGTATAGGAAGCCATAAAGAATAAAAGAAATGCAATCTATAATCCATTCTATTGGATACTCTCTAGTGATTTTAAAATTAATAAAAGTATCAACCATTTCCAATTAGAAAATTCATATATTTAAGAAAGGTATAAAATGATGAAAAAACAAAAATAAACCTCCCTTACATTTTTGATCTTATCTGCAAAAGTAATCATGGTTAATTTGCTGTTTATTCTTCCAGATAAAAATAGGCCCATACCACTATGTGTGCATGTCTTTTTATTTGCACAAAAGTGGTCATGCACATATCCTCTTCTACACATTGACTATTTCACCTAATAACACTTCTTAGGACTCTTTCTATATATCACAAATAGTTCTGTCACACTTTTGAGGGCTTCATTTTGTCTAATATTCTATTATATAAAAGTTCTTATTTAAATAACCCCCTCTAATGAATCACTTTTTTCCCATTTATTTGCTCTAATAGTAGATTTAGGTTGTACAGTAAAAAAGCCACAATCAGTATACTTACACATATATCTCATTGTGTTTCTATTAAATCTACATTGTAAGTTTTTACTAGTTGCTGGATTGAAGGGTGTTGGTGTTACCAAATTCAGGTTTGGCTGCTCGACGCTCAAAAGAGGCAAGTGTCAATAGAAAGGAAAGTTGCTGTAATCAGAAAAGCTGGCAATCTGGAGAGAAGGTGCATTCATGTCTCAAGACCAACTCCAGAGATTCTACTCAGCCATGACAATTTTTAAAGGGAAAAGAGAATCTCTTGAATCATCAAGGCAGGAGGTTAGGTTTGGCATCATTCTCCATTGCATGCAGGCTGTTGATTCTTTCTTCACATGTTATCTTGCCCGCGTGATCTGCCTGCAGGATTGCTAAGGGGCTGTTGTGGGGAGAGAGATAGTCATTTTTTAACTACTTAATTCTTCATTCTTAGTTATATTTATATGGGGAAAGAATCAACATGTTAATTAGCTTCTCTTGATGTTAGAGGGGAACAGAAATGGGCAAACAGGAAATGGACAAAAGAGCTGCTTTCAATTCCCCACTGTCAAACATCATTCCATTTCTCAGGGATTACAGGCAAAGGCCCATCTTCTTCATGCTGACATAGTGTGCTGTATTCTCAGAGTGGAAGATGTCAACATGGATCTGTGGCATCTCTTTGCTGACAATTTTAGTTTCCTGCTTACATACACAGGCAGAGCAAGCTACAGTTATTTTGATGCCCACAAAGATATGGATTATCATGAGCAATAATGTTAATCCCATTCCCTTGTGGCCAGTTCTTGGAATTGTGCTAGCCATAGATTCAGTACTGCTCAAGATGGAGCAGCTTATGTCATGGCTATAGTGTGTTCATCATGCAGTTAGCTTTTTTCTTCTGGTGGCAGTTATAGTATCTGTAAAACAACTCGGATGTGCATTGGACACCGAGTCTGTGACTTTATTGTCCTAATCATTAACTGCTTTGTTTTGTACTTGAGGGGTCCCTGCAGGGTTCAGCTTGGTTCCATTGGCATTTAAAATTTTGGTGAATATTGCTAAATTGTTCTGCACATACGTTAAATCAGTTTTGTCCCCCACTTTTGGAATAGCAACAGCTAACCTTTCATAGTGCTTTGTGCCAGGCACTTACTATTTAAATATTTATTCATTTAGTTCTCACATAACTTATAACCCTATGAATTAGATACTGTATCACTACCCGCATCCTGTAGATTTTGAACTGAGGCACAATAGACTGGCTAAATCACTAGCCAAGATCATTTGGCTAATAAGTAATGGAGACAGGGTATGAACTCAGGCAGTTCAGCCCCAGGATCTGGGCTCTAACATATTGCTTAATAGTGTAGGAAAGAGTAGGTATTACTAACTTTTAAATTCTAGGTAATATGACAAGAGAAAACGATGGGTCATTTTGAGTTACATCTTTTTTTTTAATAAGTGAAATTAAGTATATTTTCATGTTTATTTACCACATCTATTTCTTTTCTTGCAAACTACTTTGTCATATATTTGCAAGGTTTTATATTGAGTTGCTCAAGTTTCTTAGTAATTCTTACAAACTCTTAATTTAAAAAACCAACAGTACGACTTTGTCATGTGTTGCATAAATTTTCCAGAGAAAAGTTGTATGTCTTTATACATTTCAATTTATTCATTTTTGGTTTCTAGATTTAATTTTCTTCCTGAACATTTTATTTTATTTTATTTGTTTCTGTTTTAAGAATTATAAGAGTTCAGAGGAAGGAGAAATGATTTCTGGCTTTCATAATTAGAAAGAAACGTTGTATTTAAGATAGTCCTTGAAGACTGATAAGATTTTTATAGACTGAAAATAGCTGAGAAGAGGAAGGCAGGTAGGTGGGAAAGGCCACATAGAGATGCAAAAATAGCGGAGCAGTCTGCCTCAGGCTAACTGTCTGGTTGAATAGGAAAAAACTGATCCCTGCTTGAATGATTACAGATACTCTCTTTGTGTGCTGTGTCACTGGACATACAAATCTGAGGCCCTGCTATTGCCCACTTTTATTGGTCTCATTTGTCTAGAAACATGGATGCCCAGAGACTGGGAAATGTATGATAATAACATGCAGCAATTAGTCCATGGAGACTAAGAAAATCCTTACAGTCTTTCCCTGTGACTTGGAAGACAGCTAGGTCTGTTGATGAAATACCTGCAGTTTTTTCCTAAATCAACTTCCTCTTAAACAAGTACCAAGAACAGAAGACATCATTCGACATAAAATTAAGATTCTCTTGTAAAAGTGGCAATAGCCTGATACAGTGACTTTCCTGTAGTGTCTGTGTTGGTTTATAGATGAAGAGACATCTTTTGGAATTTTTTTTCTCACTCAGACATTTGCTGATTTTAATATTCATAGCAAGTTTTGAGCAATCTGCCTTCTACCCCATGTCTGAAAAATAAATAAATAAAAGATTAGGAGACCATTATTTTTTTGATCAATTTGTATGAGCCAAGCTGTTAGAACATTGAGTATGAATTTAGATAAGAGGGAAAAAATTGGCCTTATCTGTCCAGGCCCTCCTATTGTGTTGTTTTGCCAGTTATATATAGTTTATGGGAAAAATCAGATGGAAAAAATGTTTGGCAGTAATGAAGCAGCTGACAAAGGGAAAATGAGCATAGTTAAATTTTAAGAGCATCTTGGTTTCCTAGCCTTTATTCATAAATTGTGTCTTGTTTTCTTTGCTTTTTTTCCTCTGTCTCTGCCTTCTGATTGTTCTTAATTTCCCTTTTTCTCTTCAAATTATATAAAATTTCAGTCAAAATGATTTTTTCCCTAAGAGGTGGAGACAGTGGATAATTGTTATTGAAATTATACTTTTTTCCATTTTAAACTTTCTCTGAGAATTGACCCAGGTTTGAGTTAGTTCTAAATTTTACTGGACAGTTCTTTATACAAAACATTCATACAAAATTCTCTAATAGGAAAAAAATAGCATCAAATGAAAGTCCAAAAACATAACTGAAGATAGAAAAGATTCTGCTGCATTCATCAAAAATGTGTATTTAATTGGAAAAAGGCAGATGTGCATAAATTCAAGCTGCTCTCGAACCCTGTTCGAATTGAACAGCCTTACTGAGGTGTTGACACTGGCCCTGGGGAGTTCCTACTCCGAGTGCAGAGCCAGTTACAAATGTGTTTTCAGTCAAACATGATTACTGGAGAATGCAAACATAATGTTTGCCATCCAAGACCTTTGCAACATGAAACCCCAGATTAGCTTGCACTGAAGGCCTTTTGAGTGAAGATCAGTCTGAAAAGATTTTGTGGGGAAGATCGTGTAGCTAACAAGATAGAGGAATCTGACTCTGGATCTAGCTGGTAGCCCCTCTTTTTCACAAGCACCAGCCACAGCCATTACATGTTTTCCTCATCAATATGACAGAAGTGAGCCAAGATAAAGAGGAGGATATTATCTCTATGTTTACTGTAATATCAGTGCTATGTTTAATATTTTGGGGCAGAGGATTAGGCTCATTTTCCAAGGAGGGATTTATACAATAATGAACTTAATCTGTGTTTAATAAGGTTTCTGTTCCTTTGTGTTCACTGTATGTGGAAGTAATTTCAGTCTGCCTACACAGAGGTCCCCACTGGCTCACATCGCAGTAAGGTACATATCTGCAGAGCTCCAGCCAGCATCACACAGTGGAACACGTCATCTCTGGTTGCACATGGCTGACTGCCTCTGCAGATTGGGTTTAAACTGACAGAGCATTTCTTCCCCATCTGATAATGCCTGATACAACTGGGTTTCATTATATTAATAGTTCACTAATTTCCACAAAATCAAACTCTTTCCAGAAATACTCTGTGATATGTATCCTACTTCATAATGCTTATATAGGATGCACAGATTACTTTCCATATTATTAGAAAAATTAGTATGCTTGCTTTTGAAATATATATATACACATAAAAACATATACATATATATGTATATATATACTTGCATATATATGTGTATCGAAAAGATACTGTGGTACAAAAGTAAATTAGGTAGATCTTAATGTTGAATTTGTTGGACTTTTTAAAATATGGAAATTACTAAAAGGACCATCACTAATAATTTAGGAATTCCATTAAAAGTGATATTGCAGAGTGAGTTCACTGTCCTATGTGTCAGGAAGTCTGAGATCATGCCCTAGTCAAATATTGGTCCTATAACATGGAATAAGTTACTTAAACTCTCTGAGCCTTCATTTCTGTTGTGTAAAATAAGAGGGTTGAACTAGCTAATCTCTAAGCTGTCCTCTAGGGCTAAAGGGCAGTGACCTGTAGCCAAAGGGATCCATTAATGAACTAAAGGGATCCATTAATGACCAAAGGGATCCATTAATGAACTTCCCATACAGAAGTTCCTAATTTCATGGAAGAACTGTAATGCTTCTAGAGGAACACTGTATTACTGAAAGTTACATTGAACACTGCAGGACTCAAGAGCAAAACTGGGTACAATAAGAATTCGTGATTAATTGGAGTTCATAACTGGTCAACATTTATTGAACTTAGTAGAGGATTTCTTTCTCTCTGATCCAAAACTTTATATTCTTTTGGATACATGACATAAAATCCATGTCCCTAAATACCTTTCCATAAAGTCTCAATAGCTTATTTAAGACTGCTTCAGTTACCTATTTCTGCATAACAAACTACCCCCAAATCTAGCATGTTAAAACAACAGATCATTTCATGTTGCTCACAAGTCTGAGGGTCAGAAACATGAGAGTGGCTCACCTCTGCCTCAAGATGTTAGGGGGTCTCACTTGGAATAGCTCAAACACCTGTGCACTGGCTGGGATTCCTTACTTGGGACCATGTTTGTATAACCTTTGTTCTTGCAGTTGGCTGAGGTCTGTCACTCCCTTGGCTTTAGTTGATAGCTGTGCTGGCTGGAAAAGCCAAGAGCGCTTTTCTCACATGTCTGGTGACTCAGTGTTCACCATGTGGCCATTCTTCCATTCTGAGTAGATGGAGTGGGATTCTCACAGCATGGCAGTCTCAGGGTAGTTAGATTTCTTACATCTTGACTGTCTTCCAAGAAGGAGGAAGCAGAAGCCACCAATCCTGTGAAAGATTAGCCTGGAACTAACATAATGTCACTCCCATCATATTCTATTAGTGTAGCCAATTTCACTGAGTAAAGAAACAGTCTCCACCTAGGAATGGTCAAGAATCTGCCACTACTCCTGATTGGTCATTCCTCTGGATGCAAAAGATTTGTTTGGATTTTTTCACCAATATGGATATCTGTTCCTTTTTAGTTACTGGTTTGAATTTCCAGATATTTTCCCAAAAGGATATTAAAATCAGAATTGGGGTATAATTAATATTCAGAATGTCAATCACATGCCTTGCTTGCAAAATTGTCTTCAACAGCTTAATATAGGCACCAGAATATAAAGTGCTTTCTGCATTAGAAAATTGTACTTTGACCCCCAAATTGAGATCTCATTCGGAAAAACTCCAGAGCCTCGCTATTGGTGGATAAATAATCCTGTAGAGCCCAGTGTATTAGTTTGCTAAGGATGCCTAAAAAGATACTACAAACTGGATGGCTTAAACACAAATTTATTTTCTCAGTTTTGGAAATTTAGTTTCTCAGTTTTAGGTTACCACAGTGTATTAGGTAGAGTTCCCTGTGCTGTACAGTATGTTCTCATCTGTTGCCTATTTTATACAAGGTATCAATAATGTATGTGTGTCGATCGCAGTCTCCCAATTCTTCCCACCCCACCCCTTTCCCTCTTGGTATCCATACATGGATACCATGTATGGATTTGGTTCTCCATGTCTGTGTCTCTATTTCTACCTTGCAGATAAGATCCTCTATACTATTTTTCTAGATTCCACATATATGCATTATTATACAATATTTGCTTTTCTCTTTCTGACTTACTTCACTCTCTGTGATACTCTCTAGGTCCATCCACGTCTCTACAAATGACCCAATTTTATTCCTTTTATATGGCTGAGTAATATTCATTGTATATATGTACCACATCTTCTTTATCCATTCCTCTGTCGATGGACATTAGGTTGCTTCCATGTCCTGGCTGTTGTAAATAGTGCTGTATAAAGCATTGTTATTTGTTATGAAGATTGAAAGGAAGTTCTCTTTTGTTTCCTTTTAATCCATTTACCCGCTAATTAAAATCAATATGACATGTTGTGCTGCCTTTTCTACCTGAACCACTTACAGTATATGGCCAGGTTTGGCTTATTTGATTTTCTAGGTTTATTTGCCAGTGAATTATTTGTTTTCATATTACAAAGTAGCTCAGCTGTGCTTCATTTCACACTGAAAGCCTGCCTGACAAGTGATTGTCCAACACTCACCAGGCTGTGTGTGTGCAAGCTGGCAAAAGATGCTCGCAGTACAGAAAAGCTGCCTTATGTGCAGCCAGCTTGCTTTGCTAGTCTCGCTGTCAGATCTTCTCATAGGTCCTGTCCAATGGAAAAATCAGAACGATACAGAGAATTAAAGGATAATGGAATTGGAATGATGTTCAGCATCTTAATTAGGGACTTTTGGCAGAATATAATCATACATTTGGGTTGAATATTGTAATTGGAGATTATTAGAATATTCAAAGAAGCAGGATACTTTAGTGATTCTGTAGCTAGCAAAGTCCATTACTGTAGAGAATGTAAAACAAATAAACTAGACAATGTTTTGTAAAATAAGTTTCCCAAGCTTTATCAGTTTCTTACTATGGGAGTATGCTTTCAATTTACCACAAGCATGTATAGCATTATTTACTTATTTAGGAAAAAAAAAAAAGCTTTTGTTAATCATTTTGTCAGTCTTTTGAGTCATCCTCTGTTCCAAGATCTATCAATAGATTGGTGAATTCAGTGGAAAGCGAATGAATATGCTTTTAGCACATTTTTATGTGCGGTGCTGCATTTGCTTAAATAAAGCTATTGCTCCAGCATTAATAGGATGTCCACTTAATTTTTTTCCTTTGGTGAGAATGAGTTTTTGCTCTTTTCATCCACACTCCATACCTTAAGTCATCTGTGACAAAAAATACATATCTGCTACATGGATGCTGGGATAAGGGGTAGAAGTGTTTTAATAACTGGTTAAAGTAATGACTGAGCACATGACCTCAGCTTTGTAGCCTAAAATGGGCCATAGGGCTAAGATGTTTAAATATGGTTCTGGGTTTGATTTCAATCAGTTTAACTTTAGAAAACAAAAACGCTAAGTATAAGTCAATTATAAAGGATTAGAAAATAAAATTTACTGGGAAAAACAGTTACTTAAAAATTTAATTTTATTATCTAATAAACATGACTAATAAGCCTAAGTGTTAAAAGCCAGTGAAAAATAAATGTATTTTGACAACCAGGTTTTTAATAGAGGGAGACTAAGAATTGAAGACTCCCTGTCAGAGCGGGTTGGGTTTACAAAGCTTGTAAACAATTTCAGAGCAGACTAAGGATAGATTGACACCCTGAAAACCTTGCAGAATTAATCTTTCATGACAGTATTTGAAGACTGCCATCACTGTCATTCTTTTAGCAAATAGTCACTGAGCTGTGAAAAGCACAGTGCTTGGGGCTGTGGATAATGCAGTGCTGTAAAATATAGACTCTGACCTCAAGAAGTCCATGGTTTGTATCACTTATTCTACATATGTTTATTGGGCACTACCTATACAGTAGGCACTATGCTAAGAATGCCATGCGGATTAACTAGATTATGATACAGTCTTGTTCTCAAGGATTTACCTAACTGCTTCACCTAACAATTTCTGGGACTTCTGGAACTAGGTTTATATTTACCCAAAGAAGACATTAGCTAATTGAATAGAAATTTTCTACAGTATTATTTCCCAGCCCACAGGCAACCCATGTCTCCTTTCCCATTTCCCTTCTATATTCTTAATTTATTGCTTTGCCTAGGTTTTGTAACTGATGTTTCTTCTGCATTTTGGAACCTCTGCCTATGTGTTGGTGTTTCCCACACTGTGCAGACATTTTGAACTAATTCTTCTCTATTTTGACCACAGTTCAGCTATCTTCTGTATCTGGTTCTCAGTCTCTGCTTGCCTTGACGCCTCATCTGTATATCCTATAACTGCTGTCTGCTGTCTGCTGTCTCCTCTCTGCAGATGTCCTTTCTCAGAAAGCCTAGTTCTGGTATTCCACTTTGTGGTGGTACTAACCTGAGACCTATACATTGTCTGATCTACTTGAGAACTGACTGAAATCCCTATTGAAAATATATTTTTAATTCCGATGCACTAAAATCAAATTGCTACTCAGTTTTTAGCATATTAAAGAGAGAAACTTGTATATGAAAACAAGGAAATTCATCTAATTAATTCTACTAATAATTTTTCTTAGGTTATTTGGAAAAAATAAGCAGACAATTGGAAAAAGACACTTTGCCATTGTTGAGTTCAAAGTCACCAAAAAACAAAATTTGACATCAGAGCGTTTTTTGTTTGTCTTTTCAAATTTCCCATCAGACCTTTGACTGTTGTTTGTTAGCTACTGGAATGCTTCTGCATTCCCAGACATCCTTTAAATTTTTCCAAAATTATGAGTTTAATATGCTTTTGGATACAAATTTCTCTAGCTATGGTATTACAGAGTACATGTTTTTTCACATCAACTTTGTCATACCCTTGCTGTCTTACAGCAGCAAAAAGTGTTTTACCTATTCCAGTCATATTTAGAGGGGCTTCCTGTAATCAGATTAGGTGTCTATTTCACAAGTTTATGAAAGGACATCTTAAAAACGCTTGCTAGGAGAATCTGAAAATAGTTAATATCAAAATTACATGGCCTAGATGCAGAGAAAGCTTTTGACAAAATTCAACACCCATTTATGATAAAAACCCTGCAGAAAGTAGGCATAGAGGGAACTTTCCTCAACATAATAAAGGCCATATATGACAAGCCCACAGCAAACATCATACTCAATGGTGAAAAACTGAAAGCATTTCCACTAAGATCAGGAACAAGACAAGGTTGCCCACTCTCACCACTCTTATTCAGCATAGTTTTGGAAGTTTTAGCCAGAGCAATCGGAGAAGAAAAGGAAATAAAAGGAATCCAAATCGGAAAAGAAGAAGTAAAGCTTCCACTGTTTGCAGATGACATGATACTATACATAGAGAATCCTAAAGATGCTACCAGAAAACTACTAGAGCTAATCAATGAATTTGGTAAAGTAGCAGGATACAAAATTAATGCACAGAAATCTCTGGCATTCCTATACGCTAATGATGAAAAATCTGAAAGTGAAATCAAGAAAACACTCCCATTTACCACTGCAACAAAAAGAATAAAATATCTAGGAATAAACCTACTTAAGGAGACAAAAGACCTGTATGCAGAAAATTATAAGACACTGATGAAAGAAATTAAAGATGATACAAATAGATGGAGAGATATACCATGTTCTTGGATTGGAAGAATCAACATTGTGAAAATGACTATACTACCCAAAGCAATCTATAGATTCAATGCAATCCCTATCAAACTACCACTGGTATTTTTCACAGAAGTAGAACAAAAAATTTTGTAATTTATATGGAAACGCAAAAGACCCCGAATAGCCAAAGCAATCTTGAGAACGAAAAAAGGAGCTGGAGGAATCAGGCTCCCTGACTTCAGACTATACTACAAAGCTACAGTAATCAAGACAGTATGGTATTGGCACAAAAACAGAAAGATAGATCAATGGAACAGGATAGAAAGCCCAGAGATAAACCCACGCACATATGGACACCTTATCTTTGATAAAGGTGGCAGGAATGTACAGTGTAGAAAGGACAGCCTCTTCAATAAGTGGTGCTGGGAAAACTGGACAGGTACATGTAAAAGTATGAGATTAGATCACTCCCTAACACCATACACAAAAATAAGCTCAAAATGGATTAAAGACCTAAATGTAAGGCCAGAAACTATCAAACTCTTAGAGGAAAACATAGGCAGAACTCTCTATGACATAAATCACAGCAAGATCCTTTCTGACCCACCTCTTAGAGAAATGGAAATAAAATCAAAAATAAACAAATGGGACCTAATGAAACTTCAAAGCTTTTGCACAGCAAAGGAAACCATAAACAAGACCAAAAGACAACCCTCAGAATGGGAGAAAATATTTGCAAATGAAGCAACTGACAAAGGATTAATCTCCAAAATTTACAAGCAGCTCATGCAGCTCAATAACAAAAAAACAAACAACCCAATCCAAAAATGGGCAGAAGACCTAAACAGACATTTCTCCAAAGAAGATATACAGAGTGCCAACAAACACATGAAAGAATGCTCAACATCATTAATCATTAGAGAAATGCAAATCAAAACTACAATGAGATATCATCTCACACCAGTCAGAATGGCCATCATCAAAAAATCTAGAAACAATAAATGCTGGAGAGGGTGTGGAGAAAAGGGAACACTCTTGCACTGCTGGTGGGAATGTGAATTGGTTCAGCCACTATGGAGAACAGTATGGAGGTTCCTTAAAGAACTACAAATAGAACTACCCTATGACCCAGCAATCCCACTACTGGGCATATACCCTGAGAAAACCATAATTCAGAAAGAGTCATGTACCAAAATGTTCATTGCAGCTCTATTTACAATAGCCCGGAGATGGAAACAACCTAAGTGCCCATGATCGGATGAATGGATAAAGAAGATGTGGCACATATATACAATGGAATACTACTCAGCCTTAAACGAAATTGAGCTATTTGTAATGAGGTGGATAGACCTAGAGTCTGTCATACGGAGTGAAGTAAGTCAGAAAGAAAAAGACAAATACTGTATGCTAACACATATGTATGGAATTTAAGGGAAAAAAATGTCATGAAGAACCTAGGGGTAAGACAGGAATAAAAACGCAGACGTACTGGAGAACGGACTTGAGGATATGGGGAGGGGGAAGGGTGAGCTGTGACAGGGCGAGAGAGAGTCATGGACATATACACACTAACAAACGTAGTAAGGTAGATAGCTAGTGGGAAGCAGCCGCATGGCACAGGGATATTGGCTCGGTGCTTTGTGACCGCCTGGAGGGGTGGGATAGGGAGGGTGGGAGGGAGGGAGACGCAAGAGGGAAGACATATGGGAACATATGTATAACTGATTCACTTTGTTATAAAGCAGAAACTAACACACCATTGTAAAGCAATTATACCCCAATAAAGATGTTAAAAAAAAAATTACACGGCCGATTTCTAAAGTTCTGTGTGATCTTCTATACTTACAATAAGAATTTCTAAGTCAAAATTGAGATAACTGTTAGAGTTGCATTTCTAATTGCTTTAAGGGGCTTGGTTGAGAGATTTTAAGAAAATTGTGTAAAGATATTTTCTTTACTTGGACACTCGTAGAGCCTAGGCTTTTCAGATTTTGTTTTTATGAGATCTGTATTTTCTACAAATATCTTTCACTAGGTCTGATTTTAAACAAGATTAATAAAACTAGTTGAAAAAGGAGACCTATTCAGCTAAGAAATTATTTCTTGGTGTAACTGCTTTTCTACCATGCACTTCCTGCTGCCAATTTGATTATGTTAAACTGAGTTGATTATTAGTTTTTAAAAATTTACGGTTAGGGCTTCCCTGGTGGTGCAGTGGTTGCGGGTTCGGGCCCCGGTCTGGGAAGATCCCACATGCCGTGGAGTAGCTGGGCCTGTGAGCCATGGCCGCTGAGCCTGCGCGTCCGGAGCCTGTGCTCCACAACGAGAGAGGCCACAACAGTGAGAGGCCCGCGTACCACAAAAAAAAAAAAAAAAGAAATTTACAGATATATGAAATTTTAATTCAGTGTTAATGACAGCAGAGAAAGGTCTGGTTGCTCATTAACTTAAAAATGTGTTTACTATACTTATACTTCAGAGTTATGATCTGGCCTTCTTGATTGCTTTTATTTTTACACTGAACGGTTTGCTGAGAATAATCTCTGGGTTACTTACTAGAGCCATGCCTTCATGGACAAACATAATTCTGGAAAAGTATTAACAAATCACCCAACTTTGATGGATTTTTGTTTATGCCCTGTTAACATATGAACCAGAGTTTCACTTCTTCAGGGAATTATTTAGTCTCTAAAAAAATTATAATATACATATGCTATGCCTTTAGGGTTTCAATTAGTTCAATGATGTTTGAAAATACTAGTGGGTATTAGTAATGGGATAATTGCAGGAAACTTTCATACATTATAACCTAGCATTTCCCTGCAAGTGATATGACAAAGATCCTGAAGCATTGCAGGTGTCTGCCATGTGCTTGAAGCGGAATTGTAAAGGGCAAGTGAGCCCTGTGTCTGCTATGCCAGGAATTATTTTAGGCTCTACAGATACAGTGATAAATAAAATAGGTTAAAACCTGTGCCTTCTAATGGGAAAAGGTAGAAAAGATCAATAGAAATAGATGATAGGAAGGGAGGGAGGGAGGGAGGGAGGGAGGGAGGAAGGAAGGGAAGGGAAGGAAGGGAGGAAGGAAAGGAGGAAAGGTGGAAGGAAGGAAGGTTAGTAATAAGTGCTAACCATACAAATAAAGCAGGTGAGGGTGATAGGGAATATAGAGGTAATATTAGAATTTTAAATAAATTGATAAAGGAAGGCCATACTGAAAAAGTGGGATTTCATTAATGAGTGAAAGAGGATGAGGGAACAAGCTGAGAAGAATATTCCTGTCACAGGAAAGAGAAAATTCAAAGACTTTGGGGCAAGAGTGGGTCTGGTATGCGTAAAGAACAGCTAAGATGCCAGGGTAATGAATTTATTTGTTAATCTCACAGGTACCAACTCCCCATATGGAAATTTATCTACAAGGAGATATCACTAAACCTTCTTTGATGCATAAGGTGGGGGGGAGTGCTTTTGTGAGAACTCAGAGCCATTCATGCCAACTATTTACTTATTCCATCAATTTCATGTATAGATTTGCTTTTCTAAAGCATAAGGATGTTTGTATATGATTATATATATCCAAGCTATTTGGAAAGAGTTTTCCTGTGACAGGCAAGATTCTGGCGGAGAATTGAGTCAAGAGAGTTGAAATGGATTTTACATTAAATATAGACCTTAGAATTTACAATCAGAAGATGACAAAATTCTCAGAAGAATATAACACATTTTCAGTGTTATTAATATGCTTTTTGTAGGTCAGTGATATTTTAAACATTCGGTTATATAATATTTTCTGTAGGCTACCTCCCATTTTATTTAATCTTCTATAAATCAGGGCTGGGGAAAATACGTATAGGTATTCATGCATGTGCAGCATAAGATGTATAATAATTATAATGGCCATTATTTTTTAATGCCAAGCACTAGTCTATATATTTTATATCTGCTAGATCATTTATACCTCATCATAGCTCCATAAGTTACATATTATTGGTATTTTCATTTTATAGAAGAAATGAGGTCCAGAGAGGTTATATACTTGGCCAAGTTTATCTAGTTTACAAATAGAAGGGTTAGAATTTGGTTCCAGAGCGTCTAAAGAAAGACTCAATGTTTGAAAGAAGGAATGAGGGAATCAGGATGCATCTGGTAACTACACCTAAAAAAAGTGGAGTATTTTGCTGTTACCAGAAGCAAAATTGGGAAGAGAATGGGGCAGGAGCACAGATATCTAGAAAGTGCACATCATCTGACTTCATTATGCAAAGTAATAAAGTTCTTTGGTATAGGTAGAAAATGTAGGCTCTAGATCTTACAAACTCTGTAGAGCATGAAAGATGATTCCTAGAACCAAGAATTACTAAGGGTGGTATACAGCTAACTAATGAACCATTTACAAGAGTTAAGAGGCTGACAAACCTATAAACATTTTAGTATTTTTTAAAATTTTATAATTAATTATTAATTGTGTACAGTACAATAGTTGAGGGTAAATTTTTTAGTGCAAAGAGACATTTAAAAATAAGTTTTAACATTTTTATTTTCATAGCATTTCTAGAATAGAAGTAAATATTGTTTTTTCTTCTGTTTATGCCAGCAGAAAATAGTTGATTTACTTATAAAAGTTATTAACATAAAACAGACTGCCAGTTATTTCTCCAACAAAAATGGGTTTATTCAAGATCAGCAAAGAATTTTAATTTGGGGTCTTAAACCATGGTAGGACACACACAAGTCCCCAGCAAAAAAGGAGAGGAGAACTCATTTTTAGAGGAAACAAGAAAGCTAGGAGAGCTATAGGAAACAAAGAATCCATTAAAGAGATTGAGAGTTCGAAGCACAGTGGCTTTTCATTGGCTGAGTGTAACAGTCTTTCATTGGCTAAGCTCTTGTCAGGCAAGAAGAGGAAGTCTTTCTTCTTCCTCCTGGGCTCTGTTACCACCATAGGGCATGAGAGCTTTCCCTTCTGGTCTCCCTTTTCTATTTAATAAAGGTTCCCTTTATTATTTTTTTAACATTTCCCCCTTTTAAGATCTTTCTCTGAAAGCATCACTGATCAAGAGTCAGGTTTTCTGGTTTCAATAGCTTTTTGTTCCTCAGTATCAGGAAAGACCTATCCTGAGTGTGGTGTCCCACATCAGAGGGAAGGTGTAGATTGGAAACCTACTGAGGTCACATTTGAGTAACAAGGAGGGGAAGGAGGGAGAACTCTGAGGCACTTTTTATCTAAAGTCTATATCAAGATCATAGACATTGGAGATCATTTGAAACATTATGTAATCATCAGGTTACAAACCTCCAAAAGGCCTGATCCAGATATCTTGGAAAAGCTGTCTCATCAGATGTTGTTTGCTTCAGTTCCAGGAGATCTTTGCTTTCAGGTCACCAGATGATGTGCAGGTCCCGTCAGGGTTTGGTGCTTTGTTTAGATGTGTCACATGAATCCAAGAGTCTATTCCCTGGAATTTGGCAGCACAAGGGTAGGTTAACAGTACCTGATAGGAGTCTTTCAGTGAGGTTGGAGAGATCCTGGAAGTATCTTTTCCAATAGAAGAAAACTCCAGGTTATAAGGTCTTCATCTACTGGGCATGCACTGTGAAAAGATTTCTTTACCAAAGCATGGTTATTTTTAATAGAATCAACTAGGCCTTTAAAATACTGGAGTATCTCTCCTCTTATCAGTTGTGAATCAAAATAGGAAGGAGCCAAGTACATTAGGTGTCCTGTGACTGTCTCAATGGGGAGAGTTTGTGAGTTCCAAAGGGATGGATCTAAGATTTAGAAGGACCAACAGCAATGATTTTGGCTAAGTTATTTGGAAGACTTCTACAAACTTTGCAAGTTGAGCTTTAATAATGCTGTTAGTGCATTTGAATAAACCAGAGGATTGAGGATAAGTACAGTAAGAGAGTAAAAACAGCCAAACAGACTTGTCAAAGTATGTGACCAGTAAAATGGGTTCCTCAATCATTATGAAGTTCAAGAGGAGTTCCCCAGGTAGAGATGATTTTTTTCCAAAAGGGCTTTAGACACAGAAGAAGCAATAGCCTGTCTGCAAGAGAAGCCTTCAGTCCAGTGTGAAAACATACAAATCACGACTAAAGCATATTTGTATCCATGAGACAGAGGAAGTTGTATAAAATTAATTAGCCAGACCTCAGATGGTCCATTAGGCAGTTTAAAATGTCTGAAAGCAGTACAAACATGTTTCCCTAGGTTGTGTCTTGGACAAATGGAACAAGTGATCTAGGCACTTTTTGCAGTCTTTTTAACATTTTCCCACCAATATTTATTCATAAATGCTATCATTTTATTAGTAGACCAATGATTTAATGCCAGTACTATGGTTATGAGTAGGAATTTTAGAGTCTCTGGTAGGACTGGGTTGTTATTTGGTCCAAACCAGAGCTTTCTCTTTTTATCAAGCCAACAATTGTTGAATTTCCAATCCTGTTTTTCTGAGACCAATTGTTGGGCTTCTCTTGCCAGTTTTTCTAAGTTATCATTTGGGGAAATATCCCTTTGTACTATGACAGAGGTTTGGCTGTTGTTGGGTTCTTTAAGGGAAGCATTCCTTGCAGAAACGTCAGCAAGGTGATTTCCCCTAGCTTCCGGAGAGTCAAATTTAGAATGCCCCAGAACCTTAATAACAGATCAAGCATCCTGTAAAAGTATTGCATTCAGTAATTCCTGAACAAAGATGCCATTTTAAATTTTATTTCCACTAGATGTAAGGAAGCCACATTGCTTCCAAAACATTCCAAAATCATCAGCTACTATGAAAGCATATCTACTATCAGTTTAAATATTGGCAATTTTGCCTTTGACTAAAATGCAAGCCCCGTGTATGTGTGTATAATTCAACCTGTTAGGCTGAAACAGCCATAGATAAAGATGCTGCCTCAACAATATCAAAAGGAGTTGTAATATCATACCCAGCACAATATTTGCCATTATCACCTTTTAAAAAAAGAACCATTCATGACCAATGAGAAGTTGGCATTACCCAAAGGAATATCCTGTAGATCATCACGAAGAGTCAGGAGGTGATCAGTCAGCATTAAGCAGTTGTAAGGAACTTCATCAGAGATAAAGGGGAGAAGAATAGCAGAGTTAAGGTTATTACAACATAAAAGAGTTATATGAGGAGTGGTTAACAAAAGGACTTCATAGGAGGTGAGGTGGTTGACTAAGAAATGTTAAGTGTGCTGAGAATTCAGGAGGGCTTCTACTGCATGAGGCACAAAAATGGTTAAAGGGGATCCCACAATGATTTTCTTGATGATCTTAACCAAAAGGGCAGTGGCAGTAATGGCTCTAAGGCAAGGGTCCAGTTGCTGGCTATAATAATCTACAGGTTGATGTGCTTTGGGGTGAGTACCCCAAGGGCATTCCCTTTCTTTTCATATACAGAAAGGAAAAGGAGAATCTGATCACTGGGATGCCCTATAGCAGGTGGGTTGATTAGACTCCCCTTTAAGGCCTTAAAAGCTATGTTGTTTGGTTCTTCCCATAAAATCACGTCAGGGTTGTTTTTCTTTAGTGAAACATACAGATGTTTGGCCATAAGAGAAATTTGGAATCCAATTTCAGCAATAACCCACTAAACGAAGAAAACCTTGCAATAAATGGTGCTTAGTTTTAGGTTTTGGGGGATTTAGGACACCATGAAATCTGTCTGATCTAGGTGTAGCCTTTGTTCTGTTATCACATACCCTAAGTATCAAACATGGGCAAACTGCAAATTTTCCTTGGCAACCTTATGTCCCTTTAAAGCTAAAAGCTTTAGCAAGTGGATGCTGGCTTACAATGAGGAGGCTTGAGAAGGCAAGCAAAGAAGCAAATCATCCACATATTGCAACAAAGTAGAACCTCTAGGGAACTTTATATCATCCAGATCTGTCTTCAGGATTTGTGAAAAATAAGGAAGACTCTCAACAATTCCCTGAGGCATTACTGTCCAAGTGAATTACTTTTCTTCACAAGTGAAGGCAAAAAGGAATTGGTTGGCTGCATCAACTGGAATACTAAAGAATGTACTGGGCCTTCCCCGGTGGCGCAGTGGTTGAGAGTCCGCCCGCCAATGCAGGGGACACGGGTTCGTGCCCCAGTCCGGGAAGATCCCACATGCCGCGGAGAGGCTGGGCCCGGGAGCCATGGCCGCTGAGCCTGCGCGTCCGGAGCCTGTGCTCTGCAACAGGAGAGGCCACAACAGTGAGAGGCCTGTGTACCGCAAAATAATAATAATAATAATACTGCATACATCAGTTACAGTAAAGAATTTGCTTTGAGTGGGAGTGGATGTTAAGTATGAGGGTTAGGAACAACAGGATGTCAAAGGATAACAATGTTGTTGTTTATTGCTCAGAGGTCCTCCACCCTCAGCCCTTAGGTTTTCTTACTGGTAAAATAAGAGTATTATAGTGACTTGTTTACAGGATAATGAGGCCTTGAGTCTTGTAATCTTCTGTGATGAGCTTTATGCCTTGAATTGCATCTTTACTTAGAGGATATTGATTAATTCTGGCAAGAGATTTTGAACAGTCTGTTTGAATCTTAATGGGAGATGCACTGTGAATTTTGCTAGTATCAGTTGGAGATTTTGCCCATAAGAAGGGTGGTAGCTGATTTGATTCAATAGAGACAATTGATCAATGTTTCAAGAATCAACTCTATTACCATCAGTGACAGCATAAATAAAAGGTGTCAAACGGTCATCACATTCACCTGGTTGGCTGCTTTGATGACTACTGTCAAATTCTAGAATTATTTCCCCCTTTTGGGATAAAGAAATTCCAGCATGATACTTCTCTACAAAGTCTGAGTTTAATAAATGGATAGGAAAAGAGGAACTAAGGAGGAAAGGGTGTGTATCTCTCATAGGGACCAAACAAAAGAGAATAGGTTCGGAGATAGGAAATTCTTGAGGTTATTTGGAAGTCCCCACTATTTGAATTGATTTAGTACTCCAAGACAGTGGTTGCTTTATAGTAGTGGGATTGAGCATCAAGAGTATGGGTCTGCTCTCAATTAGGATGAACTGGAAGAGGTTCATCCCTAATCTGGAGAAGTATTTCTCCAAGCTGATTAAAAGAGAGGATTGGGAAGAGTCCCTGTAGCTCCTCTGAGCCCTATCACTGAGAATTGGGAAGAGTTTGGAAAGGCTGGTTAGAGAGCTGAAGGCATCTAAAGCCTTTGAATTTGAATTTATAACAATCTCTTTTCCAGTGTCCTGGCTCTTTGCACTAACAGCAAACTAGGAAGATTTTGGTTTCATTTGAAAGCCTTCATTAACTGGAGTTGAAGATTAGGAATTTTAGTGTTCTTTCTTTTAGGTGACTCATTTAGCATGCAGAAGAGCTGGTTTGCCAAATAAACTAAATCTGGAGTGGATATAGTTTCCCATTCTATCCTGGTCCTCTTTGATAGAAGGGAAAGGTCTCAGCTCAGCCCATTAATAAACATACAGTTAAAAGCTACCTGGATGGAACCAACATCTAAAGGAAAACAAGAATTATTTGAAAAAACAATCTGTGAAGTTGATTATAATAGTCATGACCAGGTTCATAAGACTTTTGTGTGCAAGTCTGAATTTTGTTCCAATCAGCAGACTTTGGTAAAACCCTAGGAATTGCTCAATAAGTCACCTAGCAATTGCCTGAGTCTGGTCATGTAATAAGTGAGTTAGTGGGCTGGCCTCCTGGTTGTAATTCTAGAGACCTTTCAGGATTTTCCCAATTAGTGGTTTTCATCCAATTCTGAGCCTGCCCTTCACTAACAAGCATATGAACTAGCTGAAATGAGTCAGAGAAACTAGAAACTTTGAATGACTATATTAAATTCCTCAGCAAATCTGTGAGGGTATTAGTAACTTTGGGAAAATTTGTAACTATGGATCAAAGTTCAGTTTTAGTCAGGGAATATAAGAAATTAAGGCGTTAGCCTCTGGATTCTCAGAAGGCTTAATTTTAAAGTGATGGTTTCTGATAAGTTTAGAGGAAAAGGGAGTGGGGGGACTTTCAGAGGAAAAAGGGAAGTTCAGTGAGAGAATTAGTATGGCAAAACTGAGGGTATATAGGAGGTACAGCCTGCATAAAAGGAAAGGAGAAAGTTGGTTCCAGAGCTGGAACCTGAAACAAAGAAGTCAAGGAAAAAGAGCTTGAGGCTTCTACAGCCATTGTATCTTTCTTAATTGTTTGTTTGTCTCAGTTAATCTTAACATCTTATTTTTCAGAGAAGCAATTTTAGGCTCCTGATAACATTTAGAAGCCTCGAAAGACTGATTGAGATAAGCGTTCCATTCAGTTTTGGAAATTTTAGAGCTATGGTTGCCGAGTTTGTTTTTAAGAAAATTAAGTTTGGGGATTTCAAAAGTTCCTCAGAATGGCTTAAACTGCCTTTGGCCAGGTCAGGTCAGTCCATTAAGTTAGAAATGTCCATGAGGAAGAACCATGGTTTTCTTTTTCTTCTTTTTCCCCCTTGTTGGTTATTTATTTTAAATATAGCAGTGTGTACATGTAAATCCCAAACTCCCTAACTATCTCTCCCTCCTGGTAACCATATGTTCAAGAACCATGGTTTTCAAACACAGAATTGGCTGGGAACCCTTTAGGGTGGTGCCCTCAAAATGTTTAGATAACTGGAATCCCATTTCTTAGAATTTCTTTCCTAGAGTAAAAGAATAATTTTCAAACTGCTTAAACAGCTCAAGCAGCTCAAATAGCTCAAACAGCCTGTAGGCCTAATACCAGCCAATTCCGAGGGAACAGTCTAGTCCCAGAGGAGCCAGACCAAAAGCTGCTTAGTGCAGTTCCAGTAGAACAGCCCGTATTCCCAAAGGAATTGGGCTGAAGGCCAAACTGGCACAATTCCAATGAAACATCTCCTGTTTTTGAAGGAATGGGCCGAAGGCTAGCCAGTTCCAGGAGTAACAGCCTTTGTTCCAAAGAGCAGTGGGTTGAAGGCTAGCATAGTTCCAAATGAAACAGCCTGATTTCAAAATAAGGCCAAAGTGCCAAATGAGTACTTGCATACAGAACAAGGCCTTAATCAGAAAGGAGGAAACCTTAAAGTAGATCTCTAATAAAACCTAAAAAGCTTCAAGGCACAAAGAAGGTAAGAGCTTGAATTCAGTAGAAAGACCTACTGTCAAACCCTAGGGTTGGCAAGAAAAGCAGTGAGCAACAAGGGGTTCCATGTGTGTACCAAGTCTGTTTGCTCACCAGCCTTGGAGTTGTCTCGGGTCTTCTCTGGATCCCCATATGGGCTGCCAAAATGTTGACCTAAAACAAACAGACTGCCAGTTATTTCTGTAGGGAAAATGAGTTTATTCAGGATCAGCAAAAAATTGTAATTTGAGGTCTTCAATTGTAGAAAGCCACGTGCAAGTCTCCAGTAAAAATAGAGGAGTACTCTTATACAGGGGGAAAGGAATTTGGGAAGGCTATAGTAAACAGAGTCCACTGAAGGAACTGGGAGTTTGAAATATAGTGGTTTTTCATTTGCTGAGTTGTGACAGCCTCTCATTGGCTAAGCTTTTGCTAGCCAGGAAGAGGAAGTCTTTCTTCCTCCTATTGATCTCTGCTGTCATCATAGGGCATGAGAGCTCCCCCTTCTGGTCTACTGACTCTACTTAATTGAAGTTTCTGTTTATTAATTTTTTTACATTATGATGCTATCTTTTATTAGAACATACTGAAACAAAAAAGATTTTGGGGTTTTTACACTAAATTGGAAATTCACAAAATTATTATTATTCATGGCCTTTGTTTTACAAACAAATTTTCCTCTATGCCTGAATGTATTTTTTTCTTTTGTTTTTATTTACTCCCTCATTCAAAATTTATTTTTGGAAGCAAAAATATGTTATTGTATTTTTCATCAGAAAAGAAAATATATTCCTACTATTAAAGTTGAAAAATTATGTAAAAATTGATCCATATAGAATAGTCTCTTTCTTCATACTCAAAGGACAATTATGAATTTTTTAAAAACCATATATGGGTTTTGAATTGAAACAAGAACACAATTATGCAAAGTAATTTTCTAAAAATAGAATTAATAATGCATGGTGTACAAGTGCAGAGGAGTATATTTGTTCCTAAGTATATTATTTAAAAATTTCAATCACCTGTCCCAGACTTGGTTAGGACTGCTATTCACTGGGGTATATTTCGTTCTCAGGGCCCCTCCTACATTAACAAACCCATGAGAGAGTTGTATCAGATTCATCCAAGGTGAATGAGAAATTCTAATCCCCATGACATTCAGGTAATTTAATGTGTTAGAAGAGCTCAATATTTTATAAGAAAGATGATTACTTTGTGTTGGAAAGAGCTTATTGATTGTTCATTGCCAGTTTCTTCTATGCCAAGTTTATTTTGCACGTTAATGCTCTTTTTAAGAATAATTCCAAGCATATTTTTACAGTAAATCAAGAGAAAACCAAAAAAACCTCCCAAGCTTCCAAGTCAGTCAGCCATCTGAATTGCTTACAAAGGAGAGGGACTCAATATAAATTAAAAGCAGATAGGGTATTGTAGAGGAAGGGCCAAGTCTTTTGAATAGCAGAGATTAGCGAGTCTTCCTATGGGAAGGCTGTTCGTTACAAGTCCTTCTTGAAAACAGTTTAATTTTAAAGTCAGAATTGGGAATTTATATTTCCACCTTTGAACTGGCTAACTCTACTTCTTATATAAATTTAGTTTTAGTTCATGGAGAAATTCAAATTTGATAATTAAGCCTCATCTCCTTCTAGCTTTTTAGCCAGAGCTAATAATATTTTTTGTTGTTGTTTCTATGAGGTAGAGAAAATACTGTTGCTCAAAACAAAAAGTCATTTAATTATTTGATTCTTCATATTTTTCCTTCCCTTCTTTTCCAGCAGCTATATGAGACATATTTTATTATTTGGTTCTGATTGCACAGAACATTTTTGTTAAAACCTGATAGTTTTACTCAGTATTATTGCAGGAAGACTTATAGAGCCCTTGTACATTTTTATTTTTTTCATTAAGGTAGGTGCCCTATGGAGCTTACTTTATTTAACATTTTGAAGATGTAGGATACTTGCTTTGTAATAAATAAAACACAATTATAAAATTCCATTGTACCACAGCAGAATTTGAAAAAAAATCTAAAACAACAGGATATATTTTTCCCTCATAATTGCTTCATCAAAAATGTGCACATTTTATATTTATTACACAAGGCTCGCTTGATTTGTTATGATAGTGATACCACAGATCTACTTATTTTCATTTAAATACTGAACATAGATTTAGTTACACTTGATATTAAACAAAATAAACAGGTGAATGATTTGAGTTGGGTTTGAATTGGGAATCAAAAATAATATCTTGGAATTTGACATTATCTAATTTATTATATTGTCATTCAGTGTTTGTACTACAAATAGATTGTCATCAGGCTGTTTTTGAAGAAAGAACAATGTTTGCAAAATAATGTGAAATTATATTTGAGAAATGAGCTGAAAAAGATCATAATTCTAGTAGTGGGTGATTAGCAAAACTATTTTTTCCCTTTAAACCTTGGAGGCCATCTCCTCAAAGCTTCCATATCCCAGATTGTTTATACTCAGAGAAAAACAAAATCAGGCATTCTCACTTTTTGAGGGAAAACAATTCTTGATTATGACCATGGAATTACCTTTTACAGATATGGTTCAATGTGGCCCCATCCTCACTTATAGGCATCATCCCTTATCCTCCCTTCTTTCTTCATACTCTCCTTTCTGTTCTGTACCCACACAGTCCTTCTTTCCTCCAATGCATACAGAGATTGTATGTTTGCTATTCATTTGGTTTGGTATACCCTTCCCCACTTCTCTTTCTCAAACAAAATCCTCTTTTGTGATACCTTCTTTAAGCTCTCTTAATGCTTGGTAGATTCCTACAAATGTTTTTTAGCAATTATCAGTGTTAAAATCGTATGCCCTCTCTTCTCTCTGATTCTCCCCTCATCTTGTTCCTTTCCATTTATGGATTTTCCATCAGCGTGTCAGATATCTAATAAGTGCTCATTAATGCTAATATAACTAAAAATTAATAATGTCTTTAATAATAAATAAATGTACTTAACCATATAACCTCTGAATTCTGAAACTCCTTTAAAATCTTATGCTCCTAGAGTCTTGTTCTGATAATTAATTATATATAATATGCAAATTATGCCTTTGATCAAATGGAAAATTATTTGAGCTTAAATAGAAACTCCAGATCAAATCAAGAACATGTCTCAGTATTACCTGAGGGTTCCTGTTTCATTTTAGATTAAAGCTATATGGATGCACAGAGAAGTTATAGGCTAAATAGCCTCCAAGTGCCTTAAGTAGGTCCATGGGTGTTGTATTAAGTAGTAGCCCCCAAACTTCATGTCTACCTGGAATCCATGATTATGACCTTATTTAGAAATAGGGTCTTTGCATATATAATCAAGTTAAGACTAAGTCACACTGAATTTGGGTGGGCCTTAAATTCAATATGACTAGTGTCCTTATAAGAAGAGGGAAGTTTGGCCACAGGGACACAAACACACAGGGGAGAAAGCCATATGAAGATGGAGGCAGAGATTAGAGTGATGCATCTACAAGCCAAGTCATGCCAAAGATTGCTAGCAACCACCAGAATCTAAAAGAGGCAAGGAAGGGTTTTTCCCTAGAGTTTTAGAGGGACTATGGCCATGCTGACATTTTGATTTCAGATATCTAACCTCCAGTACTGTGAGAGAATAAGTTTCTGTAGTTTTAACCCATTCAGTTTGGAGTTCTTTGTTACGACAGCCCTAGGAAACTAATGCAGATAGCCTAAATTCAGTGATAAGGAAATGTTTTAGATCAATTTGATTAATGTTTATTGGGTTTTATGTTATGATATACATAATGATAGACATTAGCAATATATCCTTGAAGAGTTTCAAAAGTCATAGGAAAGATGGACATATCAACAGATATGTCAGTGTCATGTATGGCAGGTCCATCACCAGCCATTTCCTCCTCCTCTCTGCGTTTGAATATAGTTAGAGGAGCATATGAGGTTTGGAGCTCTGACAGCCATGTTAAGAATAAGACATTTGCAGAAAAAAAAAAAAATGACCCAGATACCTGACATTACTAATCCCCCAATTAAACCTGAAATGTCTTCCTGCCAATTGTCTTATTATGGGAGATAATGAACTCTATTGAATGAACCATATTCTTTGATAGTTGCAGCTCAAAGATTCTCATGAATACAATGATATATGTTCAAAGTTTGAGAAAGAATAAAAAAAGGAGCTCTTGCCCCAAACTGGAGAATCAGACAAGGTTTTAGTAATGATGGAAAAATGCATAGAAGTTACCTGGATAAAAAGCATGAGAATATCCTCCTAGGAAAAGATAATAGATGATAAAGGCATAAAGCTGTAAAAGAATATGGTGGCTAGCCATAACTATTTTGACATTACTGTGATATAAAACATAGAAGTAGGTTGGGTTGGGGAGGTTCAAGTCATGAAAACTTTTATATGTCCTAATGAGGTCATTGAAATTTATGCTATAAGCAATAGGAACCTACTGGAATGCTTTAAGCAGAGTGTTTTGAACTTAAGTTATAGTTAGATACTTCTGTTTATATTTTATACTTTAAAAGACTGGAGTTATAGTAACAATCTCTCAGTAATAGTTCAGGCAAGAGATGATTATAATATAAATCATACATTGGTAGTAGGAATATTAAGGAAGAAATATTTTCAAGAAACAGTTGGGAAGTAAAATTGAAAGTACCCAATTTATTGGATGTGGAGGTAAGGAAGATAAAAGGACTTAGGATGATTTTCAGGTTTCCTTCTTGAGGAGATGGTGGATAGAAAATAAGTGATAAAGAGCTTGTTGTGATCATTTGATTTCCAAATGCCAAATACCTAATCTTTTGTTTTAATTATTTTCTAATGGAAAGTTAAATAAAAACATTTCCCTGCTATGGCATATACGGAATATTACTCAAATTTTTTTGATGACTCATGGTAGTAATTGTGAGTATCAGTTATTGTTTGGTGCTGTAAAATATTTATACACTCTGGGGCTTGAATTCATATGATACTTTTCTATAGCTTGTTATTATGGAATTCTATGGCATTAATTAAATCGTTCTACGTGAATTTCATGGTTACTCTTTATTCTTCATTACTTTTAGGCTATGAGTTATCAGTTCATTCTTTCCTTCAATACTATATTCAATTCAGTGTGTTAGGCCTTGTTCTAGACATGGAGGGTACAGTGCTGAGCAAAACAGACATAGTCACTCTTCTCAGTGTCCTTATGCTATAGTGAGGAAGGACAGACAATAAACAAGAGACATAAATGTCAACATAATTCTACATAGTAATAAGTGCTTTGAAAGAAGTAAAATAGAAATGGCAGGGGATTAGGCCAATAGAGAGTAAGATAATAAGGAGAGAAATCACCCATCAAGAGGAAATTTTTAAGTGAAACCTACCTAGATGACAAGGAGCTCATGATGCTAACCTCTGAGAGGTAAGCATTGCAAAGCCAGAAGCCAATCAGAGTAAAGATGGAGAGGAGGATGTAAGCTTGCTGAACTTGAAGAATTGAAAGACTGTTGAAGGTGAATGACCCAGGGGGTTGGGGTAGTAAGAGTTGAAGGTAGAGAGCTGGACATGGCACAGGTCGTGAAGACCTCGGAGGCTACCATGAGGAGATGAATATCATTCCAATTACACTGACAAGCACTGAAGTATTTAAATCATAAGAATGACATAATCACTTTTATACAAAGAAAATTCAGTCTTCTGAGTGGAGAATGGAATATATGAAAATAAAAGTGAAAATAAAAGGAGACAAGTTAGGAACGTATTGTATTAGTCCAGGCAGACATGTAGCAATGGGAAGGAAGAGAAATAGATGCGCTAAATATATTTTGAAGGCAAAACTGAAAGAACATGTTGTTTATAGCAAAATTTTCCCCCTACAGTTTTGATACTACTTTACTGTAGATTATTCCATTCAGATTATCAGGTGGTTATGATGATCTAGAATAGATTCTGAATAATAGTTTCAAGGGTTTCTTATAAGTAGAGTTTGAACTTTAATGTATTGTCTTTATGTCTTTACACTGCTTTGTGGGTTCTCAGAAGATTATTGGGGAGTAACTTCTATAAAAATATGATATTGGTGTACTAAAGAGTAATTTCAAGATTTTTACTCTGAGGACATAAACATAATTTTGCAAACTCTTGCTTGAGATTCTCAGTACATCAGAGCAAAGTGATAAATGTTTACCAAGAAATTATGTCTCCTGGTAGATAGACCAAAATTTGGAACCTTTGGGATATTCTTACTTCCCAGTGAAAAGTGATCATATAATCTCTGACCTTGCTCAATACCTTTAATGGCTCTGTGTTACAGTTTCTCAGTCTTTGAATGGCAATAATGATCTTTTCCATCTAAGCTAAGATATATTTGTAAAGTACATGGAACTTGCCAACAGGAAATCACTATATACATGACAATTTATTGTTAGTTTTATGGCCAATTCAAATCACAAAGGAATTGAAGTCATTGCCATTTGAAGGTTGTTCAGTTCATTTTTTAGATAGATGACTGACCCAGTACAACAGTGACACAAAGTCCCTGAACAATTACACTCAAACTCTGCCTTGGCTATGATGGAAAAAAAATGATTGTTGAATTAACGGGACTATAAAAATGGCATGCCTTTCTTCCCTAAACAGTTGGGAAATGTGAGAAAATGCTGGGGTTGAAGGATTAAAGAGAAGTCAGAGCTATTTTTTTACATATTGTTTCAATTTTAAGGTATAATAATTGAAGCCTGCTTAGGCTTTTTCTTAAGTAAGTATTCATGAGAAATATTTATTTATTTATTTATTCATTCATTCATTCATGCATGCATGCATGCATGCGGTACGCAGGCCTCTCACTGTTGTGGCCTCTCCCGTTGCGGAGCACAGGCTCCAGACGTGCAGGCTCAGCGGCCATGGCTCATGGGCCTAGCCGCTCCGCGGCATGTGGGGTCTTCCCAGACCGGGGCACGAACCCATGTCCCCTGCATCGGCAGGCGGACTCTCAACCACTGTGCCGCCAGGGAAGCCCGAGAAATATTTTTATTTAATTAAAAATTTACTGTGTACCTCATGATAATAAAGTCAACCGATGAGTGTGATGAGAGATACTAAGTGTTTTATAGTAGCATGAATTTGTGAAAATTATTTACGTTTGGTGAAGTAAAGTAAGCTATGGAGAGAAGGTGACATTTCAGCCATTTCCACAGTGCAGATAAGAGGGAAGAGTGCTTTCCTCCTAAGAAAACAAGGTGAGTCAACACTTTCAAATGGAAATGTAGTGGTTACAATTGAGGAGAGTTGAATACTCTGATTTTACTGGAGTACATAGGGGGAAAAATAAACCAAATAAATTAGAAAGAGACAGAGTAGCCTTATTGGTCATACCTTTAATGACATCCTTAGAATTTGAATGTATCATAGATGGGAAGACTAGAATTTGGATAATCTGATCTTTGCTTAACTAAAAGAAAAAAGTCTTTTCAGTGGTATCTGCCTAGAGATACCATTACCTAATATTCCCCCATTTTTTGATTATTTTAACCATAAAATATAGATAAAAAATAGGATCAGTTTAAAGGGCTAGAAAAATTTATTCTATTTTTTTTACTGAGATGTAATTCACATGCCATAAAAATCATCCTCTTAAATAAAGTATACAGTTCAGTGTCCTTGCTATTCATAGTGTCCAATCATCACTACTGTCTAATTTTAGAAAAGTTTCATCACCCCAAAAGATACTCTATACCTAAAGGCAGTCACTTCTTCCCTCCTCCTCAAAGTATGACTAATACATAGTATCACTAACACTAATACTAATTAGTGGTAGAAACCACTAATCTGATTTCTGTCTCTATGGATTTGTATGTTGAGGATATTTTGGATGCTTGGAGACCTAAAACATGTGGCCCTTTGTGACATTTCTTTCACTGAGCGTACTGTTTGTAGTTTCATCTACGTTGTAGCATATAACAGTACAACATTCTGTTTTGTCCAATAATATTCCATTTTATGGATATACCACATTTTGTTTACTATTAAACAACATTGATGAACATTTGGATTATTTCACTTTTTGGCTATTATAAATAATGCTATGAATAGTAACATATAAGTTTTTTGTGCATTTACGTTTTTCAGTTGTTTACTGTATACCTCAGAGTGGAATTACAGGGTAATAGAATAACTCTATTTTTAACATTTTGAAGAACTGCCGACCTTTTTTCCAAAGTGGCTACACTATTTGACAATTCCACTAGTGATGTATAAGGATTCCAATTTCTCCACATCCTCTCCAACACATGTTATTTTTGGTCTTTTTGATTTTAGTCATTATAGTAAGTGTGAAGTCGTATCTCACTGGGGACTTGATTTGTATTTCCCTAATGATCAGTGATTTGGTTGAACATCTTTTCATGTGTTTATTAGTCATCTGTATATACTCTTTGGAGAAATTTCTATTCAAATCTTTTTCACATTTTTAAATTGGTTTGTCTTTTTATCATTGAGATGTAAGACTATATATTCTTGAATAAGTTCATTATCAAATATCTCAGGTATATCATATCTGATGAAAATATATAATATATTTCTTCCCTTTCTGGGTTGTCTTTTTCTTTTCTTTTTTTCTTTTTTTGTCTTTTTCTTGATGGTTTCCTTTGAAGCACAATTTTTAAAAATTAGATCAAGTTTAACTGGTATATTTTTTCTTTTTTTGATGGTGCTTTTGGTGTTATATATAAGAATACATTGCTAAATCTGAGGTCATGCAGATTTACTCTTATATTTTCTTGTAAGAGTTTTATATTTTTAGCTCCTATATGTGAGTCTTTGATATATTTTAAATTAATTTTTTATACATGGTGTGAGATAAGCACTCAACTTAATTTTGTGTGTGTGAATATCTAATTGTCCCAGAACAATGTGTTTAAAGATTCTTCTTTTCCCATTGAATATTCTTGGCACTTTTGTCAAAATTTAATTAACCATAAATACAAGAATATATTTCTGGACTTTCATTTCTATTCTGTTGATCTATATGTCTGTCTTTATCCCAGGGCCACAATGTCCTGATTACAGTAGTTTTTTAGTGAGTTTTAAAATCAGAGTGTGACTCTTCTTACCTTGTTTTTCTCTTTGAACATTGTTCTTGCTCTTCTGGTTCCATTGTAACTCCATATGAATTTTAGGATCAGCTTGTAATTTTCTGCCAAAAAGCCAACTAGGATTTTGAAAAGAATCATATATTTTTTTTGTAGATCAGTTCAAGGAATGTTGCCATCTTAATATTAAGTGTTTCAATCTATGAACATGAGTTTTATTTCTATTTATACATCTTCTTATGCAGCTTAACCTTCTGTCAGCGGTGTTTTGTGGTGTTCAGTGTACAGTTCTTGTGCTTCTTTCATTAAGTTTATTTCAAACTTTTATACTGCTTGATGTGATATAATTGATTTGTTTTATTAATTTTATTTTTGGATTGTTCATTAACTGTTTTATAGAAAAAAATACTATTCTATGTTAATCATGTATCTTGCAATCTTAAATAACTATTAATTTTAACAATTTTTCTTTTCCCAGTTCCTTAGGAAATTTTATATATAAGATCACATGATTTAAAATTGAGCTGGTTTTACTTCTTCCTTTTTAATCTGGACATTAGTTTTACTTCTTTGGAAAAGAAATAAATCTGGAAATCTTTTATGTATTTATTTTTCTTCTTTAATTGCCCCATCTATAACCTTCAATAATGTTGAATAGAAGTGGCAAGAGCAGACATCATTGTCTTGTTCTTTTTTTAACACCTTTATTGGAGTATAATTGACTTACACTGATGTGTTAGTTTTTGCTTTATAACCAAGTGAATCAGCTATACATATACATGTATCCCCATATCTCCTCCCTCATGTGTCTCCCTCCCACCCTCCCCATCCCACCCCTCTAGGTGGTCACGAAGCATGGAGCTGATCACCCCGTGCTATGCGTCTGCTGCCCACTAGCTATCTATTTTACATTTGGTAGTATATATAAGTCCATGCCATTCTCTCACTTCGTCGCAGCTTACCCTTCCCTCTCCCTGTGTCCTCAAGTCCATTCTCTACATGTACGTCTTTATTCCTGTCCTGCCCCTAGGTTCTTCAGAACCATTTTTTTTTTTTTTTAGATTCCATATATATCTGTTAGCATACGGTATTTGTATTTCTCTTTCCGACTTACTTCACTCTGTATGACAGAATCTAGATTGAACCAACTCACTACAAATAACTCAATTTCATTTCTTTTTATGGCTGAGTAATATTCCATCGTATATATGTGCCACATCTTCTTTATCCATTCATCTGCCGATGTACACATATGTTGCTTCCATGTCCTGGCTATTGTAAGTAAAGCTGCAGTGAACATTGTGGTACATGATTCTTTTTGACTTATGGTTTCTCAGGGTATATGCTCAGTAGTTGGATTGCTGGGTCATATGATAGTTCTATTTTTAGTTTTTTAAGGAACCTCAATACTGTTTTCCATAGTGGCTTTATCAATTTACATTCCCACCAACAGTGCAAGAGGGTTCCCTTTTCTCCACACCCTCTCCAGCATTTATTGTTTGTAGATATTTGGATGATGGCCATTCTGACTGGTGTGAGGTGATACCTCATTGTAGTTTTGATTTGCGTTTCTCTAATGATTAGTGATGTTGAGCATTCTTTCATGTGTTTCTTGGCAATCTGTGTATCTTCTTTGGAGAAATGTCTGTTTAGGTCTTCTGCCCATTTTTGGATTGGGTTGTTTGTTTTTTTGATATTGAGCTGCATGAGCTGCTTGTATACTTTGGAGATTAATCCTTTGTCAGTTGCTTCGTTTGCAAATATTTTCTCCCACTCTGAGGGTTGTCTTATCGTCTTGTTTATGGTATACTTTGTTGTGCAAAAGCTTTTGTTTCATTAGGTCCCATTTGTTTATTTTTGTTTTTCCATTTTTCTAGGAGGTGGGTCAAAAAAGATCTTGCCGTGATTTATGTCATAGAGTGTTCTGCCTATGTTTTCCTCTAAGAGTTTTATAGTGTCTGGCCTTACCTTTAGGTCTTTAATCCATTTGGAATTTATTTTTGTGTGTGGTGTTAGGGAGTGATCTAACCTCATACTTTTACATGTACCTGTCCAGTTTTCCCAGCACCACTTATTGAAGAGGCTGTCCTTTCTCCACTGTACATTCCTGCCTCCTTTATCAAAGATAAGGTGACCATATGTGTGTGGGTTTATCTCTGGGCTTTCTGTCCTATTCCACTGACCTACATTTCTGTTTTTGTGCCAGTACTGTACTGTCTTAATTACTGTAGTTTTGTAGTATAGTCTCAAGTCAGGGAGTCTGATTCTTCCAGCTCCATTTTTCTTTCTCAAAATTCCTTTGGCTATTCTGGGTCTCTTGTGTTTGCATACAAATTGTGAAAGCTTTTTGTTCTAGTTCTGTGAAAAATGTCATTGGTAGTTTGATAGGGATTGCATTGAATCTGTAGATTGCTTTGGGTAGTATAGTCATTTTCACAATATTAATTCTTCCAATCCAAGAGCATGGTATATCTCTCCATCTGTTGGTATCTTTAATTTCTTTAATATTTAATTTAATTTCTTTAATTTAATCATCTTTAATTTAATTTAATTTCTTTAATTTAATCATCTTTAATTTCTTTCATCAGTGTCTTATAGTTTTCTGCATACAGGTCTTTTGTCTCCTTAGGTAGGTTTATTCCTAGATATTTTATTCTTTTTGTTGTAATGGTAAATGGGAATGTTTCCTTGATTTCTCTTTCAGATTTTTCATCATTAGTGTATAGGAATGCAAGAGATTTCTGTGCATTAATTTTGTATCCTGCTATTTTACCAAATTCACTGATGAGCTCTAGTAGTTTTGTGGTAGCACCTTTAGGATTCTCTAAGTATAGTATCATGTCATCTGCAAACAGTAACAGCTTTCCTTCTTCTTTTCTGATTTGGATTCCTTTTATTTCTTTTCTGTCTCTGGTTGTTGTGGCTAAAACTTCCAAAGCTATGTTGAATAATAGTGGTGAGAGTGGACAACCTTGCCTTTTTCCTGATCTTAGAGGAAATGGTTTCAGTTTTTCACCATTGAGAAGGACGTTGGCTGTGGGTTTGTCATATATGGCGTTTATTATGTTGAGGCAAGTTCCCTCTGTGCCTACTTTCTGGAGGGTTTTTTATCACAAATGGGTGTTGAATTTTGTCAGAAGCTTTTTCTGAATCTATTGAGATTATCGTATGTTTTTTATCCTTCATTTTCTTAATATGGTGTATCACATTGATTGATTTGCATATACTGAAAATCCTTGCATTCCTGGGATAAACCACACTTGATCACGGTGTATGATCCTTTTAATGTGCTGTTGGATTCTGTTTGCTAGTCTTTTGTTGAGGATTTTTGCATCTATGTTCATCAGTGATATTGGCCTGTATTTTCTTTTTTTGTAACATCTTTGTCTGGTTTAAGTATCAGGGTGATTGTGGCCTCATAGAATGAGTTTGGGAGTGCTCCTCCCTCTGCTATATTTTGGAAGAGTTTGAGAAGGATAGGTGTTAGCTCTTCTCTAAATACTTGATAGAATTCGCCTGTGAAGCCATCTGGTCCTGGGCTTTTGTTTCTTGGAAGATTTTTAATCACAGTTTCAATTTCAGTGTTTGTGGTTGGTCTGTTTATATTTTCTATTTCTTCCTGGTTCAGGCTTAGAAGCTTGTGGTTTTCTAAGTATTTGTCCATTTCTTCCAGGTTTTCCATGTTATTGGCATATAGTTGCTTGTAGTAATCTCTCATGATTCTTTTTTTTTTTCTGCCGTGTCAGTTGTTACTTCTCCTTTTTCATTTCTAATTCTGTTGAATAAGTCTTCTCCCTTTCTTTCTTGATGAGTCTGGCTAATGATTTATTAATTTGTTTATCTTCTCAGAGAACCAGCTTTTAGTTTTATTGATCTTTGCTATCGTTTCCTTCATTTCTTTTTCATGTATTTCTGATCTGATCTTTATGATTTCTTTCCTTCTGCTAACTTTGGGGGTTTTTTTGTTCTTTTTTCTCTAATTGCTTTAGGTATAAGGTTAAGTTGTTTATTTGAGATGTTTCTTGTTTCTTGAGGTAGGATTGTACTGCTATAAAGTTCCCTCATTGGACTGCTTCTGCTGAATCGCATAGGTTTTGGGGCATCATGTTTTCATTGTCATTTGGTTCTAGGTATTTTTTTTTTTACATCCTTATTGGAGTATAATTGCTTTACAATGGTGTGTTAGTTTCTGCTTTATAACAAAGTGAATCAGCTATACATATACATATGTTCTCATATCTCTTCCCTCTTGCGTCTCCCTTCCTCCCACCCTCCCTATCCCACCCCTCCAGGCGGTCACGAGCTTATCTCCCTGTGCTATGCAGCTGCTTCCCACTAGCTATCTACCTTACGCTTGGTAGTGTATATATGTCCTGCCTCTTTCTCGCTTTGTCACAGCTTACCCGTCCCCTCCCCATATTCTCAAGTCCATTCTCTATTAGGTCTGTGTCTTTATTCCTGTCTTACCCCAAGGTTCTTCATGACATTTTTTTTCTTAAATTCCATATGTATGTGTTAGCATATGGTATTTGTCTTTCTCTTTCTGACTTACTTCACTCTGTATGACAGACTCTAGATCTATCCCCCTCATTACAAATAGGTCAATTTCGTTTCTTTTTATGGCTGAGTAATATTCCATTGTATATATGTGCCACATCTTCTTTATCCATTCATCCGATGATGGGCACTTAGGTTGTTTCCATCTCCAGGCTATTGTAAGTAGAGCTGCAATGAACATTTTGGTACATGACTCTTTTTGAATTATGGTTTTCTCAGGGTATATGCCCAGTAGTGGGATTGCTGGGTCATAGGGTAGTTCTATTTGTAGTTTTTTAAGGAACCTCCATACTGTTCTCCATAGTGGCTGTACCAATTCACATTCCCACCAGCAGTGCAAGAGTGTTCCCTTTTCTCCACACCCTCTCCAGCATTTATTATTTCTAGATTTTTTGATGATGGCCATTCTGACTGGTGTGAGATGATATCTCACTGTAGTTTTGATTTGCATTTCTCTAATGATTAGTGATGTTGAGCATTCTTTCATGTGTTTGTTGGCAGTCTGTATATCTTCTTTGGAGAAATGTCTATTTAGATCTTTTGGTCATTTTTGGATTCGATTGTTTGTTTTTTGTTATTGAGCTGCATGACCTGCTTATAAATTTTGGAGAGTAATCCTTTGTCAGTTGCTTCATTTGCAAATATTTTCTCCCATTCTGAGGGTTGTCTTTTGGTCTTGTTTATGGTTTCCTTTGCTGTGCAAAAGCTTTGAAGTTTCATTAGGTCCCATTTGTTTATTTTTATTTCCATTTCTCTAGGGGGTGGGTCAAAAAGGATCTTGCCATGATTTATGTCATAGAGTGTTCTGCCTATGTTTTCCTCTAAGAGTTTGATAGTTTCTGGCCTTACATTTAGGTCTTTAATCCATTTTGAGCTTATTTTTGTGTATGGTGTTAGGGAGTGATCTAACCTCATACTTTTACATGTACCTGTCCAGTTTCCCAGCACCACTTATTGAAGAGGCTGTCATTTATACACTGTACATCCCTGCCTCCTTTATCAAAGTTAAGGTGACCGTATGTGCATGGGTTTATCTCTGGGCTTTCTATCTTGTTCCATTGATCTATCTTTCTGTTTTTGTGCCAGTACCATACTGTCTTGATTACTGTAGCTTTGTAACATAGTTGGTGCTCAGGGAGCGAGCCTGATTCCTCCAGCTCCGTTTTTCGTTCTCAAGATTACTTTTGCTATTTGGGGTCTTTTGTGTTTCCATAAAAATTGTGGAATTTTTTGTTCTAGTTCTGTGAAAAATACCAGTGGTAGTTTGATAGAGATTACATTGAATCTGTAGATTGCTTTGTGTAGTAGAGTCATTTTCACAATGTTGATTCTTCCAATCCAAGAACATGGTATATCTCTCCATCTATTTGTATCATCTTTAATTTCTTTCATCAGTGTCTTATAATTTTCTGCATACAGGTCTTTTGTCTCCTTAGGTAGGTTTATTCCTAGATATTTTATTCTTTTTGTTGCAGTGGTAAATGGGAGTGTTTTCTTGATTTCAGTTTCAGATTTTTCATCATTAGCGTATAGGAATGCCAGAGATTTCTGTGCATTAATTTTGTATCCTGCTACTTTACCACATTCATTGATTAGCTCTAGTAGTTTTTTGGTTGCATCTTTAGGATTCTCTATGTATAGTATCATGTCATCTGCAAACAGTGACAGCTTTACTTCTTCTTTTCCAATTTGGATTCCTTTTATTTCATTTTCTTCTCTGATTGCTGTGGCTAAAACTTCCAAAACTTTGTTGAATAACAGTGGTGAGACTCGGCAACCTTATCTTGTTCCTGATCTTAGAGGAAATGGTTTCAGTTTTTCACCATTGAGGACGATGTTGGCCGTGGGTCTGTCATATATGACCTTTATTATGTTGAGGAAAGTTCCCTCTATGCCTACTTTCTGCAGGGTTTTTATCATAAATGGGTGTTGAATTTCGTCAAAAGCTTTCTTTGCATCTATTGAGATGATCATATGCTTTTTCTCCTTCAATTTGTTAATATGGTTTATCACATTGATAGATTTGCGTATATTGAAGAATCCTCGCATTCCTGGAATAAACCCCACTTGTTCATGGTGTATGATCCTTTTAATGTGCTGTTGGATTCTGTTTGCTAGTATGTTGTTGAGGATTTTTGCGTCTATGTTCATCAGTGATATTGGCCTGTAGTTTTCTTTCTTTATGACATCCTTGTCTGGTTTTGGTATCAAGGTGATGGTGGCCTCGTAGAATGAGTTTGGCACTGTTCCTCCCTCTGCTATATTTTGGAAGAGTTTGAGAAGGATAGGTGTTAGCTCTTCTCTAAATACTTGATAGAATTTGCCTGTGAAGCCATCTGGTCCTGGGCTTTTGTTTGTTGGAAGATTTTTAGTCACAGTTTGAATTTCAGTGCTTGTGATTGGTCTGTTCATATTTTCTATTTCTTCCTGATTCAGTCTTGGCAGGTTGTGCATTTCTAAGAATTTGTCCATTTCTTCCAGGTTGTCCATTTTACTGGCATAGAGTTGCTTGTAGTAATCTCTCATGATCTTTTGTATTTCTGCAGTGTCAGTTGTTACTTCTCCTTTTTCATTTCTAATTCTATTGATTTGAGTCTTCTCCCTTTTTTTCTTGATGAGACTGGTTAATGGTTTATCAATTTTGTTTATCTTCTCAAAGAACCAACTTGTAGTTTTATTGATCTTTGTTATCATTTCCTTCATTTCTTTTTCATTTATTTCTGATCTGAGTTTTATGATTTCTTTCCTTCTGCTAACTTTGGGGGTTTTTTGTTCTTCTTTCTCTAATTGCTTTAGGTGCAAGTTTCGGTTGTTTATTCGAGATGTTTCCTGTTTCTTAAAGTAGGATTGTATTGGTATAAATTCCTTCTTAGAACTGCTTTTGCTGCATCCCATAGGTTTTGGGTTGTCGTGTCTCCATTGTCATTTGTTTCTAGGTACTTTTTAATTTCCTCTTTGATTTCTTCAGTGATCACTTGGTTATTAAGTAGTGTATTGTTTAGCCTCCATGTGTTTGTATTTTTTACAGATCTTTTCCAGTAATTGATATCTAGTCTCATAGCGTTGTGGTCGGAAAAGATACTTGATACGATTTCAAATTTCTTAAATTTACCAAGGCTTGATTTGTGACCCAAGATATGATCTATCCTGGGGAATGTTCCATGAGCACTTGATAAAAATGTGTATTCTGTTGTTTTTGGATGGAATGTCCTATAAATATCAATTAAGTCCATCTTGTTTAATGTATCATTTAAAGCTTGTGTTTCCTTATTTATTTTCATTTTGGATGATATGTCCATTGGTGAAAGTGGGGTGTTAAAGTCCCCTACTTTTATTGTGTTACTGTTGATTTCCCCTTTTGTGGCTGTTAGCATTTGCCTTATGTATTGAGGTGCTCCTATGTTGGGTGCATAAATATTTACAATTGTTCTATCTTCTTCTTGGATTGATCCCTTGATCATTATGCAGTGTCCTCCTTTGTCTCTTATAATAGTCTTTATTTTAAAGTCTGTTTTGTCTGATATGAGAATTGCTCCTCCAGCTTCCTTTTGATTTCCATTTGCATGGAATATCTTCTTCCTTCCTCTCACTTTCAGTCTGTATGTTTCCCTAGGTCTGAAGTGGGTCTCTTCTAGACGGGATGTATACCGGTCTTGTTTATGTATCCATTCAGCAAGTCTGTGTCTTTTGGTTGGAGCATTTAATCCATTTACAGTTAAGGTAATTATTGATTTGTATGTTCCTATTACCATTTTCTTAATTGTTTTGGAGTTTTTATTGTAGGTGTTTTCTTTCTCTTGTGTTTCCTGCCTAGAGAAGTTCCTTTAGCATTTGTTATAAAGCTGGTTTGGAGGTGCTGAATTCTCTTAGCTTTTGTTTGTCTGTAAATGTTTTAATTTCTGCATCCAATCTGATTGAGATCCTTGCTGGGTAGAGTAATATTGGTTGTAGGTTTTTCCCCTTTCATCACTTTAAGTATGTCCTGCCACTCCCTTCTGGCTTTCAGAGCTTCTGCTGAAAGATCAGTTATTAACCTTATGGGGATTTCCTTGTATATTATTTGTTGTTTTTTCCTTGCTGCTTTTAATATTTTTTCTTTGTATTTAATTTTTGATAGTTTGATTAGTATGTGTCCTGGCATGTTTCTCCTTTGATTTATCCTGTATGGGTCTGTCTGTGCTTCCTGAACTTGAATAACGATTTCCTTCCCCATATTAGGGAAGTTTTCAACTATAATCTCTTCAAATATTTTCTCTGTCCCTTTCTTTTTCTCTTCTTCTTCTTCTGGGACCCCCTATAATTTAAATGTTCGTGCGTTTAATGTTGTCCCAAAGGTCTCTAAGAGTGTTCTCAATTTTTTTCATTCTTTTTTCTTTATTCTGCTCTGCAGTAGTTATTTCCACTATTTTATCTTCCAGGTCACTTATCCGTTCTTCTGCCTCAGTTATTCTGCTATTGATTCCTTCTTGAGAATTTTTAATTTCATTTATTGTGTTGTTCATCATTGTTTGTTTGCTCTTTAGTTCTTCTTGGTCCTTGTTCAGTGTTTCTTGTATGTTCTCTATTTCCAAGATTTTGGATTATCTTTACTATCATTACTCTGAATTCTTTTTCAGGTAGAGTGCCTATTTCCTCTTCATTTGTTTGGTCTGGTGGGTTTTACCTTTCTTTTTCATCTGCTGTGTGTTTCTGTGTCTTCTCACTTTGCTTAACTTACTGTATTTGGCGTCTCCTTTTCACAGGCTGCAGGTTCGTAGTTCCTGTTGTTTTTGGTGTCTGCCCCCAGTGGCTAAGGTTGGTTCAGTGGGTTGTGTTGGCTTCCTAGTGGAGGGGAGTGGTGCCTGTGTTCTGGTGGATGAGGCTGGATCTTGTCCTTTTGTTGGGCAAGACTACGTCCCGTGGTGTGTTTTGGGGTGTCTGTGAAGTTATGATTTTAGGCAGCCTCTCTGCTAATGGGTGGGCTTGTGTTCGTGTGTTTCTAGCTGTTTGACATAGGTTTTCCAGCACTGTAGCTTCTGTTCATTGAGTGGAGCTGGGTCTTAGTGTTGAGACGGAGGTCTTTTAGAGTGCTTTCACTGTTTGATATTATGTGGAGCCAGGAGGTCTCTGGTGGACCAATGTCCTGAACTCAGCTCTCCCACCTCAGAGGCACAGGCCTGATACCCGGCTGGAGCACAAAGACCCCGTCAGAACCACAGCCGTTTATCACAAAGGGATGAACAGCCAGAGAAAACGGTGGAGGGTGATGTCCAGGAGGGTCTCGAGTGCAGGAGCTTCTGTCTCTGTGGAGTTTAGGATGCGTCACTCTCTCAGCTTGTGGACGGGTTCCCCAATCTGGAAGGTCTCTGAACCCCTTTATTTAGGGTATTTATGGAGCTTCCATTAGGCATGACTGATTAAATCCTGTCCATTGGTAACAGTTCAATCACCTGCCCCTCTGCCCTCTGTGGAGTCTGGGGATGGGGCTAAACGGGCCAAACACTGCTAGTTTTTTAAAAAACCACTCTCCTAGATATTGACAAGATGATCTTAAAATGAAATGTTAACCACCCACTCTTTCTGGGCACACTAGGCCAGCAGTGTTCACTCAGAAAGAAATGCCTTATAATGTACCCAGAATATATGTTTGTTTTTCCTTTTGCATAGAAGAAAATGAAAGAGAAGAGACAGACAGGAAGAGATAGACACAAAAACAGAGAGAATGAAAGATATAGATATTCAATATTATTTTATTTCATTGTGAAAAGCCACCTTGGAAAGTAATGACCTTTAATCACAAACCACATAGAAAACTTTCTCAGTGCATCGCAGAGTGCCATGTCCTCCTTTTCTTACCTTTAATTTGTAGCTTTTCATTTTATTTGGATAATCTGAAATCCAAGAGAGGCTGACTTGTGTGTTTGGATAGTTTCCTAGTTCATAGTGAGCCAGCATTATATTGTAGTCCTTGGAAACATAATTATTTTAGAAGAAATGGGTTGAAGTTCCCCCTTTCCCTTTTCACACAGTGCAAGAAACTGTTAATGGATCCCCCGAGATACCTATATTGGTGGAAAAGCAATAAAATTTCTTGTATTCATTGCTTATAACATTTTGCTAATAGATTTAAAATTCATAAAAAGTCAATACTTTGTCACAGTCCTTTGTAGCACTTATTTGTATTTCCCTATCCTAATTTGTAGTCCATGTTCACACATGTTCTAATTATTCTATTCTGCAGTGAGTGATTTTAAATTGCTTTTACCACCTACTTTCCAGAAAGGAATAATAAGATGATTAATGAGAACATGTATAAAACATTTTGAATGCAGAAAGGAGCAGTTTTTAAAACTAAAAATAACAAACTATTGTAGGGAGCATTCTTATTTCTATTCCTATAGAAATACATTTGTTTGGGCATAATAATACATGAATCCACACCTTTAAGATGCCATATTTTAGAAAGACATGTCCTCTATGTAAGTAAAATATCTATAGTTATTTTATTGATTTATTTTGAAATGAAATTTTATTTTTTATTATAAAATAGTGGCATTTATTTAAAAAAATTATAATAAGTAAAAATTAAAAGTGAAAATAAAGTCCCCTATATTCATCTCTCTGCAAATTGACCATTGTTAATCCATCAGTAAATGCCTTTCCAGTTGATTTATCAGTTTGTAAATTATATAGACACATAGTTGTCTGTCACAATAATTACTAAATAAATGAATAATGATATATATATATATAATTCTTTTTACAATGTAGTGTTATCACACTGTATGTGTTTCTTTTCTACCACTTTTTCTCTTAATGATGTATTAATACTTTGTATAGTCTCCAGAATTTTACCCTGTTATTTAGTAGCTAAATGTGTTCTATAGCTAACATAACCAATTTCCTATTGTTAAATATTTACATAGATTCTTTATTCTATTTACAATCCATGATGAAAATCCTGTCAATTAAGTCCATTGTATAACTTTAGGAAAAATTCTCAGAAACAAAGCTACCAGTTGTGCTGGTTCTGAGAATACACAGGATTTAAGAAACTGAAACATACTGGCAAAATACCTTTCAGAAAGATGATACCCACTTACATTCCCACCAACAATGTATGAAAGTTCCCATGCCCTATGACGTAGACTGGGTCTCTATCTTTTTTAAAATTATTGCCAATTGTATATGAGAAATAAGACATCTGGCATCTCATTATTTTATTTTATTTAAATTAAATCCTAAGTAATCTTTCCAGTCTACTTTCTATCACTTTAAATTACATGTTTTGCTTGTATAAGTTTGAAGTTTAATGCCAATAACTGAAAAAAATGAATAATTTAGATTATCTTTTCCTAAACTTGGGGGGAAAAGAAAATTATCAAATAAATTAGGTAAGTTTTCACTTGAGACACAATTTTTTAAAATAGAAATACTTAAAATGTTTTATTTTATTTTATTATCAATATCTTTTAAAACATCTTTATTGGAGTATAATTGCTTTACAATGGTGTGTTAGTTTCTGCTTTATAACAAAGTGAATCAGCTGTACATATATTATCAATATTTTTTAGCCTAAGATTCATTGGCTTGCAGTTGGGAGAGGGGAGAGGCTGTATTACTCCTACTCTTTTGAGATGTATTTATTTTTAGGTTTTATAATATTTTAGTTAATACATGGAACACATTTTTATGATTTCTGAGATATGGATACCCCAGCAATAGTGTATCTAAAAGATATGTGAACTATAAAATTGTTTAAGAGCAATGAATTTCTTTTCAAAATAATAATCTTTCCAGAATGAATATAGTATAAACTTCTAAAAATACTGACATAGACTATGTATATCTAAAATATGTTTGTCAAATGATAACTGTTGGTGGCCAGATATTTTTAATGAATATATAATTCATTTGATGAAACACTGTACAGGTAAAATGTATGTGGATGTGTATGCTTTATTTTATGTGCTAAATGAGAAAACTGTTTCCTGCAGTATGTGGCCTAAGCTAATGTCCATGTTAGTGAATTTAAGGTTTTAAGAAAATCTAACTTTGTAAGAGCTTGCTCTTTGCATTGCATTTTAGAGAATCTCTTTATATTTTTAAGACCTTGACCACATCAGACAGGTAATTGCTTACATTGTAACATAAAATTTGAAAGGTGTTGGACAAATCACCTCATTTATAGTTACTTAGAATATTTGTTTACCTTTAATTGAACCACCAAAGTACCATATCTTTTATAGAATATGGATTTTTACAATGAATCCCAATTTCACAGTATTCTCAGTTTAAAGAAAGATTATAGCAATAAAAGTATACATTCTTCTAGAGAGCTTAGCTAATACAGGTATATCTCAAAGATATTGCTGGTTCGGTTCCAGACCACCACAATGAAGTGAATATCACAATAAAGGAAGTCACAGGAATTTTTGGGTGCATATAAAAGTTACGTTTATACTATACAGTAGTCTGTTGTATGCAATAGCATTATGCCTAAAAAAAATCAATATGCATACCTTAACTAAAACATAGTTTATTGCTAAAAAGTGCTAACCATCATCTGAGTTTTCAGGAAGTTTTAATCTTTTTGCTGTGGAAGGTCTTACCTTGTTGATGGCTGCAGACTGATCAGGGTGGTGGTTGTTGAGGGTTGGGTGGCTGTGGCCATTTCTTAAAATAAGACGACAATTAAGTTTGCTGCATCTTCTTTCATGAATGATTTCTCTATAGCATGTAAGACTGTATAACAGCATTTTACGCACAGTAGAACTTCTTTCAAAATTGAAATCAACCCTTTCAAACCATGCCACTGGTTTATCAACTAAGTTTGTGTAATATTCTAAATCCTTTCTTTTCACTTTAACAGTCTTTGCAGCATCTTCACCAGGAGTAGATGTCATCTCAAGAAACAATTTTCTTTGCTCATCCATAAGAAGCAACTCCTCATTCATTAAAGTTTTATCACAAGTTTTCAGTAATTCAGCCACATCTTCAGGCTCCAATTTTAATTCCAGTTCTCCTGTTATTTCTATCACATGTGCCGTTACTTCCTCCACTGAAGTCTTGAACTCACAGTCATTCATGAGGGTTGGAATCAACTTCTTCCAAACTCCTGTTAATATTGAAATTTTGACCTCTTCCCATGAATCATGAATGTTCTTAATGGCATCTAGAATGGTGAATCCTTTCCAGAAGGTTTTCAATTAACTTTGCCCAGATCCATCAATGGAATCACTGTCTATGGCAGTTATAGCCTTACAAAATGTGCTTCTTAGAGAATAAACTTGAAAATTGAAATTACTCCTTGATCCATGGGTTGCAGAATGGGTGTTGTGTTAGTTTGCATGAAAACAACATGAATCGCATTGTACATCTCCATCAGAGCTCTTGGGTGACCAGGTGTATTGTCAATGAGCAGTAATATTTTGAAAGAAATCTCTTTTTCTGAGCAGTGGGTCTCAACAGTGGGCTTAATTATTCATTAAGCTGTATTATAAACAGATGTGCTGTCATCTAGGCTTTGTTGTTTTGTTTATAGAGCACAGGCTGAGTAGATTTAGCCTAAGATTTTTGGAATAGTAAATGAGCGTTGGCTTCAACTTTAAGTCACTAGCCACATTAGCCTCTAGCAAGAGAGTCAGTTTGTCCTTTTATGACCCAGCAATCCCACTACTGGGCATATACCCTGAGAAAAACATAATTCAAAAAGCTACATGTACCCCAGTGTTCATTGCAGCACTATTTACAATACCCAGGATATGGAAGCAACCTAAATGCCCATCGACAGATGAATGGATAAAGAAGATGTGGTACATATGTACAATGGAATATTACTCAGCCATAAAAAGGAACGAAATTGGGTCGTTTGTGGTGATGTGGCTGAACCTAGAGTCTGTCATACAGAGTGAAGTAAGTCAGAAAGAGAAAAACAAATATCATATATTAACACACATATATATGGAATCTAGAAAAATGGTACTGATGAACCTATTTGCAGGGCAGGAAAAGAAATGCAGATGTGAAGAACAGACTTGTGGACACAGGGGGGAAGGGGAGGGTGGGATAAATTGAGAGTAGCATTGACATATATACACTACCATGTGTAAAATAGATAGCTAGTGGGAAGCTGCTGTATAGCACAGGGAGCTCAGCTGCATGCTCTGTGATGACCTAGATGGGTGGGATGGGGGGTGGGTGGGAGGGAGGCTCAAGAGGGAGGGGATATATGTATACATATAGCTGATTCACTGTGTTCTATAGCAGAAACTAACCCAACATTGTAAAGCAATTATACTCCAATAAAAAAAAAAAAAATTGTCCTTTGAAGTTTTGAAGCCAGACATTGACTTCTCCTCTCTAGCTATGAAAGGCCTAGATGACATAGTCTTCCAAAATAAGGCTGTTTTGTCTACATTGAAGATTTGTTGTTTAGTGTAGCCACCTTCATTAATGCTCTTAGCTAGATATTCTGGATAACTTGCTCGCAGCTTCTGTATTAGCACTTGCTGGGTTCATCTTGCAATTTGATGCTATGGAGATGGCTTCTTTCCTTAAATTTTGTGAATCAACTTCTAATAGCTTCAAACTTCTTTTGCAGCGTCCTCTCCTCTCTCAACCTTCATAGAATTGAAGAGAGTTAGGCTTTGGCTTAAGGGAATCCTGTGGCTGATTTAATCTTCTATTCAGACTACTGAAATTTTCTCCCTGTCAGCAATAAGGTGGTTTCAGTTTCTTATCATTCATATTTCTGTACTGGAGTAGCACTTTTAATTTTCTTCAAGAACATTTCCTTTGCATTCACAACTTGGGTAACTGTTTGACATTAGAGGCCTAGCTTTCAACCTGTCTCACCTTTTGACATACCTTCCTCACTAAGCTTAATTTTTTTCTGGCTTTTGATTTAAAGTGAGAGATGTGTGATTCTTCCTTTCATTTGAAGACTTAAAGCCATTGTAGGGTTATTAATTGGCCTAATTTAAATATTGTTGTGTCTTGGAGAATAGGGAGGCCTGAGGAGAGGGAGAGAGACAGGGGAACAGCTGGTCAGTGGGACAGTCAGAACACATATAACATTTATTGATTAAGTTTGCCATCTTATATGGGCATGGTTTGTGGCACCTCCCAAAATAACTACAAGAATAGCATCAAAGATCACTGATAACAGATTACCATAACATATAATAATAATAAAAAGTTTGAAATATTGTGAGAATTATTAAATTGTGATACAGAGACAAGAAGTCAGAAAATGCTGTTGAAAAAATGAAGCCAACAGACTTGCTCAAAACAGAGTTACCACAAACCTTCAATCTGTAAAAAAAAAATGCAATATCTGCAAAGCACAATAAAGAGAAGGACAATAAAATGAGATACGCCTTTATCGAGTTTTGAAGGGAAGTAAATACATAAACTAGCCAATAAATGTCTCCATTAAATAAGATATTCCATGTCTTTTCAGAACAACTTGAGTAAGAGGTAAGGAAGTACTTATGTATTATTGTACAGTAGCTCCTAAATTTTAACTTTAAGAAGTGGAATTATCAAAGAAATATTGGGGACTAATATCCATTAGTCAACTTTGTCTTTTTCCAAATAAATTTAACAAACTAAAAGTATCCTCAAAAAATAACAATCATTGCATAAAATAAAGGGTCTTTTACACCAAAGAGTAAGGTGTACATGATTTTGTTGAAAAATTACAGTCTTCTAAATTGAGAATATTTATCCTTAGGGAAATATTATTATGTTGTCTTGAGTTTCTTAATTTGTATAAACCTATAAAACAGATTTTAGGAATTACTAACTGCAGTCTTCTTTGGAGAAGCTTGAATTAGAAGTTAGAAAGAAGTTATTACTTGGAGGAGTGGGAATAGTTTTGATTAAATAAATGAAATAAAGTATATTTTAATGAGCCTTTCAAGAAAGTAAGTGTGGAGTACTTCAAATCAGACACATTGGGTGCTTAGGTCACATACAGCCTCTGTGAATGTCCATTAGTCTTTCCATGGGTAACCCATGTCATTAGTTTGAAGAACTATTCCGTTTGCAGTATATCCTGTCCTAATAGCCACTTCTCCTGACTGAGTGACTATGAAAACATGGAGAGTATGTAGGGGCTTGTGACTCAAATGTCTTTCTATATTAAGCACAAGGTTAATTGAATGGAAGTGTGTAATATAAAGTTACCAAATTGAATGCAGAAACTGCAGCTCTCTGTGTGTAGAAAATCCCTATTTTGGGATTGATTTCGGCTCACTTACAGTGTGTGAAGATCTGGGTATGTTGGCTTACCTTCTTCATTGGCTTCTGGTATAGAGCTCTTACCCACTGGGTTCAGAGAAGCTTTCAGAGCTATAGAACTATTACCAGAAATAGGGTTATCTACAGTCTGGGTTATTTGAAATTTACCACTGACAGTCACTGACAATGAAAGAAGAGAATTAAAAAATCAGATCATGGGGGTATATCCATTATTTATCCTTCTTTTGCCTCTTCACACAGAGTGGCTCTTATATATCACTGGAATATTATCTTTTAAAAAATGTGTTTATTTGTGTACAACATATATACTACAAAGTGAAAAAATATTAAGACAAAAGAGCAATTTTTGTTATGATCCATTTCAGTGATTATCACCCAAAATATAACCAGTATTTTTAGATCTATCACTGCATATTTGTTTTCTCTGTTTAACTTATATAAACTGAGTCATACAGTAATGTTGTCTATTGTGTCTTGTTTATTTCACTCAGCGTTATTTCTGTGGCATTCATTCATGTTGTACATGACATTCGTTTGATATTATTCATTACACTATAGCATTTTTTAATATAAATATACCATGATTTATTTATTTGGTTTTTGTTTTCTATTTTTCATTGACCTTTGTGTTGTTTCCAGTTTGGCACTATTATTAATGATGTGGCTATGAACATTTTTATACATGTCTGTTGGTGCATATATTTATACATCTTTATTTGATTTAGTATTTCCGGTTACTGGAATTGCTATTTTATTGCTTATGTCTATGTTTAGACATATTATATATTGCCAAATAATTTTCCAAGCAATTTTCCATTTTGTATTCCCAGAGAATTCCAGTCACTTCTCAATGCTTGTTTTTGACAATTTTTAAGATTTTATTTTTAAACACATCCTAGTGAATGTGGATTGATTATTTAAGAATTTAGCTTTGTGTGTGTTAAGAGGGCACATATTGAACAACTCTGACCTTCTATCAAAAGTTTGGCCATTTCAAAATATGTGTCCTTGAACATTTATATTTACAATATATCTGATAATTTTAAAAGATTTTGTTTACAGTAGAACTTATTTTAAGTGACTTTGAAGTAACTACAGGATAATGCTCTCCTTAGTCTGGCATTTTGGAATCTCTACAATCTGGTCACTTAATTTTTTCCTATGTTATAGAACCCATGGCGTCTCAACAGCTTGCGGTTCCAAAATAAACGTAATATTGACAGAACTAGTTTATCAGGTCAAATGTTCTTTCCTACACATTATGACAAATAAGGGCTTAGACTTCTCAGTTTCCCTTCCCCATCTAGAAAACCTTAAGGTTTTCTCTAGGTAGGGGATGATATAACATATAATGGAGAGCCTGAGTTTGTATACGTATATTCGAGCAGATTTTTTCAGCTCTGCTAAGATTCCTGCTTCTCTTGTTTACTTGCTGTGCAACTTATGCATGCATATTCTTATAGTGTTTCTTCTTTAGGGTTGTTGGTATGATTAAATTATATAATACAGAAAAATCTAGTTGTGTTTTTATATATAATATGTACATAATACTTACTAGTTATATCTTTCTATACTTCAAAGGTGAGTTCAAGCCATTTATCTTCCACTAACTCTTTTCTATATATTTTAAACTTTCATGAATTTCCTCCTTCAGATGTATCTTGCGTATTTTCAATATCTATCATATTTTTAGTTTCCAAGAGCACCTTTTGTTCCTTGTATGCTATTTTTCATAACATTATAGCATACGGTTATTGTTTTGTAGACGCAGAGTTATAGTTGCGTGACACTAATAGCTATAAATTTTTTAATAAAAAATGTGTTGTGATCTTTGTATTGTATATTTCCTCACAACTTTGTTTTTCCATTTGTGTGCTTTGCTTTTGTTTTTGTTCTCTATATTTTTAGTTAGAGGTATTTTTCCAATGTCTGAACATTGTGAGCTATTTACTCTTATTAAAGAATGAGAAACAGGAAAGTAGACAGGGTGATCTGTGTACATGGACTGGGCTTGTTGGTGGATTTCGTTGAAGAGTGGTTTCATTAGAAGAATCTTTAAAACTGTTATTTCCTTTTAGATTGGTCAGTTTTTTCAGAAAGTAATCACCAGTTTCCTATCTTGGCAGTACAAGTTTCTGAGAGAAGAGGGAAGGGAACAAGTTTCTTATATTTTCTTTTCTTATTTATTTTTTTTTCTTTATATACTTTTTTACTGATATAAAACTTACAGTTAAGAAAATGCACAGATTTTACATGTATAGTCCAATGAATTTTCTAAAATGGAAATATCTGTGTAACCATACCCAATATATATAATGTATTCATCACCCTAGAAAATTCCCTCTTGCCCCTTGCCCATCAATCACCTCTGCACAGAGTTAACCACCATGCTGATGTATAGCAATTTACCTGAACACCATAAGCTTAGCTTTCTTTTTTCTTCAGTTCATCGTCATTTGTCATTTGTCCCTCTGCTTGCTAGGTTTAAAAATATTACTGTCATCACATCAACATCTTATCCTGTTCTCTTTTCTTTGTTAATTTGTCTCTTTAAATAATCATTTTAGTGTCATTTTTGTGAGATTTTAGAAGGAAGCAGAAGTAACCATGCAGTTAAGCTTACATTTTGAATGTACTTTTCAATGTAATGTCATAATTTTTCAGATTATTATATTTACTTAATTCTTGAGACATTATTCTCATAGTTAATTATGTGAATGAACTAAATCCCTTACCGTTCTAATATTTCCATATCTCCTTTGAGATAACTGAATGGATATTTTGGGCTTTTTTTTTTTTATAGGTACTGCTTTTACTACTCTAATCCTTTTGTATCACCCCAAAATAGTTAGCTTTGACATTGTTCTGTCCACATAATCCATTTTTTTTACACTGTTAAGTATCTCTCTTGCAGATTATTTCACTTCCATAATTATTCATATTTGATAATACTTTTCCATATAAAGAGTTATTTATTGATATAAGTACAAAACTCTGCATATAGCTGTTGGGCGACCTTCAGTATACTTCTGCAAGATAAAGAGGGTTGTGACATGTCAACACATTTATTTTCCTAGATATGACCACATTTTCTCAGTCCTCATAAAACAAACCAGTAAAGATAAAAATATTTTATAGCCACATACAAATATATCACCAAAACAACTTGATTGTAATTTCTTTCCTAGCAAGAACTGTGTGATTCATTTATCATGAATATATGTATATATACATACATATATTCTATAAATGCTTAAATTATTGTCTTTGGATTCAGTTTTCACAACAAATACTTATGGTCTTGCTTTATAGATGAGCAAACGGTGGCTTATGGAGATCACAATTGCTCCAATTTCATGTAGTTATTTATTGGCAGTCAAGATATGTTCCAGATTCCTTAGAGTTGATCCCTGTATTTTTTTTTTTTAATTTCCTACTTTACCACATGGCGTCCTACATAGTCAAAGATCAGAATTAGTATAAAAAAGAATGGTCATCTGGCAGAATACTGGCAAAGTCCCCTGAGCACAGTGGAGGCCTTACATTTTCATAGTTCTTATATCTCAGTGACTCTGAGACTGAAGTCCAAAACATAACACAGTAGAGCTTCTTAATACAGGGGAGTATTGTGGTTTTTTTGTAATTACAAAGCTTTACTGTAACTCTAGAGAGTAGAGGTTTTTTGCTTCAGATACAAGGTCCATGGGTCTTAGCCTTTATTTCTCATTAATTACCCAGTACCTTATCCCCTTCCCCTTCTGATTAATATATCCAATGATGTATTGAATCAGGAATGTCAAAGGTATGGACTATCTCAATGAAGCATAAGAAAATCTTGGAGGGATAAATTTCCAGAGATCAGTTATATACGTAGTGAAATAATCAGAACCAACTCAAGGGTACCTGTATGGGTACCACAAATAAACTCTGAACAAGATGTGATATTCCCCAGAGATTGGTCCTCTTATGGACTTTCTTGATCCTGGATTCAGCTGTTCAAAATAAGTTAATGGTGAGGAATATGGGAGCAGCCTTTCTAGCACCGCCTGCTAATGCCTGACACCAATAAACTAAAAGTCAGAATATTAACACTCTGAAGCTTGGTTTGCTTTGAACTCTGCTATCTTGCTATTTAAACCTTCCTTGTGTCTCCATTCCCAAACAAAGCCTGCTTCTAGCTAAACATAACTTATTCCCATAGACTCTAAGTGGGGTGGAATCTACTTGGCCTGACATTAGGCTGGTTTTCAGAAACCCTAGGGATCTCTCTCAATGTCAGAAACTCATTTTCCACTAGGGATTTTGTCTTCGAATATTTCCTGTGCATTATTCTTGCTTAACATAATAGAATAATGCTATTTAACAAAAAGGTGACTTTAAGGTGCTATTGAATAAGAGCCTAAGAAACATTTACATCTTGCCAATTCATTATGCAAAGTAGTTAAGGGAAAAATAGATGTACAGGGGACAATGGCTTAGTCTCAAACCTTAATATAGAACACAGTGTGAGAGGCCTAATTCAGGTAAAAGTCATAAAACCTTAAAACAAATGCAGCCAAATGTCTTATTCTATCTTTTTCACTGTGGAAAGCTCACAGGTAAGCTTTAGATCTCATCACATCACCAAAAAAGAAAAATAGGAGAAAAGAGGGAGCTTGTTCAAATACCTAGGTCAGAACGAGTTTAGGCCTCTCATTCCAGATTTGTCAAGGATGGAAAATAGTTCTCAAGAAAAGGAACTCCATGCCCATTATACTTAGATGCATGTAAAAAATATTCAAAGTGTATATGTGTGTTGGGGGGGAGGTGTTTGAAGGTTAGAAAGTCTTGAGTCTTGAAAGTTCAAGAGAAGTAACCAACCTTCACAGACCCCAGACCATTTGATCTCAGCACACAAAAGAAAATCTCTAATGTAGAAAGAGAGACTGGGAGTGGCTCATGCACTGTTTCAGCTCTCCAAGGTGGCAGAAGGGAAAAGCATCTTAAGAGGAAATTGACTATTCCATTGTGGGCATTGATGCTTATTAACCTTATGATAAGAATAGTGAAAATCTTTATCCAGTAGCAGAGTGGTCAATATAAGGTCCCAAAATTAAAGACTGAACCATAGCAAGGGCTTACTACCTTGGGAATGGATCCAGGGCACAGGAAGTAGAGCTTTCTTAAATTAATATTTATAGTGATTTTCTATCTCTTTACTCCTGTCACTATTACAGTGTTAGAATTGTTTTCCTTTTCTGTGATTTTTTTTTCTTGTGGGAATGATACCCACTCTCAGTCTTAGATTGGTACTACATTCTAGCATTTCATATGAATTCAGTTACTAGTCATAGATTAAATTTATTTTTGCTTTTTCCCTATTCCTTTCCCACCTCTTTGGTTATGTGAAGTTAATACAGTTATCACATTTACAATTTATGATCATTTTCATTAGTGCACCACACACAACATGGTTATGCTAATTCACATCTAAATTTGGTAAAATGTATGGATGTATATCCATCCCCACCCAAGGATGGATATACAAACACAAGCAAACATGCAGATTGAATGGTTTAGTGAGGATGTGTTGCCTTGACACTGAAAAGCAGCATTTCTGGGTAGGTTAGCAATGGGGATACAAATGTCTAATTACCTTCTATCTGATACCAACTAAGATGATCATTACAGTGTAAAAAATAGTCCCATCAGTGTTGATAACTAGGGACCAGTGCTAAAATTATAATCCCTAGCATTATTAAGGATACAGGGAAAGTGTGTGAATGTGCTTAATTTGTCACTAGTTTCTGGAAAGTGAGACGTTACACATTTTGATTTCATCATTATACTTCCGGGTATTAATTTTCAATATATAATTGGACAAAAGCTCAATGGTGTATGTAAGTAATAAATATTTCACTCTGGGGCTTCCCTGGTGGCGCAGTGGTTGAGAGTCCGCCTGCCGATGCAGGGGACACGGGTTCGTGCCCCGGTCCGGGAAGATCCCACATGCCGCAGAGCGGCTGGGCCCGTGAGCCATGGCCGCTGAGCCTGTGCGTCTGGAGCCTGTGCTCTGCAACGGGAGAGGCCACAACAGTAAGAGGCCCACGTATCGCAAAAAAAAAAAAAAAAAAAAATTCACTCTGTTGGTTATAAGTCTAAAATTTAGAAATAAATTAAATATTCACCAATAGAAAAGTAATTAAATAAAGCCACATAGTGAAAATACTATGCAGCTATTATAAAGATGATATAGAACTAAATTCTAAGGGTCACAACATAAAACTTGAGTAATAAATAGTGCCACTGTGTGAAAGGTAGAGTACAGTCTATATCTAGGTTTGTGAGTGTTTGTGTATGTGAATATATTTGCAAGAATATATATCTGGGATGATTATGCCCAATATATTATGAATAATTAATTCCTATTGCTCAAATTTAGCTTGATATTCACTTTTCTTCATATTCTATCCCATTATTGATTTTTAAAATTAAATAACATGTATATATAACTCACATAAATACTAAAACGTGAAGTGATTTTTATTTTTCACACAATTATTTCAGTAACACAGAAATATTCAAAAATGTATCTTGCCATTTAATATATACAAATTTCATAGGTTTCTCCCAGTAGATTTATTGCATAATCCAGGAATAAAGCTTAAAACTGAAAGTCATTTAATAGTAATAAAACCTAAATTAACTAAAGAACATATATTTCTCATATTTAGTCATTTTATATTTAGTTATTGTTATCCATGTATAGTTATTGAGTTGTTTATATACAGTTGTTTACAATTTTAATTGTAGCACTTTGTAGGAAGAATCCAGGCTAAAACTATTTTTCTTCAGGTAGGAAGGTGGGAGTCATCAACTGATTCTATCCCGGTGGCCTGAATATTAGGCCTACTACCAGGCTTGCTTTGGATTTATCAAATACAGAAAGCAATGTACATGACTGACATTCTTCCAGTTGAAGGTCAGTTGATAACCAGTCTTCAGTCCAGTGCAATGAAACAAGACAACAAATGGTTCCAGGCCAGCTAAGAATTGTTACATGAGAAAGAAAGATCTTCGGAGATTTTTTTGTGTGTGTGTGGTAGGCGGGCCTGTCACTGTTGTGGCCTCTCCCGTTGCGCAGCACAGGCTCCGGATGCGCAGGCTCAGCGGCCACGGCTCACGGGCCCAGCTGCTCCGCGGCATGTGGGATCTTCCCGGACCGGGGCACGAACCCGTGTCCCCTGCATCGGCAGGCGGACTCTCAACCACTGCGCCACCAGGGAAACCCATTTGGAGATTTTTATGTAAATCCTCATAATGTGATTTTGAACTGGTACCATTTTATTTATTTTTTTTTAATTTTTATTTTATTTTTTTACATCTTTATTGGAGTATAATTGCTTTACAATGGTGTGTCAGTTTCTGCTTTATAACAAAGTGAATCATAAATTTAGTGGCTTGAAAAACATAAATGTATTACATTTCAGTTCTGGAGGACAAAAGTCTAAAATGAGTTTTCAGGTCTAAAATCAAGGTGTTTGCAAGGCTAATTCTTTCTGGGGCTCCCAGGAAGAATCTGTTTCTTACCTCATCCATCTTCTAGAGACTGCCCTGGAATTTCTTGTCTCGTAGCCAAACCACTCCAATACCTACTTTCACCTTCACATCACCTTTTCCTGTCATCAAATTTCCCTATGGCTCCCTCTTACAAAGATACTTGAGATTACATTTATGGCCCACCTGAATAATCTAGAATAATTTCCCCATATCAAATTATTTTAATTACATTTGCAAATTATCTTTTGACATATAAGCTAATACTCACAGGTTCTGAGGATTAGGATGTAGATATCTGTGGTGAGAGTTTATTATTTAGCCTGACACAGCAGTATGTCCTGGAAATCACTCCTATCAGTCTTCCGATGTGCAGCTTTTTCACTTTCTTTTTGTAGCTGCGTAGTACTCCCATGTATAGCTGTACCTTGGTTTATGTAACTAATTTCCTACTGATGGACTCTTTTTTTTTTTGCTTTCATAGGGAATGCTGCAATAAGTAACTTTATAAATACAACATTTTGGACCTGTACATATAGATATATAACATATTTAAATATAAATACATAAAATAAGTATATAAAGATGTAAAAATATGATATAAATATTAATTTTAATACTTAAATATTAAAAGGAAAATTTTATGAAAATATGTATACTAATGAGTTGCATCGACTTTTTATAATTAACTCATGTTTCTGAGGATAAATTATATTACTTATTAGAATGATAGTATTCAGCATCAATTCTATTCTATCTTTATGTGTAAATTCAGAGAAACCTTGTTCATACAAATAGGTGAAAATTAAAGGAGCTACAGGAATATTTTCAAATTCTTTAAACTTCTTTTTAATCATATACTTAAGTCACTTAGTGACCTATCATCAAAAACTGATAACTTGGGCTTCCCTGGTGGCGCAGTGGTTGAGAGTCTGCCGGCCTGTGCAGGGGATGCAGGTTCGTGCCCCAGTCCAGGAAGATCCCACATGCCGCAGGGCGGCTTGGCCCATGAGCGATGGCTGCTGAGCCTGCGCATTCAGAGCCTGTGCTCTGCAACGGGAGAGGCCACAGCAGTGAGAGGCCGGAGTACCGCAAAAAAACAAACAAACAAACAAAACCTGATAACTTATCAGATAACTCAATTATATGCTCTTTTAACTTTTGTTTAATGCAAATAGTTGGAAACCACTGAGGAGCAAAATATTTATTATTTGTTGTCCATTCATCAGAGTCATTCATTTTTTTCAAAATCAAAAGCAAGAATCTGGGGACTTCCCTGGTGGCACAGTGGTTAAGTATCTGCCTGCCAATGCAGGGGACACAGGTTTGAGCCCTGGTCCAGGAAGATCTCACATGCTGCAGAGCAACTAAGCCCATGCACCACAACTACTGAGCCTGGGATCTAAAGCCCGTGAGCCACAACTACTGAGTCTGCGTGCCACAACTGCTGAGCCCGTGTGCCACAACTACTGAAGCCCGTGTGCCTAGAGCCCGTGCTCTGCAACAAAGAGAAGCCACTACAATGAGAAGCCCATGCACCACAACAAAGAGAACCCCCTCTCACCACAACTAGAGAAAGGCCGTGCACAGCAACAAAGACCCAATGCAGCCAAAAAATTAACTAATTTTTTTAAAAAAGCAAGAATTTAAAAATCATTGCTATGTTTTGCTGTTTTGGAGTCCTTCCTAGAATAATGGAAGATGATAAAATATGGGAGGCAAGAAATAAGAGCTAAGTTGGAGAATAAAAATTATGAAGGGAAGTTAGGAAAGGGAGCAAAATTCAACTACATGTTCTTTCTTGGGCAGATCAATTTTGGTTATGTGTACCTAAGACAGCTGAAGATCTGAAAATCATTTCTTTAAAATATTTCTTTTGCATACTCCTTGTGAAGTCTTCATGTACCCACATGATATACATATCCTACCCAATATTGAAGACTACAGCTGTTTACTACTGCAGAATGTATTCTCAAACACCAAAAGCTGTATTTTTATTCTCTTCTTAATGGCATACATACATTTTAGAAGAACTGAATTCGAGCAAGGGGTCTCTAAAATAATCTCTCTTTAAGAACAAGGATGGTCTCTTCTACTTAGTAGAATTTCAGAATAACTCCTGGTGCTTGCCAAATATATGTAGATAGTAAATGCTTATGGTTTGATTTAAAGAAACTTATCAAGAGTGAATGCAATGCATAAATACCTAGTTCAAATTTGGTCAGCTTGCTGTTCACTTGCCAGTTCCTTCTAAGGGAGTCAAAGTCTTAGCCCTAATAGGAAGGGTCTACCCAGTTCAGCTGCCTTTATATAACCACAGCAGGGTGGTGAGACTATTCCTGCTGTTTTCAATGTCTAGCTGGGGCTCCAAAGCATAGCACAATGGGTGTTAAGTGCTCACACATTCTGCAGAGGTGCTATACCACCTATGCAAAACTTGTTGGGAAGTGGCCCAGATTGGTTCTGCAACATTTAACCCATCACCACCTCCAGCCTATGTATAAGAAGAGGCTAGTAAATTAATGGGTGAGGACTGATGAATAAGGATTTCCTTGAGGAAAATTTTATAGTGCTATGCTTTTCCTCTCCTATTTCTTGGGGGCAGAATGTGCTCCTTTTCAACTTAAGCCATGTGACTAGGACTTCAAGGCACCAACCAAAGAGCTTGGAGGTGTAGAAAATCATACCTGACTCTTTCTGGCAAAGAAATAGCTAAAGACTGGCTAACATTAGCTGGGAAACAGAACAAAGAGAGAGAGATCCATAGGGGATGGCTCTTATTTCCAGTGTTTGGTGGAAAAGGACATAAGTTTTCCCTTAAATTAAGATGATGTATATAGTGTAACCAAGTTTGATCCAGGAAGACATGACCCCAAGAGCAATAGGCTGTGTGGGACATTAACAACAAGAGAATAACTGAAGACTCAAGAGGTGGTATAGCACTGTGGTAAAGAGTATGAATGTGGTTGATATTAGAAGAACTCTCGAGAGAGGTGATATTTAAGCACTGGCCATCAAGAGGACTACAACTTTCATATTAAAATAATATCAGTCAATTCAAATCCTTTGCTCATTTTTAATCAAATTATTTGTTTTTTCTCTTGAGATATATGAGCTCCTTATATATACATTTTTTTTTTCCAAAGAAGTTATACAAATGGCCAACAGGTACATGAAAAGGTGCTCAACATCACCAATCATTGGTAAATGTAAATCAAAACCACAATGAATTATCACTTCATACCTGTTAGGATGGCTAATATAAAAAAGATAAGGCTTCCCTGGTGGCGCAGTAGTTGAGAGTCTGCCTGCTGATTCAGGGGACACGAGTTGGTGCCCCGGTCCGGGAAGATCCCACATGCCGTGGAGTGGCTAGGCCTGTGAGCCATGGCCACTGAGCCTGCGCGTCCGGAACCTGTGCTCCGCAACGGGAGGGGCCACAACAGTGAGAGGCCCGCGTACCGCAAAAAAAAAAAAAAAAGATAAGTGATAACAGAAGTTGGTGATGGTGTAGAGGAATGGGAGCCCTTATACATTGTACAATGTATATTGATACAGCCATAATGGAAGACAGTATGGAGCTTCCTCAAAAAAGCTGAAAGTAAAACTGCCATATGAGGTAGTAATCCAACTTATGGATATATATCTGTAGGAAACAAAATGAGTATCTCAGAGAGATATATATATCCCCATGTTCATTATTCACAGTACCCACATGAAAACTAAGTGTGTATCAACAGATACATGAATAAAGGTATATATATATAAAAAGATGTATATATAGATTATATCTAAAAATTCTTTTTTTATATATATAAATATATATAATGGAATATTATTCAGCCAAAAACAAAACGAAGGAAATCTTCCCATTTGGGACAACACGGATGAAACTAGAAGGCATTATGTTAAGTAAAATAAGCCAGTCAGAGAAAGGCAAATACTGTATGGTATCATTTATATGTGGAATCTGAAAAAAACAACTTGTAAAAACAGAATAGAATGGTGGTTACCAGGGGCTGCTGCCAATATTTTCCACTGATGCAGTATACTCTTAGTAAATGCCAGTAGTTCAAAATATAAAAGAGACTTGCCTCCTGAGAAGAGCAAACAAATACTTTCTTCCAGTAAAGTCCTCTCAAGTATCAGTGTAGAAAGGGTTCTTTTTTCTCCTTGATACTATAGTTTTGTTTTATTTTCTTCAGATTTTCAAGAAACAATGAGATTAAGCTGCTGGTTTTCAGGGATACTTCCAGCTTCAGACTTCAGTGATAAAAATGAGAAGATAGAAGTGGATCATCTGCCAGAAGATGCTACTAAGGTAGGAGAACCAGACTAGGAAGAAAATGTAAAGAGCAACTTAGATGGGGAAGTGCTGCCATGCATGAGAAGGCAGTTACTTCTCAGCCTGCTCTGTGATCAGTGCAGGTATAACTAGATTGTCCAAGCATTTGTTCTAGTTGTTACCGGATGGGCTGTCCAGATCCTTCATAATAACATGACAGTGGCATCTACTGCCAAAGCATACATATTACAAAAAAATCTAAAGAGAGACAGGGCCAATTATGTTGATCAGAAGTGAAATACTGCGTCTACTTTTCATCCTCTTTACCCTTACCTTCCTTAAGACCAAAATATTTTTTTCAGGGCAATAACTTAATGATTGTACCTATTTTGTGCTAGGCATTCTACTAAGAGTTTTATTAAAAAAACTGTATATAAGTCTTTATTCCAGTCCTGCCCCTAGGTTTGTCAGAACCATTTTTTTTTTTTTTTTAGATTCCATATATATGTGTTAGCATACGGTATTTGTTTTTCTTTTTCTGACTTACTTCACTCTGTATGACTAGACACGGGGAGGGGGAAGAGTAAGCTGGGACGAAGTGAGAGAGTAATATGGACATATATACACTACCAAATGTAAAATAGCTAGTGGGAAGCAGCCATATAGCACAGGGAGATCAGCTCGGTGCTTTGTGACCACCTAGAAGGGTGGGATAGGGAGGGTGGGAGGGAGACGCAAGAGGGAGGGCATATGGGAATATATGTATACGTATAGATGATTCACTTTGTTATACAGCAGAAGCTAACACACCATTGTAGAGCAATTATACTCCAATGAAGATGTTAAAGAACAATTAAAAAAATCTGTATATACACATTATTATATTCCATATTTACCACATCCTTAAAGAGATGGGTGTTATTATTTCCATTTTTCAGTTGCGTCTCAGAGAGGTAAAACAACTTCAACAGAAAGTTGCAGAATTAAGAATCTAACTCAGGTGCTAGATCCCCAAAAGCATCTTCTTAGCTTCGATACTAGATCACCTGGTCTCTTGGATTTAAGTGCATGGAGAATTAGTATCTCCCTAGAATCTATATTCATTCTACTGTCGTTTTCCTAATTTACTTTACTTATTAGCTACATAATCCGTGAAGCAGAGCAGAAGTATATGGTGAAGTGTTGTTACTTTCTTCAAGGCATGTCTTTGCTTTATTAAAGTTTATCCAATTCTCTAGGCTGCCTAGTCTTAAAATCCAGGTGGCTAAGTTAATTCAAATAACATGTATCAACAAGAGATAAAATGTTATAAAACTGGTTGCTTAGCACGACAAGACTCCTTACAAAAGTAGAGGTAAGTCATACACCTATCTATTATCGATTCCTTAACATTTTCTAGAAAACAAAATAGCTGAAACACACAAAATAAGAAATAATATAAATGAAAATTGAAAGGAATAATGAACTGCTTCTGAATTTCTAATGTCAATTTATTGATTTTTAATTAAAATTAATACCTCTAAAATATTGCTGTTTTTAGGGGCTATACGTAGTTGCATATAACTTGTATTTCTTTTAAAATGATAAATTAGATATAATTAAAACAATTGTTAAAGAATACAGACATGACAGTGAAAAATGACTGGGAATCACATAAAGCCAAATCTTTTGTGTATTCAAATAATACTGATTTATAGGGCCAATGACTACATAAAAATAAATTAATAAATGCCCTTTCTGAACTCTATTTCATAATCTTTAAGGACCAGAGATATCTATTCAGCTGAGACTTTGAGGTGTGAAATCGTGAATGGAGAGGAAATTAACAGTGTTTAACATGAAGCTAATGACTCATCAGATTGTTCAAACTTTACTCATTATTCATGGGGTCTTTCCAGATTCAGACCAGAATAGTATATACCATTGATATTTGAAATATAAAGCCAAGCACAGATTTTAAAAGTAGTGTTAGTGATGTTGTTTTTCTCCTATTCCAATTTTCTCTTTTTGAAATTGTGTTGTTATAAATTTGCATTTCAACTTGAATGTCTTCAAATTTACATTGTTACAACATCTACAGATCATCTTTTACATTTAAGGAAGTTCATAGAGTTTGTATATCCTCAGCTGAGAAATCTATGAAAAACAGGGAAGCCTCTAAAAGGTTCATGGAGCATAAGTAGGGAAAAAATATATCTATCTTGCTTTTCTTTTTTTCTCTAATGCTTCCCTTGGAAATACGTTGGAAAGAAAACTATCCCTGTTGCAACATTTATCTCTAGGTTTTACTTTCTTGCTCATATACACAATAAAGTGACTAATATTTATAGAAGCCTGATTTATAATTTGTAGTCCTGATTTCTGTCAATCGAGTTTTCCATTTAGTATCACATATTGATATGATGGAATTCAGTCTTTTATTTTATAGCCCAGTACTCTTCCAAGTGTCTCCATATTATAAAACTCCCCATCTAAACACCACTCACTGGACCCTAGCAGTTTAGAATTTAGCTGATGTTCAAAAGGTTAACATCATTACCAAGGCAAACAACCAAATGAATACTATATTGGAGAGGGTAGGAGAAGCTGTTGAGACTAGAATTTCTGAGATCTTTTAATCACATGAAGCAGGCAACTGAGTGGACAAGAAGTAATTAGTATAGTTTATTCTGCAGCTGGCATGGAAAGTGCTTGCCAAAAGTAAGGTGCCCTTCAGTTCAATAATGCTATTACAAGAGTCTATTTGTATGAATATCTAAAGTTTTGGTACGTTTTTAATAAAAATTAAACCATTTATTCTCATAAGTGGGTTAAGTTCATACTATTTCATTTAATATGTCTTGATAGTGTATTAAGATACTTCATTTCAAGCATATAATAACTTATTAATCACCATTTTGAACATTATAAGTGTATGTATTTGTTTACATGTATATTAGACACCAATGTTCTTAAATATGTAAGGTGTGTGTGAACATATGCATATATAAAGATCTTTTAGCAGCTGTTCCTGGCCTCATACCATAGGGAACAGAAACTGGACCTAAAGTGAGAATCTCTCAAACTAGGTCATGTCACTTATTGCTTCCATTTTCCCAGATGCTTTGCAACCTGAGTAGATTTAAGGATGAAAGAAAAAAAATATTTATCAGAGATAAAGATATGGCCGTGTTTATAGAGTCAGCTATAGTTCCAACATGACATGAACCAAATTTGTCCAAATATCTTGAATTATTATTATATTTTGATGGGTGTGTTTGGGGAGGGGGTGTTGTTTCATATCTTCCCTTAGGGGACATGAATATTTATTGTAAACCTGTAGTAAGTTTAGATGAAACAGGAAAGATAAATATTTCTCTTCAGGATATCTTAGGCCAGAAGTAAGAATATAATTGATTAAATACCGTAATCAAACATCCATAAACAAGTTAAATTCTAACTACCTTTGCACCCTGTACTTTATTCCAACAGCTTTATAATATGTTTCTCATATGGTGGGAACATTCTATTAATGAGGCATGCATCTAGTTGTTGGCTCTAGTCATTACAATTACTATTTTTGACACAGATATTTCTTTCCTTCCTTCCTCTCTCCCCTCAGCCTCTTCTCCCTCTCTCCCTCCTTCCTCCTATCTTTCTGTTTAAATAAATAGGCATCATAAATTTTTGTGTGTGTGATATTTTTGTTTGTTTATAACCCTCTCTTTTGTATACATTCTTTGTATACATCCAAAGAAAGTACATTTACTTCATGTATAAAAAGTGTGTCAATTTTAGATATAACTGAATATTTGTTAAGCGAGGATCTTTTGTAACTCGTGCATATTGGAAGATACTGTTTACGTATTTCAAACTGGAGACTGTTAAAAGTTATAGTTTATGAAACTGTTATCACTGATACCATCTGGATAATGCTTGGAACTATAAAAAGTCTGAGCACATACATGAGTTAAGGCTATTTTCTCATTCCGGGAGGTTGTAATGAAACTCCATGTGGAAATGAGTCTATATAGAGAAACAACATTGTTCAAATCTGAAGGGGGAGGACAACAGAAGGCAAGTGAAGTAAGCAGTAGTTTTATGGGATACAAGATGAGGAACAGCTAACAAAATTATGCCTGCATGACTCTGCATGAAAGGAGAGTCAAGGAAGTTGAATGTTAAATTACCAAAGGAAATATTTCAAAGAAAATTACAGACTTAAATGGAGTCAGCCCTTCTCATAATTTAGACCTAGAAGCTTGGTGTTTTAAACTCAAGACTGATGACTTTACTTATGAAAGTCAGTTTTCAGAAAGGTTAAGACAGCTATCTGGGTCTCTGAGCTTGAATTAAATGTCCTTTGGGGAACAATTTAAGGAAGAGGTTGAGAAAATGAGGAGATAAGAATCTAATCTTTCACATCAACTAGTTGCATTTTTATCTCATATCAGACCGGTCCTTAGAATAAAGCTGCAACCTCCATCTCCCAGTGCCAGAGAACAGAATTTCACAAGCTCTTGGGAATTGTGTGGTTAGAGGGACTATTCTCAGGATGATTTTTCAGAGGTCTCTGAAATAGCATCTCCATGCTGTCTCTTCTTTCTGCAGTAAAAAAAACCCCACACTCTATTCTTTTTTCCCCTTGACAAACATTGTCTTTACTTCCAAAATGTATATTGATAGTCAAATAATATAATACCTCTCCAAAATAAGTGAGCCAGTCACCTTCACAATTAATCAGTATTCACAACTCTTTTTTTTATCACCAATAATATCTTCTATCATTTACTCCCCACTTCATGAACTTTGAAATTTGAAAAAAATTAAAATGTCCATATAGAGAATTTACTTACAATGAGTAAGAATTTAGTTCCCATTATTTTCTCCCTTAGATAAGAGTCAACTGAAGATTCTGATAATCATAAGTAGAGTCAAGGGCAAAAAACTCGAGATGATATAGCACCCCTGTGAAGAATATGAAAGCTGAAGACTGATTTTCTATCCTGGCTCTGCAACTTATTAGCCATGTAACCATGGACAATTTATTTAACCTTTCTATGCCTCTCTTCCTCATCTGTGATAGGTGGGAAAAAAATGGTACCCACAGAATGTGACTGTGAGGACTAACTGTGCTATATGTATAAAGCACTTAGTATCACTATGAAAGAGCTTGCATTTTACTTAGCCTATGCAGACTTCAAACAGGTACATGTATGACTCCTATAAAGTTTTATTTTCCATAATCATTAGATCTTTTTGAAAAATAAAAGAAGATTGTGGGGATCTAAGAGGTGTCAGATCAGAAATCACTCTGATAGCATGTACATCCCTGAAGGGGATGTGCTATAATTGCATTCATTTTCATATCCCTATTCTATGTCACATGGGTTTTTGTACATAAACACTCAATAAATCTGTTGATAAGTTTACATTTTCATGATATTTTTGAGATAGATATTAAGTATATGTATTCATTCTAAAAGATCATGATGAAATTTGGTTATAAAGTTTTATAATATACACTGTTTTAGTTAACTTTTATCATTTGAACTGGTCACATTGTAGCAACTTGCATAACTTACAGTTAACACTGGTTTGCCAAATTTCCTAACAGTGACAGCAAGAAGAATGGTCCCAAACTAGAACTTGAGCAAAGTATTTCTTTAATTAAACAATAGAGAAATAGTAAAGAAGAGAAACTGGAGAAAAAATAGGGGAAAATAAAGGGCACAGAATAAGCTAAGCTTAAACTATGAGAATACTTAATTAGCTTTTCATCCGTGATTTATATTGCATATTTGTAAGGCCCTCTGTAAACTCTAAGTGTAACATAAGTAACAGATTTCTTTAATTTTTTACTAGTAATATTTTCATGATGCCTGTCCCCAACCAGGCTACATCTGTAGAAAAGGAATCATTGAGACAGGTTTCCAGATTTTAGCTGCACTGGCCAAATGTTTTCTTTCCCAAGGCTGAGAATAGCGGCACTATGAAGCTGGAATCTTAAAAGCATTCAGTGCAGTGAACCTATTCTTGGTCATAATCAAGCATTCAGGCTTGTGGCAAAGGTTGGAAAAGACCAATCAGCTGGAATAGATAGCATTGTGGACAGTTGGATCATGGCATGGTATCTAAGGACACATCAACCAGAACTGATCATGTCAAACAGAATTCTCTAAGTGAAAGCCTTGGAGTCAGCACTTCCTAAAAAATAAACAGCTCAGAATGTGCCTGTGTAAGGACTCTAAGTCTTCTCTTGAATGCTGAAGGGTGGCATTGAAATGTTTAGTGGCTTAGTTAGACTCGGCGTGTTGAACGTGTGGATACCTCCAACTCTTTTGTCATATCTGGGCATATTTCTTCATAGTGTATTTTTAATAGCACATTTCTTTTGAGATGCTCCAATAAGTTTGTTAACAAAACTGTGCTCTGCTGTCTCAAAAACACCGATGAACAGCATAGGTCAATTTTTAAGTTCATCTTAAGTATAAGGGATGTAAGACACTAAAGGAATATGACGGTGAGGTAGGAAGAAAGGACTCATTAACACAGTGGAAGAATTCATATCTAACTCTAATCCCCTCTTTATCCTCTGTAATAATTACATACTCTCTATCACCAGCATCTTTATCTTTAATTGTGCACACACAAACCTCATGCCACCTTGTTTAGTTTAGTTACGTCACTTTCTAATTAATCCAAAGCATTTCTCCACTTCAGTCTTTTTGGGTGGGGGAAAATAAAACTCCAGCAAAATCTTCCATTCAAGAAAGTATCTCTAATGTCTCTTACAAAATTAAAGAATGCCCAGGATTTTTTGAAACAAGGCATGCTTATCATATGAAGAGAATTTTTGTTTCTTATGTCAGTACACAATAAAATCTGCTTAGAGTGTGTTTCATTTCCAGTGGAATTATGTTTGAGTATCTTGGGTTGCAAGTGGGGAATTAACAGTATTTTAAATACTTATTTTGTAATTTTGTCTATGTATTAAATTGGTAATTACTATGGAATTACATATTCTAAATGTAAAAGCATTCTACAACTGACTGTATATTGAAATAGTATATTAAAAATAGATAATTCTCAGGAATATCTAGTAAATGACTCATAAAGTGAGTCTTGCCGGTAAGACATTTCTAAATGGGAATTTAATTTTCTATGAAAGAAAGAACTTACATCTCAGATCTGGCAAAGCAATTGGTAGGACCTCTCTAATAGAGAAACCAAAGAGGAACCCACGATGAGCTAGGCCAACATCTTTAAATTTTTAATGACTAAATTGCATATTTCCTAAATTTATATAATTATGTTATTATATACTGGTTTATCTGATCATTCACTCAAATAAAAACTATGATTGGACTTTATTCTATAATAGTTAAAAACACCTTGTATGGAAATAATAGAATTATCAAAAGTTAAAGGTTAAATTCTTTGATTTGATTAACATTTAGTATTTTTTCTTTGTTTTATTTTCTTCTGTATTTCAAATGCCTTGAACAGTGACTAGCATAAGGTAGATAATAAATATTTGTTAAATGAATGAATGAAATTTTTTTCTCCTAAACTCTTTTCTTTTTAAATTGATGTATAACTGATTTACAATATTATGTTAGTTCCAGGTTTACAGCATAGTGATTCAATATATTTATAGATTACACTTCAAAGTTATTATAAAATATTGGCCTATATTCACTGTATAGTACAATATATCCTTGTAGCTTATTTTATAAATAATAGTTTGTATCTTTTAATCCCCTTCCCCTATGTTGTCCCTTCCCCCTCCCCCCATAATCATTGGTTTGTTCTGTGAGCCTGTTTCTGTTTGTTATATTCATTCGTTTTATTTTTTAGATTCCACATATAAGTGATAACATAGAGTTTTTGTCTTTTTCTGTCTCACTTACTTCACTAAGCATAATCCAACATTTAGTATTTTTGTGAGATTTTAAAAATATTTGTTTGTCTCTCTTAAAAGATGTATAATTACTAACTTGTCTCATTAAAACAGTGTCTAATACTCAGACCGAGCAATCGGTGTATTTTACCAGGAGGAGAATTGTTCTAGGTGACTGTTGCTCAGTTTTCTCTCTTACAAATCCCAAAACCCATATTGATCTTAACCAGTTTCAGATATGAGTTTGTTTGGTCCAGAGGGATTTTCAGTTTTAGTTGCTGGCCCTAGACCAGTCCTTCTCAAACTTTAATGTGCAAATGAATTACTTGGCAACCTTATTAAAATGTAGAATGACTAAGAATATCCAAGACAGGGGCCCAAGATTGTACATTTTTAACTAGCTCCCAGGTATTGCTCATGGTGATGGTCCATACACTACACTTTGAGTTACAAAGTCCTAGGAGATTTATTCTCTAAGGTTTGAAATGTCCAGTATTATTTTATAGTTATCTCCAACCTAGAATGTTTCCTAGTGCTGGTTCCACACGTCACTTTATCTAAATAAAGATGATTTAGGCCTTCTGAGTACTCTTCCAAAATAATGTGCTTCAACTAGTGTGCCTATGGCTACGTTTCACCGTTTGATAATAAGAAAAACTGACTATGAAGCATGAAGATAGGGTAGTATCAGATGAGGACTATAAGTTCTTTAGAAATATAGTGGTATTAATAAAATAGATATAATATATGCAAGCACAATAGGAACACATGCCAAAATGTCCATTTCATTTATGAAGAAATATTTAATCCCCAAATATTTGGATTATAAACAACATATCTCTAAATAACATATGAGTCAAGATAGAAATCTCTAGAGAAATTTTGAAATATTTTAAGCCAAGTGAAAAACGAATATATAAGTTATCAAATTTTGTGTGATGTAACCAAAGCAGTGATCAGAGGGAAATTTATGGCATTGAATGAGTATTTTAGAAAAGAAGAAAAATCTAAAATCAATAGTCTAAGTTTCAACTTAGGAAACTAGAAAAAGAAGAGCAAATTAAATCAAAAGTAAGCAGAAGAAAAAAATAATAATAATTAGAGCAGAAATCAATGAAATTGAAAACTGAAAATCAGTAGAGAAAAATCAACAAAAACAAAAGCTCATTCTTTGGAAAGATCTGTAAAATCAATAAACCTCTAGTCAGGCTAACTAAGACAAAAGAGAGGACACATTTTAATATCAGAATGAAAGTGGGAACATCAGTACAGATTATATGGGCACTAAAAGAATAATAAATACTATGAGCAATTCTATGCCCACAAATATGATAATCTAGATGAAACTGATCAGTTCCTTGAAAGACACAAAAAGAAATGGACAATCTGAATAGGGTTGTATCTATTAAAGAAACTGAATCAATAATAAATAATCTTCCAAAGAGAAAGCATCAGGCTCAGATGAGCCTGTTATTATTCTAATAACATTTAAGGAAGAAATTATACCAATAACTAATAACATTTAAGGAAGAAATTATACCAATTTTGTACAATCTCTGAGAATATACAAGAAGAGGGAGTACTTCGTAACTCATTTGATGATACCATCATTACCCTAATACCAAAACCAAAGACATTACAAGAAAACTATAGACCAATATATCTCATGAACATATATGCAGAAATTCCCAGCAAAATATTAGAAAATTAAATCCAACAATGTACAGAAAGAATTATATACAACAACCAAGTGGGATTTATCCCAGATATACAAGGCTGGTTCAACATCTAAAAATCAGTTAATGTAATCTATCACATCAATAGGCTAAAAGATAAAAAAATCACGTGATCATATCAATAGATGCAGGAAAAGCATTTGACAAAATACATCACCCTTTCATGACTTAAATAGCAAACAAATAACAAACAAACAAAACAACCTCTCCATAAACTGAGAATACAGGGAAACTTACAACTAACACTGTGGTGAGAAATACAAAGCTTTCTCAATAAGATCACTACTCCTTTTCAGCACCATACTGCAAGTTACAGCTAATACAATAGACGAGAAAAGGAAATAAAAGGTACACAGATTGGGAAGGAAGAAACAAAACTGTCTTTGTTCACAGATGACATGATCATATATGTACAAAATCCCCCCAAAATTACCAAAAAATTCCTGGAACTAATATGTGATTATAGGATATATAATCCTACATTGCAGGATACAAGTTTAATTTATAAAAGTCATTTGTTTTCCTACATGGTAGCAATGTACAAGTGGAGTTTGACATTTTAAAACCCAATACCATTCATATTGAATATTAGCACTCCAAAAATGAAATACTTAGGTATGTACCGAACAAAAATATGTGCAAGATCTATATGAAGAAAACTACAAAAATCTGATGAAAGATATCAGAGAAAAACTAAAAAAATAGATATTCCGTGTTCATGGATAGGAAGACTCAATACTGTCACGATGTCAGTTCCTCTCAACTTGATCTACAGTTTCAATACAATCCCATTCAAAATCCCAGCAAGTTAATTCACAAACAAATTGATCATAAAATTTATAAGGAGAGGCTAAAGACCCAGAATAGTCAACTCAATACTGAAGGAAAAGAATGAATTCTGAAGACTGACACTACCTGATAATAGCACTTAATATAAAGCTACAGTAATCAAGATAGTGTGGTATTTGGTGAAAGAAGAGACAAATAGATCAGTGGAACAGAATAGAGAGCCCAGAAATAGACCCACATGCATATAGTCAATTGATCTTTAGCAAAGAAGCAAAGGGAGTGCAATGGAGCAAAGATAGTCTCTTCAGCAAAAGTGTTGGAACAGTTAAACAGCTACATGCAAATAAGTAAATCTAGACACAGACTTTACACCCTTCACAAAAGTTAACTCAAAATGGATCATAGACCTAAATGTAAAACACAAAACTATAAAACTACTGCAAGATAACATAGGAGAAACCCTAGGTGACCTTGGGTATTGTAATGACTTTTTAGATTCAACACCAGAGATACAATCCATGAAAGAAATAATTGATAAGCTATAGTTCATTAAAAAAAAAAAACTTCTGCTCTGTGAAAGGCAAATTGGAATAATGAGAAGACAAGCCACAGACTGGATATGAAAAAAATTTGCAATAGGCATATCTGATAAAGGACTGTTATGCAAAAAATACAAAGAACTCTTAAAATTCAACAATTAGAAAACAAACTACTGGCTTAAAAAGTGGATCACAGACCTTCACAGACACCTCACCAAAGAATATGCAAAGAATGCAACTAAGCCTATGAAAGGAGGCTCCATATTATATGTTTTCAGGGAAATGCAAATTAAAGCAACAATAAGATACTACTACACACCTATTAGAATGTCTGAAATCTGGACATTGACAACACTAAATTCCAATGAGAATGTGGTGCAATGGGCACTCTGTACATTGCTGGTGGGTATGAAAAATAGTACAGCCACTTTGGAAGGTAGTTTAGAGGTTTCTTACAAAACTAAACGTACTCTTACCATATGGTCCAGCAAATAGTACTCCTTGGTATTTATCCAGAGAGCTGAAAACTGGTCTACACTAAAACCTGTACAGAGATGTTTATGGCAGTTTCATTCAATTGCTAAATTTAATTAAAGCTTTATTTAATTGCCAAAACTTGGAAGCAACCAAGGTGTTCTTCAGTACATGAATGGATAAATAAACTGTGGTTCATCCGGACAATTAATATTCAACAGTAAAAAGAACTTATTACTACATGAAAAAAGCCAATTTGAAAAGCCTACATCCTGTATGATCCCATCATTTGACATTCTTGAAAAGGCAAAACAATGGAGAGATTGAAAAGATCAGTGGTTGCCAGAGACTGCAGGGAGTAGAGTGAAGGGATGAACAGGTGGAGCAGAGAGGACTTTTAGGGCAGTGAATACACTCTGTATGGTAACATAATGATGAGTACACGTCATACATTTGTCCAAACTCAGAATATACAACACCAAGAGTGAACTATAATGTAAACTAAGGACTTTGGGTAATTATGATATGTCAGTGTAGGTTCATCAGTTGTAACCAAGGCACCACTCTGGTGAAGGATATTGATAATGGGGGAGGCTATATATGTGTGGGGACAGGTAGTATACAGAAAATTTCTGTATCTTTCTCTCAATTTTGCTGTAAACATCAAGCTTCTTTCTAAAAAATATATACTGTAGTCTTAATTGAAAAAATACTTAGCTGGTCATGGAATATTTTTAATGGGATTTGTGACATTTTTACTTATCTTTCATGTTTTCTGTAAAGAATTCTTTCTTCTAATGATTTTCCTCATTACAAAATAATTCCCTCACTTCTATAAATGGTGCAAGCAACTTTTCTACTTTACCAGGTTTGCAACATCAGAGGCATGTATATTTTCACATCTTATCTGCCAGACTCTATCAACGATTCTTGCTTCTATCACACTGGCCCAAGTCATTACCATCAGACACCTGAACCACAGCCAGAGCCCAGGACTGGCGTCCTGCATCTGGTCTACTTTTCTTCCTATTTTACTTACACAGTGCTTTTTCCTTCACCTTCTTAGTTTGCTTGCTTTGATCATTTCTCTCTTCAGCCAGACATTTCTAATGATCTTCTAGATAAATTCTAAAATCCTCCATTTGTCTTTCAGAACCTCAACAATTTGATCCTAAAATACTTCCTCAGATGCATCTTCCTCTCCTCTATATAGACCTTCTCCAGCCCAATGCTCCTTCTCACACACCTTTTGTGGTAGATGGAATAATGTCCCCAGATCCTTCCTCCACGCTCCCCTCCACTGCCAAAGATGCTCATAGCCTAATCCCTGGAAAATATGAATATGTTAGGTTATATGGTAAAGGGGAATCAGGTTACTGATAGAATTAAGGTTGCTAATCAGCTGACATTGAGAGGGGAGGTGATCCTGCATTTTCCAAGTAGGCCCAGTGTAATCACAGGGGTCCTTATAAGTGGCAGAAGGAGGCAGAGGAGAGAGACAGAGTGATGGCAGAATGATGAGGATTCATCCTGATGTTGTTGGCTTTGTAGATAGAGGAAGGGGACCATAAGCCAAGAAAACCATGTGGCCCTTAGAAGTGGGAAAAGGAAAGGAACAGATGCTCCTCTGGAAGTTCCATAAAGGAACACAACCCTGCTGACACTATGACTTTAGCACAATGAGATGTATTGTGGACTTCTGACTTCCAGAACTCTAAGATAATGAATTTGCATTGTTTTAAGCCGCTAGGTTTGTGGTAATTTGTTACACAAAGTAGCAATAGAAAAACATTGCGTCTTCTATTAAATTCACCCTATTAATTACATACAGTGCATTCCACGTTTAGTTATTTGCTGCTTATATGTTCTTGTCTCTTTAATTATAGTATAAACTAGTGAGAGCATGGAACTAATACTATATTGCTTGAGGGTATGCTTATATACACTGCATTGCTTTGGAAATGGCAGATCCTTAGATCTTTACCAATAATTTGGTTAAATTGGGCAATATTTTTTTTAAACTTCTGGTAAATATCCATCATAGGGGCCATTTCTCAGAGAGAAAAGATACAGTGACAGTTCCACTATATAGCATTCATATATCAATTTGTATGGTCAAGGGAATTTACCATCTTAAGAGGTCAGTATGAACCGAGTCTCTGAGGGGTTACTACATCAATTTACTAAACTAGGAAACTAAGTCCTAGTGAGGCAAATAGCTTTGTGTGATTAAGTAGTTGCATGAGGAAGAATCTGAATTTATATTTATCATTTGTGTCTGATTCCAAGTTCCTGAACTATCTTTACTTCCAAAATGGTTGCTTACAACAAGATTAAATGAGTCACTCCGTACTGCGCCCAGCTATATGGATTTAATCCACATGTGTTCCTATAATTCTTAATAGACCCTTAGAAAGCTATAGTATATCACATTCAGCAGTGCTATGTGGAGAATATCTAAAGAGTGTAAGAATCTCTAAATCAACATCCTAGGGAGAAAAAAGAAGAAAAAAGTAAATGAGAATGGAAAACAACCTGTTTTCTTATACAATAAAGATCTATCTTGATTGCAAATTACAGTGATGAGTAGGCACATATAAGTGCTAAAATTGGATTTTTTTAATTGAACTTCAAATTATTTTTCCTTATTTAAAATAAAATTTTGTTTTTTTTAATAACACAGCTAATTCAGTTATACTTATTGATAGCAAGCACATGTATACTTCCTAAAATATCAATATTTCAATCTGATTCATTTCTATTTAATGAAGATAATTACAGATGTAACACCTACAAGATGCAAGAGATGAATCAGTGCTCCTAGAATTTCCTGGAAAGCCATTACCAACGCTCCTGCCCAGGCTCCACTGTTACAGCAGAATCTCCAGAAGTACATCCATACATGAGTGTTTCTTGATAGTTTCCAGTTGGTTCTAATGTGCAGACAAGTTTCAGAAACCACTGGGATAGGAGATAGAAGATATATTCCTTTTATACAGTTAATCATTCCCCTTTCCCTCAGGTACAAAAAAAAAAGAGTTTAGCTATTGCTGAAATTGAAAGACCACCATCTTTCTGGGGATATGCAAAAATAAAAGGTGATATTGTGTACAATTGCTGTATGATGCATGCTTAAAGAATAGTTTCGAGTATCTTGACAAAAAGAAATACAATATTTTGGTGGGGTCTGATAAGAAATACTAATCATTACCAAACATAATGTGTTCATAATTTTAATTCTGTAATACCATAGAAATATTGGCCTTCATTATGCATCTGAAACAAATATTTTTTGAGGTAATCTAGTTGTATTCTTTCTGTGTAATCTTGGTTTCAGTGGTGAATTCTGGGTTCAACAATTCCCTATGCAAAAATTAAGACCAGGCACAAAAATCTACTTCACGGATCAACTACACATTTACTTAAAAGAAAATCTTCATGAAATTTCTATACTGGATGCTACATTTTCTTGTCTCTCTTAAAATAAATCTATTTGTTAGAAACAGAGGAATCATAAATATATTTTTAGGATTTTTTATAAAGAACATGCAGCACATTAACACATTTTATCTTCACATTCCCACTTTAACATTCAAATTTACTAAGTTAAGGTGAATCCAAATAAGAGAACATTAAGCGTAGTCAAGGTGATTACAAATCAGTACTATAAATCTATAGTTCAAAATAAAAGAATTTGAGAAAAAATATCCCAGATTTCAACTATTAGGAAAGCTTTAGTATTGTGTAAAGACAATATTATAAAAGCTACTTAACACTGAAAGGTCAAAAGGGAATGGACATAACTCTAAGAGTGAATCATAAGCAACAGCCAAAAACTGACCATTAAAGACAATGGCAGTCAGAAACAAGTGAGAGGATTAAAGAATCAAATACTGTTCCCATAAGTTCTGAATACAGATGTTACCTGGGCATTGAGAAAACCGTGTAGATTATAAACTGCTCTATTCCAAAAAAGGAGTTGAAGTATTGGTTCTTAAAAGTTAATCAACTGTTTCGACCAAGGATCAGTAGTTCCACTTCTCCCAGATACTGACCTTACAACTAAAAATCCCTTGACATAACACAACAATAAACAGCAAGACACTGAAAAGCAGAAAGTCTAGTAACCTTAGGACTTGTGGATTTAGAAGGTGATGAGTTCTCTGAGTTTCCTTTTAGCCTCCCATATATCTGGAACAGAGCACTGCAGAAGCCTACAACCTGAAACATGAAGTTTTCTTCATGTCTTTTCATAGCTTGATAGCTTTTTTTAGGGCCAAATAATATTCCATTATCTGGGTGTACCACAGCTTATTTATTCATTCCCCTACTGAAGAATATGTTGTGTCCAAGTTTTGGCAATTGTGAATAAAGTCTCTATAAACATGTAGACATACATTTTGAATTCTTTTGGGTAAATAACAAGAAGTATGATTGCTAGATTGTATAGCAAGAGTGTGTTTAGTTTTGTAAAAAACTGTTAAACTATATTCTGAGATGTCTGGGCCATTTTGTATTCCCAAAAGCAATGAATGAGAATTCCTGTTGCACCAAATGCTGAGTAGAAAAAGGCAATCCCATGATTCCGTTTATATAATATTCTTTAAATGACAAATTATAGAAATGGAGGACAGTTTAATGATTGCCAGGGGTCAGGAATGGAGATAGAAGTGTATTGTAGGAAGGAGGTGGGTGTGGTATAAAAGAGCAACACCAAAGATCCTCATGGCAACGGATGTATTCTGTATCTTGAATGTATCATTTTGTCATTATCTTGGCTGTCCTTTTTTACTATAGTTTTGAAAGACATTACTTTTGAGAGAAACAGCGTCAAAAATGTGAGGTTTCTCTGCATTATTTTTTACAGCTGCATATGAACCCACAGTTATCTCAAAATAAAAGATTAATTTAAAAAGTTAATCAGCTGCTCCTCCCTCAGAATGCTAACAGATAAAATTAGCTTTTTCACATAAATTCTTTCATCTCCGTGAAGAAATTTGCACTTATCTAAAAATAAATGTCATCTGTAAAAGAGCTTAACAGTTTACAAAGCAACATCACAAATGTTACCTCATTTAATTTTTCCAACAACCCCATTAGGTTTCATTCTCATTTAATAGATGACAAAACAGAATGTGTAACTTGCCCAGGGTGATCTGGCTAGTAAGTAACAGAGGAAGGATTCAGTGGCTACTGTGCACATATGTCTTGCTTCTCTCACAAAGGCAGTCTCTTTGGCTTTCTTTTCTCTGCTCAGATACCTAATCCCTATTCTAAGAGTTAACTTTTACATCTAGATTTATTGCTCATAGATCTTTACCCTTTCTATGTGGCCAGCTGCTGCTTCTTAGAAATATCCTTACTGCCTACATTTACCATCTGGAACTTCTCAGCTTCAGCCTTCCCATGGCTCTCCCCTGGGTCCATGAGCCTCTCTAGTTCTCCAGTGAGCCTGGGTCTCAGCCCTGAGTCCTTGTTAGGACTAACAATTCGTGTTCACAGAAGGCCTCTCCCAGGTCAACAAAGCTCCCTCACCCACACCTGGCTCATATCTTCTTTTCCATCAGGTTATGACAGAAATAAAGTACACATTCCTCCAAATGCATTATTTGCTTCAGCATGTGGACTATAAAGAATAAGTGGCCCAAGGTATAAAAGTGATTCTAAGCAGTAGCAATTCAACATCTGCAGTCATACCCCCATATGGAACTTGAATTTCCATTTGGTGGTCCAGGCTTCTGAAGAATGTTGGAAGTGTTTAAGCATTTGTGAATAATAGTAGGAAGAAATGTAATTGACCCAAAGAGAAGACTCTTTTACCGGTATTTTAAACTCTTATATTTAATGTTATAAATAATATATTTAGTATTCTTCAGAGACTTCCACATCCTAAAAAGGATACCTTCAGGATTAGATGACATTTGAATAAATCATAACCTTTCTTTAATACATATTACATATGTATGTATATATATAATCAATATTACATAATAAGTGACATCGATGAATCAAAAAATGTTGAATCTGTCATTTCTTGACCATAAAGTATTCATATAGAGTCATACATGGAAGCTTAGCTTAATACCTTTCTTTGTATTGATGTTAAATTCAAACTCCAAATGAACACAATCACTCCCAGATTTCTACTTTATTCATTTACAATTTATTCAAATTCAACTTGTGCTCATATATAGCAGCACCCATACTAGTGGATATGGGATCTTCTTGAGTTTAAAACAAAAAAAGTTTTCCTAATTTCTCTACATCTAATATAAGCTACAAACTAAGAAACACCTTAGTGACACAAAAGATTGGAGTTGGGCCAAAGGATTTGCAAAGTCATGTCTTGACGTCACGTCTTGTCATTTTTGCTGCCAATATTGCTTTATAGCATATGGTCTCATAATTAAATGCTCAGCTTGTCCTCCTATCTCCTTGCCTCTCCACCTCACCCTTTTCTTCTCTCTCTACCATCTCCTCTCCCCATAGTCTCACCTCTGTGTTTCCTGCTATGTCTCCCCTTCCCCACTTGCCTTATCTCCACCCCAGTTTTCACCTTCTCTCCCTTCCTCTTCTGACCCATCCCTACTTCTCTTTACCTCATCACTTCTCTCACATCTACTACCTCCCATTCCATCTCTGCCCTTACCCTCCATCTACTTTTTCCATTCCTAAAAGTGTGGCTCTCAAAGTATATCTTATTTAAACATATTTTTATTCAACAATTCAATCCTCAGCTTGTGTAGAGGGACATCTAGTCCTAATCACCTGTAATGTACAGAAAGAACGGGGATGATCCCACCCACAGGAGATGAGCATTTCTTCAGTTATGAAAGCAAGCACTGCAGATCAGAGCTCTTTTTCGCAACTACGCATTCACTGCAACTTCACATTTTCTTGTCAGTAATTCATCACTTTAAAAATGTGTGTCCTGGGCTCCCCTGGTGGCGCAGTGGTTGAGAGTCTGCCTGCCGATGGAGGGGACATGGGTTCGTGCCCCGGTCCGGGAAGATCCCACATGCCGTGGAGTGGCTGGGCCCGTGAGCCATGGCCACTGAGTCTGCGTGTCTGGAGCCTGTGCTCTGCAACGGGAGAGGCCACAACAGTGAGAGGTCCGTGTACTGCAAAAAAAAAAAAAAAAAAAACAATATATTTTGTGGTTTTTTCCCACTTGCTTTACAAATTTTTGGCTGGAAGTTTACAAATGAGAGACTAGCAGTTTTATGAAATGTGCTGAAGGTGTAGGTATGTTGTTAGCACTGCCACTTAGCAAATGAATAAATATAAGTTAAAAATAAAGTGTAACTACCATACCAGAAAAATGTCTCTTCTTTCATTCTAAACAAATGTTCTAGTATTACAAAATGAAAAATTCAGTAGGAGATGGTTGATTAAAACTTTTTTTTACCAAAGAGAAAAAAGAATGAAATGAAAAGTAAAAAGCTTCAATTGTAGTGTACATAAGAGAACAGTATAATTTTTTATTTTAAAGAATAATCAAGGAATATTATTCCTTGATTCCTTGATTATTATTCCTATAAACCACATTGTATGACTTAATAAAGTAGACTTATAGACACATCAGAAAACTTAAGAGTAGAGAATATATAATGTCTTAAGAAACCTTTTTGAAGAAAACACAGTAGTAAGTGAAGAAAAAATAATTGATATAGGGAGAACTCTACATATGCATGAAATAATTAGCTACTGCTCTACTGAATTCCAAAGAACTGTGTGCTAGGCCAAATCCTGACCAGTTTGAAGTAGCAGTTTAATTTGCTCACACATCATTTTACTGAATTTTACTGGGACAGTTTCCTGAATTTCTACTGTTGTCATTGTTGTTATTTTTCTTTTTCAGTGGTCTCATTCAGTCTTTCAGAGGTGGTTTTAAAAGTACTGTTAGACCAACATAATTGGAAGATTTAAACTTAAGTTTTATTATATTCAATTACTAGAGCCCAGGTGCAAAGGAAGAAAAAATGGTCCTTCATACTTTCTTCACATTAATATATAAATTACAAGTACATAATGTTCTTTTAATTTGACAAAGTCCTGTATGACTTTTAACAAAATATTTACCCACTACAGTGGTTTAAATGCCTTTAATTATGACATGATTTTCTTATATTGGTAACTCTAACCTTGACTTAACATTAGAGAACGTTAAGGTAAATCTACCTACTTGGGCACCACCCCCAGAATTATGACATTACCAGTTTTATGATTGCCCTAGCCATTAAAATTGTTTCAAGCTCCCTAGGTGATTTTATTTGAAACTGTGTTTTAGAAACCCTGCTGTCTATGAACTTTGAAACTTCGGAGCCCAAGAAAAGTAGTTCAGCACTACTTTTTGTTTTTACTCAGTTGCCCCTATTACTAACATCTTGCAAGTCCATAGTTTACATTAGGATTCACTTTTTTGTGTTGTACCTTCTATAGTTCTGACAAATGTATCACAGCATGTATCCACTATTACAGTACAATATAGAATAGTTACACTGCCTTAAAAGTCCTCTGTGCTGTGCCTATTCATCCCTCCCTTCCTTCAGTACTCCATTTAAAAAAATCCTCATCCCCATTGCCATTTTTCAATGCAAAGATATCCTAGTCTCAGAACAAAAGACAAACCACCAAACCAAATATTTTGAGTAGTGGTGATTAGCAGGGAATGGAGAGGGTAAGGAGAGCATATTTTCATCAGGGAACTAGTTCCTCTGTTGGTCCTCAAAATCAGAAAGATGAGATATGTTACATACAATGTTCATGTGGAGATGCACACACACACACCATTATATAGAGAGAAGACGGAATTGTGTTGCACCAGTATGGAAGAAGAAAAGTAATTTTCCCTCTACCCTTCTAGGTTCTTGGCTGAGACCACCCCCGCCCCCCCCCGTAATAAAAGACAGATTAATAGGAGAAAACAGTTATTAAACAGAAGTTTAATAACAATGTATACCTCCCATATGCATGGGAGAAACTCGGGAAAACTAAGTAACTCCCCAAAATGGCCCAAGTCACCACCTTAAATACCATGTCCAGCTAAAGACAAAAGAAGATGTTGGGGGATGGGGGATCCAGTTTTTGGAGACTATCAGGAAAAGCACAATAAATGAGGGTATGGTGGTTATGCAAATTTAAGTCATTACCTTCGCCATTGTTAAGTTCTAGAGATTTGGTCATTCCTTTCTTTCTGGTACAGAGAGGGAGACAACCTTATGAATGGAGATTTCTCTTAAAAATGTAAATGTTTCTTACAAAAGGTAACTTCTACTAAGCTTTTAGTGCTTTTCTTGTGTTTGCTGTTTCTTAAAAATAATCAGCTTAAAATAATCCTTATGCCAAATAGGCATATTTGAGGGTGACAAATTCTGCTCCCCTTTACCAGCAATGACCAAAAAGAATCAGTAATAAAACAGTAGTTTTTATATCTTAAAGACTACATATGCTATCCTTTAGAGTATCTGGCTGCCAGAAGTGCTCAACAAATGTTTATTGAATGAATAAATCTATTTGTAAGACCCAATATAATTTAACTTCACTGTGGCATTTTGTTTAAAACATATATTTTATAGTCAGAGACAAAACTAGTTTTTCAAAAAGAAAATAATAGTTATAATTATTTCCACGTTATGAATATTTTCTTTAATCTCTCTCTCAAATACATGTGAAATTGTTAGACCTGCGCGGTCTCCTAGGAGTTTCGACTCGCCCAGGAAACAACAAGAGTCAGAAGTCGATGCAAAACGCAAGAGGTTTATTGAAGGCCGGTGCACCGGGGTTCCTTGGTCCTCATGCAGGAGGTCGAAGAAGGAACCCCTTTTGCGCGCGAATATGTCAGTTTTATAGGTTCCCACTTCCCCGTATGTAAATTATAGATTTGGTTGTGTTTTCCTGCTGATTGGTCCCGGCTTAGGCTCGGACCAGAGAGGGAACTTGTCCCCAGCTTCCTGATTGGTCTTTGACAGATACCTTTTTTTACATTTTGTTTATCTCCCTCCTTCTCGGAAGGGGGCCGGACATCCTGGAAATTCACCCATTGTCTAAGAAGCCCCTATTGTCTGGAGAGTTCTTAATCATTAGCTGGAACAATGTCCCTCGAGTCCCACAAAATCTGTCTCTATTTTTTAGTTTATACTCATACACATTCACTCATACACATGCACTTGCACATGCTATGCACGTACACACACACACATCTGTATATATATGCTTTATTTGACTTTGCCTTTTCCTTTTTACTTCAATAAATTTACCAAATTTTTAGAAACTATTTTCCATTATCGTTTATAATTGTTTAATCCTATATAAAGAGATCAACTGAAATCAAGTCAAAAAAGATTATTTTGGGCAAGGTCACATTCCTTTTGGGGGACAAAAACGTCTATTAGGCAGATTACCTCACTGGTGCTGACCAGGAAGTTTCAGACTGACCTATTGAGATTACATTCCTGGGGAAAGTTGAAACTGCAGTTAGGTTAGGTAATAAGTCTTTGTTTGGTGATGCAGGCTTAGCACAGGTAACTCCATTTTGGGCCCATTGTTTCTTTTTAACAATTCCCCCCTTTTGATCAGACTCTAAGCTTAATTGAGAGATGTGATAAAAAATTAAGGCATTAGTGCCACTCTCAGCTACAGCTCTGTAGTTCTCATAGCTTTTGTTGATCTTGTGTGTAGTATTCTCAGGTCATGACATTTTTTGTCTAATCTCTGTAATATTCACAGGTTATGACTTTGGGCTTACAATTTTTAAGGCAGTAATTCTCCACTCCCTTTTTGATGTTCCAGTCTTGGGGATATCATTTTCAGATGGAAATATGCATTTAAAGCTCTTGAGAGAATACAGTGCACCAGAGAGATTATGATGGCTATTATAAACAGGATAATTTCCAATGTTTGGAGTGCACTTCAAAGCCATGGTCCCCAATATACAAACCAGTCACAATCAAGTAAATCAAAGAAAGATCCCAGTGAAAGAGTCACCCTTTTAAGCCAAGTGGCTTGCACAGTGATCTTATGTAACTGAGTTTCAGTTCCCCCAAAAATGTTAATCTAGGTGCATCAAGTGGTGTTGTCTACAACTCAGACACCTCCCTGCTCAGTTAATAGATAATCAAAGACTATTCTATTATAAAAACAATGTTGACCAGAGAATCTAGGGATTTTTGGGGGGAGGCAGCTCTTAGCAACAGTTTCTGCAATATCTTCAAGAGTTAAGTAGAGGTTTCTGATCATATTCTCACTTACATTTACTCCTAACCAGTGAATTATAGCCCTGCCAAAAGGAGCAAATCCTGAGTCATGACTGCCTCCTGGTAAATCCTTTCTAACTCAATGATGTAATTCTAGGGGAGTCAACCAGTGAGGTGGCTTTGTTCATTTTTAGGAAAATTAGAAGCACAGTTAGATAACCTAAGACATTGCCTGGCTATGCACCAGCTGTCTGGGCATTAATAAAGAGAATGATAACCACCATAGACCAAAATAAATACTGTTGGGGCACAAACCATTTCCAGTAAGCTGACACTGGTAATTAATTCATTTGTAGAGATTGTTACATTTGCCCATTCAAGCCAGGGATCAGTTAGGTTTTCTCCTAGCCTGAAATAAAAAGTTGTTCTAAATTCTAGAGGTCAACCCCATTAACAATGGCCTGGGAGATATAATGGTGTTATCATCCCAGGCCAATGCCAGAGTGAAGGAAAGAAACAGAAGAAAAAACGGTTTCATGTTTAATGTATGAAGTCTTGATCTGGCGTCTTGGGAGGAAGCAGTCTACCTTAGTGTTAGCTCCTTCTCTTCCTAGTCAATTTGATTTGAAGGAGTCCAGCATTTGTATAGGGCCAGTTGTCAGATGGAGCCTTCTTCAGTTGTGAGATATTTATCCAATGTTCAAATCCCTGAAGTTTGGCTGCCATCTGGGTAGGGAGGATGATGTATATAGTCCCTTCCAAGGAGATTCAAGAGGAGTATTTGTTCTTAATGATTCAAAATCAGGAGGGGGAGAAGAAAATTGGAAGTGTTCGTCTGGAGAGTCATAGATATTTGAGGAAACTAGAAGAATTCAGGATCCAGTTCAGGTTATAGGTATATAACAAAACAACTAGAATCTAATATGTACAAAGGTGCAAACAACAAAAAAATTTTTTCTCTATAGTTACCCCATTTTTCCCCAAACATAGTCATAGTAAAACTGATTTGTATGCATTAAACTTGACCTGATTATGTTCATAACTGCAGCAAGAAAAGTGATTTACCATATAAGCTCTTTTTAAAACTACTGCTTTGTTAGAACCTTGTAAAAAAGGTATCACGTCAATTTTTCCAAGTCCTGTTACAAGGAGAACAGATTATTATTCAGCCTATGCAGATCATTAACTGTATCTGTATTGCCATGAAAAGAATATTCAAGCTTTTCTGGATTTTGGAGGGATCAGTTTGGGCAAAAAAGTAAATGGTTTATCTTAATCTATAAAGGTATGTTTTAACAAATTGCTATAATTCATAGATAGCTTAAGAGAAAAAGTGTTCTTAAATCTGGAAAAAGAAAACATTAAGTAACCAGCAATGTTTCAAACAAAAAGTAATAAGAATTATAATCATCTTGCTCAGTTCATTCAGCCCCCTGTTATTAATTCTTCCTCTGCTTGAATCCAGTTTTCCATTAGTTCTGGAAACCCTTACTCAGTTCAGTTTTATGAGCTTAAAATTATCAAAAATCTGTACTTGTTGAAATCCTTTTCTTTAATCTTCTTGAAGATGAAGTACTTTTGCAGAAACATTTTTGTAAAGTATCAGAATAAAACAATAACTGTTTGTAAATGACAAAAAGACTTAAAAATGCCCATTGTTAAAGATCTAATGAGACTTTATTACAATAGAATTGATAAGGAAATTTGGTTATTTCTCTGACATACAAAATTTTAAGATAATAACTGGAAGTATCACTGATAACATTATAACAGGACATATTAGACTTTCAGGAATTTAACAGAATTTCTGGAACACTTATAACATACACCTACACAGTTATAACATTAAGAAGACTTAGTATTACTTCTTATTTGACAATGGTCCCACGTACTTTAACATATTAAATTATCCTAATTAGTTTAACATCTCTTTTTTTATAAGGAGAGAGAACAAATCTTTCGAGATGTTCCACTGACCCTCTAGAAAATCCCAAAGTTAGTCTGAGGTCAAAAAGTCTTCCTTTAGAATTATATTTTTGGGAAGTTTGTCAAGAATATCAAAAAGATTTTAAAACACTTGGTCAAATAGAAACATAGGTCACTGTGCAACAATACTTAGTTAACTGTTTAACCAAAGTAACACTTCACAGGCAAATATAGAAGGTTACACAGTTCTGAGAAAAACTTAGCTCTTTTAGTATCAAGAGAACTAGGTTTACCTAAGTAATCAAAGACAACATGGAACATAGGTAATTATTTTGACAAGACACAAGATTTTTGTTTTCTAGGCAGATTATTTTAAGATGTAAAGAAAATATTTTACTTTACTTTTTACTTTTTATTTTATATTTTTACTTTATATTTTACTTTTTACTTAAAATCGCTTATTAAGAGTAGGCCAAATATCCAATTAAGCTTCGTCTTTTTAATTGAGAGAAAACCAAATTCTGATTTTATACCAGCTTACTTTGATATTGAAACTCATTCACTTAATAAATTTAAATCTACATCTATTTTATAAAGATGCTTTTTCATTGTAAATTTCTCAGTGTGGTACAAGATATTTTTACTAACAAATACAAAGGTATCTTTAATTTCTCTGTAATAAGAGACAAAAATAGACAAATCTATGTCTAGTAATTAATGTTTCAGTATTTTATTTGGAAATGATCCAGATATTTAATGATTTAATTTAGCTTAGCAAAACTTTAAGGTTTCAGGTTACCAAAAAGATTTGGGGAAACTATTGAAAAAGTTCACCTATAAACTTTTTATCCTACTTACAGATCTATTTAATATACTTGTTCTTAACAATTATATTTAGACTACCCATGAAAACTTTAAGAGACATTAGACAAAGTCAGCAACCATCCCAAGCTATTTTTCTTGCTGACAAATTTTTTTTAAGAGATAACCTGGACTAATTTGACCTGAGCCTAGGTAGAGTAAAAATATTATATTTAATGCTGGTAAGTAAAGACATGCCTCTTTTAATTAAACCAATAACTTAGATTAGTTTCATTTACTAAACATTATTTTAGATTATGTGAACCTGAAAAACATGTGGGTTAGTTTCTATTTCTGAGAGTTTAATTTATATAAACAGTTTTATTTTCTTTAAACTAATTAAGTAGAGCTCCTTTTAGAGGAACAATTTGTTTTTTATATGTATTTATTATTTTCTTTATTATTTTTTTGGCTGCATCAGGTCTCAGTTGCGGTGCACCAGCTCTTCGTTGCACTGCACAGGCTTCTCTCTAGTTCTGGCACATGGGTTTTCTCTCTCTAGTTGTGGCACATGGGCTCCGGGGCGCATGGGCTCTGTAGTTTCTGGCACATGGGCTCTCTTGTTGAGGCGTGAGAGCTTAGTTGCCCTGAGGCATGTGGGATCTTAGTTCCCCGACCATGGATCAAACCCACATCCCCTGCAATGGAAGGCAGATTCTTTACCACTGGACCACCAAGGAAGTCCCTAGAGCTCTTTTTAGAAATTAATTTTGGGAATACCATCTGAAGGTAGAAAATACCACACATCTATGACACATATATATAGACACACATAAACATACAGACAGATGCAGAGACTATAGTTTTATTTTAAAATATTAGCCATGAGTCGAGTATGATAATGCAAAACTCACTAGCTTATGCAGGAACAGCTGGCATAAGTTAAGTTTACCTGTTCAGGTTGCTAAAGCTTTTTCTACTATTTGTGGGAAAGACACATAAGATTTGTATTTGTCCGTAACAAATAATCTTATGGAAGCTGAGAAACAGTTTAAATATTTTTTAAAGCCCCTTTTTTTTTCCTTCTCTTTTTCAGTCCTCTTCAGTCTTAGGAATTGGGGATGGTGTAGATAAGAGTTCCTGGAGAAGACTAGGTAAATATTACATCTCAGAGAATGTAAGTTCCACCAAGAAGGACTTTGGTATTCTAAGGCCAGGATTTTAAAAGCCTTTTTAAATAAATAGGGGACGTTTGAGGATTGGTAAAAAAGATATAGGTGGACCTTGAACTGTGTCTTGATCTGCATTTCTGGTTTTGCAGAGATTTGTAAGATAAGGACAGTTGTTTTTAATTCCTCGAAGCATTGGTTTGCAACTTATGACATCATAGGTTGATCCATCCGTAAATCCTTTTACAAGGGCTTTAGAAGTTTTCTCTTTCCCTCTGGGTACATTTAGCTTAGGGGAGGAGGCCAAAAAAATTTCTATCAGGCTCTGAATATTTCCAGTTTAGCCAAATTTCTGATTATACAGTTATTAAATCCTGTCAAATACCTTGTCAGTTTTCAGGTGGGACAAACAGTAAGTATTTCTGGCAGCATTAAACCACCCTTGGACTCAAAAGTCATCCCCAAAAAGGGTGCAAAAGATATTCTATTTCTTTCTTTCCACCAGGTACTACAGACAGAAATCTGAAAGGGCTGGTTCTGGTAAAAATTCTCACCCTTGGCTGGCTTCTGCCAGTTTTTCCAGAATCCCATCTGTAGCTTCAGTATTTATCAAAATTTGGAAAGGTTTTTTTATTAATTTTAGATTCCCCTTGTCTGTTTAACGGAATAACTTAGCAGTTTACCAGAAAACTCCCTCAAAGTCTTATCATGAAGGTGTCTATAAGGCTGTTAATTGGCAAAATTTTGTTTATGGTCTTGTAGTCTCTTCAGAGTGGACAGACAGTTCAGACAAAGGATTACTAGACTGAGTACCCAAGTAAAGGAAGATAAAGGGAAGCATTAGGAGTTGCATAAGTCTTAATGTGTTCAGGTACCTCTTATATCTAATTTTTCATTTGCCTTTTGCAATGAATCTTTCAATGAAGCTATTTTGGAGGCTTCTGCATACCAATTAAATTAGTATCCATTCTGTTTGGTTAATTTGGGAACACCTACTTTCTGTACTTCTTAAACACTTTTATCTAATTGGAACATTCCTCATAATGTTATGTTCCTCATAATTGGTAATTATCCAGTTACCTCATGGCATGGTAATTCTAGATTATAAATTCCCCTGAGGGCTGGCAGCAGTTTGGTAGGAGTTCAACTGGAGTTTACAACTGGAGTTCAACCCACATATCTGTCCAGCCATATTTTGGGGCCTCCAACCTGATGGTTGCTGAGCCAAGTTCTCAGGACACAAAATTCTAGGCTGTCTTTATTAAGATTTTGGCCATGTTTTAAAGGTATTTATAGCTTTCAGGACTGAAGTTCTTAGACATAAAATAAGCAGGGATGCTGGAAGATGGCACACTTTACTCTTTGGATTTTAAGGATCCCATTTTTATTATTTTTTTATTATACATATTTTTTAAAATCTAATTTGGGTCTCTTGGAACCAAGCTAATACCTAAGAGGGATTTTTTGCTGGGTTGGAAACACTGTTATATTTTACAGTATACCTTGTTGCATGGAAATTTTCTTGAGATTGGCAGGTGATCTAAGGTCCATCTAAACCATTCTGTGACCTAACGTGAACTTTGGTGGCAAGTGTTCTAACAGCTCTTAAATGTTCAATCCATGTCCACCAATTTTTCTGGCTTCTTTGACTTCAAGTTTCCCATTAGCAATTAGCCTTTAGTTATATAAAACAAACATTCACACCCTAATATATCAGCATTAACCAAGAGGTGTTACTGCATCCTGGTCAAAAAAAGATGCTGTGTACAACACTAATTCCCTACTGTGGAACCTTGTACTGAGAAAGGATTGAAGATCTCAACAAATAATAACTTCGGACTGTTCTTCACATTAAATGGGGAACTGCACACTGCCACTAACAGTTCCTACATGGATCTGGGGATAGAATTAAGGACTGGGGAGTCCCACTCAAAACCTTGAAAATTGTGGTCCAAAATATAGTCTAGGGGCTTGGGTTCCCAGCAGAAATATCTGCCAGCTCAAGCTGACCGGCCATGTGAAGCCTGGCCAATTAGATGAGGAAATCAATGCAAAGAAAGTGGAACTCAGAATGGAAAGGACTTTATTTACACCTTTTGCAAATGGTGAGAAAGACAGTGAACTCAATGGTTCACAGGGTACCATACCTGTGTTTCTTGTTATCCCTGAATGCTGTCAGAATTTTGCTTTGAATCCCATCACAGCCACCAAATCTGCTAAAAGACAAAATTCAACTGAGTAAATTAAAAGATCTATCTTTATTAAATAATTCAGATGATTGCAGTATCCCATCCAGCAAATAGAAAGGAGCTCCAAAGAGCTATAGAAGAGAAAGATTTTAAAAGTCACAGTGGTTGTGGGACAAGGAAGTCATAAAGGACAAAGGATTATTTTAGGCAAGGTTAACTTCCTTTAGGGGACAAGAAAGTCTATAAGACAGATTACTTCACTTGTGCGGACCAGGAGAATTTAGACTGACCAATTGAGATTACATTCCTGGGGAAGTTTGAGACTACAGTTAGGTTTGGTATTAATCAAGTCTTGGTTTAGTGACATGGGCTTAGCACAAGTGACTCCATTTTGGGCCTGTAGTTTCTTTTTAACAGTATATGTGTTCCATAATTAAGAATGTGGTTATTTACATTGTACAAAATCTGAGTGTTTTATATTTGGTTGTGAGCTCCTTGAGGACAGGTATTATACTGCAGTTATCTTTGTATCGTTTGTACTTAGAAAAATTTCAAGAATATAGCAAATGTTCCATAACATTTATTGAAAGAATGAAGGGATCAATTAATGGCCTATAAGTAATAACATGGGAATGGCAAAATGTGATTATCTTTCTTGATATTTTTGCCACACAGCTTGCGGGATCTCAGTTCCCCAACCAGGGACTGATCCCGGGCCACGGCAGTGAAAGCCCAGAATCCTAACCACTAGGCCACCAGAGAACTCTATCTTCATGAATTTAATTTAAAAGACAATTATTTAGTCCAGGAAGAAGGGTGTAGAAGGTGAATCAACACCCAAAAAGATCACCATAGACTTATTATTTATTTTCTCTCAACAATGTTTAACAAAAGATTTGAGATCCCTTAGATGACCAGATAGATGAATGAGCGAGCTAGCTAGAAGTAACTTGCAAATGAGTATGGCATTCAGGCTCAGTGACAAAGAGATGGTCAGAAGAAACAACAGCATTCCAAAGAGAAAGCGGATACATGCTGGAACAGATGATTATAGAGACCATGAAAAATACCTAATGGAGAGGACTAAGTAAAAACTAAATAATCAAATATTTTAAGACATGAAGTTTAAAATGAGTCAGTAACAAAATAATCATAATTGGTTGAAGGAAATAATAAATTTATATCTATCCTTTGTTCTTAATCCCTAAGATACCTATATATATATATATATATATATATAATATGTTATTTTAGCTTTATAAGTAGAGTTTTCATAATTTTATTGCTCCCTAGATAAACCAGTTTATAATTTTTAAAAAACTAACGTTTTGAGTATCATGGACCTACATTTTCTTATAATCCACACTTGAAGTAAACCTAGTTTCAGACAGTTTTGTGCTTTACTAAAGCAACATTCTGTATTAAGTGCAATTTACCTAGTATTTTCTAATCTCAATATAAAAATCTTGACTGCATTGAACTGACAGGGACCACTCTGTCTATGTATTTATGACAAAGCACAATGGATTTTTGTTTTGTTTTGTTTTTTTCCTATGTCACAATGAGATCTTTTCATATTCTGTCATTCAGCTACCATGAGCAGATCCTTACAGAACAACCATGATACTGTGGTGTTCTGATGTCAAGGCTGAGGTCTTCTCAGAAAAGCCCTGCTGTTACTAAGATGTTCTTTCTCCTTTTTTATGTGGATTTCTTTGCTTGGATTGTTTTGTGCTCTGTATATTGCTCTTGTCCGATGCTGGCCCTGGTCACTGACAGTTTACATGGAATGGTGTACTCTTGTGTATCAGGGTTTTACTCCCATGCTTTGCTCATGTATTTATTCAAAGTTCATTTTAAGTATAGTTTTTATCAATTTTATTGCCAGAGAAAGTTGCTGCTTCCTGTGTGTTCTACAGGATATCTACTATTGTTTATTTGCTATTTCTGAAATAATATGTGTGTGTGTGTCTAATCTGAATGTCTTATTGTCCTGAACTATTGTGCTATAGTGATGAAGGTAGAAAAGAAGTTATTTTTTTTTTATCTTAAACAATGGTCATAATGAATTCCTCAATGTTTCCTTAAACATCCAGAACTGCTATTGGACAGAACATAGTGGTCCTGACATGTTTTATGTTAAACTTTAAATACATTCTCACATTTAAATACATTCTCACAAAGGATCTTGCTATTTAATTATTTCGTGCTCTTTGCTGTGGATGATATACTTGCCCAACAACCTTAACAGGTGTTACGAATCACCTGAATGACAGCTGCCCAAGCTCTAGGCATGGTGATTGGAAATATTGATTCCTTCTATAATTTTAATGACCTTTGACTGATGGAAGTGCCACAATATGCTATATGAGGGAAGGCACAGAACATTCATGAAGAAGGTGGATTGTATACATTATGAGCTTTTAAAAAATACAAAATTCTAAGGTAGTAGACAAAAAGGGAACAAACGACAACTGAAATATGCAAATGATATGGAACGGATATTAGTAGAAAAAAATGGGTAAAGGAAAGGGAAACTTTACATTTTAATTAACCCAAAGGATAAAATACCCTTCAGCTTTGGAGGAGATAAAATGTTTATAATAGGACAACCGTCCTGGTGCATGTTGAGAGCATTGCTGCTTGAGGAGAAGAATCTTTCTCTCTATTCCCTGGTTTTCCCTATATGAACCAACCCTGGATATGTTTTAAGTAATAAGTTAAGTTGTTAGGGTATGTTTCTGGGCTTTCAATTATTTTAGGAGAAAGCAGCAATCCATGAAGAGTGCTTCTTTACCACCTGCAGTTATTATAGTGAGATTCCAGATCTTTTCTCATTGTCTTGCATAGGAACAGCCTCCTGGTAGATTATTTCAACCTAGCTTGGACTTGTTAGGAGGAAAGAAAAAAAAAACAAAATATATACACACACACACACACACACACACACACACACACACACACACACACATATATAAACATATGTGTGTGTAATTTTTTCCACAAAGAAGACACTTCCTTAGGTAGACCTGAGTTTTTCACAATTTTTTATTGTGTTTTATAACAATTTAGTTGTAATAACACACTTTTTTAAATATAAAAGGCAATAATACCACCACAACTACCACCACCCCCCATTTAAAGTGCAGTGTTTGGTTGTAAATGGGCAGTCTATAAACTAGTAGCTTAAAATGTTTTAGATTTCATCTGTTAAACAGTTATTTTCTGTGATTATATCTGAATACAACCACGGACAGTGATAATATTCTAAAAGTTTTTTGAAACTTGGTGGGATAACATAAGAAACAAAGGATTAAGATGGTTTGAGTAGAATGTGTATTTCTGTCTGTCTTGTGATGCACTCTCGTGTACAGTCTTCCTGCTTTCACTCAATAAGTTCTGATCTGAACTTGGCCAATCAGTAGGATTCTTGGTGGCTTAGGCTTAGTTGGGAATCATATGACTCAGGGCTATTAAAGTCCTCAGAATTATTTTCCAAGAGTGTTAAGTTCTACCTGCACACTTTAATAATAATAATAAAATGGAGCTACTAATGCAGGCAAGACTCAGGTAACATCTGACACATGTAACACAAGTCCAAACCATGATTTCTATACTTCATGGCATTTTAGTTTATCTAAGCTCTAATCAAAACAGCACCCACTGCTTCTTGCCCGAAGGCAACTTATCTTCTTGACAAGTCTCATTTCCATTTACGTATTATCATCCTTCTCTCCAGAAACCTTATAATTATCTTTGACACCTTCTCCTCTCTCACCCTGAAAATCAGTCCCTTGCCAACTTTTATAGTTTCTCTCTCTGTCATGTCTCTGTCGCTTACTGTGTTGATTTCCAGTGTTTGTACCCCAGAAAAGAACCGTATTAAGTCTTGTGTGGCTCACTCTGGTCCAGTTAATTTATTCTCCTGATAATGGCCAAATTAAATTTCCTAAAATTCAGCTTATATTTTATTACTTCCCAGTTCAAAAAACTTAAAGGTGTCCCTTCCTTAAATCTCCATGATCTATCCCCAGCCTTACTTTCTGCCTCATCTTTACTACAGTATTACTAGTTTCCTGTAGTTCAAGTCATTTAAATGACTTTTCAAAATATGATCAGAATTCTTAACCTTGTTCTTCTTTCACCTCTACCTAAAATGCCATTTCTCCTTTTAAGTATCTCTCCTTCTAATCATAACCTTAAACCACAAAAAGTTTTTCAACTTATTAAGGGTAACCTAAAACGTCTCATAATCTAGAAAGCCTTTTCAGATAGCACTCATACTCAAGTTCAAGCTCAAGCCCTTTTAACCCTGCACAAGATTATACTTCTCTTTGGCACTTATTTTATTCCTTCATTATTATATTTTACTTTATTTTGTATTTGTTTACCCCCAGGCTCTCTATCTCTCCCCTGAGCAGGAAGCAAATTCCTCATGGCAATCTGTTGGTACCATGTAATTATTTTACATGCAGTAGGATGTAAATACATTTTTGTTCTATTTAGTTGAGGGTCTTCTACCAACTTATATTTATCCTTGACAGAAACATTAGCCAGTGAATGTCCCATAGTTTTCTTATCACTTTTATTCAGAGAAAAAGATAAATCACTTACATTCAGAAGCTATTATTTAACATTGAGGTAATTTGGCTTATACAGAAATTTTAATTTGCTGCAAAATGGAAAACTCTCATGTCTGTACTTGTAAAATTACTTTTAAAATAACTTTAAATGAAAAAATCAATGAAAATAATATGGTGTTTCCACAAAAGGAAAATGATGGTAATCACTCATGATTTTCTAAGGGGAAAACAACATTTAGGAATCTCATTTTCTCCTGATATTTATGTTGATAGAAATGGACTGAATGTAGTCATGAAATTCTGATTGGATTCTGATTCTTTTGAAATACTGTAGTGATGTTATATTTACATTTTGGGAGGTAAAATTCACTTGTTATTTTAATGTTTATTGTTTAATGCACTACTCATAACACAATGAGGTTTAAATTTTAGAAATTAGGAAACTGGGACTCAGAGATATTAAATGATCAGCAGAAATTACAGAAATAGAAACTATCAAAAGTAGAACTGAAACCTTTATCTTCTACTTAAATAATGTATGCTTATTCCATGTCCCTCTGGAGCTTTCCATGCAAACCAAATTAATTCATCAGGAACGAATAGGAATTATTGACATAAAACTTGTTGATGTTCTATTGGAAAGTACTTTTAAGTAAATATCTCTGCCCAATAATTCTTGTCCAATAATTTGAGATTTCATTTTTTCCATGTTGTATTTCTTTATCCATTAATTTTTTTTTTTTTTTTTTTTTTTACCAAATGCTTATTGATAACTTACTGTATGCCGGGAACAGTGTGGGTGCTAGCTGGAATGATGAACAATGCAGACATAGAGACTTGCCTGGCAGAGATAATACTTTAGCAAGGAGGACACAGAATAATTTAGTCTATTTTTGGCAATGTGGGCAACTTGCCCATTGAAAAGACTAAAATGCTGGATAATTTTATTTAATATTTCAAATTCTGTATTAAACAGAGATGACCATAAATTAAGAAATACCCAGAGACCCAAAATAGATTAAAAATGGGAAACCAAAGAGATAACTATTCCTGCTATCTGGCTCCTACTTGGGGATATCTGCTGGGCTCGGGTGACTTTGAGGTTACATTTTGAGGAACTCATGAAATACATGGACAAAAGAAAGCCAAGATAATGAGCCTCTTAGGAGACCCAACTTAAAGCTGTTTCCCCAAAAGGCAGTACCATCAGAATAAAGGTAAATTAGAAATAAGCCATTCATAAGGGAATATAGTTTTTTTTAAGTCTGTCTTTAATTAGGGAGGAGAAAGCAAAAATTCCTCATCATTTAAAACCAAAAGTTAGTCCTTCCAAAGGATTACAGCACAAAGGCTTACTCCAGGTGGCCTACAGGAACCATAGAAATGCATATTAAAAAGATAATATTTCACAGCCATTAAATAATGGAAAACTTAAATCTGTTAACAAACACTGACATCAACAGGATAAAATAGAACTTATAAAATGTAGTAGTAGGAGGGCTTCCCTGGTGGCACAGTGGTTGAGAATCTGCCTGCCAATGCAGGGGACACGGGTTCGAGCCCTGGTCTGGGAAGATCCCACATGCCGTGGAGCAACTGGGCCCGTGAGCCACAATTACTGAGCCTGCGCATCTGGAGCCTGTGCTCCGCAGAGAACAAGAGAGGCAGCAATAGTGAGAGGCCCACACACCTCAATGAAGAGTGGCCCCCGCTTGCCACAACTAGAGAAAGCCCTCGCACAAAAACGAAGACCCAACACAGCCATAAATACATAAATAAATTTTTTTAAAAATGTAGTAGGAGTGAAAATTGGTACAGCTACTTTGGAGAGCATAAAGTCAGTACTTACTGAAATTAAAGCTGTTCATAGTCTATGACACAGCAATTCTGTATCTAGCAATGTATCCTTGGGTAGAAACCCTATACATGTGACTAAAGTGACTTATGGTAGAATATTTATTGAAGTGCTGTTTGAAATAGGAGAAGACAAAATAATCCAGCTACTCTAAGGAAATAAACAGTGGCATAAGCACATAATGGAATAATAAACAACAATAAAACTAAACGAAGAAAATATATAAATAAGGGTAAATCTCAAAAAATACAATATTGAGAAAGAAAAGACAATTCAAAAAAGAACACAGAAGCAGAAGCAAGAAGAATGACAATCCTGCAGCCTGTGGAACAAAAACCACATTCACAGAAAGATAGACAAGATGAAAAAGCAGAGAGCTATGTACCAGATGAAGGAAAAAGATAAAACCCCAGAAGAACAACTAAATGAAGTGGAGATAGGCAACCTTCCAGAAAAAGAATTGAGAATAATGATAGTGAAGTTGATCCAGGACCTCAGAAAAAGAATGAAGGCAAAGATTGAGAAGACTCAAGTAATGTTTAACCAAGACCTAAAAGAATTAAAGAACAAACACCTAGAAAAATTAAAGAACAAACAGAGATGAACAGTACAATAACTGAAATGAAGAAAACACTAGAAGGAATCAATAGCAGAATAACTGAGGCAGAAAAACAGACAAGTGACCTGGAAGACAAAATGGTGGAATTCACTGCCATGGAACAGAATAAAGAAAAAAGAAAGAAAAGAAATGAAGACAGTCTAAGAGACTTCCGGAACAACATTAAATGAAACAACATTCGCCTTATAGGGATTCCAGAAGGAGAGGAGAGAGAGGAAGGACCTGAGAAAATATTTGAAGAGATTATAGTCAAAAACTTCCCTAAGATGGGAAAGGAAATAGCCACTCAAGTCCAGGAAGCACAGAGAATCCTGTACAGGATAAATCCAAGAAGAAACAGGCCGAGACACATAGTAATCAAATTGACAAAAATTAAAGACAAAGAAAAATTATTGAAAGCAACAAGGGAATAACGACAAATAATATACAAGGAAACTCCTATAGGTTAACAGCGGATTTCTCAGCAGAAACTCTACAAGCCAGAAGGGAGCGGCATGATATATTTAAAGTGATAAAAGGGAAGAACCTACAAACAAGATTACTACACCCGGTAAGAATCTCATTCAGATTTGATGGAGAAATCAAAAGCTTTACAGACAAGCAAAAGCTAAGAGAATTCAGCACCACCAAACCAGCTCTACAACAAATGCTAAAGGAACTTCTCTAAGTGGGAAACACAAGAGACGAAAAGGACCTACAAAAACAAACCCATAACAATTAAGAAACTGGTAATAGGTACGTACATATGGATAATTACCTTAAACGTGAATGGATTAAATGCTTCAACCAAAAGACACAGGCTTGCGGAATGGATACAAAAACAAGACCAATATATATGTTGTCTAAAAGAGACCCACTTCAGACCGAGGGACACATACAGACTGAAAGTGAGGGGATGGAAAAAGATATTCCATGCAAATGAAAATCAAAAGAAAGCTGGAGTACCAATACTCATATCAGATAAAATAGACTTTAAGATAAAGAATGTTACAAGAGACAAGGAAGGACACTACATAATGATCAAGGGATCAATCCTAGAAGACGATATAAGAATTATATATGCACACAACATAGGAGCACCTCAATACATAAGGCAACTGCTAACAGCTATAAAAGAGGAAATCAACAGTAACACAGTAATAGTGCAGGAATTTAACACCTCACTTATACCAAAGGACAGATCATCCAAACAGAAAATTAATAAGGAAACACAAGCTTTAAATGAAACAACAGACCAGGTATATTTAATTGATATTTATAGGGCATTCCATCCAAAAACAGCAGATTACACTTTCCTCTCAAGTGCACATGGAACATTCTCCAGGATAGATCACATCTTGGGGCACAAGTCAAGCCTCAGTAAATTTAAGAAAATTGAAATATCAAGCATCTTCTCTGACCACAATGATTTGAGATTAGAAATCAAGTACAGGGAAAAAAAACATAAAAAACACAAACACATGGAGGCTAAACAATATGTTACTAAATAACCAAGAGATCACTCAAGAAGTCAAAGAGGAAATCAAAAAATACCTATAGACAAATTACAGTGAAAACACAACGATCCAAAACCTATGGTATCCAGCAAAAGCAGTTCTAAGAGGGAAGTTTATAGCAATACAAGCCTACCTCAAGAAACAAGAAAAATCTCATGTAAACAATCTAACCTTACACCTAAAGGAACTAGAGAAAGAAGAAAAACAAAACCCAAAGTTAGCAGAAGGAAAGAAATCATAAAGATCAGAGCAGAAATAAATGAAATAGAAGCAAAGAAAAAAATAACAAAGATCAATAAAACTAAAAGCTGGTTCTTTGAGAAGATAAACAGAATTGATAAACCATTAGCCAGACTCATCAACAAAAAGAGGGAGAGGACTCAAATCAATGAAATTAGAAATGAAAAAGGAGAACTTACCACAGACACCACAGAAATACAAAGCATCCTAAGAGACTACTATAAGCAACTCTGTGCCAATAAAATGGACAACCTGGAAGAAATGGACAAATTCTTAGAAAGGTATATAACCTTCCAAGACTGAACCAGGAAGAAATAGAAAATATGAACAGACCAATCACAAGTAATGAAATTGAAACTGTGATTAAAAATCTTCCAACAAAGAAAAGTCCAGGACCAGATGGCTTCACAGGTGAATTCTATCAAACATTTAGAAAAGAGTTAACACCCATCCTTCTCAAACTCTTCCAAAAAGTTGCAGAGGAAGGAACACTCCCAAACTCATTCTATGAGGCCATCATCACCCTGATACCAAAACTAGACAAAGCTACTACAAAAAAGAAAATTACAGACCAATATCAGTGATGAATATAGATGCAAAAATCCTCAACAAAATACTAGCAAACAGAATCCAACAACACATTAAAAGGATCATACACCATGATCAAGTGGGATTTATCCCAGGGATGAAAGGATTCTTCAGTACCCACGAATCAATATGATACATCGCATTAACAAACTGAAGATTAAAAACCATAAGATTATCTCAATAGATGTAGAAAAAGCTTATGACAAAATTCAACACCAATTTATGATAAAAAGTTTCTAGAAAGTGGGCATAGAGTGAAACGACCTCAACCTAATAAAGGCCATATAGGACAAACCCACAGCAAACATCATTCTCAATGGTGAAAAACTGAAAGCATTTTCTCTATGATCAGGAACAAGACAAGGATGTTCACTCTTACTGTTATTATTCAACATAGTTTTGGAAGTTTTGGACACGGGTTTGTGCCCTGGTCCGGGGGGATGCCACATGCCGCAGAGCAGCTGGGCCCGTGAGCCATGGCCACCGAGCCTGCGCGTCCAGAGCCTGTGCTCCGCAACAGGAGAGGCCAGAACAGTGAGAGGCCCGCGTAACACAGAAAAAAAAAACCAAACCCAGATATATAGATCAATGGGACAGGATAGAAAGCCCAGAGATAAACCCACACCCCTATGGTCAACTAATCTATGACAAAGGAGACAAGGATATACAATGGAGAAAAGACAGTCTCTTCAATAATTGGTGCTAGGAAGAGTGGATAGCTACATGATAAAGAATGAAATTAGAACACTCCCTAACACTATACACAAAAATAAACTCAAAATGGATTAGACACCTAAATGTAAGACTGGACACTATAAAAGTCTTAGAGGAAAACATAGGAAGAACACTCTTTGTCATATATCTCAGCAAGTTCTTTCTTGATCCACCTCCTAGAGTAATGGAAATAAAAACAAAAATAAACAAATGGGACTTAGTGAAGCTTAAATTCTTTGAACAGCAAAGTAAACTACAAACAAGACGAGAAGACAACCCTCAGAATGGGAGAAAATATTTGCAAATGAAGCAATGGACAAAGGATTAATCTCCAAAATATATAAACAGCTCGTGCAGCTCAATACTAAAACACAAACAACCCAATCCAAAAATGGGCAGAAGGCCTAAATAGACATTTCTCCCAAGAAGACATACAGATGGCCAAGAAGCACATGAAAATCTGCTCAACATCACTATTTATTAGAGAAATGCAAATCAAAACTACAATGAGGTATCACCTCACACCAGTTAGAATGGGCATCATCAGAATGTCTACAAACAACAAATGCTGGCGAGGGTGTGGAGAAAAGGGAACCCTCTTGCACTGTTGGTGCGAATGTAAATTGATACAGCCACTATGGAGAACAGTATGGAGGTTCCTTAAAAAAATAAAAATAGATTTACCATATGACCCAGCAATCTCACTACTGAGCATTTCCCCAGAGAAAACCATAATTCAAAAAGACACATGCTCAACAATGTTCATTGCAGCACTATTTACAATAGCCGGGTCATGGACGCAACCTAAATGCCCATCGATAGATGAATGGATAATGAAGATGTGGTACATATCTGTATAATGCAATATTACTCAGCCTTAAAAAGGAACGAAATGGGGTCATTTGTAGAGACGTAGATGGATCTAGAGAGTGTCATACAGAGTGAAGTAAGTCAGAAAGAGAAAAATAAATATCGTATATTAACGCAGATATGTGGAACCAGAAAAATGGTACAGATGAACCAGTTTGCAGGATAGAAATAGAGACACAGATGTAGAGAACAAACGTATGGACACAAAGCGGGGAAAGTGGCAGGGGGCGGGTGATGGTGGTGGTGTGATGAATTGGGGGATTGGGATTGACATGTGTACATCAATATGTGTAATATGGATAACTAATAGGAACCTGCTGTATAAAAAAATTTTTAAAAAGGACACAGTTCATCTTATATGTAATGAATACATTATTTACAAACACATACATATGAGTAAAATTATAAAATACATTAGTGACAATACACAACAAATTCAGGACTGGAGAAGGAGGGACAAAAAAGGATTAAAAGGGAAGTATTTATACAATATATTTTCTATATAAAATGAAAAATGTTATTCAAAGGTGCAGAAGTGTTACCATTTGCTAATATTACCATACCATTTTGGTATATTCTGAATATTTGAAATATTATTACATGAGAAACTGAAAAAATCAGTAAACTGAAACTCAACACATTAAATGATTGAGGGAGAAAAATTCTATGACTTTTTCAATCAATGGAATAAAATAACTCTTTGAGATTTGATCTCTATTTGTGATTTTAAATCTCCTAGCAAATTAGATATAGATGGAATTTTCTTTACTCTGTGAAAGGGATCTAGTAAAGCACTATTTCAAATTTCATGTTTCATCATAAAATTTACTCTCTGAAGTCAGTAATAAAGTACATTGCATGCTATCATACCATCTATTCAAAATTATGTCTGCCCAAAGACTAAAGTTATTAGGAATACAAATAAAAACTTTATTATTTGCAGGTATTCAATTAAATATAAAGACAGTTCTTAAAATAAAAAGAACATAGTCAGGTTGATGGTTATAAGATCTGCATACAAGTATCAGTAGTATTTCTATACAGCAGCAACACCTTATTCAAAAGTGCAATAAAAAAGACCCTATTTTCAAAAGCAAAAATTACTCTGTAGTTCTGAGGAATAATAAATGGCTATAGTACATTAAAAATGTTTATCTTATGAGTAATCAGTTTAATGCAAATCAATCCAACAAAGAGATATAATTTGACATCCATAAATATGCACACATTTAAAGTTTAGTAATAGTAATATTGGCAAGAATGGAGGATATACTTTCATACTGGAATTTTAATATCAAGTTTTTGTTTTATTATTAATACATTTTATTTTTTAGAGTAGTTTTAGGTCCACAGTAAATTGAGCGAAAAGTGAAGAGAGCTCACATATACACTCTCCCCGCCATGCACAGCCTTCCCCATTAGCAAAATCCCACAAAAGTGTGGTACATTTGTTACAAACATTGAACCTACATTAACTCATCTTTATCACCCAAAGTCTGTAGTTTAATTAGGGTTCATTCTATGTATCGTGTATCATAGAGATTTTAACAAATGTATAATAATATCCACCATTGTAGTACCATACAGAATAGTTTCACTGCCCTAAAAATCCTCTGTGCTCAGCCTGTTCATTCATCATTCCCCCCAACCACTGTTCTTCTATTTAAAAAGAGTGAAAGGAATTACTCTTCTCTTAGGTTAGGCTGACAAAGCTTCAATGGGAACCCTCACAAATCAGGACCCCATTTTTTCCCACAATTTACTAAATTTATACTATATTTTTAGATGAGTGAATTCTTTTTTTCTATAATTATTTCATTATTTGAAAATACTCTTTCTAACAAGTGATGCATTTGTTATACTTATCTTTCATATTTATGCTGGAAAATTCCAATAAGAAGTGAAATGGAAAATGGCAAACCTTTATTTTGTTTATTTTTAAACACAAATTGCTATTTGGCTATAATTTTAGTAATATAATTCTGAACTTTATTTCTTTTTGGCAAGACAATTGATGGAAGATAGAGAGGCTAATTAGAGTGTAAGGGTGATGAATGGTTGTGATAATGACATGAATGTCAGTCCATAAATAGTATCTTTTTGATCATCACTATATTTCTTGCAGATTATTCAATTTGGGATGTTGTATTCTCTAATAAAAAGGATATTGTAATAGGAGTCAAGAGACTATTTATTCTTCTGTTAGTTTGCTGTTAGACCTTATCTGTCTATATGCACATATTCTCATGTTTAATGTCCTAACCCTTAACAAGAAAGTAATAACTTGGTCTCAAGGGTGTCCCGAAAATTTAGCACCTCCAAAGAATATCAGGTTCTTGGACTTATGGTGAAATACAAAGAGCAAGTAATTCATGTAAAATGAACTGGTGGAAGCAATGTGTCAAGCTGTGGATTTCTTTAGCCCGATGTTGTAGAAAACAAATAAGTTAAAAAAAACATTCTGCTAATACTATTGATTGAAGATATTGTACCATCTCGGAGAGTACTTGAGATGCTGGGAGATGACAACTATCAGTGAAATATCAGTGTTAAATAATCCCATGGATAACTCCTCCTGTACACAAAGTTTTCAGTCTTTTAAGGCAACATGCTCTTCTGCCAGAGAACTTAAAAAATGGTGACAGAAAATCCAGTTACTAGCTTTGACCAACTATAAGCTCCTGTTCCCCATCTTTAAAATAGAGAGAGCTCTTTGTACATAGGAAAGATTCAGTATCTGTGAAAGAACACATGAATTACCTGAATCAGTCAGTTCTTGGAGTCCTTCATAACAGTGAGTGATGAAGGTATCTCCAGCTCCAGTTTAACGAGTGTACCGGAAAGCCTTACAGATCACCACTAATTTCCAAGGGCAATAGTCTATGTTGTTTCTTTCTTTTTAAATTTTTTTCCCCAAAATCCTTTAATCTCAAAACCTGGGTTGTGGCAGTGATTTGCAAGTCTGTTCAAAGTTGCTAGGAAAATGAAGTTGCTCTTTGTGGTAGGGCAAACGTTAAAAAGAAATAGATTTAAAGGAAGAACAGATTTATTGAACCACTATGGCTGATGAAACGTTTCTTGAGAGCATAGAAAGACAGGTCATGAGACAGACATTGTTGTACAGAGAGTGTATAATAGTGATTAGATTCTGCAGGAAACTTAGCAGAATCTGAGAATTAGCTTTACAATACAATGAAATTTCAGAGTAAAAATAGTATGGCATCTGCCTTTTCAGCCTCATCTTAGATATATTCCTTAATTCTATAATATATTCCTTAGCTTCTACCATCCATTGAGTTATTCAAACTGGCTTGCTCTTTCCCGGTTCTAGTTCTTGTATTTTGTGCAACCTGCCAGTAAGGGTGTTTTTCTCATGCCTTACGTCACACAGATTCATTCTTCAAATCTCATATCCTTCAAAAAGGCAATTACTGGTCCTTCCCGTTATTTCAATTCAATTTAAATTAGTTCCTCTATATTTTATAGTATCCTATATAACTATAAAATCCTTGCCAAAATATAATTATATATTAATTATTGTGACCTCTATATTTCTGAACTATTGTAAAATCCACAAAGGCAGGAAGCATGTCTGTTTTGTTCATTTCATATCCTCATTACCTAGCACAATTCTTCTCACATGGAAGATGTTCAGTGCATATTTAGGGAAGGAAGGAAGGGAAGGAGGATGGGATTTTCTGTATGTCATCATACAAGAAGTTATAAAATAAGTTATATATTTGCATCTGAGTACAAAAAAAATAAAGAAAATTTTAGCCTTAATGTAACAACAGATGTTTATATAGAAAAAAATGTTTGTGAAACATATGGATCATATGAAATAATTATTATAATTTCAAATAAAATTTAGTAATTCAAAGTAAAGGGGTAACAAATATTCATGCGTTTAAAAGTTGTTCTTAGCCCATCATGTACATTATTTTTTACTTTTAAAGTGATTCTCCCAAAGTATTCAACCAAAAATGGGGATATTTATGCATACAAATCAAATAGAAGATATTCTATCTTTTCTGTATCATTTGAAAATAAAGTGTGCCTATATCTAGGTTGTTATAACAAACATTTTAAAATCTATTGTTAACCATTCCCTTTCTGCTTTTCTAAAATTAGTATTAACTTTAAAATTTAAACTAGTTTTTATAACAGCCTGAAATTTAGCCTCCAAGGTCTTATGAAAAGATCATATCTTTCTAATAAAGCTTAAGGTCTGAAATACACTTATGGAAACTGATACTATAGATTAGTTAATTATAATAGTTATTTGATTATGTCTCTAGACAATAGCTCATCAGCAAATGCAACTAGACACATTTATAGCAACATTGTCCTCACTGTTAGTCAGGAAGGTATAATGCAGATGAGGTGAGGAAGAAACCTTGGGCTTCAGTCAAGAGAATCAATTTAGCTGATGCTAACTTGCATGTCTATGCGACTTTGGGCAAAAAGAGTTAAGCTTTGTGTTAGTTCTCTCAACAATAAAATAAAACACCTGGACAAGATGGAACCCCTAAGTCCCTTTCAGTTCTAAAACTTCTACGTGTACCTTTATTTTGAAGTTCATGATGATGACATTTTACTATCCTGGAAGACATAGTGAAGCATCACCACTCCCTCTACAGCTCTATCATTTTCAAGTCAATTTCCACAGATAAAACTGTGGGGTATATTCATATTTTAGGGCCCTATCCCAATAAACCCTGAGGAGAATTACAAAAGAGCATAGGCTCTCCTGATTTGTCCCCTTAATTCTCAGATGAGAAAACTGAAGCTAAACATGGTACATGCTCAGCATCACACACTGAGTGTACAACGCACATGAGACGGGAACCCATGGATGTTGACTTTTATTCCAATGAGAGTCTCAGTTACATTACTGCCTGGTTGTAAATGATTTGTGCCATTCCTTGCAGGGGATTCTCAATTTCTTAATATGAATTACTTTTAGTCCTCTAAAGCTCTATGAGTAGAAAGAATTATTACAACCTTGAAATGTGGGGAAGTGCATAATAAGTATATAAAAAGATACTGAAATTAGTTGTAATTATGAAATGCACCCTATCCACAAAAAAATGTATACTATCCACAAAAAGTAATTACCTAAAAATGACTAGGTTAAAATTATAAGTATGTAATTTGTGGATTTAATGCTTTTACATTAATTACATGGAATACTCATTGACTATATCCATATTTCTGTAAATTGCCTGTATTTGCTGCATCTAATTGAATTTATTGAAATAATTAAATTCTCATTTTTTAACCTAAATTACATGTATTTACGTACTATTATGAAAAGAATACTTTTTTTTTTCAATAACCTGCCTTTCCGGGTTATTTTGGGCTGTCTTAAATTCCATTACCATATTCTTTTCTTATTTTAATGTGTTAACGGTTGCATTCATTTTCATTTAACTTCATTATATAATTTAGATTTTTAGTGTTACAATTTAACATAGTGTCTAAATCTTTTCTGTACAATTCTTCAAAATGCTTTCCTATTTATTACCTCACATTCTTCATCTGTCCCTATCTTAGTCAACCAAACAATATATCTCTATCCCAAATAAATTTTAATAAAACAACTTGCAAAAAATATGTCCAAATGTTTGAATTTAGTGAACATTATTAATTTTTATTACATTCCTAAATATAATACAGTACAGCAGTACAGCAGCTAGACAGGGACTGGGAGTGTGATGGAGGGAAAGCATTTGTTAAATCCAATAAGAACCCAGAAGATGAACAAAGATTAGACTGGCTATTCAGTCAAAGCTGGAAGTTGTAAATGAGAAAAATATATGCTATTCTTTTAAAGATTTGGTTGTGAAGGTAAAGAGTTGTAGATCACTACCTTGAATAATGGCAGGTTATAAGAAGGTTTTGGTCTTTGTCAGTTGTAAAGATTAGTTGTATTTTGTGGTCCCAGGGGAAGGAACCAGAAGGAAAGGCTGAAGATAAAAGAAGGCTTGATATATAATAAGTGGATTACAGTTCTGAACAAGACTACAAAGAACAAGGAGTAAGAGCACAGAGCATTAGCTATGGTATGGAAATTTCCCCTGAACCTGAAGGAAGGGAAGGAAGAATGATGAGAATGGAGATAAATTTAGAAGAGTTAAGGGAAATTGAGGGAGTTAATACTTCATGACACTGGCAGAGACTATATATACCCAACCTGTGTCAACAAATTAACCATTTGTACTAACGTTTAGTCAAAAACCAGAGACTCATTATACAGAAGTGGTGTTATCTTCTGGTGAGAAAGAGGCTTCTCAAATTTGGTAGCAATGAGAGAAACAAATAATTTTAGCAGCTAGTACAAAGTCTTTTTGAATGAAGAGGGCTAAAATAAATACTTTTGAAGTACCATTTATGTATTATTTTCTGTTTATAAATATTACTAATTAATTTATGACATGATAGGAAAACAAAGATAATTTACATAAATTATTCCAAAATGTCTTCACCTCCACAAAGTGTAGAATAGCCAGAGGGTCACAAAGGACTATAATATGTGCTCCAATTTAATCTCTATTAGCGTTAATGGTCCAGCTTGATGTGAGAATATGAATGAGCCAGACAGTACTATTTTTTTTTCATGAAGAGAAGGAAGTATTGTAACTGAGGAAATAGACATTAGAGTTGGATCAGGTGGGCAAGAAAGTCTGGAAGGGAGGAACATAAGTTGCTACTAGAGAATGGCTGAAGTAAACTAACTTGGAGACCTTGGTTGTACAAGAAGAAAAAGCCATAAAGTGTATGGGAATATCCATAAGGATATCAAATATACTTAATAGGAGTGACAAAAGTATAGGTAGAAGAAAGGAAATATCCAAAAGAAAAAAAATAGGCCTAATTCCCATAAACCAATACAAAAAAGTAGGGAATTTATTTGTTTACATCATAACAAGAAGAGATTTATTGACTTTATCCATGCAAATGACAGGGATGAAAATAACTGGAACTCACATTGATGTCATTTGTGCTCAGTCCAGATTTAACACCATCTCCTTTCACTGGTCTCTTACACCCATTCTCAGCTTCTAATAGTTCTCACTTAATATGTTCTTCTGACCATTAACCTTGACTACTGGTTCCTCATCAACATGGATAATGGTGTTGCACTAATCAATCAAGAAGTTAGACAGAAAAGAAACTTGCCCGAAATTCTCAAAGACATGAGAAAATAACCTCAAGGCAATAGGTGATAATAAACATGAATGTCAAGAGGATAGCCAAACTGGATTTATTCATTCAGTAATTATCAATTTGTTTCTACTGTGTGCATAGTACTATTCTAGGCACAATATCAGCCAGAGACATTCTGGCTATACCAGAAAGCAAAGAAACTCTAAAAACTAATAAGTATTATCAAAACAACATAGGGGGCTTCCCTGGTGGCACAGTGGTTGAGAGTCCGCCTGCCGATGCAGGGGACACGGGTTCAGGCCCCGGTCCGGGGAAGATCCCTCATGCCGCGGAGCGGCTAGGACCGTGAGCCATGGCCGCTGAGCCTGCACGTCCGGAGCCTGTGCTCTGCAACGGGAGAGGCCACAACAGTGAGAGGCGTGCGTACCGCAAAAAAAAAAAAAGAACATAGGAGCCAACTGAAAGTATTTCCCATTGGCCAAAGGTAAGAATATTTGAACATCAAAAATAATAATGAATGCAATTAAGTGTAACAAATTGAATATACAGGAAGCCACTGCTCCTAATATTCAAAAAAAAAAAGAAACTCCCTCTTCACTCTCTCAAAAACAACAACAGCAACATTAACAACTCATTTTACAGGAGGGGAAATAAGTAGGGCACCAAATTTTTTCTTGTCAATTAAAAATTGAAAGAAAATGATTAGACATTTATTCTGCTCTTCTATTAAGAACTCCATTTTATTGTAGTCTGTCTTAGTCATTTCATGCTGCTATAACAAGTTATCATAGACTAGATGTCTTTTTTCTTTTATACAGCAGGTTCTTATTAGTTATCATTTTTATACACATAAGTTTATACATGTCAATCCCAATCGCCCAATTCATCACACCACCACCACCACCACCCCGACACTTTCAACCCATGGTGTCCATATGTTTGTTCTCTACATCTGTGTCTCACTTTCTGCCCTGCAAACCAGTTCATCTGTACTATTTTTCTAGGTTCCACATATATGCCTTAATATACGATATTAGTTTTTCTGACTTGCTTCACTCTGTATGACAGTCTCTAGATCCATCCATGTCTCAATAAATGACCAAGTTTCGTTCCTTTTTATGGCTGAGTAATATTCCATTGTATATATGTACCACATCTTCTTTATCCATTCATCTGTCGATGGGCGTTTAGGTTGCTTCCATGACCTGGCTATTGTAAATAGTGCTGCAATGAACATTGTGGTACGTGACTCTTTTTGAATTATGGTTTACTCTGGGTATATGCCCAGTAGTGGGATTGCTGGATCATATGGTAATTTTCTTTTTAGTTTTTTAAGGAACCTCCATACTGTTCTCCATAGTGACTATATCAATTTACATTCCCACCAACAGTGCAAGAGGGTTCCCTTTTCTCCACACCCTCGCCAGCATTTGTTGTTTGTAGATTTTCTGATGATGCCCATTCTAACTGGTGTGAGGTGGTACCTCATTGTACTTTTGATTTGCATTTCTCTAATAATCAGTGATGTTGAGCAGCTTTTCATGTGCTTCTTGGCCATCTGTATGTCTTCTTTGGAGAAATGTCTATTTAGGTCCTCTGCCCATTTTTGGATTGGGTTGTTTGTTTTTTTAATATTGAGCTGCATGAGCTGTTTATATATTTTGGAGATTACTCCTTTGTCTGTTGATTCATTTGCAAATATTTCCTCCCAGTCTGAGGGTTGTCTTTTTGTCTTGTTTATGGTTTCCTTTCCTGTGCAAAAGCTTTGAAGTTTCATTAGGTCCCATTTGTTTATTTTTGTTTTTATTTCCATTACTCTAGGAGGTGGATCAAAAAAGATCTTGCTGTGATTTATGTCAAAGAGTGTTCTTCCTATGTTTTCCTCTAAGAGCTTTATAGTGTCTGGTCTTACATTTAGCTCTCTAATCCATTTCCAGTTTATTTTTGTATATGGTGTTAGGGTGTGTTCTAATTTCATTCTCTACATGTAGCTGTCCAGTTGTCCCAGCACCAGTTATGAAGAGACTGTCTTTTCTCCATTGTATATTCTTGCCTCCTTTGTCATAGATTAGTTGACCATAGGTGCGTGGGTTTATCTCTGGGCTTTCTATCTTGTTCCATTGACCTATGTTTTTCTTTTTGTGCCAGTACCATATTGTCTTGATTACTATTGCTTTGTAGTATAGTCTGAAGTCAGAGAGTCTGATTCCTCCAGCTCCATTTTTTTCCCACAAGACTGCTCTGGCTATTCGGGGTCTCTTGTGTCTCCATAAAAATTTTAAGATTTTTTTGTCCTAATCCTGTAAAAAATGCCATTGGTAATTTGATAGGGATATCATTGAAACTGTAGATTGTTTTGTGTAGTACAGTCATTTCCATAGTATTGATTCTTACAATCCAAGAAGATGGTATATCTCTCCATCTGTTGGTATCATCTTTAATTTCTATCACCAGTGCCTTATAGTTTTCTGCATACAGGTCTTTTGTCTTCCTAGGTAAGTTTATTCCTAGGTATTTTATTTATACAAGGAGTTCCCTTGTATGTTATTTGTCCTTTTTCCTTTGCTGCTTTCAATAATTTTTCTTTGTCTTTAATTTTTTGCCAATTTGATTACCATGTGTCTCGGCATGCTTCTCCTTGGGTTTGTCTTGTATGGGACTGTCTGCACTTCCTGGACTTGGGTGGCTATTTCCTTTCCCATGTTAGGGAAGTTTTTGACTATAATCTCTTCAGATATTTTCTCTGGTCCTTTCTCTCTCTCTCCCTTCTCCTTCTGGGACCCCTATAATGCAAATGTTGTTGTGTTTAATGTTGTCCCAGAGGTCTCTTAGGCTGTCTTCATTTCTTTTCATTCTTTTTTCTTTATTCTGTTCCGCAGCAGTGAATTCCACCATTTTGTCTTCCAGGTCACTTATCAGTTCTTCTGCGTCAGTTATTCTGGTATTGATTCCTTCTAGTGTAGTTTTCATTTCAGTTACTGTATTGTTCACATCTGTTTGTTTGTTCTTTAATTCTTCTAAGTCTTTGTTAAACATTTCTTGCATCTTCTTGATCTTTGCCTCCATTCTTTTTCCCAGATCCTGGATCATCTTCACTATCATTATTCTGAATTCTTTTTCTGGAAGGTTGCCTATGTCCACTTCACTTAATTGTTTTTCTGGGGTTGTATCTTGTTCCTTCATCTGGTACATAGCTCTCTGCTTTTTCATCTTGTCTGTCTTTCTCTGAATGTGGTTTTTGTTCCACAGGCTGCAGGTTTGTAGTTCTTCTTGCTTCTGCTTTCTGCCCTCTGGTGGATGCACCTATCTAAGAGACTTGTGCAAGTTTCCTCGACTAGATGTGTTAAACTGCAAGCATTTGTTTTTCATAGTTCAGAAATTTGTGAAGTTCAATATTAAAGTGCTGGCAAATCTAGTGAGGTCTTGTGAGGGTCCGTTTCCTCATTTGCAAATTGCCATCTTCTTCTTGTAGCCTCACATAGCAGAGAGCAGAGAGGTAGTTCTTTAACCTCTTCTTATAAAGGCACTAATTCCATTCCTGAGGGTTCTACCCTCATGAGCTAATCACCTCCCAAAGGCTCCACATTCAAGTGCCATCACACTGGCGATTAGATTTCAGCACATGATTTTGGACGGGGATACACTAAGACTGTAGCAGAGCCAACTAGCTCTAGTTTCCTTAGTTGAAGAAAGATAGTGTTTCTTTTCATGGAATTTCATATAAATGTGGAAGAAATTATAAAATTAGAAAAACATTTCATAACTCCTAATGAAACAAGTGATTCAGATATTAATTATCAATTCATTAATATACTATGTGAAAGGTTAATTTGGATCCTTACATGGAGCAACCAGGTTGTCACCAACTGAACCCCTGTGACGTGACTAAAAATGAGGTTAAGAGATAGGCAGAGGCCTATCTCCATATCTTCCATTTGGTAGGCACAGTTTAACATCATTAAAAAACAGGGCAACCAGACACTCTTTCTTACTGTGATACAATAAAAGGCATACAACCAGAGTTGTTGTCTTGTCAGAAGTTTATCTGAATTTATTCAAGTCTCTAGAGCTAATCCCCACTTACTGAAAATAAAGAGAATAGAGGAACATTTAACAACACCCAAAAGGAAGTAACCAGAGTAAACTAGAATGTGGATCATTTATCTTAGTTCTTCAGGATACTAGGTAGGTTTCTGTTGTAAAACAAATGCATGGGGAACAGAAGGAGACAATGTTGCTCTAAAGAGAAAAAACAAAGCTAAACCAAATATAATGTATAAACCTCACTTGGATTACTTGAACAAACTACAAAAAAAGATATTGTGGCACAACTGAAGAAATTTAATTCTTTATAGAATGGGTATAAAATGATAATAGAAAAGAAGTATTAATTTATAAGCATGATAGTGTAATGGTTATGTAAGAAAATGTCTATGTTTTTTAGAGATGGACACTGAGATAGATAAGAGTAACATGCTGTCCACAATTTCTTTAAAAATTCTTCAGCAAAAAAAAAAAAAGCAAAAAACAAAAAGCTTAGATGAAGCAGATACAGCAAATCTTGATATAAGTGGTTGGTATATGGGAGTGTTGTACTACTCCCATTACTTTTGTGCATACCACATTTTAAAATATCCATAATATGTTTTAAAAGCTCTTAAAAAATCCAGGTGAGGAATGAATATGTCTTGCACATGAATAGTTGTAATAGAAGGTGGATGGACTTAGAAAATATTTAGAAGATAGTTAACAGAGTTGCTGAAGGAATTGATAGTTGTGAATGGTGGAGGGAAAACTGTAAAACTGGATTTGTTTGATACTAAACATGGAGGAGTATATAAATACTGATTGTTGGAACAATGGTCTAAAGAAAGCAGTATCTGGTATCCGAAAGGACACTCGTTTAAATTCTAACCCCTAGTGCACAGGGCATAGGAGTCTAAGCAGGCTCTCCCCTTCTACCCAGCTCAGCCACTACCATGGCTTTGGTTCTCAGTTACTCAACAGCAGGTCTCAGATCTACCTCATCATTCTGAGTTTCAGGCTACCTCCGGACAGCACCAGTTAGATCACTCAGAGAATTCTCAAGCTTGACCTATCAGAAACTGGTGTATTATCTTTTCCATTCTCCATCTTGACCCCAAGTCTACTCCTCCTTTTGTATTTCCTGTTAATGACTTAATCATCTGCCCAGTTATTCAACATAGAAACCCAAGTTGATCTTGTCTCTCTCCTTTGCCTTACTTGTCTCATACAGTCACAATGTCCTGTACCTCCAAAATATCTCTTGACATTTGTCCTCTCCTTTCTACTCCCACTGCTTTTACCCTAATTGATTTCAGAATTGTCTCATAATGTTGGAAAGGCTTTTAAAAGTCTTAGTTACTTCTGTTTCTCCTTTCCCACATGACTGTCAGCATTATCTTTCTAAAACCTATGACACTAGGTCAATTAGACCACTGTCAGGGCCCAGCTTGCCTTTCCAACCTCATCTCTTGCCACACGTGCTTATGTGCACTAGGTTGTTCTCGTGTTCCAGTCAGCCAGTCCCAGAAGACAGTATGTTCTTTTCTTCCCCTGAACCTTTGCTTAAGGTCTCTCTTTATTCCATTAATTTCTAGTAATCTGTAGTCATCCTTCAAGCCCTTTATGAATCTTTGCTGATCCCGCCCTCCACTCCCAGCCAGAGGATCAGTTCCTAGCCCTTGCCTCTCTATTCCTACAGAGGTCTCAGTAGAAGCACTACCACCTTCTACTGCTGAGTTAGCAGAGCTCATACCTCTCTCCTCTTCTATACTGTGGACAAATTGAAGACAAAGAGTGTGTCCTACTCAATTTTACTGCCTTATCACCCAATGTCAGACATATATTAAACATCCAGTGACTTTTGCTTGAATTGGGCTATAACCTGTATTTTCTTTTGAAAATAAGTATGATGAGTTATGATTGGTAACCTAAGAATGAAATGTGGATAAACCGTCCTCCTTTTACCATATTTAATTAAATAAAGATATGGCTTAGCCATCAGAGACTGAAATCAAACAGTGCATGCTAAACTTCATTGGACTCACTTGAGAATCCTGTCCTGATCTCTTTTCAAACTTATTAAAGAGATGCTTTCTCAATTGCTTTTTTACTAGTATAATTCTCTTTTCTGTACATCTGCCTAAACTTGCTAACACAAGTATCTGGTAGGAGACATTACATAGGCAATGTGCCTTTTCTCTGTTTGATAAGTTAATGGGTCACTAGCAAAACTACTGTAGGTGAGGGGAGGTGGTTTGTGTATCTTCTTGTAAGTCCTGCCCTTTGGTGGCTGTTCATTGACCAGTTAGGAATAAGGCAATAATATTAGGTTCTAGACAAAGGAAAGCAGGATACTGATTTTATCCCTATCCACATAGAAGTCGAATTGTATCTCATCACTTCACAGGAAAGCACAGCATTTCTCAGAACTTAGCTCAAGTTACCATTTCTGAGGAAACCATTTTTGACAGATTTTGTAGGTCTTCTTTTATACTTATGCTTAGCTATGGTGTCCAGACTTCGGGACCTCTTTTCATGTATCTCTATTATTGTAGGGTAGCAGAACTGGAAAGATAGCATAAGCCTGCATGCCAGTATGAGTTTTATCCCTAAGTCTGATCTGAATCATGTCCAGATGTTATTGCTTACCAGAGAGATACAAGGAAATAGACTCTTGCTCCATTGCCTTCTCAGTAGCAGTTAAATAGGGAGGGGAAGGAGACTATGGGAGGGTAAGAAATATGGAAAGAAGTTACTTGTTAACTGCTTTTGAGCTTTATCGTGTTGATGATGGAAGGATGAAAAAAACAATGTACTCAGAAATCCCAAGTACATTGAAATCCCCAGACAGACTTTACCAGTGCATTACCTGTGTCACATAGGATTACATTATGGGTTTTACCCATTCAGCTGGGTTGTTTCTTCTTCTTTGACTGTCATTCATTGTAATACCAAAAAGAAATAATGAAATGGACAATATGGTATGGGTTTATTTGGTATTGAATCTGATGTGTTTCATATTTCCTCTTAGACTACCTAAGTCAGTTTCTATGAACTATGGAAGCATCCCCAAAATATGGATCACTGCACACAAAAAAGACAATTAAAAATTAAATTTATCAAAGACAGTTAATCAGATTCACCGACAGTTCCATATTAATTGTTGCTGAAGTCACTGCCTGTAAAGAACAAAGGAGTTTGCAAATTATCTTCAGCTTTTTTGTTAAACAATGGAGTATTTTTCTTTTCTATTTTGAATCTTAGAGGAGTAGAGCTCAAGTGACTTGTGGTAATGATTTCATTTTTTTCAGAAAAGAAAAAAAAGTTCTTTATCCAACTGTCTTAGGAACAAATAGTTAGAAATGGATATAAAGTAATGAAGATGGTCTGAGGAAACATTCTTAAATGTCAAATTGGGGAATATATTTTCTTGAAAAGGTTCTGGAAGAAGCTGAGTGGGTATAGTGCAACATTTAAGACAAGAATGCTAAAAAATGAAACCATTTGATTGCACATGATGGTAAATTTTTAGATGACTTTTCAGCATTATAAAACAATTCCTCTGCAATAAACAATCATAAGGAAAATTGCTTAGTATAGTCCTGCCCTTATAAGACTAGAAACTTTTGGTATTGTCATAAATAATGAAGCTGTAATCACATTCCTGGGCATTTGTAGTATCTTTATGGATGTCAAAAGTTGACCCATAAACACAACTAATAAAATAATTCTCTTGAGAAATGGTAGTTTATGGAATTTGCATCCTTACTCTAAGGAGATAATCCTAAGTGATCCTGGAGATGTGTTTATATGGCAAACTTAGAAATACCATTAAAGATGGTCAGGAGCTAAGTGAATTATTTGTGACTTTCTCCCAAGAGCACATTGAAGAACAGAAAACATGCTAAAAAAAGAAATTCCACCTGTACATTTTAGTACTGGACTCTAACACCAGGGTGTTTTGTTCCAAGCTTAATCTCCAGAGAGTGGCAGAATATTTCAAAAAGACTTTGCTAACTTGTGGCTTCAGTCTCTAAATTTCCTTTAGCTCTCCTTAAATGCAGTCTTAGGGTGTGTTTGCATGCATTATCTACAGCTATTTACTTTGGCATCTTGCAGAAAGTCCCAGTGAAAGAGTTGTCCCTTCATCCTTCTCATGTGTGTTTTAATATTGAGGGCTTTGCAGGAAGTGGGTTGCCAGCTTTTACAGAAGATCCTGTTAGAGCAATCAAAACCATTAGCGGACAAGTTATTTTCTCTCAGCATTCACACTTAGAGAACATTAGGCTATTTTCCAGAAGCTGCCAGATCTCTTTAGAGTTTCAAGACCTTTTATTTTTAAATTAAATATAAAACCCTGACAAATCTTATTGATAGCAATGCTCTTTCTCTATTAAAAACTGATTTGCTGAAATTGCTTTTAAGTTTTTAACAAAGATTTTACATAAAATTTTCAGTTACTGTGCTGTCTATGAAAGAATTAGAAGTAATTTTACATGTAGAAGTAATTTTACATTTTACATATTTACTTATATAACATCAGTAATATATTTCATTCATAGAAGGCTCTAGTACTGATTTGTGACTAAATAAAATAAACTAAGGTCTACAAAAACTATGAAATTATTTTATATGTATTTTCATCACTCTTTTTTTTGTTAGTAACTAACAATGTGGTATCTAAAATTGTGTGCCTACAAAATATTCGAGTTAAGAAGAAAAGGATTTATTATCAAAATAACATACCTATGAAGAGTGGTTACCAAAATTAAACACTAATATATACGTATGTTTTAAAATAGGACAGGATTAACTTCTGTGAATTTCTGTCATCAATTGTGTTGGGAAATGGGCCAGATTGTTTCTTTGTACATGAACAGTTCATATTCAAATACATGGGGACTGCTCCTTAGAATTCTAGGCCATAATTTATCCCACTACCTACAAGCAGCACAGTTTATAAAAGTAGTCCTGTAGAAGGGACTTCCCTTGTATTCCAGAGAAGTAAATATTGGTGTAATTTAAAAATTACAGCTATTGACGTTCACAGACAGAAATTGTAAACATAAGTTTGCCTCACTCACATTGGTTCTTAAAAATTCATAATCCTCTAAGCTTCCCTACATGGTAAGACATTTTGTTGGAATTTGGAGAAAAAGAAACATTGGAAAGTTTTAAAAGATTTTTGTTTTTTCAAATAAACTGTTACTTTTTTTACATGACTATTCAACTTTTACTTTGAAACATTGGGAAGTTCTTAGTTTTTTTAGTTTATTTTTGTAACAGTATGGTAATAGACACTCTTAAAAGCTATGTAAGCTACCCTGTTATTAATAAAATAATAATAATAGGTATAATTTAGTGCTTATCATGTACTAGGCAATGTTCCAAGTATTTTGTTTACATTATTTTATCAGCCAGTTGTTAAATTTTATCAGCCAGTTATTAAATATCAGCCAGTTGTTCACTAGGCAAGCTATAGGAAGGCAGCGTATAAATCATAAAGCATCTACATGAATGAATTGCCTGTGCATCCAAACTTTCAGGTGGTTCTAATTGTTCCTCGGGCTGTTAAAGGGTGTAACAGTAAATGATGAACATGTTTCTGGGATGTTCCTGGGTAGGACTAAATTCACATATTCTCTCCCATTTTAAGGTCATGTTTAAGATGGCAGAATATCCCAGCCTTAGATCCACTGGTCTAGATTTATGCTTTTTAAAGAAGATTCCCAGAATTAAGGCCAGAAAAGTAGAAGTGACTTTTTGAGATAGGAAATAAAGTCAGGCTTTTATTGGATAACTCCAAGTAAACTTAAAGCTTCTTAGGATCTCTGAGATTATTCTAAGGAGTTTTTAGTTAAGTAACAAGCGTATAACAGAATTTTCTTGAGAAAGAGTTATTTTAAAGTTTTGTGCTCACGGTAAGTTTATCGTTGCAGGAACGACATTGCTGAATTATTTTTCTCTTGGATAACCTATCTTCTAGGAAACACAAAGTTGAGAGCTGCTTTCATCACAGCAACAATTCTTAGGCTTGGTTTTTCTAAAGTAACTTTTGATTTTTGTCCTTGTGTCTAATTACTTATATCTGTGCTTCTTTGTTTTATTTCAAATACCTTTAAGATACAGGAAATAATAGTTATAATTTTAAAGCACCTTACATATTTCTATCACATATATTAATTAATTTGATTCTTGTGTTGAACGAGTATGCTCATTCTTATTTTGTTACAGAAGAAAATGAATATTTGAAAATTAATAACTTTGCAAAATAGCATAGGTAATAAGTCAAATCAAATATTTTTATTTTAAATGCACTATGCTTTTTGCTGCATTGCTCTCCTCTCCATACTAATCAATTAAAAAATATTTTATCTAAGAGTAACAAGCGTCATATTAATAGTTCAGGAGGTACTTTAAAACCAATCACCTGAGAGTGGTTTTTGGATGTATAAATCAAGATTTAGAATATGCATAGGACTGAAAGGACCCCGTGAAAGCTCACCTTGGGAAATTCAAAAAATAACCTTTAAATATGATACTTAATTAAAATATATATTTTTAGCATTTGAAATAGACACACATGCAATCATAATCTAGCCACACACTTGCCAGGTAAAATAGAGAAATAAATGATAATGTAGTTTGACATTCTTGAATTAAGTTCCCAAGAATCTTAAGGTGTTATTTATCACCATTTAAATTGACTTAGATTAATATTTAATAATTAATGCTGATGTCTTTTTTATTGTAGATTTTAATTATTGAAACCCTATATGGTAGTTAAGCATATTAATTCCTCCCAAAGCATCCATTATGGCTTTTAGTCAATTGCTCTTTCCCATTTCCCCCTTTAAGGTATTTCTTCTCCTTTTTTGATATCCCATGTCAAATGTGATCCCAACTGGAGCACACAAATTTCAGTTCTTCGGTAATTAAACATATCTTTCACTGCTTTTCATCTCAGTGTCTCTGTTACCTCCAAGCATAAGTGGGAGAATTGTTCTGCCTTTAAGATCATGCCATATTCACACTCAGTCTTAGAACTTGTCTTCAGCTGTTTTTTTTTTTCTTCATTTTATAAAAATAAGGAACCTAACAAAATAATGTCTAAGTCTCTTTCAGCTCTAAAGTTCTATAACCCTATGATTTATCCATCAAGAACCTAGAATCTACATGCATTTGAGAAGTAATTGAACTTCAAACTAAAAGTCATGTTGAATTTTTATCAAAAGATATACATGTTTTAAAATTTTTCTGTGCAAAGTAGATTGATTTTACTATTAGCATGAATCTTTCTTTGGCTTAGAAAATGTCTCACTTGTACATTAGGAAACAAAGCCACCTGACTATAACCCACGTATAGGACTGGAAAATGCACTATCTCCTGAAGGCTGATCTGATAATTTCTCAACATCTCCATCTGCATCTGCCCTTCTCCATCACTTCACATTTTCATATATATCCTATTTTTCATTTATAACCCTCATTTCTTTTTTCCCCTAACTTAACTAACATTAATGTCTACTTCTCACCTAGAGTTCAAGCTTCTAAAATAATGTAAATGTTTCCTTTTGAAGAATAAATAAAAGAAAGTTGTTCAGCAAACAATAACCACAATTTATCATTAAAACCATATACCATTCATGCCCAAATGTATATTAACCTTTCTTTCCAGTGACTCTATTATATAAATGTATTTCATCTCACAGTATTTTTATCCTTAATCTTATATCCTTTATAAAGAACTAATATTGTGTGTTATACATGTCAAAATCCAGGATTAAGATGTATTGGATTCTATAAATTCCAGTTCCTGAATATCTTATGTATATAGTAATGCACATGAGAATTGCTCTGATTTAAGAAGCAGTATGATTCAGTTGTACATGGGAGAAATAGACTGTAACCTTTTTTCTACTTTAGCTATGAATAGCTATATATTCACATATATATGAATAGCTATATATTCATATAGATATGAATATAGGAAATTTACAGTTACCAATATTAAGCTCTTCAATCACAAAACATAGGAAAAGCACAAAAAACTTTCTTGGTTTTGAGAATAATTATATGAGGACTATAATTACACATTATTACATATAGCTCTAAACAAAATATAGAGGAGATTCTCCAAAATGTAGAGTATATGTAGGCTATTTTGAAAAAACTGCCCATAAAATGTGCTATCATTTTCCTTTTCTTTTTCCCCCTTGATTTCTGGTAAAAAGAGAGTGCTGAATTAACATACTTCTGTGTTCTTGGCTCACTGTCATCATTGGTCTAAGAAAAGTTCCCATATTGATCAAACTATTTCCTATTCCCATTATCCTCCCCTCTACCTTCCAAAGACCACCATTCTAATGTGTTTATACATACACTTCCTTTATGTCTTTGTATAATATTTAGTGCTTTTGTGCATAAAAGTATCTTAAATTTGCACAAGTAACATTGTATTTTATTATTTTATTGATTTATTTTACAGTTTGTCCCTTAGCTTTATTTTTATTTTTTTAGATTTTAATTGACTTTAAGGTATACTATGTGACGATTTTATATATATATATATATATTTTTTTTTTTAATGATTACCACAAGTTAATTAACACATCCATCACCTCACATAGCTACCATTTGTATGTGTGTGGGGTACGAATACTTGATATCAAATCTCTTTGCAAATTTCAAGTATACAGTACAGTATCATTAATAGTCATCATGCTGTACATTACATCCCCAGAATGCACTCATCTTGTCACTGACAGTTTGTACCTTTGATCAACATCTTCCTATTTCCCCTACCCCACTGCCCCTAGCAACTATCACTCTATTCTCTGGTTCAATGAGTTCAACTTTTTTATATTCCTCATATAAGTAAGATAATACAGTATTTTTCTTTCTCTGTATGGATTATTTCACTGTGAATAATACCCTCCTGGTTCATTCATGTTTGTAAATTGAAGGATTTCCTTCTTTTTTATGGTTGAATTATACCCCATTGTATTATTGTAAATATACATACATAAATATAGATATAGATAAATAGATGTATCTCACATTTTCTTTCTCCATTCATCCAATGATGGACACTTAGGTTGTTTCCATAGCTTGGGTATTCTGAATAATGCTGCAGTGAACATGGGAGTACAGATATCTCTTCCATATACTGATTTAATTTCCTTTGAATATATACCCAGAATTAGGATTGCTGGATCATTTGGTAGTTCTATTTTTAATTTTTTGAGGAACCTCCATACTGTTTTCCATAATGGCTGTACCAATTTACATTCTAACCAACAATGTACAAGAATTCCCTTTCCCACACCCTTGCCACACTTGTTATCTCTATTTTTGATAGTAGCCATCCTGACAGGTGTGAGATAATATCTCCTCACTGTTTTGATTTGCATTTCTCTGATGATTAATAATGTTGAGCACCTTTTCATATACATGGAATGTATATTGGTCTTTGTATGTCCTCTTTGGAAAAGTGTCTATTCTGGTTTTCTGTCCATTTTTATTTGGGTTATTTGAGTGTTTCGTTTTGTTTTTTGTTTTTGCTATTGAGTTGTGTAACTTATATTTTGGTTATTAACCCCTTATCAGATACATGGTTTGCAAATATTTTCTCCCATTCCATAGGTTGCCTTTTAATTTTGTTGATGGTTTCCTTTTCTACACAGAAGCTTTTTAGTTTAATGTAGTCCCACTTGTTTATTTTTGCTTTTATTACCTTTTCTTTTGATATCATATTCAAAGAATCCTTGCCAAGACCAATGTCAAGGGCTGTTTCCAAGTCTATAGTCACAACCATGATTGGCAAGTCTGCTACCTGGGCATGGGCCTGCCTTCTCAAAATGGCCATCCTTGGTTTTGGGCCCCACCAGCCTTCTTAATCTCCTACCTAGATCCCAAAGCTCTCACAAGGGTACTTTTCTCCTTGGATAGCTTCCAAATTCTTGATGAGGACAGGGATATGTGTGGGGAACCTCCTATTCCACCATCTAGCTGTTGTCACTCCTGTTTATTCTGTTTCTTCCTTTATTCACTCACCACTGGGATTAGAAGGCCTCTATATTGCTGCATGTCCATCTTGTTAGTTACTTAACCATCCTCTCAGGAACAAGCACCTACACTATATCTAAATGTACACCATCACAGAAAAGTCTGTAATGAGCATACTTGTTCCTGTTCTCCTATGGAACTGTCTGCAAATCACTCTGGTTACATAAAATATTAAACCGTTCTTTCTAAATAAAGAGGAAAGTATTTTTAAAATGTAGAGTCTATCTCAGCAAAGGACACACTAACATTCTAGAATACATGCTTAAAGCAATATAAAACATTGTTAATCTGCTAATAGCATAAATCACAGTATATTAATTCCATCTGCTTCCTATGTGAAGGGGAAAATGTACATTGATTTCATTGGTGTCAGAATTTATAAAGAGGAATCCCCAAGAGTCTTTTTTGCAATAAATATCCAGGAATAAATTTTAAGAAAAAACATGTAAGACCAATATGTGGAAACCTATAAAAATTTATTGAAGAGCATAAAAGAGAATTGGAATAAACTGAGAGTCATAACATGGTTCTGGGTGAGAAGAGTCAGTGTTTTGATGACATCAGTTTCCTCCCAGTTATTCTATAAATCTACAAAAACAAATACAAAATGTCAACAAAATATTTTATGGAACTTATGAAGTTGCTTCCTAAGTTTACCTTGAAGGGGAAATATCTAATAATAGTCAAGAACTTATGAAGAAAGAAAAATAGTGAAGGATGACTTATGCTACCAAAATTCAAATATGACAGCTACAATTATAATGTAAAGCTTAAGGTAATTACAATGACAACACATTTGTGAGGAAATAGACGAGTCTGTGTATCAAAGTAGAGATTCTAGAAACACACTAATATATATATGGGAATTTAGTATAATGTAGATATAGCAATAGATGGTATTTAAAATCAATAGGGAAAAAAGAATCCTAGGAAAACAATATCCATTTAGACAAAAATTCATAAAATGTTATGTTTATTTCAATCTCTGTCTCTCATTTAGGCAAAGATAATTCCAGATAGTTTAAAGCCATATACATATATATATATATATATATATATATATATTTAAATATATAAAGTTAAGTTAAAGATATAGATTTATTTTTAAAGCCATGAATTTACTAAAATAACCTATAGACTAGTAGCTAAGTATTTTGGGATAGTGAGATCCCAAAATAATCAAAATGAAGAATCCAGAAGTGATAATATAAAAGTCAGAAATAGATGCCTACAAAAAAATTTAAATAATTATAAGGACAAAAGATGGGAAATGCAGGAGAGAGAGAGAGGGAGAAAAAGAGAAATTAAGGAAAAAAAGGGATAAATAGCTGTCAGATATAAAGTAAAACTTGGTATCCATCATAAATCTCATAACTTCATCATAGATCTCATAAATCAATAAAAAAATTAAACAACCTAATAGAAAAAATGGGCAAATATATTAACAGGCAATTCCTAGGAGAATAATTTTAAATTGCAAAAGATATATAAGTACATGCTTAACCTCACTAGTAATCAAGTAAATATAACTTTATTTCTTGACCATCAGACTTGCCAAAAAAAAAAAAAAAACCTTAGAATTTGATAATGTGAAGAGTTGTTAGGGTGTGGGAGAATGAGCATCTAGCTCTGTTTTGAACTGCAAACTGTCTTTATCAAAATGTATTATGGGCAATCTCTTTGGACTGCAGAATCTCCAGTGACTTTCAGAGGCTAGAAAATAGTCACACATATGTGCATGTACACATGCACATGGATGTTCTTCACAGTGTTGTTTGTAATATTGGGAAAAAGTGGAAACAATCTATGTCATTATTAATACAAAAGTTAAGAAATTATGTGATTTTATGGTATGGAGCACTATAAAGATTTCTTGCGTCAGTGAAATAGCATTATATATCTAGTATTGAATTATCTTTAAGATATTTTGAAAAATATAATAAAGCTAATCATAGAACAACGTATGTAGTAGGATTCCATTTTATGTAAAATGGACACACAGCATGCTGTGTGTATGTACATGCACATGTGTGTTTGAACATACAGAAACATTTCTAGAAATAAATGAACTTTATTCAATAATTGTTACCTAAATGGAAAGGGTGAGATTAAGGTGGTAGTGAGGGATGTGTATGTATGTGTTGGAGGGGAGGATTTTACTTTCTATTCTATGTATCATTTTGAATTTTTTAAAACTTTAAGCATTCACCCCATTTAACGTAATTTTCAGGGACAATTTAGAAAGTGATCATTCAAAGCAGTAGCTTTTTACCATTGCTGGCATTCAAAGACATCTTTGAATAAACAGAAGAATAAACAAGAATATTTTGGATATTATGTAAAGCAGATAGGATTACTTTCTTTGTGTCAAAATATAAGGGTTTATTTTTGAGTTGCTGGAGTCACATATGAGTCTCAGATCTCAATCTGGCATTTTAATTGTTTGTTTAACCTGCATGTCCTGACTGTAGAAAAAGCTGCCTGGTTGTTTCTTGGATGGACGAAGAAAGATCAGCTACACTCTCTCTCCATCTGCATTAGAGCCAGAGCCATAGAAAGGACACGTGGCAGCCAGGGGGCTCAGGGCTTTTGTGTGCAGCAGCAGGAACTCATGCCCACGACTTTATTGTGTTTGGTCTGAAAGTGCAGAGAGAATCATCAAATTGCCTGAATAGAGGGAACATTTTTCTTGAACCATCTACTGAGCTAAATTAATTGAGCAATGGAACATGACAGTTCAGTAGGTGAGATTATCAAAAGAAAACTGCCCCCTAGGGCAAAAGCCCCAGATGGGTGCCTGAGCTTTTCTGAGAGTAGCGATTGCTTCATGATAAAAATATAATTGCCCCCTATTGTTACATTGCCCTTTAATGAATCCCATCCAGCACCTAAATATGACAAATAGGGAGGGATGGTGTGCAAGAGGGTTGACAGTTACATCTGATTTTAAACCATATGAGGCTACACAGCTTTGAAGAGAAGCTGTCCTTTGTCTTGTAAAATCAAAGAATTCTTTCTTGGTTGTTTCAATAAGACTTTTGATTAACACTAAACTTGAAAATGTATTTTATTTCAAATGATCCAAATAAGTTAATTTAATCACAGTAAAACAATAAGCCAAACACTGTTTTTGTGAGAAAAACGTACAGTATTAAATAGAAGGAGCTTTGCAGTTTATTTAATCATTCCTTTATTAATTGACCAAAACTTTTAGTGCTTACTAAAAGGTCAGACAAAATGATAGGAGCTGTCATTTGAGAGAATCGCAGTTCTTATTGGGTGCACAAAATACCTTAATTTTTAATATTTAAACAGCTTAACTTTCTAATTAGTTATGATGCTTCCAGCTGGAAGGAATTGAAAGCTGAGCTCAAATTGGCTTAAACAACAGTGGTATTTATTGGTTCACACATCTGGAAGTCCAGAGGTAGGGCAAGCTTCAGGGTTGATTTAATCTAATGTTTCCAGTGCTGCTGCTTTATGATTCTCTACACCAACACTATCCAATGGAACTTTCTGCAATAACAGAAATGTCCTGTATTAGCACAATATGATGGTAGCCACTAGCCACATGTGGCTATTGAGCATGTAAAAAGTACTACTGTAATTTAGGAAATTAATTTTCAATTTTATTTAATTTTCATTACTTTAAATTTAGGTAACCTCATAGACCGTTGAATTGAACAGTGCAACTGTACACTACGTCCCCTCACTCACAGTGTGACAACATCATCCATAGACTTATAGTATGTTGGTTGCAGCTAATTAGACATACAATCATTCAGACCAAAAGAAGGAATAATTATGAGAGTTTACTCAGAAGAACAAATATCTTCTTTTCACATTACATTGACTAAAATTAGATCACAAGCTCATTCCTGAACTGATCACTGCTAGAAAGGTGATATAATCATTAGTCCCCTTGAGTTCATTCTTGTTTAGAGGAAAAGGGTTGGCTTCCTCATCGATAGACTGGATGGGGATGGATGACACTTGAATAATATTGGTATATATATGATAGTGGGAGGAAGAAGAGATTGGATACTGAGAGGGCAGCAAACCATTTTCTATTTTTTTTAATTTTTGGCTGCATTGGGTTTTCGTTGCTGCGTGCGGGCTTTCTTCAGTTGCAGCAAGCGGGGGCGAGTCTTCGTTGTGGTGCGCAGGCTTCTTATTGCGGTGGCTTCTCTTGTTGCAGAGCATGGGCTCTAGAAGTGCGGGCTTCGGTAGTGGCAGCACGCAGGCTCAGTAGTTGCAGCTCGCGAGCTTAGTTGCTCTGCGGCATGTGGGATCTTTGCAGACCAGGGATCGAATCCACGTCCCCTGCATTGACAGGCAGATTCTTAACCACTGCGCCACCAGGGAAGGCCCCCTTTTTTTTTTATTGAAGTATAGTAGATTTACAATATTGTGTTAGTTTCATGTATACAGCAAGGTGATTCAGATATATATACATATATTTATGAATCTGAAAAAGAATATATATGTGTATATATTCTTTTTCCTATTCTTTTCCCTTATAGGATATTACAAAATACTGAGTATAGTTCCCTGTGCTATATAATAGGTCCTTGTTGGTCATCTATTTTATATATAGTAGTGTGTATATGTTAATCCCAAACTCCTAATTTATCCCTACCCCCGACTTTCCCCTTGGTAACCATAAGTTTGTTTTCTATGTCTGTGGGTCTATTTCTGTTTTGTATATAAGTTCAATTGTATCATTTTTTTTAGATTCCACATATAAAGGATATCATATGATATTTGTCTTTCTGTGTCTGGCTAACTTCACTTAGTATGATAAGCTCTAGGTCCATCCATGTTGCTGCAAATGGCATTATTTCATTCTTTTTTATGGCTGAGTAATATTCCATTGTGTGTGTGTGTGTGTGTGTGTGTGTGTGTGTAATCTTCTTTATCCATTCATCTGTTGATGGACATTTAGGTTGCTTCCATGTCTTGGGTATTGTTAATAGTGCAGCAGTGAACATTGGGGTACATGAATTTTCTTGCATTAGAATTTCCTATGGATATATGCCCAGTAGTGGTATTTCAGGATCATATGGTAGCGCTATTTGTAGTTTTTTAAGGAACCTCCATACTGCTCTCCATAGTAGCTATACCAATTTACATTCCGACCAACAGTGTAGGAGGGTTCCTTTTTCTCTACCCCCCTCCAGCATTTATTATTTGTAGACTTTTTTTTTTTTTTTTTTTTTTGCGGTACGTGGGCCTCTCACTGTTGTGGCCTCTCCCGTTGCGGAGCACAGGCTCCAGACGCGCAGGCTCAGCGGCCATGGCTCACAGGCCCAGCCGCTCCGCGGCATGTGGGATCTTCCCGGACCAGGGCACGAACCTGTGTCCCCTGCATCGGCAGGTGGACTCCCAACCACTGCGCCACCAGGGAAGCCCTGTAGACTTTTTAATGATGGCCATTCTGACTGGTGTTTTGATTTTCATTTCCTTAATAATTAGCAATATTGAGCATCTTTTCATGTGCCTGTTGGCCATCTGTAGGCCTTCTTTGGAGAAATGTCTATTCAGATCTCCTGTCTATTTTTTGATTGGGTTGTTTGTTTTTTTGATATTGAGCTGCATGAGCTGTTTGTGTATTTTGGAGATTAACCCCTTGTCTGTTGCATCATTTGGAAATATTTTTACCCATTCTGTAGATTGTCTTTTTGTTTTGTTTATGGTTTTCTTTGCTGTGCAAAAGCTTTTAAGTTTAATTAGGTCCCATTTGTTTGTTTTTGTTTTCATTACTCTAGGAAATAGATCCAAAAAGATATTACTGTGATTTATGTCAAAAAATGCTCTGCCTATGCCTTCCTCTAGGAGTTTTACAGTATCCAGTTTTACATTTAGGTCTTTAATTCATTTTGAGTTTATTTTTGTATATTGTGTTAGAAAATGTTCTAATTTCATTCTTTTACATGTAGCTGTCCAGTTTTCCCACCACCACCTACTAAAGAGACTGTCCTTTCTCCATTGTATAGTCTTGGCTCCTTTGTCATAGATTAATTGACCACAGGTCTGTGGGTTTATTTTGGGGCTTTCTATCCTGTTTCCTTGATCTATATGTCTGCTTTTGCACCAGTACCATACTGTTTTGATGACTGTAGCTTTGTAGTATAGTTTAAAGTCAGGGACCCTGATTCCTCTAGCTCTGTTTTTCTTTCTCAATACAGTAAGTCCCCTATGTATGAACCTTCAAGTTGCGAACTTTCAAAGATGCAAACTTGCATTACTAATGAAGACCTGATGGAATTGGAGACCCAGAGAAAGGGTGAAGAGAAATAAGAGGAAAAGAAGTGACTGAAGAACCAAAGAGGTTCATGACACAGGAAATGACAAGGGGATTTTCTCTGAGGAAGCACTGTTAGTTTTTGAGGCACAGGACCCAAGTGTAGAAGGGTACATGAAGGTTGCTGCAGCCTTTCAGAATGCAATCCAGTGCTACCGTTTCACCTATGATAAGAAAAAAAGAGCTACTACCCAGAAATCACTGGATTGTTATTTTAAGAGGGTAGATAGAATTGAATCCAGCAAGGAACCAAAACCTATGCCATCAACATCAGGCGTGAGTGAAATTGCAGCTTGCCTTCCGTCTCCTATTGCTGACAATCCTTCAGCTCTACCATCTCCCACCTCTTCTCCCTCCTCCAGTCAGTAACTCTTCTTGCCTGTTCACTTGATGCCAGCTGCTGTATGCCAGCTGTTGTACTGTACTACTATACTTTTAAAGGTACTTTAATGTACTATTTGTGTGAAAAGTATTATAAAACTATTAGGGTACAGTATATATAGCTGATTCTGTTAGTTGGGTACCTAGGCTAACTTTGTTGGACTTATAAACAAATTGGACTTATGGACTTATGAATGTGCTCTTGGAATGGAATTCATGTGTAGGGGACTTACTGTATTGCTTTGGCTATTTGGGGTCTTTTGTGTTTCCATACAAATTAAAATTTTTTTTTCTTCTAGTTCTGAGAAAAATGCCATTGGTAATTTGAAAAGGATTTCATTGAAGCTGCAGATTACCTTGGCTAGTATATTTATTTTGACAATATTGAGTCTTCCAATCCAAGAATACGGTATATCTTTCCATTTCTTTGTGTCATCTTTGATTATTTTCATTAGTGTCTTATAGTTTTCAGCATACAGGTCTTTTGCCTACTTAGGTAGGTTTATTCCTAGATACTTTATTCTTTCTGATGTGATGGCAAATGGGATTGTTTTCTTAATCTATCTTTCTGATCTTTCACTGTTAGTGTATAGAAATGCAGCAGATTTCTGTGTATTAATTTTGTATCCTTCAACTTTGCCAAATTCATTAATGAGTTCTAGTAGTTTTCTGGTAGTGTCTTTTAGATTTTCTATGTATAGTATCATGTCAACTGCAAACAGTAACAGTTTTATTTCTTCTTTTCCAGTTTGAATTTCTTTTTCTTCTCTGACTGCTGTGGCTAGGGCTTCCAAAACTATGTTGAATAAAAGTAGTGAGAGTGGACATCCTAGTCTTGTTCCTGACCTTAGAGGAAATTCTTTCAGCTTTTCACCATTGAGTATGATGTTAGCTGTGGATTTGTCATATGGGGATCTTTAACACACCACTTACATCAATGGACAGATCATCTAGACAGAAAATCAGTAGTGAAACCTAGGCTTTAAATGACATATTAGAGCAGATGGACTTAACTGGTATTTATAGAGCGTTTCATCTGAAAGCAGCAGAATACACATTGTTTTTAAGTGCACATGTAATATTCTCCAGGATAGATCACATGATGGGTCACAAAGCAAGCCTTGGTAAATTTAAGAAAATTGAAATTATATCAAACATCTTTTCTGACCACAATGCTATGAGATTAGAAGTCAATTACAATAAAAAAAACCTGCAAAAAACACGAAAACATGGAGGCTAAACAATATGCTACTAAACAACCAATGGTCGTTGAAGAAATCAAAGAGGAAATCAAAAAATACTTAAAGAAAACTGGAAACGATTACACGATGATTCAAAACCTATGTGACACACCTACTCACTCTCTAAATTTCATTTTGCACCAACTAGTCAGAGGCAAGTGTCTGTGTTCTAGTTTCTATCACAGGCTCATACCTAAACTCCTTATTCTATCACTCTGCCAAAAGTTACTGGGATAAAATTGTCCTTAAAAATTTTCTGACCCATACTCAGTAGGGTTGCTAATAGTGACAGCAAGTTGCCCTCTTCTGTGGTCCAATTGTGTTGCCTGGTAATCAAAAAGAAAATATCTGGGACTGAATTCACAAAAGTCACTAAAAATTCTTATCACAGTCTCATAAAGCTCCTACTGTTCTGTTTTGATGTAGCCGTACTTAGCTTTTTGCAGTTTTTCACCATGCTTTCTATCAACTCAAATATTTCAAATTCATGGGATTCTGTTGGCATACAGCTCCTTGCCATCCTCTCGGTCTCAAATTAGACAGCTCTTCTATATCTTAGTCCTTTTCATACGCGATTTTTTCACTCTATTTACTTGTCTTAATCTTCTATTAGACTGAAAAGTCTACAAGGGCAGAGAGTTGATCTTGTTCACTTGAAAATTCTTCATGTCTATCCCTACTATCACAAGCATTTAATAACTATTTTGAATTAACAAATGATACATGCTGAATAAATGAATTGGCTAATAAATGAACAGCTAGGTAGCCCTACACCCATCATATTACATCACATAATGTGCATCTTTCTAATTCTAAAAATCTATTAGTCTGCACACATGCACTCATATATAAAGCTTTAACTTGCTATATTTTAAGTCATCAAATTCTGAAAATGTATTTTTTTTCTAAATTAAAGATGACTTGCTAATTAGTTGCCAGTTTTGGGTTCATCAACAATAACAAGAATCTCTTGGCTTAGAAGTTTGATGGGACTTTGATCTTTCAAGAATCTAAAAAATTTAATTTTCAGCATCTGTATGCAGCACAGTGGAAGCATTTCTTTCCATATAGCTTATCTCATGTGAAAGGCTGAAACTCATTTGAGAAGTAGAAGAGCCATTGACACAGACCCTGAATGACCAGATATAAAAATTCTACAGTGACTCTTACTCTGTTTTTATTCAATATAAGCATGCCTTTTCATCATGGTTTGCTTTGTACTTACTGCAAAAACCCAGTCCTTAGCCTCTCTCTGCATCATCAATTAAAAGCTTTAAGGAGTTAAGACACAATACAACAAAATAAGCTGACATAGTTTTGCTTATTATGCACATCTGCTGGGATATATGGAGTCAGGTATTTCTAGCAGAAGAAAACAACAACTCTTAAAGTTCTTCCTCTATGGAAAGGAAAGTTCACTTCTTACATGCAGAAGTAAGAATAGGTATCCTCCACCTTTATATATATATATAACTCAATCTTAGAGACTATTTTAGCCCTTTATTCTCATAGAAAATATGTTGGAGGCACATTGAAAACAATAGCTAAGCATCTAGGAACATAACCAAAAAAGCTTATATTTGGCTATAAAGTTCAGAAAAGGTGCTGATGTAACAAATTTGTTCTTCCCCCTATGGAAGCCCGTAGAGAAGTTACACTAAAATTTTAAGGCAACTATTTTTGAGTTATGGGATAACACACATGTCCTGATGCTTAATATGTATGTTAAAAAAAATTTCAAGAAAATTTTTTTTTATTTTGCCCACGTTTATACAACACAGGCTACAAATTCAGCCTTAGAGACATAATGATTAAAACATAGATTATTTAGAACCAAAAAAGGGTAATTTATGAAAAGGTACTAACATTGATCTCAGTAAGATTACATAGGGTAGCTTTGCCTTTAATAACAGAAAAGGAGGAGGACCACTGAAAAATGAAGTCATCACTTACAAAATTCAGTGCTTCTTTATTTATAAAAGCACTCATTTATTTATTCATTCAACAAATACTTATTACACAATTGTAATGTTCCAGACATGATCTCTGTCCACTAGCAGGTTGTGGTCTGGTAGAGGGAACAGCCATTAGCAAATATTAATTGTATCATGGAATCCATATTACTTGATAGAAGTAAGCAGTCTTTGTTGATTGCATGCGGTTACAGTAGTAGGAAAAGAGCCAGGGATGGTTAAGGCATTTGGCTGAGTGGAAAAGATTTCGTACAAAATAGGAAATCTGCAAGAAAAGTATAGTTGAATAGAAAAGAAGTTTAATTTTAGACATGCTGAATCTGCTATATTTGTGGGGCCTCTAGATGGAGTTGCTCAGTGAGCTATGAATATATTGGTCTGGAACTCAGGAAGAGAGAGCCAAAGACATAGAAACTGGAGTGATAAAGATGAGGGTTTATTCTCTGACAGTGAATGAGATTTTCTAGAGAGAGAGTGTGAAATGGAAAGGGAAGACCTAGAGTGCAAGCTACACTCTGGAGTTCGCCCAACTAACAAAGTAATTAAGTAATAAACAAAGTGTGGCTGTAGAGTCTGAGAGGACAGTCGGAATGAGTAAGGTTTGTTTTCAAAACTGAGTAGAGAGAAATCTGCAAGGCCGGTTGTTACCAAGAAAATAAGTGTGATTAAATAGGGGGAAAAAAAAGAAGATTAGATTAACTAAAAAGTTAGATTGTTGGTCACTATTCGAAGAAGGCTGACAGTATAGGTAAAGGGAGGAGACAGAGGTGGGTGGAGTCGCAGAAAGCCTCTAGGTATCACTGTGAATAAAGGAGGTATACCTGTAATAAATACTGAAATGTCAAACCTGAGCTAGAATATCACTTCCAGCATTGTTACATATTTCTGTTTTCACCAGTTGTGTCAACCTCTCCTTCACGTCCTCCATCTAATAATTGGAAACAAAAAATATCAAATGAATAAATACCTGTAAGTAGGCTAGTATTTAATATTTTAGCATTACACTCTCAAATGTGCACCGCCTATGACAACATTTAATTACATGTCCGAGACATTGGTTTTGGAAAGTAGGCTATCAACAGTACTTATCCATGATCATTAGCATCATTGTCACAGTGACAATATGAAATAAATGGGATATGGTTTTATTCTGAAGAGACCTTATTTTGCCTTTCCTTTTCTTCCACTAGCTGGCTACATCATTTAATTACTGAGGATACTACAAAAATAATGTCTGTGAGTTATGCCATAATTGCCTCCCAACTCCTTTGAGAATCAGTTATATTTTTCCCTGAAATTAAAATTGAAACTGAAATGTAAGAGAAATGACTCATATAAGATCAAAACCCTGTGGTCTGTTTTTCTATTCTGAATACATCTGTCACCTTTGAAGTGAAATAGTTTCTTTCCATTTGAACTTGTACTTACATCTTTTAAATATTCTGAGTCTGAATTGGACTTGAGTTCTAAAAGCTTATGTTATCTATATGGTTACAGATGTTGGCATCTGGTCTCACTGAGGGTGCTGGTCTGGTTTAGCTTATTTTTTTCAATCCGTTTCCAATCTAAGTCAGTGTAGGCCTGCGTTTAGAGAAATCTTAAGCCTAATCAAGGCGAAGGCTTTAAATCATACCCTATACTGGTAGTATGATCATGGCTCTGAGAGCTGAAATGGATCTTATCCCATTATGTTACCCAAACTACCAGGAATGAATTCACTTTTACTTTCTGCTCTTTCAGAGGATGAGTACTTTAAGTGGCATGTGCAGTTTATATTTTAGTGAAGAAATGGGAACCAAAGTTAAGAATAAATTTGCTGGGCTTCCCTGGTAGCGCAGTGGTTGAGAGTCCACCTGCCGATGCAGGGGACACGGGTTCGTGCCCCGGTCCGGGAAGATCCCACATGCCACGGAGCAGCTGGGCCCGTGAGCTGTGGCTGCTGGGCCTGCGCGTCCGGAGCCTATGCTCTGCAACAGGAGAGGCCACAACAGTGAGAGGCCCGCGTACCGCAAAAAACAAAAAAAAAAGAAAGAATAAATTTGCTGTCTGTTAATCTGGGATAATGCCCATCAGAGCTCACCATCTTGATGTTCCATTCTCAAAACTTCTATTCATCCTTCTTAAGCAACTCAGTCTCCAGGACAAGCCTACTGGCATCCTTGGCTTTGCAGAAGACTGAATCTTTGGTCTTGTGGTGTAATCCAAAGCACACACGCTCTAATACCTCTAAACTTCAAAATATTGCTGTTTTCACTGAATAATAAGAGTTTAGATGTTTAGTTTTTTTTAGTTTAAATTTTTTTGACTTATTTATGATAAATTGGATCTCACATATCTTATTATATCACATAAATAAACCTGATAATGCACTAGTAGAATGCAAAACTATCACTTTAGATTCATACAAATGTATCTGTATACCTGCCTGACTGAGCTATTAGGTGTAGCAACTATGGTATGCAGCTTCTGACATGGCTCCCAGTGATCACTTCCTCCTATTGTTCATGCCCTTGTATAATCTCTGTTCCTCAAGTATGGGCTGGATCTAGTTATTTTCTTCTAGTAAACAGAATATGGCAAACGTGATGGTTATCACTTCTGTGGTTAGGTTATAAAAGACCCTGACCTCTGGTTTGTTAGTAGATGCTCTCTCTCTTCCCGTCTTTGATGAAACAGCTGCTATATTGGAGAGGTCCACGTGGCAAGGAACTGAGGGTGACCCCTGGACAATAGCCCATAGAGAACTGAGGCCCTCCTTCCAACAGCCGGGAGGAACTGAGCTCTGTCAACAACACACGAGTAAGCTTGGAAGTAGTTTCTTCCTCTCTAGAGCCTTCAGATGAGGCCCCAGATCTTAACTACATCCTTGTAAGAGACTGTGAAGCCTAAGGCCCAATTAAGCTGTGCCCAGATTCCTGACCCACAGAAACTCTAAGATAATAAATGTGAGTTGTTTTAAGTGGCTAAGTTTCGGGATAATTTGTCAAATAACAATTGATAACTAACACATCAACATTTATCCAAACAGCAGTTACGTAAGAATATCCAAATGCCTAATAAAAAACTCAGGAAGTAAGCAAGAAAAGTTTCTTAAGCAGGTAATAATCCTACACTTTATTCTTTAACAAGAATCTCAGGTCCTCATTCAATTCTTATTTACTTTTACTTTAGGGGTAATTCAAATATCCAAATATTCAGATTTCCCAACAAATAACAGATTAAAATTAAATGGAGGTAGAAACTTCAAAATGCAGCCAAGTCATCAGCTATTAGACATGACTCTGGGAAGTTCAATAGGAAGGAAGGAAAAAAAAAATTTTGAGGCTAAATTTTAACATCAGATGATTTAATGTACGGAAAAATAAAGTTTAAAATTCTTTGAGAGGATTAATATATTTAAAACATTAAAATAGTTAAGATCTAAATTGTAATCTTGTCAAATTAGAGAAGTTTAAAATAAAATTTGAAATAAATTCAATATCATATATTTTAAATAGTTTGTAAATTAAATAAACTTTGGAAAGATTTATAATGAAAGTATTTGCATTGCATTGAAAATAAACTATTTACTTGGAACATTTGCTTTATACAGCAATTCATTCCTGAATGAATCTAGATAAATGAAGTGTTGGTACATTTTAAAAGAATTCTGTTTGGAATAAGTCATTATGTCCATCCCATGCTTGCAAGAATATTTAAACCATCCCAGAAAGAGGAGAGGATGACCTGTGTGTGCAGACCTCCAATGAAGAGATTATAGTTTCATTGGTTACACATTCCATACACTAATAAACATCACTGTCAGAAACTTCTCATATCTAACATAAATCTCTTTAGTTTCACTTCAAGCCCAAATTGTTGTGTTCTCTGTGTGGAACAGATGGAAGGCAGTTGGTTGCTAAGCTCTGTGAAGATGCCTTTAGAGACTTGAAACAAGCTTCATGTGCTAGAATCCTTCACATTTATTGATTCACAGTTCAGAGTTTTTAAATAATGGTGATGCCACTGCTCACACCTATCCCAACCCCACACCAGAGGTACTCTTTAATTGCCCCTCACAGTACAGAATCTTGAGACGGTAGAGAAGTCTTAATACTTTGCGAGTCAAGAAAAACAGCTGTTTTTATAAATTCCATTCATGGGAACCTATGGCTCTGAAATTCCAAACAAATATATTCTATCTTGCACATGCCATTTGTTCAAATATTTGGAAATCACTCTCTAATCACCTTAATTTTCCTTTATGGAGTAAATACCTTAACCTTTCTTCTACCAATTTGTTCACATAACATGAATTTGGGATCTCTTCACTTATTCTTATCTTTTCACTTGGACACAATGTAATGTTATTTCTCTGCTTTTTTGAAATTCCAGTTTCTCTTTTATAAGCATATAACCTTCATACTTTTTCATGGTCTGTGATCTTGATTGATAATGATATTTTTTTGTCTGTCTAGCACCAGTTTAAAAGATTTTTCCTGCTTATTTTCAGAACTTGGTATTACAAAAGTGCTAGAATTTTTTTAACTTTCAGATACAAAATAATAGTTATTGAAGTGATTTTCAAACTATATCTCTATCTATGATTTGAGACTACTAGTGTACCTACTTCTGTTTCCTTCAGCTCATAATCACTGAACATGTTTTTGTTTTTTTCCCTGAATATGTGACATCGAGTTAGATGTAATACCTCAAACATTATTTGAAACAGTATAGAGTTCAAGGGAGTATTTAATTCCATTAGTATGACAATGTATTCATCACGGCAACCAACCAGTGAGGCTTACTAGAGTTCCAGCATCCAGAGATTTTATTGTGGCTTCATTATGTAGGCATGGCTGATTCATCGATTGCCCATGTGATTGAACTCAATCTCCAGGTTGATTGATCCCAGGTGACCCAAAGCCCCCACTCTAAGTCATATTGTTGGCATTTCTGGCATGGCCAACCCCAAACTAAGACTACAAGGAGTGGCCAGGCCCACCCTAAGCAAAAACATTCCCATCCGGTATGACATAGATTACCTACCAGAAGCCACAGGCAAAGGCAAGACCTCTCTTTGGGCAAGGCAAATTCTTTACTACACACTGACAATCTCTTCTTTTTAAGTGGGTTGGTAGATCATTAACATTTATGTAATTATTGATACTGTTGAATTTAACTACACCATATTGTTGTTTGCTTTCTACTTGAGTTATCTCATCTGTATTTCTTTTTGTATGACTTCTTTTGTGTTAACTGAGTATTAAATTTTAAGATTCCATTTTTTTCTCCATCATTTAGTGTATTAACTACATCTCTTTGTTTTTATTTTTAATGTTTGCCTTAATGTTTACAATGTACATATTTAACTATCACAGCCTCGCTTCAAATATTATAACATTTTATGTATGATATAAAAACCTCATATCAGTATACATCCATTTTACTCCTCTCGGTCTTTACCAAGTTTCACACAACTGACACCTAATTATGGTAGAGATCTTTTTATACATATTACTATCTTTGCTCTAACCAAAACAATTATCTTTTAGAGGTATTACACAATGAAAACAAATTTTTAGATTTACTCATTGTTTATAAGTTCTGGGGATATCTATTTTTTTAATAGTTCCAAATTTCTATCAGGTATCACTTTTTCTTTTGTCTTGAAAACATCCTTTAATCTTTCTTGCAATGCAGGATTGCTGAGTATAAATTCTTTCAACTTTTGTTTAAATGGAAAAACATTGTTATTTTTATTTTTGAAACATGGTTTTACTGGCTCAAGAATTCTATGATGACTTTTTCTTTCAGTGTTTTAAAGAAACACTGTCTTTCAGCTTGCATTGTTTCTGACAACAAATTTTCTATCATTTTGTTGTTCTTTTGTTAAGGAAGTATCTTATTTCTGGCCACCTAAAAATTTTTCTTATCGGTGAATTCACTGTAATCAATTATGCTATGAATCTTCATTGTTTTCTTTAGGTTTATTCTATGTGGGGTCTATTTATAAAATTTTCTGCCCTTTCCTCTCTCTTCTTTCTTCTTTTGGTATTTCAGTTATACATATATATTAGCGCACATAAACTTATTCCACAGCTAATACTCTATTCAATTTTCTTCATTCTTTATTTTCTTTGTGTTTCATTTTTGATAGTTTCTATTGCTATGCCTTCAAGTTCATAAATCTTTTCTTCTATAATCTCTAATTTGCCCTTAATTTCATCTAGTGTTTTTTTTTTAAACTCAAACATTATAATTTTCCAGAAGTTTGACTTGGGTCTTTTTTATACATTTAATATATCTACTTAGTGTTCATTCTTTCCTTTAGCTTCTTAAACATATAGACTAATTCATAATAACTGTTCTAATATCCTTGTCTACTAAATTTATCATCTGTGTAGTTTCTAGGTCCTTTTCATTTGTTGATGTTTCTCTTTCTGTTGAGTTGCATTTTCCTGCTTCTTTTCATGGCTGGTAATTTTTGATTGGTTGCCAGATATTATGAATTTTATCCTGTTGGATTTGGGTATATTTGTATTCCTAAAAATATACTTAAGCTTTTTGCTTAGATCCTGCTAAGTAACTTGGAAACATTTTATCCTTTTTAACCTTGTTATATAGACCAAGAGCAGCATTTTGACAAGAGCTACTTTTGCCCTATTACTGAGGCAAAACCGTTCTTCAAAGGCTGTTTGACACTTCATGAATTATGACGTTTTCACTGTTGCTGATGGTAAACAAACAAAAAAACATGATTTACATACTTATGTTCTAGGGGTTGCATCTAATTCTTTCAATGGTTATTTTTCCAGCCCTGGTTAATTTTCCCACACAAACGAGTTTATCAGTACTCAGCTGATAGACTTGACATCGTCTATAGATCTCTGAAATTCTCTCCGTGCATTTCGTTCATTTTCAGTACTCTGCCATGCAAATTCTAACTATCTTGGCCACCTCATACACCAAATTCTGTCACTTCAATTTAGGGAGATGGTCTGGCCTTGACTGATTTCTTTGTTTCTCCATTTTGGTCTGAAAATTAGGCAGTAAACTGAGGCATAAGTGGCAAGAGGGGCTCGCCAAACATTTTTGCTCCCTCTCAGAGATCACTGTTTTTCATTTCCAGAGGTCCAGTATCTTTAAACCATTGTTTAAAATATATTTCTGCTTTTTTCGTTGTTTCAGTTGAGAGATTAAACCTACTTCTTTTAATTCCATCTTGGCTAGAAGCATAAGTCTTATTTACTTTTCCTATATATGGAAGCAAATTTCTCAGTTTTCTACTTTCAGCATTCAGGAAAGTAATAGTCAACATTAGGCAAAGTTTTCATGGGATGATAAGTATTTCCTCTTAAGTTGAATGGAGTGGATGCATAAAGTGATTAGTTGGGATTTCATAGTTATTATTTAATTTTTAAATGTTAATTGAAAATATTGATTTACATATAACCTTATGATAAAATCTAATCTTGAGTAAATTGAAATGATGCAATACTTTTAAATTAATAGGGATTGGAGTAAAGGAATTTTTTAAGGTTAATTTCACAAAAATAAAATAACAAAGAGGAAACAAAAACTAGAAAATATAGTAAATAGTAAAATCAAAATAAAATGAAATCCCATTTCTGAAGTTTTCATAATTCCTATAGTGAGCTCATTTCCTCCAAAAGCAGCTTCCTAAATTGAATTTTTAAATGTTAATAATTTAACATGCAAAGGTCAAAAATTAAGGGATTGCAAAAGATGAAACCAACAAATAAAAAAAATTAATAGAAAAGTAGAATTTAACCAAAGAGCTGTATTAGACAAAATCAATAAATAAATTATAATGTTTGTAAACATTTATGCCACAAACAATCTAAGAGTTTTATCATACTCAAAGAAAAAAATTAGAAGATTTTATAAATTGTAATAAGCATAAAAGATGTTAATAAATCTCAGACTTTGACAGGATAATGAGAAAAAATTAAAAAGATTTAGATGTTTTGAACATAATAATTAACTCTAGTATGTTCATCTATTGTTCGCCCATGTATTTATCAATCTTTATCTACTTGTCTATTGATGTAGACCATGGAGGTGTTGCCCATAACCCAGATATAGAGCAAGGGGAGGTCAGAGGAGCCTTTTTTTTCCATTTTATTTATTTGTTTGTTTGTTTATTTGTTCAATTAAAGTATAGTTGATTTACAATATTATATTAGTTTCAGGTGTACAACATAGTGATTCAATATTTTATAGATTATACTTTATTTAAAGTTATTATAAAATAATGGCTGTATTTCCCTGTGTTCTACAATATATCCTTGTTGATTATTTATTTTATACATAGTAGTTTATACCTCTTAATCCCCTATCCCTGTCTCACCCCTTCCCATTCTCTGTCTGTGAGTCTGTATCTATTTTGTTATATACATTCATTTGTTTTAATTTTTAGATTCTACATATAAGTGGTAATGTAGAGTATTTGTCTTTCTCTGTCTGACTTATTTCACCAGACATAATAATCTCATTCTTTTTTATGGCTGAATAGTATTCCATTACATATGTCTACACACACACACATACATATATATGTGTGTGTATATATATATATATATATATATATATATATATATATATATATATAAAATCACATCTTCTTTATTCATTCATCTGTGTTTGGACACTTGGGTTTCTTTCATATCTTGGGTATTGTATTATAAGTAGTGCTGCTATGAACATTGGATACACGTGTATTTTCAAATTAGTGTTTTCATTTTCTTCAGATATATATCTATCAGTGGAATTGCTGGATTATACGGTAGGTCTATTTTTAGGTTTTTGAGGAGCCTCCATACTGTTTTCCATACACCAGTTTACAACCCCACCAACAGTGTACTAGGGTTACCTTTTCTCCACATCAGAGGAGTCTTTCTGAAGTTGAGCAGACAAAGCTGAGAAAGAAAGTCTCAGACAAGGAGAGTAGCATTTGTTAAGTAAGGCACAGAGTCTTAAGAAAGAATGCCTCATTCAAGGCTGAAAGTACAGAGCTAAATCAGTGTAATAGGAAAACTGGATGCTCTCAGCAAAAATGATTCTGAAGAGATAGGTAAGGAGCCAGACCAGAAGGACATTTTATGCCTGCCAGATCTCTTAGATTTTTATCTTGACAGTGAGGAAGCAGCATGTTTGTCATGTGCCTCATGAGGTCTGGTTACTGCACTAGTTCCATATCTACCTGATACTCACTAGTTATACAGCCTTATGCAACTACTTAAACTTTCTTGTCCTCAGTCCTTTCATGACTAGTATCAGGGTAAAAATACTCAACTTTCAGGTTTGCTGTGAGAGCTATGAGCTATGTAGTGTGAGGCATATTGTAGCTACTCAATAAATATTAGCGAGTTATAATATCTATTGTATATATAATATATATGATATATAATATAAATTATCTATCTATAATATTAACTATTTTTTGAAGCAGTTATAATATTTATATATAATATATGATAATATAACTTAGCTATCTATATTAACTATTCTTTTTGAAGCAGTTATATTTATATATAACATATGATATATACTATAAATTAGCTATCTGTAATATTAACTATTCTTTTTGAAGCAGAAGCATGGTAAAAATTTTCCTTTAAAAATTGTTGTATTTTCAGTTGTATGAAACACCAGAAATAAGATCAGTGAAGATGCTTTTGATAATCAAAGTGAGGAATTTTATGGTTCTGAAGTACAGCAGGCTTGGGGGTGATGGGACATGGTATTTGTGGGGTGGGGGGTAAAATGGAAGGAGAATTGTAGGCTAATTCCAAGTTTTCTCCCTTGATTGATTGCCTTAAAAGGGGTTGCATTAGCAGAAGCAGGTTCAGGGGTAATAATAATAGCAACACTTATATAGCAATTACTTTGCCAGGAATCTAGTAATTGCTTTAAAAGTGTAAGTCTCATTCAGTCTTCACAATCAGCATATGTGGTAAGTGCTAGTTCAATCTTAAAATAAAGAAAATGAGCCATAGAGAGATGAATTTATCTATTCAAGGTCATCCAGCTTGTAGATGGCAGGACTGGGATTCAAACCCAGGCAGAAATGTTTCATTAACAATGCTTTAACCATTCTATTGCTTGATTATGAAAATGTTATATTATGAAAATGATATGAATGAGGCAATGTTCTAGGTCTTTGTACCAAACATTTAAAATATTGGTCTCAGTTTCCTCATCTGTAAATTGTGATTATAGTAGTAGTTTATAAATATCTTTAATTTATGATTCTATTAACTTTAATAATATTAGGGAAGAGAAAATTCAGTGATATACAGATAGTTATCAGTAGAATAAAATTGGAAAGGTAAGATTCTAAATCCAATGATTATTTTCATATTAGGAATGAGGTGTGATACAATATTTTTAATTGTTCCTTGTTTTGTTCACAGTAAATATGACAGCACAGGTGTGGGTAAGCTTGTCCTCTCTTCTACTCCTTCCTTCCTTGGACCTTTTTCACATAACATACTGCCACCCTTGAAACAATTTTCAAGCAGAAAAAATGACAGTAATCTTTCTTGAAGATTTTTTTTTCCACAAAAACACACACAAAAAATGTGCTGTGTAGTTACTTTTTCAAAGAGCACAGTAAAATAAAATTAAAGAAACAAATATCCCATGAAATATCCCATGAATTAATGGAATAAAGACCTTCACGGTTACTCCACTACCAATCTCTTCCTTTTCATTGGTATCTGTCTCTTTTCTTTACTCTCTATGATTCATATTCGGACAAATAAAGTAAGAGACAGAGAAAGAGACTGCAGAGAAAAGTAAAACTAGCTGTTAGAGGAAGCCAAGTGACAGAAAAGAAGACATGGAAAAAGGAAAGGGAAGCTGACAAAATGGAAAAGAAAAAAATGAATAAGAAAAAATGAAAGTGAATGGGGTGACAAGAGAAATACCGAGTTATGAGAAACACTATGCCCCCAATAAATTACAATCTTAAAAATAAGAAAATGTACACAGTGTTAAGGTTTTTTAAAAATAGGTGCTTATGGGACTATTTTATATACCAGGTTTTAAGAAGGATTTTAATAATGTCTCTTGAACACCCCAGACTGCACCATCAGTGCAAGAATAATTGATGAGAGTGCTATTGTTGCCCAGCCTTAGTATTCATCTAAATGCATACGAGATGATTTGTTGTGCAAATGAGATGTAAATTAATCCATTGTGACTTAAAGGCAAGAGACTCTGATGACTCAGTGTGCTATCGCATCCACCTAGGGCAGGCAGTTAGGAAACATAAAAACAGCATTAACTACTGAGTGTGTGTTATAAAAGAGGCCAAGCTGATAGTGATTTGACTGGTCTGGATGCTGTTCAAGGTGGAATTCTTTTCCAAATGTAATTCTATCTGTTCTGTTGCATAAACCTACAGTTAATTTATCTTTTTCCATCAAGATCCACATCACAAGTAATATAATTGCCTTTGTAAGTAGTCTAGCCATCATGACTAATGATGCAAAGATGAACCGATGGCCAAAGGTCTGATGCACTTATCCTTTACAAAATGAAAGGAAAAAACTCTCACTTTTTTCACAATATATAATGTGTCTAATAGATAAAAATGTTTTGAATTCTCAAAATAGTTCAGTTTTAATAAGTATATACACTGAACATCTCTAACTTACAAGTTGATTGGATTTCAGCAGCGTATATTAATTCAGAATGTATTTTCCTACAGGAGAAAGTTAAAACTGGAGATCAGGTGCCTAGGCCAGCCCACATAAGCCTTAATTCCTTTAGTCCTCCCATATTACGGGTTCCCTTTTTGTGTCAGGCAATATTCCATGTGCTTAGAATACAGCAATGAACAACAGGGATGAGTCCTTGACCACAGAGAGCAATAAATAAACAAACAAATAAATACATAACATAACCTTAAGTGCTATGAAAAAAGAAATACCAGACAAGGAAGATTCAGAGTCATAGGAGATATAGTTTGAATAGATTTAAAATAGGTTCTATGAGATACTAAGCAGATACTGAAATAGAGTTTGGGATTCAAGATGTTCATTAGTTATTAACACTTGTGAAATAAAGGAGAAAGAACTAGAAATGGGCAGAGAAAGGAGTCAAATTGTGACACAGTGCAGACAAGGCCTCAGCTAACCCATTGGTGGAACTCTTGAGTGAGTATTGCCCAGTAGAAGATCCTCGTAGACTGAAAATCATCAGGCCTTTTTATTTCTGCCTTACTCAGCCAGTGAATGTGGACTGCCACAGGAAAGGCATGAGGTCGAGTGGGCCATTTTCTGCAAAGGAGGCAGACCCTGAAGGAGCTGATGGCTAGAGGCTATCTGCTGATTGTACTCCCCACAGCTGAGCAGCATGTTCTTCCTTGAAATGGGATCTGGTGGCACATCTTCATATCTGCAATAGGATAAGAAGGGAATGTTTTTCTGAAAGGAAATCTGAAAGAAATAAAAAACTGAGCTTGGCTAATGTATAAAAATGTGCATTAGAGGTGGGGGGAACAGCCATTGCAAAGACCCTGGGGTGAGAGCATATTTGATGTTTGAGGAACAAGAAGAAGAGTAACCAGTGTGACTTGAAAAAAGTAAGATAGACAAATAATATAGGAAGTTGAGTTGAAGACGTGGGCAGGGTCAAAGATTACTGAAATTAATTAATTAAAAAAGGTCTTTAAAAAGGGAATGACCTCACTCACACTTTAAAATATCTCTCTGGATGCTCAATAGAGAATAGAGTAGAGAGAGAGGAAGCAGGGAGATAGGGTTGAAAACTATTACTAACCCACCAAGAGGTACTGAAGGCTTAGACTAGGATGGTGACTGTTGAAGTGGTGAGAACTAGTTACACTTTGGAATTCAGTTACACTTTGGAATTCAAGCCACCAGAATTTGATGATAAAAGGGATATGGAAGTTTGTGTGTGAGAGAGTCATCAACAACGACCCCTAGTTTTTTGGCAAGGAAGCCTAGGTGAAAAGTAGTGCCCCATTTGCAGATGGAGAACACAGGTGATGAGAAATTAGAAATTAAAAGAAGTTAGAAATTAAAGTTGTTAGGCATGGCAGATTTGAGTGGCAATGTTGAGGCAGTGAATATTCAAATAAGATTTCAGGGAGAGGTCACAGCTAAATATACAAATAGTATTTAAAGCCATGGGACAAGACTAGATGATAATACCTAAAGAGTAAATGTTAATAACAAAAATAAGGACATGATGACTAACCCTGTTGCTCTGTATCTGTCAGGATGGGTTTCGTTATAGTGAGGTAACAAACAGCTCCCTTATTTCTCACTCATTCTACACACTTAGAGTGGGTTAGCTGAGATTTATTTCCACCTTGTCTTTACTCTAGGACCCTGATAAAAGAGATGCCACTAATGTGAAACTTTGATGGTTACCATGGCAGAAAGAAAGAGAATGTGATAAAGCATGTACAGGCTCAAAGTTTTGCCTATAAGTAACACATGTTGCTTGCACTTACATTTCAATGACCCAAAGCAAATCACCTACCTGTACCTAATTATAAGTGGGTGGGAAGTGGAATCTTATCATGTATTCTGAAGAAAAGTAAGTTAAAATATTTATGAACAACCCTAATGACTTCACAGCACTTCAAACTTTTTAGGTAAATAAAAGAAGATGACCTGGCAAAGGATATTGAATAGAAGTGGCTAAATATTTAGGAAGAAAATAAGATGTAAGGTAGAAAAAGTATTTAAAGAATAAAAACACAATCTATTTTTATCATACATCACATCTGTGAAACAATAACATTTGTTATAAGAATGTGTGAAGCAGACTTCCAGTTTCTGGTTCCTCATGTGAGGAGCTTCAAAGTCACCATCCTAACACAAGTAAAAAGTTGAACAGACAGAAACAAATCAGTGACTCTTCTTGGATCCATAAGAGAGGGGAAGACACAGGGCAAACTACTCCCTCCAAGACTGAAGAAACAGGCAAATACAGGGAGTCACAACTGACCAGAGCAGAAGCTCAGAGTGGAAACCGAAGTGGGAACCAGTGCTGGGTAGGAAAACCAGAACTGTAATTGACAAATTGTGCAAGGCTGAGTGTGGACAAGTCTGAGAGTTAAAAATTCCAAGGGGATCCAGTCATAGGCAGGTCCTTACAATATTGCGAGATTTACTCCAGAAGCTTGACTAGACTATGTGAAAGAAAGGAGAGAAGGTCAGTGGAGAGCTCAAGGGAGAGACTCCAGGGAGTCTGGAGAGCGATGATGAGGATGTGAGTACAAGGGAGAGGAGACAGGATATTAATATACTAGACATGACAATCAAAATATTTACTGCGGCAGCATCTCCTAACAAGCAAAAGTTCTGTCAGTCTGAGGCAGCCCATGGGGGCCGTATTTGATACAAAGTGACCCTGTACCCACCTTGGCACATCTCACCCAAAGAAAGCTAATTACACAGGCCAGACAGCACTTACGACTTGGCATGGCACAGAACTAGTAGCTGGCCAATGAGATTATTGAATTAGAAAATTTGGCTTTAAAAGATGAAAAGAATAGAGAAATTAGAAGGTACTGAAGTCAAGAAGTAGGACAGAATTCAGAGGCAGGATAGATACAAGATAACTAATATTTAGAAGGAGAAGCTACTTTTAAACTGAAGCTAATTTCCAACAGTTACAGAAAAGACATATAATGTAAAAGAGAAAAAAACTTTCAGATAGGTAAAGAGGGAAACTGCAAAGGCTGAGAATAGATGAATAGGGCTAATGGCAGTAAAAGTGAATATCACGGGGCTCACATACACCTAGTCCATGTTATGAAGCTTGGATGAATGGCGTTTTCTGTTTTGTGAATCCTGGGAGATCTCTGTTTCCATGCCCTCTGTGTGCTAGAAGTGCCTATATATCCATAATATACTGTAAGATCCTATCAGAACAGAAGGCTAAGAAAAGGAGTGGTGAAAATCTTCCGCTGACTTTGGGATCAGTAGACAAAGGCTGGGGTGGTGGGATATTTCTTGGTCATCATTTTTCTCCTCCGTCCTGCCAGTTGTATCCTTACCTTATTTACATTTTTATTTGAAATTTCACTTAAGACTTAGGAGAAGGCCTAATTGTTATTCTAATTGTTATTTTAGCATGGGATCAAGAACAAGTTGCTCATATTATCACTGCCAAAGTAAAACTCTAGATTCCCTTTTTCCTCACCTAACTCAGACCCAAGAGGATCTGAATTCCAATGTGAGTTCTGTCTCATAGCTCTATGATTTGTGGCTATCTCCCCGTTTGAAAAATAGGGATAATTAATACCTTTTATCTTTCAGTTTGGTTTTGAAAGTTAATAACTGCAACATGGCACTTAGTACGCATTTGATTCATTGGCAGCCATCCATGTTAACACCTAGAAAGCATTTAATTCCTTTCATGTCTCCAAGGCTTGGGAGAAGGAAAGGGATGGGGAATGATGGGTGGCAGATTCTCATTCTGCCAGGGACTCAACTGAAGTTGTTGTTGGTGAGGAAAAACTTCATCCTCTCTCTGAAAAAATGCTCCTCAGAAAGGAATTCTTAATATTCATACATTAAGAATGAAGCATTTAGTGTGTTCAAGTGTAGAACTGCCTGTGTATCAGACTCTACACAGTCCAAGTAGCTTTTTCTTGACACCTTGTTTGCTCAAGCATTGAAGTCTTAAAAATTACTAAGGAAATAAAATTAACTTTTAGCTTTAACTGAATACCACAGATAATTTTTGCATAGGCAAAAATCAGTTTATTCAGCACTTAAGTAACTGGTTTCCTCTTGAAGAGTTTAGAAGTAATTAATTGAAGAATATAGAGTATTTTTAGCCATCAAACTTTAAATGTGTAGTAGAAAAGAAATAAGCAACCTTTATGGACGATCTTATCTTTTTCAGGTGGCACAGTATATTAATTATTCAGGAAGGCACTGACTTATTCAAAATATTGTACTTTTAAGGTTTGCTAACAAGCACGTTCTGCTGTGTATGAGTAAATTGATACTTTGTATATGAGATTTTCCTTCAGAGCCAGGGCACTCAAAAATTTCAGTTGTATTTCCTTATACTCATACCTTCTTTGAATAAAGCAATCAACAAGCAAACATATTCCATAAGCTTGATCATCAAACCTAATCACAAGGCCTGGCCACACATTTGGCCATCTCCATGTATCAAATCCACTTTGGTACAAGTAAGTACAATCCTGAGGCTATTTAAAAGAGTACAGTATGTTCTGGAAAATACTTCTAAAGATGAATTCAAAAATATTTTGGACAATGGAAATGCTGTTGGAATGAATCCTCAAAAAATGACAACTTTGAAGGAGATGATGTTCATTTTGTTGAAGAAATTCTAATATTTGTTTAAAAACTCACTCTCTTTTATACTCACCGTTCTTATTGAATTAGCAATAACTTTTTCCACAGGCCTGTTCATTCTGACTTCTCAGGCCACCCATGGTTTTATGAGCCTCTCTTGTTGCTGTTGTTGTTGTTTGAACCCAATGTTTAAGGGTAAAAGAGCCTGGTAAAATAAAATTAGGGTAAGACATAGGATAGTATATAGTTATGGTATTCTTCCATTCTCCTGGCATCCATCTTCTGCCTGGCTTTGGCTATAGCTCTGTCATGCTTTCATACCCTTTCCAAATAATTTGGAGTAGGCTGGCATAATTTCTGACTAGTAATAGAGCTGTTGCCTGCTCCTTTGGGACAGAGATACTTTATTTAAACTTTTCTGGCTTTCCAAATGTTTGATGGGACAACGCAATCTATGCAATAAAGTTAATGTTTGTATTGCTTGAATTACTTTCATTTCCCAACATAAATAATATTGTAAAATTCTAAGCAAGAATCTAAACATGAATGCCAACATTGTGGTCTGATTATTCTCAGTTTCCCTGCATTGACAAACTTTCACTCTCTCTCTTCCCTTCTCATTTCTTCTCTTTCCTCCTCCCCTTCCTTCTCTTCCTTCTTTTGCTTTCTTTTTTTTTTTAATTGAGGTATAACTGGTGAATAACATCATATTAGTTTCAGGTATACAACATAATGATTCAACATTTGTATATATTGCAAGATGATCACCACAATAATTCTAGTTAATATCTGTCACCACATATAGTTACAAATCTTTCCTTCTACCTTCTTCTTCTTCTTACTCTTTCTCTCTCTTTATAATTATGTCACATAGCCACAGCTAGTTGTAAGAGAAAATGAGTATTTAGTTGCTCCAGCCAACAAAATTAGGATCCTGTTGGCAAGACAGACAGGAATAGATGTTGAACAAAATGCTAGTGTGCTGCACATATTATGTTCACTATGCTGTAGTTATTTTTACTTGTCTCTCTCCTGAATCAGAAGCCATGACTTAGCACCTAGATTTATGCTTAGAACATGGTAAGTGTTCAGGAAATGTTGGTAGAATTTTTAAAATGTAAATTCTAACAATTTCATATGCTTTTTTTCCTCTGAGGTGCTTACAAAGCTAACTTTGTAAAGTAACAAACAATAAAAGAAAATCCAGAGAAAACAAACTAAAACCCTGTGCTTTTTGGGAAAAATCTTTGGTTTATTCTACCTTGCTTGGTTTATATTATTTAGCTTCACAGGACGACTATAAAATTTAGCCAAACTATTCATAAATGTTAGAATAGACTTTTATAAATCACCATTTTTATATAAACCTAAGGAAAGAGCCTATTATAAATGATAAAAAGGAAAAGTAGCTGAAGCATTTCAATGTGCAGAGGAATGAATAAGCAAGACTAAGAATACCAAAAGTGAGGACCAGCAATATTTGGCAATAAGAATAGCTGTACAAATTCACCTCCTAAAAGAGCAGATTTGGGGTATATCATACAATATACATGGATGAGTCTGTATGTTTCAAATTATGCATTGGAAGACAAACCATTTATCGAGGATCTTGGTGTGTGTGTGAAGATAGAAAAACAAAAGAAAGCAACAGTATATTAAAAAAAATATTTAGAAATCCAAACCTCAGGATTGTTTATAGCTCACCACTCCTTCTACTTATGCCTACAATTAATGAGAAAAGATTTTATTTTTAATATGGTGTGTGTCTGGGAAAGTCATAAAGTTCAAGATCTACAAGGAGCAATAGCCCTGCCCAGAACTCATGGATGACAGAATTATAAAATGACGCTGAATTTCATTAGGTTCCTGCTATTTAGTAAACAACAGAATTATCATACATTCTCTTTCTAGTAATAATTGCCAAAGGAGAAAATAGTTGTTATTTCATTCCATCCAGAGATCTATTTTTTTTTACCAATTAGGCTTTTTAAAACAACTAATTAAGGCACAAAGGAGTGGTGCTGAATTATTATTTGTGTCTTTTTTTCTTGTTGCGCAGTAATTAATAATAACAAAATGTTTTGATTTTACCCAAAGGTAATTATGTTTGAAAAGTATAAGGAAATTTACTTCAATTAGATAAGAGCCCCATTGGAGCTTGGTTAAATGAGAATTTTAAAATATAACATTTTTTTTCCAACTCCCTAGAATATAAACAACTAAAAAGATGGAAACCAGAGACATTTTCTGGCTTAGCTAGTAAAGGGTAACAGATATCTAGAAATGAAATCTTCAATATTCATTTTGATGTGGCCTGGGAACATCTGCTAAGCATGGCATGGCCCACTGTCTTTAGATCTGGCCTCTGCCTTTAACAGGGTAGGAAAGAGACTTAGATAGAAGCAGGGTAGAATAGAGCTATTGGCCTACCCTATTAGCCAAAGCCCAATATCAAAATATATGACACCATATAGAATTGTCAGGGCAAAGATTGACCAAATAGGTGGAGTCCCAGGATGAATTAGGAGAGTATTTTAACAGGTGGCAGGGAATAGTGAGGACAACAATGGGTCAAAGGATACTTAGACAATCATGTCATGAACAAGGTTCCACTGGACCATGATTCCCTTCACTAGCAAGTTCACCTCAGATATATCCATGGTCTCAAATATGAAGAAAGTTATTACTGGAATGAAAACTTAGGGAAGGAACCATAGATCAAGCATACTTATGTGATCTGAAGCACCAGGTGTAAACTCCTCTCTGGAACCAGGAAGAAATATAACTGATCTGATTATGCAAAGGTGATGGAACCTGTCAAACATACTCTATACTTCCCCATGCCAAATCAAACATGCAAATGATGCATTTTATTTGGCCATGATCCCCTCTCGAACTACCATCATCTTTCTTCTTCCCCACCTCCCCAAACATCTTAATTTGTTGAAATCTAATTTTGACTCTAATTTGTGCTCACTAATATCACCAATGCCTTGAAAATTCTTATGTCCAATGGATCATTTCAGGGTTCATCCTGAAGCATATGTCATTGTAGAATAACCCCACCTTATTTAAATCAACTCCTCTCTGAGCACTCATACACATTTTCTTCTCTGGTTCTCCTTTTCATTCTCATCACCCTTCCTCAATTTCTTCATTGGCCCATTTCCTAGATTTCTAAGGTTCTTCCCAAGGTTTTGACTTTGGAAATTCTTTTCTATCCCTGTAGGATCTCACTGGGCAATTTTATTTGTTCTTATTTTATGGAGTAACAGTATTTTATTTGAGATTCCTTCTGTCTTAATTAACTTGAGACCTCAAAAGGACAAGAACTAACCAATAGTCGTCAAGTACCTCATATTCCGAAATGAAGTTCTATACAACCTATGTAAAACGGGCAATTTTGTGGTAAAATTTTTGATTAAAAATTGTTACACTGTCGACTTCCGGGAGGATATAAAATGTTGAGATTGAAGAGGGAGAAAGAGATAGAGTTTATTTGAAGTGAGCATTCGTTTGAATGCTACTGAATTTCCTCTGTTTGATGGAGGAGGGGAAGAATCAGCTTTCCCCTTACCACAAGCCTCCAGTGCTTAAAATTTGTCTCCTAAAGTTTGCAAGAACACAAGCATATGTTGAATGACTAAGATATTTAAAGACTAGAACTGGGGTTTCCTTGGTGGCGCAGTGGTTGAGAGTCCGCCTGCCGATGCAGGGGACACGGGTTCGTGCCCCGGTCCAGGAGGATCCCACATGCCGCGGAGCGGCTGGGCCCGTGAGCCATGGCCGCTGAGCCTGCGCGTCCGGAGCCTGTGCTCCGCAACGGGAGGGGCCACAGCCGTGAGAGGCTGGCATACTGGAAAACAAACAAACAACAACAACAAAAAAAGACTAGAACTGGCCACCTAGGGTCAGAGCATAAAGAAGTGGCTACAATGGGAACCACCTGTGATTTCTCAGATGCTAAGGAATAGCTGTATATTTCCCAAGGCCCAGAGAGCAAGGCAGTCTCACTGGGAAAGCCTTTAGTGTATCAAAGACTGAGGTATACATTTGCAGAATCTGAGGAAGATGTAGTAAGTAGCCAGCAGGAAGAGAGCATTGCCTAAGTCAAGGAAGCTATAGTCAGAAGCTCTTAGAAGGATAATCTTCAAGGAATCCGTGCAAGTATCCATGAGACTCATCTTGGAACATGATCCAAGCCCTGAAAGCACAGATGCCATGTCACTATCAGCAAGTAAGACATATGGCTTCTTCTCCTCCTTTCTCTTCCTTAAATCCTGGGTGAGGGCAGAAAGGGGGAAGAGAAGTGCAAAATGAGTAAATTTAAGAAATCCATACCAGCCTGGGGAGAGGAGGGACTCTGAGGTTGAATGAAAGCCAGAATTTGAGAAGTATTTAGACTAGTCATTGATATGTAGTGCACTGAGCCTATTCTTAGAAAAAAAATGATGAAAGTTTCTCTTACTATCAAAGGATGATCTAGAGAGGGATCAGTTGAAAATATCATCCAGTGGGTGGGGAAATAGCTCACTCTGATCGTTTTAAGAGACAGTGAAAAAAAAGAATAAAGTTATTTTCTGCTTGTAAACAATGAAGTCTGGCATTTGGATGTGAGTGATTACACTAACGACTCTCATCACTGTCTTCAGCCCTCATCTCTCTTAAGACTCATATTTCTAGCTTCCTATGGAATATCTTTACCTGTTAGTCTCTATATTTAGAGGCAACTTGACCTAGCATATTCAAAATCAAATTCTTCTCTATAAATCATGCTTATTTTCCTATATTCTCTCTCAGCAATAAGAACATTATAATCCATCCAGCCTAAAATTTTAACAGCTTCAAATCAACTGACCCCTTCTTCTCCCATATTCCTGACATTGAATTCAAATACTTCTTTTTTTTTTTTTTGCCTTCTGAACAAATTTCATTTCAAGCCCTCTTCTTCCTCCATCTCCAACCCATTGACTAAATTCTACCAATCAACATTCTTTGCCAAGACTTTTGAATTACTCTCTTATCTGTCTCTCTGCCTTTAATCTGATCATATTTTAATTTATCTTCTAAACTATCTCTCTAGTTTCATCCTTCTAAAACAAATGTGATTATTGTATCCTTCTTTGCCTATGCATTTTGCATAAGATCCCTCAACTAGAATTCTTTCTTCTGCTGGAGAACTCTTCAAAATGATTTAGTAAGTCCTCATCTGTTTCTGTGTCATGAGCAGGATGAGTCCTTAACTCTTTCTCAATCACATCACCCTGTATGAACAGCTAATATAACATGATTCATACTGAATTGTAATTATGTGTCATTACTACTCTTCCTTCCTCAGGAGGGTGAGCTCTCTAAGTGCAGGGATCATTTTTCTGTCATTTTTGTTGTCCCAATTCCTGGTTGTTGGATGAATGAAGCCATTAATGGGCTACCATGTGTAGTGCTAGACATTCTTACTTCAGTTTTGGCTCAAACTAGGGTTATTCATAGGAATTGGAGGTTCCTATGATTAATTGGAGGTTAGTCATTAGGAATGGGTAGGTGAGAGAGAAGATGGAGGCTAAAAACCAGACAAATCTGAATAAATTTTTGCATTCAGCAAAACTAAAATCCATTCATTCATGTCAATTTTGCTTTTTTCTTTCCAGTAGTTTATCCTTTGGGCAATTGAAACTAGAGTTATTAGTTTAACACATTGTTATGAAATCATTATATTTCTCCATTATTCATTTGATTGTTTAAACATCTTTGCAGTTTGTTAATAGAAATCACTTGCATTATAACCTTGTTGCTTTGCTTTAGTATTCATTCAGTTCTTTTTTTTTTTTTTTTTTTTTTTTTTTGCGGTACGCGGGCTTCACACTGTCGTGGCCTCTCCCGCTGAGGAGCACAGGCTCCGGAAGCGCAGGCTCAGCGGCCATGGCTCACGGGTCTAGCCGCTCCGCGGCATGTGGGATCTTCCCGGACCGGGGCACGAACCTGCGTCCCCTGCATCGGCAGGCGGACTCTCAACCACTGCGCCGCCAGGGAAGCCCTCATTCAGTTCTTAAGAATACAGAGGAATGAAGTGTTACATGAATGCTCAATAAGATTAAACAGGCAGCTTGGACTGAGGACTTAATCTCCTCTATGTCTAGAAGTTGAACAAGGGCTGCACCCCGAGAGATGATCAACCACAAAATGCAATAATTCTGCTTATTATCCAAGGACAAACATAATTGTTTTTTATAATAACTCTATAGCTTTCATTTGGGTATCTCTATAAGGAAAATTTATTTATGCATTTACTAGAGTTGGCATCTAGGAATGAAGTATTATATTTGGAGAAAGAGAAATTTTCTGTATATCCATATCTATTTATATATCTCACACATAAGGAGTTTTAATGAATACATGGATCCCTGATTAAACAATTAGCCCCAACACTAGAGGGTATCCAGAAATACAATTCCTGATATGTGATTAGGTTATCATTTCTACGAATTTCAGTCAGAATTTAGAAATTTCATCTAATGTTCTAATAGAAAGTATATCTCCAAATGGCATACAGTGACAACAATCATTGACGCATGAAGCAAAATGTATGACACTTTCCTATGCAGCACTGTTTCAAATTGCTGTAGGTATAAGTTTAGGTGACAGTTGTAACCTAATTAGTCATATACCCTTAACACCAATAATTTTACCTCTGCAAATAAGCTAGTTAAGAACAGATTCTGTCGCCCTATCTTCCAAAATGCCTAGCACAGTGGTAAGAAAAACAAGTCTGAAACAACTGATTGTCTATTAAAATTTTGTAAACATTTTGTGGAAGTATAGTCAAGGACGTGCTTTTCTCTTGGGTGTTACATTTCTTCTGCCTTCTGTGTTCTGTTACTGCAATCACAGGCATCTTTGTTGCTTACTTAGAACAGGTGACTGCTGTTTCTTATCATTGCAGAGACATTTTCCTGGCTACCACCCCTCTTTTAAAGCGTTACATGGAGGGACGTGAAAGCATGGCATTCACAGTTCAACATTTCAGGGCAATCAGTTCTGTTTGCCTGATTTACTTGAGAATAAAGTAACCATAATAGAAAGCAACCATTTTAGTCAACATTTAAAGTACATATTTTTTAGGTTTAATAACTGATGTGAGCCCTAGCTTTTCAATAATCACCTCCTCATCTCTATGTCTCCATCTCTTTCTCTCTACCACTCTCCATTCCCTATTCTCTCTTAATTCTGTTTTTCCTACAAAATGTACAAACACACATATACATGTGCACACACACATATATATACATCCACAAAATTATCGTACCTGGGGACTTTTGTATAAACAGTGCCTAATAAAATTCACCAGCAGAGATCATTAGAATTAATAGTTTTTAAATTATCAGATGTAGAAAAGAAGGAACTGATGTGAAGTCAAACACTGTAAGAGGTGGAATATTTTTTAGAAAGGAACTATCAGGAAGATACATATAACACTATTCCACAAATGTTTTCTCTTTACAGTGTTGAATGTTTTAATGTATTTACTGATTTAATTACAATTATTATGGCTAGTACTTAAGTAAAGCTGTGAAGAAGGTGAAAATTATCTTTTGCATTTCCTATTCTGTATTCTGTGATTCTTACCTCCCTTGAGGGTCTAATAACTTTCTACCAATTTCTGCTCATATCTGCTACTGCCTAGATTTTCTCCTTTTCTGCCTGAACCAGGCCTGGCCTTCTACACTGCTCTGTATGCTATGAAATTTAGCTCCTGCTAATACCAGTGTGTTTCATTCTTTGATTTTTCTTCTAGTAATCTTAATGGTTAATCTGACTAGACCAGGAATCTCCAACACAAATAAGTACCGTGGGCAAGTATGTAGTATTATAAAGTAATAAAGATATAAGACAACTTAACTTTGAATATTGAGGATTGAGGCAAATTGGAGACATTGGCCATGTCTAAAATGGAAAACCATTATTCAGTTACAGCCTAATGGTATCATGTGAAAATGAAAACCTAGTGTTGTGAGATCTTTAGATTTTTTAGTACAAGCCAGAAATGTAGGTTTTCATGTGAAAATTCTAATCCTTTTGAAACACTGTTCAGGTGTAAAACAAAATATACCTATAGGCAGAATTTGGACTATGTGTCACTAGCTTGCCACTTCTTTGGTAGGTGATTTTCAAATAAAGGAATAATGGCTAATAGTTGCTTAATTTTTTTTCTTTAGAGATACTCAGTTTAGTGAAAGAGACTAACACTTTAAGGTAATTACAGTTTTGTAATGAGTGATAAGAATTGTATCAGCAAAAGATCAAGGGAGCCCAGAAGTGAGGGAAGGGGACATTTACCTGCCTGGAGTGTTCTCAGGAAGCATACCCTAGAGGAGGTGAATCTAGATTAACAGAAGGTGTTTATGAGGGACAGAAGATAAAGGGTATTTCACAGAGTTGCCAAGTGGGAAGAGAGAGAGGTAAGAAAGCACTGTGTATGTGTGTGCTTGAGAAGAGACAAAAATTTGAGGTTCTTTCCCCAAAGAAGTGGAATTGGAAATTCCAGTGAAGTCTGGTTTTTGAGGGATATTATTTGGGGCAGGAGGGCCTCCTGGATTCTTCTTAATAATTTCAAAACATAAACTCCTCTCTATTTTTCTTTTTCCCTTTCCAGGTGATTTTAATGTGACCTTGCTGCTCCTTTAGATCAAAGGATACTCATCATGTAGTTTTACAACAAATTTTATGGTCATAGAAGTTAAATATTTACATTTGGAAGATGGCAAGGTTACTCTTAGTAGATATTTTATTAAAAAGATATGTTATTATTGTTCTAACATTTCTACTGTTTTTAAAAGTATATTTATCTTCCTTGCAAGTTCAAGTGAGATAATTGAACATGTGGTTATCTCAGTCACAGTGTGCACACATCTGTGGAAATGTAGCCAGCCAAGCTGCAATCCCTTCAAAGTCTTCACTGAAGGCTGTTCACATTGATGAATGGTTCATTCTCCCTATTGAATTGACTGCAGAGGCTAAGAGTATCTATAAATAGAAAAACCCAGACCAAATCTTATCATATCATGTATCATACCAGGAGTAACATATACAAGTAAGAAATATTATGAAAATAACTAGTACAGGTGGAATCCACATATATTAGTAAAGAAGGTATAGAGATAAAAGCAGGAGAGATAAATAAATGTAGAGAGTAGATATTTTGAGCCAAACTTTTCATTGATCATAAAATGTTTTATATTTATATATTCAAAGACTTTTGTGTATATACAAACCTATTCACTTTCAAAAAAGCTGTTGCTAGAGTGTATAGACACATCACTAAAAAAATAAGATTTATTCTTCATCTATGGCCTCAGGTAGTATGCATGTAGTCAATTTGTTGATTTTATTTAAAAACAACTATTGTTTAGCAGTTAGAGAGTTGTTTGCAGGGACTCTTTATCACATACATTTTATGGAGGATAAGCTTGATTAGTGATACTGATCTTACTGTATCATATGCATATTTACAAGAAAAGTCAGTTTTAGTTCATCTGCTTGTTTTTCTGTGCTTCTTCCACCACATTCCTATTTTATGAATGTACTACAAATGTATTAATTTAGCCAGTAGACTTCTGTTTTGTTGGGATTTTTTTTCCCCATGGAATTTCCAGCTGATAGATTGATTATTCCCATCCTTGACAAAATCCTAGAATGCTGATCAATACTTGCTGAACAGAATTGAGTGTGCCTCACCAGATAAGGGAAACACATGCACACTCTTTGATGTTTTTCTGTAGTGAAAAATATTTTAAGGTGTGATTTAAGGAGTGATTTATATATGTGAGTATGTGTCTCTGGCGATATGATGGTATAATCAGTATTTCCTGTTGAAGACAGAATGCTAACACTGAATGGTTTCAGCTAAGCTATGGAGGAAAGAAAGCAATAGTACCACCATTCCAGAAAAGACGTGAGCCGATCTAGGTGATGATGCTTTGCACTGCATCAACATTTCTGGATGAAACCTCTGTCAATCTGCTTCATTTTTAATTTAAATACTTGGATAAGGGTGAAGTGAGCAGACTCGTGTGGCCTGGTAGAGAAGAACTGCTCTGAGTTTCTTTATTTTATTTATCTGTTATTCCAAGATTGCCTCACTTGTTGAATTCCATAGTTTTCATTTATGCAAGAATGACAGGAACAGGGGCAGCAGAGCTAAATTCAAAGAGCCGAAAAGGATAAAAGATCAGAAGCTCAAAATGAAAAGTAGATGATGCCACATAAAATTCAGAGTATTATGGATTAATTTTTTCAGTAACTTGAAAAAAATATTTCTCTTCATGAAGACCCATAAACATAGCTCCGCGACTAGAGCAGAGGGAGGAAAGGGGCATTTTCTTGTTATTCTCCATTTCAGCCAAGACAAACATCCTGCTTTAGAAAATTAATAAAATAGTGGTTACATTAAACCTTTTTCTCTGAGAATCTTTAACATCACCAGCGTGAATTTTCCTTCACCAAATTCAAATGAAACTTAACTGGAGCAGTTATGTAAGACTGTCACTTTACAAAACGTAAGAGCCAGAGGATAATGTAGTTTGCAAATGTAAGGTGCTCTTTCCTCTTTTAATTCCTAGACCAGTCATTTGAATGAATCCCAGACGTATTTAGGTAGATGAAATCCCTTCCTCACCAACATATCTCTGAGCCAATCAAAGATTACCAGTTAAAAAAACACCAGTTCTCTGTATTTCTATTCTTTTACCATTTGCATCCTAAAAGTAACACTCTAGTTCAATGCTTATAGTTTCATGGCTGTGCATTTTCATTTTGACAATATGATCTACAGATAAGGGACTGGAGGTATAAGAACTCTGAATATTGATTATTCTGATTTTAAAGTGCAAATTGCATTTTAAATAGATCTCAGACTGCTATGTGAGGCGTGTTGGAGTCACAGGTAGTACTGTTCAGATTGTCAGTAGCCTGTTGTCACAGCTGGAGTTGAAACTTGGACAGATAATTGTAAATGTGATCTTCTTAGAACGAGACTGAATGCCAGTGTTGAGTCATTGTTTTAATTTCAAAATCAATGTCACTGTAAACATATAGAATGCTCTTTTTGAACAGAATTAAGCGTATAGCATATGATAAGTGGAAAAAATGTTTACCTATGAAGTTATCTCTGCAATGAAATGTTTTAAGTTATGGGATCATTCTTGAGCATTTATGTGTTTTCTTAGGATTTGATGGAATAACGTATTTGCCCTGTTGAGGACCAAGTACTAAAGCTACATAATTTCAGATAGTAATTAAGGAAAGGAGGAGGTAGTGGTTATCATTCTTAGAAAGGTATATGTGAGTTATACTGAGTTACAGTGGTTTGCACTCTACCAACATTTCCAAATGAAACCTCTGTGGCCCAGCATCATTGGAAATACAAGTGTCTTAAAGTGAGGTGAGAACAAATGGTCTGCAAGAAATGCCTGATCTGAGGTCTTTTATTTTATTTACTCATTATCCTAGGCACATATTCTACAACATAACTCTATTTATGCATAAAATGTCAGACATAGGAGCTCACATCTTTAGTCTGAAAGATGATTTTTTAATAATACATCTAACACAATCAGCCTCATTTTAAACAATTTAAATTCTTTGAAGATATATAAAACACTTGAGGATGGAAAGAAATGTCATGTGAAGAAATTGTTCTTTCTTCTACTCCTTCTCCAAAACTGCTGTTTTTTTAAATCTGTAATTCTTAAAGTGTAGTGTGTACCAGGCATACCAGAAGGGGTTGATAAAACACAAATTGCTTGGTCTTAACTCTAGAGTTCCTAAGTCAGTAGAATCGGGACCCAAAAGTTTGCATTTCTCGTGAGTTTCCAGATGTTCTTTTCTGCTTTTGATCCAGTGAACATACTTTGAGAACCACCACAGCAGAATAATACCATTTTAATTCAGGTTAGCTTTATGATAGAACTATAGGATTATGTTCACTTTATGCAATTTTTTAAAAGGGGTTATGTGACAGCAGTGGCAGTTACAAGGAATAAATCATCATACAGCTGATTGCTTTCCACATATGTGTACACGTCCATGTTATTCAATAGGAAGAACACTTTCTTGGAGGCAAAATACCTGGGTTCTAATTCTGTTTTATTGTTTGGAAAATTTCTTGGAAAAAGTAGTCAACCACTCTGTCTCAATTGCCCAAGTATTACAATGGAAATAATAATAATTGTCCTGCTTCGAAGCATAGATCTTGAAGTGGCAATATCTTGAAATTTTTTCCAGGTCTGTAATCTATATCATGTAAATAACCTTTACTTACTTGATAATCCATGAATAGCATTCTTCCACTTGGTGAACATTGGTGGCCAAAAAATTGAGACCAAACTATTAAAATTTGCTATTCCTTAAGGTCTTCAGCTGCTTCTATTTATTGATTCTGGGATTATCTCTTCTGTGCTGCAAGAGATGCCTACTAATTATAATATTCCAGAACTGGAAAAACAAATAAATATTCATCATATTCACATCTTTTATCATTTTATAAATGTAATTCCTCCAACTCTACCTCCACTCTTACCCTCAAGTTTTTAGCTCTTTAAATTTCATATCTTTTTGAAAAAACCCATACACCTTTTCCTAGTTGTTTTACCATCTCTGAATCTGTTTCTATACTGCTATTTCTTTCTTAAGGTATGGCATACAGAACTACATTCGACATTCTTATTTAGATGAATTATAGTTCATTCAAGGATAAAAGCATATTTACTGGTTAATTTTTCTCTTAACTGCCTTCCCAGTAATTGTCATAGCTCTCTTTGGCCTTGTGTTTTTCAGACAATATTTTTAGGAATGATTCCACAAGAGGAAACCATTATCCTGAAGTATAATGTGTGTGTGTGTGTGTGTGTGTGTGTGTGTGTGTTTGTGTGTGTGTGTGTGTGTATGCCTGTGTGAGTTCTACTTGCTGACTGTATTATATTATAGTAGTTCACACAGATACTTAGTTTCCATTCTTCTGCTAACTCACACATGGAACAGTTTTAGTTTGTACTCCTCCACTAGACATATCATTTTCTTTAAATATCTAGTGCTACTTGAAAGTCTCAAAGTTTCCCGAAGTGACCTTATTTCAAGTCATTGTAGAGATGTTCAGATAGGTCCGGTAGATTACCAGGTAGGTGATACCTTGTGTATTAGTCAAAATTTTCCAGAGAAACAGAACCGAGAGTGGGTGGGAGGGGGGAGGATACAGAAAGAGAGAGAAAATTAAAGAGAGATTGTGAGCAATTGGCTCGTGATTATGGAAGCTGGCGAGTCCAAAATCTGCGGAACTAATGTCCCATTTTGAGTCTGAAGGCTGGAAGGCTGCTTTAACCAGGAAGAGCAGATATTCCAGTTAGCAGGCTGTCTCACAGAAGACTTCTCTCTTACTCATGGGGAAGTCAGCCTTTTGTTCTATTCAGAGCTTCAGCTGATTAGATGAGGCCTGCTCACATTGTGGAGGGCAATCAGTTTTACTAAGTCTACTGATTTAAGTGTTAACCTTATTCAAAAGTCTTCTCACAGAAACATCCAGAATACTGTTTGACCAACTATTTGGATAACCCATGGCCCAGCCAAGTTCACGTATAAAATTAATCATTACTCCTTGGTATCATTACCTCAGCATTGGAAAAGCCTATCTCACCACAGCCTTTTTTTTTTTTTTTTTTTGCCTGCAAGTCACTCTCTTTTCTAAAATATTTGATCTTCCTACTCAATGTTGATCAACCATTTTTAATAACCATAACTACGTAACTTTTTATTATTTAAATTCTGAGTAAAGTATATCAGCTGCTTCTTTCTTGTAAAGTTCTGTCAAATAATCCTAATAATTGATAGGAATAATTTTTCTTTAGAGAATACCATATTGCCTTTTCACTAAATTGCTATGCACATTTAAGTGTAGAACCATCTTGACTTTGTAGATCATCTTGACAAGCATTCCATTCCTTCTATCTGCTTGACTTATATAATTTTTATATAGCCATAGGGAAGAAAATTTTGGCTTCCCTAGCAACACACCTTTCAGATGTCCAAATATGAGGGTGACATTTGGAACATTTTATCCACATTCTGTACTTCTCTGGGTAACCATCACAATAGCTATTAGCTTGTACCCGTCCTCTGGCTGAGTATGGATTTGGGTGATGTATTGTGACAAGTGATTTGAATAATGAGTTACTTTAGTCATGGTAATTTCTTAATTTAAATTGGTTTTTAATTAGTTCTAGAACAGTGGTCCCTAAACAAGCTGATCATCAAAATCACATGGGAACTTGTTAAAAATACAGAGTCACAGGCTCCACCTGTGGATGTCTGTTTCACAGTCTCCAATATTGGGGCCCCCAAATCCATACTTTAAAAATGTTACTCACCTAATTATGACAGTAAATAATGATGTGAAGAATACATGGAATTACAAAGTTTTTTAAATTCCTAGACTTTTTTAATTTTGAGGATTATTTTGAACTAAACCTTCAGCTACCTTTTTTTATAATAAAAATTGAAATAAAGAATCCATTGATTCTTTTGTCAGATTCTTTTAATTCCAAGGGTCAGCTTTTCCACCACTATCATTGTATAGTACTAGTGATTCTTGACCTGGCATCTTGCTCTATTTTTTTAAGAAAAGCTTTTATTAATTTTTTTTGGAATATCGAGCACAGTGTTTCTTAGAGTCATTTTTAGTTGGTCTTAGGTTTTTTGAACCTGATTTGCCTTACTTCATGGACTTTCTTGTTTTGCCTTACTTTGTGGATTTTCTTATTTTGCTCCCTTGGCCAATTGTACCATTAAAAATGCCATTCTTCCCGCTCACCCACAATGACCTCTTTTGCTTTCCAGTTAGCCATACAGGGATTTTGTTTGAGCACCTGGATTTCTTGATCCTTGGCACACATTTTGCCTGGGCTTCTAATAAGGTGTTTTAAACAGTCTCCAGGTTTCTGGTAGATTATTTGTCTTTTTTTTTCCCCCAACTCCTTTACATTTTTTTCTAATATCCACATTTTGATGTAGGTCCCTTTTATAAAATTGAGTTAGCATGTGTTCGATGTTTCTTGGCTTCCCCACTTTCAGCAGAATGTGAAACTTAATCATATACTGATCATTAATATATAGTGGTTTGTATAATTTCTGATTCACTTCCTGTCTTTTATGCAGAACTCGTTCAGTGTATTTCCTTTCCTTATGGATTCTAAAATTACTTGATCTAAGAAGCAGTTATTTATTCCCGCCAAAATGTTTCTTTCATATCTCTCCTTAATGAGAATATCCATAAATCTAGATGTGAATAAGTAAAATTGTTTGATCACCATCTGTCCTAATTTTGAGTATGCACACTTAGGGTTAATACTTTTAGCACTATATATATTTGAACATCAGATGAAGAGAACTGTAGGAATCAGAATTCTCAGTTGGTGGCACATTGTCTTCATTTATCTCTCTCTTAATTGACTTAGTTGATCATTTCTCACCTTCCATAACCCTTTATCTTCCTTCTCTAGACAGGTTATGATGTTAAGAAGTTTAACAAATATTTTTTTGTGTATTGATGTTTTTGCAGAACATGTATTATTTTGGGTGTACTTTGTTGTTTATTGTACTTGTTAAATATTTAAAGAGTATTTTGATAGATATTTCACTCTGCTCCTTGCTCTTTTTTTTTTAACGTCTTTATTGGAGTATAATTGCTTTACAATGTTGTGTTAGTTTTTGCTGTATAACAAAGTGAATCAGCTATACGTATACATACGTATACAAATACATATGTATACGTATGCATACGTCCCCATATCCCCTCCCTCTTGCATCTCCCTCCCACCCTCCCTATCCCACCCCTCTAGGTGGTCACAAAGCAATCCCACTACTGGGCATATACCTTGAGAAAACCACAATTCAAAAAGAGTCATGTTCCTTGCTTTTTAATCAGTGCTATGTTTTTGGCTAGTGTTGTGCATATGTCTAACCTGTTCCTTCTAACTGCAGTACAGTATCCCATGGCAGAGATCCATCACTTTTTTCTTGTCCCCTTTCCTAGTGATTGGTGACTCAAATTGCCTCCAGCTCTCCAACATCATTTTGCCCTGGTTTATGGCATCATCCACCACTGATTTCTTGATTGCAATTGGTTTAGCATGGCACAGTTCTCCTCCAAGTTGTTTCGCAAGGAAAATTTTCATTTACATCAGTGTTTCTCAACCTCAGCACTATTAAAATTTTGAACTGGATGAATCTTTGTTGTGGGATCTCCTGTGCATTGTAAAATATTTAGCAGCATCTCTGGCTCTACCCATAAGATACCAGTATCACCACCAGTTAGGACATAACAAACGTCTCCAGGTGTTATCAAAAGTCTCCTGGGGGAGGAGGGGGTACAAAGTCACCCCTTGTTAAGAACAACTGATGTAGACTTTCTAAGTATTTAGATGCTACTTTTGTTAAATCTTACATATTCTTAGTCATCCATTACAGCCTGTGACTCAGTGGCACTATGACCTGGTTTCTTTTGCTGCTCATCCACTCTTGTTGTTCCACGATGTCAATTATATATGGTTACTCATTTCTTGGCAAGCATTCCACTCCTCCTATCTGCTTGATTTATATAATTTTTATATAGCCATAAGGAAGAAAATTTTGGCTTCTCTAGCAACACACTTTTCAGTGACTTGTTATTACATGTTCTTTATATATAATAATTGTTCTTTTCTTTTTTAATATACATAAGCCAGGCCTGAGGTTAAACAGATTTTAAAACTTATCTTTAATTACTTCACTTCCAATCTGTAAATAGTATAAGGAAACAAGTCTATGATTTTATAGTCATATCTTGATTTTAATTATAACCAGTTATCCAATTATTTCACAGATTTGGCTTTAAGCTACTTCAGTCTATATTAAAAGTAACACCTAGCCAAAAGGTCCTCAACTAAGTGGCAGATTTATTAACAAAAGAATCCAACTATTCAGAGATGCTTTCTCTTCAACTATCATCATATATGAACAAGGAATGTATATATTTAGGGTCTGAATTAATGTTTTCTCTGAGTGACTCCTAAAAAATATGGAATGTTGTGGTAAAACCTCCAATTCAAATGGTCTGAAATCATGTAAGTGAAATATTTTTGGAAGTTTAAATGAGCAAAAAGGTCACTGGATTGAGAGTCAAAATATTTGAGTTTAATAACTGGTTTGCCCCTTATGCACTGTATGTCTTTTGGCTTAAATTCTCTAGTGTCCTTAACTAAGAAATGGCAGAATTTTTAAAAGATTAAATTAAAATTAATGAAACTTTAAGATATTATCATAAGGAGGAATTATATTATTATTTGCCAGAATTTTGACAAAATTTTGATCCTCCTCATGTCAAACACACTCCTTGTAGTGGCAGGCTGTGATCTAAAGAATTTCTCTTGAACCTCATGAAGCTACTGGCAATATCTGGTGTTGTTGGTTTTAGACTCATCTTTGATCCCAGGTTTGATGCCTGTCCCTCTACTCCTGCCACAGTACTAACTTCCCACTTCTAGTTTGTCACTTGGTTTTCCTCCCTGTATTACCCATCCATTCTTGGGCAACACAAAAGACTTATCTATTTCTGATTTTTGGCCTGGCCCCCATCCAACCTGCCCCATACCCCTCTCTGGTTATCAGGTTTTTCTTTTTAAGTATTCCAGTAATGGACCTAGTCAAAACCTCTAGATTCATCATCTTGTAAAGGGAACCAAGAATATATATTGCCTGTAATTATTCAGCTTATAGATGAATAATATTCATTAAAAGAGAAGAAGCAAGTCCAGATAGTGTCAGATTCTCAGCTCATGCAATGCCTCTAATTGATATCCTCCACTGGCTTCCCATTTCACTAATAATGAAATTCAGTGTCCTTGCTGAACACCCAATGCACTACATAATTTAACCAGTCTATGCCATCTGATCTCATCTCCTACCGCTTAACCCGAGCATATTTCACTCTAGCCACACTGATCTTGTTACTTGCTCTTGAGTGGGTCAAAATAGACCTTGTCAAGTTGCTTTTCTTTCTGCTTGGGATACACTTCTTCCATAGTAAATGTTTACTAAATATGTGTTAAATGAATAAATATAGTTTCCTCTACTTCCATGCCCTTCTCATACCTCTATAACAATTTTTGAGGGCTAAGAAAAAAGGCCAGTGCTCTATTATGTGACTTACAATGCCACTCCACCTAAATGCTGTGTCTATCCCCAGTTACTTAGTGGTTATTCATCAAACCTCTCTCCAAGAATAAATATGTAACTGGGCATCAAATGAATATTTGCATAAACCTAAGAGGAGATTAGTATGTAATAACATATTTTATAGTATTTTGAAATAGAGTATAAGAACTAAAAATACTCATTTATTTTGTACTTAATCTATTTTCCAGTTATGGAAATCAAATAAAGAATCTATTGAGTTAATAATGTTAAGAATCTGTGAACAATTTATTTTACTATTAGTTTTGTGAAAGTTAATAAACCAATGTGTTTATTTCTAAAATATAAATCAATATTTATGGAGAATGGATACAATGAATAATAGATGGAAACATTTATAACATTCAAAGTTGAAACCTATGATACAAATAGGGCTTTTTTCTTTAATAATTACAGGAAATTGGTCAACCCCTGAGAAGAAGGGTAAATTAATTTTGATTTATTCTCTTGATTCATGCTGAACTTTGTTAATATTATCTAACACATGAGGAAGCTGTGAGCTTAATCTTTGCCATAATCAGAAAGCATAATACCAATAGTGCATTGCAGGCTCCCCTAGTGCCATGTAATGTTTCCAGCTAGCCACAGTCTTTCTCTCTGGGAACCGGATGTGCAGAGCCACATCTCCTATGGGATGAAGGTGAGAGAGTACACTTACATATTCCAAGTGAGTGTGTATCCATTTTGAACATTATCATCAATGAGAAAGATGCTCACTTCATGATCATTTTTCCTTATGTTTCCATTTCTGCACAAAGTAGTCTGGGAGGAGATTGTTAACCATAGATTCAAATTCTTCATTGCATAAACTACCTAAATAAAGAACACCAATACCTACATGTTAATAGGCAGTAGCCTTTGAGTCATAAATGCATCTAAACCTCAGTTCTGCCATCATAAGTGACTTTGGGCAAATTATTTCATTGCTCAGAATCTGGTTCATCATCAGTGAAACGGTGGTAGATATTTAACCAACAGTGCTACCTGGGAAGATTACAATTAGGAAACAAATTTAAAGTGCCTACAAGAGTTGTTGACACATAGAGAGCACTCAGAAAAGTTTAGGCCTTGAAAGATCACATCAACCATTATCCAACTGATGACAGATTCAAAGCCAAATGGGCAGTACTACATTGAAGGATTTTTATGTGTGTTATAGTAGTTAGAAATCATGCCTTGATTGACTTTGTGTGAATAGGATCTTGTTCTGTGTCTCCCTCATAATTGGTTCTCATTAAAAGCTGATTGCTGAATGATATTCAACTGTCTAAAGTAAATATGGAGGAAAAGGGATAGGGAAGAACAGGGAAGCCTGTTCATATACATGTGTTTACCTTTCCATTTATTTACTTGTTGCTGTGCACTAGGAAGCATTTCTATCAGAGAATTTGTTGATTCTTTTCATCCTAATGACTCGAGGATTTTCTCACCATCTCCTAATTTCCCAAAAGCTGTGAGTTTAGCAATCTGAACCTTTGCTCTTCATCTACTACCAGCCAAATTCTGAGATAATTCTCCAACCCCCTCGGTTATGTCCTGGGTGATTACCACGGCACCCCTTTCCTCCAGATTTCCTGCTCCACAAAGCCAGGCAGAGCTCTTTAGAAATTGAAACCTTTGGAGAAATTGTTTCATAATAATTTATTTGTAACAGAATTTTGCTGTCTGCTTCTCTGAAACTGGTTCACTAAGGAAGCAGCGTTCAGTATTTTTTCTTTTATTCTTCTCTCTCTTTTATTTTTTTTTTTTTAAACTCTCTGTGTAAGGCACCAGGTGAGATTCTCAGAACATATTGAACCACTTTAAATGGAAAAGTCTATCCTAGACCTGGGTGTTTATCTCCTCCATGACCTATATTCTTTTTCACAGAGGGAGGAAGAGAACCAGGAAAGGAGATCAGCCCTTGCCACACATTACCCATATCAGATACTCTTAAAACAGAGCTTTCAGAACCCATTTGGGGGACACATTGCACCGCACAATTAAATCAAGGGTCACATCCTGTGTTGCTACCAGGGCAGCTGTGGTTCTGCCTTCTGTCTGTAGTGCGTTCACTCCCATTGGTGTGTGAAGAAAGAAGGCTAGACCCTTAACAGCAACAGAGGCAGACACCAAGTAGGATAAAATTATATTTTAATAGGGTGAGGTCTAACAGCAAAATGGTTTTTGGCAGGGAGGGGCAGGTGAGGGGGAAGGAAATGATTTACCATTCTCTGTCCCTCTGAGGTTGAAATGGGTTTCAGTGATTCACTTGTCATTGCTGTGCACTAGGAAGCCTTTATTTAGCTTCCTATGTGGGGATTGTAGTCTTTTTTAATTTAACACTGACAAGGAAAGAATATTAATTTATGAAAGAATAATATCCTTCATATTATCTCTCAAGGACGTATTTCTTCCTTTTCAAGAGACCCTGGGCTTTTGCATCAATTTGCTTTACTGTGTACATGTAAGCAGAGAGCTCTAGGAGAGCCTTTGCTTATAGTATCATAAATGATTATCCCTCATTTTTTCCAGTAACATTGATCAGAATATCCACTTCTAAACAGGTTGTCATGTAGTGTGTGTCTCTTCTTCAGACTGGATTTCAAAGTGAGTTTGCTTTATATTTTGTCTCTGAAAATGCCCATTGACTTGAATACCAATTGGATTAAAAGGGGAAAAAACTCGTTTTATGATTTGTACAGCTGTTTCTGAGCCCTGATTCTTATAAAAGGTACCCCGGTGGCATTTCCTTACCACAAGATTGACAGACTGGGGAAAGGTAAACATTTTCTTTTCTAAAGAAATGGTGGAAAACAGACCTATTTTCAGGATTGGCTTGTCCTTGGTAAAATGTTGAAACCACTGAGTTGCATCACGGCCATAAAGCAAAAAAGCTGTTCCAAAGTCTTAATTTCTAGCCAGTGTTTAAGCAGCTGCAACAGAAAAAAAAAGAATTTCTTCTGACCTTCCAAATCACTCCCTGTAAACTGATTTTGCTGAGAAATTATACAATACTCATTTACTTTTCATGTCCAAGCAGAGGTTCAATGTCTTTAAAACCCTTTCTCTGAATGTCATATGGTAAATGCAGGATGATTTAGGTGTGTACATAAGCCTTGGTGGTAGGCTTTTGTTTGAGGGAATGTGAAAAAAATTCAGAAAGTAGGAGAATAGGAACTTTAAGTGGGATTTTTTTGGGGAAAATGCATATGCACATGTTTCTCAAGGAGCTGACATCATTGAGATTTAGCAGTTGGAGTATCATTTAACCTGGCTCTTTCTTTTTCATGATTTTTCCTGCATTCCTCAGTGGGTTTCATTACCATTTAGAGGCCAGCTCTGCAAGGGATGAAGAGGCATCATCTGCTCCCCAGGGAGGGATGGAGACTAATACAACAGAATTTCTAGTGTATGAGCAAGAGTGCAGAAACACAAGCCTCCCGTGGATTGTGGGAAATTAGAAAGCTTTTCTTTTGAAATTATTTAAACTGCAAATCTAAGGGGAGAAACTCCATAAAACTACATGTTACAATCCAAAAGTAATCTCCCTTTCCAAGAGAAGAAGTCTATGCTATGGTCCTAATTGATAACATGCTTGTACTGTTTCCCACAAACAAATCTTCTTACTCCTAAACCTCCTGATTATAGATTATTCTATTCCTGATGGTTTGAAACCCCTGCAATTTCTCCCCATATTTACTCAACTGAATAATTTGTTGGTAAAAATTAGGTAAAAAATGCTTAATTTCTTAAAATGTTTTAAACATAGTTTGGTTTTATTTCTGCTTTCTGTACTGATGAACTGCTTAGTGACCTAGAATATTCATCTTAGTTTCAACAGCTGAATATAAATCTCAACAAAAATAATGTATTTTTTTCTCTCTTTTTACTCCTAATGAGTGGTAAATCCAGACCGATAAGAGATGAAAAACAGAAAAACTTGAAATTGAACTTATTGAACATTTAGAAAATTGTTGATCTAAGATTAGAAATTGAGGTAGGGATATAGAACATTAAAAGAAAGAGAATTTGCTGCTGAGAATTGGGAAAGGGGCGGGAAGTAGCTATAAAATAGTGAGAACTGCTTTCCATAAACCACATAAAAACCCCATCTCATTACCCTATAGACATGGAGTACACACACAGTAAAATCTTTGTAATCTGGCATTTGAGAGGAAATGAGGTGCCAGTTAATGTCAAGTTATGCTTAATAAAGACTTGGCTCATGTTGTCTCAGGTGGTATCCTTCTTGGACTTCCCTTATCCTCCCCTTAAAGACTTAGACATAAAAGACATGAAAGGGCAGTGGTTTCTACATATAAATCATCATTTGTTGTTTTTTTTTAAAAGACTGGTACAGCGGAGCTCTACCTTCCCACTCCTCACCAGAATGATCACCTGGCACAGTGGTCCTACCACTGGCTATGTTCCACTTTCATTCAGCATCCTCATCGTGTACTCCTTTGGAAATAGCTACTTTTATCTCTTGCTAATAGCATGGGAAATGACTCAGTAAGCATATATATAAACAAGATTCCTTAGACTTGAAACAGAACCCTGACAATGTAAAGAAAGATGAGTAATAAACACTAGAGCTACTCATTCATATGTTTAAGTGCAGCAAAGTACAGCTCTCCAACCTCCATGTCCTTGACCATCTAAGTTTTGGTTCAAACCCCATGCAGTATGAAAGTGGATGATAAATATCGAGATCTAACGTACCTCCCCTAGTTCTCTTTACTTTCTGGTCTTCTCTCAGTTACATAGACATTACAAAATGTCTATGGTCCACTGTCTCCCACAAGTATGCAACTTTCATTCATCAAGTAATTTTTCAGGATCCAGCTTTGTGCTAGAAGCTGAGGATACAAATGAAACATCACTGCTGCCCTTGAGGCAATTGATATGCTGGCTTGAGGAACTGACTCTCAATTTCCTTCACCCAAACATTTGGGCTGGCACTGGTCCTTCAAAATTATCTACCCTGTCACATGACTTTAGATATTTGGTTCTTGAGAACAGTTCTATACTTAATGTTGAGAGAGTTTTATGTTTGGAATTTGTGCTAAGGGAAAGTGATGATGCTGTGAATTAGAGGTTCTTAAACGTAAATATATGACAGATTATTTGGCTTTCTAAGACTTTTAAAAAACATGCATTCCTAGCCTTGTTTTGGCCCTACTGAATTAGATTCTCCATATGTGAGGCACAGGGGATTCTGACATGAGAAACTGTACCCAAAGTGATGTTTCCATCAGCGAACTTGGAATCAGGTAAAGACTAGGCGAATCCTACTGGATCTATATTTGTATTTTACTCTATTGAGGAATGTGTATAAAATATATTAAAAGCCTTGAATGAGGAAATATTGTTCAAGTGTGGACATATCACATCAATTTTTCTCTTCCTATTTCCTTGCCTAATCACAAATTCCCATCATGCACTAATATAGTGAAGGGATTTCCTCTGCCAATATATTGCCATAGATATTTCTGGGAGATGCATAAAGATGCATAAAGACAGACTGCATTTTTTAGTGTATAAATATATATAATCTGATTACACAATTTTGTAGAATCAGGTTGATCATATGTAAATGTATGGAGTATACGTTTAGTCAGAGGGTCCCAGGAATATATCCACAGAACTCTGGAACATTTTAGCTCATAAACAGATTTTTTTCCCACTAGTCCCAATGAAACACTAAAGCCCCCAAAAGGATACATATGGACTAAATACAAATTTGTACTCCCTGCTGGAATTATTGTTTTTAAAATCCATGTAGCCTCAGAAAGTTAATTTTTGCTCCATGGAAGCTTTGGGGTTTTTTTTTTAAGTTATTACAGGTAGAGTGCCTGAGCCACCTCTGTTCTGCTGCTTCCCAATCTCTGCCTTTCCCATTCTACCGAGCAGAGGGTACCAAGGTAGCAGATGGGCACAGACAGCCTCAGCCGCTGCCTAATCTCTGTGTGGCAAGCTCTGTGGGTCTTAGCCAAAGATGTTCTGGCTAACTCTGCCACATTTGATTCTATGGGTTTAATCATCATATTTTTTCCCTTTTTCACTTTTTCCCTAGTTCCTCAGACCTTTTTGTGCTGAGGTTGGCCTCTCACATCAACCTGCATGAATCATAAACCTCTCAAATTAAAAATGGAAAAGACCAAGTGATTAGTCATCTTTTCACTAATAGGAATCCTTTTGTGAGCTTGTGTGTCTGTGTTCTTTACTAAGTTCTGTTTGAAAACATAAAATAGGCGCCCAGACTTCTGGAGCATAGTGTGCTTATAGCCACCTCTAAGTGAGGGACCCTACTGAGAAAGACTTCCCAATGAAGTGCAATGACCACTGGATTCAGAGTTGACTTCAGCTCACGTATTCCAGTGACCTTGTAAAAGTCTCTTTGGAGTTTATTTTTTTCAGTGTTAAAGTGATAAAGTAGAATCACTAAATCTTTATAATTCTTCTTATTTTGTAATTCTATGGTTCCTTCTAAGAAATCTACCTTCTCTATTTTGACTTAGCTCCCCCGTGTTTTATTTAGTTATTGTATTTCCCTATATCTTTATCTGAGCAAGGATTTTTTTTTTCCTTTCTCAAGGCTGAGTGGTTTCTATTCAAATCTCTGCAGACTGATTGCAAAAGTATCCTGAAAAAAACATAATCATTGACTGACATTTATAAATCTCTGTCAGCACATGAAAGTTAGTTAAAGAAGTAGGATTCATTATCTCATTATCTCATAGGCTTAGCTAATCTCAAAGTTATGGACCATTTCTGGATGTGAGGACTTAATATGGAGGCAAGCTGCAGAGTGAAAAATTAAAACTGATAAGATTGCTATTCTGCCTCATCCTCCAAGTATTCATAAGTTTTGAGCTGAACCTCTAACAGGAATCAGGAGTCATTAGGAAGATATGTTTTGTTTTGTTTTGGTTTTGGTTTTGTTTTTTGGCTGCATTGGGTCTTAGTTGTAGCACACTGGCTCTTTGTTGTGGTGCATGGGCTTCTCTCTAGTTGTGGCATGGGAGTTTTCTCTCTCTAGTTGTGGCATGCAGGTTTTCTCTCTCTCTAGTTGTGGCACGTGGGCTCCAGGGTGTGTGGGCCCTGTAGTCGTGGCATGTAGGCTTTGTTGTCCTGCAGCATGTGGGATCTTAGTTCTCCGACCAGGGATTGAATCCACATCCCCTGCATTGGAAGGTGGATTCTTTATGACTGCATTGGAAGGCGGATTCTTTATGACTGGACCCCAGGGAAGTCCCAGGAAGGGACTTTTGTATTATATTTGCTTGACAAACATGTGTGAACATGAAACATAGGAAATACCGGGAAATGTTATAATCACCTGTTGCCCAAATTAAAATGAAGGAAACTGGGTTCAGAAATGCTGGTTTTAATTTAATTATATAGTGTGACCAAGTTTTTCTCACTTAGGAACAAGGTAAGAGGGTGATATGGTGGCATTTTCTAGGTAAAATCAATAAAACAAGCAAAAATATGTATGTAGGTTTTTTAAAATAATTCACTGGGCTCTACAAGAATTATTGGTTCATCGATTTCCAAATGAAAAAGAAAATCCTCAAATGTTTTCAGAATTAAAGAGATGATCCATAGCTTTACTGAATTTTCTCACACTTTCATTATTCTTAGCTTAATCTGGAAAGAGTGAGGTCATGACAAACTCTCTGGGTAGTGAATTCTACCTCTCCAGGTTTGTAGTAAAATAAAATCTTAAAGTAGAAAAGGGGGAAATGAGAAATCATTTTGGTCTGGTTTCCCTTTCTTCAAATATTTGAGATCAAATATATATCCGTGAATATAGAAATCTATGAATATATATATATACACATATTTATGTGAATAATTACATATAATCTCTCCTTTATAAATACAACATAAACTAAATTACGACATTTAACGATTGAATGTTTAATAATAGTTTTTCTTTTCAAAATGATAAGCCAAGCATATAATCCTATTCTTGTTTATTGCAGTGAATATCAGAGAACTTGTCACTGAAAAAATTAATTTCTTCTTTATTTTTAATATTCGATTAAGTTATTCTTTTCATGGTGAGAAAAAAAAAACCTAGAAAAATAAGTGATAATTATATCATGAACTGGACAAAAGCTAGTAAAAAAGCCCCATTAGTACCTTTCTGTTTCCCTAGCAGGACAGATTGGGCTGTAGGTGCTGAGGCAGTGAGAGAAAGCCATCTTCATATAGCGGCCAAAAAAAAAGTGTTAGTTCATTTTTTCTGTTACTTTCAACTCATATATAATGTCATTAGTTATTTTAGAAAATCATATTTCATACCCTTGGGATTATCATTCAGTGCTCTTAGGATAGGGGCAGCAGCATGGAAATGGCATGATTCTTTCTTGAGTAAGTGGCTCTTCTACAAAAATGAGCACCATGCTTATGTAGCTCAATTCTAGGAGTCTCAGTTTCTTCCCCTACAAAACAGTAGGGAGTGTTGTGTAAAGCCTCTTGTTAAGAGCTGGCACATAGTGATGTTAATGACACTGACGGTGGACACCTGCTAGATGCCAGCCATTGGGCCAAGTGCTTTATGTGCATTTTCACACTTAATCCTTTTCACATACCCTGATGTAGGTGTTGCTCTCATTTCTCTTCACTTCACAGAGAGGTTAAGTCACAGAACTTGTAAATAACAGAACTGGACTCAGAACCCAGATTTGCTCAATCCCAAGTCTGGACTCTTAACCACCATACAGCACCTGCTTCCTAGATGTCCATAGTAGTTCTTGAAAAATGAATTATTATTTACTCTTCCCATTTTACCTCAAAAAATAATAGACTGAGTGCAGAGATTCTCGAGAGTAAAGGGGGGAAATTATACACGTATCCAACCAACATACTCCTCAGTCATCATTAATTTACCAAATAAGCTCTCAAATGGAAAGATTATGGGCTGTCCAACCTTAATGAAAGTGGACAAAGTGAACACAGATCTCTTTCATGTTTGCGTTAATGCATTTTCTCTCATGTGATTGGATTTGGAATAGATTCAGAGCCTGGCTTAAGCACAATGTAAACTGGTCATAAAAGCCCACATGAATGTGGCTATTTATTGCTGACATGGTGTTGACCAAATTGTCATATACATTGACTGCCTTATTCAGAGCGTTGGGGAAAACCATTCCATATGGCCTATATTCCAAAGTGGTACAACATTTCAGGATGACTCTAGTGGGGCTCTTATCAAATCCTGAAGGCTACCTGATTTGGCAGAATGACCTCAGAAAATTCTAGCAAACTTGAAACAAGGTATAACGATCACTAAAAGTTATGGGGTCTATAACTGGCCCCTGTAAATAGAGCATACCTTTCAGATTTATGGATTTGTGGATATAGTTTAGAATATTAATCATGAGGTCACTGTTGTGTTTATTTGCCTCTGGCCCACTTAAACCATTTCTGCCTTTGACTGCTGTTTCTCTCTGGTGATTATTCCCGCTGTTGCTGTCTGTAGAAAGCCCATGATCCAGTACCTGTTGTCTCTTACATGGTCAGTTGATAATGAAAAGATGTGTTAAAGACACATAAGCTTCCAAGGTTTCTTCCAAGTGTAAGAAAGCTTGAGAGAATTTGAAAAGCTGCAAGAAGATAGACAGTTTATATATTAATAGAAAAAAAAAGATTTCTCACAGAATAGTCAATTAAAAATTAGTCCAAAAATAGATAAATGTATAAAAAATTTAAAAGCTCATCATAGTATTATTATTCTTCAAGAACACCTAAATCAAAGTTAATATAATACTTTTCGCTGCTACCTTGATTTTTTTTTTTTTTTTTTTTTTTTTGCGGTACGCGGGCCTCTCACTGTTGTGGCCTCTCCCATTGTGGAGCACAGGCTCCGGACGCGCAGGGTCAGAGGCCATGGCTCACGGGTCTAGCCGCTCCACAGCATGTGGGATCTTCCTGGACCGGGGCATGAACCCGTGTCCCCTGCATCGGCAGGCGGACTCCCAACCACTGCGCCACCAGGGAAGCCCACTACCTTGATATTTGAATTTAGTGTTCCTATTCCTAGCATGAAATGATGAGGATGGAATTAAGTAATATAAGGGTATAACTGACCCTGGCAAGGGATAAGATGCAAGGACCTCTACTGAAGAGTGAGGAGATGGTGTAGTTTCACTGAACTCTATAGTTTCAGAAGCAAGACAAAGCAGATGTGCATAGACGTGTGGCCTTTTCCTACTCTATGCATTTCCTTCTCCCCTAGTTAATGACTTGTGAATGACCATAAGTCATCTGGGGGATATCAATGAGTCATTTAAAAAGGAACAGAAATATTAACCAGAAAAAAAGATAATGGCAAGGGCTATTCACCAAATGTGAACTAAACATTTATGTTCATGTTCTCTATATTATTTTGTGTGAAAAATAATGTTTCTCTGTTCCTTTTGGATATCTAGGTAGACTACATTTTTCAGGCTCCTTTGCAGTTAAATTCATCCATGGAAATGAGTTTTAGCCATTGGAAATGATGTAGAACACACAGTTTTTTCCTATAAAAGCTTCCTGTGTGAGGTTCTCTATGCTTTACATCCATCTATCTCACAAACATCTCAGATGATCTCGAGAAGGGTAGAACCACAAGATCTTACATATCTGAGTCACTGCTATGAAGATCACTGACAAAACCAGGAACACCACCTTAGACTTCTTTGTGAATTATATTTTGTTAAATTAGTGATATTTTGGAGTTTCTTTAATAACATTTAACCTACCTTGACTAGTATAATCAATTACAGTAAGTCCCTACATACAAACCTTCATGTTGTGAACTTTCAAAGATGCTTTTGCATGTCCAGTCACGTAAATTAGTTCACATGCCTGGTGTACATTGTCACGTGTGTGCATCCTCTACAAGTGGTTGTGCTTTTGTGTACTTTACTGTATAGTACTGTTGCTGTGCAACATGAGAAGCTTACTAATGAAGACCTGATGGAATTGGAGGCCTAGAAAAAAGACGAATAGAGACAAGAGGAAGAAGAAGTAACTGAATAACCAAAGAGATTCACAACCCAGGAAATGGCAAGGGGATTTTCTTTATTTGAGGAAGCACTGTTAGTTTTTGAGGCATAGGACCCAAATGTAGAATGGTACATGAAGGTTGCAGCAGCTGTTCATAATGCAATCCAGTGCTATCGTTTCATCTATGACAAGAAAAAAAGAGCTACTCCCCAGACATTGCTTGATCATTTTTTCAGGAGAGTAGATAGAATTGAATCCAGCAAGGAACCAGAACCTGTGCCATCAGCGTCAGGTGTGAGTGAAATTGCAGCTTGCCCTCCAACTCCTATTGCTGACTATCCTTCAGCTCTACCATCTCCCACCTCCTCTCCCTCCTCCAGTCAGTAATTCAGTTACTGTTTATTCGATGCCAGTCCCTGTATGCCAGCTGTGGTACTGTACTACTGTACTTGTCAAGGTACTGTACTGTGAGATTAAAAGTGTTTATTTTTTGTGTTTGTTTGTTTTTCATGTATTATTTGTGTGAAAAGTATTATAAACCTATTAGAGTACAGTACTATATAGCCAATTGTGTTAGTTGGGTACTTAGGCTAACTTTGTTGGACTTATGAACACACTGGACTTATGAACAAATTAGACATAACGAATGTGCTCTCAGAACAGAACTCATTCGTATGTAGGGGACTTACTTGTATAGATAAACCAAACCCCTTTGAAATGCAATAAGTGATAACTAGCTTATAGCTCTTGAAAATGTGCGCTAGAAATGAAAATTATATGCCTTCTCAAATTGTATTTAAGTGTATCCAACAACCTGAACCCCTGCTGTACAAGATTATCTAATCCTTATACAAAAAGTGTAGGGGCATCTAAGAATGGGATGTAGTGGCAGTTCAATGCAAAAGTCATATGAAGCAGCAGGTGATGCTGGGAAATCTGCTCATGAAAGTAATTACATTTTGTGCATCTGTAGTATGCCAGGCTCTACATGGTATTCTCTGTAGATGTGAACTGATTTTAGTATTCTAGCAACTCCATGAGCTGTTGTTCTCTCCCTATTACAGATGTGAAAACTAATATCTCAGAAATTATTTAATTTGACCACAGTTAAGCAATTAGTAAATGTAGTATCCTGGATACTAGGCTGGTTTAGCATGGCAGTTGGGAATATTGTACTTGGGAGCTATAAAGATATCAGAATTCACTTCTAATATATGAGATCTCAGGACTGTTTGTTCATGAAAGACATTCAGGGAAGCTTATGGGAACTCAGCTGTTGGAGCCAGATTACCTAGTCTTCTGAGATGAAGAGAAGGAAGGTCTTGCTTTCAGTGAGGGAGAACATGAGCCAGACTAGGAGGAGAGGTCACCTAGGACAGGGAACCAGAAGGAAGAGCTCCAAAGAGATATTTAAGTTATTCTTTAATGGCAGGAGTTTGGAGGTTCTCTAACTCTTAATTTCCCATTGTAGAAAAATCTCAGTCTCAAGGTTTTTTTCAGGCTAATGTGGACGAGATGATGTTTTTTCTAGACTTTGGAAACCTGTCTTGTCTAACTTGGAATATATGCAGATACTCTGCAAATTGCAATGATTTGACATTAATCTAGAGTTACAAGGTCAACTGGAGGCACACTGTTTAACTGGGCAGCTTGTGAATTGATAAATGATGCTTTGGCATAGTATAGTAACTTGCCATCATTAAAAAATGGTCAGAAGTTGTATAATTTACCCCCAAATAATAATGATGTGAAAACACTGCAAAGCCTGATGTGCTCAAAAGGATTTACATAGTAATTGGTGCATTTTTCTCTTGGATTGCCTAGAGATTCTGCCAGTTCTCCCAAAAGAAAAAGAACGAAATATGCAATGTGACTTTAGTAGTTTTGATTGGATGTTTTCTGATCAGCCCTCTCTGTAGAAAGAATACAGCTCTCTTTACCATATGCACAGTTCCATTTGGGATTTCATTGGGGAAGTTAATGAGAAAATGCCCTAATTTGGGATATTAACATGTCTGCTGTTTGCTTTTCTGTATCACCTCTGAACAATGGCTTAAAAATATGTATTAAGGACAGGTACCAGAGAATATTGTTGGGGTGCTTGTATGTGTGTGTCTGTCACAGCAGAGCTGTGAACATTACAAATTAAAGGCAAAGTCATGGCCAAAGTATCCTAGGCCTTAGTTCAGGAGAACTGGGAATAAGCTGGAAGGATAAAAATAAATAAATAAAGCCTGCACTGGCTTCTTCTCACAAACTTTACTGAACACAAAGAAGATACATAAGAAAAGGGCACTCCTGAGTAAACACAAACTCATCTCTCTTTTGTTTCTCTCAGGGACATGTTCAGGATGGTTTAGAAGCTCAATTGAGGTGATAAATCTGCCAGAGCTGAAAAAATTCTAGATTTTTCTTCCTCCTCTTTCTTAGAGGGGCCATAGAATTGCCTAGAAATAACTTGCACTGGTATGCTGGGCTTCACCTGTAAAGGTCAAATAGGAACCTTGAGCCAGGTCATCCTTTCCCTTCCAGACACGAATTTCCATAATTTCTGTATATTCCCTCCTCAATTCCTGAAACCCTTCCACTGTACTCTTTGAAATTTAAAGTCCATCATTAGCAAAATGCCCTAGCTCTTCATATCCTTCTTTGACTGTTCCCTTACTCTCTGGCTCCAAGTGAAAACTGAGTCTACCTTGAAGATGATACTTTCCCTGCAGTTCTCTCAAATCACAGCTTTTTCTCTTCCTCAAGCTCCCTATCCCAGGCTTGAATCTTACTTCTTCCTGCAACACCCCACTAACCCTCCTTGTTGCTCTCACTTATCAACCCTTCATTCATTTCCCCTTGATTCTAAAAGACTCATTGTCACTCTCTCCAAGACTACCCTGCTATAATTCTTGGAGGTTTTAATGTCTGTTTTGATGTTTCTTCTAACACCTGGTCTCTTAGGACTCCCTCCCTTGCTCACTCTGTTTCAGCTACACTGGTGTTCTTTCTATTCTTTAAACATGTCAAGCATTCTCCTGCCTCAGAGCCCCTGCCCTTGATATTCTTTCTGTCCTGCTGGTATCTACATTCCTCACTAATATCATATCTTTATTAAAATGGCAACTTCTTTTGTGACCTTCTATCACCACTGATTAAAATTAATCACCCCTCTCACCATGCTTCCTATTATCTTTTCTGCTTTAGCTTTCTCAATGTAATATACTATACATTTTACTTATTTAATTGTTTATGGACTGATTCTCTCCCAGAATGTAAGCTCCTTGAGGGCAGGGATTTATTTTTGTATGTTTTGTTCATTGCTAAATGCTCAGCATCTTTAACAGTTCCTGACACGTAACAGTCACTAAAATATATGCTGAATAAATAAATAGTCCTGTTATTCATAAAATGACATCACCTAGGCATAATATATAGGTTTTGAGGCATAACATTTTTCTTGCATGATCACTTGGTGGAAATTCCTACTGTGGCATAGAGCTTATATATGCCCACCTGGTGTCTTTCCATGAGCAGGCCTGGTCATGGCTTACCACAAAAAGATCTGTGGAGAAAATAATTAAATGGGGATCTATATTAGTTTTCCAGGGCTGCCATAACGAAATACCACAAACTGAATTGCTTAAACAACAGAAATTTATTGCCTCACAGCTCTGGAGGCTAGACATAAAAGATTAAGACGACATTAGTGTTGGTTCTCTCTGGGGGCTGTGAGCAAGAATTTGTTCTATGCCTCTCTCTTAGTTTCTACTGGTTTGCTGAGAATATTTGACGTTCCTTGGTATGTAGAGACATCACACTGATCTCTGCTTTTGTCTTCACGTGGCATTCGTTTTCCCTGTGTGTCTCTGTCTCCAATTCTTTTCCTTTTTTTTATAAGGACACCAGTTATATTGGTTTAGGGCCCATCCTAGTGGCATCATTTTTAACTCTATTACCTCTATAAAGACCTTATCTCCAAATAAGGTCACATTCTGAGATACTAGGAGTTAGGACTTCAACAGATGAATATTGAGAGGACAGAATTCAACCCTTAGCAGAGTTTATATACCTAATACGGAGTAGTATGCTACCAGAGGGGATGAGTGTTTACTGATATTGAAGGTTTCAGAGACAGTAGTTAACTTAATGATTAAAAAAAAAAAAATCCGTGAGTTTAGACTCCCTAACTACCTTACCTATAATTCCCACCATGTTTCTATTCCCTCTTGAAGAAAGCTGTAATGAAGATGGTTAGGATACATAATAATTAGTAAGAAACTCAGGTCAAGACAGTATAATTTTATTGATCTCACTTCAAAATTAATTCATCAGATTGAAAATAATTTACATACAGAAAATTAATTAGAATACTTTAATCCAATTTAACACAGTTCCCAGAGAAGTCTTGAGAGAGAAAGCAACAGATGTCAGCCTGACCAGGCTGACAAAAGTGAGAGCACCCAAGGGAGACCTCTGGGATGATGGGTAATGAATGGCATGCTCATTTTTTCCAAAGGCACAGACTTTAATTCCTTCAAGCAAATCCAAATATTGAATTTTTTTTTTCAAGGCTGAAAACATATAACAGTTTCTGCTACCTCTGAAGTGGTAGAGGAATGACTTCTTACCACTGGGAGTATGTTTTAGCAAAAGCCTAAATATAACAATGAAAATAAGATGAAGTTCACATTACTCACATAAAATGATATTCACATACAGTGAACAGATTTCTATGGTCAGGAAAAATGAATTCTGAGTTTTTTATGGTTAGATGATAATGATCATGCATTTATTATGCTAGCATTAATTATGGGTCTTCTGTGTATTAGATACAAGTTATTCTCAAATAAGTAAGACACAGTTCCTGCCCTCAAACTGCTCACAATCTAATGAGACAGTTAGGAAAATTAATCCTTTTAATGCAGTGAAATAAGTGACCTAAATAGAGTATTAGGGAAGCACGATAGAGGAGCACCTTTCTTACCCTAAACCTGGAAGAATCAGGAAATACATCTAAAATGGCTAATTTAAGCTGAGTCACTGAGGAATTCTCACCTGGCCAAAGAAGGGTGGGCTGGGAGTTTGAGGTGGCAGGAGAAAAAAAGCAAAGTCACAGGGGCACAATGTAGGATAGTGCACACAGAAGGCTGTAATCCAATATGGCTAGCACTTATTTTTATATTTGACTTAATTCTAAAAAGTACAGGAAGCCACTAAAGATTTTAAGGCAGGAGAAAGATGTGATCATATTTGTATTTCAGAAAAAGTGTACCCTGGCATTTATATGGAAAATGAGTTGGAAGGAAGTGAAAAAATAATTAGGAAGATAAAAGCAGAGTGATCCATTTGCAACTATTTTGATAGTGAGGATATTGTCCAAAACAGTAGAGGTAGAAAAGAGGAGATTTATGAGACTTGCACGAGACAGAATCAACAGAACATGAGGAGGGGAAATTAAATGAGAAATACGAAGAAGGTGGCTCCCAATGTTGTACTTTAGATCTTCATTGAGGATTTGCAGAGTTTGGTGTGTTTGTGTTACATCCATATAAAGATTTCTAACTACCATTGGGTAGGTCTGAAACATTGGGCAGAGACCACAGCTGGAGGTACAGACTTGGGAGTCATCTTCTTAAAGATCGTTGTAGATTTTGCCCAAGAGAACAAAACCATCTACATTTAGAATAAAGAAGTAGGAGAAAGAACACAGTTTTTTTTTTTCTTTTAAAGACTGAAAATAAAAAGATGAAGAAAAAAATAAGAAGAACAGTATTATGAAACAGCCTGTTAACAGAGGGGAAGAATGTTTAACGATATTGAATGCCTCAGAGAAGGAAAGTAGCAATGATGAAAACGTTCGCAGAGATTGACCCATAGGAAGTCATTGCAAACCCTGGTAAATGAAGTCTTCCTCACCAAATATCTTAAAGTAATTGAATGTAGTTAGTCTGTGTGCTGATACTCAATTAATGTCTCTGTTAGTAAAATAAAAAAAAAATCACTCTCTTCTCTCAAAGCTTATGTTCTAATGTGGATGAAGTAGAGACCCAAGGAAATTTAAAAGGGAAAGAAGTTATGCATATACCTGTAAGAGAAGAGAATTTTTTGGGAATAGGTTTGTATTCTAATTTTTGATTTCTGTAGTCCTTTCAAGATTATTTTATGGATTGTAAAGCAGTAGGGGAAGAGGAAGGATGAGGGGAGATGGAATATGATGAGAATTCATAAAGCTATAAGTAATGGAGTGTACGTGTGTCATAAGATATAAATAGAACTTTCCAGCAGAGATTTCAAGCTATTTCTCCTCTTCTGTCATCAATTTTCTATTCTTATTTTCTGTGTTCCTTTACCTTCTCACCCTTGGCTTTTACTGTCCTCTGACAGCTTCATCGATAAAAGAACACAACTGGATTAGTCGGAACACAATACAATATTGTAGTTTGGGTAAAGCCAAGGTTCCGCTGTACATGCAGTGTGGATACAAATGGTGGGAGTCCAGCTAGACCCTACAGACTGAATTTTGGTGAAATACTTCTTTACAAACTAGTGACAAAGCCTTGCAAAGTAAATTTTTCCAGGTATTGAAATTTACATGTAACTATTTAGTCTATAAACTTCAGTGAGCTTTACAATGTTGGGGACATTGTTAAAGCTGGTTAAAAACAAAGATCTATAAAACACAGTACTGTCCTAGAGACACAGACATGTACTGAGATGTTGCTTTTACACTAATAGAAGTTTCCTGTGAAAATATTTCTGGTGTTAAACTTCTGTTAAAATGACAGCTCAGGGCTTCCCTGGTGGCACAGTGGTTGAGAGTCCGCCTGCTGATGCAGGGGACACGGGTTTGTGCCCCGGTCCGGGAGGATCCCACATGCCACAGAGCGGCTGGGCCCGTGAGCCATGGCCGCTGAGCCTGTGCGTCCGGAGCCTGTGCTCTGCAACGGGAGAGGCCACAACAGTGAGAGGCCCGCGTATCGCAAAAAAAAAAAAAAAAAAAAAAAGCTCATATCTAGCCAACTTAGATGTCTCTTTTATGGAATTGCTGTCCCAAAGAGCTGTGAAGTCCCATTTGCTGTTACACCCTCACACTGGGATATCTTTCATCCACATTCTCCTTTCACCCACTTGATGCAGACTCAGATTCATAAACTCCACCTGCCTCTGGCTACTTGTTGGTTGGATTGATTTATGCTTGAGTCTGTGAGTAGAAGAAGCATGTTTTGACCAGTCCTCTTTCTTTACAAACACATCCTGAGGCTCTCACCTCCATTTCCATATTAAACTTCCAAATCCTTCTTGATAATAAAAGAAGACAGCTAAGAACATACCAGCTTTTTTTATAATGGTAGAATATCTTATTTCAGAGCTCTAACACCCACAAATTCACTATTGTAATCTAAGTAAACTTTGTCTTTTCCTACTTCTAGAGGTGGAAGAAGAAAATCGTAGAAGCCATGTTAAGTTTAAAAAAAGGGGGAATCAAAGATAGGGTATCCTTGTTTTGTCTAGATTTCTCCTGTTATCCCAGCATAATTACTTAATAGCATCCCCTTTCAGTATACAGTGTGTCCCACTCTGGGCAATAAATTATATAGACAGTCCTATTCTAAGATCTAAAGAATTGCCAAGAGATTGAGGCTCTCATGAATATGGTGAGAAAAATAGTAGGATCTATTTCTAACTAACATCTAATAAGTAGTAGCAACAACTTTTTTCAGTTGTTTTCTTTTTTATTGTTAATCTCCTTTTTAAAAATGTGTTGTTATGAACAATTTGAATTATAAATATAAGTAAATAGAATACTATACTAAATCTATGTATTCCTGAGACTTCCATACTTATTAGCTCTCAGTTAAATAACATTTATTCTGTAATTCTACCCATTCTTCTACATGATTTTTTCAATAAACTTTATTTTTCAGAAAGGATTTAGACTTACAGAAAAATTGCAGACAGTACAGAGAGTGCCCATAGACCTCACACCTAGTTTTTCCTATTTTTAACATTTTACATTAGTATGACAGTCTTATTGCAATTAATGAACCAATATTGATACCTTCTTAATAACTAAAGTCCATACTTTTTTCAAATTTCATTAATTTTTACCTAATGTTCATTTTCTTTCCAGGACCCTACCCAGGAAACCACATTACATTTAGTTATCCTATTTCTTTAGACTACTCTTATCTGTGACAGTTACACAGTTTTCTTGTGTTTGATGACCTTGACAGTTTTGAGGAGTACTGGTCAGTTGTTCTGTAGAATATCTTTCTATTGGGATTTTCATGATGTGTTTCCCATTATTAGAATAAGATTATGGGTTTTGGAGAGGAAAACCATAGGGTAAAGTGTCATTTTCATTAATCATCTTAAGGAAACATGCTGTCAACATGGCTTATCATGATTATGTTGACCTCCATCACCTGGCTGAGACTGTTTGTCACGTTTCTTCACTATAAACCTACTCTTTTTTCCCCTTTACATGCTGTCCTCTTTGGATTAAAGACATTATACACAGCTCAGACTTAAGCAGTGGAGAGGTATGCTCTACCTCCTTGAAGGCAGAGTGTCTAAATAAATTATTTGGAATTCTTCTGCATAAGAGATGTGTCTCATCTTCCCCATTTATTTGTTTATTCAATCATTTATTTATATCAATATGGGCCCATGTGTATTATTTTATATTTTAGGTTACAGTTCAATACAGCTGTATTTTGCTCAAATTGTTACAGCTTTGACTATGGGAGCACTTCAATTGACTCCTGTGTCCTTTGACATATGCTCATCAATATTTTTTTCTAGCACTTCTTTCTGGTGCTTCAAGATGCTCTAAACTTATCTTCTGTATTTCCTACCCAGGTCCTAGAATGAGATTTTTCTCAAAATAGTTCTGGTCCCTTTCACTGAGAAGTGGTAGTAAAAGTCAAGTTATGGCATTAGGTGTGCTCATTGCTATTGGGGTGTCATTGCTTCTAGGCCCTCTCAGATGGCAGAGCAAGGAAATATATGCATGTATACTAACCTGTGTAGATACACATATCTATAAATATTTCTGTAGGTAACCCTATGTATGTATATTAAACAATATGAGTTCATATGGATATCTCCAACTCTACTCCATAACTATGTGGATTATTCTAGCCTCTTCCCCTTAATTTTCTGTAAATTCTTACTCTAAAAATGAGAAATCTAATTAGCACCATCTACCATCATGTACCTAATTGTTTAATTAAGTATATGTAGAACAGTGTTAGAATTGTTAACCTATACCTGCATGGGAGTCAACTTTATCAACTAGGGTCCTGTGCATGTGTGTACATGCAGTATGTGTGCAATATCTTGTGCCTTTGTTCTTACAGACTCCATTCATTTACAGAGTTACATAGATCAGCACCTTTTCCCCAATTCCCTTAAATGAGTTTTTTTTCAGACATTTATAAAACAAGTAGATTATTTCATGATTCTACATTCTATCCTGGAATCCACTGACCTCCTAATTTTTTTTTTTTTCAAACAGTAAGGTTCCCTCCTTGTGCTGTAAAGTTCTATGAATTTTCACACATGCATAAAGTTACGTATCCTGTATGCATACCATACAGGAGTTTCACCACCCTAAAAAATCTCCTGTGCTTCAACTGGTGAACCCTCTCCACCTATATCTGAACCCCTTGCAACCTCTGATCATTTTACTCTCTATAGTTTTGCATTTCCCAGAATGTCATATAATTGGAATTATACAATATATATCCTTTTCAGAATGGCTTCTTTCACTTAGAAATATGCATTTATGGTTCATGTATATCTTTTCATAGCTTGATAACTCACTTCTTTTTATCACTGAATAATATTCTCATGCATGAATGTATAAAAGTTTGTTTATCTTTTTACCTATTAAAGACCATCTTGGTTGCTTCCAAGCTTTGGTGATTATGAGTAAAGCTGCTATAAACTCGCATGCAGTTTTTGGCATGGACATAAGTTTTCAAGTTAGTTGAGATAATACCTAGGAGTACAATGTTGTGTGATATGGTAAGGCTATCTTTAACTTTGTAAGAACCTGTCAAACTCTTCCAAAATGGCCGTACTGCATATACTCTGAACAGCAGCGGGGGTCCTATTGTTTCTCATTCTCACCAGCAATTGGTTTTATCAGGTTTTGTTTTTTGTTTTTTAGTTTTAGATCTTCTAAGAGATATGTAGTAGTATGACACTGTTTTAATTTGCAATTCCTTAATGCTATAAGGTGCTGAGCATCTTTCATATGCTTTCTTGTCACCTCTGTAACTTCTTTGGTGAGATGTTGCTTTATATATTTTGTCTGTTTTTTTTAATTGGGCAGTTTGTTTTCTTGTTGTTGAGTTCCAAGAGTATTTTATATAGATTGAAAATATATCCTTTATCAGATATATTTTTCCAAATATTTTATTCCAAATATTTTCTGTGTATCTTGTTTTTAGATGCTTTTAACAGTCTTTCACAAAGCAGATTTTTTAAACATTTTAATTGTCTAACATCAGTGTTTTGATTTCATGGATTATTCTTTTGTTGTTGTATCTAAAAACTCAACATCAAGCCCAGGGTCACCTAGATTCTTCCTCTATTGTTTTCTAGAAGTTTAATAGTTTTGTGTTTACATTTAAGTTTATGATCCATTTTGAGTTAATTTTTGTGAAAGGTGTAAGGTTTCTGTCTAGATTCTTTTTGTTTTAAATTTGGGCAACCAATCTTTCCATCCTCCTTTATTGAACAGAACATCCTTTCTCAATTGAATTGCTTTTGTTCCTTTATAAAGAATCACTTTATTTGTGTGGGTTTTCTATTTTGGGGTTTTGTATTCTGTCCACTTATCTATGTGTATAGTCTTTCACCAATACCACACTATCATGATTACTATAGATTTATAGTAGGTTTTGAAATCAGGTAGTATAAATTCTCCATTTTTTTCATTTTCAATATAGTATTGGCTATTCTAGGTCTTTTACCTTGATGTGTAAACTTTAGAATCAGTTTGTCAATATCTCCAAAATATCATGCTAGGATTTTAATTATGATTGTGTTGAATCTATAGATGAAATTGGGAAGAATGTATATCTTTTCAATACTGAGCATTTCAATCCATGAACATGGAATAGCATGCCAGAATTCTGTGGGTTTTAGCATATACATCCTGTACATATTTTGTTAGATTTAATTTAATTTTTTGTTGCTATTGTAAGTGGCATTGTTATGCTTATTGCTGGAATATAAAAAAAATAATTAACCTTTGTGTGTCAATCTTGTATCCTGTGACCTTGCTATACTTGATTTTTAGTTCCAGGAATTTTTTGTTGATTCTTTGGGATTTTCCACTTAGCTAATCATGCTCCTTTGAGCAAAGACAGTTATATATCTCCCTTTCCTTTTCTTGTCTTATTTCATCAGCTAGGATATCCAGTACAATACTGAATAGAAGTAATGAGAGAGGACATCTTTGTATTGTTCCTATCTTGGGTGGAAAGCATCCAGTTTTTCACCATTAAGTGTGATACTATCTACAGGCCCCACATCATGTTTAACTGATACTTCAAAAAATATTTGATGAGCTTCCCCGGTGGCACAGTGGTTGAGAGTCCGCCTGCCGATGCAGGGGACGCAGGTTCGTGCCCTGGTCCGGGAAGATCCCACATGCAGTGGAGCGGCTGAGCCCGTGAGCCATGGCCGCTGAGCCTGCGCGTCCAGAGCCTGTGCTCCGCAACGGGAGAGCCACAACGAGGGGCCCGCGTACCGAAAAAAAAAAAAAAAAATTGAGATCATCTAAGATTGTTGTTATATTTTTACTTCTGATATCTTTCTTCTCATCTTGCTACCAATAAACCACTTCGTACCCTCCAAAGAGCTATGAGTTTGTTATAAAGCTAGAATAGGATAGGAAAGAATGTAAGGATTTTTCTGCAGAACTGCAGAACACTAAGTATAAGTAACATCTGATCAGAAGCAATAAGTTGAAGCTGATAAACCACTCTCTGGGACCATATTAAGGAAAAAAGGGAATATTTAAGTTTGTTCCTTGGCTGGGAGTGTCTCCCTGGCAACACCTATTCACCTGATCCCCTTGAAGCCATAGCCCATTTTTCAGAGCACCTTATGGTAATTCTATTCCAGGAAGACATTGTCAGTAATTAGTACTTGAGTCATTGGGGATTGAGGGAGTTTGTCTGTTACACAGGAAATAGGAAAATGAGGGAAAAGGATTTCAACTTTCATTTCCTGGAAGATCTGTTTCTCATATTCCAAGTTGGAATTATGAAAGAGTTTCACCATAGTAACATATTTATATCCAGTAGTTATTTTCTCTAAAACTCTTGGTCAGATACCATACTGTATTTCAGGTGTTATGTGTTCATTCACAAATATTCATTGAGCATGTTTTCTGTGAGAGGCATTGGAAACCTGTCCAGTACCTAAATTATCCCTCTGCATGGGCATGCTCTGAATTCCAAACAGCTGGTTTCCACATCTAGTTTTGGATCCTAACTATCTAAATCAGTTTAGGGTCATTAAGAGTTCTCCCTTTGCAGGGATAAGGCAAAAAAATCATTATACGAAAGGTCATTTCCAGCCCTGATGAAAGTAATATCCCTGGGCTTATCTTTCCACTTTCCTTTCAGGCCAATCTATTCTGATCTAATATCTCCAGTTTTCATTTTGGTTTATGTTACCTGGTGTGAGAGGGATACAAGAAAATATAATAAATTATAAGTCATTATGCATCCTCCTGGATTGATTTACATAAGAAAAGTCTTCTGGAAAAAGAGAAGTGACAAGGAAGACACAAGAGAAGGAAAATGGAAGAAAAAAAAAGGAGAGCAAAGAGTTCGGACAAGAAGGAGGAGAGAGAGAGGGAGAGGGAGAGGGAGCAGGAGAAGGAGAGGGAGAGTAAGAAAGAGAAACAATTTGTAGAAGGATAGTCATGGTGAATGAGACTTTGAATAGAGAGAAGAACAAAGGGGAATTTTGCTGTGTATTAAGCAACATAACCTCGCCATTGTGTCAAATTGGCAATGTTTAATAAACATTACATTGATTTTAAAGGTTTTTTTCTTAACATTGGATTTTTTAAAACTGTTATTGTGACCACACTTAGGTAGGTTATTGAATTACACTACTTTCCTTCTTGCTGCCTAATACCTTGCATATCAACATTCTAATTAGGCTGATTGTGAGGCTTACTTTCAGCTTTGCTCCTAGAATCTATGGCTCAACTCTCTCTCTCTCTTTTTTTTTTTTTTTTTTTTTTTGTGGTACGTGGGCCTTTCACTGTTGTGGCCTCTCCCGTTGCAGAGCACAGGCTCTGGACGCGCAGGCCCAGCGGCCATGGCTCACGGGACCAGCCGCTTCGCAGCATGTGGGATCTTCCTGGACCGGGGCATGAACCCGTGTCCCCTGCATCGGCAGGCGGACTCTCAACCACTGCGCCACCAGGGAAGCCCTCAACTGTCTCTTGATTCCAGTCCAAGCTGCCTGCTGAAATAAGCCCATGATCATGCACCCCCAACCCACATCCCATATTCTGCACTCCTTCTTGCCCAAGGAAGAGTCTCTGACAGTCAGTTGTATCAGAAAACCCATGGCAAGGGTTTAAATAGAGAAAATAGAGAGTATTTAGGGAAAATAGAGAGTATTTAGTTAAAAAGGGTTCAGAGGGCTGAAAAGCAAAAGAAGTGACAGAAATTAACAAAAGCAGGAACTGCTGGCATTACTAAGACTGCAAAGACACAGGGAGAAGATGCTACTAAAACTCAAAAGCTAGGGCCATGGAGTGAGACATCAAAGCCTACCTGGAGTAGCTGGGACCATTGAGGAGATACAGCTATTGTTAAAGACTGCAGGAAGCAGAAAAAGTAGAGAGAAATACTCTGGCTTCTTTCTTATTGCCACCTTCCAGTCTCCCACCAGTGCTTCCCATTGACCAAGCTTAGCCAGAAACCGATGGGAAAAGAATCTAAGAAAAGTAATTTGCAGGATCAGTCACCTACAATTCACAGCAGAGCAGGAGAAAGTCAGGAAAGGATCTGAAAACAAACAGAAAAACTACATACACAGTTGTTCCCTGAGGATCCAGTTCATGTGTCTACCACTTGACTCAATTCTCAGGTCTGTTGCTGTTAGACACTATCTGTCCATAATATACTCACATTTATATGCATTCTGTTCCAGCTAATGAAGATGTGCCAGGGGTTTCTAGTACAGGACTCTTCAATGATATGCTGTGATCACTTACAGGTATAGGCAGTCTGTGTATCAAAGCTAAAACTACAGATGGTTCTCTGAACTTGAGTTCATCACAAAGAACACCATTACTGCTGGTCTCCCCACAAGGGCAACTTCCAGATAAATGTACCTAGAAACTTCCTGGTCACATACTGAACATGGAAACCAGGTAACTGGGTCATACCTTCCTCTTGCCAGACATTCTGCTTGTTGAAGATACCTTATCTCCAAGAAGTACTAAGCAACACCTTTCACAGCTTCATCCCTGGATATGGCCACCAGTGTGATTGGTGAATTCTTGTTAGAGCAGAATCAATGACCTGTTACCCTGTGGAAATCTGGCCCTAATTTCAGGACATAAAAGAGGAAATGACTCAATTGTGTAGGCCCAGGTCCAGGAAGGCTTTAGGGAAGTTCTGCATGCACAGCTGGCTATATTGCCTGAACCTTCCAGATCTTCTGAATTTAGTAAGCATCAGAAACACTCTAGTAATAACTTTTCTATTCTCCTTGATGCTCTGCCATTAGACCTCCCACTGATAATATGAAAACAAAGTATAATTTGCTGCCTGCCCAAGCTAATGACCTGCTGATGTCCATGGAGAGAATAATATACAAGGTGGGGAAGCTGTCCTTCCAATTGGACTAGGTGGCCAATTTCCCCATGTGTGTTGAATCCATGGTAGTGGCACACATTCAACTGAGAAACCTGCTGAATCCTACCCTATGCTGAATTTTAAACCATAAAATAAAACCATCCTCTAATCCATAAGATGAAAACAGTGCAGAACTGCTTTCTGTATCCTCTTTCAAAATCCTAACTGCTCTAGGACACAACCCCTTTAATACTATCTTTCTCACCCAGATATGATTTTCACCTCCCAGAATAACCAAACCAACTAATTTTCTATTTGAAACAAGTTTTGGAGTTTTCAAGGTCCTCAAAAATTGTAATATTTGTCCACTATCTGCCACTTTTCTACCCTACCCCACTGCTAACATATAAATTAGATATGTTATTTACGAACTTGAGTTTACATAATTTCTACTTATAAGATTAGTGAATCCATTTAACTCTTCACTACAGAATTGACATATAATCCACTGCTGACTGTCCACTCAAGGCACCTTCATGGATAACAACTTTGCTTTCCATCTGGTTCTTGTCCACATTTCTCCTTGAATAATAGCTCTCCAGCAACTGACCATCTGAGAAAAGTACTTACTGCCTCAAGGGATCATCAGGACATCCTATGGTGGACCAAAAACTGGCACAGTCCATGAACAGGGACCTAAGTAAGAATTTCTAACAGGACACCCTTTCCATAAGGCTTCCCATGACAGATGTACCAGTACCTCTGCTGGGAGCTGGCTTCCATTTGGGTTACAAAGAGATCACCAATTCTTTCACCCCACAATATTCTACCACTTTGTACACCAGGACCTGTTTATCCCATCACTCTGCCCCCAGGCTGTCTGAATGATCTCAGTTTCTTTAATATACCACTCCCTCCCCAACTAAGGAAAAGGGTCTTGTTAATGCACCTCAGCACTTCAGGGACTCAACTTACATTCTATTCCCACCCTAATTTTGAATGCACTTCCTCTGTTCAGATGGCTCTCATTTCTACCCTCTTACTCTGTTATTTGTTCTCCTTTCTCTGCTCAGACATTCACTGTGATGTGTATTTGAATGGTCTAATTGGATATCTTTTCTGGCTTTAACTTGTGGATTTTATTCTCAGCATCTCATTCTGAAACTTGTGGGCCAGCTTTGACCCAACCCTGTGCCCAGCTCAGACTCCCAGAAACAATGTGGCCAGGGGCCAGGGCTTTAGTCCCTGCTTGTACAGGAGTTAAGGAGTTAGGTTAAGGCTTAAGTAAGAAAGGACTATATTTGGCTTAGTGTACAAAATGTTTTTCACTATGAATAATACTGGCTATTTCTTTGAGTCAAGCTCTTGACTGGAGATGAAGGCACAAATTATTTTCTCATCTTCAGTCTCTTAGTGTTCAGATCTCAGATATAAACACACACACATACATGGTGTTTCCCTAGTATTTCCTTCTACCTATCACCCTGGGAAGTTAAATAGATATTGGACTTGATTTTTCTTAAGGAGCACTAAGAAAGCCCTCAAATGGAGTCTTAATTGTCTGTGGGGTCACATGGTCGATTTAAAGAATTAATTCTCCTTCTTAAATATGAAAACGTTTATTTTTCCTCACTTAAAGGGTGAATATTTCTATAAATTCCGCTCTTGAACATAAATTTAAAATCCAAAAGGAAACATTTTCTTGTGAATTAAACACTTTCTTAGTATAATTAGAGTTGAACCACCATAAATATACTTCATCATCCATGATGTAATAATAAACTGAAACCCCAGGAAACTGTGTGAAATATGCCATTTCATTTTAGACCTGCTATCCCTCTTTTTCTTAAGCATCCATAGCTTTATATTCTTTACACCTCTCCCCTTCAGTCCAAACTATCTAATCCAGTGTTTCTAAAATTCTAGTGTGGGTATAAATTACCTGGGTATCTTGTTAAAATACAGATTCTGAATCATGAGGCCTGGGATTGGGCTTGAGATCCTGTATTTCTAATAACACTTAGGTGATACTGATGCTGCTGGTTGCGGACCACACTTTGAATGGCAAGTATTTAATCAACTTATCGATAGTACCTAGTGAGGCATGAGAAGTATCTCTCTCCTCTCAGATGTTGGCATTTTTTCAGGTAAAAAAGCAGCAGCCAGGTAAGAGATCTCTCCTTATGGGACTTCAGACAGCAGCTCTAGCCTCAAGTGAGTCTAGAGGCAATTGCAGTGGCAACTCTGGGGCAGCCCCCTAAACTTCCTCTTCAAGGTTGTAGTCAGGGTAGCAGATATTCTGGTGGGCCGGTTTTCTGGGGTCATTCTGATATCATGCTGATAAAGGTGATTTTGTAAGGTGAACAGTAGAATTAAAATGCTAGAACTAAAATATTCTAATCATAACACCCAGTGCAAGGTTTTGACTATTTGGGAACGGTTTGCTTCCATTTCATTGTTAGCAGATAATCACTAAGTGGCTTTGACTTTTCCATGATGTTGGAAACTTACATTCTTTGCATATTGATGCAAAGTAGAAAAACAGTAGCTGTAGAGCCTTGTGAGATGTAAAGGGTATGTAAATATACATTTTCATATTCAATTGTTTTTTCAAATCAAAACTGTAAACTTTGATAAAAGAAACACATTTCTCTACAATGGCCTAGGGTGAGCAGGGCTTCTCTGTCAAAGGATCGGTGCTTGAGGCCATTTCAAAACCTCTTCAAGTCCTCTAGTTTAGACCAGTTCAACTTAAATCTTAAAAGAACTTAAAAACCATCTTTTTTTTAATATCCCATTTTATCACAGTTTTATAGCAACAATAGCATGGTGCACACAGGCTTGAATATCTCTCTTATCAGCATCTCTAGGAGGAGGGCAGAATTAATTTCTCAATCAAAACACTAAGAAATAAGAGACATAACTTAGAAGCAAGATTAAAAATGGAAATGGACTAGAATCTGGGTCTAGATACCATCTAGAAAATGTAGTAAAACATCCATGTTTTCCACACTGCACTACTCCGTGTTGTGAAGTTACCTGTGTCTTCTAGTGTACTGGCTACTTCTTTGTAAGTGGTTGAGTAAATTTATCATCTCAATGCCATATGAGCTCACTGCTGGCACTGTTTCAAGAAATCTCATTATTTTTTGATGTCTATGATGGATTAAAGATGAGAATATTGCCGACCTAAGGGTTCATTAGCCTTGCCTGTCATATTTGTCAGCTACAAAGCATCTCTGCCAAAGGGTTAGGAGGGCGTTTGGGATAGTGAGCCATTAAAACGCAGTTCCATTACTTACACACACTTAGACCGAGGAAATGGAGGGTAACAAGTGTGAGAGTTGTCCCATGGGATCCATTTTCTTTGTTACACACCCGAAAAGGAAAAATCAAGATGACAGCAGAAATAGCAAGAGGCTCTCCTGACATGGGATGGCCACATCTTGTAATTTCTCACTGTGGGTGAAAAGTGCTTGTTTGATAACCTCACAGGCAACTCTGGGAGCTCTGCGGCCAGGCAACATCCTGCATGATCAGCCCTAATTCTTACAGTGAGCTGATCTTGGATGGCTCTCTGGCCTCTTGGAGGCAGAACCAGGCTGTCTGAAGTCTTCTGAGTCCTAAGAACAAAGACTCTCATGGCACATGTTGAGAATAACCAGTAATGCATTGTGATTGGAAATATTCAAAATATTCTCAAGAATATTTTAAATGCCTAATAGCCTAGTGTAAAATTACCTTTATTATTGTAATTTTCAAGTAGCCATTATGTTCACAAGTTTTCAGGAATGTTATATAGTACAAGGTAAAGTGACTGACATCTACAGTGTTACTGAAAAATTGATGATCTTGTTCATGGTAATGCTGTCTGAGTTTATTCCTTTTCATGATTATTAGGAGGTACTACTTATGGGCCAGAATACCCAGGAATGTAGGTACCTTTGGACATTTCTTCCCTGAAGTCCAATATAATCATTTATGGCACTAAGTACTCTACAAGCTGATAGATAGTGGCAAAATAATAATAATAATAATACAAGCCCATTTCCTGCTTTTATGAAGCTTAAAGTCTGGTATGATGATAGATGTTAGATAATCTTACAAACAAACAGATATCATTTGTTTTGTTCAGCTCATTTTAAAGTGTTTGTTAATCTGCTATGTGCAAGATACTGTGTTGGGAGTTGTGGATGATATAGACATGAAAAAACACAGGCCTCTAGGCCTGCATGATACTTATAGTCTTGTGACAGAGAAAGACATATAAAGAGATCATTCTAATACTTTGTAATACATTGTATGAAGCTAGGATTCAGCAGATTCCCTTCCCTCCAACTTTTCACTTCCCTTCTTTTCTTCCCTCAGTTTAATTATTCAACTAATTATTATGTTAATAATATATATTAGGGACTATGCGCTAAGTGCAGTCCAGATAGGATCAATTTCTCGCTTATTATGTGCCAGGCACTCTGCAAATTTTTTCACACGCATTAACTCAAGCAACTCTAAAAATGGTACTATTATTGTTCTCATTTTATAGATAAAGAAATTGGGACTCAGAAAGTATATATTTTGTCCACATAGTCAAGTGGAAATGTTGGCTTTTGGGCAAAGGTCTGTGTGATTTCATAGTGTATGTTCTTATCCATTCTAAAATTATATAGAAGATCTGTGTTGTGAGATGTTTTTCAAGGAAAACACAACTTTTAGCTGAAACTAAATGAGAAATTATTTCTAAAAAATAAAAATATTTGCCACCCTTGTTACTCAATTTTAACTCATTAACAATGCCCCCAAATCAACGAAATAACACTAAAAAATTTTTTCAATAATATGTTTTAGTGCGTTTTATTAAATAATACTATAAAATAGCATGCATATGTGTATGTACCTCTATATGTGTATATATACACACAGGCACACAAAAAAAGACTTGAGTAAAAATATTTTTATCTTTAAAATCTTAGCTCTGGGCTTAAAGGAAGAATTATTGGGACCTACTAACTGGCTGCACCGAAACAATGGTTGTAAAAGCATAGTCCTGAGAAAGTGTGACTTGGGAAGAGTAGTGACGTGTACTGGAAGGAACATCCATAACAGCCTCTGTCCAGCTTGGCATGCACATCCAGGAGGGTGGAGGGGGCCAAGTTGAAATTTGTTGAAATTGCCTCCTTCTTAACCTTCTTTGAGACAGCAAAGAAGGAAGGAAGGATTATGTTTCCTATTATCTTAGTTAACATGGAGGTCACATAATAAAACATATTAGCTCTCTCTAAGGCAAATTTTCAGCGTGCATGAGTCTTGCAGTTGTGAAATATGATGACTTATAGCTCTTTCAGTAATGTTTTAGGGAAGCAAATTTGGAAATGATCTGCATAAACCATGGGCCCTCAGGTACTGCTTCTGAGGGAGAAAGTCAGTGAAAAGATAGATTAGGCTCTGCCTTGGGAAACATACACAGTCTAGTAAGGCTGAGCCGTCACTTGATACCTATGAGGACCACAGGGGCTGGCTGAGTGTGGCACTGGCCACGGTAACGAGGTGAGGCACTCCTGTGTATTTAAATGCTCAGAGCCACCAAAGCTAGGCCTGTTTCTCTACATGCGCTGTGAACTGTGGCTTAAGAAACACCTAACTCACACATCCATCCCACAGCACAGGCCATTCACATCCCCTCACTCCCTCAGGTTCTTGCGGGGAAAACAGAACTACTCACCTGAGGGAAGAATTGCATGTCTAAACCCCCCAAGATAAGTAAGCTAATGATCTCTGCTTTAAAGCCTTTTTGGTTCCTAAACAACAATTGTAAACAAGCTTAAATGTGTACTCCTCACCCTTACAGTGTCATCATGAAACAATGTGATACCTCTAGATCCAATTTCATGCATCCAGTGTTTTAAAAATTTAACTCCACTGTACCAGCTTCCAGATTAATCTCCCTAAGGCTTTGTTTTGCTCATGCACCCTTTACTCAAATCCATTCAATAATGTACCCCATCCACACCCCTTGCCCCCTACATATGTGACTCCTGGCTATAGGATAAAGTATAGAAGATCAAAGAAAAAGTATTTAAGTTCCCAGAATTGTTTCCTATAATATTCTCATGAGTTTGAAGACTCTTGAGTACAAGGACCATGTCTATTATTTCTTTGAATTCCTCAGTACAATATCTAGCATGGTGCCTTAAACATAATATGCCCTCATTAGCACTTGAAAATATTTGCCTTTTTAATATTTATTATTTGTATTTTCAAAGCCGTATTATTTTAAAAACATTAGTTAAGTTTTTTGGAGGTAAAATATTAGGAAATTAGGATCATTCATCCCATATTTAAAAAAACGTACCTTTAACATTTATGCTTTTTCTATGCAATGTCATGTTCTGTTGCATTTTCAAAATTCATTTTAACTATCCATACTTTTCTAAGAGTAGGAGAATTCCTGCTGTGTTTGATACTAGTAGATTTACTGAAGCTTCAAATTTCATACAACAGAAACTTTGTCTTTTTTCTCTCCGTAGACAGCTCAGCTGCTGTTTTTGAGTACAATCTAGTCACAGCACTCTGTAAGTGGCCCAGAACTATCCCCTCAGGGATGTTTTCTCCTTCCTTTCTCCACCCCAGCACTTTCTAATCTCAGATTAGAAAAATCAGTGTCTCCTCTGTACTCTTCCCATACATTCCCTGTATTTTCCTCCAACTGACACAACCTATCTTGCCATTTTCTTAGTTCCCCACTGAAAAATGAAAACTCTTATAAAAACCTGACTCGGGTTTCTTAATTTATTTACTTTTATAAATCAAAATGTAATTTAAATTAGTCTTATTTAACATATATATTCTATTAATGTCTATAATAGAGTATTATAGATATAAGAACACAATGAACAACTGAAAATTTGTGGAAAATATGCTGAAAATTTTCATACCCAGATAAATAATTATATTTCTGAAAATATTTAAATGAGACAAAAAAATACAGAGTTTAGACACATTCCCTGGCACTATCTGACAGAAAATAAAGGGAAAAAAATAAAAGAAAAGAGGGTGTCATTCTGCTTCCAGATGCCTACTTCAAAGAAAGTGACGTTTTACAGTGACACCGAGAAGAAATTGAGAATCCCTGAGCCTAGGGTTACTCTGAATCTTACTTTTTCTTTTTTATAACAGAAATAAAAAATGGTAAATAATGGAGGATGAAACAGTTTTATTCTCATAAATTAATGTAATCAGAACAATCATATGATTTTATATGATATTATTTTAAAACATTACCTGAATATTCGATATTTATACTTAACAGAATTATTATGAAAGTTATTTATTTGAAACATGAAAAATGTTTGCTGTAATAATTGCATCTTATTTATGAATATTATCTATACTGGACACAGTGTGCATTTAATAAGCTTCCCAGAAATCTTGAATGGCAAGATATGGTCTTGAGTCCTTAATTCAAAGAAAAAGATAAATTACTACTTTCTAAAGCTAGAACATTAAAACAGGAAGTTGTTATTTTTTAATAATTTAACAGATGAATAAATGAACGCATGAATGAAGATTTCTGGTTTTCTCTCTCTTTTCGACATTTCACATAAGTTCTACACATAAGTTACATGCACAATACAGCATGTAAACCCTTAAAACTTTGATTCATTCTTTGTATTTTATGGCCAGAAGCTGTTATTTTATTTATGTCATCTCAAAAGCAGTATAAAACCATGTGAATTAAGTCACACAATTGTCTGCAATTCTTCTCCAAACTCACTGATTAAGAGCCAAGTGGTAATTTATCCGAATGTATCAGGAAATGATTATTCTGTTTTTTGGCTGTAATGACGCTGTAGTTACTCATAAGACTCCAGAGTGTAAGCATTTAAATTATCATTTTCTCATTCTAATATTTATTCTTGAATAGTAATATAAAGCAAGTTATTTTTTATTTTTAAATGTTATCGTATTTTAATTATATATATTAATAGATTAAGACATTAAAATACCAAATGAAATATATAAGCTACACAAATGGTAGTAGCCAGATTAATCCTGCTAAGATGGAAATGTTGCATGAAACCTGAAAGGAAAGAAAAATTTTTTTAAATAGAACTTACAGATTTTACTTCAAGCTGTCTAAATGAGTAATGAGGGTAATAAAATGACCCTTAATATATTCAGTGAATTTTCATCAATCATTTCTTAAAGTCTCTGTAACTACAAATCAGTAGCTTATTTCTGATAGCAAATTGTTGTTTGACGGATCAGGTCCACAATGATAGCACTTTAAAGCCAACATAATAGCGAGTTACTCTCTATAGATGTGGATGAGTCTTGTGTGCAGACAGCATTGATGGAGTTGGGGAAATGAGGTTGAAGGAGGTGACTGATCCAGCAAAGGAAGTTTCTATATCTGGATAAGTTATATCCTAGGTTGTGTGAAAACCTTAGAGTGGCATCTTACTAAAACTAAGTCAATCTTCAAGGATGTCATAAAAGATGGGAAAAAAGATATTCAAAAACAGGGGAAAAAAAGACCACTAAGATACAATTTTCTAAGTGATGTAAAAAGTGGATACTTGGCAGTGACCCTATCCCCATATTATTATAATAGACTCTGACAAATGACATAAAGATTTAGTTCAGAACCCACTCACAGATCACTAGGAGCAAATGTAAGTATCCTAAAAGCAAATCATTTCAAATCACTTTACTTCCTCCTTTGTTGAATTTGTCTCAGTTGAGAGAAAAGCAGAGCCTGATTAGCAGGTCTCATTTGAATTTTTGGAGTCAGGAAATCTGGGGAAAGAAGACAGACTGACCTCTAAGAGACTGCTGAGCAAAATGGAGTCAGACACTTTTCTCAGTAAAGATCAGATACTAGTGCTGTCTCAGAAATAGGATGGAGGATTTCATGACTTCACAAGTCACTCTTCAAAGAACTCTGTAGTTTAGCAACATGGCATTGAAGACATGAAATATTTTTCTGTGGCATATAGATGAGATAGTAAATTACAGATTTCAGTTCAATTAAGATCAGAATTCTGGAAACTAGTCCATGAAGTCCTTGTTCCTGATGAGGTTTAAAAGCTAGTTTTCTTTTTTCCCCCACTAAATATTTACACATTTTAATAAATTTAAATCAAAGGTTCATTAAGGTTTAAAATGATTTAGTTCAATTTGAAGTTTCAGGAGTCACCTTACTTTTATAAACAGTATCATCTCTAAATATTTCAAGATCATTTTTGCTGCTTTCCTACCAGTTTTTACTACCAGTTTTTTACTGCAGCTGGAAATGAGCAATAATCGCTCTATGATGTTTATATCCCAGTTTCTCCTCAGTCTTAACTCTGGAAGAGTTACAGAGCTTCTGAGAACTCTAGAGTATTACAAAGGATTTCAAACCCTACAAAAACGGGAAGGATTAATTAATAGAGATCATGAAAAGCATGTAAGAGTTTGGTTGCTGGATGGAAAATGTGCTTCAAAATAAAGCAATTAATTTACACAAACCAGTCCTAATTTTATCTATATAGGAAATATAGTGTCATCATTTTGATTTTTATTTGCTTGATTAATTTTTACCTAAAAAATATATGAGCATCAGTAATTTCTTCAGGAGCATTTTTATTTGAAAAAAGCATAAATATAAAAAGACTGGATAAATGCACAATAATCAAACCCAAGATGTTCACATTTAAATAATATTAAATTCCCTCACTTTTAAATTAAATAATAAACACAGTGAATAAATGCCTACATATAAATCAAGCTTTTTTTTAAAGTAAGAGTATTCCATTGACTCAAATTTATCACATAACAAAAACAATGGAAATATTAGACACTAACCAAATTTAATTTGAAGCTCATATCTCTAGACTTTGTCAAAGAACGTAAATCCAATTATTAATTACCATGTGAGCATAATATCACTACTTGTTGCTTTGGCCATGATCAAAATGCCAGATAGGGAGTAAGGTTGGGCTCACTCTTAATCATTAAGAACTATTTGAAAATGTCAAGAGAGTAAGCCTGTGGGTTTCCTTAGCCTATCTTTTACTGTGGTGAGGAGAGATAGAACACCTCTGATTTTCCTCTGGTTTTTGGCTGAGCACTGGAGAGAATATAAAGCAGCTGGAAGCAGTTATTAAAAGGAAAGCTAGAACTTTTCTCACTAGAAAAAAATTTATAGCAGCTATACTAAAGAATCATAGCCCATTAAATGTCCCTTTAAAGACCAAGTAGCTGGAGGACCTTCAAGATGGCGGTGGAGCAAGATGAGGAGATCACCTTCCTCCCCACAAATACATCAAAATTAAATCTACATGTGGAACAACTCCTACAGAATACCTACTGAACACTTCCAGAAAACCTCAGATGTCCCCAAAAAACATATGCAAGAGGGAGACCTACATGCAGAGGCAGGGCCAAATCCAAACCTGAACACCAGGAGCTGTGCGAACAAAGAAGAGAAAGGGAACTTTCTCTGTGCAGCTGCAGGAGCAGCAGATTAAATCTGCACAATCAACTTGATGTACCCAGCACCTGTAGAATACCTGAATAGACAACGAATTATCCCAAAATTCAGACAGTGGACTTTGGGAACAAACATAGACTTGGAGTTTGCTGTATGTACCTGACTAGTTTCTGATTTTTATGTTTATCTTACTTTAGTTTTTAGCACTTCTTATCATTGGTGGATTTGTTTATTGGTTTGGTTGCTCTCCACTTTTTTAATTTTTTTAAATTTTAATAAATTAAATTTTTTTTTATTTCAATAGCTTTCTTTTCTTTCTTTCTTGCTTGCTTGCTTGCTTTCTTGTTTCCTTTCTTTCTTTCTCTTTTCTTCTGAACTCTGTGGCTGACAGGGTCTTAGTGCTCTGGCTGGGTGTCAGGCCTGATCCTCTGAGGTGGGAGAGCCGAGTTCAGGACATTAGACCACCAGAGACCTCCCGGCCTGAGGTAATATCAATTGGCAAGAGCTCTCCCAGAGATCTCTGTCTCAACACTAAGACCCAGCTCCACTCAATGACCAGCAAGCTCCAGTGCTAGACACCCCATGACAAACAACTAGCAAAACAGGAACACAACCCCACCCATTAGCATAGAGACTGCCTAAAATCATACTAGAGTTCATAAACACCCCAAAACACACCACTAGACATGGTCCTGCCAACCAGAAACACAAGATCCAGCCACATCCACCAGAGCAAGGCACCAGTCCCCTCCACAAGGAAGCCTACACAAGCCACTGAACCAACCTTACCCACTGGGGGCAGACACCAAAAACATTGGGAACTACAAACCAGCAGCCTGCGAAAAGCAGACCCCTAACACAGTAAGTTAAGCAAAATGAGGACAGAGAAATACGCAGCAGATGAAGGAACAAGGTAAAAACCCACCAGACCAAACAAATGAAGAGGAAATACACAGTCTACCTGAAAAATAATTTAGAGTAATGATAGTAAAGATGATCCAAAATCTTGGAAATAGAATGGAGAGAATACAAGAAACATTTAACAAGGACCAAGAAGAACTAAAAGGAAAACAAACAATGATGAACAACACAATAAATGAAATTAAAAATACTCTAGAAGGAATCAATAGCAGAATAACTGAGGCAGAAGAACGGATAAGTGACCTGGAAGATAAGATAATGGAAATAACTACCACAGAGCAGAATAAAGAAAAAAGAATGAAAAGAATTGAAGACAGTCTCAGAGACCTCTGGGACAACATTAAACACACCAACATTCAAATTATATGGGTCTCAGAAAAAGAAGAGAAAAAGAAGGGGACTGAGAAGATATTTGAAGAGATTATGGTTGAAAACTTCCCTAATATGGGAAAGGAAAAAATCAAACAAGTCCAGGAAGCTCAGAGAGTCCCATACAGGATAAATCCAAGGAGAAACACACTAAGACACATATTAATCCAACTATCAAATATTAAATACAAGGAAAAAATATTAAAAGCCGCAAGGGAAAGACAACAAATAGTGTACAAGGGAATCCCCATAAGGTTAAAAGCTGATCTTTCAGCAGAAACTCTGAAAACCAGAAGGGAGTGGCAGGACATATTTAAAGTGATGAAAGGGAAAAACCTACAAACAAGATTACTGTAACCAGCAAGGATCTCATTCAGGTTCCATGGAGAAATTAAAACCTTCAGAGACAAGCAAAAACTAAGAGAATTCAGCACCACCAAACCTGCTTTACAACAAATGCTAAAGGAACTTCTCTAGGCAGAAAACACAAGAGAAGAAAAAGATCTACAATAGCAAACCCAAAACAATTAAGAAAATGGTAATAGTAACATACATATCGATAACTACCTTAAATGTAAATGGATTAAATGCTCCAACCAAAAGACATAGACTGGCTGAATGGATACAAGAACAAGACTCATACATATGCTGTCTACATGAGACCCACTTCAGACCTAGGGACACATACAGACTGAAAGTGAGGGTGTGGAAAATGATATTCCATGCAAATGGAAATCAAAAGAAAGCTGGAGTAGCAATTCTCGTATCAGACATGTAGACTTTAAAATGAAGACTATTGGGCTACCCTGGTGGCGCAGTGGTTGAGAGTCCGCCTGCCAATGCAGAGGACACGGGTTCGTGCCCCAGTCAGGGAAGATCCCACATGCCGCAGAGCAGCTAGGATCCGTGAGTCATGGCCGCTGAGCTTGCGCGTCCAGAGCCTGTGCTCCGCAACGGGAGAGGCCGCAACAGTGAGAGGCCCGCGTACCACAAAAAATAAAAAATAAATAAAGTAAAGACTATTACAAGAGACAAAGAAGGACACTATATAATGATCAAGGGATCAATCCAAGAAGAAGACATAACAATTGTAAATATTTATGCACCCAACATAGGAACACCTCAATACATAAAGCAAATGCTAACAGTCATAAAAGGGGAAATTGACAGTAATACAATCATAGTAGGGGACTTTAACACCCCACTTTCACCGATGGGCAGATCATCCAAAATGAAAATAAATAAGGAAACACAAGCTTTAAATGGCATATTAAACAAGATGGACTTAATTGATATTTATCGGACATTCCATCCAAAAACAACAGAATACAATTTCTTCTCAAGTGCTTATGTAACATTCTCCAGGATAGATCATATATCTTGGATCACAAATCAAGCCTTGGTATATTTTTTAAAAATTGAAATTGTATCAAGTATATTTTCCAACCACAACACTATGAGACTAGATAAAAATTACAGGAAAAAAATCTGTAAAAAATACAGACACATGGGGGCTAAACAACACACTACTAAATAAGCAAGAGATCACTGAAGAAATCAAAGAGGAAATCAAAAAATACCTAGAAGCAAAGGACAATGAAAGCACAATGACCCAAAACCTATGGGATGCAGCAAAAGCAGTTCTAAGAGGGAAGTTTATAGCAATACAATCGTACCTTAAGAAACAGGAAACATCTCAAATAAACAACCTAACCTTACACCTAAAGCAATTAGAGAAAGAAGAACAAAAAACCCCAAAAGTTAGCAGAAGGAAAGAAATCATAAAAATCATATCAGAAATAAATGAAAAAGAAATGAAGGAAATGATAAGGATAAGGGAAAAGTTCGAAAACTTTGGTGATGACTTTGCATTTTATTCTTGGTGCTGTCAGAAATCTTCAAAAGGGTTTCCAAAAGGGAATTATTTAAGTCAGGTATTTAAAGAACATTATTGTGACTTCTGTGTGAAAACTGACTGTTAAAGAGAAAGAGTGAAAGCAGAGAGACCATTGTGAGATTATGGGATTATTTACAGGTGGAGGTGTCAAATGGGAAGCTGGATATTCACATCTGGAGTTAAAGGTTATACTAGTCTGCTTCGGATGCCTTGAAAAATGCCATAAAATGGATGTCTTCAACAACAGAAATTTATTTTATCACAGTTTGGGAGGCTGGAAAGTCCAAGATCAATGTGCCTTTAATGTAGATTTTCTTCCAAGGGCATTTCTCTTGGCCTATAGGTGGCTGCTATCTGGCTGGGTGCTCATATGACCTCATTGTATGTACACAGAGAGAGAACAAGCTCTCTGGTGTCTCTTCTTACAAGGTTACTAATCCCATAGGACTAGGGACCTACCCTCATGACCTCATCTGGCCCTAATTATCTCCCCAAAACTCCATCTTCAAATACCATCACATTGGATATTAGAGCTTCAGCATATGAATTTGGGGGTGGGGGAGATATAATCCAGTCCATAACACAGGATGAGGTCTGGCTAAACATGTGAAATTAAGAATGAAAGTACAAGAAGGAAATCACAATATAGGATATATGAGGTTTCCAAAGGTGAAAACATTAGGGCTTTCATTTTTATATCTTTATGATTTTACACAAACTCTTTCTTCCTTAGAACTGGAATACACTTTCTGCCTTGGCTTCCATTAAAGATACTGAGATCATTTTTGAGTACTATCTGTGTGCCAGGCACTTTACATCCACTAACTGTAATCACAAATTTGTAGGTCTTATTATCTGCATATCACAGGTGAGGACACTGAAACTTTGAGTAACTTGACCATGGTCCCATAAGCAGGCTTTGACCTCTGATCTATGTGACTCTAAATTCCTCACTTTCATCTATCCCACTTGGCTCCCTAAATCAATCCCACAAGGCCCCAAATCAGGTGGTACCTTCTCCTTATAAATTTTATTCACAAATTTTCCTCAAACTTCATGAGTGAATTTTCCCCTCATTTGTGTTTATATAACACCCTTTACACACCTCCGTTATAATTAGGTATTTCATCTAATCTTGAACATGACCAAGCCATCTCATGTGGTTTTCATGTCACTCCCACCAGGGTGGAAGCAAGAATGCAGCAAATGGTTATTAAAATAAATATCAAAATCAAAATTAATTTTTAAAACTTGTACATGAATTTTGAGAAAATACTCTGTGCAACATTCTCATTTGATTTAAATCCATTAACTCTTTATAGGCTCTTGTTTTTCATTTTTAATTATTATAATCTTAATAGTTTAACAAAATAAACACTAATTTTTCTTTGAGACTTTACCGTAGAATAAGGATTTCTCTAAGGATCCAAAATTTATCGAAATGCATTGGATATGACAGAAACAAGCCTAGGGACATGATTTAACATTTTTTTCTTCAACTTCATCTGCTATAAAATAGTGAACACAATATTTATCCCCGAACAATTTTGTAAATTTGTTTGGATTGCATGTTAAACATTCCTAGCCAAGGGGGCAATTACTAGTAATAACCACAAAAATAATTAAGTGTAAATCGATTCTTCATTTGTGTAGTGCTTGCATTTCTGTTATATATGCATATATCAGTTCAAGCATTAAAATTTGAAGAAAACATCCTACTGTTTTCAAACTTCTGAATTTATTTATAAAGCTGATTTTTAGGTTGGAAGAAAAAGAATGCTCAGAGCTGCCCACAAAGCTGGGTGCCAAACAAGTATTTCTTGGATTTTCACACTTGAAACAATGTGATATGGAGAAAAGAACAAATGGAGTAATAAGCAGACCTCTATTCTAGTCCTGCCTGTATAATATCTGTATTATTTGTCTCAACTTCTCTGGGGTTTAGTTTCTTCACCAATGTTAGAACACCTCTTAGAGTTCTGAGGTTCTTAGATTCTATGAGTATTCTTTTGAGAGTGAGGCTCAAACATCTCCATTGTTTCTTTAGCACAGATGATTCAGCTTCAACCTAATCCCAGTGTACAGACCGTACAATTTATAATTGATCAATTCATATTGGGCCCTATTTTTATGGTAGAGTTACTTAAAATGAGACATTCTGTGTTCAGATTTCCATTTCTCTGTGTTACTTTGTGTGGGTCACATAGCCTCTCTGTCTAGTGCAATAGTTCCTCATCTTTAAAACAGGGATTGTTGTGAAAATTAAATGAGTTTGTCCAGTGAACAGTGCCTGGCACATGTTTAACACAAAGTAAACCCTCAACAAATGAGAACCATCTTGCCACTCTTATCATCATCAGTGGCCAAATAGTGTTTCTAAACATCCTTTATCCTTTCCTCCATTCAATTTTAAATATCTCATGACCAACATAGTATGTTCCATACAAGAGAAAAACAAGATGCCATTTTCTTTGGCTTTTATTTTTAAGCCTTGAGGATTGACTTTCAAGTTTTTATTTTAGAATAAGAATACTCTTCCATTGCCTTTTTTCCCCATTTATGTATCAAAAACAATGAAAAAGTGCCTCATACAAATTATTTCTTGTTTTACATGATTTCTCTTTAATATTCTGGTTTGGGGAGGTGTAATTTTCAGTAAAATCTCTGATACCTATATATAAAACGTATACATGTTTATCTGTATATATCTGTGTGTGTATCTTTGTATACCTGTATCTTTCCAGTGGTTCTCAGTTTTCATTTTTCACCTATTTTCACTAAATACCTTAAAAAAATAATCTCTTCTGTTTGGGGGTTACACATTTATAAAACTGTATCATTTCTTGATTGATTGATTTGTATGGTAAGAGGTGGTTCTATATAGATGACAATAAGAATTCTCTCCTCACCCGTTTCTGTAGAAGGCAAATAATTCACTTATCTTTCAGGTCCTCATCCTAGTGGAGAATTGCCTACCTGGGGCCAGAAACCTTAGTATAAACCCCAAGGTCATAGTTATAATCTTCATACTGCACCAACTGCCCCTCCTCTATACTCTGCAGATACTGTATGTCAGGATCTCATTTATTATCTGTCAATGCAAACTGCTTCCTTTGTAAGGGGCAGTAAACAGTCTTATCTTTGCATTAACCATAATGTAATTCCCTTTATTCCTCTTTATAGTAAACTTTCTCTCTTCAGTAACATACGTTGAAAAAGAAATACGTTGACATGTAGCTCTTGAATATATTTATGCCTAGGAATGTAGTTATTTTACCGACTAATATTCAGAATTGGAGAATTCATACTGTAGGTATTTGTGGAGACATATATCCACATGTATATATATCTATATATTTTTAAATAAATATATATGTGTATACAATTTACATACTTGTCTGGGAGATTAGGAAATATCTGTTTTCTTTGAGTTTGCCTCTGTAGTGAAAATTCATTATTTGTCATCTACCTGGAAAATAACATATATTCTTTTTTTTTTTTTTTTTTTTTGCGGTACGCGGGCCTCTCACTGTTGTGGCCTCTCCCGCTGAGGAGCACAGGCTCCGGACGCGCAGGCTCAGCGGCCATGGCTCACGGGCCCAGCCGCTCCACAGCATGTGGGATCCTCCCAGACTGGGGCATGAACCCGTGTCCCCTGCATCGGCAGGCAGACTCTCAAGCACTGCGCCACCAGGGAAGCCCATATTCTTGAAATGGTTTCCTTTATTATCTCATTATATACATAATATAAATGATGCCTTACTCTCCTTTTTCTAACATCTGTGGAGATCCAAATTTTCCCACTTTCACTTTCTAATTTGTCCCTTTGTATCTTTTCCTCTTTAGCCTCAGTATAGGCAATATGTTCAAATAAAATTTCTGCTTTACAAAAACTAACTCCAAAAGAAGTAGGCACAATGTTTATGTATACCTCAAATATGATTAAACCCACCAGGCAAATCTGTCAATTCTCAATAAGCTCCCAGCACCATAGGATCTCATAGTCTATGCGTGTGCTGAAAAGGGCACATCATGTTTCTAGTCATATTCTTGTGTGCTGTGAGTCCTTTGAATCACAAGATGTTTTCTTTATATTGCTTTTTCCCATCCAGTTAAATCATATTTCTGGTATATGAGCATATAGTCAAACATTTTCAGTAAATGAGAATGTTTTACTTCTCCTATCTTGTATGTTACTGCTAAGAAATTATAAGGAGGAACTGTGAGTCTATTTTACTGAAGATACCAGCTTGTGTTCTCTTAGAAAAATGACGGAAGAATTAGGAATCACATGTGGACAGGTGAAAATATAAGTACACTCAGGGTTTTAGACAATCACACATGATTTGTGTATTAAAACAAAGATTTTAAAGACAGAAATTTTCTTCTTTCTAGCATCTTTCCTCTGAAGTAAATTACTGAGTAAAAAAAAAAAATTAAGCTATTATAATGCTTTTTTCAGCCCCATAGTACATCACCAAAGCTGGAGAAAGGCAAGTGGAGAATAAATGGATTTCAAATACCCTTGTCTTATCGGGTTTTCTTACTTTGAAAGGACCCTTTCACTCATCTCTCTGTATCTGTGGGTCCCAGGTGTTGCTGAGATTTAGATTAATAAAGACACCTCCAGGCACAAGAAGACTTTCTGCACATGATTAGTAAATGTCCATTGCTTTCCTGGGTAGACAGTGTATAGCCAGTTAATTTAGGGCTGCTCCAAATGACTTCTAAAGCCCTCTGCAGTTCTGAAATTCTATTATGAGGAAACAATTAAACAGAACAAATTTCCAATGTGTGCACCTGCTCTCTTTTTCTTCAGGGAATGGCAAGATGATATATCCCAATAGAGGAACAGACTAACAAATAGACAAATCAGAGGTTGTGTTGGCCCAACATTTTGAAGATTTTACCTCACAACTTTGACTATAAAGACAGCTGGCATGTAAGAGAGACTTTTAAGAGTATGTGTTTTGGGGCTTCCCTGGTGGCGCAGTGGTTGAGAGTCGGCCTGCCGATGCAGGGGACACGGGATCGTGCCCCGGTCCGGGAGGATCCTGCATGCCGCGGAGCAGCTGGGCCTGTGAGCCGTGGCCGCTAGGCCTGCGCGTCCGGGGCCTGTGCTCTGCAGCAGGAGGGGCCGCAGCGGTGAGAGGCCCGCGTACCGCAAAAAAAAAAAAAAAAAAAAAAAAAAAATACGTGTTTTGAAATTCAAGTTTTATTTACACACAGTGTATGAAATCATTTCAGATTTGTATATACTGTATTGTACATAGAGTATAGAAAAAGATGACATGATATCCCCGAGGTAACATTTATTTTATTACTTAAAAGAGATATTCTAATATTACTAGAGCTATAAAGCACCTGGAACCTTATGATTAAATAATACTTCATATTTTAATAGTTGGGGCAAAAACTGTTTATCTCTTTATAACTGTAAATCAAACTTGGAGCCTGAGGAATCGTTCTTAGACATAGGTGGATCCTATTCTGTCCCTGCTCTCTGGTTGTTAAATATAACATGCAAAGTTGATTCAAGTGATGAATGCCTATTCTTATCTGATGAGCTGCTTATTTCATTATTTGCCTAGATTCAAAGGTGCAAAATACAAAATTCAGGCCAAAAGGATTTATTAACCAAAACTGTGTCTTTCCATTGATATTTCAATTTGTGGGGCTGGGTATTTCTGAATAGTGAACAAATCACAGGGGAGATGACTTAAATGGAAAGCACTGAACAATAAGGTAGGTCATTTCCCTAACCTTTAATATAAACTATGGTCAAGAAATTGGCTGACTACCAGGAGCTGGAAAAGGGAAATGTTGTGCTGTATTGTTCCTCTGAAAAGCAGCATTAATGGACTATTCATAGAAATGTTTGCAGGGTGGAAGCTGGGACATCTTGAGAGCTTTCCCACTTGTGACGTTTCACTGTGCCCATTATGGACAGCAAGGAATGTCATAATGCACCGAGGGCAATTTTCGAAAGAAAAGTCAGCAGGGATTGATAGGAAAGGGAACTAACCTTTTATACAGCACCATTCCCTTGTCAGTGCTTCATAAATACAGATACACCAACCTGCTGCCCTTCCTTCAGATACTCTGATAAAAAAGAAGATAGTTATCACTTAATTTCAGTCCAGAGTTCTCAATCCTTTGTGAAGTTCATTTGAATTCCCCTAAAAATCATGTATATTTCAAAAGAGAAAAGAAAACAGAAGAAAAAAGTCATCTGTTTCCACCAGTTTCATGTTCATTCATCTCCTACCTGGGAACTTATTCACCACTACAGATGGTCACAGTTTCACTCTTCGATGTTAATTTCTCTGTTTCTGTTGCTCCAGCTGTTATTTCCTAGATGGACAGAAAGTCTCTCAGAAACAAGTGCTATTGAGACATGTCTTCCCATCTGCAGTACATAAAGGTGTATTTATCTTGCTATTGTGTGCTGTTTTACTAAGCACATCTCTCTTGTAAATTTTGCATTCCTCTGGGAGAAATAGTTTTCTTTCCCATATTTCATTTGCTCCATTACAATCTCTAATTCACTGAGGCAGATAATATTAGAGTGACAATTATAATTCAGATAGATCGTTCAGGCAAATATGGTATGGAACTGAAACAGACAAGCATTGTTTCTATCACTACAGGTTTAAATCTATTAGGTGAATGATATCTTTTTTATGCATAAACCCTTATAAATATTATTTTGACATCAGTATTATAAATTCTGTTTTGCTTAAGTCATGTTTCTAATGAATTAGTGAAATTAATGAGGCACACAAATAAAGATTCTTGGTCTTAGTGCATTGTGAAGTGCAGGCAGTCCTCAATAAAGGCCAAATGGAAAATTCATTTTCCTTTTTCAGAAGTGGGAAAGCAGAAAACAAGGCCGGAACATCACCTCAAGGCTTATCTAAGCAAACCCTGGCATTGTTTCCTGCTCCATTAATACTTTAGTATGAAAAGCTCTTATGTTCAACCCCATCTTACTTTATCCCTATACCAACTCCCTTCTGTAATGGCAGGTTCCTCTAAGGAGGGAATGCTGCCATTCAGGGTGCAACATAAGTGATATTCCCACTAGAAGAAACAGGTAACATCACATCAGTAGGATTATTGACCATGGGCAGAGTGGTGAGCACCCAATTGCTGATTGTATTAGTTTGCTAGAGCTGCTATAACAAAGTACTACAAATTGTGTGCCTTAGAACAACAGAAGTTTATTGTCTCAGAGTTGTGGATGCTAGAGATATGAAAGCTAGGTCTTACCAGGGTAGGTTCCTTCTGAGGACTGTGAGGGAAGGATATGTTCCAGGCCTCTCTCTTTGGCTTGTAGATGGCCATTTTCTCCCTGAATCTATTTATTTGACATTCTCCCTATGTATGTTTCTATGTACAAATGTCTGCTTTTTATAAGGACACCTGTCATATTGGATCAGGGGCTCACTCTACTCTAGTATGACCTCATCCTAACTTAACTAGTGACATCTGTGACAATTCTATTTCCAAATAAGGTCACATTCTGAGGTACTGGGGTCTAGGACTTCAACATATGAATTTGGGAGACCGATTCAACCCATAATACTTACATGTTTTATGGACATTCATCCTGCTTGCAAAAAATATGAGAGGGATAATCAACATCATATAACCTCAGGAAAATGAAAATTGAAGCCCCAGAGGAATACCAATATACCCCAACATAATGGCCAAGGACTCACATGTCTTTTAGCAGTGGATTAGATATATGAATTGTGAAATATTTATTTTAGAACACTACACAGAAATTATATAAAAAAAAAAACCTACTGCCATATGCAACACAAAAGTTGAATCATATAAATTTTGGTGAAGCTACAGAGCAACCAGACTCTTATTATGCATTCCTAATGGGATTATAAAATGGTCCAAACACTCTGAAAAACTTCTTGGCACTATTTAACACTATCACTTATCCTATGATCCAGAAATTTTACTCTAGATATGTACTAAAGAAAAATGAGGGCATTTGTATAGCAAAAGGCATGTACAACAATATTCACGACAGCTTTATTAATAATATAAAAAAAACCCAGTAAACAGCAAACATAACCTTCAACAGCAGAATGGACAAGTGAATTTTGATATGTTCATAGTAGAATATTATTCAATGATTAAAAAGAACAGACTGCTGCTACATACATCATAATTTTATCTTACAAACATAATGCTGTGCAAAAACCCCAAAATAAATAAATACATACTATAAAATTCTACTTACATGAAATTCAAAAACAGTTAAATTAAAAGCAAGAAGAACTACAATCCTGCAGCCTGTGGAACAAAAAACACATTCACAGAAAGATAGACAAGATGAAACGGCAGAGGGCTATGTACCAGATGAAGGAACAAGATAAAACCCCAGAAAAACAACTAAATGAAGTGGAGACAGGCAACCTTCCAGAAAAAGAATTCAGAGTAATGATAGTGAAGATGATCCAGGACCTGGGAAAAAGAATGGAAGCAAAGATCGACAAGATGCAAGAAATGTTTAACAAAGACCTAGAAGAATTAAAGAACAAACACACAGAGATGAACAATACAATAACTGAAATGAAAATTACACTAGAAGGAATCAATAGCAGAATAACTGAGGCAGAAGAACGGATAAGTGACCCAGAAGGCAGAATGGTGGAATTCACTGATGCAGAACAGAATAAAGAAAAAAGAATGAAAAGAAATGAAGATAGCCTAAGAGACCTCTGGGACAACATTCAACACAACAACATTCGCATCATAGGGGTCCCAGAAGGAGAAGAGAGAGAGAAAGGACCCGAGAAAATATTTGAAGAGATTATAGTTGAAAACTTCCCTAACATGGGAAAGGAAATAGCCACCCAAGTTCAGGAAGTGCAGTGAGTCCCATAAAGGATAAACCCAAGGAGAAACACGCCAAGACACATAGTAATAAAATTGGCAAAAATTAAAGACAAAGAGAAATTATCGAAAGCAGCAAGGGAAAAATGACAACATACAAGGCAACTCCCATAAGATTAACAGTTGATTTCTCAGCAGAAACTCTACAAGCCAGAAGGGAGTGGCATGATATACTTAAAGTGATGAAAAGGAAGAACCTACAACCAAGATTACTCTATCTGGCAACGATCTCATTCAGATTCAATGGAGGAATCAAAAGCTTTACAGACAAGCAAAAGCTAAGAGAATTCAGCACCACCAAACCAGCTGTACAACAAATGCTAAAGGAACTTCTCTAAGTGGGAAACACTAGAGAAGAAAAGGACCTACAAAAACAACCAAAAACAATTAAGAAAATGGTCATAGGAACATACATATGGACAATTACCTTAAACGTGAATGGATTAAATGCTTCAACCAAAAGACACAGGCTTGCGGAATGGATACAAAAACAAGACCAATATATATGTTGTCTACAAGAGACCCACTTCAGACCGAGGGACACATACAGACTGAAAGTGAGGGGATGGAAAATGATATTCTAGGCAAATGGAAATCAAAAGAAAGCTGGAGTAGCAATACTCATTTCAGAAAATAGACTTTAAAATAAAAAATGTTACGAGACAAAGAAGGACACTACATAATGATTAAGGGATCAAACCAAGAAGAAGATATAACAATTATAAATATATATTCACCCAACATAGGAGCAGCTCAGTACATGAGGCAACTGCTAACAGCTATAAAAGAGGAAATCGAGGGCTTCCCTGGTGGCGCAGTGGTTGAGAATCCGCCTGCCGATGCAGGGGACACGGGTTCGTGCCCCGGTCCGGGAAGATCCCACACACTGTGGAGCGGCTGGGCCTGTGAGCCATGGCCGCTGAGCCTGCGTGTCGGGAGCAGATGCTCCACAGTGGGAGAGGCCACAACAGTGAGAGGCCCGCGTACTGCAAAAAAAAAAAAAAAAAAAAGTGGGCATAGAGGGAACCTACCTCAACATAATAAAGGCCATATACATCAAACCCACAGCAAACATCATTCTCAATGGTGAAAAACTGAAAGGATTTTCTCTAAGATCAGGAACAATATAAGGATGTCCACTCTCACCACTATTATTGAACATAGTTTTGGAAGTCCTAGCCATGGCAATCAGAGAAGAAAAAGAAATAAAAGGAATCTAAATTAGAAAAGAAGAAGTCAATCTGTCACTGTTTGCAGATGACATGATACTATACATAGAGAATCCTAAAGATGCCACCAGAAAACTGCTAGAGCTAATCAATGAATTTGGTAATGTTGCAGGGTACGGAATTAATGCACAGAAATCTCTTACATTCCTATACACTAATGATGAAAAATCTAAAAGAGAAATTAAGGAAACACTCCCATTTACCATTGCAACAAAAAGAATAAAATAGCTAAGATTAAACCTACCTAGGGAGACAAAAGACCTGTATGCAGAAAACTATAAGGCACTGATGAGAGAAATTAAAGATGATACCAACAGATGGAGAGATATACCATGTTCTTCGATTGGAAGAATCAGTATTGTGAAAATGACTATACTACCCAAAGCAATCTATTCAATGCAATCCCTATGAAATTATCATTGGCATTTTTTACAGAACTAGAACAAAAAATCTTAAAATTTTTATGGAGACACAAAAGACCCCAAATAGCCAAAGCAGTCTTGAGGGAATAAAACGGAGCTGGAGGAATCAGACTCCCTGATGTCAGAGTATACTACTAAGCTACAGTAATCAAGACAATATGGTACTGGCATGAAAACAGAAACATAGACCAATGGGACAAGATAGAAAGCCCAGAGATAAACCAACGTACCTATGGTCAACTAATCTATGACAAAGGAGGCAAGGATAGACAATGGAGAAAAGACAGTCTCTTCAATAAGTGGTGCTGGGAAAACTAGACAGCTACATGTAAAAGAATGAAATTAGAACACTCCCTAACACCATACACAAAAACTCAAATGGATTAGAGACCTAAATGTAAGACTGGACACTATAAAACTCTTAGAGGAAAACATAGGAAGAACACTCTTTGACATACATCACAGCAAGATCTTTTTTGACCCACCTCCTAGAGTAATGGAAATAAAAACAAAAATAAACAAATGAGACCTAATGAAACTTCAAATCTTTTGCACAGCAAAGGAAACCATAAAGAAAATGAAAAGACAACCCTCAGAATGGGAGAAAATATTTGCAAACGAATCAACAAAGGATTAAACTCCAAAATATATAAACAGCTCATGCAGCTTAATATTAAAAAAACAAACAACCCAATCCAAAAATGGTTATAAGAAGTAAATAGACAGTAAATAGACATTTCTCCAAAGAAGACAGACAAATCTCCAAGAAGCACATACAAAGCTGCTCAACATCACTAATTATTAGAGAAATGCAAATCAAATCTACAATGAGGTATCACCTCACACCAGTTAGAATGGGCATCATCAAAAAATCTCCAAACAACAAATGCTGGAGAGGTTGTGGAGAAAAGGGAACCTTCTTGCACTGTTGGTGGGAATGTAAATTGATACAGCCACTATGGAGAACAGTATGGAGGTTCCTTAAAAAACTAAAAATAGAATTACCATATGATCCAGCAATCCCACTATTGAGCATTTACCCAGAGAAAACTATAATTCAGAAAGACACATGCACCCCCCAATGTTCATTGCAGCATTATTTACGATAGCCAGGTCATGGAAGCAACCTAAATGCTCTTCGACAGACGGATGGATAAAAAAGATGTGGTACATATATACAATGGAATATTACTCAGCCATAAAAAGGAACAAAATTGGGTCATTAGTTGAGACGTGGATGGATCTAGAGACTGTCATACAGAGTGAAGTAAGTCTGAAAGAGAAAAACAACTATCGTATATTAACGCATATTTGTGGAACGTAGAAAAATGGTATAGATGAACTGGTTTGCAGGGCAGAAAGTGAGACAAAGATGTAGAGAACAAATGTATGGCCACGAAGGGGGGAAAGCAGAAGGGGGGTGGGGGTGGGGGTGTGAAAAATAAAACAGTTAAATTAATAGTGATAAAATTCAGAATAAAGGTTAATTTTAGTGATGTCTTACTGACTGGGAATGGGCACAGGCATGGGAAATACTCTTGTGATACGCTTCATGATCTATGTTTGACCTAGGCTGTGGTGAAATGGGTAAATATACATGTAAAATTTCATCAATTTTTGTGTATGTGTTACCCCTCAAAAAAAGTTTAAATCACACAATAAATGAATAACAATGAAAGAGGAGATCAGGTAACTTGTAAAGCACTGTTCCCATAAAACCATTAACACAGGATTAAAAAAGCAAAGACCAGTTAGTAACGGCAGAATCTTCTCCTATCCTCCAGTTTGGGAATCTTATACTACTAGCTCCTGGACACTCAGCTATAGGATGTAATTAGGGAATTCCCACTTAACCTGAGAAACACTGCTTGCTCCGTAACAGTTTAGGTTAGGAAGTAGTGGTAGTAAGATGGCTTCTTCCTCACTTTCTGCTCCCTCTCACACATCATGCCCACACTATACTCTCCTCATTCAAGGCACATCAGGAAATTCTCATTTTATAATGGGTATTTGTGGAAAATATAGGGCTCAGGGAGATGATTAAGATGTTCCTATATGTTACATTTATTTTTAATCTTTCACATTAGATTCAAAAGTCAAGGCCAAAATACCAGAAGGGGGATATTTCCATTGGCATGCCTCAGGCTACTTACCAAATATTTACACATCCTTTCACACCCTTACCTCTGCAATGAAGAATTTGTGAATTTGGAGGTATTCCAGAATCATATAAATCCCTCTATTTTGAATTCAAAATCAAAGCTCTTGAAAGGGAAAACTAATCCCTAATTGAAAGTATCAGGAACATTGTTTATAAATGTCAGGGAATTCTAAATATTTTACCTAGCATTTCCTGTGGTTCTTTACAGAAGGAAGAATACATACCCTCGAGGTTAAGAAGTTGAACCTTGAGGAACTCCACATGCTTTTAACACGAGTTGTGCACAGAGAAAGGAAACTCTTCTGGGCTTCATCAAATAATGGGCAGATATATGTTCTGAGAAATATTGCAGGAAGTTCTGTTTCTTTGTTCTCTTTATCAGTTGCCTAATTAATTGCTTTCTTAGCAGTAAGCGGCCACCTTCCAACACATATGAGGGCAGTAACTTGTAGCCTTGATTCCTCCTGATCGCTACCCGTTTGAGTTAAGACCCTCTCTGTCACTTTTTAAGGACAAAGGGACTGAAGTATCAGGATATTTAAAGAATGGGAAAGAGTATCAAAAAGAATGGGTCAGGGGCTTCCCTGGTGGTGCAGTGGTTGAGAGTCCGCCTGCCAATGCAGGGGACACGGGTTCGTGCCTCGGTCCGGGAAGATCCCACATGCAGCAGAGCGGCTAGGCCCGTGAGCCATGGCCGCTGAGCCTGCATGTCCGGAGCCTGTGCTCCGCAACGGGAGAGGCCACAACAGTGACAGGCCCGCGTACCGCAAAAAAAAAAAAAAAAAAGAATGGGTCAAAGATAATAAAGAATGAAAAAAAGTCATTAAAGGTGTCAATCATCAGGCTAAGTGATTAAATATGTCAATTATCACGCCATTAACAATTTCTAAAAAATAGTTTTAGTAGAGTGATATTGAAGTAAAAACCTTAATTGTTTTATTAAAATATGTAGAAATGACTGATGTCATTAGCTAGGCTAAGCATGGATTCTGAATAGTCATTTTGAATATCGCTGCTATATCTTTGGACATTTTTCTCCTTCAAATCAGTAAACTGACTGTTACTACCACTGACAAGTGCCTCTAGCCAGAACTCATCCCAGGCAATGATGGAATGATGGTGAGGTTTGGTCCAGCTACCCTTCTATTTAATTCTTCCTTTAAATCCCAGGAACCCACTACTCAGGGACAGCCTTCCTGGCAGGAGCAGCCACCTGTAAATTCTTGCTCTTCCAGGAGAACCGCTGCTCCCCAAATCCACTGCTTCATTAAACTCTAATTTATCTCTCTATTCTACAAAACACTGAATGTTGCTACCATGGATGGGTTTGGACTAATGTGATGGCATCATAAAAATTTACCAATGTCAGTTCAAATGATCAGCCTTTTATGAAAATACTTCAGGAAGAATTTAATATTAAAAAGTTCAAACAACTTTAAAAGACAATGGAGGTGAGGGTCCATCACTTTATCTCCTTCTAATCATACCACATAAATGTTTACTGGCTTTTCTTCTCTCATGTTGGTCTTGTCTAGAGTATGAAAAACAAAAATGGTAAAATTGTAGGGCAGTGGTAATCATCCACTAATGCATGCTCTGCTGTTTATGAATCCAGGGCACAGGGCTGTGATGATCTGTGTATTTCTAATTTCAGCAGCTATGGAAGTGCAGGTGTATGTTTTCATGATACTGAGAAGTAGATATGTTATTAAATCAACTCCTTCCTCTCTAGGGGCTTCTTCCCTTGAAGCTTCCTGTGACATATGTAGGAGTTTCGTGGCAGGAAACAGTGTAGAATTGGGCCTGGTGGGAATACTTTTATTAGAACCCAGCATGCACCGAAGTAAAGTCCTATTGCAGTTGGGACAATTTGCAGACTCTCTTACTTACGAGTGCATCTCTGATTCCCAAGAGCTCATCTCATTCCTGCACACAAAGCTGACTGGGGAGAAGTCAGCTGACTTATGCAAGTAAACCACGATTGTGTTTTATTGTGCATGGCCAGTCTATGAAGGGGTAGATTCATTATGTACTAGAGACGAAGGTATTTTCCCCATCTCTCGGTATTCTGACATCTAAAGCACTAACAAGGGTTTTTAAATAATATATGAGCAAGTACTGAACGCTTTCCTCTCCCAGATCTCTCCTCTTTGGTTTTCAAATCAGATCCTTGATCCGAGAGCATGTGGAATTCCCCATTGACTAAGTCCCTGGACAGCATACAGAGTGAAATACTGCTGAAATCACTTTCCTCTGCAGCTGCAAAACAATAATCTCAAAATAGTTTATCCAAGACAAAGAAAACATGGACTTACAATAGCAATTGAAGGGAAAAAAAAATATTCCCACAATGTTAGAACTTTTAATTAAAGAAAAATATTTAGAAAATTAGTGATGTATGGATTTCTTACCCTCAAATACTTATTTTTCATTCTTTTGTTCAGGCTATTTTATCAGGATGCCTTGTGCCTTTTAACGTTATAAATATTTTTGTTTTTATTTTTTACCATGTGCTGGAAAAATGTTGAATAATTGAGGTCAGAAATTGTCAGCTCTTTATTTACTAATTGAGATATACTTTGGGAACTTAGTTTTTGCACATGATTTTTTTTTTTTTTCTTTTTGCTTGGTACTGGAGTTTGGGGAGAAGGAGTTGGCAGTACTTACAAACCCTGTTTTTGTGGTGGATAGGAAACACCTTCCTAAATCCTTGTATTCTTTGCTAACAATTTATATATAGATAATTGTTGCGGTGTGAGACAACTTGGCATATAGAAAAGATAAACGTTATGTAGAAAGCAATCTGAGTACTTCAATATCAAAGTTTTGGGTGAGCCTTTACTTTAAAATAGTGGATGAGAACAACCATGTTTCTCATATACTTTTCTGAGCTATCAATTTAGAATGATTCATTTGGATTAAAAAAATGTTGCTTTCTTTCAATCAGAGGATAATATAATTAGAAAATGTTTAAAGCCAACAGAAGCACAGTAATAAATTTGAAAATGGGTCCATTATCTTACAAAATCTACATATGACATGTGTCACTTGCACGTAAAACAAAGCCATGTAATTAGTGTGACTGAAAAATCCACAATCCTAGAGGCAGAAAAGATATAGTACAATATTGTGCTAGTAATGAGAATAATAATTATGTGCCATAAATAATTATGTAAAACCTACAAAGCTAGCTATGGAAGTTAATGTTTCCCCCAAAGTATTAGTCATACATTGATTACTGTAATGTTCTAGCTTAGAATAGTGGGAATATAAAAATTAATAAAGCATGGAAATCTTCTCAGAGCAGTCAAGGAAGTTGTTCCATTCTGAACTTTGGAATACTGAGAAATATAACTAGAAGAAAAGAGAAAAAAATGAAAACAGGGAGAAATCTTAGGAAAAATGATGACATTTTGTAGAATGCAAAATGAAGACAGAAAAAACTCTACTCTTAAAGTCTTAAGTGTTTACTTCTCAGAACAGTAGTCCTGCAATGCACCATACAAGGATAAAAAGTTTAAAAATATTCATGTACAATATTCATTGTAATATTAATTGTAATCAGGCAGTCATATTTTATATTAAATTCCTTTGCTTAGGAATATTACTTTAAACAGTATCAAAGTAAAGCACAGTTTAAATTGGGAGTGAAAAAAGAAAAGTAAATATGTCATTTTGTGATTCATTCTGTGCAAATTTGATGGTATCACACTTTAAGGAGTAGCATCTTAATATGTAAAAACATTTGACAGATACTTTTACTTTTTGGTATGATTTTGCATGAAGAAAACTTTGTTTTAGAATAGAGAGACGCTCCTAGTTTCACACTCTATCTGTAAATCATAGTTTTTTTTACTGCCTTATAATAGGAGAGATATTTGGGTTATTGAAGCAGGTATAGATTTATCACCTCTGGGTGGAACTTTCTTTCCAAGTCCCTTCATAAATCCACTGTACACCCTTGTCCTGAATTACTACTGAGCAATAGTCCCCATAATTATAGTATGTAGATCAATGAGGGACATACAAATTGCACTCGATTTATTGTTGGGTGACTACTGGGATTATTACATTATTTTTTTATTTTATTTTTATTATTATTACTTGGGTGAGTCGGGTCTTAGTTTTGGCACATGGGATCTTCGTTATCGCGTGCGGGATCTTTCACTGCAGTGCGCACGCTTAGTTCGTTGTGGTGCGTGGGCTTCTCTGTAGCTGTGGCGCAGACTCTAGAGCACACAGCTTAGTTGCCCCACAGCGTTTGGGATCTTAGTTCCCTGACTAGGGATCAAACTCAGATCTCCCGCATTGGAAGGTGGATTCTTAACCACTGGCCCACCAGGGAAGTCCCCCTTTATTTTTAATTATAGGGGTTTTTTGTCAAATTCAATAATCACAGAATCTTTATGAAGAAAGCAGTTGCAAACTTGCTGCCACCATTAAGTGAAAAATTGCCCTTACATGGGGTAAAAGGTCTCTCAGACCATTTGAGGACCATTTGTGTGCCCATTTGAGGAACTCCAAATTACGTTTAAAGTGCAAATGCATGTGAAGACCTTAGGAATGTGAAGCAAATTCATTGTAAATATGCTATTATGTTCTTAGCTTTCTAAATTCTACTTATGAACACCTAACTCTAAAACAAACAGCAGCAGAGAAACATTTTAATTCTAAAACTGACTTCAGCACATATTCTAGCTTTATTTGCTCTCTGTGCTATGATTTTGAGTCAATTACCACTGTTTTGTTTCATAATGGAGCAGAAGACAATTCTGCAGAATTCAATGCCTTAATCATTCTTCATTTAGAGTCCTCCTTTGATTTAAGCAAGGAGGTTCACAAATTTGTACTGTAAGTTAAATTTGAATAAGCACATACCCAAAGATTTCATTATTTGATATTTAAATATGCCTTAAATACTTTGAAGCAGCATCATTATACTTCTTGATATATTTAAACATTATACATTTTAAAAATGAAGTCCCTAAACATTATTTGTATATGTCTTAATGGGAAAGAAGTCAGATATCAAACATGTTAGAAAGAAATTTTTTCCTGTGAGTTTGAACCCTGAAGTTTATATTCGGAAAAGGACTCCATTTAGAAAGATCATTCTATCTGTAAGATACACCTCATTTTAAATCTGGATACATAGTAGACATGACTTATTATTTTTCCTTAAAGGAAGGCTTAACTTCCAGTCTATGTTTGCCCTGAAAAACACTGATCAATATGTTTTATTGACTCCATAATGGAGTAAACCAATCTTTTTCTGCCATTTTTTCCCCCTGAGCTATGATGACTCCATCTAGAGTCATCATAGCTCAAAAATTGAAAAGAGTTTATGCCATTGACTACTGCATTCAGGCTCTAGGAACTGTCACATATTCATTCAACAAACATTTATTGAGCATCTACAGTGGACCAGACACTTTCTAGGTAAATAAACAAAATAGACAAAAACTCTTGTCCTCATAGAGCTTGCATTCTAATGAAGGAGACAGATAATAATTAAAGAAAAAATTAAATATTTCGTATGTCAGATATAAAATTCCTAAGAAGAAACAAAAGCATAGTAGAAGAGGAAAGTATGTGTATGTATGTGTGTGTGTGATTTTACATATGTTAGACATGAAAAAACTGCTTCCAAACAAATCGAGAAATGCATTGAGCTAATTCATTTTATGCCCTAAGAGAAATACACCATTCTATTGAAGAATCAAAATGGATGATTTTTCTTTCCATGAATTTTTATAAAAATGTTGTAAGAATAATGGTATTCAAGAAGCACCCTTGAATCTAGTATAATAATGCAGAATAAAAATCTTTGTTACCTTTATTGAAATGTACAGGTTAGTTTGGTCTATCTTACCTATGATCTTCTTACAAAACTGTAAGATTCTGAGAAACAGGAAGTAAGTTGTTTCATCTAAGTTGGAGGTCTAGAATTGCAAATGAATTTATAGTAAGGGATAAAAAATATTTTGGCTCCAAACTTGAGTCCATGTGTGTTAGAGTGGATACACATCACATAAGAACAAGTGATCTTTCGTACTACTTGGCAACTAAATCTGAGCATCCTAATATAGGAACTGTAAAATAATATTGCACATTTTCGTAGCTCCAAAAAGTACCTTGCATTATTTTAAAATAAAATTTTAATAAGTAATTTTGACTGCAGAAAAACTATCATGGTAATGATGCAAATTTTACTAAAAAAAAAATAGGTGTCAGAGAGAGACACTGGAAATTCATGTCCCTGCCTTTAAAGAGATGTCAGCAAGCCATGGCAAAGTCGTCTGTTTTTTAGGAAGATGACCCAGCATCTTGTAGTTTCTGTATGATATCTCATATTCCTCTACCATTTCCACTAGAAGAATTTGTAAATCTCCTAAATCCATGTCTAAGCCACTCTACCCCTTATACTCTTAAAAATCTGGTTACTTCTAGTATTGAATGAAGACAGAGACCCTTTGTGAGCATAAGTCAGGATGATTATCATTCGGGATTACATGAGGACATAAAGGGAGAGACTTTGACCTGGGTACTGAATCCAATTAAAGAGGAGTCAGATATTGAAGAATTTGGCCCCATTTTCAGTAGTCTTTTTCCTGAAGGGCTCTTCTTCTGAGATCCATTGGGATGAAAGTTTTTGTTGGGTAAAAGACTGCTCTTTCCTGTATCCAACACTTGGACCTGTTTTCAACAAGAGCTAGTGTTTCTGTGATATAATGTCTTTAAAGATCCTCGTCTTGAGGCTTCCCTGGCGGTCCAGTGGTTAAGACTCTGCACTTCCACTGCAGGGGCATGGGTTCCATCCCTGATTGGGGAACTAAGTTTCTGCACGCCGCGTTATGTGGCCAAAAAAAAAAAAAGATCCTGGTCTTGCCTTAACCACCTCTGGCAAGGAGTGATCTGTGTGTGAATTCTAATGAAGTACTTTGAACAACTGGCCCATAAAAGCTGGGTTCTACTGAGTGCAGGTGAGTTTTCCTAGTAAGTCACCAAATCACTGATTTTTCGATTTTAAGAGTACAGCTAAGAGCTGTTTACAGCCTTACTTGCTATTTTTCTAAGAACCAGGGACCAAAAGTTGAATATTTTTCGAAGTGTTTCATCTTTCAGACATGATCATTCCTGCTCAGTATATTCACCTCCCTCTAAAGTCAAAGGGAGTGATACCCGTGGGAGTACTGCTGCCTCTGCCAATTTCATTTTTCACTAAAACCAAGAAAAGACTGTGATGTCCTTCATTTCTGAGCAGAGTTCTCTCTTCCTGCACATGATCTACTTAGCCAATTATTGTGAACATACAGATCTTTAATATGTATGATTTGATATCAAGGATAAACTCTATCCCTAAGGAACTGACTTGTGTAAAAACAATCCTTTTAGACTTGCTTTTTAAGAAAGCAAAAGTTTCTTTCTGTAAGGAAAAACCCCCTCCAAGCTTCTTGCACAGATGTGTTTTCTAATTATGTGTGAGAAACACCCGGCAGTACCTCACACCTGTGTCAGTAGGGGAGGGCCCATTAGGGCTGAAGTAGTGACCAGGGTCAGGTGCCTCAGGTAAGAAATATCAGGTGTACATGCCTCAGGCTAGTCTCACAGGCAGCCTCTATTCTCCCAAATCTAGCTGAGAACAGAATGTCAGTGATGTCCAACTTTGAGGAAGCTAGTTCTAACAGTGCTATGTATCCAACTGTGCTGGAAATTACCCAGGGAAGCCTGTTTCAACAGGACTTCTAGCTGCAGTTGTAGGTCCAAAAGGTTCAAGGGAGTCTTTGAACTTGAGGATGCCTATCATTCCCAGGTTTTGAAAGCTTTTAAGAACTTCTAGCTGCCAGTCGCCAGTAAACGGAGAAGGGAAGTTAATAAGCTAACTCACTTTAGCCACAATTTATTGCAGTTCATGTTTTTCCCTGCCTTTTTCACACATTTGGAATGCAACACTACCACAGGAAAATCTGTTCCTCTGAATATATTTTGAATATTTCTAATCCTTGCTTCACAGAGTTCCAAAATCTCTGAAAACTACAAGCCTTTAGTTATTCTTGTTAGTAAAATTTATATAGCCACTATCAAGCTCATAGACATATCTGTTGATTAATAGATGTATCGTCTAATAGGTTCACCTTAATTCCTACTTACTATTCTGGTAGTGTGCACAGACTGCTCACAGCATGACACATGAAAGAACCCAAGAACAAGAATCTGAAAATGGAATATGAGGCCACACTCCTCAATTACTACTTTAGGAGTTTTCTTACCCTTTCTAAGCTCTGGTTTCACATCTACAAAATGGACATAATAAAACCTGTCCTGTACCTCAAGAGGCTGTCATATGAATCGAAGGAGATAATTTATTTAAAAGCACTTTGTTAAGAGCAGCATATTACAGAAGTGAACACTTTATTTTTGAAGATACTGATAATTCTGAGGCTTTCCCAAGTTTGGGTTGTCCACTATTAAAGATCTCATCTCTTGGGCCTTTTGCATCTGCATGATTACATAATCCTCCTCTCTGGGTGATTGTTATATGCATAAAAGGGGAAGCACATGGTGGAGGGAAATAGGAAAGGGAGAATATTTTCCTCCTCATTCTTACTTCGTGAGGGTGCACGGCCCAGTTGACAGATTGGAATAGAAACATGCAGTGCACATGCACCACAGAAATTGCTTCGTGCTTTTTGAGCTTCTTTTAAAGAAAAAAAAAAAAGTTAAAGCACTTTGGGAAGACTGCTGTCTTGAAAGAGAAAGACCTGTCACTTGAAACAGGAATGAAATATCTACTAAAGGAGTAAAGCACCAAGAGGCAGTTAGAGACAGTTTTTTTAAAGCCTCTGATGTGCTAAATTCCATGGAAGATACATAAGACATAGGAAACATGATTCTTGCCCTCGAGGGTTGTATAATTCAGTGTGCCAAATCTCTCTGACTTTACTGAGCAGACAATGGCCAATAAAATGATTGTTAATAAAGCAAATGGAGGTTTTGTATAAGTTTTTTTAATACATTACTTATGAGTTAATTATGAATGAAGATGAAGAGATATGACTGAGTTGAACAATGTGGTTTTCAAATACTAGTTATTTTTTGCTGTCATCTTTGCATCTCCCTAAAGTCATCTTATAATGTCTCCTTCTTCATATAAATGATCAATAATTTAATTTTATAACTTTCAGCTATTTGTATTGTATTTCTTGCCTTTTGTTTGATTCTCAAAATATTTAATTTATTCTCCCAACAATTCTTTCTAAATAGTTTATCTAGTGAAATCCTTTGACAAATCTAAGGTGTTTCTTCTTTTACCCAATTAAGTTTCTGAATTAAGAGACCTCTCTCCTAGCTTATAATTATTTTCATTTTGCTACTTGAGGTTACTTTTCATATTCGGGGGCTATTTTTTCATCTTTTGGTTTTCAAGTATACTCCATTATAACTACATCTTACTCTGAAGATTACTAGTCTCTTTTTCTGTTTCCAATATTTATAAACCCAAAGAACATTGTGAATTCTGAATATTTTAAAAAATGAAAAGCTGGAGAAATACATATTAATTAAAAAGTAAAATCTTCCCTGGAAATAAGACTAAAAGTAAAGCTTGCCAAAAACAAACAAACAAAAAAAACAACCCTACCATATCTAAAAAATAAACATGAATCTAAACTTTAATAATGGAGAGAAGGAAATAAAACAAAATTTTAAAATCTGAATGGATATAGTATGCCTGAAGAGGTTTTATAAAATAAAGATAATAAATTTGCTTTGGCCAGAAGCTGTTATCTGACTGTGGAATGAAAAGGATTCAATACTCTTACAGAAGGAATATATAATGCAAAGTCATAATGAAAGAGTTAAAACCGTCATGAGCAATGTATTAGAAAAATATTTTAAGCTTCATGTTGAATAACATAAAAAGGTATAGTTGTAAAGAGCAGGAACTCAGAGCAAAATCTCCTAAAGGAATTAGAAGATGAAAACCCAGGGAATTGAAAACTTATGACTGATGACAAGTATTCTTTGGTTACAGTAAAAAGGGGAAATAAAGAAGTGATGAAATATAAAAGTCACAGGCAACACTTGTCAAGAAAAGGTACAACTTCGTGAGACTTATGATTAAAGTTTTTAATTTGTTTGATTTAACTAAAGTTTGGGCTTGCACTTAGAGAAAGCAGAAACAGAAGAAATGGTAATCTTTTGGGGAGAAAGCAAAGCCCGTCAGCTGAAGACCAGTTCTGATCCAAGGTGGCAACATATGAGCTTCCTGAACTTACCTCCTCCAACAGACACACTGAATCTACAGCTACACATAGAGCAAATCCTTCTGAAAGAAATCCAGAAACTCGTAGAGCAACTCCTACACATTGAGAGAATGAGAAAATACCTACATCACCCACATGGAAACTAATAGGAAAGGCTGAGACATACTGTTGCCATAAACCTTACCCCCAGCACAGCACTATAGACTTAGGAGGGAACACCCTGGATTTTCAAGGACTTGCCATGTCCATTCCCCCAGGACTTAGTGCAGAGGGGCAGGCAAAACCCATCCATTTCCCAGTCTCTCCCTGGAAGGACCCTAACCACCTACTCTCCCAGCTGTTGCCTGAGGGTCTGGCTTCCATCAGCCTATATCAAGGTGCTGACTGCAATCCTCCCCTTGGGAATACTGACAAATCTCGGCACAGCCTCAACTACTGGGAGCCACAAAAGCAAAGAAGGAAGCTTGGACAATCACAACAGTTTGGGAGACAACCAAGAGTTTGGGCTAGGCTGAATGATAAGGTTCATCTTCTACATGAGACCACCCTATCAAGAGAAGGAGAAGTGGCTGTTTTATTTCATGAGTAGAAAACAACACAGAGTAAGAAGGAAAATGAAGAAAGAGAAAAATGTTCCCAAACAAAAAAATAAGATAGAATTCCAAAAAAAGACCTTAATGAAATAAAGATAGTAATTTACCTGACAGAGTCCAAAATAAGGGTAATAAAGGTGATCATTAAGGTCAGGAGAACAATGCATGAATAAAGTGAGAATTTTAACAAAGAGAAGATATAAGAAAACACCAAACAGAAATCACAGAGCTTAAAAATACAATAACTGCACTGAAACATTCAATAGAATAGTTCACCAGCAGACTAGATCAAGTGGAAGAAAAAATCAGTCAAATCAAAGACAGGGCAGTGGAATTTATCCAGTCAGAGGAGATAAAAGAAAAAAGGATAAAAAAGAGGCAACAAAAGCAAAAATAAACAAGCGGGACTACATCAAACTAAAAAGCTTCTGCACAGTAAATGAAACTATTAACAAAATGAAAATGCAACCTATGGAATGGGAGAAAATATTTGCAAACCACATACCTGATAAAAGGTTAATATCCTGATTTATAAAAACTCATACAACTCAATAGAAAAGCAAACAAACAAAAAACCAAACCAAGCAATCTGATTAAACAATGGGTAGAGGAACTGAATAGACAGTTTTTCAAAGAAGACATACAAATGACCAGTAGGCACATGAGAAGACGCTCAACATCAATAATCATCAGTAAAACGCAAATCAAAACCAAAATGAGATATTACCTCACATCTATTAGAATGGTTATCATGAAAAAGACAAGAGATAACAAATGTTAGCAAGGATGTGGAGAAAAGAAAACCCTTATGCACTGTTGGTGGGAATGTAAATTGGTTCAGCCGCTATGGAGAAGAGTATGGAGGTTCCTCAAAAAAAATTAAACATAGAACTATTATATGATTCAGCAATCCCACTTCCAGGTATATATCCAAAGTAAATGAAGTCAGTACCTCAAAGAGATAGCTTCATAATTACATTCATTACAGCAGTATTCACAATGGCCAAGATATGGAAACATAATTTTCTGTCATGGATAAAGAATATTAGCATATATCTGTAATACATAATTATTTGTATATAAATTTTTATATATATATAAAAAAATCATCCGTAAGAGAGAAGAAAATCCTGTCAGTTGCAACAACATGACAACAGAGATGGACCTTGAAAGCATTATGCTAAGTGAAATAAGCCAGAGAAATACAAATACTGCATGGTATCACTTATATGTGGAATATTTAAAAAATGTCAATCTTATAGAAATAAAGAGTATTAAAATGGTTGTCAGAGGCAGGGTGGATGGGGGAAATAGGGAGAACTTGGGAATATATGTATATATGTATGAAGCAATGAATATGTTAATTAACTAGACGGAAGGAATCCTTTCACAATATCTATAAAATCATCACTATGTATATGTTAAATACCTTATAACTTTATTTGTCAATTATACCGCAATAAAGTTGAAAAAACTGAAAGACACATAGCTAAGAAAAGTAAGTTAAACCACAAGCTTCAGATTAACAATGAATATATTCAAGCAGGCTTAATAAAGTAAGAATTTCAATGACAATCTAAAAAGTTTAGTGCATTTCAGAGTTAATTAGCAGCTATGATGAAGAGTAGAACTTGTTTAAAGCTAAATTAAATAAGATAGGAAACTTTTAATATGTGTATGAAGCTTATGTCTATAAATATTCTTTACAATATCTGAACATAACAGAACAACATTAATGCAAATGGAATAATTATGTGAAATTGTAGCATATAACTAATGCAAAATTTTAAAAACCAATGTTTTGGATTTCCATAGTCTTAAAACCTAAAGGCAATTTTTAATCTTTCTATAGACATTTATTTTTCTTAGGTCCATTTGGAAACTCATAAGAGCTTCACATATAGAATCAATTCAGTTAGGAATAATAGTGGTTCTCAAACCATTCACATATAGAAGCAATTCATGTATAGAAGGAAACAATTCACATATAGAAGCAATTCAGTTAGGAAAAATAGTGGTTCTCAAAAAATTCTATACAGTGGAATCATTTATGGAATTTTTAAAAACAATAATGCCTAGACTCCAGGTCTAGAAATATAGATTTAATTTGCATGAAGCACAGCTGGAGATAAGAATTTTTTTTTAAGGTCCCTAGGTGACAGCAATGTACAGCCACGTTTGAGAATTAGTGATGTAGAAGAAATAGGAAAAATAAGTTAATGCTTGTTTACATGAGTACAATAAGCTACTTTAGGACAATCACCAGCTCGATTCACTCTCTCAATTTATTTTCCAGCTGGGACTGAAATTATTGATCACAACATGTTTATGCAACTAGTAACACTCATTCCAATTAATGTTAGCAATGATTTTCTTTCTGCTGTTGCTTTCCACAGGGTTACATAGTAGTATCTGATATTCTGAATAGGTGCCTCCATTAATGTGAATTTGTAAAGACAAATATCAACAGAGCTGCTGGTTAAATATGCCAATGCTATCTATTTGTGATGGTTGCCAGTTGTATCCTCTGGAATTCACTGTAGCCACCAAGAACAATTAATAATGGGCATCTGCTAATTAATAATAGGCATCATATTTACTATGTAAGAATTTCAAAATAATTTTAATATTCTTGGAGATAATAATGCTGTTTTTAACAAACAGAAAACTCGCCTAGGAAAATCGTTAACTTTCAACTGATGAATTACAGGTGAGAATTTTATAAAATCTTTGAGATGTAACATGACTCAGAGATCATCTAACAATACAGTCTCACTTTTAGATTTCTTGTAGATAAAACTTAGATCAATCTAAGTTAACAACTAAAATAAAGTGACTTGCATTTAAATTTCTCAAAAGCTTGCATCAAATTTCCCCAGAAATATTTCCATTAATTGAATGCATTCCTTTAAAATTGTTGACTGAACTTATTAATTTCCACTTCTTAAAGAAGATATATATATTTTTTTTTTTTTTTGCGGTACGCGGACCTCTCCCTGCTGTGGCCTCTCCCGTTGTGGAGCACAGGCTCCGGACGCGCAGGCTCAGCGGCCATGGCTCACGGGCCCATCCGCTCCGTGGCATGTGGGATCTTCCTGGACTGGGGCACGAACCCGTGTCCCCTGCATCGGCAGGCGGACTCTCAACCACTGCGCCACCAGGGAAGCCCCGGAAGATATTTCTTAACTATACCTCTACTTTGGATCAAGAGTTCCAGTGTTCCATCTGTGTAATGGGAGGCAGAGGGGCCAGTCCAAGGCCCACTTTCCATTTATGGAACAAAGTTCATGAAGCATGGCTTTCATCCATGGAACAGCTTACACAGCACTATGATGGAGCTGCTCTTTATTGTATTTTGGAGGGCTCTCAAGTTCTCACCGGTATTCAGGCCAGTGCGGTTAGCCTCTAAGCTCCTATTTTAGTTACTGTTGCCTTCCTTTTGCCCCCATATGCCATTATTTTTGGCCTTAGTTAAATCTTCTTGACAAATATTACCATATTTACAACTTCATATTGAACACCAAAAATTCTAATCCATACAGCTGCCTTTGCAAGTCTTATTTGACCCTTCCTGTGACTTTCAGTGGAAGAATCACAGAACAGTAAGGGACCTTATCTCTATGTGAATCTCCAAAATTTCAAACCTAGAGAATTGTCTTCTATCTCCTTTATACACTTCAATGCAGGAAATTCTTTGGCCTTCCATGATCAGACATTGCTGTGTGTGGTGCTATTTCTAAAGACATGGCTCTGTGTTTCTCTAATATACTTTCTTTGCTCTTCATTGACTCTTTCAACCATTGTAGAAAATAAGTAGACCTATTAAAAAATGAAATTCCTAACCACATTAAAGATTCAAGGTTTTATTTTTTTGTTTGTTTTATTTTGTTTTCCAGGACAGTCAGCCTCTAAGTCTCTTTCTTATATGCTATTTTAGTTATTGGTGGCTTCCTTTGACCCATTATGTCATTCTTGCCTCAATTTAATTTTCCTGGCATCCAAGACCTGGGTATGAATTCCAGCTACACCATTTCCTAGTTGTGCGATTCTCAGAAATGTATTTATTTAAACTCCATAATTCCAGGGTTCCTATTACTACAAATGAAACTATTAATAGTACCAATCTCAACAAATTATTGTTAGGGCTAAATGTAAAACATATAGCATGGTGTCTACTACAGAGTAAAATTTTTAAATATTATTTTTGTTGTTTGTACAATTGGAGAAAAATAGTAACAGTGAAGAATAGGCAGCTAAAGTGGGAGACAGGGTCCAGCTCCAATTTTGACTTCTATGACCAGTGAAAACCTTATTTTCTGTTCCAGTGGAAAAAAGGATTCCAAGATTCCTAGTTAGTTGTCTTCCATCACAACAAAAAGAAAAAAAAAATAGTCATTAGAATCAAACAGGTCAATGATACTCTGGGTTTGATGTATATTGACTCTACAATATTATAAGCACAGATTCTACTGTGCTAGCAACATGTTTCTGAAGTAACAAGAAGTTAGCATGAGAAGGTGGCAAAGGGTAAAATGCTATCGACAGCTCTTAGCTTTTTAGGAAATCGCCTATTTCACTCATCATCTTTAATTATCTTTACTGAAGAACATTTCTGGCTCTTTAAACATTGTTTTCAGGACATATTCTCTCCTCTGCCCAAAGTGTTAAATAAATGTGCACAGCAGCTTCTTGGGTCCTAATGGTACAAATGACAATAAATTTCTAGGTTATCCTTTCCTAGGGAAAAAAAAAGCAAATAGTACATAAAGGACTCTGTTTCCTCTATTCATATTATAACCTAAAGTATAATAGGACATTTCTATATATTTTATATTCTTAAGGTTATATAATACTTTACCAAAAATTATATTTGAGCAGTAGGACTCCACTGTACTGAACTTTGTTTTTCACATTTGTGAAATTCTACATGGCTTGACACCTTCCATATTAGAGGGTCTTGACATGACAGATATCTTCATCATGATTTGAATTCTAACACAAACGTGTGTCAACATTTTTCGTTTGCTGCAAGATCATTTGAACAGTTACAAAAATTTGATGTGTCTGTATGTTTTCTTGCATCCTTTATAAAAAAGTAAAAGCCTCAAGTAAGAAGATAAAGTGAAATCTTCTTTAATTAGAGATTAATATAATTACTTAGGATCAATAAGCCTAAAACATAAATTATTCTTCAGTAAATGAGAGATGGACACCACCATATTGTTTTTACCTAAAATAGAAATTAAAAGAACATCTGAAAAATAGTACAGAAAATCAAACTAGAGAGGGGTTAGTCTCCAAGGTGAAAGAAGTATTCCTCTTTTGTAACTCTACAGAGGAAAAGATTATATCAGTTCAGAGACGAGGTCAGAAGTCCAAGAAAAGAGATAAAAATAAGATTTAAATGGGATTCAGTTTAGCAAATGAACTGAGAGAATAAAAACTAAAGTGTCTCCTGATGGACATTCAGGCATCAAAAAAGTGATGTATTTGGATTACAGGCCAGAAAAGTTCAGAGGTGATATGCAAAGGTGACAATTTGACAGGTTTACCCAGGTGTGGGAAGCTTCGACCAAGAGTTTGAAATCTCTTCATTGATGAATTTGTAAGTAATGAAAGTAGAAAAATTCACAATGGTTGACGGCTTTACTGTCACAGTTAGGGTGAAATAGTTGTCAACATCAAGAGGAGGTCAAAATAATGAAAACACCATACATTTCTATAAAGTTTCCCAGGTTATGAGAATTTTCAAATACACCATCTTACTTAAGGTTCTCAAGGATTCTAAAGCAAGTATGACAAGTATCATTACTCCAATTGTACAGAGAAGGAACTGAAACTTAGGGAGTTTCCTAAGGTAAGAGTCATCATCAGAACTCTAACTCCATTTTTTTTTTTACTCAAAGTCTTATGTTCTTTCCAATATATGCCAGAAGAGAGGTGCATAGCTTCCATGCCCTCTCCAGACATCCACTCTTCCAACACATCTATGTCTTCACCAACTCAAAAGCTCCTGGAGCCTCATTGTTTCAAGGGTTTTATATAGGCTCTCATTACATACACATAATTGATGAAATTATTGACCACATGATTGAATTCAATCTCCAGTCCTTCTCTCCTCCCCAAAGGCCTATCAGGGGGTGGGGCTAAAAGTTCCAACTTTTTAATCTTGTGGGGTTGACTTGTTACAAATAACAAAAGACACTCCTATCACCCAGGAAACTTTGAGCATGAACTTTGAAGAAAAGGAAATACCTTGTCCTTCAAATTTGCCAAAGATTCAAACATGTAAATTCAATAAAAGAAAATGAACTTGATTTTAAATTATTTTTGATAAACTGGAAAATATCTTGAAAACAACATAAAAATATTCAGGTTCTGATTTCAGGAACAAAAAAATATGTAAACAATTTCAAAATAATTATCACTAATGTATCTACGTATGTATATTTTGGGATATTTGGCAGAAGTATAGACTTCATAAATGGGCTTCATAGACTTCATAAGTTCTGGAGAAATTCTCCCTCTCTCTCTCTTTCCACCCTCCCTCCACCCCCAAACAGCACATCCATCACTCAAGGGCTACAGAAACCTGAAGGTCAATTGTTTCACATCTCCACGTGGCAGGGACATTTTAAAATCCAGTTCAGACCTGACTGATTTCAGGACTTCAATTCTGCTCTTTTCCCCAAAACAAGAACCACAAAAAATTCTGTCATAGCCACAAGAAAAAGGAGGATAAAAGGGAATAGAATCTTCAAAATGTAACTGCATGCTCACATTAGTGTGTGTGTGTACATGCATGTGTGTGTGTTTTGTATATGTATGCATATATGTGGTAGGGCGCATATTATTAGAAGAAATAGTAGGTAAATCCCAACTACCTCAAAGTAGTAGATGAGGCAAATGCATAGGATGTCGTTGTGGTGAAATTTATGAGAAGGAAACTAGTAACTAGCTGAACAAACTTCCAAAACTTGCAAAGCATATACACCAAAGCCATCACATTGCATTTAAAATATTTAATAAGCTAAAAAGGATATTGAAATTGACTGAAATATTTTACTTGCCTGACAGGAAAACACACACACACACACACACACACACACACACACACACACACTATTAAAGCCTGAAGGTTTTCACCTGCTCTTTTCTGGATTAGCTTACATTTACTGAGACTAAAGTTATATATAGCTTCTCTTTATTCCTACTTGATAAAGCATGGTATTGTGTGATTACAAAGCTCAGTTACCATCCTATTAGATGAAGTAGGTCTTATCGCTTCACATTTTAAGATTCTAATGAGAGTCATGAACTTCTTCTCCTGAAAAATAAAATTCATATGAGTGTAATTTGGAGTGGTTCACAGACACTCTAAAGGCCCAGATAAAATCCTCAGGCAGGAGGGAGGAGTATTACAAACAACAGATTCCTAGAAATACTCATGCTCAGGCAGACTACATTCTGAAAGTACAACAGGGTCAGCACACCTGCTTTGCTTTTCTCACTAGAAAAACTACTGCAAAACAAACATCTATGTTTCCCCTTTGGGCCACAGAGAAATATCCAGTTCCTTAATAGGACAGCCTAATTTGCCACATTTTAAATTGTATTATGAGGGTAGCTTTCCATTTCAAATCCTTAAAGCTTTTGATTTACTTAAAACTGAGAGAAAAGGAATTTAAAGAGGTTTGTACATCAAATTGACACCTTCATCCCTACAATTTCATCAGGCTATTATTTTATACTCCAAAGGAAAAATAGAGGTATAATATAAGAATTATATATGTGTAAATTTTTTTTTTACTTTATGGTAAGACTCATGCCCTCCATTTAACCAGTAAGAAATATAAAAACAATCACTTTTGATGATCCCATTTATTTAACAATTGATCAGATAGTGAATTCCCAATTTCAGGTAGATTTACACACTCTCTAACTTTTGAGTAAATACGATAAGGACTGGTGATATTTATTTTTAACATAGATCCCAAATGATGGATTAGTCATAATTAGTCATAATTAGTCATAAACTGTGATATTTCATCAAACTCTTAGAATGAAGCTGTTGGTGCATCTGTATTAGTTTAATATATTATCTGTATTTACCTCAGGGTTTTACTAAAAAATACAAATTGCATATAGTTCACAGATCCACTGAATTGGACTCTAAGGTATGGCATCTGGAATCCAGCCTTTTCAGGAAGCTCCCAGTGTTTTTCTAATTCACAAGAAAGTTTGAGACCTCCCTCACTGGAGATTCCTTCCAGCCCTATGATTTTATGATTCTGGTTTGTGACTAATCAGCCTAAATTTTAGTTGGTAGACCACATAACTCCCTGCCAAACTTTTTCTACCAAATATAGCAAGAGTTGACAGATGCCCAAGCAGCACTGGCCTTTGTGCCCATTCTAAAAGCAGCTGGGCCTGTGAAGCCTTAGCCCCAGCTGTCTGGAACTGGGCAGCAGGTGCTGGGATGGCCAGCTGTTCTCATAAGGCATGCCTGGCAGCTCTGCATGCCCAGGTCTCAAATTTTCCCTTGGGTGGCCTTTCCTTTGTGGGTGGTCCAGCTCAACTCTACTCCTAGTGAGCGCATTCCAAAGCCGAAATACGAAATACAGGGACCAGAGCCTACAGAGAGCTTATATATGTGTTTCATATTTATAAATTGTATTCACACATTAGATTGGATGACTGCTTAAAGTCCCTTCCAGCCTTAAATTTTATGTATGTTGTATTCATGTATACTTATTATGCAAAATGTTCTCATACACGATTTTTAATTGCAGATGAAGATGGGCATGGTACAACTGTCTCTACTCTCTAACCCTCTTCAATTTTTCAAAATTAAGCTTGTTTTTAAGAATAGCACTAAATAGCACTAAAAATAGCACTAAAAAAGCAAAACCTAAATAACTCCAGAATACTACCAGATTAAAATAACTGCATCTAAACAATCCCAGAGAGAAGAAAATTTTCTGACAATACACTTTCCATGTGTAAAGAGCATAAAAATTTATAAAACGCTAGAGGGATGAAGAAAATACATCTTTTTACAAGACTGGTTTTAAATTACTATTCTCATTTTTGTTTTTTTAAATATAAGTACCAAAATGATATATACAATAACAAGTAATAGTATATTAAATTGGTAAAATTACTACAAAATTAGGTTTAAACGGACAAGTGATATTTTTAGTACATCAAATTTAAATATTCTTTAAATTTGTATTATGTTCATGATTCTTTTCTTCTTGTAGTAATAAGGATGAAAAACTACACAATTTGATATTGTCAGATAATTTTTTACTGAGTAGATTTCTCACCATTTAAAAATTGATAGCTGTCTGGTGACTTTATAGAATGAGTCAGAGTTAAGGTAAAAGAATAAAGTATACAATCTTTTAATACTCTTTGAGTTGATACAGTTTTAATCTGCTTCATCCACACACTGAAAACATGTTTTAAGTAGTTGATTATTTTTCCTTTTAAAATTTTTATGTTGGATGAAGTTTTTAAAATATCACAAATCTTTGAAGAAACAATAACTTTGTAAACTACAATTTCTAGGAGTATATAAAATTTGACAAAAGTACTTAATGATTCTATTGGAGGAGAATACCACTAGCCTGTTTCAACAAAAATATCTGGAACAAAAGACAAAAAGTTGTAGTAGAATAAGTGATACTTTGTCTGAAAGAGAGAAAATTCTACTTTGCACATTTACTTTCAAAAGTAAATGAGGTTTGTGAATCAGAACCAAGATGACGGAGTAGAAGGACGTTCTCTCACTCCCTCTTGTGACAACACCAGAATCACAACTAGCTGCTGGACAGTCATCGACAGGAAGACCATGGATCTCACCAAAAAAAATATCCCACATCCAAAGACAAAGGAGAAGCCACAATGAGACCATAGTAGGGGTGAAATCACAGTAAAATCAAATCCCATAACTGCTAGGTGGGTGACTTACAGACTGGAGAACACTTATACCACAGAGATCCACCCACTGGAGTGAAGATACTGAGCCGCACGTCAGGTTTCCCAACCTGGGGGTCCAGCAACGGGAGGAGGAATTCCTAGAGAATCAGACTTTGAAGCCTAGTGGGATTTCATTGCACGACTTCAACAGGACTGGGGGAAACAGAGATTCCACTCTTGGAGGGCACACACAAAACAGTGTGTGCATCGAGACCCAGGGGAAGCAGCAGTGACCCCAGGGGAGACTGAACCAGACCTACCTGCTAGTGTTGGACAGTGTCCTGCAGAGGTGGGGGTGGCTGTGGCTTACTGTGGGGACAAGGAAACTGGCAGCAGAAGTTCTGGGAAGTACTCCTTGGCAAGAGCCCTCCCAGAGTCTGCCATTAGCCCCACCAAAGAGCCCAGGTAGGCTCCAGTGTTCGATGGCCTTAGGCCAAACAACCAACAGGGAGGGTACCCAGCCCCACCCTTCAGCAGTCAAATGGATTAAAGTTTTACTGAGCTCTGCCCACCAGAGCAACAGCCAGCTCTACCCACCACCAGTCCCTCCCATCAGGAAACTTGCACAAGCCTCTTAGATAGCCTCATCCACCAGAGGGCAGACAGCAGAAGCAAGAAGAACTACAGTCTGCAGCCTGTGGAACAAAAGCAACATTCACAGAAAGATAGACAAGATGAAAAGGCAGAGGGCTATGTACCAAATGAAGGGACAAGAGAAAACCCCAGAAAAACAGCTAAATGAAGTGGAGATAGGAAACCTTCTAGAAAAAGAATTCAGAATAATGATAGTGAAGATGATATAGGACCTCGGAAAAAGAATGGAGGCAAAGATCGAGAAGATGCAAGAAATGTTTAACAAAGACTTAGAAGAATTAAAAAACAAACACACAGAGATGAACAATACAATAACTGAAATGAAAACTACACTAGAAGGAATCAATAGCAGAATAACTGAGGCAGAAGAACGGATAAGTGACCTGGAAGACAGAATGGTGGAATTCACTACTGTGGAACAGAATAAAGAAAAAAGAATGAAGAGAAATGAAGGCAGCCTAAGAGACCTCTGGGACAACATTAAACACAACAACATTCGCGTTATAGGGGTCCCAGAAGGAGAAGAGAGAGAGAAAGGACCCGAGAAAATATTTGAAGAGATTATAGTTGAAAACTTCCCTAACATGGGAAAGGAAGTAGCCACCCAAGTCCAGGAAGCACAGCAAGTCCCATACAGGGTAAACGCAAGGAGAAATATGCTGAGACATATAATAATCAAATTGGGAAAACTTAAAGACAAAGAAAAATCGTTGAAAGCAGCAAAGGAAAAATGACAAACAACATACAAGGGAACTCCCATGAGGTTAACTGCTGATTTCTCAGCAGAAACTCTACAGGCCAGTAGGGAGTGGCATGATATTCTTAAAGTGATGAAAGGGAAGAACCTGCAACCAAGATTACTCTGCCCGGCAAGGATCTCCTTCAGATTCGATGAAGAGATCAAAAGCTTTACAGAGAAGCAAAAGCTAAGAGAATTCAGCACCACCAAACCAGCTCTACAACAAGTGCTAAAGGAACTTCTCTAAGTGGGAAATACAAGAGAAGAAAAGGACCTACAAAAACAAACACAAAACAATTAAGAAAATGGTCATAGGAACATACATATCGATAATTACCTTAAACGTGAATGGATTAAATGCTCCAACCAAAAGACACAGGCTTGCTAAATGGATGCAAAAACAAGACCCATATATATGCTGTCTACAAGAGACCTACTTCAGACCTAAGGACACATACAGACTGAAAGTTAGGGGATGGAAAAAGATATTCCAGGCAAATGGAAATCAAAAGAAAGCTGGAGTAGCAAGAATCATATCAGATAATATAGATTTTAAAATAAAGAATGTTACAAGAGACAAGGAAGGACAGTACATAATGATCAAGGGATCAATCGAAGAAGATATAACAATTATAAATATATATGCACTCAACGTAGGAGCACCTCCATACATAAGACAACTGCTAACAGCTATCTAAAAGGAAATCGAAATAACACAATAATAGTGGGGAACTTTAACATCTCATTTACACCAATGGACACATTATCCAAAATGAAAATAAATAAGGAAACAGAAGCTTTAAATGAAACAATAGACCAGATATAGGACATTCCAACCAAAAACAGAAAATTACACTTTCTTCTCAAGTGTGCACGGAACATTCTCCAGGATAGATCACATCTTGGGTCACAAATGAAGCCTCAGTAAATTTAAGGAACTTGAAATCATATCAAGCATCTTTTCTGACCACAACGCTATGAGATTAGAAATGAATTACAGGGGAAAAAACGTAAAAAACACAAACACATGGAGGCTAAACACTACGTTACTAAATAACCAAGAGATCACTGAAGCAATCAAAGAGGAAATCAAAAAATACCTAGAGACAAATGACAATGAAAACACGATGATCCGAAACTTATGGGATGCAGCAAAAGCAGTTCTACAGAGGGAGTTTACAGCTATACAAGCCTACATCAAGAAACAAGAAAAATTGCAAATAAACAATCTAACCTTACACCTAAAGGAACTAGAGAAAGAAGAACAAACAAAACCCAAAGTTAGCAGAAGGAAAGAAATCATAAATATCAGAGCAGAAATAAATGAAATAGAAACAAAGAAAACAATAGCAAAGATCAATAAAACTAAAAGCTGATTCTTTGAGAAGATAAATAAAATGCATAAACCATTAGCCAAACTCATCAAGAAAAAGAGGGAGAAGACTCAAATCAATAAAATTAGAAATGAAACAGAAGTTAAAACAGACACCGCAGAAATACAAAGCATCCTAACAGACTACTACAAGCAACTCTATTGCAATAAAATGGACAACCTGGAAGAAATGGACAAATTCTTAGAAAGGTATAACCTTCCAACACTGAACCAAGAAGAAATAGAAAATATGAACAGACCAATCACAAGTAATGAAATTGAAAGTGTGATTAAAAATCTTCCAACAAACAAAAGTCCAGGACCAGATGGCTTCAAAGGTAAATTCTATCAAACCTTTAGAGAAGAGCTAACACCTATCCCTCTCAAACTCTTCCAAAAAATTGAGGAGGAAGGAACACTCCCAAACTCATTCTATGAGGCCACCATCACCCTGATACCAAAACCAGACAAAGCTACTACAAAGAAGAAAATTACAGACCAACATCACTGATGAATATAGATGCAAAAATCCTCAACAAAGTACTAGCAAACAGAATCCAACAACACATTAAAAGGACCATACACCATGATCAAGTGGGATTTTTCCCAGGTATATAAGGATTCTTCAATATATGCAAATCAATCAATGTGATGCACCATATTAACAAATTGAAGAATGAAAACCATATAATCATTTCAATAGATGCAGAAAAAGCTTTTGACAAAATTCAACACCATTTATGATAAAAAAAACTCTCCAGAAAGTGGGCATAGAGGGAACATACCTCAACATAATAAAGGCCATATACGACAAACCCACAGCAAACATCATTCTCAATAGTGAAAAACTGAAAGCATTTCCTCTAAGATCAGTAACAAGACAAGGATATCCACTCTCACCACTATTATTCAACATAGTTTTGGAAGTCCTATCCATAGCAATCAGAGAAGAAAAAGAAATAAAAGGAATACAATTTGGAAAAGAAGAAGTAAAACTGTCACTGCAGATGACATGATACTATACATGGAGAATCCTAAAGATGCCACCAGAAAACTACTAGAGCTAATCAATGAATTTGGTAAAGTTGCAGAGTGCAAAATTAATGCACAGAAATCTCTTGCATTCCTAAACACGAATGATGAAAAATCTGAAAGAGAAATTAAGGAAACACTCCTATTTACCACTGCAACAAAAAGAGTAAATTACCTAGGAATAAACCTACGTAAGGAGACAAAAGACCTGTATGCAGAAAACTCTAAGACAATGATGAAAGAAATTAAAGATGATACCAACAGATGGAGAGATATACCATGTTCTTGGATTGGAAGAATCAATATTGTGAAAATGACTATAATACCCAAAGCAATCTACAGATTCAATGCAATCCCTATCAAATTACCAATGGCATTTTTTACAGAACTGCAACAAAAAATCTTAAAATTTTTATGGAAACACAAAAGACCCCGAATAGCCAAAGCAGTCTTGAGGGAAAAAAGCAGACCTAGAAGAATCAGACTCCCTGACTTCAGACTATACTACAAAGCTAGAGTAATCAAGACAATATGGTACTGGCATGAAAACAGAAACATAGACCAATGGGACAAGATAGAAAGCCCAGAGATAAACCAACGTACCTATGGTCAACTAATCTATGACAAAGGAGGCAAGGATAGACAATGGAGAAAAGACAGTCTCTTCAATAAGTGGTGCTGAGAAAACTAGACAGCTACATGTAAAAGAATGAAATTAGAACACTCCCTAACACCATATACAAAAATAAACTCAAATAGATTTAAGACCTAAATGTAAGACTGGACACTATAAAACTCTTAGAGGAAAACATAGGAAGAACACTCTTTGACATAAATCACAGCAAGATCTTTTTTGACCCATCTCCTAGAGTAATGGAAATAAAAGCAAATGGGACGTAATGAAACTTCAAAGGTTTTGCACAGCAAAGGAAACCATAAACAAGATGAAAAAACAACCTCAGAATGGGAGAAAATATTTGCAAATGAATCAGTGGACAAAGGATTGATCTCCAAAATATATAAACAGCTCATGCAGCTCAATATTAAAGAAACAAACAACCAAATCCAAAAATGGGCAGAAGACTTAAATAGACATTTCTCCAAAGAAGACATACAGATGACCAAGAAGCACATGAAAAGCTGCTCAACATCACTAATTATTAGAGAAATGCAAATCAAAACTACAATGAAGTATCACCTCACACCAGTTAGAATGGGCATCATCAGAAAATCTACAAACAACAAATGCTGGAGAGGGTGTGGAAAAAAGGAACCCTCTTGCACTGTTGGTGGGAATGTAAATTGATACAGCCACTATGGAGAACAGTATGGAGATTCCTTAAAGAACTAATAATAGAATTACCATATGACCCTCAATCCCACTACTGGGCATATACCCAGAGAAAACCATAATTCAAAATGACACATGCACCCCAATATTCATTGCAGCACTGTTTACAATAGTCAGATCATGGAAGCAACCTAAATGCCCATCAACAGATGAATGGAAAAAGAAGATGTGGTACATATATATAATGGAATATTACTCAGCCATAAAAAGGAAAGAAATTGGGTCATTTGTTGAGACGTGGATGTATCTAGAGACTGTTATACAGGGTGAAGTAAGTCAGAAAGAGAAAAACAAATATCGTATTTTAACAAATATAAGTGGAACCCAGAAAAATGGTACAGATGAACCAGTTTGCAGGGCAGAAAGTGAGACACAGATGTAGAGAACAAACGTATGGATACCAAGGGGGGAAAGCGAGTGGGGCGGTGGTGGTGGTGGTGGTGGTATGAATTGGGTGATTGTGATTGACATGTATACACTGATATTTATTAAATTGATGACTAATAAAAATCAGCTATATAAAAATATATATGAAGTAAATTTCAAAAAAATGATACATAAATCCCAATATTCATAGCAGCACTATTTATAGTAGCTAATACACAGGAGCAACCCAAGTGCCCATCAACAGATGATTGGGAAAAAAATATAATAATAAATGAGGGTTAATACATATACTTAACATTTGTATATTAATTATAGTTAAGTTGCGAACTAATGTCATTCTTGTAACCAAATTAATAGCTTACTTCAAATGTCTATAAAGCCATTAGCATAGCTGAAATAGGCATACACAATTGGCCTGTATGCAGGTTATAAAATTAAGAAGAAATTTGGCGGTTGGATATCCAATTTGATAAATAAGACATTCAAAGTGATTGGAATAAATTTATGTGTAACCCTGAATTGTCCAGTGTATCTACATTGATCCACTTAAGTGATGAGCCCATGAATTTCACTCATTTTATGGGAATTAGAGAACTCCTGTCAGGCAAAATGTGACAAAAGCAGCTGTGATCTCCAGGGCCTCCTATTGGATGTTCTTGATTTTGCCTTTTATTCTGTGCTGGGGCAGCTTCCCATGTCCCTAAGGCTGTCAATTCCCTCACGTTCCCCCTATCTAGTCTATTAAAGGATTCTTATTCTGAGCAAGTTATCTCAAATGTACCCACCAAAAGTATAAACATAAATTAATATATTTTTATTGTGATAAAAACCATACAACATGAGATCTACCCTGTTAACAAATGTTTGTGTACAACACAGGTGGTTAAATAAAAGTACAACACACAAGTTGTTAAATATAAGCACAATTTGTACAGCAGATCTCTAGAATTTTTCCATCTTGCATGACTAAAAATCTAAACCCGTTTAATAGCAATTCTCTTATTTTCTCCTCTCCTGAACTTCTGGCAACCATCATTCTACTTTATGTTTCTTTGAGTTTAACTGTTCTAGATACTTCATGTGAGTGGAATCATACCGTATTTGTCCTCCTGTGATTGATTTATTCATTTAGTATAATGTCCTCACGGTTTATCCATGTTGTAAAATATGACAGAATTTCCTTCTTTTATGGCTGAATAATATTCCATTGTTCATGTACATATATACGTACATACATTGTATATACCACATTTGCGTTATCCATTCATCTGTTGAAAGATGATCTGTTCATCTTTATCCATTCATCTTTTTAAGTAGTCACCTGCTACTTTCCTTTGTTCTCAGTGGTCCACAGGTATCCAAACTGTTCTGGTTCTGTCAGCACTCTGAGTCTGGACAGAAACCATTTCCCTTGGGCAGTCCTCTGAAAAGCCAGAATATTGGAGGCATGCTGTACTCTCTGCTTCCACTCTGAGAGAGAGGTTGTGGGCTGCTGTGTTCTCTCCCAGCACTGAACTGTGTAGTCTTAGGAGAGGGGCTTATGTAGCTAATGTGAAATTGCTTTTCTTATCCATTTCAGTGCAGCTGTTCCCAGCTTTGTACTCACCTACAGTACTGCAACTTCTTAAGTGGATTCTAGAATCCTCATAAAGGTATTTTGTTCCATATGATGTTGTTAAACCAGCATTTCTATGAGGGAACAAAGGCTGGGGCTTCCTATTCTGCCATCTTGCTGATATCACTCCTCCAACATGAATGAGTATTTACAGCATTATCCTGATTAATATACACTTGATTAATTAACTTTTTGGTAATTTTAAGAAGCATGAAAGTCTGAAGAAAACCATTGATTTTAAGATTTCATTCAACAGATGAGGGAATGGGGACACTAGGAGAATTTGCTGGGGAGAAGGCCCCCTATGGATATCCTTACATTTATAGTTAGTGGTCCATCTCCACATAAAGCCAGTCTTAGTATACTCATAGCCTTTGTGATATATTCTATAAAATCCCACTACCCTAAGAATAACTAGGGACATAGGCTGCTTCTTTGAGAGATGATATAACTGGGAGACTAAGGGCACAGGCTCTGAAGCCAACAGTCTAGGTCCATGTCCTTGTTTTGCTACTTCTAGTCATGTATATTTAGGCATTCAATTATGGCATTGACTCCCCTATGCCTGGCTTTTCTCATTTCTTATAATGACAATGATAAAATTATAACAATAGAAACTCACTTGGTTGTAATGTGTGCTAAAAATATCAATATTTGTAAAGCATTCAGAATATTGCCTGGTACATGGGGAGTGTTATATAGATATAGGCTACTACTATTATTTATAAAAGTAGCTGCTTGAAAACATACTACAACATAAAAATTAAATGCATGTCTTTTAAAGATGCCACAAACAACCTTAGAACAGAAAAATATACTGAGGGAAAATATTTGCAACGCAAGTAACAGATACGGAGCTTTTACAAATCCGTAAGAAACACAGAACATGAGAGAAAATTGAGCTAAATGAAAAGGCAATTCCCAAAAGAAGAAAAAAATGCAATTTTTAATAAGCATATGAAAGATGTTAAAATTCACCAATAAATCATAATAATAGTCCTACAAATTAAAACTCAAATTCAAGTTTCCTACCATATTGGCAAACACAAAAATGATATCCAGCATTAGCAACGGGGTCAAATGTTTTCAAACAGGGTGTGTAAATGAAATGGCCAGGAGCATTTTAGAGAAAATGTATGAAAACATAAAAGTGTCTATCAAAATATAAAATATGCTTACCTATTAAACAAGGAATCCCATCTCTAGGAATTTCTACAGAAATGCTTAAAGTATCCTTTAATTTTGTAAGATATATGTGCCTGTATATTCATTGCAACATGCTTTTCATAGGGAACATTTGGAAATAAACTAACATTTGATTCTCAAAGTTAATAAATTATGCTCCAATTATCCTATGGGATATTAAGCAACTATTTTATATGTCACTCACAACATACCTTAAATACATAAAAGAAAATTCACCAATGTGGATCAAACTATTAACTCTGGTTACACTGGTTACCTCTAAAAAGTGGAAATATTTTGAAGACTTTGACATATTTTACCTTATATACTTTAATTTTTATATTAGATATAGTTTAATTTTTAAAAATAGCATATTTCAAAGCAAAAATAAGTTATTTTGTATTACTTATCAATCAACAGCCAGGTACAAAACATGTATGTAATATAATTCTAAAGGGAGAACAAGTTTAGTAAAATACACACCAAATGTTGGTATTTATCACCCCTAGATGGTGGAATAGCAGGTGATTTTTATTTGTTCTTTATAATTTTGTAAATTTTCCTAAGTGACTAAAATAAACTTGCATTATTTTTATATTCAGGAAAAAATAAGCTAATGTTCTTTAAAAATTTTAATGACCCCAAACCACATGATTGAAGGCTTTATTGGATTAGAGAGCATATGACGCTAATGTAAGTCTAGAGTGAAAATGAAACTTCCTCCCACCATTTTGTCCAACTCTGAGGACCTGCATTCTGCTATATGTTCTTGTCCTCATTTATTTAGTGAACCAAAAGCACAGAAGATTATAGGCAGAAACATAGCAACCTATATGATTCATAGACACTGAATATTTCTGACAAATACTGAAATAAATCTACAATCATCAGTTGAGAGCTATGATTTAGAAAATGTGCTGAAGTCTCCATAAACCTAATAAAAGAAACCTGTTGAAAATCAGTCTTTAAAATTTATGTTAAATCATTTGATCTACACTGTTTCAGGGAATATGTGTCTTTTAAAATAATTGTAGGATTTTGTTAACTCAAAAATATTAGTCTCTAAAATTATGTAGCTTTTTTTAACCTTTCAGTTTTCTTTTAGATTTTCTTTTTCTATTTCACTTGGCCAAAAACTTCTGAAATTATGTCAGAACTGTAGCTTTTGGAGGTTAAGTCTCAAATGACCAAATGGATCAAATCAAATTTAATATGATGTGATTTTAAAGAGGCCAAGATACTAAATTTTGAAAATTGGTATTTATTCTGGAAATATTAACCAAATACTTTGAAAAAATTACTAAGGAAGCAACTTTTTTTTTCCTTTTACAGGTTTGTTACATTTGGCAATAATTTTAAAAATCATTTCCTATAACTGTACTCAATTTAATGCATATAGATCCAAGAATTATACCATAGTGACATGGATAGGAATAGTACTACTTATTAAAATTTACAATTCATAAATAGGCTACTCTCAATTATTCATATAGCATGAAATTTGAAATATAGAGAGTAATAGAAGTCTCATTTTAAACAAAGAGTTTGGAGCCTATAAAATTTTTCCTAAGCTTAACATAAGTACTCACATTTACTGATTAAAATTTTATCTCATTTTTCTGGAGCCCACACATAAGGAAAAAAAGAAAAGAGGGAGAGAGAGACATACATAGTTTCTCTCTATGCGTAGTTTAAAAAGGGAAAATTGTCAATACCACAGTCATAATCGCAAGGACTCCCCAAATAGTCAGCAATGAAGAAGAATCTCTATGGACATAAGTTATACAAGGTGGAACCCTGTGTTCTCTCTGTATGTTCTTGACATCAAAAGTATTAATTATTGTGAGAGTCCCAACCCCTTTACCAAAAAGGCAAAGTGAGTATGTTCTTTCTGGAATTTAGGGAATGCCATAGTTTGGAGTCTGAATCAATAATGATCTAGCTCTCATGACTCCAGGTATATCGGAAGAGGCAAACACTTTCTTTTCCAGAAAGATTGGCCCTCTTTCCAACATTCATCTATGGCTTGAGAAGAAAATAAATAAAATTTAATTAACTGGAGTCACCACTTCTTTGTGAGACCAGAGAGGGAAAATGAATGTGATAGAAAGAGAGAAGCTCTAAAGCCTAAAGTGTACATTATTTCCCTTAGCACTGCTAACTTGAAAATAAACTTGTTTATAGTGTTCTCTCCTACAGCATTTTTTCTCAAACTTTAATATGCATAAAATCATCTGATTAACTTAGTAAAATAGTCTCATTCTGATCCCAAGTGATGCTAATGTTACTATTCTAGGGACTCCTCTTTGAAAAACAATGCTTACCATATACTTGATAATTATAAAGAAAAATAATAAAATGCTTAGGGATAAATTTAACCAAGGAGGTAAAATATCACTACACTGAACATTATGACTTTGATGAAAGAAAATAAAAGCTACTTATGTTGATGGATCAGTATAATTAATATTGTTTAAATGTCCATATTATTCAAAGTCATTAATAGATTCAATTCAATCTCTATCAAAATATCAATGATGGGCTTCCCTGGTGGCGCAGTGGTTGAGAGTCCGCCTGCAGATGCAGGGAACACGGGTTTGTGCCCCGGTCCGGGAAGATCCCACATGCTGCAGAGCGGCTGGGCCCGTGAGCCATGGCCACTGATCCTGCGCGTCTGGAGCCTCTGCTCCACATGGGAGAGGCCACAACAGTGAGAGGCCCGTGTACCGCAAAAAAAAAAAAAAAAATCAATGACATTTTTCACAGAACTAGGAAAAAAAATCCTAAAATTCATATGGAAACACAAAAGACCATGAATAGCCAAAATAATCCTGAGAATGAATAATAAAGCTGGAAGTATCCTACCTCCTGATTTCAAACTATATCACAAAGCTATAGTGATCAAAATAATATAGTACTGGCATAAAAATAGACCAATGGAAAAGAATTAAGAGCCCATAAATAAACCCTCATGTATACAGTCAACTAATATTTGACAAAGGAGTCAAGAATGCTCAGTGTCAAAAAGAATAGTCTTTCAATAAATGTTGTTGGGGAAACTTGATAATCACATACAGAAAAATGAAATTGGACCCTTACCTTACAAACTCACAAAAATTAACTCAAAATGGATTAAAGACTTGAACATAAACCTGAAAGCATAAAACTCCTAGAAGAAAACATAGGAAAAAAGCTCCTTGACATTGGTCTTGGCATTGTCATGATTGGGGGGATATGATACCAATAGCACAAGCAACAAGAGCAAAAATAAATAAGTGGGACTACATCAAACTGAAAAGTTTCTGCACAGCAAAAGAAATGATCAACAAAATGGAAAAGTAATGGACTTCCCTGGCAGTCCAGTGGTTAAGACTCTGCGCTTCCAGTGCAGGGGGCGCAGGTTTGATCTCTGGTGGGGGAACTAAGATCCCACGTGCTGCATGACATAACAAAAAAAAAAGAAGAAGAAAAGGCAACTTATGGAATAGCAGAAAATATTTTCAAACCACATATCTAATAAGAGGTTAATATCCAAAATATATAAGGAACTTATACAACTCAAAAATAAACAAAAAATAAACAATATGACAAAAACTGGTGAGAGGACCTGAACAGACATTTTTCCAAAGAAGACATACAAATACCAGTAGGTATATGAAAAGTTGCTCAACATCACTAGTCATCAAGGAAATGGAAATCAAAACCACAATGAGATATCACCTCATATCTCTTAGAATGGCTATTATTAAAAAAGATAAGAGATAACAAATGTTGTCAAGGATGTGGAAAAAAAAGAACCCTCTTGCACTGTTGGTGGGAATGTAAATTGGTGCAGTCACTATGGAAAACAGAATGGAGGTTCCTCAAAAACCTGAAAATAGAACTACCATATGATCCAGCAAACCCACTTTTGGGTATATATTCAAAGGAAATAAAATGAGGATCTCAAAGGGATATCTGCACTATTATGTGCATTGCAGCATTATTTAATTATTCAAAATAGCCAAGATATGGAAACAACCTAAGTGTCTATCAATGGAAGAATGGACAAAGAAATGTGAGATACATACACATTATGCTAAGGGAAATAAGTCACACAGAGAATGACAGATACTGTAGGATCTTACTTATATGTGGAATCTAAAAAGGCCAAACTCATAGAAACAGGGTGGTGATTGCCAGGAGCTGGGTGTTAGGAGAAAAGGGGAGATGTGGGTCAAAGGGTGCAAACTTTCAGTTATAAGATGAATGTATCCTGGGGATCTAATGTAGAGCATGGTGACTATAGTTAACAACACTGTATTATATACTTAAAAGTTGCTAAAAGTAGATGTTAAATATTTTCACCATGCGCGCATGTGCACACACACACAAACACACACACACACAGGTTATTATGAGAGGTGATGGGGGTGTTAACTAGCCCTATTGTAGAATCATTTCTCAATAGATATGTGTATCAAATCATCACATTGTACACCTTAAACTTATACAACGTTATTTGGCAATTATATTGCAATAAAACTGGAAAAAAAGAAATGAAAAGCATACCTCTGTATCTTTCATTAAGTTGATTTATATTATTACTATTCATTGAATTCTTCTTAGAGTGTTTCTAATGTAATGACTCTTGCTCTGGTATCAATATTTTCCACCTATCATGTTACTAGTTAATCTAGGTATCCATGATGGCTAAATTTCCTTGTAATCTTTTGGTATAAAAATGGTCAACTCTTTTGAAAAATGGCAAATAATTGTTCAGACTGTAACAGTCTTGGGCTTAACGGCATAGAAAAGTAGTGTTTTAACTATCATGCTTGGATGACTTCAAGAGAAGTGTTTTATGGAAGACTTGCTAAAAGCAGGGCCTACTTTCTGACGTTTCTAAAATCCATATGCTTGTAGAAAATATGCATTTGTTTGCCAGGTAGTATACAGATTTCTGATAAGCTTCATGGTAGTATTTTAAAGGCCAATACAGTGAGAGCAACAACTTGACTAAAATTCTGACCTTAATCAACCCTTGATCATATATAAGTTCCTTCATCTCTGAAATGACAATAATAAAATATTCACTCCAAAAATCTTTAAAAGCAATTTATAGACTACATACTGTAAGGGTACCTAATGTGTTAAAAAAATAAATAAAAATGGATTACCCAATTTAGATTTAAGAATTAATTTATATTTTGACCAAAATGTTTTTCAAAGCACAGCAAAAAAGATTCAATGAACTGTCTTGTAAAACTTTACAAACAGTGCCAGCTTACCCATTTGCTGATCTTAGGGGGGAAAAAACTTTAAAAATTTAATGAAATATTACAATTTCAAGAAAAGAAACTTACTAATTAAAGTTATTAAGTCAAATATTAAAACATTATTAAAAACCACTCAGGGTTATGAAAGTGTTAGATATTATTTGTTTCACATAAAGTCAAATTTCTATCTTAGTTTTTATGAATTAATATGTAAATCACTTAAAAACCCAATAGGCTGAAGAATTTTTAGACTGTAAAATTAAAAAGCGTAATTATAATATTTTCTTTTTTTCTAAAAATCGTGTCACACCTGGTATTATGCTTTTTACACTTTACTATTTTTTGGTGAATTATTTGATTGAAATGGAGTTATCTTCTGAATCAGGAAGAATGATACAGTATTGGATTATGGCACAAATGGCAGAAAGAGAAGTTTCTATTTGAAAAGATTTGATAATTTAGTATGATTGTTTTTTAACCATGTTAAACATTCTATGTTAGTCAAATTTAATTTTTCATTAAATAATAAAAGAAATTTAAACAATTAAAGAAATTCATGCTGAGCAAATGTAATTCTTATCTTAATTTTGTTAAAATAGGATTTTTGTTTAAACCCTACTCTAGAGCTCCTACAAAGTAAAGCAACAAGCATTCAAACTTTCATTTTTTTCATTTATATATTTTTACTGTATACCCCATATAATTCCCATAAGTGCTTTGATGTCACTACATGCATACACACACACACACACACACACACACACACACACACACACACTCACTATAAATTCAGAAAGAAAAAACAAAGGAGATAAATATATCAGAAATCTAGACTAACGTCACAGCCTAGGCCAAATAATAATAATAATAATGAGTGAAAACTTGAGAATTAAAAATATGGAGATTGAATGGTATTCAATATCATTTTAACTTAATATACAGAAACACATGATAGCCAAGACATGAAGCGGGAGGTTGAGCTCACAAGTTTTATCTTTAGAAACTTCTTAGACAGAGTTAAAAAAGTAGGGGGAACTGTATCTTTCTTTTCCAGGTATCAGTTGTTTTAGTTGGTCTTTTAACAGTAACTGTGCAATGGTTCAAGCTTACTGTTGATGGTGAAAGCTTGAAATAGGGATATTCTATTTTGCGAAAAAAAGGACAATTCACGTACTTTTGCTCTCTAATTTTTTTCTGTAGATTATACTTTTTTCTTTTAATTTACAATGTTGTATTAGTTTCAGGTGTACAGCAAAGTGATTCATATATATATGAATATGTATACATTCTTTTTCAGATTCTTTTTCATTATAGGTTATTATAAGATATTGAATATAGTTCCCTGTGCTATACAGTATTGTTGTTTATCTATTTTATACATAGTAGAGTGTATATGTTAATACAAAACTCCTAATTTATACTCCCCTCCACACCACTACCTACTTCATTAACCATGTTTGTTTTGTACACCTGTGAGTCTATTTCTGTATTGTAAATAAGTTCATTTACATCATTCTTTTAGATTCCACATATTAGTGGTATCATGTGATATTTGCCTTTCTCTGTCTGATTTACTTCACTTAATATGATAATCTCAGGGTCCATCCATGTTGCTGCAAATGGCATTATTTCACTCTTTTTTATGGCTGAATAATATTCCATTGTGTATATATAACACATCTTCTTTATCCATTCATCTGTCGATAGACACTTAGGTTGTTTCCATGTCTAGGCTATTGTAAATAGTGCTTCTATGAACATTGGGGTCCATGTATCTTTTCAAATTAGAGTTTCCTCTGGATATATGCCCAGGAGTGAGATTGCTAGATCATATGGTAACTCTATTTTTAACTTTTTTAAGGAATCTCCATACTGTTCTCTGTAGTGGCTGCACCAATTTACATTCCCACCAACAGTATAAGAGGGTTCCCTTTTCTCCACACCCTCTGCAGAATTTATTATTCATAGACATTTTAATGATGGCTATTCTGACTGGTCTGAGGTGATACTCATTGTTGTTTTGACTTGCATTTCCATAATATTTAGTAATCTTGAGCATCTTTTCATGTGCCTGTTGGCCATCTGTGTGTATTATTTGGAGAAATGTCTGTCTAGGACTTCTGCTTATTTTTTGATTGGGTGGTTAGTTTGTTTGTTTTTTTATATTAAGCTGTATGAGCTGTTATATATTTTGGAAATTAATTCCTTTTCCATAGCATCATTTTCAAATATTTTCTCCCAGTACATACATTGTCTTCTCTCAGTACATACACTGTCTTCTCTTTTTGTTGATGGTTTCCTTTGCTGTGCAAAAGCTTTTAAGTTTAATTAGGTCCCATTTGTTTATTTTTGTCTTTATTTTCATTATTCTAGGAGACAGATCCAAAAAAAAATATTGCTGTGATTTATGTTGAAGACTGTTCTTCCTATGTTTTCCTCTAGGAGTTTTATAGTATTTAGCCTTACATTTAGGTGTTTAAACCATTTTGAATTTAGTTTTGTATTTGGTGTTAAGGAATGCTCTAATTTCATTCTTTTACATGTAGCTGTCCAGATTTTCCAACATCAGTCTCTCTTATTGAAGAGACTGTCTTTTCTCCATTGTATATTCTTGCCTCCTTTGCTGTAGATTAATTGACCATAAGTGTGTGGGTTTATTTATGGTCTTTCTATCCTGTTCCATTGATCTATATGTCTGCTTTTGTGCCAGTACCATACTGTTTTGATTACTTCAGCTTGTAGTATAGTCTGAAATCAAGGAGCATGATTCCTCCAGCTTTGTTCTTTCTCAAGATTATTTTGACTATTAGGGGTCTTTTGTATTTCCACACAAATTTAAATATTTTGTTTTAAGTCTGTGAAAAATGCCATTGGTAATTTCATCGGGATTGCATTGAATCTTTAGATTGCCTTGGGTAGTGTGGTTATTTTAACAATATTGATTCTTTTGATCCATGGACAAGGTATATCTTTCTGTTTGTGTCATCTTCCATTTCTTTCATCAGCATCTTACAGTTTTCAGAATACAGGTCTTTTGCCTCCTCAGGTAGGTTTATTTCTAGATATTTTATTCTTTATGATGTGATGGTAAATGGGATTGTTACCTTAACTTCTATTTTCTGATATTTCATTGTTAGTGTATAGAAATGCAACATATTTCTGTATTTTAATTTTCTTTCCGCAACTTTATTGAATTCATTGATGAACTTTAGTACTTTTCTGGTAGGGTGCTTAGGATTTTGATGTATAGCATCATGTCATCTGCAAACAGTGACAGTTTTACTTCTTCTTTTCCAATTTCAATTTATTCTATTTATTTTTCTTCTCTGATTGATGTGGCTAGGACTTCCAAAAGTATATTGAATAAAAGTGGCAAGAGGGGGCATCCTTGTCTTGTTCCTGATCTTAGAGGAAATGCTTTCAGCTTTTCACCATTGAGTATGATGTTAGCTGTGGGTTTGTCATATATGGCTTTTATTATGTTGGCCTCTATGTCCACTTTCTGAAGAGTTTTTATCATAAACAGATGTTAAATTTTATCAAAAGCTTTTTCTACATCTATGGAGATCATCATATGGTTTTTATTCTTCAATTTGTTAATGTGGTATATTACACTGATTGATTTGTGGATATTGAAAAATTCTTACGTCCCTGGGATAAATTCCAGTTGAATATTGTGTATGATCCTTCTAATATACTGTTGTATTCAATTTGCTAGTATTTTGTTAAGGATTTTTGCAACTATGTTCAGTAGTTATATTGGCCATTATTTCTTCAAATATTTTCTCAGGACATTTTTCTCTCTCTCTTCTCCTTCTGGGACCCCTATCATGCGAATATTAGCACCCATGATGTTGTCCCAGAGGTCTCTTAAACTGTCCATTTCTTTTCAGTTCAGCAGTGATTTCCACTACTCTTTGTCTTCCAACTCACTGACCCGTTCTTCTGTCTCATTTAGTCTACTATTGATTCCATCTAGTGTATTTTTACTTTCAGTTGTTGTATTCTTCAATTCTGTTTGGTTCTTTGTATTTTATAATTCTTTGTTAAAAACTTCTAGTTTCTCATGCTGTGCATCCATTCTCCTCCCAAGTTCTTTGATCATCTTTATGATCATTACTCTGAACTCTTTCTTTCTTTTTTTCTTTTTTTTTTGCGGTACACGGGCCTCTCACTGTTGTGGCCTCTCCCATTGCGGAGCACAGGCTCTGGACACGCAGGCTCAGCAGCCATGGCTCACGGGCCCAGCCACTCCACAGCATGTGGGATCTTCCCGGACCGGGCCACGAACCCATGTCCCCCTCATCGTCAGGCGGACTCTCAACCACTGCGCCATCAGGGAAGCCCTGAACTCTTTCTTGAGTTGAGATTCTTTAACCACTGTGCCACCAGGGAAGTCCCTGTGGTTTCTTCTTTATGTCCTTATTTGTAGAAAAATTTTTCTGGTAAGTTTCAGACTTTTTTAACAATGGTTGTTCTACAGATTACTGTGATTTTGGTGTGCTTGTGAGAAGAGGTGAGCTTAGGGTCCTTCTACTCCACCATCTTGGCTACTCTCTGGCTGTCTACATTTTGAAAATTAAGGCACTTGATCAAGTTTCCCAAAATGGATTCTATAAAAAGTAATGATATACTTCTGATAAGGAGTTTTTCATGACCTGACTTAAATATGACTTCATTTAGCAAGTAAATCTTTGTGTATGAATGATAACACACAGCACAGAGGCAGAAATAAGGCAGCTATGTGTTTGTAAGTCCCAATTTTCTTCAAAAACATCTTTGCATCTAAGTATTTAAAGTAGCATTCAATTTAGTCCTTCTTTCCCCCTCTTTCCTGCATCCACCAGAAATAACCAGTGATTCAGTGCTTAGCACATGGAAGAGATTATTTTATCCTGGAAAATGTTAAGACCAGGTTGCCTTTATCAACTTTCTTGATCATAAAAACCACTGCTAAGCAGCAAAAAAGAGGTATAGTTTAGGGTGGCTCTACCTCCAGAAGGCCCCATAAGGAAGGGCTTACTGAAAAGGGTATTCTCAAGGTAACTGAATGATTTGACTTTCCATATTGGTTTATTTAGTGTCATCAGTTTGGATATTTGAGAACATCTGCCAAAAGCTGATGTTGGTGTTAGCATAATTAATATTAAACTGTTCCTTCTGGGTATATTTGAACAACAGTATCATTTGCTTTGTGAAGCTATTTCTGGCTGCCAAGAGTAAAATTATGTAATAAAAAATCATATTTATTTCCTATTCGTTCTGGGAGGAGGGCATGCTTTAAAAACGTGACATTAAGCCCCTTATATGCAAGTTGCAAAACTAAGTAAAATGTAGTGGAGCCAGCACAGTTTTGTTTTACACTACTTGGATGCGAAATTTGATCGTGATGTCATGAAAATATTTCTGCATAATCTGCTTCTCACACTGGTGTTTTAATCCAGAGCATTGACATCATTGGTTAAGTTTAAAACAGAAAAGAAAAAGGAAGAAAAGAAGAGAAAGAAAAGAAGGACAACATGCAGGGAAGATTGGTAATTGAAAGCCCCTTGAGGGCAGGACTCTTTTGGCTCACTCCTTTGATCCTGGTAGACTATAACATGCAACTCAATGCTTAATGATCAGTATCAATTATCATTTCCCTTTCACATCCAATGTGATATGAGGCATATGATGCAACCATTGATTGGTCCATGAAGGTCCTGTTTTATAAAATCGTTTTTATGCAACTGAGTATGTGCACAGGAGTTCACCTCCATGTACACTGAACTTTATGAATTCATATGGATCAATTTCAGTGCTATGAGAAAATCACTTTGTTTCTATTTTAATGGCCTGAACCATAATTCACTCACTTTTAATGATATATTCAATTCTAACTCAAATCACCAAATCTACCAACCTGTGACATTATAATGCTGGCATCAAAGAATATAGACTGTCTTGGATTGAGGAAAAGAAAGATCATTCTTTTTCTTTCTCTGGATCATGGGAGTAATTGGACCTTGATACCAATATATGGAGATGTTAAGATTCCTTTTCATGTCTGTTGAGCTGGTTCCCATTAAACTGAGAACTTCCAATTGTTAGGTGCATATGATAAGATGAGCAATGGTCCCTGGCAGGTTAGCAAGACAGTAGGTTATTAAAGCAGAAATGGAGAGATTTGTTCCAGAGCATAAAGGTCCCAAGAAAAAGAATCAGTAATTAGTGATTTTAATCCAACAGCCATATCCTTATTTATAACTCCTTTCCCTGTGTGTGAGAAACTTAGCTCTCATCATCCACAATATATTTACATATTTGCACAATCCTAAAAATCACTTGAAGTAGTTTCAAAATTACTAACCTATAACTCTGTGTAATAACAAAGTTACTAAGTGGAGTATAGTATTTATTACATAGTTCTTTTGATACTTACATTATGCAGTCAAAATACTATTCCCAAAGTTACTTAGTTTAGTTCATTTCTTCCCTATCCCAGAGTGGTTATGTTATCCTTTTAATATATATCTATGAAGGTTTATTTGTTATTATATTTGGGGTTTCTCCATCATCTTTTATGATTTTCATTAATTATTTAGTGTTTGGGAATGTAAAACATTATTATGCTTGGTTCTGAGTGTATGAATTATATAAAAAGTTATACCTAGGGAAAAGTCATACCCTTCAATCCCATTTGCATTTCCCCAATTATTTCCACCCATTTCTACCTATCTCCCATAGATAACAAATCTTGTTAGAATTTGATTTATCCTTCTTGTATTTCTTTTTACACAAATGAACAGATACACATGAGTTTCTTACATCTCCGTCTTTAATTTACTTGAAAGGTAGTGTACAGCAAATTCATTTGAACATTTTTTTCTTTTATACTAAGCAATATATCCTGGAAATTACCTCATATCAGTTCATAGGGATCTTCTTTATTCTTTTTACAGCTGCATATTATTCCATCCTGTGGAGGCACCACAGTTTATTCAACCTGTCCTATGTGTGAGCATTTATGCTGTTTCCAGTATTTTATAATTACAAGCAACACTAAAATAAAGAATTTTGTCCATATTTATTTTCACATTGTTGAAGAGTATCTTCAGGGTAAATTTCTAGAAAAGGAATTTTTGGTTCACAGGGTAACTGAGTAACTAGTTTTGTTAGGTATTGCCAAATCCCCATGCAGAAGAGTTGAGCTACTTTACATTTCCATAACAATGAATGAGGGTATTGTTATACTTCAAAATTTTCATCAAACTAATATGTGAGAAATAGTGTCTCAGTGTTATTGTAATTTGTTTTCTCTAATTATGGGTGAGCTTGTCCATATCTTCATATGCTTAGGAATCACTTATTGTATTTCTTATAAATCAACTGCACATGTCTTTTTTTTCATTTTTTCCATTGGGTTTTTAGTCCTTTATCATTCATTTCTAAGAGTGTTTTCTATATTAGGGATACTATCCCTTTGTGTGTAATATATGTTGCATATTTTTCCCATTTTGTCTATTTTCTTTTGACCTTCTATACAATACTTTGAATCATGGTTTTTAAAATGCATTCAAATTTATCAGTCTTTATTTTGTTGCTTCTAGGTTTTTAGTCAAAATGTGTTATACTTAATGATAATGTCAGAATTTTACTTTAGAAAACGCTACATAAATATTTCTGTCCTTTTTGATTAAAATTAAATGTAATTATATTTTTCTAGCAAAACCCAGCAGCTAGTTTCATTCTACTGTCTTGCCAAGGCTGACATATCAAATGACCTTCATTCATTTTGGCAATACAATATCATCAAGAGGAGGTACCCATGTAGTAAATCTGCAGCTGTATCTGTCTAAAGTCTGCCTCGCAGTGGCCTGTAACTTTTTTTATTGTTATTTACTCTCCTTTAAATAAGCATATTGTCATTAAACATATTGGCATATAAAGTTATTTTAACGTTTACTCTTCCTGGTGAGCCAGATTAATTAGCACATGCTCATGGAAATAATTCACATTATATGTTTTCTGAACTAGGCTTCTTATGCACTCAAAGTGTTTGAAGTATTTTGTTCTTTAATGTCATTAACCATTTAGCAACATTGACTTCTAATTAAAAAAAAGTTTCTTGTCATTTAAACAGATTCTAAACTCTATATTAATTTTTCCTCTTTGTGAATATTACAGCAAAACCTATAAACATATTCATAAATATTCTGAAAGCTTTTCTATATTTTAAGCACAATGACAAGTCAAATTTATCTTTCCAAACTCATCAATATAGTATACTGACTAATGTGCAGAACAGGAGCGAACTCTTCTTCTATATGCATACCTAATCAAGATTTTTTTCCTTTGGTCCTATATTTTATGATTTTGAATATTGGCAAACTACAAATATTTTGTGTTATTTCTGTATGTAAATGCCCTCAAAGTCAATTAATGTAAAAGACAATTCACACATGGAGAAAATGAATTTTAACATGAAAGAAAATAATAGTAAATATGTTTTTAGTTTCATGAATTGTATATTAGAGTACTTCACCACCTTCCAGGGGTGAAAAGTGGATCTTCTTTAATCTGAGAAAGTATTACATACATTAACAGTAAAAACTTGGTGTCAATATTTAAAAAGTTAACTTTTAAAAACTTTTAACCATTTGAGCTAGAGATCAATACCATATCATAAATTATAATTTTACTAAAGCTCAGAGTTGTATTTCAGACAATTGTAGGCTATTAGAATGGAACAAATCACTGAGCCAAGAGTGAACCTAGGTGGCTAAGACTGACAACCAACTGTCGTTAAACTTCTTCAAACTTCTGTCATTTAAAAGTGAACTCCAAAAGAAATCCAAGTGTTATTTTTCATCAAAGAGAAGAAAATATGAAAAGATCTAACACAATTATCTTGTTCATACTTTAAAAATATGCATTTTCAATAAGAGCAATGCTCTATCTTTTAAAGATTATTGGCATTTTATGTTTGTGTACAGGAGAATTATGCAGTAAAGTAATCTTTTGATTGGGACATTGCAAAGGTTAAAATGCACTTGCAGCAATCCAGTAATAGCTTATGACATTAACCTTAGTTATTTTATTTTTGTTCTTTTTGAGTTAGAGTATTTTGTTTCCTATTAATATATAAATTTCTTGTTAGCTATATTTTGGATGGCTATTTAGCTGGACTTGATCAAGTCTAGAGGCAGCTATAAAAACTGCCAAATGAATAAGTCATTTTTTAAGGAAAGTTATCTGATTGAAATATTTACAACATACCTCTTAGAAATACCACGTGAGTAACCCCAAGATAGATCTAAATTGAAAACATGTGTCTTTCTGGATGTCCATTCTATGAAAATATCCTTGTGTAATAGAAATTATTGTGGTATCTAGGCATCTCAAACACCACGTTAAACAAGAAGAGTACATTTTGAGAATACAAACTTTGCCTGTATTTCTTTCCTTCACAGCATAATTGTCTGAAACTTTTTAATATCTTCTGACTTTCTGGGAAACAAACCATAAGCAGCAAGAACTAAATTAGAAACTTCACTGAATCTAGAGGTAAATTTTTATCTCTTTGAGTATTAAGAGATTATTTTAGCCCAGATTCTCCATCTCCCAGCTGTCCTGCCCAACACATACACACTCTGGGTGAAATTACTATATCATTTCACCATCACCACATGGACCATCATCACAGATATTGAAGTGCACTGCACCCAAAGCCAGCCTGGTCTCAATCATGTGGTAAGAGATGCAATGTAAGAGGCAGCGAGTGTTGACATTCTAGTCATTTACAAGATCTTGGCCTAAATTACACTAATTGGGTTCAGTATCAATTGTTTTGACCTCCCAAGCAGTTAAACTCTTCATACTCCACATATTTATGTACCAACTCCATAGAGTCTTAAAAATCTTCTTGAATAGAAAAAAGACCCTTTTCAGAGTAACTTATGTCTGCCATAACGGTATCTCTTCTATTGGGTTGGCCAAAAAGTTTGTTTGGGTTTTTCATAAGCTATGGAAATATCTGAACAAAATTTTTGGCCAGCAATACTTTCCTTTTTGGAGTTTCAATCTTTAGGATACCAAATAATCAACAAAAGTGGAAAAGCTTTTCTGATGATTTTCTTCTCCCTAAAATTTTATTTATCATCACATCCATATGATTTAATGCCATATATTTTTGATTTTTCATGTAGTGTCTACATTTCACAAAAAGATCACAGATTTGAAGTTAACCCACCAAAATATTGATGTCACAGAGTAAAAATATTACATGTCTGTCATGTAAGATTTAGAGTACAAGCTCTAGAACTGTAGTCTCTTATACCATCTGACTGTGGGAGCTCCCAGTTAAAATGATTACTCTTGCATCACTGGGTCTTAAAATGTGATCCTAGGACTACTAATAATTCACAAACGTTTCCACAGGTGACCAACAGTCTGGTCTCTTGGAGTGCGCAGTTTTATTATATATCAATATCTAAATGCTTTACTGTGTTATGAATTAACAACTGTAACATTTAACTAAAAAAACATCACCTCACATCACCTTATTGAAGTAGCAATGATCTTATTAATGTTAATATTTACTTGAGTTTTGCTCTCGGAGTGAGTGAGATATTTGGTGTGTGATATATTTTCTCTTTTTGAAGTGACCTTTGACCTGAAAAATGTCCAACAATTTTGCTTCAAATGCTGACAAATTACTATATTTTTGTTCATACGCTTTTTCACTGAATGGCTGTTTTGTTTTGTTTTCACAAAAATTGCCTTTGGTCAATAGCAACTCCTCTGATCTAAGCCATTCAAAAAAATTCCTATAACCAGGGTCAAAATTAATTGGTTTGACATTTTTTATCCTGGGGTATACTTGAGTAAAATTAATAATAATTTTTTAATTCTTGATTATTAGCCTCTCCAGTTTTGTTTCACTCAATATGTAACTTGAAATGGAACATAAAATGAAATTACTATAGATTTCAAGCTAGATGTCTTGGGTTCAAATCATGTTTTTTTCATTTATTAACTATGCAAATCTCAGGACATTAGTGAACCTTGCATAGCTTCAGTTTCCATATTTAAAAATACCTATCACTCAGTGTCCATGTAAAGATTAATAAGATAGCATGTAGCACAATATCAAGCACATGGTAAACATATATTCTCATTCATTATCTCTCTCCCTCCTCCACCTCACAGAGGGAAATTAAACTGATACAGCCACCATGAAGGGCAGTATGGCAGTACATTTAAAACTGAAAATGTGTGAACCTTATGACCCTATGATGCTATGACCGTCAATTCCACTTATATATGTCTCCCTTAAAAAAAGATTCTCTCATGTATTTACCAAGACCATCACTGCAGTACTGTTTGTGTAAGAGGGGCAAGATAGCACAGTGACTCAATCCAGACTCTGGAGCAAGTCTGCCTCGATCTGAATCTCTATTTCTCACTAGTTGGATAAACCTGTACAAGTCATTTCACACAAATGTTACTTCTTTTGTAAAGTGGAAATAATATTACCTTCCCGTGTTGCTTTTGAGACTGAATAAATTAATATAGGTAAAGCAGGTAGAACAATATCTTCCAATAATGCTAAATAAATATGGGTAATATTGTAAAATAGGAAACTTTGACAATGAAATCCAGAAACATATATATATATATATATATATATATATATATATATATATATATATATATATATGTATATACGGAAATTTAAATGACAAGTTAGTGGGAATCAGCTGATCTGTTTATTAAATGGCATAATTGGCTATCCATCCAGAAGAAAGAAAAGTCCTAACTGCTATGTTGTGCTATTCACAAATATATATTTCAGCTGTATTAAATATTTAAATCAAATTAAAAACCATTAGAATATATGAAAATAAACTTATAGAGAGCATTGGTGCAAACTTGCCTGGCATTCTTCCTTCATACAACTTTAGCCATTTGCCAGCAAGCCCCTGACTTAACTCATGACATCACTAAAACCTACTCCATCTGCAGTACAGCTTACCTTCTTTTAGCTATATCATAAAGCTTTTATTAGGGACATTAGCATATTAGGGACATTAAGCATATATATTACAGTTTTCCCACTTATAGATTGTATTTTCAAGCTTCCTTTTTTCCTATACATTAACTATAATTTTTATGTAGTAAAATTATCAATTTTCATTTTATTATTACTGGTTTACATGTCTTGTTAGGAAAGACCCTTTCCAACCTAAATATTATTTAAAAATTAATCCATAGTGTTTCTTGATTAATTTTGCATACTTGAGTCTTTAATGCATATGGAATTTATTTTCCTGAAAAAAGAAGTTGGAAATCCAGGTTTTATTAAAAATATTTGACAAATTTTATCCATACTTTTAAATAATCCAGTTCTCCCTCAGTGATTTAAATTGCCACTTCTAACTTTTTATATTATATAAAACTTTTTATGTATTTTATGTTTCTAATATCTATTCTGATCCATTGATTTGGTGCTAATTCTTGTACAGTTGCATCAATATCTTAATTTCTGTTAAGATTTTATACAAATATTTTCTATTCCAAATTCTAGTTTATTAGGCTTCTTTTAAAAGTATTTTTATGGCTACCCTCTTATGGCTATAATGCCAAACGTTGATTAGAAACATTGGTTCTACCACCACCCACTCCTACTCCATCATACTTCTCTTTATCCCCAGATGACCCGATGATTAAATTGAATTTATACAGCGAGTCTTTCCTCATGAGGACAAAGAATATTGCTCCATTTATTTAAGTCTACTTTTATGTTCCTCAGTTATTTTAAAAATTTTCTTCAGGTATCTTTTAATGATTTGGTTATGCATGTTCTTAGGTGTGGTATTTGTTGTTGCTATTGTGCTTGTAATTTTTTATATTGTATTTTGTAATTAAATGTTGTGGGCATATTAAAAATCCATTGACTTTTATAAGTTAATTTTATTAGCAGCCACTATACTTAACTCTCGCATAGTTTTTAGTATTTAATTCTGTTATTCTGGGTATTCTGTCATAAACAAGTGATATGACTGAGTCCTCCTTACCAATGTTTATTTAATGGCCTTAACTAGTTGCAATATCTACTGGAACAAACTGGATTTCAGTCCCCAATTACCAGGTGCCCTAATGTAGTGAACAATCTGCAAAATCATACACATTGTCCCTGCACATAAAGGCAGGCACACATAAAAAGCTATTTCAGAAGTTTATGCATGGTGTTTAGGGTGGCCAGGTCAAAAGTAGCTGTTGTATAGAACCATCCTTCCCTGGGACTTGAGGAAATACATTGCTTTTCCTATGTCCTAAGGGTGCATTTCCTGCACAGCTAAGTGGTGAGATTGCAACACAGATATATTCAAAGTAAGCTGATTTCCAATACCCTTGCCACTGCTGTCACCCACACCTGCAGCACAGATGTACATTAACATGTTCCAACCTCAGGCTGTCTCTGCCAGGCAATCTCTTAGGTTTAAACAAAACAATAAAAATTCTCTTTCCACATTATAGTCTAGTGGAGGCATAGACAATTAACAAACATCTGACCTTATAAATAACTGCTCAACTTTATAAATAACCATTTAACATTTTATCAATAATCATTTAATATTATAGTAAAATTACATTTTAAGATTATTGTATTCACATGTTTAACATTATATGAAATTATATTTAAATTATAGATATAGATTAGATAGATATAATGTAGGTAAGGATATAGTCTATGAGGGAAAAAAGGGGAAAATATGATGTTTAAGTCAGGAGCCAAAGGGGGTGAGAAGGAACAGACTATGTGGATAGCTGGGGTTGTGAATCCAGGCAGAGCAAACAGGAAGTGAAGCCCCCAAGGAGCCTTCCAGGCCTGTCAGAGATGAGGTAACAGTGTGCCAGATTGAGTCAATCCTTGTGGGCCTTTGTAAGGACTATCATTTTTAACCTGTGTGAAGTGAAGCCATTTAGAGGGTTTGCTTTGAAAAGTGACACGATCTGACTTAAGTCTTATTAGGATCACTTTGGTGACTGCAGTAAGAATAGACTGCAGGGGGAAGGGTTGAGAAGCAGTAGGAGTAATTGGGTGGCTACTCCGTGAACTGGTCAAGAAATGTTAGTGACTAAGCAGTGTAGATGTTGAGGAATGGTTGGATTCTAGATATATTTTTAAGGTATAGACTGCAAGCTCTACAACTATGCATGCAACTAACTAATGTGCTTCTCTTTCATTCCATCATTTATTTATTCATTCAACATTGTTGAGTCCTTACCATGTGTCAAACACTACGGCAACACTATGGCTATACTTTGGGGAAAATGACTAACACATTGTTTCTCTTTCTGAGGAACACATTGTCTAATGGAACAAATAGACACATAAACAAAACACTTACTCAAAACATATAAATTATAACAGCACAGAGAAAGAAGTGACTGACTCCATCTGGGAAGATTAGTGACATTGTCACAGGAAAAATGACATTTGAATTGGCATTCGAAGAATGAGTATAAGCTGGAGAATAGAAAGAAGGCTGTTCTCTGGTCAAGCAGTAGAGCAGATAGGGGTGTACCCTAAAGCAATGGCAGAAGTTATGGAGAGGAGTAGATGGACTCAAGAAAGATACAGTGAGTAAAATTCGTAGAATTTTGTAAATAAATTAGGCATTGAGGGAGAGGATCAGGGTGGAATTTTTTTTAAAAACTATATTTTCTAGTTTGGGTAACCAGGTGAATGATTACCCCTTTAATCAAGACGGAAAAAACATTTTGGAAAAAGATAACTGTATGTGTTTTAGAAATGCCATCCTGAGTTACCTGCAGTGATTCAAATGGAAGTATCCAGAAGGCAATGTAAAAGCAGGATGGTGCTCAGGGAAAGGAGAAGGAATAAAGATGCAAAGGAAAGCATATAGGTGATATTTAAAGCCATGGTGATACATGCTATTTACTAGAGTGTGCCAATGCATTTGCAAAATGAGCTCTTCTTCCAAAACACATAAATTCATTACCTATAGAACTCTCTGACATCTAGGCCCCAAACTACAGAATTGCCATTGGTATCCCATAAATTCTGTCTTTGCATATCCAGTCATGCTTAGTTTGTTTAGTTTCTTCCTGAATAGTTCTGTTGTGTCTCTTTCTTCCATACACCTTAGTGCTCTCGCTGTCTCTCTTGTATACCTGCCAAATCCTGCTCAAATCTTACCCCATAATCTTCCACGTGCTAATTTCTTGAGAATGTCATTCCAGAACTCCCTAACCAGACACATCCAAATCACTGGGTTCTTCTTGAGCACCTTGTTTTCTTAATCTGTGAAATGGCCACGAGAGTAATAACCTCATAGGATCATTGCTAGGATTAAATGAATTAATATATCAAAATGCTTAAAATATTGCCCATTGCATAGTAAATGCTCAAAACAGTCTATCAGTTGTTTTGGAAATACAGAATGAATGGCTAGCATGTGGGCTGTGGAAACTTTGGATTTGTCTGGAGACACGTCAGATGAATTTGTATCCAAATTTAGCGACATAATAGCTGAATACTTTGGGTCAAGTTATTTACGTCACTCTAGTTTCATTTTTCCATCTGTAAAATCATTAATGCCATGGAGATGTATGATATCTACCAGAATACTATGCCAGTAATTTTTTGCTATTTGATTACTTTAACTTTTAATCTCAAAAGCATTAAAAATTATTAGGGAGAGATATGCTCTATTCATCTTTTATGTTACCGTCATAATCTTTGATCATTTCTTGCGTAAATTATCTACTCAATAAATACTTATCATCTTGAATAGAAAAAAGGATTTTGTGAAGATTTGATAAGTCTAATTTGCAAAAGAAAGAAAGTCACTTTGGTTTATTTTTTTTCTTTTTAACTTTTATTTTATATTGGAGTATAGTTGATTAAGAATGTTGTGTTAGTTTCGGGTGTACAGGAGAGTGATTCAGTTTTACATATACATGTATCTGTTCCTTTTCAAATTCTTTTCCCATTTAGTTTATTGCAGAATATAGAGGAGAGTTCCTTGTGCTATACAGTAGGTCCTTGTAGGTTATCTATTTTATATATAGTAGTGTATATATGTTAATCCCAACCTCCTAATTTATCCCTCTCCCCACCTCCCTTTCTCCTTTGGTAACCTTAAGTTTGTTTTCTGTCTGTGAGTCTCTTTCTGTTCTGTAAATGTTCATTTGTATCACTTTTTTAGATTCTACATATAAGCTATATCATGATATTTGTCTTTCTCTGTCTGACTTACTTCACTTAGTATGATACTCTCTAGGTCCATTCATGTTGCTGCAAATGGCATTATCTCACTCTTTTTATGGCTGAGTAATATTCCATTGTGTATATGTACCACATCTTCTTTATCCATTCATCTGTCAATAGACATTTTGGTTGCTTCCACGTCTTGGCTATTGTAAACAGTGCAGCAATGAACATTGGGGTGCATGTATCCTTTCAAACCCTGTTTTTCTTGGGATATATGCCTAGGATAGAAAGCCCAGGCTTTCTGTCCTATTCCATTGATTTTTATTTCTGTTTCTGTGCTAGTACCATAATGTTTTGATGACTGTGGCTTTGTAGTATAGTCTGAAATCAGGTAGCCTGACCCTTCCAGCTCCATTTTTCTTCCTCAAGATTCCTTTGGCTATTCAGGGTCTTTTATGTCACCATAAAAATTTTAAGATATTTTTGTTCCAGTTCTGTGAAAAATACCATTGGTAATTTGATAGAGATTGCACTGAATCTGTAGATTTCCTAGGGTAGTATAGTCTTTCTTACAACATTGATTCTTCCAATCCAAGCATATGGTATATCTTTCCATCTGCTTGTGTCATCTTCAATTTCCTTCATCAGTGTCTTATAGTTTTCAGAATACAGGTCTTTTTCCTCCTTAGGTAGGTTTATTCCTGGGTATTTTATTCTTTTTGTTGTGATGGTAAATGGAGTTGTTTCTTTAATTTCTCTTTCTGATCTTTCATTGTTAGTGTACAGAAATGCAACAGATTTCTGTGTATTCTGCAACATTACCAAATTCATTGATGAGCTTTAGTTTTCTGGTAACATCTTTAGAATTTTCTATGTATATTATCATGTCATCTGCAAACAGTGACAGTTTTACTTATTCTTTTCCAATTTGGATTTCCTTATTTCTATTTCTTCTCTGATTGCTATGGCTTGGACTTCCAAAACTATGCTGAATAAAAGTGCCAAGCGTGGACATCCTTGTCTTGTTCCTGATCTTAAAGGAAATGTTTTCAGCTTTTCACCATTCAATATGATGTTAGCTATAGGTCTGTCATATATGGCCTTTATTATGTTGAGGTAGGTTCCCTCTATGCCCACTTTCTTGAGAGTTTTTATCATAAATGGATCTTGAATTTTGTCAAAAGGTTTTTCTGCATCTAATGAGATGATCATATGGTTTTTATTCTCCAGTTTGTTGATGTGTTGTATCACAGTGATTGATTTGCAGATATTGAAAAATCATTGTGTCCTTGGGATAAATCCCACTTGATCATGTGTATGATCCTTTTAATGTGTTGTTGGATTCTGTTTGTTAGTATTCTGTTGAGGATTTTTGTGTCTATATTCATCAGTGATATTGGCCTCTAATTTTCTTTTTTTTGTGGTATCTTTGTCTGGTTTTGGTATCAGGGTGATGGTGGCCTCAGAATGCATTTGGAAGTATTACTTCCCCTGCAATTTTTTTGGAAGAGTTTGGGAAGGATAGGTGTTAACTCTTCTCTAAAAGTTTGATAGAATTCGCCTGTGAAGCCATCTGGTCCTGGACTTTTGTTTTTTGGGAGTTTTTTTAATCCCAGTTTCAATTTCAGTACTTGTGATTGTTCAGCTCATATTTTCTATTTCTTCCTGATTCAGTCTTGGGAGATTGTACCTTTCTAAGAATTAGTCCGTTTCTTCAAGGTTGTCCATTTTATTGGCATATAGTTCCTCATGATAATATTTTATGATCCTTTGTATTTCTGTGGTGCCCATTGTAACTTCTCCTTTTTCATTTCTAATTTTATTAATTAACGACCTCTTCATCTTTTTCTTGATGAGTCTGGCTAAAGGTTTATCAATTTTATTTACCTTTTCAAATAACCAGCTCTAGTTTCATTGATTTTTTTGTTGTTGTCTTCATCTCTATTTATTTCTGCTCTGATGTTTATGATTTCTTTCCTTCTACTAACTTTTTGAGTTTTGCTTGTTCTTCTTTCCCTAGTTGCTTTAGGTGTAAGGTTAGGTTGTTTATTTGAAATTTTGCTTGTTTCCTGAGGTAAGATTGTATTGCTATAAACTTCCCTCTTAGAACTGCTTTTGCTGCATCCCATAGGTTTTGGATCATTGTGCTTTTGTTTTCATTTGTCTCTAGGTATTTTTTGATTTCCTCTTTGATTTCTTCAGTGATCCTTTGGTTGTTTAGTAACATATTGTTTAACCTCCACATGTTTGTGTTTTTTACAGGTTTTTTTTTTCTTCTGGTTGATTTCTAATCTCATAACTTTGTGGTCAGAAAAGATGCTTGATATGTTTTCAATTTTCTTAAATTTCCCGAGGCTCACTTTGTGGCACAGCATGTGATCAATCCTGGAGAACGTTCCATGTGCACTTGAGAAGAATGCATTTTCTGCAGGTCTTGGATGGAATGTTCTATAAATATCAATTAAGTCCATCTGGTCTAATGTGTCATTTAAGGCCTGTGTTTCTTTATTGATTTTCTGTTTGGATGATCTGTCCATTGATGAAAGTGGGGTGTTAAAGTCCCCCACTATTATTATTACTCTCAATTTCTCCTTTCATGGCTGTTAGTATTTGCCTTATATATTGTGGTGTTCCTATGTTGGGTGCATATGTATTTACAATTGTTATATCTTCTTGAATTGATCCCTTGATCATTATGTACTGTCCTTCTTTGTCTCTTGTAATGGTCTTTATTTTAAAGTCTATTTTGTCTGATATGAGTAATGCTACTCCAGCCTTCTTTTGACTTCCATTTGCATGGAATAACTTTTTCCATCCCCTCACTTTCAGTCTGTATGTGTCCCTAGGTCTGAAGTGGGTCTCTTGTAGACAGCATATATATGGGTCTTGTTTTTGTATTCATTCAGCCAGTCTGTGTCTTTTGGTTGGAGCATTTAATCTGCTTACGTTTAAGGTAATTATCAATATGTATGTTCTTATTGCCATTTTGTTAAGTTTTTTCAGTTTGTTTTGGTAGGTTTCTTTTCTTTCCTTCCTCTTTTGTTCTCTTCTCTTGTGATTTAATGACTAACTTTAGCATTGTGTTTGGGTTGCTTTTTCTTTTTTATCTGTGTATCTATTGTAGATTTTTAGTTTGTGGTCACCATGAGGTTTTGATACAGCAGCTTGTATATAAACAAGATTGTTTTAAGTTGCTGGTCTTTTTTTAAATTTTATTTTATTATTCATTTATTTATTTATTTTGTCTGCACTGGGTCTTTGTTGTTGCGTGTGGGTTTTCCCTAGTCGCGGCAAGCAGGGGCGACTCGTTTTTACAGTGTGCGGGCTTCTCCTTGCGGTGACTTCCCTTGTTGTGGAGCACAGGCTCTAGGTGCCCGGGCCTCAGTAGTTTTGGCACATGGTCTCAGCAGTTGTAGCTAAAGGACTCTAGAGCACAGGCCCAGCAGTTGTGGCACATGGGCGTAGTTGCTCTGTGGCATGTGGGATCCTCCCGGACCAGGGATCGAACCCATGTTCCCTGCATTGGCAGGCAGGCTCCCAGCCACTGTGCCACCAGGGAAGTCCCAAGTTGCTGGTCTTTTGATTTCAAATGCATTTCCAATATCCTGCATTTGTGCTCTCCTCTTCTCATAATTGGTGGTTTTGATATCATATTTGTGTACAGATGATTCCCTGCCATTATTGTGTGTTTGCCTTTACTACTGAGCTTTTCCATTCATAAGTTTCTTGTTTCTAGTAGTGGCCTTTTCTTTTCTGCCTAGGGAAATTCCTTTAGCATTTGTTGCACAGCTGGTCTGGTGGTGCTGAATTCTCTTAGCTTTTGCTTGTCTCTAAAGCTTTTGATTTCTCTGCCAAATTTGAATTAGAGTCTTGCTGGATAGAGTATTCTTAGGTTCTTCCCTTTCATCACTTTAAATATATTATGCCACTCCCTTCTGGCCTGCAGAGTAGTTGCTGAGAAATTAGCTGATAATCTTATGGGAATTCCTTTGTACATTATTTATTGCTTTTCCCTTGTTGCTTTTAATATCTTTTCTCTGTCTTTAATTTTTGTCAACTTGATTACTATGTCTCTCAGAGTGTTCCACTTTGGGTTTATCCTGCCTGGGACTCTCTGTGCTTCCTGGACTTGGGTGAATGTTTCCTTTCCCATGTTAGGGAAGTTTTCAACTATTATCTCTTCAAGTATTTTCTCAGGTTCTTTCTCTCTCTCTTCTCCTCTGGAACCCCTGTAATGCGAATGTTGGTGTGTTTAATGTTGTCACAGAGGTCTCTTAGACTGTCCTCATTTCTTTTCATTCTTTTCTCTTTGTTCTGTTCCACAGCACTGATTTTCACCATTCTGCCTTTCAGTTCAATTATCCATTATTCTGCCTCAGTTATTCTGCTCTTGATTCCTTTTAGGGTATTTTTCATTTTTGTTTTTGTATTGTTCATCTCTGTTTGTTCTTTATTTCTTCTAGGTCTATGTTTAACAGTTCTTGTATTTTCTCGATCTGTGCCTCCATTCTTTTTCCGAGATTTTGGATCATCTTTACTATCATTACTTTGAATTCATTTTCAGTTAGATTTCCTATCTCCACTTTGCTTAGTTGTTCTATTGGGGTTTTATCTTGTTCCTTCATCTGGGACATATTCCTATGCCATATTATTTTTTTAAACTTTCTGTGATTGTGCTTTCCATTCTGCAGTCTGCAGGGTTGTAGCTTTTCTTGATTTTGCTGTCTGCCCGCACGTGGATAAGGTGTCTAAGAAGCCTATGCATGCTTTCTGGTGAGAGGGACTGGTACCTCTGAGGGCTCCTTCTCCCACTGTCTGACCCCCCAGGCTGGAGAGCCTGATGTGGGGCTCAGAACTTTCACTCCTGTGGGAGAACTTCTATGGTATAATTATTTTCCAGTTTGTGGTTTGCCTACATGGCATATATGAGATTTGATTTTATTGTGATTGCATCCATCCTACTGTCTCATTGTGGCTTCTTCTCTGTCTTTGGATGTAGAGTATCTTTTTTGATAGATTCTAGCATTTTTTTTTTTTGTCAGTGGTTGTTCAGCAGTTAGTTGTGATTTTGGTCAAGTCAGCTCGGTTTATAACAGTGGAAGAAAGTCCCTCTTGACCATGAATTTTGTAGAGGAAAGACAAATTAAAGTTACTTGGCTCAAATTTTACTTTATAAAGCTCCTTTTCAATTTTAGGTTAACTAGAGTAAAAGGAAAAACCTACTTTGTATTTATTACATGAAACTAAGATTCTGCACAGCATTTGCCAAATTTCACGTAATTTGAGAGCAATGAAGAGATAATTGAGTAACTAAATTGGTAAAATAAGAGAAACTCAAATCCAAGTTGTTTCTACATTAGTTTCATTTATTGTATTCTCACTAAACTTTTAAATGATAATATACTTTGAATATTGATGAGAATCAAATTACAGAGATAAAGAGTTACTTAAAGACAAATATAGAGAAAGAAAAACAGAAACTTCTGGAAAGAAATCATCTGCTAGAAACCCTTAGGAAATAGCAAATTAGCAAGTGTCGGAATAGGAAGAATTATGCTGAGAATTCCAAATTATTCAACAATCAGGAAAGTTTTTATAAGAACCAGTTACGCCAGAATTTTTTAAATGCTTAGTCTGTTCTTCCAATCTATAAATATTCTTTAGGAAAAATACTGCTTTCTTTAAATGTTTTTGTATTTTTATTTGAAAAAGTAATACATGAACATGGTAAAAAAGATTAAACTATGCAAATGTTAATGTTAGTCTCCTTCTTACACCAGTGGCTCCTTCAGTCCTCTTTCCCCAGAGCCAATGACCATTTCAAAGCTCATAAAATCATGTATAACATTTGCAAATTGAGAACAGTCTGTATATACCATGCTACCGACTGCTTTTTTTAAACTTAACTCTTTATCATTCTCTATCAGTGCATCTACATTCTCTTCATTCTTTGTAATGGTTGTGTAACATTTCATAACTCCATAGACTGTATGGAGTTATCACAGTATATTTATCCACAGAGGGTCCCTACAGACGGGACCTGCTTTTCGCTTTAATAAACAATATTATAGTGAACATTCTTGCACTTACCTTGCCAAACTTTTCTACGTATAAATTGCTAGAGTATAATCCTATGTAGAATTTCTGTTTTAAAGACTATGCTTAAATTTGGCAGCTATTAGTAATAGGTGACTGAAGAGGCTGCTCAATTTAAAATCCTACTGTTTTCATGAAAGAACCTCTTTCTCCATACACTCACCAACATGTAACCTGACTCCACAATATTAGACATTTGATAATACAATTTATTCTGTGGTTTGTCATTTGGCACTTGAATTAACTATTGTTTCTATCATGCAGAAGTCTTGTTAGATTTTCCTTTATGAATTTCGAGTATGGTATATTCTTTGAACACACTCATTATTACAAGAGGTTTTTTTTAAAATCATGAAGTACAGTGGATTTATGATATTGTATTAGTTTCATGTGTATAACATAGTGATTTGGGGTTTACAGATTATATTCTATTATAGGTTATTACAAGTTATTGGGTATAATTTCCTGTGCTATACAGTAAATCCTTGTTGCTGTCTATTTTACATAGAGTGGTTTGTATCTGTTAATTCCATACTCATTTGTCCTTCCCCCACTTTGGAAATCATAAATTTGTTCTCTATGTCTGTGAGTCTGTTTCTGTTTTGTATATAGATTCATATGTATAATTTTTTAGATCTCATATATGTGATATCCTATAGTATTTGTTTTTCTCTGCCTGACTTATTTCACTAAATATAATATTCTGAGGCAGTAATTTATTGGCAGTATTTTATTCCTTTTCATGGCTGAGTAATATCCAATTTTGTGTATATATGTACATATATAATATATATATATAATATTATATATATTATATGTGTGTATATAATATCCAATTATATATATATATATATATCTCACATTTTCTTAAGCCAATCATCTGTTGATGGATATGCAGTTTGCTTCCTTGTCTTGGCTATTGTAAATAGTGCCGCTATGAACATTGGGGTACATATATCTTTTTAAATTAGTGTTTTTGTTTTTCCAGATATATAACCAGGAGTGGAATTGCTGGATCATGTGGTAAGTCTATTTTTAGTTTTTAAGAAACCTCCATACTGTTTTCCATAGTGACTGCACCAGCTTACATTCCCATCAACAGTGTATAAGGGTTCCCTTTTCTTGATACCCTCTCTAGCATTTATTATTTATAGACTTTTTGATGATAGTCATTCTGACAGGTATGAAGTGAAACCTCAATGTGGTTTTGATTTGCATTTCTCTAATAATCAGTGTTGTTGAGCATCATTTCACGTGCCTGTTAGCCATCTGTATGTCTTCTTTAGAAAAATGTCTATTTAGGTCTTATGCCCTTCTTTTGATTGAGTAGTTTGTTATTTTTAATTGTGAGTTGTATGAGCTGTTTGTATATTTTGGATATTGACCCCTTGTTGGCAACATCATTTGCAAATATTTACTCCCATTCCATACTTCTTTTTTCATTTTGTCACTGGTTTCCTTTGCTATGCAAATGCTTTTAAGTTTGATTAGGTCTCATTTGTTTATTTTTGCTTTTATATCTTTTGCCATGGGAGACTAAGAAAATATTGCTATGATTTATGTCAAAGAATGTTTTGCCTATGTTCCCTTCTAGGAGTTTTATGGTGTTATGTCTTACATTTAGGTCTTTAAACCATTTTGAGTTTATTTTTACATATGGTGTAAGGAAATGTTCTAATTTCATTGTTTTACATGTAACTGTCAAGCTTTCCCAACACCACTTGAAGACACTGTCTTTTCTTCATTGCATATTTTTGCCTCTTTTGTTGTAGATTAATTGACCATAGGTGTATGGATTTATTTCCGGGTTTCTATTCTGTTCCATTGATCTATATGTCTGTTTTTGTGTTAATACTATGCTGTTTTGATTGCTGTAGCTTTGTCATACAGTCTCAAATCTGGAAGGGTTATACCTCCAGCTTTGTTCTTTTTTTCTCAGGATTGCTTTGGTAATTCTAGGTCTTTTGTAGTTCCATATAAATTTTAGAATTATTTGTTCTATTTCTGTGAAAAATATCATGGTTATTTTAATAGGGATTGCACTAAATCTGTAGATTGCTTTGAGTACTATGGCCATTTTAACAATATTAATTCTTCTAATCCAAGAACATGGCATATCTTTCCATTTCTTTGAATCCTCTTCAGTTTCTTTGATCAATGTTTTATAGTGTTGGGTGTATAAGTCTTTCACCTCCTTGGTTAATTTTATTCCTAGGTATTTTTTTTTTTTTTGGATATGATTTTAAATGAGATTTTTTTTTTTGCTTTCTCTTTCTGATATTTCATTATTAGTGTATAGAAACACAACAGATTCCTTATATTAATCTTGTATCATGCTACCTTACTGAATTCATTTATTAGTTTTAGTAATGTGTGAAGACTTTAGGATTCTCTATATAGAGTATCATGTCACCTGAAATATTGACAGTTTTACCACAAGAGTTTTTTTTTTAACCTAGTTTTCTTCCAGTACTTTTATAGTTTTATTTTTCACTTTAATCCATTGATTGAGCTGGATTTTTTTTTTTCAATAAGGAGTGGTCTCAATCAGTATTTTCTGTTTTTCCCCCCAAAGAACTAATTAATCATCCCAATACCAATACCATATGTGTCTTGTTTTCACTGAATAATCTGTCATATTCTCACTGATTTGATAGCCATATTACAAATATATTTGAGTACCTGTATATGTCAAACACTGTAATAAGAAAATGGTGAACACAGATACTACCCTTTGCTTCATGAGGCCTAACTTTTAATGGGGGATTTGTTTTTATAGACAACAAATAACATATTGTACTATACAATTTATAACAATGACTAACATTCATTGAGCACTTATTATCTACCTGACACTGTTTCGGGGCTTGTTGCTCTGCTGCCCATGGCTAAATCCAGTCAGCATCCTGTTTTCACATAGCCAGTAAGCAAAGACTGAGTTTAAATTTTTGGAGCATTGTTTTAAAAAGCAAGGAAAGGAAAAAAAGAAGAAATATGAGCAATAGCTTTTATACGACTTGCAAAGCCTGAAGTATTAATTATCTCTGGCTTTTTACAGAAAATGTTTGCTGACCCATGTTTTAAACGTTTTACACTTTTTCATTCATCTTCACATTAGCCCTTGAAGTAGTTAATGTTATTAAATAATATTTATATCTGCTATTTTTGCAGGTAAGAAAACAAAAGCACAAAGAAGTGTCTCATAATTACCATAGAAGAGAAAAACAGGGCACTGAATTACTTACAGGGATGGAAAATTAGAATGATTTCTTACAAGGAAAATAAAAAGTCAGACATACAAAGAAAGAGAAGGAATGTCATGCAGATAGAGGAAACATGTTTAAAGAACTTGCAGCAGTTATAAGTTTGGTATATTTAAAGAACCTGAAGATGATTAGTGTGGGTGACATGTAACCAAGTGAGCCAAGGAGAAGTAGAAAGTTTGGAGACATAGTAAGGGCCAGATCATGTAAGAATTTGTAGACCATGGTAAGAAATTTAAATTTTATTAATTAATACATGGGAAGTCATTGAAATGTAAGAAAAGGAGACATGAGGTGATCTTATATATGTTAAGATAACTTTTATGGATGCATGAAGAATGGGGTAAAGGAAGACCAGTTTGATAGTGCTGCAGTAATCCTAGCAAAATATTATGATGGGCTAAACTAAATGGGTAGCAGCAACTGAGAACAAAGGAATATAGAAATGAAAGGATTTGTTATGGGATTATATTTGGGATGTGAAGGATAGGGAATAATGCTAGTTTCTGGCCTGAGTAATAAACTGGATGGATGTGATATACTTTGCCGATATGGGTATGACACAAAAGGAAGAGTTTTCTGAGGAAACAATTAAAATTCATTTTTTTTGACATGTAGATGTTGAGATTACCTGTGAATCTAAGTGAGAGAAGAGCAGAGTCCTAGGCCCTATTGCTAAGAAGCACAAGCAGGTAGTATTTGAATAAGCCAGGAAAGGAGATAAGAAGAAGCAGATATAAGAATAGAAGTAAAACCAGAAATAAGTGGAATCCAAGAGAGGATCATGTTTCAAGGAGGGCAGAAAACATTTGTTGTTTTTGGGCTAGAAAAGGACATAGGGCCGGCACACCTTCTGAGTTCTAACCTAAAGGACAGGGCATAACTGATCAAGGCCAGCTACTTGTGTGTATTGTCCTATGGAGTCCTCTGTTAATATGAAGAGAGATATCAGGATGACCAAGTCCTGACAGGGAGTCTCACAGACCATCTGCAGTGGCTAGAGATAAGGTACTATTATTTATACTTAATACAACTTTCTAGATTGAGAAACAAGAACAAATAAATTTAAAAACAAAATAAACAAAAACCTAACCTTTATTAAAAATTTCCCCTTGTTATCATGTTTCTGTGAAGCAGTTTGGAACATGACTCCATATTGTATTCCTCTTCTTTTCTAGTATTAACTTCAATATACCTGACTTTTCTGAGTTAAAGAGCTTCTTGGGTATATATGCAACTGGGTGCCAGTGAGGCCAGGGGCTTGGTTAGGGTCTTGGTAGAGAAAACTGATATGAGGATTTCTCTGACATACACAAAAGAACCCCAAAGTAAGTTTCAGATTAATGTCAAATTCTGGGGTGAGGACTTCAGAGAACTCTGATTCCTGAGAGAAGATCGCCAGCTTCCTGTGATATGCTGGTTCTTCTTGGCTCCCAAGAGACCAAGATGAAACCAAATAGGCCAAATAGAGTTATCCCAGCCTCTAAAGCTGGGAGGTTACTGGCAACTCTTCTCTATGTGCCTCAGCAAGGAGTTAAAGACCTACCACTTTAACATTCTTAGCATTCAACTTTTCTCTCTCTCTCTCTCTTTCTTTCTCCCTCTCTCCCCCTTTCTTTCACACACACACACACACAGACACACACACACACACACAGACACACACCCCAAATTTAAAAGTTTGCTGTAATAGCTGATGCTGCTGATGAGATGTCTGATGCCACTTTCATACTTATTCCTAGACAGCTAACCTCTTTTTTCTCCCTGAAATCTTACAGAATTTTCTCTTTGTATCTGTGGTTCTATTATTACATTAGATGAAGCTTATATTGATATTAGCCTTTCCATTTGAAAACATGTGTTTTAGCCTAGGCAAATGTGTCCTGTTAGATATCAAATGATCTTTACCTCTTTATTGTCACTATTTTCTTCTCTTAAACTTCATATTAGATAAAATTTGATATTTCCAGATGTATTTGCCAGGTGGCTTTACTTTTTAGTTCTTGTTTTCTATGTTTTTGTCTGTCTTCTGTGTCAGTAGCTATTGGCTGTGTAACAGACCACCCCAAACTCAGTGGCTTAAAACAACAATTATTTATTTCTGCTCCCAAGTCAATGGTCATCTGGATGGTGCTTCTGGTCTCAGCTAGATTCATGCGTATTTCTGTGGTCATCTGTGGCTGCTTCTAAGATTAAGACAGAAATTGTACATGATAAGGCTTTAACAATTTTTCATGTCAGATGGCAAGGAAGCTATTAAAAACTAGGAGGATGTTAAAAGGACTTAGGAGTCAAGTAGAAGAGGTTCCCAATGACCAAGATAAGACAATGTGAACATTAGTAAAAATAATAACTGCAATGCATAAAAACACATTTAATATGTTTAAATCCATGAGTACATAATGATACCAAAAAAACCTGTCTTGAATGTAGGAAATAACTCTTTGAAAACTAAAATAAAATAATAGCAGAGAATAAAATAAAAACAGAGAATCAAGCATTTATCATGTTTTTCCCATACAAACTACATACATCTCTAGGTAACAAAATAGTAGATAAAGTGACATTTCTCTTCAGGTAAGCATTCCACCAAATAAATCAAGAAAAAATGGTCATATTAGGACATCACCATTTTGCAACTCCTAATGGCTTAATAATCTGAGTGATGATCATCAGCTCTTGCTAACATTACAGCAGACAACCAGACGTTATAATAGTCTTGTCAAAAAATAAGCCTCTAAGTTAAAACCTATTTACACAAAATGTAGAGGAACACTTTAAACTACACCATGTGAACACAATCAACAAAGTCCAGACTAGGAGAAACTCTACATAACAAATGCTCCAGTTTCTTGAACAAATAAATTACAAGAGAAAAATGAAAACAAGAGCGAGGGTGAACTAAATTATGATATTTAGGGCTGCACATTTAATGATAAAATTATAAAGAAAAGAAACTTTTATCATAAAAGTTAGCATAGTGGTTAGTCTTAGGGGAGAGAGGGGATTTGTAAGGGGGCACATGGAAGGCTCATGTAACAAGTGACTACAAAAATCTATCCTGCATGGGGTAGAGGAGAAGGTTAATGGGTGTTCAGATTATGGTAATTAATTAAGCTGCATATGTGTTTATGTGTTTTATTTTTATGTATTTGTATTAAATTTAGTAATGAAGGAGTTTTTAGAAATGTATTCAATAAGCCTTCCACCTCTGACTTATAATGGAATAGCTTACAGCAGAAAGATGTCTTCTATCAAGAGCAAATAGAAAGGCAATTAAAAAAAAAAAAAAGAAAAAGCTGTTTAAAGGCATCACAGGGGCTAGAACAATCAGGATTTAAAGGCCTGACAGTCCCTGGAGAGAGGAAAATATCATTAACTTCAGCCCAGGTTTCTGGACACTTCTTTCGAGGTACTTGCTGGTTAAGCTAGAAACCAAATAATATATAGAAAGTAGAAAAACCATAACTATTGGAATTGCAGTAATGAACTTTATATGTTTTTAAGTGGATGAAATGTCAAAGCTTGTGGATGCCGCTAAAGCAGTGCAAAGAAGTTCCATAGCCTTAAATACTTATCGTAGAAATGAAGAAAGCCTACAGATGAATGCAGTTCAGAGCTAAGCCCTGATAATCTGTACAAATTAGACCTATCTGCCAGGGACCACTGCTTCCAAAGTGCTGATGATCTGGCAGATGTCCTAACAGTCTTGTTAGGAAAACTCTGTGGAGTCTTGATCTTTTCCAGGATACAAAGCAAAAGTATAATGATACATTTGAATTTAATAGGGAGAACTTTTCTTTTTTTTTTTTTAATAAATTTATTTATTTATCTATTTTTGGCTGTGTTGGGTCTTCATTGCTGTGAGCGGGCTTTCTCTACCTGTGGTGAGCGGGGGCTGCTCTTTGTTGCAGTGCATGGGCTTCTCATTGTGGTGGCTTCTCTTGTTGTGGAGCATGGGCTCTAGGCACGCGGGCTTCAGTAGTTGTGGCTGGTGGGCTGTAGAGCGCAGGCTTATTTGCTCCGCAGCATGTGGGATTTTCCTGGACTAGGGATCAAACCCGTGTCCCCTGCACTGGCAGGCGGATTCTTAACCACTGCACCACCAGGGAAGTCCAATAGGGAGAACTTTTCTGATTACATAGGATACTAAAGAAAGAGCTGCTTTAGGAAACAAATGGACTAGAAACATTTCCTAATCCTTTCCTTTACTTTCCAAATACAAGATATATGTCAATTGGAATCTGAAACTTTTCATATTCACCCATCTTTATTCCAAAGTGCGTAATTCTTGTGAATCCAAGAACAATGAGATAACTTTCATTTTACATGCAGATTTTTAAAAAAATTACTACAAGTAATTAGTATTTTTAAAAATCCTTCTCTTGAGGAAGCTCATAAACCTTACTTTGTTCATGAGCACTTCTATTTCTTTGTAAGAGTATTCTCTACTGAAGCCAGGAGTAATGGTATAGACAATCATAAAGGATGACATTATTTCTGTTCTAAAATATGTATTTAATCTGAACTAGGCGATCTGGAATAAACATTTTCTTTTCCTGAATGAGGTCTGTCATCAATTAAACCTAATAATCAGAGCATTAATTTCACAATGGTATTTGTTATTATGCCATTATCAAGTCTTCTTAATACCCTTTAGCAGAAATAATTCAACCTTTATTACTCTTTAATGAGCTCTGAATGTTAGCTCTATTTTGAATGAGGAATTGGCACTGGGGTACAAAAGACTATAAGAAGGATAAGCCACAGTAGATAACAAGGGGATTCTCAAAAGCCAACACCATAAAAAAAACCTTGATATTTACAAACTTGAAAGATGGAGATTGAAAGGGTTTTAATCTGAGATCTCAAGAAGTAGACAAATATTCCGCTGGTAGACAAAATCACACAGAAAGATCAGCTGCCTCCTTCTGGCACTCCCATTGACTTTTTGCGGGTACCCTGACTTCTAATTTCAACATTAACAGGAAGAGAATAAAATCTAATCTTACATAATTATAATAATGATAATTTAAATTGCCTGCCATCTGGATGTAAAATTTGGAATTATTGGGATGGTTTTAATTAGAACCAACAATACTGTTTAACATGGCTAATGGCAATTTCCTTATGATAGGTTGGCTTATAAAACAAAATCCAGCTACTAGATACATACAAGTATATTTAAATGAAGTTGAAAGAAAAGTGGAAAATAAATTTCTGTGCAAATATGTAATAGAAAAAAATAGGTGAGTCATATTAATATCAGATAAAATGCTATTCAAAGCCAAGAGTAAAAAATGAACACATAGACAATATCTTTAAAATGTAATCTTACATTTTAAAGATAATATATAGATTATTATATAGAGAGCTTCTATTACTGTTATTAATAATATTTTTAAATTAATTTCTGTTAATTAAAAAAAACTAAATGAGTAAAATTACCAAAATCATTTCAGGAAAAAAAAAAGAATCATAAAGGATAACTTGCCATACAAGATCAGTAAAACCTATTATAAAGTTACCATAATAAAAATGTAAACACAGTATTGGCAAATAGGTGAATGACATAAAACTAGAGTCCAGAAATAGATGTACTAGATATGGAAAACATAATGTATGATAGAAGTGCCATCTTAATTTAGAAGGAAATATATCTTTTCTTTAATAAACAATACTGGCATAATTAGCTATTCATCTAAAATAAACAAAAACTTATACACTATGTTTTATACCATATAAAAATAATTCCTAGATAGATTGAAATCTACATTTAAAAAATAATAAAAGTGTTAAAATAAATGTAACAGAATATTTGTAAAACTTTGGACTAGTTAGTTGTCCTTAGCAAGACACTAAATCCAAGAAGAAAGATTGATAGTTTTGACCACTGAAATATATGCAATTATAGCATAAACAAAGTCTAGAGAAAAATAATTGTTGTAAAATATATCACTTGTTTTCTAAGTACCTACAAAATATGAAAGTAATAGTAGTATGGTAGAAAAATAGATAAGAGAAAATGCAAATCACCAAAAACTTAAGAAAACATGCTCAACCTTATTAGCTGTAAATAAAATGCAAATAAAATAACAAAGAGACATCACTTTATAATCTTTTGTTGGGGGAAAAAAGTGTTTTGAATGTTAACATCCATATTTCTGAGCTTATGCAGAAATGTTGACAATGCATAAGTCTTCACAAATAATAATAAATGAATTAGGAATTATTCAAAATTGAAGACCAAAGAAACATGGTATCTAAATTTAGAACATGATTCTGAACTGAATCTTTTTGCTATAAAGAACATTATTGTGGCATCTGGCAAAACTTGAATCAGGATTAGATAGCACTGTGAATGATTGTTAGCTTCTTGAGGCTGGTGGCTGTATTTTGGTTATGTCGCAGAATGACCTTGTTTGTAGGAAATACAGCTAAAGTATATGGGGATATAGGGACATCATTTCAGCAACTTACTCTAGGTTCTTTGTTCTGTACTTCAACTTTTCTCTAAATCTCAAATTGTTTCACAAACATACAATACTCTTTAACACAGAAAACAAACTTAGAGATCTATTCTACAAAAATGTAAAAGCTGAATTGACAAGGCTATTACTTATTTCAAGGTGGAATTAGAAAAATAATTGATGTATCCATTAGTAAAGTAAGAATTAATTAAATCATACATTCATAACATGTAATGCTTTGTAGCCACATGAATGAATTAAAAGTGTGTGTTTAATTTCCACACCTGACCGTGGACGGACTTAGGATTGATGCAAGGAAGAGGCTCTGCTGAGTATAGCTGTAGACCTGGTGGGAGCCTTGACTGAACTGAGGGTAATTATGCAGGCAAAGGGAAAAATGCTAACAACCTACACTCCTAGGCACAAAAACGATTCAAGAGAAAAGTCATGTTTTTCATTCCCACAAATCATTCAATCGAAAGCTCTTTTCGTTTTTTTTTTTTTTTTTTTTTTTTGGTAGTAATAAACTAAACCCACTCAGTATAACGTAGTTTTCTTCCTTACATCAAAACTTTTTAGACAACAACAACATAATTGCATGTCTCCATTCTCCAGAGCCATTCATTCCAATAAAATCAGTAACCAATGTCCTAATAGTGTTGATTCTAGACGTTTACTTATTTTATTAAAGTTATGATCTTCATGAAACAAATGAGAATGATGAACTGAAGTTAACTCTGAGTGGGAAGCTGAGGTAGCAATACAGAAAAAATAACAAATGTATTACCCATAAAAGAGTTATGATTCCTCTTTTTATAATGAGCTGCTATTCTCTAAGGAAATTTCAAGTTAAATATTTATCGATTTCAAGACTTACATTCTTCATTTGGGTGTCATTGAAATTCAGACAATAAGGAAAAGGGAAACTTTGTTTTACAAGCAGTGTGATGACCTGCTTGTTGGGGGTATTATGTTTATTGGGGCCACACAAACAACAGGACATTTTATATTCATACAATATCAGAAAGGGGTGGGTAAAGGACAGAATCAGCATTCTAGGATCAGAAAATAATTTATAGAACCTTAATCTAAGCAATTTAAATTTAAAAGTCAATTTACTAAGTATTTAAGTTAATCAGAACATTCTATCACCTCCTCTTTACCTTTCTCTACCAAACATCGTTTGGAACTTTCGCCCACTTGAGTACATTTGGGAATTTGAATTAGAGCATGAGAAACTCTGGGCTCAACAGGACTTGCCAAAGCCCTAAGAGCCACTTGAGCTTTATTTACATTTACTCTAGAAGGATCATCAGCCTCACAGCTCAAGTTTTTCCTATAGTATACATTCATGACATGGCTTTGAAAAATAGTGTTGCCATTTATTTCAATCTAGCAAATCTCTTCTGTGGGGTAATTCTCTTCCACTGTGGGAAGGGACAAGACAGCAAAATTATCAGAGTAGGCATTGGATTTCTCCACCCTAATTTGGTATAATTCATCCTGAGCAGGATGTGTTGAGGATTTACCATTAACCATGCTATGTTAAGCAAAAGAAAATATATGACAAAGTTCTGACTCTCAAAGTACATACAGGGAAGTCTTTCTGGATCACTCTTTAACCCTGAGCTTTCTTTCTAGGTATGTGAACAAACATGGTTTTGTGCTATGTTCTGAGAAGAGACGAAATATTTAGGGTTTTCTACTCAAACCACTTAATCTAGGCAAAGTTTTAATTTTTATTGTTTTTCTTTTCAAATTACATTGTAAATTCCTCAAAAATAAGAGTTATCCAGTGTCATATAATGCTTTTATATTCCACTGGCGTATCCCATCCAAAACACATACAAACACACACACACACACACACACACTCCTCAATAGTTCCTACTCTGATGAAAATGCTTACTACAAATGTAAAATGATTTTTCATTAACTTGGCCTTGAAGTTTTCAAACTTTTTAATTCCTAATTTCCTTTATTTGGGAAGTCAGACTCAGATATCAATTTTGGGGGGTTATTAATCTTCCCTCTAGTAAATATCGGTTTAAGAAATATAAAAATTCTTAATTAGTAATTATTGAAAGAGATAAAACCTCCTTGAAGAAAGGTTCTAACACTCAACATCAATAATCCTTAGCTTTATAAAGGGGAGGAATCTTATTTGCTCTCCCTATTCTCCATACTACCTGCCCCCAGTATTTTAAGTGGTCAGTAAATATTTGCATATGCTTAGAATAGGGTGAGGACGGTGTTGGTACATTCATGCCACCTTTTTCATAGAAGCATTTGACACAATTAAACATAAAAATAATTATTGTATACATTATGTAATAGTTTTCTAGAACTGCCATTACAAAATACCACAGACTGGATGGTTTAAGCAACAGAAATTGGTTTGTTTTTGTTTTTGTTTTCTCACAGTCTGGAGGCTAGAATTTCAAGATCAAGGTGAGGACAGAGTTGGTTTCTTCTGAGGCCTTTCTCCTTAGTTTTCAGATGGACACCCTCGGGCTGCCTCTTCATAGTCCTTCTGTGCATATACATTCCTGGTGTCTCTTTGTGTGTCCTGGTCTCCTCTTCTTTTTATTTTTATTTATTTATTTATTTATTTATGGCTGTGTTGGGTCTTTGTTTCTGTGCGAGGGCTTTCTCTAGTTGCGGCAAGCGTGGGCCACTCTTCATCGCGGTGCGTGGGCCTCTCACTATCGCGGCCTCTCTTGTTGCGGAGCACGGGCTCCAGACGCGCAGGCTCAGTAGTTGTGGCTCACAGGCCCAGTTGCCCCGTGGCATGTGGCATCCTCCCAGACCGGGGCTCGAACCCATGTCCCCTGCGTTGGCAGGCAGACTCTCAACCACTGCGCCACCAGGGAAGCCCTGGTCTCCTCTTCTTATAGGGACACCAGTTATCGGATTAGCCCACCCTAACATCCTCATTTTAACTTAATTACCTCTTTAAAAGTCCTATCTCCAAATAGAGTCACTTTAGAAAGTGGCTCTATTTAGTACCCTAGAGGGTACTGGGGGGTTACATGCTTCAACGTATGAATTTTGGGGGACATAATTTAGTCCATAACACCTTACTAACAGTTATTCAACGTGTATAAAAATGAGACAGTCCCTGGTTTCAATTAGCAGAGCATGTACTCTAGCAAGGAAATAAATAAACAAATGATAATATTAGTGAAAATATAAGTACAATAAAATGAAACATGCAAAATGTTAAGGTTCATTTAGAAGGATCAAGAAAAATTTTCTGCTGCAGGAGGCATTTAAGGATGAGCCTTGAGGAATCCTCAGGATGGGAAATGAAGCCTGGACATGAATTAAATGCCTTATGAGGCTTTGCTCTTCAACACACTCTTTAGGTTGATAGTTTTTTGTTCTCATTTTTAAAAGAGGAACATTGATATTAAGACCATATGTTATAACATCAAATAACTTTCAAGTGAAATGTCCGGATCTATCTTATTCTACCTTCCCTGAGGTAAGGGATTGAGAAAGGAAGGTTTTAAGAGAAAAAATAGTATAAAGAAAGCCCAAATCGAGTTTATCAAAGAATTGCAAAAGCTGTTTAACTAGAAAATAAAATCTCTATATATAACCCATCCAATAATATATTAAAAGAACAAATCGCGTGATCACTGTAAATAGATATAGACAAAATTATCTGATAATTCAACATTTTTTTATTGAGCAAAACATTCTTGGTAAAATATAAAATTTCTTAATCTAATAAAACAATATGAAAAATCTATAGCAAGCATTATTCTGAACAATGAAATGTTGGAAGCAGCCTTTTTAAAAATCTAAAAAAAAGACAGGTTTCTATTAAGCATTTTACTGTGTGTACTGGTCAAAACAGTTAGAAAAGAAGAAGAAATAAAAGGCATAAACATTGGGGAAAAAAAATAACCACTGATGTGGTTATTATTTGAAAACATCAAAATAACATGTTATTAAGAAGATAACAGAGATATGGAATGGGGAAGGAACAGAGGCAGATGCAACTGTTTTGTTGGTTTGGGATTTTGTTTTGTGATCTTTCAACATATCTTACATATACACTGAATACAATTTAATATATTAACTATAACAAAATAGTAATCTTAAAAATATATAAAATGTGAGCTTTCATTCTAACAACAGCTAGTGTTTTAAAAAATTTCTCCAAATTGATCTCCTTGCAATGTCCATCCATGCGATCAAAATTTGGGCTTACATATGCAAACCAGTTTTGTTAAATGCACAATGTCTTTTCCAACACTTAGTTCTCTTTAAAAAAAAAAAATCACACAATTGCTCAGTAAGAAAGCTACTGAAGTAACTCCTATGTATAAACAGTATTTCACACATAATGAAATGCCTGTACTTCTGTACTGTTTTTCTTTATTAATCACAATGGATCTCTCAACCTATTTTTTTTCTCTTATCTTGATCTAGGAAGAACTTTTAAACTTGCTATCTGTTCTCAGGCCATGTATATGGGGCTCTTAGAAAGAAAGCACCATAGCAGAATGTTTTCTCTGGATTTTCTACCTGCATATGTTTTGTGTGCCTGAATGGTACAGTGACTACTGGAAACTAAGCCTTCCTCTAGTATTTAGGAGCGCACACAGGCACCAGGTCTGGGGAGGAAGGAAAGGGACACATCCTGATACTTTTCTTAAGTCATGTATCATTTGGAGATGCTGCTTTCTATAACTTGTACTTATTAATAAGGACTTTTTCTTTACTAGGCACTGATCTGGTATACATTATTGAAAACTGTATCATGACTAGTAGTACAGGCAAACAAACCAGCAATTACACATTAAAGTAGGAAAGGTGCTCGATAGAAATGCTAAGGGAGCACAGAGAAGGGGCACCTCTCTTAACTTGAGAGAGTTAAAGGAAAAGAACTTAGACAGTTAATGAGATGTTTGCTGTGGGGATTTTGTATATGCTTGTGGTCAGCACAATAATGTACCCCAAATCTGTCCACTCCCTAATCCCTGGACCCTGTGAATAACCTGTTACACGGCAAAGGGAAATTAGGGTTTCAGATGGAATTAGCATCGCTAATCAATTGATCTTAATAACAAGAAAGAGTTATCCTGAGTGATCCAAATGAGTCCAATGTAATCACAAAAGTCCTTTAAAGTGAAAGAGGGAGGCAAAGAGTTAGTATCAGAATGATGCAACCTGAAGAAGGACTCAACTGACTATTGATGGCTTCAAAGATGGAAGGGGGCTATGAGCCAAGAATTGTGGGCAGACTCTAGAAAATAGAACAGGCAAGAAAATGGATTCTCTTCTAGAGTCCAGCCTTTATTTTAGCCCAGCAATACCCATTTTGGACTTCTGAATTGCTAGAAGTATAAGATAATCCAAATTCATTGTTTTAAGTCACTAACATTGTGGTAATGTTACAGCAGTCACAGAAAACCAATAAAATGCTCTTTATCAAGTTAAGGAAGTTTGGTTGATTCCTAGCTTTCTGAGTGTTTTTAATCATGAAAAGATGTTGAATTATTTAAAATGGTAGATATCAATATTACTTTATAGATATATATCTAGATAGGTAGATAAGATATCTAGATATAGATAGATAAGATGTGCGTATGGATTGATAGATACATAGATAGATAGATAGATAGATAGATAGATAGATAGATAGATAGATAGATCGATCCTACTGGTTCTGTTTTTCCAGAGAACCCTAACTGATAAATTTACTAAATATAAATATCTGGACATTTCTATAGCTTCTTATTGATTACTGTTTTTGTTATCCCATTTTTATTTTGGTAAATATTTCCAACATAGGAATTTAAAAGTTTGCGTCTGATACTTGCAGATTTTGAATTTTTAAGCAATCTAAATATGTTGTTTATTTTTAGTGACTTAGTGACTTTTAGTGTTTTAGTGACTCTCTTCCATGGTGATTTGGTTCCTTGTATGTCTATTGATTTTGAATTGTGAGCTCATATTTGATTAATTCTATAATATGAATAATGTGCTGGCAAAAACTGAGAGTGTTTTCTTCTTGACAGGATTTGCATTTGCTTCTGCCTGGAGCCAGGCATTGTTACCAAACTTGGGCAAGTTTTGTTCCCTTGTTCTCAGGTTGCCTTAAAGTCTCATATTCAGCTACTCCTACTTTGTGTTTTGGGGTCAAAACCTAATTTGGGGCCCACTGAGCTGATATTGGCAACTGACCTCAGATAGTCTTTGTTTTGTTTGTTTGTTTGTTCGCTGCATGAGATTATTATACTCCCTGTGAGTATTCACTCATTCATGTACATACATACACACTTTATGCACTATCTAATCATTGTGCAGCAGGAAAATCCCCTTGCAATGTCTGTTCTAACATATTGTCCACAGCATATTGCTAGTCCTGAGGATTTTCTTAACAAATTATGCAGATAGTTAAAGGATAATTGGGTAGTTACGGAAATAAAATATAATTTCATGATCATGGAGAACCTATAGAATTTGCTTAAAAGGGACCTTTTAATACATTAAGTTTTGTTTAATGCTTTGAACTTTGTTTCTAGTAGAGTGTAAGAGAATTCTGGACTTGGATATAAAATAGAGGAGTGGCTGAACAAAATGTATCTCTAGAATTCTATAAATTCAACTTTAGGTGATTTACCATCTCAAACAGCAATGTTGAGGGTTGTATTTATCACTCGGAGCCTTATAGAGCCAAAAAGTCTGCTTGAAACATTTTTATACTTGGAGGAATTTTATTTTTGGTGGCAGGGGAAAAAAACAGGGATTAGGAGGACCATCAGTCAGGAGATAAAACAATTTTTCTTATGTATGAATCACAGACTCATGGAAACTAAAATTTTTAAAAGACCCAACAAGTTATCTAATCCATCTTTTTGTCAAAAAAGAATTAACCTCCTGAAGAACTTAAAGGAAACAGTCTTGTTCCATTCATTTTTAAAAGTTTCCTTCAGGTCTTTCTCCTTTTAAACTATCCTGGTTATATTAAAATTTGTTTGGCATAACAGTCCTTTCAAAATGCCAGGAGTTAGAATGGTAATGTTCTGTGAAGATGTTTGGAATGACTTATAAATCAAGAACAATTCTATTACATGAAATTCAGAAACTTTATATCAGCTGCTATTATGAAGCATCATAAGTCCCCAAATAAAAGAATACATAGCAAATGTCCTAAATAGGCATTATTTTAGGTAATAAATAAATCACTCAAATTCTGCCTAAGCATAAATAAGACATATTTGAAATTTATAATATACATTATATCTTAACTTCAGAATAACCAGTGAGTATAAATGTTATCTTTCCAGGTCATGGCAAAATAGTTGTTCAGTAACTCATTTCCTTTTATGATTTAACTGGACTCCCTGATCCTGTCCAAACCACTATTTCTATTTAGCAATTATGTGTCCATCTAAAACATAGATCGGATCTTGTCACATGACAGCTCAACAGCTCTGATGGCTCCAATCCCCTACTGAATGAAATTTGAACAATTCAGCCTAGAATTCATCTTCTACCTAACTTTCTAGTTTCATTTCCCATATATCAGTGTCCCTTCTCCCTTCTAAGTTTCCTGTGTTTCGCTTATCTCAGTCCACCTGCTAATTCCTAAACATATCCTCCATTAACTGGACTCGGGCTTTGCTTGAATGTTTGCCAGTTACCTCCTCACCATCCCCACCAACTCTATGATCACCTGCTGGAGTTTTAAATTTTCCCTCAATCTCATTTGTTTCTTCTTTGAAAATCATCCCAAGAGTTCTCTACTTAAGATCAATCTCTCCTCACTAATATTAATTTCTTTCTCTTTTATAGCATTTAGCATAGCATCATATTTGAATTGTAGACGTAAAAGTTTTAATTTATATTCTCTTGGCTTGTAAGGGTCACATAATAGTCATCTTTTGTGTCTTCTCTATGACTTGCATTGGGTAAATTCATTGAGCATTCACTTATAGCTACACTGAGTTAACTAATTGTTTATATGACATAGGGATTTGTACACAAAAAATGTACTGTAGTGTATGAGTTACACATACGGTATCTAGAGTTAGAAAAGTAAGACTTGTTTAGCCACAAAATAACTAGGCTTAGACAATTTATTTAACCTATCTTGGCATCAGTCTTCTCATTAATAAAATGAGTTAACAGTTATATCTAACTCAGTTAAATATTTGTGAGGATTACATGGTATAATGCTATGTAAAACATTTAACATAGTGCCTGACATAGTAGACACCCAGTAACTATTAGCTATCATGATGATGATGATCATTTTTATAATTTTGCATGATTGCTATTTAAAATTCCCCCCCCCCACACACACACACATGCACATACACTTAATGAGATTTTTCTAGGCTTTTCCAATTATCTTTATTGAGTGACTTTACTATCCCTCTAGTGGAGTTATCCCTGCCAAGGACAATTCACCAAACCTTAACTATAAACTGAATAAACACAAGCCTCACACATACAGGTACTACTATTCTTTGAATATTTGTAAATGTAATTGAAAGGAGACCTTGTGCTTAGAATAGGCTCTCCACTTAGCTCTCCTGGCCTACTCATGAATCAGTCCTTTCCCTCCTAGGATCAAATTTCACATTTTTCAAATTTGATCACCTAGGATCAAATTAGAATTTTTCAAAAGAAAGATTTCTAGGTAACTAAGGGTACCACAAGCACAGTGGCAGAAGGAGAAAAAAAAAAGAAACTTTCATTTGAAACTGAAAGTTTTACAATACACAGAATTTCAAATACATTAACCAACTAATCAGCTATTAAGCCCTATTGGATTTGCCTCACAGGGCCTCTTAACTTTGAAAACCCTAGCCTTAGAGCTCCATCATTTCAATCCAGAACCATTTGGGATATAATGGACATGTTTCCACCTTGATAGCAGTCCACAAGCTATAAGGAATATGAAAGAGGCTCCCACCAACCAAAATTAGAAAATGGAGAAGGTTGTGCACTATCATCTGTAACAAAGAAAATGATGCAGCATACATGGTATAGGAAAAATATGTCATCCAGCTTCAAAGATGTAAATTAGTTCTTTTGAAGAAGCACAGATATTTGAGGCTATAAATTACAGTGTCAAATTAGATAGAAATCTTCAATATAGATAAGTCTCAGAATCATGCAGGGTTCTTTTGGACTCAATACTGAGAGAGATTGTATCATTTGTATTACAGAATAGGGAGATGTGATGTGATAATATTTTCCATATGAATAATGGGCCTGCACCTGGAATAAAGCATTCAATTTTGTGCTTGTAGGTGCTCAAAAGATCTAGATAAAATGACAGGAGTTCCAGAGGAGAGGGAGAAAAAAAAATAGTGGAATAAAAAATTTGATAGATGAACTGAAGACAAAAGTGCTACATTTGAGATTCCTAAGCAAAAACCTTGAGGAAGAATTTGTTTGGGGCAATTCTGCTGATACCAGAAAGCTCTACACTTTGGATTGAGTGAAGAATAAGGACTTTAGGATAAACCGATCTGTAGTATTTTGGATATATACTAAAATAATAAGATGAAATTGTGATTAAGCACATTATCAATGAAAACTTGCCAAGTTCAACTTAATGACCATCAGCTGAAAGCATAGTCCAGAGAAATGCAGCATCACCTTCCCCACAAATATAGAATCTGAGGTCCCCACCCAGAGCTCCTGAACCTGGATCTGCATTTTAACAAGATCTCCAGGTAAACTTAAGGATGCACATTAACACTTGAAAAACACTGGTAACATACCAAAGAACAAGTTTTAGTCAGGGCAGGCTTTAAATTTTGACTTTACCACTTATTATCTATGTGACCGTGAACAAGTCACTTAATCTCTGCATACTTGAGATTCTTCAGCTGTAAAAGGGTTATAACAATGTCAACTTCTCAACATTATGTTGAAGATTATTGATATAATACATATAAAATGTTTTTCAGAGTAGTGAGGAACCTATCAATGGTAGCATATATATATGATATAGTGCTTTACTGTCTCTGAAGGAGAAAAAATGAAAAGTGGGAGAAAAGAAAAAGGAAGGAGAAAGAAAAGGGAAGAGTGAAGAAACAGTAAGGGCTTACGTTCTGAAGAGTGCTGAGACCACTTTTACATCTTTCACTCATGAATTTCAGTCTCCACACCCTTGGGTGAATTTTTGCTTTATCATCAACTCTCTCTTGCTCTCTCTGAAATAGATATTCTTTTGCTCTTATTCTGTGATTCAAACATTCTCCCAATGTGTCACACCTATGGCACCTTCCGAAAAGGAGTGAAAGGAGACCTGCTTAAGCCTTTGGAGAGGGGAATTGGGGAAATCATTGATCCATTCTCCCTCTCCACATTCATATCATCCGTAGCTCTGAATATGTTGAATATGTACACAATATTGGTGTAACTACCTCATTGTGTAAACTCCAGAGAAGATACACAATAGCAGTCAGAAGACATTTACTCCCTGGAAATGCTACAAGATGCAATTTGCTGTTTCATTTGACTTCTTGTCACGAGACCAAGAACAAGGCTGAATGGTTGATGATGAGGATGTTAAAGAAAAAGTTACTCTGACACTTGTTAAAGTGGAAAAAAAATCCTTTATTCAGACCTATTGTGATCAGTGTCAAGACTATGCAGTAGGGGAGAAAGATCAGCTTAACTCCAAACACAGCAAAGAGAGCTGGAGATTTATAGCCAATGAGCAGAAGGAGAGGGGTCAATGGATGGAAGATTACTAAGAGAAGGCATCAAGGTTAGGGGAATTCTTGCTAAACAGACTTAATAGAATTATTCCTAAATGCAGGCCAGTGTGATCAGGTATCAGGAGTGGGGATGAGAAATTTGACTGCCTATCAAGAGTGGGGGATTCTCTCTAAACTGACTTAGCAAGATTCTTACTAAAACTGGGCTATGCGTGTGAAGGATTGCAGAATATACTGCACCAAAGTATGCCACTTTGGCATATTGATTATTTAGAGCTGAAATCAATGGAAAAGAAGCAGATATGAGAAAAACTCTCTTTTCTCCCCCATTTACCTAAAAGCAGAACATAAATTTGTAAAAGTGCCCCCCCCCCACCAGGAAGGACAGAAGTTCATCACTGGAGACAATTCTAGACCTTTATCAGCTGTGAGATGGTACACAAGGAGCCTACCTAACAAACCTTACTAACTAGCCCTTATCTTCTATTAGTTCCTTCATATATTTACCTTCCCACAATTTGCCACCCTAAAAGCTCAGTCCTTTTCCTTTGTCTTGCCACTTTTTACAAAATTATTGTTTCTTTCTAAGATATCATATAAGCTCAAGTTCTAACCATCCCTTTGAGTTACTTATCACTGAGTACTCCCATATACATGCACAATGAACATGTTAATAAACTTCTATTGAATTTTGGACCCAAGGACAAGTTCTAGCCAAAAAGAGGACTCAAAGGAGCCTGACTAAAGTTTAGTCAAGGAGAGAAACTTTGTTAGGGGACAGGGTCCAAAGTACACACACACACACACACACACACACACACACACACACACACACACACACACACACACACACACACACTGGAATCCAACTCCTTAAAATGCCATCAGGCAAATTCTGTTCTCTGGGGACATCTATGCCACAAGCGTAAGCAAATAAGAAGACCTTTCAGTCTTTCCTTTTGTTGAGGAAGCTAAAAGAGTCAGGCAAACAACATACAGAATAATTTCAAGATCAAAGAAATGACGTGCTACTGCTGGCATTAAACAAAATAACACAAAACAAAATAAACGAGTAAATAAAACACCATCATAGCTTAGGGAAGGTGATGGAGGGGGTCCTGTTGAGAGAAGTTATACTGGTGTATGTGTGTATTTGTGTTGTGTGTGTGTGTGACAAAAAGAGAGTGAGATTGAAGAGTTCTTTAAAAATTTAAAATAAGCAGAACGTATTTTTGCTGGTCAGTCCTTTCAGGGTTAACAAGTTTGAAAAAATCAAGACAACAGAATAACTCCCTGATTCACTGTCACATTGAAATACATTTCACCTAACATCAAATAAATGAGTTGAGTAAGATATTAAGCTTAATGCTGTCACTGCCTTCATGGGTACTTGAACCTCCAACTCTACAGTCTCTAGGGCAATGGCTGTTATCACAAGGTAGAGGACTATAAATTTCTTATCAAAAAACTATAAATCTTATTATCACTTATGAAACATCCTTTTACAGATAAAAAAATCCCTTTGCTAGTAAAATGTATTCCAAAGTATTGTTTTCACTCCAAAAAGTTGTTTTCTAAAAGACTCCCATTTGACTTGTATTTGAAAATGAATTCCCTTAAAATGATCCACACTGTTATCGTAAATGCCTCTGGAATGCTAGAAAGAACTGCTGGAACAGAATTCTCTGAGAGTAGGCAGCCTCTCAAAATTATTTCTTAACGAACAGAAGTGTACTGTGGAGGCAGCAGTAATTTACATTAAAATAAAATTAAGAAACATAAATTTCATTGGCACAGGACCTCATACTCCACAGATGTCTTGGGCTTATACTTCCTTTCAAAGGAAGTTGATAAATGCAGCTTCCATACGTCACATAGAATAAACCTTAAAAGAAATGAGAAGTGCCTAACAACTGTTGCATAATGAAAACGGCATTTCAGATATAATAGTGAGAAAGGATAAGTAATGACAAAAAATGTAAATATGTAATAGTATTATTACATATAAGAATAATATGTATTATTCTTTGAATAATAGCAGCGCAGTATTTGGTTCTCTATTGACAGTCATATAACACAAACTTGGTGTTCATTTTAATATTTACTATTTGTAATGTAAATATGTGTCATAAGTGAGCTAATTTAAATTTTTAAATCACAGATTAGCACTCAAACTGTTGGGTATAAATAATCTTTGCCCCACTGGCAAGATGTTTCAGCAATCATTTTCTTTTCAAAAATTCAGTAAACCTGGCTACAGTATGTCTGAACATTTTTCTGTTTCTAGTGAGAGAAGGAAAAAAAATATTTTTTTCTGAGGATTTGAAGTGAGCTGCTCACTTGAGTTCTGAGAAGAAATTAAAGACAAAACATACGCATATGAAAAGACATATTTCAGGCCCTAGCAGTCTGCAAAGCCTAAACTTTACATGGAAAAAAGACTGAAAACATACACAGGGGGAAAAAGGCCCTCAGAATGCATCTTTCATATCCACTTAATTCCATTACCAGTAGAGGCATTTTCACAGGGACAATCTCTAGGAAAAGCACAGTTGCTTTATCTACTGTTAATGCTTATCAACTAATCTCTTTATCTGCCCCTTTCCCACTGGGCACAGTAGTGATACAGCTAAGCCTGTATGCATGCATGGGACCTGGGAGGAGCCAGCTGAGGCATCTGCCACAGGATGCAGGAAGAAAGAAGTGGGTGCAGGGCACAAGAAGACAGGGTGTGAAAGAGGATCACTGAAGACAAGATGTTCATGTTTCACAGCTGAGACTAGTACCTGCCCTGTGAGAAAAAAAGAATTAAAACACCTTCTCTAAGTGGAGTGTCTATTTTGACTTTTGTCTATAGGACCGTTATCTTTGTCTGATGATGATTTCCCAAAGAGACCATAAAAATACCTTATTCATTGAGCAAAGCCAATTTTATTATTTACTGCAGTAAGAGAGACCACTATCCTGACAGAGTCTTAGGAGCATCTTGGAAGACAAGGGCCATACGTAGGTTTGGAGGAGCTAGTTTAAAGACCTCTGAATGCTGAGGGCCTAACAGGAGTTGGCTTAACGTTGTGAAATAATAGCTTAAGATTAGTGAACACAGAGATGTTAGGGTTTGAAAGGAAACTTGAAGAGTAAAAAGCAGTTTGATGATCCCAGTTAAACAAACTATTTAAGAATAGTCTATTGTTCAGATAGATGGATTTTTCAGGAAGTATGTGAAACAATAATATTTGCAACTTTGTCTTTCTCAGTAATAATTTCCTGGAATAATAAAGTCATGTTAATATAGACAGTAAGTTGATGGCTGCAGATGGTTTCAGTTCTCACTGTCTTACGGGATGTAAAAGGCTAATAGTCTTGTTATTAAGGATGGGACTGCAGGATCTTTGATTTGTTGTGCATCTATATTGTTCTTATCTTTACAACCTTCCCAAAGTGATGCCTAGGGCTTGCCACTGTTCCTAGCGTTTGATAAAGAGTAGAATGTATACTGTTTCTTTGATGCTGGTCATGATTTCTGGGAGATAGAGAATTCAGGATAGCTAGACAGAATTATCCTTCAATGATGTCTCTTCTTTTAACACACTGCAGCTCCCAACTCACTATTGTGTAAGATTGGAATTACAGAGCATATTTAAAGCCTTATGTTGACTGGTTGAGGTGATACTATCACAAATACTACAGGTCTAATCTGACTGAACAAAGAGTTTGATACATAAGAACCACCAATGGTTTTAAACAAAGAAGAAAGATTCTTTGACTAAGTGATAATCTGCGTGATCAGGAGGCTTTCTAAAGTGGGAAATCAAGAAAAAAAATGTAAACATATTGTAACATTTTTTACAATATCATGAATCTTTTCAATAATAAACATTTATTTTGCATAAGAAAAGAAACCCAGGGCTTCCCTGGTGGCGCAGTGGTTGAGAGTCTGCCTGCCGATGCAGGGGACACGGGTTCGTGCCCCGGTCCGGGAAGATCCCACGTGCCGTGGAGCGGCTGCGCCCGTGAGCCATGGCTGCTGAGCCTGCGCGTCCGGACCCTGTGCTCCGCAGCGGCAGAGGCCGCAACAGTGAGAGGCCTGCGTACGACAAAAAAAAAAAAAAAAAAAAGAAAGAAAGAAAGAAAGAAAACAAACACAAATACTGCTATGTAGAAATCTTTGAGAATCAATAAATCTCACAATACATGCAGATGTATCTAAACTGATAACTACGGAAGAAATAATTGTGTTGTAAAAATCACGCAAAATATCTGTGAGTCTGAACCCTGGATGTAGAAACGTGAGCAAGGCTTTCAGTTGTTCTAACCTGTTTACTTTCCTTGAATAAGACAAATTATAAGGACAATATATTTCACAAATTACTTATGAGGATTAAATGAAATACATTGAAGATATTTGGAAGTTGTTTAAAAATATAAATAGTTACTATTAAGATTAGTTCCGTATAATTAGTTATTCAACTTCTAGAATAAAGTCTAAGGTGATCATAATTATATCTGCTTGGGTTTAGTTTCTTACTTGTATTTTTAAAATAATTAATAATTAATTTAAAATAAATAATGCAGATTCACCAAAAGAACAATGATAAATAGAAATTAGTTCAGTGATTAATAAAATAGTAATTAATATCAAGCTTTTAATTCACATTCACTAAATCAAGTATATGTACCATCTCCTTTATTTAATAAACAGACTAGAGAAAACTAGTGCAGCATTCTATTTTTGTAGTTCTTATACCTCTCTAATATATTTTTTGTAAATGATGTATGCCTCTTACTAAAGGTTTCCTTACATAAAATCCAGCACAATAGAAAATGTAATTATTTTTCAAGGAGGACTTGAGATTTAAGCTATCTCCAGTACATCAAGGGAATGAAATGGAATGTATGAGGTACGGATGAATGAAAGCGAGTTGAAGCAAGGATCTTTTCTACAGTCAGGAAACAAGGTCACTCAGGTTTCTGTGAATATTTTGTCAGCCTGCAGCCCACTAATTCATCCCTTTAAATAAGATGCTGGAATACTCTTCAAAATTTAAAATTATGTAGAGTTTAGGCCATAGTCAGCACTTTGCAATTCAAAGCTGAGTACAACCCAAAGTTTTGAGGGAATAGAAACTAAGAGCCTTGCTGTGGAAGCTGGTTGACAGAAGAATGCAGAGGAGCAGATGAGAGACCTAAAGACAGCCAAGACTTAGAAGAAAGTCAACACTACTGGGAAGAAGAGAAAGAGTAGCCTAAGTTCCTGAATTTTCCTTCCAACTCCATGGGGTCTGCCTGTGTCTCCTTTTCTCATCCTGGTTGCTCATAAGGTTTCCCTGAGCTTCAGCTGGCATAAATAGTTTTCATTTGCTGTTGCCAAAGACCTTAGGTCCTTAGCAATTTGAGAAGAGAAAATTTTACCTCTGAAGTGGAAAGTAAAATGGGTAAATCTGTGAGTTGAAAAAGTGCCCATTCATAGAGGAAAAAGTTGTGGATGATGAAGACTTGCCACCACAAAAAATCAAGTAAAATGTGTATAAATGGAGGACAATCAAAGCAGAAAACATTTGCATGGTAATTTTCTGAAGTAACTGCTGAATAACCATAGCAGCTTGTTGGTAGCAAGCAAGGAGTTGAGGAAAATTGGAAAGAGTACATAATTTTCAAAGTTCATCCAAAAATATCCAGAGGAGAGAGTGCTCTGATTCCGCATGAGGTTTTGGATTTGAGTGTCCTCCCCATCTTAACTTTAAGAATCTAGGACAACAGAGTAATGGTGAAATTGTATTACTTGTTTGAATAAACCTTGATACCTGTCAAATGGCTTTCAAGAACGTTCTCATGAGAGTCTCACCACTTCAGTACATAGTTCAGTTTGCAGTATTATTTCCATTTGCAGAGTTTAAAATTTTTAGATTCAAAGCAGTTAAATAACTTATCCAGAGTCTGATAAGGAGTTAGTGACAAGAACAAAATGAGAACTCCAGTGTTTCTGGTCTCCTAGATCAATGCTGTAATCTGTTACCTGCCAGAATAAATTTAAGGTAATCTTGTAATGAAGAAAAATGTATATATACTTTAAAACTTTAACAACAGGGCTTCCCTGGTGGCGCAGTGGTTGAGAGTCCGCCTGCCGATGCAGGAGACACGGGTTCGTGCCCCAGTCCTGGAAGATCCCACGTGCTGTGGAGTGGCTGGGCCCGTGAGCCATGGCCGCTGAGCCTGCGCGTCCAGAGCCTGTGCTCCGCAACGGGAGAGGCCACAACAGTGAGAGGCCCGCGTATCGCAAAAAACAAAAAAAACTTTAATAACAGATGAAGAATATTAACTAATGGTCAACCTCACGTTTCACAGTGTTGGACTCTAGGGTAACTCACTTCCCCATCTCTCACTATATCCCCCAACAGCAAGGCTAATCTGGAAGTTCAAGAACAAGGGTAATTTTGAACCTTGGTGCTAGGTGTGGACTTTTATGTTAGCTGCAGAAAGGGAGCACAAGGCCATTGAGGCTGTATTACTTTCTTTTCTCAAAATCCACCCTCCTTGCCTTGTTTCTTCTGACTGCCTCTTTTCTTGAGTGGTATATCTTATACTGTAAGAGAAGCTCAAAACTATTTCACATTTCGGGTGAGATCTCTCTTTCTCACTCTCCTCTTAGATAATTTAACAAAAAACTAAGTGGGGGCTTCCAGGATATAGTGAGCTGGAAGAAGTGTTGTGCCCATCCTTGCAATGAAAAAGAGCCAGATAAACTTAAAATTCATGACATTTTTGACCCATCAGAGACCTAAGTTCACAGAGCAAATCAATGGCACAAAATCTGACAAGAGATTGGTGCCTGCAAGGATAGAGAAGATATGAGCACTTTCTTCCATGGGTTAGACACAACCTACAACCAGAGGCTGGTAAGAAGAATTGGTGAAGGCTGAGTGTGGGCTGGTAAGACACTGTGAAGCCCAGCGGAGAAAAAAAAAAATTGAGGGAGATAGCATGCGTTTGCAGGCTTCTTCCATGAACCCCAATGGATGCTCACGGACGAGATCCAAAAGAAGCTTAAGAATGTGTCACTGTGGAAAACGAGCTTGGAGAAGGGGAAGCAGCCTTGAGAGAAGGGAAAGAAATTCTCACCCTTAGGACACTGGGGCAAACTCAGATCAGCTTGAGGAAGGAAAGGGGTAGGAGGAATACCTACTTCTGGGCAAGGAGCAGGATTATGCACTGGCCTCAGAACTGAGAAGACACCATCACTGAGACACAGGATTCAGTGCCTGCCTAAGACTGAGACTTAATAAAAACAGCACAGCATGCCCTGCCACAGTGCCTGCCACTATCAAACTAACAGACTTCGAATTACAAATTATAAGTAAGAGCAGAATATTGCAGGGAGAGGACAGAAGTGGAACACAAGCATACAAAGAGATCTTTTCTGAGGAAAAAGTTCAAGAGGCAACCTAACAATGCCTATTCTGGCAAACAAGCTCCCATGCCAAACACAAAGTGAAACTATAGGAAATTGAAGTCCATGCTATACTGAGGGTAAACACCACCACAACAAACACAGTCCATCTGCTAAGGGGATTAACTCAAATAGAAACCATTTGAAGTTTGTTTTCAGATCATAATAGAATTAATATAGAAATCAACAACACAAAGATTTTGAAAAATCTACAAATATTTGAAAGTTGAATAACACACTTTTAAATAATCCATGGGTCAAAGAAGAAATCTCAAGGAAAATTTTAAAATAATTTAAAATGAATTTAAAAATTCAGCATATCAAAATATGATATGTGCAACAAAAGCAGTGCTTAGAGGAGGAAATGTATAAAGGAAAATGTATAGCATTAAATGTCATATTAAAAAAGAGGAAAGAACTCAAAGTAATAATCTTAATTTCTACCTTAAGAAACTAGAAGATGAAAAGTAAACTAAACCTAAAGTAATCAGAAGAAAGAAAATAATAAAGATAAGAGTGGAAATCAATGAATTTCACAAAAGTGATCAGTGAAAATCAGTGAAACCAAAACCTGGTTCTTTGAAAAGATAAATAAAATTGGTAAACCTCTGGCCAGACTACCCAAAAAAAAAAAAAAAAACACCAGAGAAAATGCAACCTACACTATCAGGAATTATGAAGGGTCATCACTACTGACCCCACAGACACTATCAAGCTAATATAGGGATATCATAAACAATTCTTTGCTCATTAGTTCTGAAACCTAGATTATATAGACCAATTTCTCAAAAGACACAAACTACAAAAACTTACTCAAGGAGAAATAGGTAGCTGGAATAGTCCTTTATTTAGTAAAGAAATTGAATCCTCTCCAAAAAAGAACCCCATGCCCAAGGGATTTTATTTGTGAATGCTACCAAATATATAAGGAAGAAATAATATATGCCAAGTTTATGCAGCCATCTCCAGAAAATAGAAGAGAATACACTTCTCAGCTCATTTTATGTGTCCAAGATTATTCCAACACCAAGGACAAACAAGGGTTTTATAAGAAAAGTACTGAAAAATCTCTCTCATGAACATAGACACAAGAATCCTCAACAAAATATTAACTAATTGAATATAGCAATATATATAAAAAAGCTAATCTTTCTTGACCAAGTGGAATTTATCCCAGGAAATGCAGACTGGTTCAACGTTTGAAAATCAATCAATATTTTTTGTAGATATTCACAAGCTTTTTATAAAATTTGTATGGAAAGGCGAAGAAACTAAGATAACATGATTCTGAAGCAAATTAACAAAGTTGGAGAGGACTCACACTATTTGTTTTCAAGACTTACTAAATGCTACAGGACTCAAAATGTGGTATTAATGAAAGGATAGATCAGCGAAACAAAATACAAAGCCCAGAAATACATCCATTTTAATAAAGTAAAATGATTCTGACAAAGGTGCAAAGACAAATTAAGAGACAAAGTAGTCTTTCAACAAATATGCTGAAACAACTCAATTTCCATATGCAAAAATGTGAACCTTGACACATAGGTCACATTTTACACAAAAATTAATAAGTGTTAGTCAAAATCCTAAAACTATAAAATTCTAGAAATAGACAAAAACAAAATCTGTGTGAATTACAGTTTTGCAGGTATTTTTCAAACATGACTCTGAAAGCAAGATTCATAAAAGAAAAAAATTATAACTGGATAAATTAAATCAAAATTAATTAATTAATTTTGCTTTGTAAAAAAACAGTGTTAAGATAATAAAAGACAAGCCATATTCTGGGAGGAAATATGTGCAAATCACATATCTGATAAGAAACTTTCGTGCAAAGTATATAAAGAACTTAACAATTTAAAAAACTCAATTAAAAAAAAGCAACGATTTAAAGAGATATTTCACCAGAGAAGATACGCAGATGAAAAATAAGCATATGAAGATATAATCAACATTATTAGTCATTAGGGAAAAATGCACATTAAAACTTCAATAAGATACCATTACACATGTATTAAAATGACTAAAATGAAAAAAAAAAAATGACAGCACCAAGTGTTAATGTGAAGAGCTACTTGGTGGGAATGCAAAATGTTATGGCAACCTTGGAAGATATTTTGGCAGTTACATATAAATATAAATATACCATACACTTACCATATAACACAGCTTTCCTATTCCTAGGCATTTACCCTAGGAAAATGTAATATTATATTTATAAATACTTGTATGTTTATGTTCATAGCAGTTTCATCCATAAGCTCCAAATATTGGAAACAATGCAAATGCCCTTCAACACAAGAACGGATAAACAAATGGTGGTACATCCACGCAGTAGAATATTAGCAATATAAAGGAAAAAAATTATGAATTCTCATAATATGCAAGAATCTAAAAAGCACTTTTCTAAGCGAAAGAAGCCAGACTGAAAGGGCTTCATATTGTATGAGTCCAAATATGTGGCATTCTGGAAAAATGCAAAATGGTAGGACAGAAAGAAGATCATTGGTGCCAAGGTTAAGTCTGAGGGGAGGGGGTAACCACAAAGGGGTAGCACTGGGAAATGATAGAACTGTTTGGTATAATACTGTGGAGGTGAATATATGACTCAGTGCTTTTGTCAGCACCCATAGAACTCTATACCATAAAGAGGGAATTTTACTGTGTGCAAACTGTTTTTTAAAGTGAGCTAGAATGTTGGGGGAATTCAAGATGAAATGTAAACTCTGACAATTGAATCTAAATGTTACAAATCCATACTATAAAGTGGAAAAGAAAGGAGCCACCTTAGGTAACTTTGGGAAATAGTGTGTTGACTGGATAATGTAAGGCTAAAGCTGAAAGTAACTAAGCACAAACATAGAAAGAATGAAAACAAAGTCCAAGGAAAAGCTGCTAGGATTTGCTGGCTCAGTCTCTGTGATCTCTAGGCCTAGGATTGCTGTGCCTTTACTCACTTGACAAGTTTTCCTGGGGTTTGCCTTCCCTTGATTCCTGCCTCTTCTCATCACTGGAATGGTTGGGTCATAAGACAATGAGCCCAGGTGAAAGGGTTCAACATGTCACTTGGATTAATATTATCGAAGTATAGGCTGGTCTCTTACATGTCAAATAAAATTCCCTGTAGTATCATTGCCATTTCACAGGTTACCCAAAGCCCCATCTAGTGAACTTCATTTGACTGGTTTTGTCTCTGTGTCCCAATTCCCTTCTGGGGGCCACAGTGATGGCTAGTTGATGAAGGGACTCAGAGTTTCTAATTCTAGGATTTTCTCTCTTTCTCTACCTCTCTTGCCATATTTAAAGACAAAATAGACATTTCACACATATGACAAGAAACATATCTTTCTAATTAAGCTAGGCTCCATAAGAACATAGAGTTAGAAGATACTGAACCTAAGCTATGTTGCTTCAACATTATTTTTTCATAAATCAATTCTATCCAGTCCATGACCAAAAATCAATAGCATTATTGCGGCCCTTCTCCTCTAGGTGAAATTCACACATATGCAGAAGTACTTCTAGGGAAATCATATGGTTAGAAAAACATTATACTGTATGCCTGGAACTTTGTACATTTAAGAAATTTAAAAGGAATTCACCATCGGATGAATGGATAAAGAAGATGTGGCACATATATACAATGGAATATTACTCAGCCATAAAAAGAAACGAAATTGAGCTATTTGTAATGAGGTGGATAGACCTAGAGTCTGTCATACACAGTGAAGTAAGTCAGAACGAAAAAGACAAATACAGTATGCTAACACATATATATGGAATTTAAGAAAAAAAAAAATGTCATGAAGAACCTAGGGGTAAGGCAGGAATAAAGACGCAGACCTCCTAGAGAACGGACTTGAGGTTATGGGGAGGGGGAAGGGTGAGCTGTGACGGGGCGAGAGAGAGTCATGGACATATACACACTAACAAACATAGTAAGGTAGATAGCTAGAGGGAAGCAGCCGCATGGCACGGGGATATTGGCTCGGTGCTCTGTGACAGCCTGGAGGGGTGGGATAGGGAGGGTGGGAGGGAGGGAGACGCAAGAGGGAAGAGATATGGGAACATATGTATATGTATAACTGATTCACTTTGTTATAAAGCAGAAACTAACACACCATTGTAAAGTAATTATACCCCAATAAAGATGTTAATTAAAAAAAAAAAAAAAGAACAGGAAAAAAACAAAAAAAAAAAAACAAAAAAAAAAACAAAAAAAAAAAAAAAAAAGGAATTCACTCTTGCAGCAGTAGGACCAAAATGTTCCAAGCGTAATTTTTAAAATCATAATATTTATACACTCTTTTTTCATGGATATGTCAGAACATTTCAGTAATCTAATTTTGTTCTTATCTCTATATCCATCTGTGAACTGTCAATTCAGTTTTTTAAGTGTTTAAAAATTTAGTCAATTGATAATTCAACCAAAAAATAAATGACTAGGGAAGAAAGGTTGTAGCAATTTCTGTTTTAAGATTGTTTTTACTATAGCAATATGTACAGCAAAATCGTGTGTGTGTGCATATGTGTAAATGAGTGCATAGACTAAATATGAGCTTATCAATATTCCCATACGAATACTGTGTATTTTAACATGAACAACCAGTAAATCAGCTGCAACAGCACACTGGAATATATAAACCTTATCCACTCTTTAATATTATTTTCAAGCACTTTTCTCATTTTCTATATTGTATTTCTCCAGAAAAATTGAAATAATCTTCAGTTTCAGGACTATGCATGCAGTTTCTTTTGATTGAGGCATTATAAATAGTGTAGTCTTCAGCATACAATGGTCTTTTAATATGTGCTATATTTCTCAATCAGAGAAGCAATTTTGTAGAAGTTACCTTATGGGGAGAGGAAAGGAGAACTAAAATCTACTATTCAGTGGTAAGAAATAGTGGAGAGGCATTGACGCCCTAGTGTAAACATCACAAAAACCCGGCTTAGGGGGAGAGGAAGAAGGAAAAGCTCTTCCATTAGGTGGGATTTGTAGACCTTGAGTTATGCCTTATTGCTTTCTGATTCTAAGCTCCATCCTTCAAAAATTTTAGTAGCTCCCTTCTATCTCTACGTGTTTATGTCTATTTTCTTCATTGGACACTGGGTGCTTTGAATCAGAAATTGAATATATAGCCCTAGCCCAGTGCCTTGCAAATAACAGACATGATAAGTAATTATTATTTCAGTTTGATTAGACTTTGTTAATGGTTCAGATCTTACTTGCATGCCTGGCCTCGTACAAATACTTAGGAAATCCTAAGTATTTATTATTTTCCTTAGCTTCTTTTAAGCATATTTGTTCAATGTTCTGATGTTTTGGTGACAGTTCCGGGTTAAGTGATTTGGCACATGGGAGGTGCAAATTCCACCAAGGCAAGGTTTAATGGATGAAACAGTACTTTGGGTGCAGGACAATCAGAGCCTTAATCTGATTTTGAGCTAGTAGAAGCTTTCAGTTTATCACCTCTGGCTCACCTCCTCCTCTTCAGCTTTCCACAGAGAAACCCTCAGCCTCTCTTTCATCTCTTCTAAAGAAGTCTTTTTTCTTTGGCTACCGGTGGAATTTTGTCCACAAATAATATGGTTTTGCACTTGTCTCTGTTCACTCTCTACCATGAACTTCTGCAGGGAAGACAGCAAACTCTTTTCTTCCCTCTTCAGTAGACACCCTTGGCTGCTTCTTTTGATTTGAATAGTCTATGAGAGTATTTCTCTTTTTTCATTCTCTTGTGAGGGATTTAGGTGATCAGTTTTCACTTCTATAGCTAAACCAGCTGTCATTCAGGCAAACCTATAAGCGATGTACAACACAACTGCAGCTGTTTCGAGGCTGTGGAGGCCTGTATGTTCCGGTTAACTAAACCCCTAAGGGTATCAGAGAAAGACCCTCAAAGGCAGCAGCAGCCACTGAGCAGATGGGTACTTTTGTCTGTTTGTTTATACCTTACAGAGTTGACCACTATTGTTCCCCTTTTAAGCTAAGTTTAGTTATTGTCCTTGAAAAGTTAAGAGGATAAATCAAGAAGAGAGAAGTAGGAGAGACTGAATTTGAAGAGAAAAGAAGCTTAGGTGCAGAGCTGGCAAATCCCTTTTCAGATTGAACAGGAACGGTATAGACTACATAAAGGTATGAGTGGTCTTAAATCAAAGAAAATGGAAGTTCTATGTCCCAGAGGTTACCATCCTGAGGTCACTTTTTATTGTGCTATACACAGTGGAGAACCCCTGGCCAGGGTAAGTAGAATAAAAGAGGACTCAATTCTGTGTAGTTCCATGGATTGTTAGTTTACTGTTCCATTTCATTGTGAGACAAAACAATATTTCTTCGAAGAGTTCTTTTTATTTACTCCCTTCACCTAGAGCTATGTGTACCATAATACGGTCACTTCCTTTCAGGGTAAATGCCTCTATTTTACATATTCCCAGCAAATCTACAGCTCAACCCAACACATTATTAACTTTTCTGAGAAACAGAAGTGCCCTGAGTTTTACAAAATGGAAGAGTGGAAAGGACCCTCATGGGAGGCTTGGTGTGTGCTCACTCTCAGCCAACTCAAGTTGATGGCTCAACAGCAGGGGGCCACAGGAAGGACCTGCTGGAAATAGACACTGGCTTTACCTGCATGGCCCAATAGGACCTCATCCCAGGAAGATATTTTATCAAAAAAAAAAATCTACAAATGACTCATCTTTGTTTTCATGTCACTGAGTCTTACGAATTTAGCAGACAAGCATAGAGAATATTCTAAGATTAAAAGGCAGGTTTCATATCCATGGTGGTAGCAATCAGCATTGTTAATTAAGGAAAAAATACAAATCACCTGACCTATCCATCTGTAACAATATTCTGGAACTGTGAAATTTCTTATTTTACCAAATTTCATAGAGGAATGATGGAAAGAAAGACTCCTTGGTTGAAAAATAATTTATAACGGAATGCACAGAATAAACCAAGAAAGGAAATTAATCAGATAATTTTCGCACCTTCAAGTGATTGTTGCAGATGTTTTCACAAGTCTCAGGACATCTGCTGTTCATCAATTCTAGCAAATACATGGTGTCACTATAAAGCCAAAGCATCGCTCTCATATTTACAATCTGATGTTTCCTACTTTTTTTTCATGTTTTGCTTCTATAACTTAAAATCCTCAATAAATTATTTTAGGCAGTTTTTGTTCTGTGGTAGTAGAGATGGATTCCCTCAATTCAAAGAATCAAGATGGAGAAACACATGCCCTTTGATGAGCAAAAGAAGCAGAAGGTAATCTGCTTTTATTAAACATCTATTTTGTTTGCTTTTTTTGTTTTGGTTTTTTAATCTGATATTTATTTCCCTAAAAGGAAGTTAAGCAGTTGGCAATTGACTTGGATTGCATAACCATTTATTACAGAAAGCAATTTAAGGACTAAGAATTATTTGTTAAATCAATCCTCAATTTATTAGCTGTCACACTTTTAGCAAAACCATTCAGGATGGCTCTTTATAACAATTCCATCTTTGGAATTGCTTAATACTCAGAAATAAAAGAACATTTTTAATAGCAGATATTTTAGTTAGAAACAACTAAGTTCACACATAGTGGAAATTATATATGCAGACTTACATAGGTAGCTTACACTTAAATCCTAAAACTTAAAAAGTATTATATAGAGAAATTAAAACATCTGAAATTAAAAGAAAAAACAAAGTTTGACTTATAAATCAATACAGGATTTGATATGGAGCTATAAATACAAAAAAGGAAATCTTTAATTTTTCATTTCATGACAAAGAAAAAAAAAAACAAGGAAAGAAACACGTCTGTGTTGATATGTAAATATAATTGCAAATGTGTTCCTTTGCTGTTTAAATCACCCAATATGAATAAGTGCTTTTGTTTTCCATGTTCCTATGGGATGTATCAGGTCAAATGTCAGCTCTGGCCTCAAAATGTCCTCTTAAAATCCTGCTCTCCTTCCTCCAAAAGCAGGTGCATGAAATAAACCAGCAGGCAGTCAAAGTTGAAATTACATTTGTGTGTTCTAAATCATGACATTCAGTCTTGAGAAAGAAGAAAGCACAGATGTCTTTTCACCAAAGGACCTATCTCTGTGGAAAAAACGGGGAGGGACAGGAAATCACAGAGACACACCACATTCCTGTTCGTTCCAACTGAGCATTTCCACAGACCTTCTTTGTATCAGACAGAACAGAGACCAGACCAAGTGTTCAGGCCAAGATTAGTGCTGTAAATTCTCAGCAATTCTCTGTGCTCACCCTGCATTCCTTAAACGACCAAAATATTAACATCATTTTATATTTGATCATTATGAATCTCATTTCCTGGGTAAGCGGGCAAAAGTTTTAGGATATTGAGAGAGAGAGGGAAACCTGGCTGAGACGTGAATGTGGGCCCCTTTTGGACCATTCCCTTGAATACGATGTCCACTAATATGGTGCTTCCATATAAATAAGCTCAGCAATTTCCCTAGAATGGATATTTGAATGAGTTTTAAAGGAAACTATTTAGAGATCTAGAAATGTAATTTGAATACTAAGATTAAATTGTGTTAATGCACCTGCATTTTCTTCCATCTTCAAATCTAGGATATTTCCCAAATTATGCTCCTGGTTTATGTTTTATTTTAGTTATTTTTGTTTCAAATGTATAGTTCAGCTTTTTGAAAAATAAATAAAAGTGAAAACAATGGAAAACAAAATGAAAATAAAATTTGCATGTAACGCATCTTCTTTTTTAAAGAATACAATCTAGAAGAGTATAATCTCATCCCTACCCCAGTTCCATCCCCCAAGGTGATGATTACTAGCATTTGGTTCTTAGCTCTCCAGAGTTTTTATTTCTTGCTTATAAGAAGATGTGTATGCCTGTGTATGTACATATGTATACATGCATGTTAATAAATGTCATTCTCATATATACATTAGAAAATTTTATCGTATTTTATCTTAAAGTTGAACTTAAAATTCTTCAACAAAATATCCTGAACATATCTTCGTAGAAAAATATATACAACTACCTCATTTAATAGCTATATTATATTATATAGTGTTTTCAAACATTCTCCCATTGATGCTTGGTTCCAAATTTTGCTAATACAAATGCTGCTAATTTATTAGCAGCTGCTAATTTATTTATAGACTGCTAATCTTTGTGCATAGTTGCATGTTACTCTAGGATCAAATCTAAGAATAAAAAAAATTTTCTTTGTCAAAGGGTTTGTACATTTTATATTTTCGTGGATGCTCTTTAATTGTCCCCAGTCATTGCGAGAAAGAGTATGTGACAGTACCTCCTTTTCCTCCATACTCATAACTGGATGTACTTTACAATTTATGCTAAAACTGATAGAGGGGAAAGAATTTCATTTTGTGTGGTTGCTTTTCTTCTCACTTAGTGAAATTTTACATTTAATCATATGTTGAGTAACCTTTTATATTTTCTTTTCTGTGAATTAATTGTGTGTTCAAGTTTTGCGTCTTGTTTCTTATGGGCTATCTTTCTATTCTCATGTTATAGGCCCTGTTCATATATTATGGGCCATGACTCTTGACTTGCTAAAGGTGTTATAAAAAGTTTGAGTCTATTTTTTGTCTTTTAAATGTATTTAAGGTATATTTTATCATTCAGAAAAATTTAATTCAATGTTCTAAGCAAATAAATTTTCTGAGTTTTGTGGTTTTATATCTCACTTAGAAAGGCCTTCTTTAATGAAAGAATATAAAATAATTCCTTTATATTTTGTATCTTTTTTAAAGTTTATGTCTTCTACTCATCTAGGGTGTGTCTCTGTGTGTGTATGTGTGTAATTAGGCATCTAAATCTACTTTATTTCAAATATATTATTTGCAGATTTTAGAGAATGAGAAACATTTGTTAGGACAAGTTCCCTAGATTTTACAGATTTTATTAGAATTGTTACAATTATTACAGATTTTAGAGAATGAGAAACATTTGCTAGGACAAGTTCCCTCCCATTATTTTCTACTTTTGAAATAAATTTTTAGTCTACCTCTCAAGGTTCTACCCTCCAAACACACACACACACACACACACACACACACACACACACATACACGCACACACACACATCGCCCTATAGATTAAATTCTAAATGCAATTAAAAATGCTCATATCAAATGAGGATGAGTTAATATATTTACAATGTTAAGTCCTACCATTCAGGATTGTTGTAGGTTTTACATTTAACTCAATTTTTATTTTATGGCTGTTAGTTATTATCATTTTCTTTACATAGGTCAGATGTGTTAATGAGAGATACCAGTGTATACAAGAGGCTGTCTCATTGTATTATCAGAAATGGGAAAAGGCAGCATGGAGCTTTGGAAATTGTGCAGAAAAGATTAGGTGGTATAACTACAGCATTGACTATCAACCCCATGAATTTTTAAAAGTATGACTCCTAAAGAGTTTTCTGTAATAATTAGGTAGAAAATACAACTACCTAAGAGAACTTAGAACTAAGTTAGAACTAAGAGAAGGAAAGGGACAATTACAGGGACTAAGTTACAGCTGTGGTGAGTTAATAAAACTCTTAGCCAATTGTTATTGATAGCTGCCTTCAGTTTTTGAGTAACAGCTCACATGGTGTTCCGTTGTCCCTCACATATATCCAATGGCAGGCCACATAGAAACAACCACCTGTCTTTTAAATCTCATGCCACTGACTCAGAAACAACTGCAAACACTTTATTCATCCTGCTGCTTCCTAGTCCCAACTTCTTCACAGAGCACCAAGTATTAGACTAATCTTTCAAACAACTGGTACAGATTTGAACTCCTAATTGCTTACTATAGTGCTTTAGGAATTTACCTTTCTGTTTCCAGGATTTGAAACAGTGAGGAAAGATTTGACTACAGAAAGATAGACCCAGCATTAGAGAAACAAGCAGAACCTGATTATGCCTTAGAGACCAGTAGGTTTGCCAACTGGCAGTGCCTTCTGAATCCCTAGAAAACTTATGTTCACATAATTGATTCCCATTCAAAACAGACATTATTTCTGTGATTTTCACAAAAGTTTTTACAAGTAATTATATTTAAATACCATTTTAAGAAGGAAGATGAACTTTAAATTATTCAATATTTTCATCTCCACTAAACCCTGTCAGGCAGACACTTTCTTTTTTATTGAAGCATAGTTGATTTATAATATTGTGTTAGTTTCAGGTGTACAGCACAATGATTCAGTTATATATATATGTATATATTCCTTTTCAGATTCTTTTCCCATATAGTTTATTACAAAATATCCAGTATAGTTCCCTGTGCTATACAGTAGGTCCTTGTAGGTTATCTATTTTATATATAGTAGTGTATATATGTTAATCCCAACCTCCTAATTTATCCCTCCCCCCACCTCCCTTTCTCCTTTGGTATTAAGTTTGTTTTCTGTCTGTGAGTCTCTTTCTGTTCTGTAAATGTTCATTTGTATCACTTTTTTAGATTCTACATGTAAGTGATAATCATGATATTTGTCTTTGTCTGATTTACTTCACTTAGTATGATACTCTCTAGGTCCAACCATGTTGCTGCAAATGGCATTATTTCATTCTTTTTTATGGCTGAGTAGTATTCCATTGTATATATGTACTACGTCCTCCTTATCCATTCCTCTGTTAATGGACATTTAGGTTGCTGCCATGTTTTGGCTATTGTAGATAGTGCTGAAGTGAACATTGGGGTCCATGTATCTTTTCAAAGTATGGTTTTCTCTGAATATATACCCAGGAGTGAGATTGCTGGATCGCATGGTAGCTCTATTTTTATTTTTTTAAGGAACCTCCGTACTGCTCTCCATAGTGGCTGCATGAACTTACATTCCCACCAACAGTGCAGGAGGGTTCTTTTTCTCCACATCCTCTCTAGCATTTATTATTTGTAGACTTTTTGATGATAGCCATTCTGACTGGTGTGAGGTGATACTCATTGTAGTTTTGATTTGCATTTCTCTAATAATTAATGATGTTGAGCATCTTTTCATGTGCCTTTTGGCCATATGTATGTCTTTGGGAAAATGTCTATTTAGATCTTCTGCCCAGTTTTTTTTTTTTTGCGGTACGCGGGCCTCTCACTGCTGTGGCCTCTCCCATTGCGGCGCACAGGCTCCGGACGCGCAGGCTCAGCGGCCATGGCTCACGGGCCCAGCCGCTCCGCGGCATGTGGGATCCTCCCGGACCGGGGCACAAACCCGTGTCCGCTGCATCGGCAGGCGGACTCCCAACCACTGCGCCACCAGGGAAGCCCTCTGCCCAGTTTTTGATTGGTGGTTTGTTTTAGATATTGAGCTGTATGAGTTGTTTGTATATTTTGTAGATTAATCCCTTGTTGGTAGCATCATTTGTGAATATTTTCTCCCATTCTGTAGGTTTTATTTTCATTTTGTTTATGGTTTCCTTTGCTATGCAAAAGCTTTAAAGTTTAATTAGGCCCAATTTGTTTATTTTTGTTCTTATTTCCATTACTTTAAGAGACAGGTTCAAAAAGAGATTGCTACAATTTATGTCAAAGAGTGTCCTGCCTATGTTTTCCTTTAGGAGTTTTATAGTACCTGGTCTCAACACATTTTGAGTTTATTTTTGTGCAGGTGTTAGAGAATGTTCTATTTTCATTCTTTTACATGTAGCTGTCCAGTTTTCCCAGCACCACTTATTGAAGAGACTGTATTTTCTCCATTGTAAATGTATTCTTGCCTCCTTTGTCATAGATTAATTGAACATAGGTGTGTGGGTTTATTTCTGGGCTTTCTATTCTGTTCCATTGATCTATATTTCTGTTTTTTGGGTCAGTACCATACTGTTGTGATGACTGTAGCTTTGTAGTATAGTCTGAAGTCAGGGAGCCTGATTCCTCTAGCTCCATTTTTCTTTTTCAAGATTGCTTTGGCCTTTCAGGCTCTTTTATGTTTCCATACAAATTAAATTTTTTTTTGTTCTAGTTCTGTGAAAAATGCCATTGGTAATTTGATAGGGATTGCATTGAATCCATAGATTTCCTTGAGTAGTATAGTGATTTTGACAATATTGATTCTTCCAATCCAAGCAGACACTTTTGAAGTTACCATATCAGATTGTTTCATTTAATGCTATCTCATGATTCTTTTGAAACCTAAGGAAAAAAATTAACATTTGTAAAAATTAAAATTTTACCTTGGTTTTCCTTAAAAAAATCTTATATTTGTTTTATATTCCTTAATTTTTAAAAATACCAATTTAAAAAATTGTGGTATATCTACACAATGGTTGGAATATTATTGAGTGATAAAAAGAAATGCGCTGTCAAGCCACAACAGTGCATATTACTAAGTGACAGAAGCCACTCCAAAAAGGCTACATATGGTATGATTCCAACTCTATGACATTCTGGAAAAGGCAAAACTATAGAGACAGCAAAAAGATCAGTGGTTGCTAGGAGTGCAGGGGTGGTAGGAAGGCTGAATAGGTAGAACATATGAGATAGTTAGGGCACTGAAACTATTCTGTGTGAAACCGTAATGGTGGATACAAGACATAATGCATTTGTCAAAACCAATAGAATGTACAACACAAAGAGTAAATTCCTAGGTAAACTCTGAACTTTAGTTAATAACAACCTATAGTATTGGCTTTTCAGTTGTAACATATGTACTGCACCAATGCAAGATGTTAATAATAGGGAAAGGTGTGTGTGTGTGTGTGTGTGTGTGTGTGTGTGTGTGTGTGTGTGTTGGGGATAGGGAGTAATATGGGAACTCTCTATGCTTTTGCCCAATTTTTATGTAAAACTAAAGCTGCTCTAAAAATTAAAGTCTATTAATTTTAAAAATGCAAAAAAGAAAGACAGCTCAAAGATGAGGTGCTGCATTTTCCAAGTACATTGTTCACTAGAATTTGTAATAAATTCATACTCATATTTAGAATTCTTCAGTTGAATGGACTGATGATCTGTTTTCTACAATACTTTATTAAATAATGCCCTTTGGGGTTGTCTTTTGAGAAAAAGGAAGAGCAGAAAATATTGTCTGAATCAATTTACAAAATTGTCTGAATTTGGGGAAGGTAAAAGGGACAGGAGAAGGGAAGAGATTGTGTATGAGAAGAGATGCCTTGCTGCGTTTAGGTTGTTGGGTCTTCAGGCTTTTTGGCATCAGCTTTTTTCCATTTATAATACAGATATGAATGCACATTGTCCAGTTTAAAGTGTACTAGATGCAGCCAAAACACTTTAGGCAGACTGCATATCAGTAATCTCTTTGCCTCTCAGGGGTTAGTGCTGAAATTTGGTTGGTAATGACAGGTCTCAGGCATGTCTGAACTGGTGTCAGGAAAATGGATCAGGATCCCAGAATGCATCTTTATATAAATAAAGATCACAGTAGATGTGAGCCAGGGATAAGATACAGGAGATGAAGTGCAGCACAGGTTGCATTTCATTTAAGAGAGCTCTCAAGCTGGGGATTGAGTCTATGCAGTACTGAGGTGTACGTTCCCCAAAACATCCCCTGCTCTAAACCACTCAGAAATAACAAGGACAATCTTCTTCCCATATATTTCCGCAAGTGGCAGAGCTCAAAAAGGAATGGCTGGTTTTGAAAATACATTTTCCCATTCACACAGCTTCTATATGGTAAGATGCTATGTTCCAGAGACTTTTATCTTTGTAACATCACCCTGTGTGCAATTTCCTAGTTGGGGTAACAAAACAGACAAAATATTTTTGAAAATCAGCAAAGAAAGCCTTACTTTTTTTCTTTGCTGAAAATCAATTTTTAACTCCTACAGTATTTTTCCCTCTTATCTAAGTTTATTTTAAAATATAAAATGGCTTTTAAACATTAGAATTGTGCTGTCTTAGCACTTAGGACAGCTTCTTCTGGGGGAAGAAAATTAAGATGACCAGATACTGTCCTCATTATAATAGTAGTGACACTTAAGTTTCTGTTCATTACCTTGAGAGCATCCACTGGATTATAATTTCAATGTAGCTATTTTTTTCTAAAAATTCAAGAATCTGTCCAGAAATAGGTGCTACAGAAAAATATTAGGCCCAGTGTTCTCTGTAACAATCATTCATATACACATACTTTAAGGGGCCCTCAGATTGTTTTTCAGTCATCACCAGGGTGCACTTAATTCTTCTGTTCATCCTCAAGGGAATCATTTCGTTTTAAATCCCCTCCATAAAACAAGTCTCAGACTCTTACTGTTGGCACAGACTACAGTGGGAGTCTAAATCTCACCAGTTCCCTCTAACCCAGAGCTTCTCACCTGGGGCAGTGTTGCCATTTGGGGCCGGATAACTCTGTGTTGCGGAGGCTGTCATCTGCATAGCAGGATGTTCAGCAGCACCCCTGACCTCTACCACTTGATGCCAGTAGTGTTCTCCACCAGCGTGACAACTAAAAATGTCTCCAGACATTGCAGAATTTCCCTAGGTGGCGGGGGAATGGGGTGGGGCGTGGAAGTCACCTGAGCTGAGAAGTACTGCTCTAAATCTTCCCCAAGCACCTTTCCTCCAGAATCTGTGTGAACACATCTAGCCATGTGGAAATTGCTCTTAAGTGAGGTTTCCAATTAAACATACGTAACTTGGAACTGTGCTCAAATCAAGGTAACTGAATGTCATTTGAATCGTGGATTTTCTTTATTCAACACCCTCTACTTTCACCTAAAAACAAATCACTCATCTTTCAAGACTCAGGTCAAAGGTAAGATTTTCATGAAGTACTTTCTGGCCTCTCTTCAAATGTGAAAGCAACTCTTCTTTCCCAAGTGTCTCCCCTGAATCCCCTTTTCCCTCCCTCTCTCCCTCCCTCCCTCCTTTCCTTCCTCCCTTCCTTCCTCTTTCCTTCCTTCCTTCCTTCCTTCCTTCCTTCCTTCCTTCCTTCCTTCCTTCCTTCCTCCCTCCCTTCCTTCCTTCCTCCCTTCCTTCCTTCCTCCCTCCCTTCCTTCCTTCCTTCCTTCCCTTCCTTCCCCCTCTCTCCCTCCTTCCTTCCTTCCTTTCATTTATGAAGAAAAACTAATATACTCTTGCTATGTGCCAAGCACTCTTCTAAGCCCTAGAGTTAAAGTTCTAAACAAAACAGACAAAAAATAAAAATCCTCCCTCATAGGGTTTATATTCTATAATGTAAGTGGAGCATGATAATTATTAAAATAGTGAAAAATTCTAAGAAAAAATAAAATAAAAATTGGGAGAGTTGAAATTGTATAGGGAATCATCAAGGTCTCACTGAGCATGTGCTCTCTTGAGAAACAACAGGAAAGAAGAGTGAGGTGAGTCATCCAGCTGTCTGATGGAAAAGCATGCTAGCCTGAGGGAACAGCAGGCATAACTGGAAGTCTTTACTGTGCTACGTGCTTTACACACATAAGGAGCAACACGGCCAATAGTTTGGTTATCCACACACTTGGAATACCCTCAGTGCTTAATATTTTTTTCAGTGAATTCAGACATTTTAAATTACCCATTCCAAATATAGGCTCCTAACTGCTTGAGAGTCAGAAGGTTTTACTCAATTCAGACTTCTTTTATTTGGGATTGTTAATTTGGGACATGGAAATGTCTTAACATATGCTACAGAATTCTTTAGCTATCTATTTATGTATCTATCTCACTATGTATATATCTGTCATCATCTATATATCTTTATATCTGTTTAACTGAAGGAAATATACATATAACAAACCAAAGTGGCATGCTGTAGGAGTTTAGAATTAGGTTTGGGGGTTTTTGTTTTTTGTTTTTTCCATGAAAACTCCCAACCACCTGTCACCGTGTGCGGTCTTCTTTCCAGCCCAAGTTTCTCTTCCTCCTGGGCTACTCAGTTTTTCTGAGAGACTTTGCATCTTGCCACTTAGAGCACAGCTTGGCCTTGTGTAGACTGTTTCTTCTTTATATTGAGGGACTTACAACTATTAATGAAAAATCCCCAGCCTCTTCATCTGTGATTCAGAGAGATTAGTAGTCTTTCAGAGGTGATTTACTCTGTGTGCTCGCCGCAAAATTCTTTTTCCTCCCTGATACTGGTTTTCCTTTCTCTCTCTGTGATCCTGTGAAAGACTCTCTCTCACTCTGCTTTCAGTACTCTGTCTTGTATGTCACTATTGTTCATCCGTCTGTCCCATGGCAATGTGAAGGGTATCATGTACTGTGCCTTCTGGTCGGGGTGAGGAAGTTCCTGGCTGATGACTGAGACAGAGGCAGCAACTCCAATATCCATCTTGTGCAATACAACATTCATCTTTCCCTGCTGCAGCAGCCCAGAGGCTTGGACTCCCAGTCAGGCAGTTGATGCCATACAGACTGGAATAGTTTGTAATGATTCTAATCAAGGAAATATTTGCAAACCTATGGTCAGAGAGTAAGGAAATCAAGAAGAGGAGTGCAATACCAAAGGGCGCATGGGCCAGGTAGGCCTGCAGCAGTAAGAGGAGAGAGCAGTTACTGTAATTTGGAGAGGGCTGACTGACGGGCTGTAGCCTTCAGTCACACAGCCCGCAGTAATGGCCTGCAGGGAGCAAGCAGGGAGAATACATATTCCAGTCTCACTCTTCACCCCTCTGTTTCTCCTGTCTTCGCTCCAGCATCAAGGGAGCCTGTTGATACAGTCCACAGAGACTGCAGCCCCTGGAGAACAGCAGGGCAGAGAAGGTTGGAGGGTGAGCAGCAAATGGAAGACATTCAGGGCATATTGGCACAGAATTTTCACCTCCATTATCCTTTGGTCAACATTCACATCTCACAGATAGACTTTCCCAATTCAAAATACTCACAAAATAGTAATATTATAAACTCTTGAAACAAACTAGGATCTTAGTCATCAATCATTTAGTCAGAAAACTCCCCAAGCAGGTGAAAGAATTGAATGCTCTTCATCGTACAATGGCAGATCTGAAACAAGAAAACAGACCTCCTAACCTGCAATCCGGTGTGAAATATTCTCATGTTAGAGGAAAACGGAAATCCAAAATGGCAAATGTAATTTAGGACTTCTTGCAATATGTAAGGTGTGTGTGTTGATAGGTAGATAGAGAGAGAGAGATAAAAAAAATAGACATAGATATAGACATTTATCAAAGACAGAGTGGGGACTTCCCTGGTGGTGCAGTGGTTAAGAATCCACCTGCCAATGTGAGGAACATGGGTTCAAGCCCTGGTCCGGGAAGATCCCACATGCTGCGGAGCAACTAAGCCCGTGCGCCACAACTACTGAGCTTGTGCTCTAGTGTCTGCGAGCCACAACTACTGAGCCCACGTGCTGCAATGACTGAAGCCCATGTGCCTAGAGCCTGTGCTCCACAACAAGAGAAGCCACCACAATGAGAAGCCCTCATGCCACAGCAAAGAGTAGCCCCAGCTCTCTGCATCAAGAGAAAGCCCGTGTGCAGCAATGAAGACCCAACACAGCCAAAAAAAAAAAAAAAAAAAAAAAGACAGAGTGGTCAGAAAGCATAGATGACATGTCAGAAGGTGCCACTGAATTTCAGGCAGAGTTTCAAAAGTTATTCCAGTTCCATTTAATTAACCACAGGCATTGGACTTAACAGTATCACATAATGACCTTAGGAATTAGAGATATTTTCCCTTGTTCAGTTGAATATCTTTATACTTCAAATTCTATACATGTTTCTAATAGTTTTCTTTTTTGCAACATTTAAAGCAGTATTATTTTGACATTAATAAAAAATTTGATTTGATTATAATCGCATAGAGCCTTTAGAAGTCTGAATTGTCTGCACAATAGCAATTACATCTTATTTATTTGCTGCTATTGGAGAATAACTGTTACAATGTAAATACATTTTTCAGATAAGCTAAAAATTGCCATATTAAGCAACATGATTTTATAAGTTTAAGTGCTTGGAGTGGAGACATTTATGAACTGTGTTAAAACTTACATTATCAGGCTTCCCTGGTGGCGCAGTGGTTGAGAGTCCGCCTGCCGATGCAGGGGACGAGGGTTCGTGCCCCGGTCTGGGAAGATCCCACGTGCTGCGGAGCGGCTGGGCCCGTGAGCCATGGCCGCTGAGCCTGTGCGTCCGGAGCCTGTGCTCCGCAACGGGAGAGGCCACAACAGTGAGAGGCCCGCGTACTGCAAAAAAAACAAACAGAAAAACTTACATTATCTACTTAAAAATACTTTAAATGATATTATCTTTATTTGGTAACACACAGATGTTACTATAAATATAAATTGTTAAACTAAACTGTAATCAGATTTACCTTGAAGTAGAAGGGGAAGGACTATGTCTTTACATGAAATAATCCCAAGGTATTGTGCTGTTTGAATTCTTATATCTACTTCCTGTAGATTTTTGGCCTTTATAAGCACTTCTGTGACATAATCTATCAAGTCTTATTGTCAAGCTACCTGATTCTTGTGGCAGTCACCATCTTCACAAGATAATTCTACTCAATCTAATCATCCATTCAGTCAATGATGCTTATTAAATATCTTCTAAGGAAGTTTCAAGGAGACAAACTGAGTCAATATAAGTGAGCTTTTTTAACAAAATTGTCCAAAGCTAAAATAAACTGCCTCAAAATATAGTAAATTTCCCATTATTTGATGTGTGGATGTGCTGGATGACCATCAGAAGCCAGGTCACAGAAGAGATTTTAGTATCAAAAAGGCATGTTATCAAAAAGGCGAATTTGTGATAGTTTCCAAACGTGAGATGCTGTAATTCTAGCTATAATTGTCAAAACATCTACCCTCTTTAACTGCCATAGACTTAGTTCATTTTACTGTCTTTTACATTTGAATTAGCAATGCCTAAAATAGAATATGAAATTGCTTATTTCTTGGTTTTCAGTTATTTCAAGGAGGAATGGTTCACAAGTTAACACTATGTTCAGAAATGAAGTGATAATATAGGTTATTTCTTCAAGAAATATTTCTTATTTCTTTTACTCTGCTAATAAATCTAAATTAGTTTACTCCATATTCAATACCATAAAAGAAGAATAAAGAGCAAAAATGTTTTTGTTTGATTCAAATCTAAGTTAAAATCTTCAAGAATTCCCCAGTTAGTTAAATCACAGCTTAGCACTTCCACAGAGCTTTGGTTGACTCTCTAGAAGGAGGTATCATCCTCCATTTTCTCTGCTTGTTGAAAGATGCAACTTCTTTTCCCACAAAGTTTTCTTATTGAATAGCTTGTCAAAGTTAATGGGTATATGACTAGCATTAAGAGTGAAAATAATGTATTATGTAAAATTGGAGCTTTACTTGGTACAAGAAGCTATGAAACCATGGGTTGGACTCAGAATAGGATCGTTTACTCCACAAATATTTGTGAGGTACCTCGCATGCCACAGGTACTCTTCTAGCACAGGCAATGCAGCTGTGAACAAAACAGGCAAAAATCACTGCTTTGAGGAGTCTGGATTTTGATGTGGGGGGCAGAAAATAAACAAGATAATTATTTTTTCTTTAAGTTGGTATATGCTATATAATAATAAGCACTAGAAAGGAAAACATAAAGCAGAGGAAGGGAATAAGTGCATGTGTCTATGTGTGTACGTTCAGGGGGATACCAAGATTTTAGTTAGGCTGGTCAAGGTAGAGTTCACCAAAAGAGTGACTTTTGAGTACCGACTAATTAAATAAAGGATTAGCCCTGTGGATATCTGGGGGAAGAGCATTTGAGGAATGAAGAAGACAAAGTATGAAGGCCTGAGATAGGCCTGCCCAGCAGCATATCTGAGGAAGAGCAAGGAAGCCAGAGTAGCTGCAGCACAGGAAGTAAAGGACACGCAGTTAGCTCAGGTAAGGTTTCATAGGTCAGAGAACGAACGTTTGCTTTTACACAAAGTGAGATAAGACGTCACTGGGGACCTCTGAATGGAGGAAAGACATGATGTGGATTATGTTTTCATAGGATCACTCTCGCTGCTCAGTGGAGAACAGAGTAAAGGGTACGAGATGGAAGATGGAATACAACATAGTAGGTACAGTAATGACTTAAGAGCAGGATAAAGATGTTTGGGTGAGGGGGATGCTATTGGAGGTGGTGAGAAGTGGCTGAATTGTTCCAGACATATTTTGAAGGCACTGCTGACAGGTCCAATATGAAGGATGAGTGCCAGAGGGAGTTCAAAGATGACATCAAGATTTTTGGCCTAAACAAGTATAAAGGATGGAGGTGTCATTATTTGAGAATACATAGGAACCTAAAGCTTAATAGGTTGACAATTGAATTTCACTCACCTGCCGAGGTCCCAAGATCCCACCAAACTGAAAATAATCCAAAATACATTTTAGCATATTATATGTTTTAATATGCAAAAAAGTTGCAAACTAGACTTGTAATATGACGGGTAGTCCATATTCAACAGGGAGAAATAGAAAATATAATGGCTATGTGGAAGATTTATAATGAAGCACCATGACTAGTGATCTTTACCTTGAAATGTAATTCTGAACATTGCCACTTAAGCAGACTAAAACAATTTGTTAAAATTAGCTATTTTAATTTCCAATTATTTCCTCATCTACTGGATTTTTTCTCTGCTCTACTCCCCAGCATTCCATAACTATGCCTAGCAACTATTAACCAAATATATTTCACTGAATCTTTGCATATACTCTAGACCATGCTCTGCAAAAAACATCCCACTATGCCATTCTTGGCCTAGATTGAGGATTAACTTTGAGGAGATCTCATAAATAAAATGGTCACTTTTTTGATTGCATGACTTATGCTAAGCCACTTAAGTGGCATGTGTAAAGTAAAATAAAATCAATTGCAAAGAAGTTTACACTGTAATTTGGTAGCTGCAAAGTATTCAGAAGAGTTGGTTGGAAGGTATCTCAAGAAGGAAAATTATCCTCCTTTTATCCTAACTGCCTGACTTAAGTTCTCCATCAATATCTTGTAATGGCATTATATTTCTTATTTCTGGTGAAAATTTGTCACAATGAATCTGGTGAGATAATCCCTGCAATAGTAATAGCCATTATGAAGCAATTTCATTTAAATGTGTTATAGAATGGTAACCATTTATTTCTTTTGTTGCCAACAAATGAGTCTTTAACCGACTAAAAGACAATAACACAATTTTCCTCTCTTGCCTCAGCACAGCCTGTTCTGATTTTGGGGTAAAATATTCTTAAAAATGTTCCATGATATGCTTCACTGTAATACAATGATGGAAACATTGAGATGTAGGACTTTCCTTTGGAGAAGATATGCCATCTTCTTTTCACTGCTTTTGCCTGCTTAACATGCTGCTAATTATTTTTCTTTTATAACATCTTTATTGGAGTATAATTGCTTTACAATTGTGTGTTAGTTTCTGCTTTATAACAAAGTGAATCAGCTATACATATACATATATTCCCATATCTCCTCCCTCTTGCATCTCCCTCCAACCCTCCCTATCCCACCCCTCTAGGTGATCACAAAGCACCAAGCTGATCTCCCTGTGCTATGCAGCTGCTTCCCACTAGCTATCTATTTTACATTTGGGAGTGTGTATATGTCCATGCCACTCTCTCACTTCGTCCCAGCTTACCCTTCCCCCTTCCCATGTCCTCAAGTCCATCTTCTACGTCTGTATGCATCTTTATTCCTGTCCTGCCCCTAGGTTCTTCAGAACCTTTTTTTTTTTTTAGATTCCATATATATGTGTTAACATACAGGATTTGTTTTTCTCTTTCTGATTTACTTCACTCTGTATGACAGACTCTAGGTCCATCCACCTCACTACAAATAACTCAATTTCATTTCTTTTTATGGCTGAGTAATATTCCATTGTATATATGTGCCACATCTTCTTTACCCATTCATCCAATGATGGACACTTAGGTTGCTTCCATGTCCTGATTATTGTAAATAGAGCTGCAGTGAACATTGTGGTACATGACTCTTTTTGAATTATGGTTTTCTCAGGGTATATGCCCAGTAGTAGGATTGCTGAGTTGTATGGTAGTTTTATTTTTACTTTTTTAAGGAACCTCCATACTGTTCTCCATAGTGGCTGTATCAATTTACATTGCCACCAACAGTGCAAGAGCGTTCCCTTTTCTCCATACCCTCTCCAGCATTTGTTGTTTGTAGATTTTTGATGATGGCCATTCTGACTGGTGTGAGGTGATATCTCATTGTAGTTTTGATTTGCATTTCTCTAATGATTGGTGATGTTGAGCATCCTTTCATGTGTTTGTTGGCAGTCTGTGTATCTCCTTTGGAGAAATGTCTATTTAGGTCTTCTGCCCATTTTTGGATTGGGCTGTTTGTTTTTTTGACATTGAGCTGCATGAGCTGCTTGTAAATTTTGGAGATTAATCCTTTGTCAGTTGCTATTAATGGCACACTTGGGATCATGGTGACCTCTCTCCACCTCCTCCAGCAGAAGTAGGCAGACTGTGTCCAAAACAAAATATCAACAGGGGTATAATTCTATTTTGCATATAAAATAGCAGGGTAATAACTACTTCAAAAGATTCTATAGCCTGAAACTTCTCTCTGAAATCAATGCCTATGTGTGTTGTGATTGGTGAAGTGAAGTGCTGCTCTAAGTTATATTAATGTCTAGTTGTGTCCTTCTTTCATAACTTACTCCACCAACTACCTGAGCCTGAAGCTTTCTGTTTATTATTATTATCTCTCAATTTATTTCATTTCTTAAATTTCACTTCTAAAGCCAAAATTACCTTTGTGTCTTTTGGGGTTAAAATTAGTTCACTTTTTCTACCTTGCTAAGCACGTTTCATGAAAACACAATGTTGGTATATCTCCATGAGGGAGGTTAATCTGTCCTCTCCAAATTAAAATGGGAGATGAGATTGGGTCTTCTTATTGTCCCTTCTGACTCATTTTTCTTCACAAACATGAATCAAAAATTCTTCTGAAATAACAGTTCCTATATGTGTCCCCAGGTGTGCAGATCCCAAAGGGAATATTCAATAAATAGGCACTGGGCTCCTACTTGATGTGAGGCATTATGTTAGATGCTAAGGTGAATATTGAAAAATATTAAAATGCTTCCTGTCCAATTTTCTGGGAAGTCTCAGAAAAATCAGTCAACAATGACATTACAAATGCAGTCTGGCTACAGGTGAAGTGAGATTAAGTCCAGAGAGATCATAGCTTATTTAGAAAGCATTATAATATTTTACACACTTTCATGTTTGATCTGCACAACAGCTCTTTGCTCTCATTAGAGCATATGTTACCATCCCTATTTGACAAATGAAGAAACTGAGTCACAGCAAGTTATTTGCAGAATAACTACAAGTAGGAACTAGTTTCCTGAATCTTAGTCTGTATGTTTTTTAAGGTAGGTGTATAAAAGATTCTCTCAGGACCTAAACTTCAGCCTTTTTACCTTCACTCTGTAAGTTTTTTAGTTATTGTTGGAATCTGAAACAACTGCATTTGTATCTTAGTTCCAGTTCCCTGGGAAACAGACCCCGAGGCAGATACGCACATGCAAAAATTTGACGGGCATGCTCATCTGTAAGGGAGTGAGAGAAACAAGAGTCGGCAAAGGGAGAGGTGGAATTTAAATGCAGTTGCTACAGGGAGTTTTGATGCTCCTTCAAAGCTGTCCCTTGTCCAGGCAACAGGGTTGGATCTTTATGCTGCCTCATTTACCAGTCATTGAATATAAGGTGCTCTGTAGAGAGAATGAGACTTGGGACAGGAAACTCTCTTTAGCTAGTGCAATTCCAAGAGAGATATTCAGCCAGCAACCAGTTACTTGAGAAGTGAGTGAACTTTCCAGCAGTGGAGGTCTAGGTAATGCATCACAACCTCTACTACAACTAGTCAAGAGAGATTAAATTATGCTTTGAGAACAAATTAAACTCAAAATGCCAGTGACTTAAATCACAAAATTTATTTCTTGCTCACAGAACATATCCAGTGAACATCAGGTAACTCTCCTGGGCAGCTGTCCTCAGGGCAGTGACTGAGTGATCCATGCTCCTCCTTCTTGTGTCTTCACCATTTCCATGTGTGGCCTCCACCGTTATGCAGGGGCTTTCACTGCCTCATTCTGAAAGTGACAGGTCACTTCTACTCACAGCTTAGAGGACAGAATTAGTCACAGGGCTCTTCAAGAGGACTGGGTAGTGTGTGCTTCCTTGTGTCCAGGAAGGAGAGAACCAGAGAAGGATCAATACTAGAAGTATCTCCGTGTACTCTTTTGGGGTGCCAGGATAAATTACACTAAAACAGTAAAACGTCAGCCAATCAATCAGTAAGCACTTACGGATCACATTTCATGTAGCAGTGCTATGGTAGGAGTTTTGACAAGCAGTTAGCAGAAAAACAAAACATTAAAAATCTAGTTGGGAGAAAAGATGATCACATCGGCAAAATAAAGGAACTTATTCGCGGCAGTACGTAATTGAGAGTTAAATTGTGACTATTGACGCTAAATGTTATAAGAATGTAGGGAGGAGATGTCAAGGAGGGGAGAGGTCAGAAAAGACCTCATGAAAAAGACAAAAATTGAATCGCACCCTGAAAATTGAAAACCCTGTGGAAAAAAAGAGCAGTTCGCCTCCGCAATTTGAATAAGGTCTACCTCACGACCGATCTAACAACTTTTTAGATGGTTCTTTGTGAAAATCTCACATACTCAAGGATATGCTGCCATAATTAGTGCAAAATATTCCTTAAAATGAGGGAGGATTCGTAAATTGTGAAACGACATCTCACGAACCAAGAAACAATTTGTTGAATAGCAAAAATCAATGAGGTGCAAATGTGCTCATAGCAAAAAGCACTGTGCTAAAACCGCCTGCTGAACTAGATACCTCCTGTTTCAAGACCTAAACTAAACTGCTAATTTCATTGATGCCTGCAGTGCTCGTCCCCAACACTACGTGATTTCACCATTTGAGTAATTCCTGCCATTGCTCTAATTCCTCCTTTCTGCTCCCCAAAGGATCCCCCAATGAATGAAGCAATTTGATCTTTCTAATGTTTTTTTTAAAGAATCAACTCAGAATATGTAGTAAAATTTCATCCACTTATCTTTGTTGAGGAAAGAGAGCTAAAATACACACCTGATATGTCTTGGTAAGGTCAAGTGTTCCCTAACTTAATGCTCACAATCCCTGAGGGTGAACAATTTTATCCCAATTTTATATATGATGATATTGAGGTTTAGTGAGTTTAAATCACTTTCTCCAAGGTTAGAGTTGGTTAAACTGATTACCCAAAGTGTAATTCAAACTTGTATCTGACTGAATCTAAGATCCATCCTGTTTTCACCATAAAATTTCAAGCAAAGGCAATAATTCTATCAAAGTTAGCCTGAACAGGATCCCAGCTTTATTCTAAAACTTTTATAAGGTGAGCCCCATTTTGAATTTTATAGTAATTCAGTTGCTAAAGTTCCTAACAGGGAATTGCCTAATGTCTCCACGATATAGCAGCCCTGGGCCATGGACTCTCAGGAACCGCATTTCGGAAGCTCAAACATAATTTACTTGTGGTTGTCATCATTTACTCCACATTGGTAGTGTGTAAGAAATTAAGCTAAGACCATACAATTTATGGGAACGATCCTTCCTTCAACTGTTTCTGACCTGAGCCATACTCATACCAATAACCGTAAGGTACACCATGCTATGCCCCATTCTCACCCTGCTGGACAATGCTGCTCCTTTTGAACACTTTGAAAAACCATGTGCTTTCAAAGCATCTGCCCATGTTACTACGCAACAGCAGTTTTCAGTGGACCATGCTTGAGATGAATGCAACACAGGCTACGTCTATCACACAGAGCAGGGCACTTGTCATCAGTGAGACCAGATGGTCTCAGGAGTTGTGAGAAAAGAACTAGAAAATGTTGCTCTGCCCTATCCCTCTCATGTTTGCTAGAACAAACTGCATAATTTAATCTAGTACCTCAGTAAAATTATTCCTAATAATTCAGAAAGTGTTGCATCTGAGTTGCTAGGTAACCATACCAGACTAGGTAACCAGTCTGGGACCCCAGCAGAAAATTCTAATCATCTGTTTTATCAACTTAATCAATTAATAAACAAATAAACAAAATGAGCAATCAACAACTAAAAAATTTAAGAGGAAAAATGACCCGTGTGACATCAAAAATATAAAATTTTAAAAGCTCCATATTTGTTGGGGGTGGGAGGAAGCATTAAAAACAAAACTGCAAAGAAATTTGAATTTTGAGGTCAAATGAAAAATGATTAATTTAAATCCAAAGCACTGAATTAGCTTTTTATTGAGCTACTTTGGTAAATGCCCTGTATGTGTCCTTGCCCTTGAGAAGATGGCTTGTACTGAAATTCTCAATGAAAGGCATCTCACTCCTGAAGCCCAAATTCCATCCAAAGCAAAGCAGTCCCCAAAAGGGCTGAGTCAAAGAAGCTATCAACACTTGCTTTTCAGCCCCCTGCATAGCTCAGAAGCCAAAGGGAAGACTGAGTGGATGAGGAGGAAATGCAATCACCCTTCTCACCATGCTGATCAAAATCCCCTCTGTCGTAATCACATGGGCAGCTGCTGGGAAAAAGTTCATTTCATCCAAATGTAAAACACAATGTACTGCTGATGGTCCAGGCTTCATTCCACTGAGGGGAAATATGTCATCTTCTTCCTTTCCCTTCCCTGGAAATGAATCAGTGTGTTCAGCTTTGAAACTCATCAGCACACGCTGTTTTCACTGTCCCCACAAATTGATAAGAAGTCTGTAATTTTGACTGAGAATGAACACCCTGCAGACATGATGATTTGTGTCAGATAATTCAGTTGGTTCCAACAGTGTGATGTGAGATCACAAGCAATGTGAGCAATCTGCAAAATAAAATGTCTTCAGGTCCAGTATTATTCATCAACTGCATATAGAAAACAGCTCATGCACAAAACAATTCTAACCACAGATAAGCAGCTCAAATTACGCTTTTCACTTGTTGATAGCATCATTGTGATAGCTGCATCAAAATGGAGAAGTAGGCCCATGAATAGACTACAGTTTCAGTGTGAAGAAGTTTTGAGGTATTAATAGATGATAGAAAGGAAAATGAAATCTGCAATTCATAGGACAGCTTCTCTGCCCAACTCCACAACAATGCTAGGAAGTTCATCTACTTTTTCTGAAAACTTAACCTCAATTTTTACCTAGAATGTTGCTTTACACTGATATCATGAGACTTAAACCACTAAAACTTGTTATATTCTCTCTCTTCTCCTTAATAAATGAGGTTTTCTATGGAGAAACTCTTCTCCGCAGTCCTGATGCTTCCTTCCATGAAACTCCACTGATATGACAAGCCCGGACCTGCTCAACCCATTTGAGACATGGTGGAGACTGTACAGTTGAAAAGTATGAGGTTGGCAGAGTTGGCTCAGATCCTCCTCTCTCCTGGGATTGAGTAGCCAGCAGAGGACTGGCACTTTCTTCTAATGCTCCTGCTGTTACTCTTACCTGGGACAGTCCCTCTAAGTGCAGAGGACTAACCTGAACAAAAGAGGTTCCATGGCTGTGAAAACAATTCCTGTCTTCTCTCCTCTCTTCTCCTCTCTTCTCTTTTCTCTTCTCTTCTCTTCTTTACTCTTCTCTCCTCTCCTCTCCTCCCTTTCCCCTTCCCTCCTCTCCTCTTCTTCCTCTCTTTCTCTCTTTCTCTTTCTCTCTCTCTCTCTCTCTCTCTCTCTCTCTCTCTCTCTCTATATATATATATATATGTCCATCTCTCTCCATCCTCCACCTCACTGGCTTCCCCACAGGCAGCAGGAATTCTCTGCAATGCCTTCAGGATCAGGCACATCAAATATCATGTTCAGCACTTCTATGACTATTAAAGATATCCTGTCCTGGAGTTTGGTATTAGGAAATTCATTTGCTTTTCACACTAAGCTTCATCTTACACCTTACCCTTATCAGTAACATAGGTGATACTTAGATTTCCCATCTGCTTATTCCTTGCCTTATTTCTCAATGAGCTACCCAGTTAGGGAAGGATACTTTTTATTGAAACCCATAAATCTCAAGAGTTACACCTTTGTAAAAAGTATATTAAAATGCTGGATAAGAAATCTAGGGTTTTGTTTAATGATATCCTATTATAAATGGTCACATACATTAGTTCTCTAAATTTACTTTGCTTTGCTGCACTTCAGACCATCATATTAAGAGAACAGTATGAATTGGTGCTGGATTCAATGACCTCTAAATGGATGAGCATTTAATTCAAACTAGAAAATATTTGAGAATTAAGGGATTGGGGGTTGGGACAGTTAATAATGACACTGGGACAAATGATGTACACCAAGGATATTCCAGGAAGTAAGACCCTGCTTAAATGGAACTTTCCAACCTCAAATTCTATGAATTCTCCACCATTTGTCCTTTTTGCCTTGTTTTTTTCACTCCTCCTAATGAAATTTTATTGCAGCTGCCTAGCTTAAATAAGAAGCTTTATTAACACAGTTTTTAATTAACTCAACACTGTTTCAAGTAGATTAAAATATCTGAACCATGTCTATGTCTATGTATTTGTTTATGTTGCTGTCATTTCTCTATGAAAATTCTCTAAAAGTATTTTACTTGTCAAGAGAAGCATTTAAAAGCTTGCAGGCCCCACGTGACATCAAGATAATTGAGTCTCAAATTGTTTTGTAATCAGCATTATCTGGGAATCTGCCTCAGTTCCCCACTCCATTTTTAAGTTGACACAGCCATCATGAGTGGTTTTGAGAGCATCTGTTCCCGTAATTCCCAAGGAGAAAATGTCATGAACCACTGCTCCCCCAAAGATTTGCATTTTGTTAAAAGTTGAATTCAATTTTACATGAGGTATTAAAAGTCCCAAAAGACATATTAGAAATTCATTGCCAGGGAATTTGCAGTAAACAGTTGATGTTTTATAACACAATACTGACAAGAGTTACCCTGTTATTTCAGGAAAGCAAAATCAGCAGGGATTTTCTAGGGCAGTGGCATATTATTTCATTCTCCCTTCCCTCTCAGAAGATTCAATATTACTTGGAAAATTCCCAGGGAACCTGAAACTCATAAAAGTTATTTTATGCTATCAATGAAGTTCCAATTCTCTCCTCTAAGAAAAGTTAGATATCTATAAAAAGAAAAAGACTCTTTGTATTTTCATGTCCTTGAGAAAGTTTATCTTATTTCATGGAAATAAGAGTTGTAACCCCACATAAAGTTTGGTAATCTAATAATTTCCTCCATCCTTTGGGTGTGAAAGAAATATCTTCAATGAAAATATTGTCTATATATTGAAATAAAGCAGCAACACCAATGAACCAAGGCAGGTTACTTAGATTCTGAGGACTTGATATGATGTGGGATGAAAGAGAAAGTCTGGCTTTAAATTTATTTTCCCTTCCCCTGCTATATTTGCCTTTCTAGTTAAATTATAGACAGCACCATTTTATTTGTCTAGCATCAAACCCTTACCTGATGTAGAAGTAGTGTAGCAAAATTAAAAATAAGATATTGTAAAAGTTGTTCTGCCCAGTTCTCTCCATATTTTTGTCCCAAAATAGGATTATCATTTTCATTTCCTCTTTATATTGATGCCACTTTATATTTTCTCTAATTTTCAGGAATAATTTTAAACAGAAAAGTGAAACTCTTACCCACTTAATTTTTATAGAAACTTTTATATTTTGGAATTTTTTATAGTTCTATAAATTTGTTAAGATAGGACCCAATGTTCATGTATACCCTGCCTCAATTTCCCATCGTGTTAAACTCATATGGTATATTAGATATAACTAATAACAAATATTGATACATTACTATTAACTAAGCTCCATGCTTCATTTGAATTTCCTTAGTTTTCCTCTACTACCCTTTTTTCTGTCCAAGGTTCCATCGAGGATATCACATGGTGTTTTAGTCTTCTTGTCTCTTTGACCTTCTCTGGTCTGTGACAGTTTCTCAGGCTTTCCTTGTTTTTGATGACTTTGATAGTGTTGAGGTGTACTGGTCATATATTTTGCAGAATGTTCCTTAGTTTTGAGTTTGTCTGATATTTTTCCTGACTATAGTTCTGGGTTTTTTAAAGGAAGACCACAAATGTGAAATGCAATTTTCATCACTTCACATTAAAGATATATATCATCAACATGATATATTAACCTTGATTACCATTTATATACTGTAAAGTTAATACTCCCCTTTTCATGCTTTACTCTTTAGAAGCAAGTCACTAGGCACAGCCTACACTCAAAAGATGGAGAATTAAGCTTCACCTTTTAGGGGGTGGTATAGACTCCTATGAATATTTGAAGTTCTTCATTATAGGAGATTTGCCTCTTTGCTTCCATTTAGTTATTCCTTCAATCATTTGTTTTATTAGTAAGCACTCATGGATATTGATTTTATAATTTGGGTTATAATCCAATGTAAAACGTTATTTATATTTTTGCCCAAATTGTTTCATCTCTCACTATTGTGAGCTCTGTCAGTTCCCTCTTGTGTCCGTTTTGCATACCCCCATCATTTTGTTTGAGGACTTCCTTACTTTCTCACACAATAAGATGCTTCAGGTTCATCTCATATATTCCCTGCTGTGGGTCTGGAATCAAGTATTTCTCCAAAGAGCCATGGTTTCTTTTCTTGTAGAATGGTATTAGAAACTAAGGTCTTGGGCCTGGGTGAGCTCAATACTACTGGAATGTCACTGCTTCAAGCCCCTCTCAGCAGACAGAGCTAAGAAATAATGGATATATGCTAGCTATATGTACATACTTATCTATAATTAGTTTTTTATTTATCAGTTTGTAGCTATATTAAGCTAAACATAAATTCCTACTGATGTCTCCAACTTTAATCCAGTACCACATGGTCCATACTAACCTTAACTCCCTTACTTATCTGTAAGTTCCCACTCCAATAGTGAGAAAATCCCACCAGCATCATTTTTTTTTTACTTATTTGTTCAATCCCAGATTATGTCTGTAATGGTTTCAGAATTATATTAACATGTACTCACTTGAGAAAAAAACTTTATTACCTAGAGTACAGTGTTTGTGTATATTTCCTTTTGTATTTAGTCTTACAGTTTCCAGTCAAAACACAAATTTTCAAAGTTACTTAGATCAGAGCCTTTTCCCTCACCTTCAGTGAGACTATGTCATACATGTATGACAGTCTTCTGTCACAGTCTGCATTCCATCTTGGGGCCCCTGAATCTCCTGATTGATTTTTTTCAGTTTGTATACATTAAGGTACAATATTTGGTGCTGTAAAGTTCCAAGGGTTGTGATAAACACATAGTGGCATGTAGGCAAAGCAAATTAGTACCACTACTGAAAGAGAGAGAGAGAGAGAAGGAGAGAGAGAGAGAGAGAGAGAGAGAGAAGGAAGGAAGGAAGGAAAAGAAGAAAGGAAGGAAGGAAGAAAGAAGGAAGGAAGAAAAGGAAGGAAGGAAGGAAGGAAGGAGGAAGGAAGGAAGGAAGGAAGGAAGAGAGAAGAGAGGTAGGGAGGGACAGAGAGAAGGAAAAGAGGGCAGGCCATGTAAGTAAGTTAGCCTTTGAAATCCATGGTCTTATTAGACATTTCCTCACAATTTCTTCCATTAAATCACTTTACCAACTCAGACATTTCAACTAGATAAACTTCATTGTGTTCTTTTCTTATATCCAATACTCTTCAGGGCTGTCATTTACACAGGAAATCTTTCTTAAAATTGATCTAAACAAAGTATCAGATGGTAGCCAGAATAATGCATCTTTTTCCTTGTTAGATGCACTGTTTCTCTTCTTTAGTGTCAACCTTAGACAGACTATATTTTTAACAAATGAAATTTTGTACAAACTGTCACTTCAGGGTCCAAAAGGATTTGTCTCTCCTAGAAAGCAATTTCTAACCTAAGATTACAGTTTATATCACTTATATCCTTTTCTTACTAGACTATAGAAGGCATCTGGGGCACAAGAGTAGGTGGTCTGTTTATATTGATCAAGAAATCATTTTGAATTATCAGTTTCTAATGTATACTCTACCACAGCTGGACTAAGAATTTGAAAAGATCAGCCAGTACTCTGTTGGAAACTTCTAAATGACAGAGACAGATAAAAAATATACAATATACTTATAGGAAAAATATCTTTGGATAAAAGAAAATTAGAACCAAAAACGATACAGATTGTGCTAGTTGTGGTATTTTTACTTTTAATACTCAGTGGGTCTGAAAGTATTTTACCAACTCATCACCAACAATAATGTCAAAGAACATAGCTGGCTGTTTATACATGAATAGATCAGGCAATTATGTATGTAGATTAAACTTCATTTTATTCAGCTAATTCTCTTTTCTCTTGGGCCACTCTCTTAGATAATTTCATGTACTGAATAAGAAAGTATTCAATGAACCTGTGGCACTAAAAATCGACAGATTCCTTCTCTAAAAACTATGCTCCTTTGCCAAGCATCAGTGTGACTCTTGCTATCTGTCCCTTTCATTTCACTTCTGGCATTTTTTCCTCATACTAAAGTTCAGAGCACTTCCATGCTCCCCTAATCCTCCCAAACTTTTCATGACAGGAAACATCATGATGACTTGGGAGTATTTTGCAGAGTAACTATTTTCCTTCTGCTAAAGGAAGAGCTGAAAATATATTAAACACAAAAGAACACTGGACTGGGTGTCAGAAACCTTTGTTTCAAGAGCTCAGTCTGCCCCAAACTAGCTAAGGAACTTGAGGCAAGTCATGCAACTTGAATGTCTAGTCTTTTAATTTTAAAAATATAGAATTTAAGCCACCTAGTTTGTGGTACTTTGTTATGGCAGACCTGGTGAACTAATATAACTGAATTCCCAAGAAGAACACTAAGTTAGGTTCCTGGACCCAATTCCAGTGTGTGTGTGTGTGTGTAGCCTTCTCCTCACCAATAAGCAATTCTCAGACACCTGGCGATGGCATCAGATTTCATAGGTAAAGGGATCAGTCCCACAAGACCGCCCTCCACTTTAGATGCCAGTCCCAAGCCTGTACAGGTTGTTACCTGTACTTCTGACGAACTGGCTATAAATCAGAGGTTCCCACAACTTGCCTGGGTTCAATTAATTTTCTAGAACAGCTCACAGAACTCAGAAAAACTCATTTACTCACTAGATTACCAGTATATTACAAAGGATATTAAAGGATACCCCCCCCAAAAAAAGAAAAAACGCTATGGGAGGTGATGGCCTTCTGCATGTTGCCTGAAATAAAAGGAGGAGCTCTGCATGGATTTGAAAAGAAGGTTAGTTTTATTTTTTAAAAAGCCAAAAATAGTGTTGAGAAAAATATGAAACTTTTCTTCCATAATCAAGCTCTAAATGTCATCAAACTCATGACTCTTTTAAACTACTGAAAATGAGCTGAGAATAAATCATTTAGGCAAAGGAAATAGGATTACTGAGTTTAATATAGCTATCAGGAAATTGTTTTGTATTATCTAGAAACTAAAATCTGAGTGACACAAACTTACACTGAATGAAAATATATCAAATGTTTCAATCAAATGAAAATGCTATAGCTTCAGAGAATATTCCTGTTGGCACTTATCTTTCCTGACCAGCATTTAATCAACTAGAATTATTTTTAAAGAAATAATGTATTGCAGTGAATAGATCCCTTACAAGTTTAAATCTCAGGATGCTTTTTCTGGGCATAGCTGAGGTTCCCTTCACCTTTCTTACCTTATGCAGAGCCTACCTATGTGTCCTGCTTAACACTAGTATTCATCTTGTTCTTCCACAGGTGTTCTTTCTATACACAACCCTCATTCTTTTGAATAAGAGGTTTTATTTTCCAATTTCTTCACCGGACTTCTTTGTCTGAAGCAAAGCACAACCCTTTTACATTTTTGAAGAACCTCCTTAAAGTTCCAAAGGCAAAAGAAAAAAAAAAGAAATGAAGAGAAAAAAATAAGTGATAAATAAAGTAGGAGTTGTAACAAACTGTTAAAGTCCTGGTATTAATGGTTCCTGGCCTCTGTGTAAATTGGAATGGGGTAAGGTGGGTTCATTTGAGGCTGCTTTTACCATCTTCCCTCCCAATTACTTCCTTCCTTTCTACATCGGACATTAACCCAATCCAGACTGAAATTGGCACAGACTCAAGGTACCTCAAGGTACTGCATAGAATTAAGGAACCTCGGTCTCTTCCTCCTAGTTTTCTATTTGCATTTCAGTCCAAGGAAACCTCCTCTGACCTGGGCTATGCTGCATGTCTGTTATGTCAACTCTTTGATACTCTTAGCTCCTGCCTTAGAACCTAAGTTCTTAAGGAAAGAAAGGCAATTCTCTGTCGACCATATAAGACTCCGAGCTTTGTTTTTTTTTTATTAAAGAATTTAGTTTTTAAAGAAGTTTTAGGTTCACAGCAAAATTGAGGAGAAGATACAGAGATTTCCCATATACCCCCGTCCCTACACATTCATAGCCTCCTCCATCGTCAACATCCCCCATCAATGTGGTACATTTGTTGTAATTGATGAACATACATTGATACCTCATAATCAGAGTCAATAGTTTATATTATGGTTCTTATTAGTATTGTACATACTATGGATCCGGACAAATGTTTAACGGCTTGTCCATCATTATGATGTCATACAGAGTATTTTCAAAGCCCTAAAAATCCTTTGGGCTATGCCTATTCATTCATCCCCTCTCCTCTGCAACCTCTGGCAACCACTGATCTTTTTTGCTGTCTCCATAGTTTTGCCTTTTCAGGAGTTTATATAATTGGAATCATTCAACATGTAGGCTTATCAGATTGTCTTCTTTTACTTAGTACTATGCACTTAAGTTTCCTCCATGTCTTTTCATGGTTTGATAGCTTATATCTTTTTAGTGTTTGAATAATATTCCTTCAGTATGAATGTACCACTGTTTATCCGTTCACCTACTGAAAGACATTTTGGTTGCTTTCAGGATTTGACAATTATGAATAAAGCTGTAATAAACATCTGTGTGCAGGGTTTTGTGTGGACATAAGTTTTCAACTCCTTTGGATAAACATCAAGGACCATAATTGCTGGAATGTATGACCAGAGTATGTTTAGTCTTGTAAGAAACAGCCAAACTGCTTTCCAAAGTGGCTGTATCATTCTGCATTCCCATCAGCAATGGAAGAGAGCTCCTGTCGCTCAGCCTCTTTGCCAGCATTTGGTGTTCACAATGTCCAGATTTTGACCATTCTAATAGGTGTGTAGTAGCATCTCATTGTTTTAATATACATTTTCCTGATGACATATGATGTGGAACATCTTTTCATGTCCCTTTTGTCACATGTATATCTTCTTTAGTGAGGTGTCTACTAAGGTCTTTGGCCCATTTTTTTCCATATTATTTCTTATTGTTGAATTTTAAGAGTTCTTTTTATATTTTGTATAATAGTCCTTTATATCAAATACGTGTTTTACAAACATTTTCTCCTGGTCTGTGGCTTGTCTTCTCATTCTCTTGACATTGTCTTTTGCAGAGCAGAAATTTTTAATTTTAATAAAGTCCAGCTTATCATTTATTGCTTTCATGAACCATATATTTGTTTTTTTTACCTAAAAAGTCATCAACATGCCCAAAGTCATTTAGGTTTTCTCCTAGTTATATTCTAGAAGTTTTGTGGTTTTGAATTTTACATTTTGGTTTGTGATCCATTTTGAGTTAATTTTTCTGAAGGTTGTCAGATCTATGTCTAGAGTCATTTTTGTTGCATGTGGATATCCAATTGTTCCAGAACCAGCACCATTTGATGAAAAGACCATCTTTGCTCCATGGTTCTGCCTTAGCTCCTTTGTCAAATATCAGTTGACTATATGTATATGGGTCTACATCTGTACTCTCTAGTCTGTTCCGTTTATCTGTTTGTCTATTCTTTTGCCAGTACCACACTGTCTTGATTACTATAGCTTGTCTTAGTAAGTAAGCCTCAAAGTCAGGTACTGTCAGTCATCCAACTTTGTTCTTTTCCTTCAATGTTGTGTTGGCTATTCTGGATCTTCTGCATCTCTACGTAAAATTTAGAATCTGTTTGTCAGTATCCACAAAATAACTGGCTGGGATTTTTATTCAAATTGTACTGAATCTATAGATCAAGTTGGGAAGAATTGACATTTTGACAGTACTGAGTCTTTCTATCTATTAACATAGATCTCTCTCTGTTTTGTTCTTCTTTGAATTCATTCATCACAGTTTTCTAGTTTTCCTCATATACATCTTGAACATATTTGGTTAGATTTCTACTTAAGTATTTCATTTATGGGGGTACTAGTATAAATGCTATTGTGTTTTTTGTTTCAAATTCCACTTGTTCATCACTGGTTCTGCCTTGATTTTTAATTTAATTTTATTTATTTATCTTTTATACCGCAGGTGTTTTAGTTATCTATTTTACACATATTAGTGCATATATGTCAATCCCAATCTCCTAGTTCATCCCACCACCACTACCCACCCCCACTTTCCCCCGTTTGTGTCCATATGTTTGTTCTTTATATCTGTGTTCTTATTTCTGCCTTGCAAACTGGTTCATCTGTACCATTTTTCTACACTCCACATATATGCATTAATATAACATATTTGTTTTTCTCTTTCTGACTTACTTCACTCTGTATGAAAGTCTCTAGGTCCATCCACGTCTCTACAAATGACCCAATTTTGTTCCTTTTTATGGCGGAGTAATATTCCATTGTATATATGTACCACATCTTCTTTATCTATTCGTCTGTCGATGGGCATTTAGGTTGCTTCCATGACCTGGCTATTGTAAATAGTGCTGCAGTGAACAATGGGGTGCATGTGTCTTTTTGAATTATGGTTTCTCTGGGTATATGCTGAGTAGTGGGATTGCTGGGTCATGTGGTAATTCTATTTTTAGTTTTCTAACGAACCTCCACACTGTTCTCCATAGTGGCTGTATCAATTTACATTCCCACCAACAGTGCAAGAGGGTTCCCTTTTCTCCACAACCTCTCCAGCATTTGTTGTTTGGAGATTTTTTGATGATGCCCATTCTAACTGGTGTGAGGTGATACCTCATTGTAGATTTGATTTGCATTTCTCTAATAATTAGTGATGTTGAGCAGCTTTGTATGTGCTTCTTGGAGATTTGTCTGTCTTCTTTGGAGAAATGTCTATTTAGGTCTTCTGCCCATTTTTTGATTGGGTTGTTTGTTTTTTTAATATTGAGCTTCATGAGCTGTTTACATATGTTGGAGGTTAATCCTTTATCCGTTGATTCATTTGCAAATATTTCCTCCCATTCTGAGGGTTGCCTTTTTGTCTTGTTTATAGTTTCCTTTGTGATGCAAAAGATTTTAATTTTCATTAGGTCCCATTTGTTTATATTTCCATTACTCTAGGAGGTGGATCACAAAAGATCTTGCTGTGATTTATGTCAAAGAGTGTTCTTCCTATGTTTTCCTCTAAGAGTTTTATACTGTCTGGTCTTACATTTAGGTCTTTAATCCATTTGGAGTTTATTTTTGTGTATGGTGTTAGGGAGTGTTCTAATTTCATTCTTTTACATGTAGCTGTCCAGTTTTCCCAGCACAAATTATTGAAGAGACTCTTTTCGTCATTGTATATCCTTGCCTTCTTTGTCATAGATTAGTTGGCCATAGGTGTGGGGATTTATCTCTAGGCTTTCTATCCTGTTCCATTGATCTATATTTCTGTTTTTGCGCCAGTACCATATTGTCTTGATTACTGTAACTTTATAGTACAGTCGGAAGTCTGGGTGTCTTATTCCTCCAACTCCATTTTTTCCCCTCAAGATTGTTTAGCTATTCAGGGTCTTTTGCGTATCCATACAAATTTTAAGATTTTTTGTTCTAGTTCTGTAAAAACTGCCATTAGTAATTTTATAGAGATTGCACTGAATCTGTAGATTGCTTTTGGTAGTATAGTCATTTTTACAATATTGATTCTTCCAATCCAAGAACATGGTATATCTCTCCATCTGTTTGTATCATCTTTAATTTCTTTCATCAGTGTCTTAGAGTTTTCTGCATACAAGTCTTTTGTCTACTCAGGTAGGTTTATTCCTAAGTATTTTATTCTTTTTGCTGCAATGGTAAATGGGAGTGTTTCCTTAATTTCTCTTTCAGATTTTTCACCATTAGTGTATAGGAATGCAAGAGATTTCTGTGCATTAACTTCGTATCCTGCAACTTTACCAGATTCATTGATTAGCTCTAGTAGTTTTCTGGTGGCACCTTTAGGATTCTCTATGTATAGTATCATGTCATCTGCAAACAGTGACAGTTTTACTTCTTCTTTTCCAATTTGGATTCCTTTTATTTCTTTTTCTTCTCTGATTGTCGTGGCTAGGACTTCCAATACTATGTTGAATAATGGTGGCAAGAATGGACATCCTTATCTTGTTCCTGATCTTAGAGGAAATGGTTTCAGTTTTTCACCATTGAGAAAGATGTTGGCTGTGGGTTTGTCATATATGGTCTTTATTATGTTGAGGTAGGTTCTCTCTATGCCCACTTTCTGGAGAGTCTTTATTATAAATGGGTGTTGAATTTTGTCAAAAGCTTTTCCTGCATCTATCAAGATGATCATATGGTTTTTATTCTTCAGTTTGTTAATATGGTGTATCACATTGATTGATTTGTGTATATTGAAGAATACTTTCACAAATCAATAAATCCTACTTGATCATGGTGTATGATCCTTTTAATGTGTTGTTGGATTCTGTTTGCTAGTATTTTGTTGACGATTTTTGCAACTAGTCTGTAATTTTCTTTTTTTGTAGTATCTCTGTCTGATTTTGGTATCAGGGTGATGGTGGCCTCATAGAATGAGTTTGGGAGTGTTCCTTCCTCTGCAATATTTTGGATGTGTTTGAGAAGGATAGCTGTTAGCTCTTCTCTAAATGTTTGATAGAATTCACCTGTGAAACCATTTGGTCCTGGACGTTTGTATGTTGAAAGAATTTTAATCACAGTTTCAATTTCATTACTTGTGATTGGTCTGTTCATATTTTCTATTTCTTCCTGGTTCAGGCTTGGAAGTTTATACCTTTCTAAGAATTTGTCCATTTCTTCCAGGTTGTCCATTTTATTGGCATAGAGTTGCTTGTAGTAGTCTCTTAGGATGTTTTGTATTTCTGTGGTGTCTGTTGTAACTTCTCCTTTTTCATTTCTTATTTTATTGATTTGAGTCCTCTCCCTCCTGTTCTTGATGAGTCTAGCTAATCATTTTTCGATTTTGTTTATCTTCTCAAAGAACCAGCTTTTATTGATCTTTGCTATTGTTTTCTTTGCTTCTATTTCATTTATTTCTGCTCTGATTTTTATGACCTCTTTCCTTCTACTTACTTTGTTTGTTTTTTTTTTTCTTTTTTCTCTAGCTCCTTTAGGTGTAAGTTTAGATTGTTTATTTGAGATTTTTCTTGTTTTTTGAGGTAGGATTGTATTGCTGTGAACTTCCCTCTTAGAACTGCTTTTGCTGCATCCCATAGGTTTTGGACTGTCATGTTTGCATTGTCATTTGTCTCTAGGTATTTTTTAATTTCCTCTTTGATTTCTTCAGTGATCTCTTGGTTATTTAGTAATGTATTGTTTAGCCTCCATGTGTTTGTGTTTTTTACATTTTTTTCCCTGTAATTGATTTCCAATTTCATAGTGTTGTGGTCAGAAAAGATGCTTGATATGATTTCAACTTTCTTAAATTTACCGAGACTTGATTTGGATCCAGGATGTGATCTATCCTGGAGAATGTTCTGTGTGCACTTGAGAAGAAAGTGTATTCTGCTGTTTTCGGATGGAATGGCCTATAAATATCAATTAAATCTATCGAGTCTATTGAGTCATTTAAAGCTTGTGTTTCCTTTTTAATTTTCTGTCTAGATGATCTGTTCATTGGTGTAAGTGAGGTGTTAAAGTCCCCCACTATTATTGTGTTACTGTTGATTTCCTCTTCTATAGATGTTAATATTTGCCTTATGTATAGTGGTGCTCCTATGCTGGGTGCATATATATTTATAATTGCTATATCTTCTTCTTGTATTGATCCCTTGATCATTATGTAGTGTCTTTTCTTGTCTATTGTAGCACGATTTATTTTAAAGTCTATTTGATCTGATATGAGTATTGCTACTGCAGCTTTCTTTTGATTTCCATTTGCATGGAATATCTTTTTCCATCCCCTCATTTTCAGTCTGTATGTGTCACTAGATTTGAAGTGTGTTTCTTGTAAACAGCATATATATGGGTCTTGTTTTTGTATCCATTCAGCAAGCCTGTGTCTTTTGGTTGGAACATTTGATCCATTCACATTTTAGGTAATTACTGATATGTATATTCTTATTACCATTTTCTTAATTGTTTTGTGTTTATTTTGGTAGGTCCTTTTCTTCTCTTGTGTTTCCCACTTAGAGAAGTTCCTTTAGCATTTGTTGCTGGTTTGGTGGTGCTGAATTCTCTTTGCTTTTGCTTGTCTGTAAAGCTTTTGATTTCTCCTTTGAATCTGAATGAGATCCTTGCTGGGTAGAGTAATCTTGGTTGTAGGTCCTTCCCTTTCATCACTTTAAATATATCATGCCACTCCCTTCTGGCTTGTAGAGTTTCTGCTGAAAAATCAGCTTTTAACCTTATGGGAGTTCCGTTGTATGTTATTTGTCATTTTTCCCTTGTTGCTTTTAATAATTTTTCTTTGTCTTTAATTTTTGTCAGTTTAATTACTATGTGTCTCAGTGTGTTTCTCCTTGGGTTTATCCTGCCTGGAACTCTCTGCACTTCCTGGCCTTGGGTGGCTATTTCCTTTCCCATGTAAGGGAAATTTTAGACTATAATCTCTTCAAATATTTTCTCGGGTCCTTTCTCTCTTCTCCTTCTGGAACCCCTATAATGCGAATGTTGTTGTGTTTAATTGTGTCCCAGAGGTCTCTTAGGCTGTCTTCATTTCTTTTTATTCTTTTTTCTTTATTCTGTTTCATGGCAGTAAATTCCACCATTCTGTCTTCCAGGTCATTTATCCGTTCTTCTGCCTCAGTTATTCTGCTTTTGATTCCTTCTGGTGTATTTTTCCTTTCAGTTTTTGTGTTGTTCATCTCCATTTGTTTGTTCTTTAATTCTTCTAGGTGTTTGTTCTTTAATTCTTCTAGGTCTTTGTTAAACATTTCTTGCATATTCTCGATTTTTGTCTCCATTCTTTTTCTAAGGTCCTGGATCATCTTCACTATCATTATTCTGAACTCTTTTTCCAGAAGGTTGCCTATCTCCACTTCATTTAGTTGTTTTTCTGGGGTTTTATCTTGTCCTTCATCTGGTACATAGCCCTCTGCCTTTTCATCTTGTCTGTCTTTCTGTGAATGTGGTTTTTGTTCCACAGGCTGCAGGATTGTAGTTCTTGCCTCTGCTGTCTGCTCTCTGGTGGATGAGGCTACCTAAGAGGCTTGTGCATGCTTCCTGATGGGAGGGACCGGTGGGGTGTAGAGTTGAATGTTGCTCTGGTGGGCAGAGCTCAGCAAAACTTTAATCTGCTTGTCTGCTGATGGGTGGGGCTGGGTTCCCTCCCTGTTGGTTGTTTGGCCTGAGGCAACTCAGCACTGGAGCCTACCTGGCTCTTTGGTGGGGCTAATGGTGGACCCTGGGAGGGCTTATGACAAGGAGCACATCTCAGAACCTCTGCTACCAGTGTCCCTGTCCCCATGGTGAGCCACAGCCACCACCACCCTCCACAGGAGACCCTCCAACACCAGCAGGTAAGTCTGGTTCTGTCTCCTGTGGTGTCACTGCTCCTTCCCCTGGGTCCTGATGTGCACACCACCCTGTGTGTGCCCTTCAGGAGTGGAGTCTCTGCCTCCCCCAGTCCTGTCAAAGTCCTGCAATCAGATCCCGCTAGCCTTCAAAGTCTGATTCTCTATTAATTCCTCCTCCCATTGCCAGACCCCCAGGTTGGGAAACCTGGCATGCGGCTCAGAACCTCCACTCCTGTTGGTGGACTTCTGTGGTGCAAGTGTTCTCCAGTTCGTGAGTCACCCACCCAGCAGTTATGGGATTTGATTTCATTGTGATTGTGCCCCTCCTACCATCTCATCGTGCCTTTCCTTTGTCTTTGGATGTGGGGTATTTTTTTTGTTGAGTTCCAGTGTCTTCCTGTCAATGATTGTTCAGCAGTTAGTTGTGATTCCAGTGCTCTCTCAAGAGGGAGTAAGCGCCCATCCTTCTTCTCCACCATCTTGCTCTCCTTGTGGTTCTGCCTTGATTCTGAAGTCCCCTCTTTTGTGCTCGCCAGGCAACAATGGACTCCTGACAATTCTAGCTTCTCCAATGTACTCTATCCCCGAGTATCTATTCAGTTTACTCACTTCACTAGCCAGTTATAAAGGTAGTGCATTTTCTTATTTAACTTTTATCTGTTTAACAAATTATTGAGAGTTACTTATATGCCAAGCACCGTACTAGGCTTGGAGTATACTATAGTGAATAAAAAGACATAGTGCCTGTACTGATGGGGCCTAATAAGAAAAATATATAAAATGATATTACAAATCACATACAAGGAAAGATAAGAAAAAGATCCTATGAGGGAGAATAACAGATATCTACTTTAAATCGGTTGTCCAAGAAGCCCTTATCTGAAAAAGTAAGATTTTAATTGAGACATTAAAGATAAAAATAAAAAACATTATAGAAATGAATGGAAAGTGTGTCAGGGGCAGAGTGAACATCTGAGACAGCCCTAAAGCACATCATGGTGACTTCATACAATTGCTCAGGTTATGCTGTGGCACAAGTTCCTGGGGAAAACATTTATTCCATGAATTGGTCTTGTTGTCTTTTTTTTTAATGAATTAATTAATTTATTTATTATTTTTGACTGTGTTGGGTCTTCGTTTCTGTGTGAGGGCTTTCTCTAGTTGCAGAGAGTGGGGGCCACTCTTCATCGTGGTGCGCAGACCTCTCACTGTTGCGACCTCCCTTGTTGCAGAGCATAAGCTCCAGATGCGCAGACTTAGTAGTTGTGGTTCACAGGCCTAGTTGCTCCGTGGCATGTGGAATCTTCCCAGACCAGGGCTCGAACCCATGTTCCCTGCATTGGCAGGCAGATTCTCAACCACTGCGCCACCAAGGGAAGCCCGGTCTTGTTGTCCTATACTGGGTCTTAACCTTACTCTAAGTCAGGATTTGAAACTATCTCATACATGGACTTGATACCTGATGCCCTCATCCATCATGTCAGGCTACCATAGGCCTTTGAAAATACCAGTAGCATGCTTTATGTTCTGCTGTTCCAAAGGTTGTACCTTTAGTAGACCTTCTGCTGAACTTTGTTTCTAAACAGAGAGGAGCCCCTAGCCTCAGCTCATTTTCAGAGCAGATGTTTTCTAACCCTTCTTGTTCAGGTTGACAGCTCTGCTCCCTCCCTTCCCCTCCCAGAGGACTAAGGTCCAAGGGCCTGTCTATATTTTCAGCCAAATATTGGAAAATATGAGCAACAGTTTAAAAAGCAAATTTTCAATGAGAATGAAATATGCATTTTAACTTTAAAAAAATCTTAGTTTTCATTCCTTTTGGAGAAGGTCATTCTTATTGCTATATACTTATAGTAGAAGATTTAAAAGCACAGCAACCATATCTCATGGACAGTAGTCTAAGGACTCAGTTTTAAATATATGCAAATAGAGTAATCTTTCTCCATCATATGAAAGTTGAGTTAGAATAAAAGTTTTGAGTGTCACAAAATAGAATTTCAGAGTGAAAGATAAGGTTAGGAAAAATAAGGTAGAATGGATGGTTAATGCAATTAGAATGGTTGATTCAATCTGAAAGTGGATAATAAAATATTTAAGCAATGAATAAACACAATGGGGTATTTTTCTAATTCTTGCTTGTTTGCAAAGATGTCAAAGAATATGTCAAATATAAAGTGGAGACAACTTTAAATTAGAAATATAGTTAGTTAATGAAAGTGTTCTTATAAACTTATTCTAGAAGTACAAGTGAGTTTCATATCTGGAACTATTGGTACCTTACTTAAAAATCCTGTTAATGATAGCAACAGTAATGTTGGCATATTTATAATTAAGAATGACACTTCTCAGGCTTCCCTGGTGGTGCAGTGGTTGAGAGTCCGCCTGCCGATGCGGGGGACACGGGTTCGTGCCCCGGTCCGGGAAGATCCCACATGCTGTGGAGCAGCTAGGCGCATAAGCCATGGCCGCTGCGCCTGCGCGTCCAGAGCCTGTGCTCCGCAACAGGAGAGGCCACAATGGTGAGAGGCCCGTGTGCCGCAAAAAAAAAAAAAGAATGACATTTCTCAACATAAAGCATAAATTTTTGCATTTCATATTTATGAGTATTAAATGCTCTATTTCCTCATGCCTAGACTATATACTGATGCTATCACAACACAGAGTAAAACCCTAACGAGATTATCGATTAATGAGCTTTTCCAGTTTATTTGGAAATAACAATTTTGTTTCCAAAATAGAACCAGATTAAGTATGTTTACTAAATCTCTGAAATTGAAGAAATACGATTTACAAAATAGCTACCATTGTACACTTACTTATTTTTAAATGAATGTCCCATTCTTGAGATATTTACTTCCTACAAAATTGAACTAAGAATAGGTCTTTTCCAGATTAAGTAGGTTTTTTAAAGGCTCTGTATCATCAAGACTGTAAAGATCTCTTAAATTGGTCAACAATATAAAATAGTACATGAGGAATGGAGTGACAGGCATAGCACTTGTTGGTAGAGAGAGAATATTCTTGTCAAAACTGTAATCAGAAAATTTCAAGACACACCAGCCTAGGTAGCCACTTGTTACATGCATTTAAGCTATATATGATGACTGTATGTTTTTCTTCTGTTTTTTGCCCTGGAAGCCCCAGTCTTGAAACTAAAACCTTGCCCCAGAGTTGAGAAGCCCTTTGACTATCTCAAGTGCCGGTGCTAAACCTGAATTACGGTGGAGGTGATTCCTATCTCTGTGCATCTCCATCTGAGTTCTATAACCATCTTGGGCTGCTTTCTCTTTTGGTTTTCATCTGTTTTTAATTTTTCTCATTTTGGGGGACTTTTTCCCACACACTACACACCAGTTTTTAAAGTTCTCCTTAATCCCAAAGGTTGAGACAGAAAATGGAAATATGTAACTCTTGACAACTCACCAGGAGCTCTGATTTTATCCAAACAAGATTTTCACATGGAAACAGGGAAGAAGTGAACAAGATACAAATTGCACCCCGTTTCCCCCACCCAAAACCATGATCCTTCCTCTGGCTCCTCTCACACTCCTTGAGGCAACAGACTCTGCATGCTTAAGAGGTTTAGACCTCCAGGATTCAGAGGGGAAGGCCAAGGGGAACAACACTGCTGAAGCTTATATAGCACATGTGGTGGCCTCATGGCATTAGTACTAGATGTCTGAGGCACTAAATAATAACTCACACATTAAAAGCAGTTTCTTCATTGAATGAACTTTGAGTAAAGATGAATAGGATAGATTAATGAAGATTCTGGTGTATAATCTTTCAAATCAATGAATTGCATGCAGGGGCTGATGACCCAAATAACCATTTGATCCCACCCTCTAGGCTGCAGAGTTCTACCCATTGTCTATTTCCAGGATGGTGAAAAGTCTTCAATACTGACCTGCCCCAGAACAAAGTCTTGGCAGTACCAGAGCCTGGATTTGACTTTGTAGCAGCTGTGAAAAGAGTGAATAGTCACATTTAACCTTTCTGAGCCCTGAAATCTGGTAGCAGTTTTATGAACCAGACTTGCTCATCTGTAATGCAATCATCTCTGACCCCAGCACTTCTGAGCCTTTTCACTTCCCTCCACACCAATTTTATTCACAATTATATCATCCTCATGCAAGTACTGAGTCACAGCTTCTCACATTTAACAGCCTAACACATAATTTGGGAAGTTGGAAATAGTTACGACACTCTAGAGGCAAGGTTTTAGAATTTACACTATTTTAGATAGCTTGTAACAAGCCCATAAAATTTGAGAGTGCCTATCCTGAGGTTGATTGAGCAAAAAGGTATGCCTCTAAGCAATGATATCTTAATTCTAGACCTTTAATATGTGATATCGTTACAATTTAAATGATTTCCAATGTAATAAATTTCAAGGGCTTATAATCAAAATTAGTTAATGTCATCAATTAGAGAATCTCTTACCATATTTTCCTTTTTTAAAGGGAAAGGCTAAATATTTGTGAGATATCCAGGATAGCATTCTATGTTAGGTTGTTCCACAGCCAGATTCCTATGCATAAATCCTGGCTCTATCATTTATTGGCTGAGTAACCTTAGTTAATTATCAAATGTATGCATTCTTTGGATTCGTCATCTGTAAAATGGGAATAATAAGAGTGTTTACATCATAAGTTTTCTCGGGGGTTGAATGAGTTAATATGTGTAGAGAACTTAGAAGAATACTGGGCTCATACCATACATTCAACAAATGTTAGATGTTATCAGCATCAATGTTTGGAAACAGACAATACTATATATTTCAGCTTTTGAAATGGCAAAACAGTGTAAGAAACTGGTCAATCAAAAGCTCTGTAACTGTGTGACTACTGTCAGTAAGGATAAATTAAAGATGGGAATCAGGAATTTTAGAGTTTAGAAGACGATTCATGTAAATTTCTAATCTATAGAAATAGCAAAAATATACAGCGTGGGATTTAACAAATGGCTGTCATGTTACTGTTGAGGAAGGCATCATTTTGTAAATATCTAAACTTAATGTAAATATCTAAACTTAATTCCGTGCAAGTAAGACATTTTGACTTCCATAATATCTTCTCATTCAAAGGAGAGCTGCTGAGTATTCTGTCCAGTGCGTCTCCACTTTTTAAACAATAAACAGGAGCTAGTGGTATCTTCACTCTCCCTCTCACCTTGCCTTGTCTTATCTTCTCTCCTTCCTGAATTGAACTTCCACAGCAGTGACTCTGCTTCAGCAGCAAGTCTTTCACATTTTGAACTCAGGAACTTTTTACACTCTTAAAAATCATAAGTGACTCCAAAGAGCTTTTGTTGATATGTATTATACCTATCAATATTTACTATAATCTAAATTAAAATTGAGAAATTTAAAGTATGTATTTATCCATTTATTTTTAAATAACCATAATAAACCCATTATTGTGTTATTATAAATGGCACATTTTATGAAAAAAAATGTATTTTCAAAACCAAAAATATTTAGTGAGAAAACACCACAGAAACTTGAAAAAAAGGCAAATAGTATCTTAGTATTATTATAAAAATTTTGAACTCTCAGATCCTCTCCAAGATTTCCTGGACTCCACTTGAAAAAACACTGTCCTTGAGAATTCACTTGTTCTCTACTAAGTATTTACTATGCAGTGCTGTACACTGTGGGGTATACAAGAAAAATGAGATATACAAAACCTCTTCAGATACATATATCCTTGCTAAGGAGATTCAAAATATACATTTTCAAAGCAAATACAATTTTAAGACAGTTCCTTTTCTCCTTTCCTGTCCTATAATATGCTAATAAATTTATATATAATTTCTCCTTAAATGAGATTATCAACATATGCCATAAAATTAGGGACAAACCCATAATAATTCAAAGTAGAAAAATATCAGTGAGGGCAGAGGAAATTTCAGGAATGGAGAAAGAACCTGAATTGGGCCCAGAATAATCAGTCAGAAATAAATGGAATTAAATCTTGGTAAAGAGATTTCAAACAGCATGGCATAACATGGTATATTCAGGATACTTTCAAGAAAAGCTTGGAGAAGAAAATGTAGACAGAGGTGAAATGAAAGATAAGATTAGACTGAGACTTAGCTGTGGAAAGATTTGAATTTTATGATGAGAATATAGAGGTTTCCTTATGTAAGTAATGGGAATCACAAATGCTTCTGAGCAATGGCATAATATGAAAAATGTATGGTATAGATGGGAAAGAAAGAGAACTGGAAAGTGAAAGAACAAGTTGGGAGGGGATGGAGTAATGTAGGCACTGCACAACCACTGAAGAGCATTTTAAGGAATTTTAGATTGATTGGAATAAAGCTAGATGATATATTTCACTATCAACTCACTCCACTCTACCAGTTAAAAAAAAAAAAAAAAAAAAGCCATCTCTCTATACAAGGTTGAGAGAGATTGGAGGGTAGGTATTGCAAATATCCACATAAATTCTGAATGGCAACAGTTTGAACAATCCATATACTGCCTCATAATTTAGTCCTCAGGGTTTCATCATCATCTAAAAATGCCATGACTAGTTATGGCTTTAGTCCTTGCCATGAAACTTTTCCCTCTAAGAGGGACAAGCAGCTAGTCTTTCGGGGGACTTGCGATATGATTGGCTGCAGTTGGCACCATCTGCTAGTTTCTGGGACATTCTGTCATTAAGGAAAATCTATCTGACCATTATGGTTTCCATGGCAGCTGATACGTTATGAATCCAAGGAACAGGTGGGAAATAGAAAGTTAATGTTAGCAGTCATCACTTTGTTCTATGTTCTGTGATCTTTCAATAATAAAATTATTATTGTTATTATTAGCTATCATTTATTGAGTGCTTAATATGGGTCAGCCATTTCCCTAAGCAAAGGGAACCAAAAGTACCTTCTTTTCTAAAAATGCTTTTACAGACCTACTTCCTGTTGAGTCTTTTCTCTATTTTTAACATTTTTGTTGGAGTATAATTGCTTTACAATGGTGTGTTAGTTTCTGCTTTATAACAAAGTGAATCAGTTATACGTATACATATATCCCCATATTTCTTCCCTTTTGCGTCTCCCTCCCTCCCACCCTCCCTATCCCACCCTTCTAGCTGGTCACAAAGCACCGAGCTGATCTCCCTGTGCTATGCGACTACTTCCCACTAGCTATCTATTTTACATTTGGTAGTGTATATATGTCCATATATACACTACCACTCTCTCACTTTGTCCCAGGTTACCCTTCCCCCTCCCCATGTCCTCAAGTCCATTCTCTAGTAGGTCTGTGTCTTTATTCCCATCTTGCCCCTAGGTTCTTCATGACCATTTATTTTTCTTTTTTTTACATTCCATATATATGTGTTAGCATACAGGATTTGTTTTTCTCTTTCTGACTTACTTCACTCTGTATGACAGACTCTAGGTCCATCCACCTCACTACAAATAACTCAATTTTGTTTCATTTTATGGCTGAGGAATATTCCATTGTATATATGTGCCACATCTTCTTTATCCATTCATCTGTCGATGGACACTTAGGTTGCTTCCATGTCCTGGTTATTGTGAATAGAGCTGCAATGAACATTTTGGTACATGACTCTTTTTGAATTATGGTTTTCTCAGGGTATATGCCCAGTAGTGGGATTGCTGGGTCAAATGGTAGTTCTATTTGTAGATTTTTAAGGAACCTCCATACTGTTCTCCATAGTGGCTGTATCAATTTACATTCCCACCAACAGTGCAAGAGTATTCCCTTTTCTCCACACCCTCTCCAGCATTTATTGTTTGTATATTTTTTGATGATGGCCATTCTGACCGGTGTGAGATGATATCGCATTGTAGTTTTGATTTGCATTTCTCTAATGATTAATGATGTTGAGCATTCTTTCAAGTGTTTGTTGGCAATCTGTATATCTTCTTTGGAGAAATGTCTATTTAGGTCTTCTGCCCATTTTTGGATTGGGCTGTTTGTTTTTTTGATATTGAGCTGCCTGAGCTGCTTGTAAATTTTGGAGATTAATCCTTTGTCAGCTGCTTCATTTGCACACAGCAGATGAAGGAGCAAGGTAAAAACCCACCAGACCTAATAAATGAAGAGGAAATAGGCAGTCTATCTGAAAAAGAATTCAGAATAATGATAGTAAAGATGATCCAAAATCTTGGAAATAGAATGGAAAAAATAGAAGAAACGTTTAACAAAGACCTAGAAGAACTAAAGAGCAAACAAACAATCATGAACAACACAATAAATGATATTAAAAATACTCCAGAAGAGATCAATAGCAGGATAACTGAGGCAGAAGAACAGATAAGTGACCTGGAAGATAAAATAGTGGAAATAACTACTGCAGAGCAGAATAAAGACAAAAGAATGAAAAGAACTGAGGACAGTCTCAGAGACCTCTGGGACAACATTAAACGCAGCAACATTCAAATTATAGGGGTTCCAGAAGAAGAAGAGAAAAAGAAAGGGACTGAGAAAATATTTGAAGAGATTATACTTGAAAACTTCCCTAATATGGAAACGGAAATAGTTAATCAAGTCCAGGAAGCACAGACAGTCCCATACAGGATAAATCCAAGGAGAAACACACCAAGACACACATTAATCAAACTATCAAAAATTAAATACAAAGAAAAAATATTGAAAGCAGCAAGGGAAAAACAACAAATAACATACAAGGGAATCCCCATAAGGTTAACAGCTGATCTTTCAGCAGAAACACTGCAAGCCAGAAGGGAGTGGCAGGACATATTTAAAGTGATGAAGGAGAAAAACCTACAACCAAGATTACTGTACCAGCAAGGATCTCATTCAGATTTGACGGAGTCTTTTTATTAATGTCTCATCAGCTGTAAAAATACATGCCACTCCTAACTGCAAGAGAATCTAGTATGAATGAATCTTCTAGTCTTTCAGCCTTTCAAGTAAAGGAAATCAGGGAAAAGGTGGCTGTGAAGGACTTTGGTGCCAATAAACAGAGTCTGTAATAGTACCCAAGACAGGGAAGCATTCTGACTTTTGTGGGCCCATGGTACTTTTGCTTTTATGGGTCTCTTCTATATAAGTAAATAAATACATAAATAAATAAAGCAAAATTATATTTTGTGAGTACATTGTTATAAATATATCAATACTGCATGTAAATATAATTTCTTCAACCTAAAAGTTTACTTTCTTTGTTGATATTAAAAGAAACTTAAAAATTTTGTGAGCTACTGAAAGCGCTATCAGTCATAAATCTACTATATATAATGTAGCTGGTGCATTTATGTAACCTACTCTCCCATTTCTTCTTCCCGCTTCTCTCCTATAAACTCTACTGCTTACCTTTACCCCAAATTTCTGCTTTCCCCCTAGCAGGAAATAATTTACTCCCAACTGTGTACTTGATTTCCAGCTTTGTTCTGGGAATAATGCAATCCTCTCTAAAAGGATCTCTAGCTCAAAAATCAGGTATTTTTTTCCTTGTCTCATTCACTTCAATACTAGCTCCATTTCTGTTAGTTAGGATTTTTTCTTATTCCTTGGAAAAAAACCTCTGATCCTGGACTAGATTGACTCTGTTATGATTATTGGATAATTCTTTGTTCCACAGAACCATATTCCCAATCTTTCCAGAATGGAATCTGCTTTGCTTGTTCTGCTCCGTATATAGTAACATACTTGACCCTCCTGCCCCTGGGCTCATCATCTCTGCTGGTAAACTTCCATTACTCCCATATCTGCCTGACCAAGTCTCCAGATATTGCCTATCCCAGATTTGTCTGCCTGTGCACTTGTTTGAAAAACAGAGTAAGACAGGATTCTTGGTTACATTTGACTTAAATTTAAAAAGAGAATTTACTGGCTAACGTGAAGGGATGAATTTGACATTTGGTTAGCTAATGCCAGGAAACTTAAAGGATTTTATCTACATATTGCCTTTCTTTCTTTTTGGCCCTTGGCTCTATCTACTTCTGTGTTGGTTTTATTCTAATGCAAGCTCTCTCTACAAGGTGCCAAGAGCTTATAATCCACCAATTTAGCAAACCAAGCAAAAGAATTTTATACCGAAAGCCAGGGTACTTTCGTTGGCTGACCAAGGTCACAGACCCATACCCAAATCAATCAGTATCCCTAAGTATGTGCAGTACTTCTTTTGCCCAAGCCTGGAGGCAAGATAAAGGTCACCCCCCTGCAACTCCATTGACTGCGAGTGTGGATAAGATGGTACTACAGAGGAATATCAGGTAGATGCTGTTACCAGTAGAGGGGACTCTCATTAAGCAAACTGAAAAAATAGATGTCTATTCAGTTATTTCTTCTTTCCTCACTTTTTACCTCATTACCCACCTATTGTCTAACACTGAATTCTCTGGATACTCTATGCTACCTACCTGGTTGGATTTCCTTTTATAACTTGCAGATGTATCTGCCTAGGATTTTCTTTGCCCTAGGGGAGTTAGTCCTATCCCTTTCAAGTCTCTACAATGCTATGGTGATATTAATTTAGTTTTATTATGAGAAAGAATATCTATAAATCTCCCTACTGCTTATCATTGAAGAAACAGTATTCAGGAATGCCATAAATTCATGGCATAATTCAGCATGGTGGTCCTGGTGAAAAAACAGTGAGAATTACAAGCATTCATTATGAACAAATGATAGAGACCAGTGTGGAAACCAGATAGTAAACACATCCTGGAAAAGATGAAGCTTATCTGTGGCACCAACCTTCAGAGTCCAAGAAGGATGACAGCAAATGAGTACAATTTCTGGAACTTTGAGAGTTGAGTTGTAAAGGAGGTTGGGGATTTACGCCCATAACACTAGGAGATGACATTTTTGCAATAACTAGAATAACAAAAATTAAATGGTATGTTTACAGTTAATATATTTGTAGAAAGTTATATTAAAATTCAATGTAAATTTTTCAATAATGAGTTATTACTCATTAGAACACATTGGGTTGACTTTTTATCTTTTGATTAAGTCTAGGGCTCATGACTCAAGAGTCAGACCAAAGGCTTTATGTGCCCATAGACCATGCCCTCCACCTGAAAGTTCCACAGAGGAATTCACTAACCTGTTCCTGAGACTTTCTCATCAAAGAGAGTAGGAAACATAATGTTGTTCAGAGGGTTTATGGGTCAAAAATGAGTAATAGATCAACCCCAGTCATATACATATTTCACAAAAGTATACTTTAAAAGGCTGAAATAAAATGGATAATATTAGAGCCTATGAAAAAGAAAATTTTTCTGCACTTGCATCTACTCTCTCACATGTCATCAAGCAGAAAGAAACATAAAGGGAGTAAAACCAAGTAAAGCACTATGCCATCAATTCAACCTCCATATTTTCAAATCAGACAAAGCCCTGATGATGACAATTGAGGAAAAACTAACAGCTGATGTCTTAAATAATCATTCCAGTAATTTTATTTCCATCTTTAAGAGAGAGTTGAATATTTTCCATCATTCGCAAACAAAGCTTAAAATCAGGATATGTAATAACCCTATCATTAGATTATAGTACCTGATTGTGTACTGTGTATTCAGGCCTATGGTTTAAACTTATCATAAATGTAAATTTCATTCACCCAAAAATAGTTCCCTCAAACATACTGATGTTTGAAGATACCAGGAGAGTAAGAGCTAACACAAGTGAATGTCTATAAAACATTTGTAATTGTTTTGGTACTTTGGAAGAACTAGGAGTCAAAATATACAAAAACTAAAAACATCAACAATTTAAAATTTTCATAAAATAATTTGAAATACATAGCTTAACTTTAAAATTAACATGTAACCTTTGTTCATAATTCATCTGATTATGAGTGGAAGACGAGGTGTTGAGGGGTTTGCAGAGGTTTTGGCATTTGTGAAGTTTGTTCTAGACAATCAAAGGAATATTTCCTGACTTTGTCTGGGACCCCCAGTCAAAAACTTAAAGTGTCTTCCATATTTCTCTGAGTCCTTACCCTCTTTATTGTTTTCTCACCATAGCCAAACTTTCACAGGACAGGGTTAGTCTAAGTCTTTCATCTTAGACAAGAGATTTATACACATTATCTCTAATCCTCACAATAACCCTGTGAGGTAGGGCTGTGTTATTCCAGTTTTACTGACAAGCTAACTGAGGTTCAGAGAGGATAAATACCCAGGCCTAGGTTAACTCAGTTACTAAGTGGCAGAGACAAGTTGAACTCCAAGTTTAAGTCTGTGTGCTTAACTATATCCTCTTAGGGTACCTCATTATGGCCTTGGATCCACCAACCCCCTGAAAGCTCTTCATCAAATTTGGAACCTACTAAGCAAAATCTTAAGTGAATATCAGATAATACAAGTCCATTTTGTTAAGAAGATGAATTAAAAGGATCAAATCCATACTCTAAAGAGGAGAGGCAATCCAAGGGTCCTGTTCTGTTCTAGGCTGCTGGCTTCTGCAATCCCTGAATTCTAAGGGAGAAAGAGAGTGAACGAGGATTAAAGGAATAGAAATAGGGATGACAAAATTGGAGGGAATAGTTATGATATATATCTTTACCTCCTTAACTTTTTCCTTTTTGTTTCTTCATTGCTTTATCAAGCAAATACTTATGTTTATACCGTGTTCCAGGCATCTAACCTCAAAAAACACACTCTAGTAAGAGAGGTGGACCTGTAAATAGATACTTATAATAGAGTGATAAATTACATACACACACACCAAAAAAAAAAAAATCCCACTTAAATAAATAAAAATAAGACGTATATACTTCGCAGAGTCGGAGTTCAACAAAAGAAGTGGCTAGATCTTCTTAGACAGGGAAATTCCTAACAGGAGATGACAAAGAGGGAAAGTTTAAATGAATCTGCACAGTTAAAGAAACATGAGCCAGCATGATGTATTTGGAAACAGTGATCTGTTCAGTATATCTAGATTGCATAAGTTTGGCCTGGTGGAAATAAAAAATGAATTTAGAAGTCATGGAAGAACTTGACTGTCCCTAAAAAGACTTTAGAGTTTATCCTGTAGGCACTGAGAATTTGTTGAATGGCTTAATCAGTGACATAATTTGACACATTTTGCACATTGAAGATCATTCTAACAGAAGAGGAACTTGAGCAAGGGAGACCAAGTAGTCGTTGTGATAATCATAGTAAGTGATAATTAGATAGAATTAAACCATTACAACATGGAGTGGGGAAGAGTAGTCAAATATGCCAATGAGTTGAAAGAGAATTAAAAGGAGATAGATTATGGGGGGAGGGGGTGATGGGATGAATTGGGAGATTACATATATACACTAATATGTATAAAATAGATAAGTAAGAACCTCTGTATAAAAAAATTAACTAATTAAAAAAAATTTTTTTAATCTGTTAACGTGTGTTTTATGGTCTGGAATGAAAAAAAAAGATAGATTGGACATTGAAAGTGAGGTAAATTTAAAAGTCTAAGATAACTTCTAAGATTCGGGATAAGCAGACTATGGGGAGAGAGAAAGAGCTTTCACTATAATAGATGATAGAGAGGTTACCTTTCCAGTTCTGGACAAAATCAATAAATTGTTAATTGGAATAAAATACAATCAATACTAATCCTACTTTGTATATTTTCAAGAGTGCAAGGCCAAAGAAAACAAAAAGAAGGATAAATTAATATTGATAATGAGATTCACTTTATAATACTTAAAGACCCATTTGACAGCAAGAATAAGATGTTATGTGTCGTATATGCATCTTTATACTAAGGATGATAATGGCCCCGGTATATTTCTCTGAAAATTAGCCATGTTTATATATAACAAAATGCTTTGAATATTATAAAGTATATTATAAAAATCACATATCATTAGTGTATCGTGATGTCAATCTGGAACATTAGTGGGGAGAAGAACCCACCTGTTGATTTTCAATTTGTAATAAACATGATAACTGAGACTAAGGCACTGAAATATAAGTTCCATGAAGAGACAGAACTTTGTCTCTCTTATTCATCAATTTGCCTAGGACATGCCAGGTAAGTAGTAGAGGTTCCATACATTTGCTGAAATAAATGCATGTGAATTCCTATAAGAGATATACAAATATAGAGAATGTAAATATTAAATCTCAGAAACTTAAGATGAGCTTCAAGAACATAATTTTGTAAACTTCTTATTATATTAACTAAACAAATGTTCATATTTAAAATACATAAATTGCATTCAGTAAATTTTGAAGATATTCTGGAATAAAGAATGAAGAAAATATGTCCAGTAAATATTTAACCCATGTAAAAACAATTAAAAGAAAAAACTTCTCTATAAACCAGACTCATGCCAAATTGAGAATAGATTTGTTGTAGTGGGAAGTGTAATATGATGTACCAAATAGATTTTGTACATTGCTTCATTGCATGCAATCATTGCATCATTTTATTGCAAAATAATTCAGACTAAACTGTTGGTTGTGATTCCACTCCAACATGTGGATGATTTAGAGTCCTCTAGCCAGGAACTGAATCCAGTTCATCTACACTAAATAATGATATCTTCAGTAGTAACCTCAGCCCTAATTCCTCATTCTCAGTGCCTAAAATATTACTGATTATTTCTTATCCTCCCAAATTCTTTGGCCATAGAGAGAATTCAGCTACACATGAGGACGTGGCTATGGTATGACCAGCAGACATCCCTAAGTTGCTCATATGCATGGATTGTTTTGTTCTTCTTTGTACCCCTTGTGCTTAGCACGGTGTTTGGAATGTACATGTGTTCAATACATGAATGAAGAATAAATTATGCACAAATAAATTAAGTAACTCCTGGCCAATGATTGTTAATGTTTGCTGAACAATTGAGTCAAAAGCTGTTGAGACACTCAACAATATGTGAATCATGCTGGCAACAACTGACCCTACTTATCAATCTTAATATAACAAGGAGAGAGAGAACTAGATAGTATAGACCTCTTGATCTGTTGTGAAGGAAAGCACAGAAGAATTCCAATGAAGTATTCTGCCAAAATTTCAACCTTAATCTGCTCCCCCTTCTAGATCTTCCTGCAAGTTTACAAGATATATGAGGACAGAGCAATGTGTTAAATGGCAATGGGCAAGTTTCTTCAACAAATACATTGTAAGGAAAATAAAAGGGAAAGACAACCTTTGAATTAAAATATGGAATGTGGAGGAAAAACTGTTGAAAGAGCTGAGAAAATGGGGGATAACTGAACACTGGATAACATTAAGAATTTATTGTTATTTTTAAGTCTGATAATATTTTGCTTATGCTAAAAATAACTGAAACAGAATCTCTCATATTTTAGAGACTCGTACTGAAGTATTTGCAAATATAATTATACAGTCTTGAACTTACTTTAAAATCCTACAATGAGGCCAAAGTGAGTAGAGGTATAAGAGAAACAAGATCAGCTATGTGTAGCTAATTATTGAAGTTGTTTGATAGGTACATAGAGATGCTTTATACTGTTCTTCCTTCTGTAAATGTTTGATAATTTTTTAAACACCATTCAATAAACGTAAAACTCTAGGCACTCTGCCTAGCATAGAGTAAGTACTCAGTAGATGTTAACTAATAAAATCCACTCCCTAAAAAAAGCACTGTCTGAGTGGCATTTACATGGATCTGTTCACTTTGTACATGTGTATATGTAATGCATCTTAATTTTTAAGAGTTTACATTTCTCTACTGGTAATGGCAGAATAGCTTGTATTAGACTAACTCTTCCACTGATAATTAATATAAACTCTGAGCAAAATATTTTTTAAAAAAAGGCAGTTTGAGTGTACTGAAAGAAAGATAAAAGAGGGCATATACTAGAGGGAATACAGTCTTTGAAAGAAGGGAAGAAAATTAGATGAGCACCACATTTAGCCACTGTTCCCTTGAGAGCCTATCCCAGTTTGCCATGGAGTCCAGTGGAATAGAGCTCAGACAGAAAGCAGCAGCCCTATTAGGTTAAGGAGAAATAGGTTGAGCTGATAGGAAAATTCTGGAAAGGAGAAAGCCACAGAAAGAAAAAAATCTGCATTAAAATTTTCTTCAAATTATTGGCTGACTGTTGAGCTGCTTATGTATAAAATATGACCAAAACCCCCAGAAAATAAACAGCAGTATCTCATCAGCCCCCCTGCTCAGGGAACATAGTTTTGTTTTAAAAGTCCTATCAAGTTAGAGAGGCTTGGTAAAGACTTCAGGCTTTCCATTAAAGCCACACTTTAGGAATAAGGCCAGGACTAAGGACTATGTCCTAGGACCAAGGACAAAACCAAAAGAAGTCCACTAACACAGGCATCCACAGGTCAAGATGATTAGTCAACAATATAAATGCCCAGCAGAACAAAACTCAACACCTTTAGAAAAAGATAAGGAAATCCAGAATATCTACAACATATCAATCATAATATCCAGTATTTAGTCAAATAATGCTAGACACACAAGGAAGCAGGAAAATCTGACCCATAATCAAGAGAAAAGAAATGTCAATAAAAGCCACCCCATAAATGGCCCAGCTGTTTGAATTAGCAGGCAAGAAACTTAAAATGTCTGTTACAAACATGTTAAAGGATTTGTAGGGAAAGATGAAGAAATGGGGAATCTTGGCAGAGAACTGGAAAATATAAAAAAATTAAATTTTATTTTAAAAAGAGATTAACTTACCAATCAATCAACCAGTAAATAAATATACAGCACACTACATATGAATGGCCATGTATGGCAGCACATACAGAAGCGGGGCTACATAGAGAAGTTGCACTGCTATATTATTCAGCTAGTGCAGCTTCTATTCCCTCCTGTCTTCCTGCCTGGCAGGCCTGGTCTTGAATAGGACTCTACTCTGGGACAAATCCAGGTAGATAAGAGCTTACCAGTTCCAGACCAGGCAGGTGACTTCCATGCTTTCATAAGTGATTAAAGAAATTAAATATTAACCACATCACTGTTAAATTATAACAATAGATCCTTACATACTTATACTACTTTACATTTAGCAAAGGGTATCATATACATCTCCCCAATGTTCTTAGAGAGTAAGATATAATATGAATGCCATGGTCTCTTTATAAAATATGTCCCTCAGATTAGAAGGTTTCAAAAAGATGTTTGTGTCTTCAGTATCCCCAAAGGATTGCTAGACAATTAATTGGTAAAAAACCGAAGCTTCATTAAAAAGAATGGCATTAGCTCTGAGCTTGGGGACCCTGAGCATATGGGGGTACCAGGTGATCTATTTACTTTGCAATTATCCAAGCAATCCCCTAGGCACTAGATGTTGATTTACTTCACAATTTCAACTATAGAATCTGGCCTAATACCCAGCTCTGATCTCAGAAATCATGGAAGTAATAAATCATTATTAACTGACCTACAAATCCCCACATTTCCGAATCTGAATTTTACCATCTTCCAGAATTTCTAAGCCTATCTTAAAAAATGTTAAAAATTATTAAATGCTTTTAACAAGCCAGTTTTTAAAGTTCAGCGTTTCATTTGTAAAAGAACAGCATACAGTTCACAAAGTAACACCTCTGATGGTGCCTTGCTTTGCCATTATGAGATGGGAGGGCATTCTGAGTTAGATTTCTGACAACAGTGATAGCAAATAAGGAGATCTAAAAGTAAGAAAGTCACTAGGCTGATTAGGTAGTTTACATTGAATCCGGAGGCAACCAGAGTTAAATATCCTTCTCCAAATGGCCCTTAAATTCCTCACTGAAAGATCCATTTAAATCTCTTTAAGACATGTCAGTCCATTGAAAAGGGGAATTTGTTTGGGTTATTAAAATATATTAAAATTCTCAAAATAGTTTGTATGGTGCAAAATATATATATTATTGTTATTTTCCATAAACCATATGAAAAACAGGGCATTTTCTCTATGACTTCCTTATCAAGGGAAAGAGTCATATTTTTGAGGTGTTTATAAGTATGTGATATATGAACATCCTGAGGATATCTATGTATGATTTTTTAAATATTTTCTCTAAGTTGTCACTTGAAAAGAATTAATAAAAGTGACTAACCATTTCCTCATAGACCATATTCCAGCCAAAAATCCAATTTCAATATTCAAGCTCACAGAGTAAATCCTATATCCAAAGGTCAATGTTGATTAAAATATGGGAAAAACCTACTAAAATTTTATATAACCTCATAACAGATCTAATTTCTTAAAATGAAGCTTATAAAGCCATCAAGAATTTGCCATCTTTTAAAAAAAAATTAATTCATTAAAAACTTAATGCAGATCTCTGCTTGATATTGGTCCTGATATATAGAAATATACAATTTATTGTTATGTCTACACAATGCCAAATAAGTTGTTAACTTAATTTCTAGAGATTAATCAGGGGATAATATTTATTGACACATTTGTCTAGTGTGTAGAATAAGATACCATTTCTCTCTGCTGATTAGTGTGATCCTAAACTGAGTTATTTTCTAAAACAAAAGAAAGGCCAGAAAATCACTTCCCCTGAGCTTCTAAGGAAGTTATTGACCCTTCAGGATGGACCTTGCGGTAGCCATAAAGTCAATGCGTAATTAGGTCTAGGAGTTGCAAACAATATCTAATTACTCAAGAAAGAATAAGCATTCTTTCTTAGTCAAAACTACTGCCCTAGAAACCCATTATGTCTACTGCTTAAGTGACCATTTTCAGCCAACCCTTGTCTTCCCTGCAAACTTCCAGACCAGTCAGAAGGCAAATTGACAATATTTTTTAAATCATGGGCAGAAAATTTATCAGATAATTTCAACAATTCACTGAATTGGTTTCCAAAATGAATCACAAAAAGCACTGTGTTCTGAAACAGAGACGTGATTTTTGTTTTCTTTGTTACAAGTTTCAATGAAGAAATCTAGCATTCCTGAGTTTCCCTCTCACACTCCAGTACTAAAACATGTATGCAATGACAGTTGATCTTTTCATAGTAGGAAAGGCTCAAATGAATTACAACTGAGAAAAATAATGTGCAATAAAAACTACATTAGAGAGTAACAAAAAGAGCATTGCCTGAGAAAGATCCTGTTCTTTTGCATGGCATTTGTAACTGGCTAGATATAGTTTATTTGTTCTCTTTGTAATGGGACCAGATGTCACTCAGAATGTATCTTTCAATCCACGTGCATATCCAGATTGAATTGAAGTTAGGTTTGTCTGTTTTAGGCTGGACAAAAAATAACTGTGTAAGAGGTAAAGCAGGATCTACATATAATAATGACCAAAGCATTATTGGTCATGTCTTTCTGTGATATTTTCAAAGAGGAAGATATAAAAACAGATTGGGGCGGTGGGGGGAGGGCAGGGAGAGATGTAATATCTAGAGATGGCTGATCTCAGCTGCATGTTTGGAGGGTTAAGTCTAAAAAGTGATAGGCCACAGGTCAGGCAGACAACAGAAGGTAAGAAAGTATTCTGACTGAGGGGTTACTTCGCCCTGGAAATTTGAGAAATATTTAGAAGCTTGGGACATTTTCCCACATCTTCCAGCAAACTGGAATTCAAAAGAAAGGGCAATAGTTTGTAACAAAATAACAATAATCATACTTAACGTGTGGGTAGCTGTACACACATTTAATTTCATTTTAATTCTTACTATGATTCTGTAGAGTATTAGTTTTTCATTGTGAAGATGAGGAAATTGGAGCTCAGAGAGATTAAATGATGGCTAAGGGACATAGAACTGGTAATCAAAAAGCTCAGAAGCAGAACTTCTGTTTCCAAGTTCATATTCAATGTGCCATAGCATAGCTGCATCTTAAGGTGGGGGAAAAAAGACTCAACATTCTTTCTTCTCCTTTTCAATCAAATTCAATTCAACTCAACAATTATGTATAAGCACCAAATATATTTTAATCATGATGTTATGCACTAGTAATATATTAATAAAACACAATCTCTTTCTTCCTTTAAAGACCTTCAAAATAATTCTGAGAAGAGGAAAATACAGATAAAGAAATAGATATAAGTATAAATGTAGATTTAAATACCAAGTATGTGTGAAATATATACATACATATTAAACATAGGGTTTTTTTTTTATAAACTTTACAAACTTGTAGAAAACCTTCAATTCTGAGTTGGTTGTAAAGAAACTTAAAATACATTTCCCAAACTTCCCTAGTGACAATAATACAATTATAACTAATAGTTATTAAATGCTAACCATCAACTCATTTAATACTCACAACTCTCTAAGGCAGATAGCAAAAAACTTATTTTAAAAGTAAAGAAGTAAAATAATTTGACCAAGGTCATACAGCTAAAAAATTACAGAGCAAGGATTCTAACCCAGACAGAATTATGGTCTCACAGATGAATATGCCTTACAAAATATTAAACCCCAAATAGCCAGGAACCTCCAAAGTTTTATTACTTTCCCTTCTCTTACTAAAATCAATAATGTGAATCTCTGTACCTTGTATTTAAGAAAAATTGAATGCCTGTCAGACCCCACTCTGAAGGCTGAAAAAATCAGTCACATTATTTCTTTTTATTTAAGTGACCATGCTTTGTAATTTGAGGGTCAATATTCTGACCTGTGATCTCAACTGAATGGACCACAGTTGGTGGCTGTGTCAATGGTAGCTGTCTACTGGGGAGCCAATGGCAAGAAAATCCTGAGCACTAAGCATGCCCACTACTGGGTAATAACAATGGTGATTAAAAGAGAGACATTGCAAGAAAGTGGTCAGGAGAGCAATAGCACATGGATCAACTTACCCAAGAAATGAGAGCTACTCTTTTGCTAGAGATGATTTTTGAGGACCTTCCCTTATTATACTTTACTTCCTCATACATCCTTAAAATACATCCTGTAACTTTGAGACCATAAATGTGTCTCTGTCCTTGAAACCTGAAGCTATCAAAATAGCATAACCTGAAGAAAATTATTCCAATAAAATATATCATTTTTTTCTCAAGAAAACCCCATTTCTTTTAGGTTAAAATTTATTTTTTAATGGATCTACAAAACTGCACAAACTATAATACACAGTATTATACACTTCACTAGAGTACTCACCATTCTTTCATTTTTTTAAAGAAATTAAGATATTCTCCAAAATAACAGAAAATAAATTATCCCTCCTTTAAGAGAATGCTAATCCAATTTCCACTCCTGTTTATAAATTCTGGAGAGAACAAATTAAAGAATAAGATTCAGTCACTGGTGAGTCCTAGTTTTTGCTGCCATGTCTTCTGTCAGTGCCACATGATTTTGCTTTTCAACACTGGACTGACCTACCTAACATACATGAACTTGCTTATTGCTGCAAGGATGCCTTTGATGGTATAGATTCCTAGTGATGTCCCTGGGAATCCCAAGGTTCCACCTCTTTGGTTTACATGCATAATCCAACAAGTGTTCAGGAAAGACATCCATTGATCAGGAAGTTGCATCAACAGAAGTTTTCCAATTTATTTGCCTTTACATAGCTGAAATTAAAAGGGGCTACTTAAGTGATTCTTTACAATACAAAGAAGTGTTCCAGGGTGACATGCAATTTCCATCTAAAAACAGAAGGGTCTGGTTCTTCTTGCCTAACCAGGTTCTACCTAACCAAAATTCTTCTATTCAAGGATATCCATGTAACAAGGGGTTATTTTCACTATTGTGGTACATATGAAACACTGAACTTGACTCACTGAACTCTCAATTACAGACATTTCCACAGTAAAAAGAAATTTAAAATGTCATGGCATTTACTCCCAATTCTGGGCAAGGTGTGATAACAGAAACTGGATTTACCCTGTCACCTGAAACAACCAGAAAACTGAACAAATTATATGAAAAAGTGGTTTTCAAGACACTAGATATCAGGCAATGGAAGGCAGTCTTCTCTGAGAGATGGGAAATGAATAAGGCAGTCACTATGATTGCCCCAGATTCCTGCTTTGGGAGAGAATCTAGGCCTTGGCTCAGAGAGAGATAACTAAGGTAGTAGAGCCTAGAGGACTCCCTGAACTGAGGAGGTGAGTCTGAGAATCTGGGGAGACCAAAGAGGCTAGAGGTTGCAGGACAGCATACCTGAGAAGACAGAGAAGCATAGAGAGAGCTCCGGAGATCTGTTTTTTTGTTTGTTTTTGTCTTTGTCTTCTGTGTTTCATTTTGGATAGTTTCTACTGACAAGTCTTCAAACTCACTTATCTTTTCTTCTGAAATGTCTAATCTGCTGTTCCTGTGTTTTTCATATCAGGCATTGTAGTTATCATTTCTAGAATTTTGATTTTAGTCTTTTTTTTATATATCTCATGCCTCTGCTTAAATTGTTGAATGTATGGAATACTATTATAAAAACTATTTCAATGTTATCATCTCATTCTAACATCTGTGTTGGTTCTAGGATGGTTTTGATTGATTGGTTTTTCTCCTTATTATGGGTCATATTATTCTGTTTCTTTGTATGCCTGGTAATATTTCACTGGATACTAGACACTGTAAATTTACCTTATTGAACGAGATATTTTGTAGTCTCACGAATATACTTGAATTTTGTCTTCAGGCACAGTTAAGTAACTTGAAAACAGTTTGATCTTTATGCATTCTGTTTTTAAGATTTGATAGTTGAGACCAGAGCAGTGTTCAGCCTAGGGTTAATTATTTCCTACTACTGAGGCAAGACACTTTTGAGTATGCTATTAATTGTCCTATGAATTATGAGGTTTCCTATTCTGAATTATAAGAAAAGAGTACCATTTTAAGCCCTGCATGAGCATCAGGCATTGTTCCCTCTTATCCTTTCTGGTAGTTCTTTCCTCCGTCTTGGCTATTACTTCACAGGTATATGCTGATTGGTAAATATCAACACTTTCAGAAAATATAACAGATTGCAGAGTCTCCACAGTGCCCACAATACAATCCAAAATTACTCAACAGACAGAGAACCAGAAAAATGTGAATCTCAAAGAAAGGTAATCAACAGAGCCCAGACGTGAGATAATCCATATGTTGGAATTACAACATAAAGACTTAAAGAAACTATTCTAATCATGTTCAGTGAGATAAAGGAAAATATTCACATAATGAAAAAAAGGATGTGAAATAGCAGAGATGGGAAACACAAAAAAAAATGAAAATTTTAGAACTGAAAAAATACAACGGATGAAATTTTTTAAAATTTTACTGAAAGAGCTTTGTAGCAGAATGAAGATCACAGAGGAAAGAATCTGTGAACATAACAATAGATCAAAAGGAATCCATTCTAATAAATAGAAAAAAATTATAAAAAATAAAAGAGTCTCAGATTCTATGGGGCAATATCAAAAGGGTAATTAGAGTCCCAGAAGGAGAAGAGAGAAGTAAATTTAAAGGAAATTCAAAGAAAAAAAAGCCTAAAGATTTTCCAAATTAGGTAAAGATAGAAATTTATAAATGTAAGAAGTTCAAATCCTAGGACATCAAAACCATGTGTAGATACATTAAAGTCAAATTGGAAACTAAAGATGAAGGGAAATTTTTGGAAAGTAGCAGAGAATAAGAAACAACATTACATACAAGGGAACAAAGGCTTGAATGGCCTCAAAGTTTCTCATCAGAAAGCGTGGAGGCTAGAAGACTGGGAATAACATCTTTAATGTCCTGGGAGAACAAAACTGCCAACCCAGAATTCTACATCAAATGAAAATATTCTTCAAGAATGATGGTGAAATTAAGACATTTTCAGATAAAGAAAACTAAGAAAATTTATCTTTACCAGACCTGTTTACCAGGCCTGTTAGAAATGCTAAACGAAGTTAAAGGAAAGAATGCCAGAAGGAAATTGAACCTTTGGCAACAAAGATCACTGGAAATGTTTATTGTTGGTAAATTATACCTCAATAATTAAAAAAAAAATGTAGGAAAGAAATTAGCTAAGCTAACATCGTGGTACAAATTAGAATGGCAAAAATTAGAGGAATGAGATGGAAGTATGCCAACTGTTTTGTACAGAAAAAATTCAGTGAGGTTGAACCTAAGAACAGGTCTAAGCTTTCTTTGACTCATTGTTTTTAAAGCAAAATTATTCTGTCAAGAAGAAACATGTGGGTTGAAATGATTGTTATGATCTAACTGGACTGTAGGTGAAATACACCCCATTTTAGAGAGGTTTTCAAACCCTAGTGGAACTTGGCTACTGGAGAAGAATTAGAGAAAAGCTGTGGCATTCTGCAGCCCCTGCGCAAATTCTAGTTCTTTGTCTAGATTGCTTAACAAAGTGCAAGTGAGTGTTAGTTCTGGAACTAAAAGATTTTAAATATTGCAGATTCACTGGAAGAGCTAAAGAAATAAGCTGTAAGCTGTTGGCAATCAAAACTTTAGAAATCAGATTTTGCAAAGAAATGTTAACTTATGAGAGCATGGAAGAAAAAAATCAGAAATTAGGAATCGAGGATGAAATGAACTAAATGAGGATGTGAATCAACAAAGCACCATGAAGCCAGTGAAACTGGACCCTGTTTTTCTTTACTCTCCATATCATTATTTAGTTAAAAAGCAAAAGCTATGTAGTTTGACATTCCAGAGACTCTGCTTGAAATAACATTAGGTGTTATTTCCAAATGAAATTGCAGAGCATTTCCTGATAGGAATGATTTACTTCCATTGTGTTTTAAATAAAGTAATTCTGATATCCATTTGATTCCATGCATAAGTGTGGGACAATCCCTTTGTTCACTTGCAAATCCCCACATCTCCCAAACAAACAAAAATATGTTTGTCTGAAGCAGGGTTTTACAATTATGAATATATATTGCTCTGTAAATTAGTTGTTCATATGTGTAGCTCCCTTGTTATGATGAGCTCGTAAAATGAGGAGCTGTTCCTTATTTACCTTTGAGTTGCCAGCCCGCTAGCAAAGGGCCTGGTATGTAAGAAATGTTCAATAAGTTATTATCAAGTAAAATGAGTTCTGCATCTATTTATGTAGGACTTGCTACATAATTTGAGAACCCAGTGCACAATAGGGGCCCCTTATTTTAAAAATCATTAGGAATTTTAAGATGGTGACTGCATAAATTAATACAAGCGCAGGTTCCTTCTGAGCATGAGTTCTTTTGACTTCCATAGGTCACTTACCCACTAAGCCCACCCTATATCCATGCTGTCAATTACCCATGGCTTTTACTTCTGCTCCTGAGTAGGAAGTTATTTAGAAATGACTCTGTTTCATAATGGTCTTTAAAAAATGTTGACAAGAATACAAAAAAGGCAGAAAACAGTAGCTTTTGGCCTATTTGTTACTTACAACATAATAAAGAGCAAAGACAGTTCCCAAATAAGAAGTGAAAAACAGTGTAAATTGCAGTGAGTTAATAGGAATAAATGTTCAATATTTCATTAGCAAGCTTTGTAGCGTTTTTCTTCCTAAATCTACCTATTTAAGAACACTTCATAGTTCACCATAATATTTGATTAGCTTAAACATTTTCAAATAATTTAAAATAAGTTGCCTATATTCACATATAGTATTCTAATGTCAAATATTTAGTGTATGATAAAATGTCACTGATACTAAACGCACTTATGATATCTTGCATGTTTTAAAAGGCCCTTCAGGCTTTTTCAAGGTCACTGTTACGAGATATCATGTTCCCTTGACCCTTAGGTGCAGAGGATTGGGTTAATCAGGCTCCGTAGTTCATGGCATTTGATTAACATTGGGCCATAAAAAGGCCTCTTTTGTTCTATTTATTTAATTCTTTTTATTCCCTTACCTACCTCACACTCACTACTTCTCCAGGAAGCCATTCTATTCCATTCAATGTATTTTTTCTTTGTATGTCTTATTATAAAAATGTGATTTTTGTTTGCTTGTTTAGAATGAATTGATTCAAATAATGAATTCAAATATATGAATTCAGTTAGGTAAATAATTTGGTGTGTTACTCAGATTCTTATTTATTTCACTAAGCACTATGTTTTAAAAATTCATGTATATTTGCTACATGAACGTAACTCATTGTTTCTAACCACTGCATAGTATTCTATGCTATACACCCACTGCATTCTGTTATCTCTTCTCCCAGTGATGAGCACTGAGGTTGGTTCAACTCCCACCACAAATAATGCATCAATGAACATCTTTGTACATGTCCCTTAATGGATCTCTGTGAGACTTTCCTTGGGATATATATTGAGGAAAAGAATAGTTTAGACATAGTTATGAGAAAATTTATTTTGAGTAAGTCAACTCAGATTACTCTTCTGAATGGCTGCATCAGTTTTATCTCCCACCAGCAATAAATATAGACTATTCTATCTCTACAACCCTGTCAATAGTTGATACTTATCTAGCTTTCTAATTACTTCCAGGAGTATAGGTACAAAGTGATAGCTCATCATTCTTTTGATTTCCATTTTCAGCATTGCAGATGAATTGAGAATCTTTTTGTTTGTTAATTTCTTGAGTTTCTTCTTTGTAAATTGATTTGCAAACCTTATACCCATTTTTATTGGGGTTTCTGTCCTCTTGTTAATTTGCAAAAGTTTCTTTTATATTCTGGATATTAACCCCTTGTCAGTTGTAGATATTGCAAACATTTTCCCCCTTTTGTCATTCTGTTACGTGTGCATTACTTTGGTCTATGATGTTCTTCGTTGAACATATGCTTTATTCTGATAAAAATATGTTTTCCGCTTACGCTTTACACCTAAAAAGTTTAGTTTTAAAAATCTTCCTTGTCCCTAAATCACAAAAATATTCTTCTGAATTTTCTTCCATTACTTTTTTACATATGTGATAAAGCACTACCAATAATCTATTTTTCCCACTGATTTGTGCTGCAACATCAAAATATGATTATGCTTATTAAATGCTAAAATGTACAAAAACTAAATGTCCAAGTTGTCCATTATGTTTCAGATAAAATAATATACTGCTTTTTGATTTGCTTCTCACAAGGAAGGAAGGAATTTTTACTTTGCAAAAGGAGAATTTGTATAACAATTTAAAACATTCAAATGTAGGGGTAGGAGCCACAAGAAAAGTGAGCTCTCTTTCACTGGAGATGTTTAAGCAGTTGTTGACCAGCTACATGATGGAGCCCATATAGTAAGTGTGTTGTTGATAGCCTCATTCTTGGCTCTCAATTCTTTCATGTGCAAAAGAAGAGGATCAGGCTGTCTACTGTCTAGAGTCCGACATGAGATTAAGTTCAATCATTCTGTAATTCTATGCCATTTCAATTTCCTTCCATCCTAAAGAAACCATGATTTTTTTTTTGTCTTCTTTCCTTTACAGAATATTCCCATAATTGTATCAAATGTCTTTGCCCTGGATGGAAATTTATGAAGTAACTATACATATATCCTCACATATATGATTCTCAAAGAGCCCTGACTGCAGCTCCTATGTAAATGAGATGAATTGTCTCCTATATCGTTATGTATAAAGCTTACCTCTATTCACCTTTGCAAACTCCTGGGCTAATTTCTTCAAATAAATAATGCATCTCCTGCAAGGTTTTCCAAAGAATTGCAGAACTGTCCTTGAAGACTCAAAAAGTGAAGTCAGGCACACTGATTTATTGGGAAAACAGCTTTCTTTCTTCTTTCCTCCCTCCCTCCCTCCCTCCCTTCCTTTCTTCTTTTCTTCCTCCTTTCCTTCTGCTCTCTCTCTCTCTCTCTCCCTTTCTCCCTTCCTTTAGAACTCAGAGGTTTTACACATGTAGGTGAGGAAAAAAATCTTTTCTTCTACCCATCTTAAGTTTTCTAGCTAGCTCCCTATAAATTAGATTGAACAAAAACAGAGTAACAAGAGAAAAACAAACCAAACTTCATTGAAATGTGCATCACCCATGTATACACGGAAGCACCCAGTGATGAGTAACTCAAAGGAGTGGTTAGGACTTGGGCTTATATACCATCTTAGGCTAAACAAAGGAAAAGGGGTTTGGGGCTTCTTGAAGGAGGAGGCAAGTAATGGGAAGGTAACCAGGAAAAGTGTGGTAAACAAAGGTTGTTTAATCATGTTTGTTATGCCTTTTTATTAAGTCCTACCTTTTTATTAAGAGAGCTCTTCTTCCAGGTGCTGGGGATAGGGAGATATCTTAACAAATAGAAATTTCCTAGAACAAACATATGGATACAAAGGAGGAAGGAGTGGGATGAACTGGGAGACTGGGATTGACATATAAACACTATTGATACTATGTATAAAATAGATAACTAATGAGAACCTACTGTATAGCACAGGGAACTCTACTCAATGCTCTGTGGTGACCTAAATGAGAAGGAAATCCAAAAAGGGGGATATATGTATACATATAGCTGATTCACTTTGCTGTACAGTAGAAATTAACACAACATTGTAAAGCAACTATGCTCCAAAAATTTTTTTTAAATAAATAAATAAAAATAAGAAATTTTCTTTACAAAAGGAAAATGTGTGACCTGTTTTTAGAGCTTTTCCTGCACCTGCTGATTTTCAATAGCCTTTAGTCCAAAATAATACATATGCCAAAGAGACATATTTTGAGGTGGTATACTCTGATATCTGTTTCACATATCAAGTACCCAATTTCTACATTTTACTACTTTTTAGGTTTTGTTTTTTTTAAAAAAAACAAAAAACCCTGACTACATGCAATAATTCTGTATTTCGTGACAGAGCAGAAAGTCAAGTCTTAATTTCAAATATTATTCCTGGGTCAAAAGAAAAGAGAAAAGACATCTTGCAAAAGTTGATGTCACTAGCTTTAACAACATGCGAAAGTCTTGCCTGCTCTGCCTCTTCCAAAAGAATTCCTTAATATAATATACTGAAAATTACATCCAAATTAAAACTTGCTGTCTCTGCCAGCGACCTTAGTGATAAACAGCTCAAGTTAGAGAGGTGTCCATAGAAAAGTGACATTTCCAATCAAATCTAAGTAGGAAATTCTGAGGACAGTGAACCCATTACCAATGAATAAGTACATTTGCACAATAATTGTGTTGAGAAGGTTGTATCAGAGCAATATATTGCTCTGTAGCACTATTTGAGCCATTGTTATTACAATGCAATGAAATGACTAGAACAACAATAAGATGTTGCTTGATTTTCTAATTATTATTGAAAAATGTCTCCTGAGCCCAGCCTCAAAGATTTCTCTTTTGAGTCATCTTCAGCTCACACTGCTTCTCATGCATTATACATTAAATGCATATGGCCATTTGAGGTGGAAGGTCTCTGGAGGGAAGTTCCATGCTGCTCTTTTCACTGTAGGAGGGAGAAAGGTAGGAAAAACAAGGAGGGGAGAAGGCTGGGACTAGTGAGATGGAAGGAAGGAACACCACTGGGCAAAGTTCTGAATTCAGGCAAAGGTGAGTCGAATTAATAAACATTAAAAAAAGATGGGAGCCACTTCCAGAAGTTTTTTTTGTGTTTAGGGTTTTGTTGCTAAGCTTTGAGAGAGCTCCTGAACAAGGTTGCTCTCTGAATCTGTTAGTTTCTAGTAAGTACCTCAAGCCTGTCCTATTTGCTAGGATGAGAAAGAGCTAGAACAACTTGGCAAAATGGATCTATGCAATTAAAGCTTGATTTTTATAGAATCATTTTAAAATTGATATTTAAAGGCATTTATGTGACATAATATATACAAAAATCTTTTCCTTTTTCCCATTTATGTTCATCAAATATATGCAATTTATTTTAAAAAGAAAGTGTAAACATTTTCCAGTATGCTCAGAGTACCCCCTACAGTGCTCTTTTGAGAACAGATAATAGATTATTAGTTCCTCAGAAATAAACTGCAGAAAAAATTCCTTCAGTTCTTAACAGAGTAATGCATTTAAACTCTAATTTATGCAAATCTTGAAAGTTACACCTATTTATTATTTATTTATATTCATCTTTATCTCTCTGTCCTGGAGTTTGTTATGTTTTTCAGATTCCTCAGACTTAAGCACTAACCATATACAAGGCACAATGCTAAGTATTTAAAACTCATTATTTTATTTATTTCTCATAGAAATTCTCTCAGATGTTTATATTACTCATTACTTCCACTTTACAGATGAGAAAACTGAGGCTTATAAAGCTTACATGTTTATATAACATTCAGCTCTCAATATTAAATGTTATCATTTAAATATTAAAGATTATAAAGTGCAAATTTCACTTTTGCTCTTGCAACTGGATACATGGATTGATGTAATTCTACTATACTTTGATTAGTCTTATTGCCTACAGAAATAAATACAGCCTTGAAACTTGACAGGTCATTTTCATGGTCTTTTCTTTTTCACAGAAAAAAAGCAAAATTAAACAACTATAATTTTTTTAAAAACTATGTGAATTAAAGTATTAATGGCATTTCAGCCAATGGGCTGTTAAATGTCATATCACATTTTAATTATCAACACCTCTCTATATAAATAGAGTAAACTTGTTTCTTGCCTGTAAATGTTAATTTTCCAATTAAATATCTACCATTTAAAAAGTACTTTTTAAAGAAGCTGCTATAGGTTAGTAAGCACAGGGTTGATGGAAGAGAAGCCTGCAAATAGCTCTAAACAGATTCTCCATATTTATTTTGAAATGGAGCAGGACTCCAAGGAGACATTACATTTTACTGTTTCCATAAAGATGGTGTTTTTCTCTTTACAATTCTGGCTTCTTGCCCCTGTGCTTCTATACAGTTAGGAGCCTAAATGAGCTCCAGATCTCATTTTCTCACCCTGCCTTTTGTCAGTGACAGACGAAGTCTCTCCCTCATGACCAGTCTATGATTCAATCTGTGCCTGGTGCATCATCTACCCCTTATTAATCAGGATGAGACGTGCATCTGCTGCCCAATATTACCAAGCATATAAATTACAATATTTGAATAAAACCCAAAAAGTATTATTAAAAATATTAAGCTGTCTGCTATGCAAACTCCTAAGCACTTTTCCTTTTGAAATAATATACTAGAAATGTATTTATTTGTTTGTTTCTCTTGAGGGCAAATGGTCCTCAGAAAATATTAGTTCAATTACAATAAGAAAAAAATAAAATTTAAAAAGAAGCATATAAATAGTCCACAGCTCCACTTTTAAAATTAGGAAACAAGAGCTTAAAACTTCATTTAATAAGTATAATTAGATGCAATTTTAGGGGAGGAAAAACAATTTTCCCTCTACTCTTCTTAGTTCTTAGCTGAGATCCCCTATAATAAGAGACAGATAAATAAAAGAAAAAACAGAAGTTTATTAACACATATACCTCCTGTGTACATGAGAGATACCCAGGTAAAAATGAATAACTCCCTGAGGAGGCCTAAGCCACTAACTTAAATGTCACCTTCAGTTAAAGACAAAAGAAAAAAAGGGATGTGTGGTTGTGTTAGGAGGAGGCCAGTTATGAGAGGTTACCAGGAAAAGCATGAGTAAACAAGGCTTGTTATGCAAATTTACATCTGTGCCTCCTCCATTGATAAGATTCTCTTGTGATTTTGTCATCTTTCTCTTCCTGGTACACAGAGGGAGACACACTTACAAATGGAGGTTTCCTTTATAAATGTAAATTTCCCTTACAAAAGAGTAACTTATACTCTATTTTCAGAGCTTATTCTGTGTCTGCTGTTTCTCAAAATAATCCTTATGCCAAAGAGGCATATTTTGATATGACAAGTTCTACTACTCTTCACAATGTACTTATTTATTTCTGTCTAATCCACTAGACCGAGTCAAAACTAGAAGGCATTTCATGTATCTTCATAATCTCCCCCCACTCTTATTAGCTTCCCTCCATACCTGGTAAATAGTAGATACTCAAAATTTATTAGATGATGGCTGAATTAAAAGATATATAAACAACAAAAGAATGCATAGAATGATACAAAAGAGAGATTTTAGAGATTATTTTGCTCAACAAATGGGAAAATTAATGCCTTTGGACATAAAAAGAAAAGATTAAAGAGAAAAAGTTTGAGATCTGGTTAGTGGCAGAAACTGAACTCAGTCCTAGCTTCACTGGCCATGCTTTCCACGATCCCACACTTAAACTCTAAAGTATACCCACATGACAGTGACGTACAAAGAAGGCATTAAAGAGGAGAAATATGTATGCACAGACAGAAACAGAGACAAACGGGAAAAGATGCAGAGAGAAGCACAGAAACACAAGATAGGCTTATAACCACACAGACTGCAAAGACTCGAACTCAGAGATAGGCTGCTATAACCTGCTATAACCTGGTATCCCTACCTGGTGGTGTTTTGTATAATTCATGTAAAGACTTTGGAAGTTACATTTCATTTTCACAACTTTAAACTTTAAAGCATTGTTCATCAGTTAGTATGCACTCCAAGGTATCCATCAGTAGGAAGCAGCTAAGTGAATCATGAAGCAAGTGTATATTATACAACAATTACATGAATTATATACTTATACTGATATGGACCAAACTTCATTTAAACAATTGATGATCAAAAACAAAGTGCAGAGAAGTAAGAATCATATGCTACTAAATGGACAAAAAAAGGAAGTATTGATATGTACATACATGCTTGACAGGACTAGAATATCCCTGAATGTGTATACACAAGAATTTGAAAACTGGTTGTCATTAGAGTAGAAATTAGAGCACTAGAGATAAGAAGCAGGCATTCATTTGATGTATTCCCCCTGGCAATGTTTGAATTTCTCACTAGATACAGATAATAATTTTCTTATAAATAAAAATAGAAATAAATAGCTACTCTGGCTGATAAACTAATAGAATGCCATTACTGACACTTTTAAAAAATTCTTCAGGTTTTACCATGATTTTTGAACCCCAATAGTTACAATCAACAAAAGAAAATTAAAGGAGGTTATACTCGAGGTTATAGATTGAATGAAACCATGCATTCTAGTTTAGTGCACAATGCTTGACATCAAGGAAACAATAAATTGCAAAACCTTATGCTAATCAATGAGTTACAGAGAGGAACTACTTTAACCCTCCTCTCTCTACCCACTCCCCCCATCCCAGGTCTACCCACTACTTCTCAGAGACTTCAAGCCAAAAACTTTTTTTTTTTTGACTTTATCCCTTACTTTCTGTTTTGAAAATATATTCTATCACCCCTTGCCTAAGCCTCTATCTAGTGGACTGATTAACATTATTATATATATGGTATGATATGAGCATTTGAATCAACTCATGAGACAGTGTTAGACACTTTGTCTCCATGATGACAGATATAATAACTCTTAAAAGAAGAATTTTCTGGAAGAGAGCAACTGGAACAGTAAAGGTAGATTATGAAAAGAAAGGCATACACTTGTATAGAAAAATAGGCTCAGTGATCTAAAGGTACATTTTGAAGACTTCAAGCCAGAATGCCATAAAATGTCTCTAGCTGCCTAAATCTTTCTTGGAATAATGTGAAGATGTAAATAAGTATTTATTTATTAGCTCATATTGATTATATTATGTATCACCAGTATAAAGGGGAAGCATGCCTTTCGTGTCTCGGTGACACAGCCTGATTGGGCAAGTGTAGATTCCACCCCTTGATGAGGGAACGGCAAGGCATATTGCAGAAGAACATGTGTGGTGGGAATTATTGTTACAGCCAACTTTGAAAAATCCAGTCAGCCACACTGAAATGTCTTCCAGAACAGGTACTGTGCACTCATGGACAGTAATTGTGTTAT